>NC_139351.1:35410782-36610782 GCF_055883805.1 Amblyomma maculatum | reverse complement strand
ACATGCCCAGGAACTTCGCATATGCGCGCAACATCATTCTACAAAAAGCTGGACTTTCACCGAGTAATGACTCTCATTTCCACTTATGGACAACAAACAACATTTATGCACGCAGTTTGTGTGACTTCTTGCACATGGCTGCACTCCACACATTCCTGTGACGCTATACCCCCACCTTTTATGTCGTGTGGCAAACTCAGCGCAATAAATAAATAAATAAATAAATAAATAAATAAATAAATAAATAAATAAATAAATAAATAAATAAATAAATAAATAAATAAATAAATAAATAAATAAATAAATAAGAAGATGACAAGAACAAAGGAAAACAATTAGAGGGTCTTTTAGATGTCTCTTCAGAGTAGAATGCAAAAGCCTACCATTCCCCGCCTATCATTTGCCTCTCATCGTTTTTCTCTTATAGGCATTCGTTGCAGTGCTACATATAATTATTATTTACAGGAAATGAAAAACGCAGTATCTGTCACACGTCCCCCGGCTTGTGTGTTTGGACGGTACACCATCGCTTCTGTCGCTTGGCGTTCCTTGGCGTGCGCTCAAGTGTGGCTTGTAGATGGCAGGAACGCTAGACAAAAACTAATCTCGTGGAATATCGCGGAATAAGAGAAATCTCGCGCACGGGATTTTGTTCCTTGAGCCTATAAAGGCTTTCCCCCAAATATATTTGTTGCTACACATAACATCAATCTCTGGTGTCGGGATATCGTTTCATCCCGAACACGGGTGTCCGCTGCACTGCACAATGGTGCAGTGGCTCATGAAGAAAGTTGCCCCACTTTAGGGCCTTCCTAGGCAGTGAAACAATAGCATATAATTCGTAAGTTGAGCGGCATATTCAGATAAATAAATATATCACCATGCACAATTGAAAAGCAGGGCGATGTCATCACGAATATGGACAAGATAGTCAAAGTAGCCGAGGAGTTCTATACAGATCTCTACAGTAGCCAAAGTAGTCAGGACCGTAATGATATTAGCGGCAGGGAAAAACAGTCAGACGTTCCACCAGTTACGAAGGACGAGGTCAAGAGAGCATTAGAAACTATGAAAAGGGGGAAATCAGCTGGGGAGGATCAGATAACTACAGATTTGCTGAAGGACGGAGGGGATATCGTGTTAGAAAAGCTGGCCACCCTGTATACGCAGTGCCTGGTGTCATGGACGGTACCGGAACCATGGAAGAGGGCAAACATTATCCTCATTCATAAGAAAGGGGACTCTAAGGACCCTAAAAATTACAGACCAATCAGCTTACTGTCTGTTACGTATAAGGTATTTACTAAGGTAATCGCTAATAGAATCAGGACAACCTTAGACTGCAATCAAGCAAAGGATCAAGCAGGTTTTCGGAAACGGCATTCTACTATCGATCATATCCATACCATCAATCAGGTGATAGAAAAATGCTCGGAATATAACCAGCCCTTATACATAGCATTCATTGATTACGAAAAAGCATTTGACTCAGTTGAAACCTCGGCGGTGATGCAGGCATTGCGAAATCAGGGGGTAGACGAGCCGTACGTGAAAGTGCTGGAAGATATATATAGTGGCTGCCACAGCAACCATAGTTCTGCATAAAGAAAGTAACAAAACTCCCATAAGGAAAGGAGTTAGGGAAGGAGACTCAATCTCCCCAGTACTATTCACAGCTTGCTTAGAGGAAGTATTCAGAGACTTTGAATGGGAGCAGTTAGGGATAAGGGTAGATAGAGAATACCTCAGTAATCTGCGATTTGCTGATGACATTGCCTTGATAAGCAACTCGGGGGATGAACTGCAAATAATATTGGTGACCTAGACAGGAAACGCAGAAAGGTAGGCTTGAAAATCAATATGCAGAAGACTAAGGTAATGTTCAACAGCCTCGGGAAGGAACAGCAGTTTACATTAGGTAGCGAAGTACTGGAAGTAGTAGGCGAATATGTCTACTTAGGACAGGTAGTAACCGCAGATCCGGACCATGAAAAGGAAATAAGAAGAATAAGATTGTGATGGAGCGCATTTGGCAAGCACTCAAAGTATATGACTAGCAGCTTGCCGGTATCGCTAAAGAGGAAAATATATAACAGTTGCATCTTACCTGTACTCACCTATGGGGCTGAAACGTGGAGCCTAACCAAAATAGTTCTACTTAAGTTGAGGACAACCCAGAGGGCTATGGAACGAAAAATGGTAGGGGTAACATTAAGAGATAGGAAGCGTGCAGAGTTGGTCAGAGAAATAACTCAGGTTACCGACATACTAGTGGAAATTAGGAAGAAGAAATGGGCATGGGCAGGACATGTAGTGCGAAGAGAGGATAACCGATGGTCGCTTAGGGTAACAAACTGGATTCCAAGGGAAGGAAAGCGTAGCAGGGGGCGGCAGAAAGTTAGGTGGGCGGATGAGGTTAAGAAGTTCGCAGGGGTCAAGTGGATGCAGCTAGCACAGAACCGGGTTAAGTGGAAAAATATGAGAGAGGCCTTCGCCCTGCAGTGGGTATAGTCAGGCGGATGCTGCTGCTGCTGCTAATGATGATGATGATGACAATTGAAAAACGAAGTGATGACTCTGTTTTAGAAAATATTAGAAAACCCCAAACCAGTTTATTTTGATATCGTTCCAAGACATCGCGAGGCGTGCATAGAAGCCGTATGCGCTGCGACGCCAGCAGATGCATCTTGGTGGAGCGTGACTTCAGCATGATAAGCAGACACTGATGGTGGAAATGCCGCCTTGGGCATCACTATACCGGTCTGGTCTTGATTTGTACTTGTACTTACCACAAAGGTGATTCCATAAGCCGACTTAACCTGTGGTGTTCTCTTCCTTTTCTCCCGAGCGATGTCTGCTAACTGAGGTCTAGAGCGCAGTAGCAACACGGACAAGAACAAGAGAGATGGACGCGACACGTGCGCTGACTAACATTATCGTTCGTGGTCTTCAACTGGCGTATATATGATTGCCCCGCCGGGGTGGTACAGTGGTAAGACGCCCGACTACTGTCCGGAGTTCCCGGGTTCGAACCCGACCTCGGCGGCTGCGTTTCGATGGAGGCGAAACGAAGTGGTGCCCGTGTGCTGTGCGATGTCAGCGCACGTTAAAGATCCCCAGGTGGTCGAAATTACTCCGGAGCCCTCCACTACGGCTCCCCTTTCTATCTTTCCACTTTCACTCCCACCTTAATCCCTTCCCGTACGGCGCGGTTCAGGTGTCCACAGATAAGTGTGACAGATACTGCGCCTTTCCCTTCCTGTGAACCAATTATTATTATTAGTATATATGACGGTATTTGTATGACAACACAAGGAGAAAATAATAAAATAAAAACGAAACGGACTGATCAAACCATGGCATTATTATCTCCCCGCTCCTACCTATTGCCTCCGATCCCGTGCTCCGGGGAGCTCAGAAATCGTAGCTCTTTCTTGCGTGCAGACCGCATGCTTAGACATTTATCAGAGAACCTCGATATGGTGTCCTGACTCTTTTGCAGAACTGTCCGTTAAAAGTCTCTATACGGTCCTTACACTGGCTGCAGTGCTTGCTTAGCTCCCCGCGGGTTTACATCTTCCAAGTTTCTTTTGTGTTCGTGCAGCCTCATTTGTCTAACCGATGTATACATTGCCACATGTTAAGGGGTGGAGTACACATCTTTCTCGCAGCTGACAAGACTGAGGCGATGTTTCGTCAAGCAGTCGGGCTCTCTACAGGTTTCTCAATTAACCTTCTTGCATAACCGCTGCAATTTCCTGGGCACCGAAAAGACCACTCCAATCCCCACTCTGTTCCAAATCTTTTTCAGATTGTGCAATATAGTGTTCATGTAAGTTATGACAGATACCTTCATTCGACAGTCATTAGCACTGGGTCGGTTCTTTGATTTTGTGAGCATGCTTTCTGCTACAGCAATCAGTAGATGCGCATGGTTCCCGGCTCCCTAAAGAAGATGCACTTGCCTCTGAAAAGTATGCTCCTTTCTGTTCTATTCCCAGCAGCAGACAGAGGAGCCAGTGGCAGCAACGCAAAAAAAAGCCTTTATTTCGAGAAAACAGCGCTCTTTCATAGATAGCGCTGCTTCAAGCGCCAGCACACGTCATCGGTGTGCAATCTTATCACAAACCCGTGGCCCGTACAGAACATCCCTTCCTCCTTAAAGCTACACGCGTTTCTTTCCGCGATTACAACTGGACGCTTGATAGCGATCCGGTGGACGCGTATTTGGGTTTGCTCGGTACGGTGGCTCCGCAAGGGACAAAACGACAGAAGAGACGAAGAAAGCGGGCTGTTCCGACTAGCTTCTACCGCCCCCAGGAGCCGAGCAGCCTAGCGATTAGCGGCGCATGCTTTTTCAATGGGCGTCATGCTGGACGCGGCACTAGCTTGAGAAAGCCTATACTACTACTACTGTTGCTACTACTACTATTATTATTATTATTATTATTATTATTATTATTATTATTATTATTATTATTATTATTATTATTATTATTATTATTATTATTATTATTATCATTATTATTATTATTATTATTATTGTTATTGTTATTGTTATTGTTATTATTATTATTATTATTATTATTATTAGTAGTAGTAGTAGTAGTAGCAGTAGTAGTAGCAGTAGTAGTAGCAGTAGTAGTAGCAGTAGTAGTAGTAGTATAGAGGAAGACTCGTTTCACGAAGTTGGCAGTGAATTGTCTGTATGTAACGGGCGAATTGTCTGGCTAAATATCTTCACAGTTTTAATTATTAATAATAATAGTAATTGATTCACAGGAAGGGAAAGGCGCAGTATGTGTCAAACTTGTGTCTGTGGACACCTGAACCGCGCCCTAAGGGAAGGGATGAAGGTGGGAGTTAACGTGGAAAGGGAGAAAGAGGAGCCAAAGTGGAGGGCTACGGAGTAGTTGAGGTGTCCACAGACACAAGTGTGACAGATACTGCGCCTTTCCCTTCCTGTGAACTAATTATTATTATTATTATTAATAATAATAATAAAACTGTGAAGATAATATTCAGCCAGTTAATTCGACCGTTACCTACAGACAATTTATTGCCAACTTCGTAAAACGAGTCTTCCTCTATACTACTACTACTAATAATAATAATAATATTAATAATAATCATTAGCAGAGAAATATTACTTTGTGTATTATTATTATCAGTATTTTGTAGTAGTAGTAGTAACAGCATTGTAGGCTCTCTCAAGCTAGTGCCGCGTCTAACATGACCCCCATTGAAAAAGCATGCGCCGCTAATTGCTAGGCTGCTCGGCTCCTGGGGCGGTAGATGATAGTCGGAACAGCCCTCTTTCTTCGTCTCTTCTGTCGCTTTGTCCCTTGCGGAGCCACCGTACCGAGCAAACCCAAATACGCCCGGTGGACGTCTTGTGCGGTTACTTTTCGCAAAGGGACATCTTAGGGTGGTGATGTTTTAGGGCTGCGCGGCGGTGTGTTCTGCCTCAAGCTGCGATGCCGGTTGCTCTCTTGAAGTGAGGCCACCTAAACGTCCCTCCTCAAGCTGTTCCGCAGTAGAAGCGTCAACCAAGGAGTCATCAGAGGGTTCACTTTCTGGGAGTGGTGTTGTAACGTCCTGCTGACCACGGGTAATTGGAGCAGGTTCTGCTTTTTTCGCGACGTCCGGGTGGATGTCTTCGGCACAGAAGTCCATCTGGGTCTCAAATGGTCGATATGCACAAAAGGAAAATTATCTCCGACTTCGACTATAAACGTAGAGCCGCTTACGTTATGTGCCAGGACAGCTCCCTCCCACGACAGGGTTTCCAATCTCGTAGTCTTCACGAAAACTGGATCACCAACTTCCATCCGCGGGTCCCTTCCTCGGCCCTCGTTGCGATGTGTGGCGTCTCGGTACGTCTTGACGATTTCTCATGTCCTGCCCAAAACTTCGTTTTCAAGAGTGAAGGCGCTTTACTCGAGGTTTTCGCTTCAGGAATAGCTCCGCCAGCGTTCTTCCCGTTACGGAATTTGGGGTGTTCCTGTAAGCAAGCAAGAAGTCATTAAGTCGCTGATGCAGAGTTCTGTGCTGGCCTGTTAAGTTATCGTGAAGCATCTGCTTGAGCAGAGAAGCTTTTATCGTCTGCACAAGCCTTTCTGCTGCCCCATTCGATGAAGCATGGTACGGTGGCGTACGGGGGTGTCGAATCCAGTGGGAAGCGGCGAAATCAGAACTCATGCGAAGTAATCTGAGGTCCGTTATCACTGACCAGTTCTTCCGGGTAGCCATACGCTGCAAATATACGCTTGAGACAGTATTGTTTTTGACGTTGTTGTAATGTGGAGGCATTTTGCTTCTATCCACTTTGAGTAAGAGTCTACTAGAAGGAATAAGTTGGAGCCATCCTTCATGGCGAAGTAGACATGGACTCTCTGCCAAACACGAGTTGGATAAGTCCATGGATGAAGTGGTCCTGATGCCTTTGCTGGCACGGTCATTTGACACACACTTTACATTGACAGACAATGGCTTCGATACCTTGTGAATCAA
Organism: Amblyomma maculatum; assembly: GCF_055883805.1. Lineage (NCBI taxonomy): Eukaryota > Metazoa > Arthropoda > Arachnida > Ixodida > Ixodidae > Amblyomma > Amblyomma maculatum. The sequence continues at coordinate 36,604,269 of NC_139351.1, read as the reverse complement.
CGGCCACCAAACAATGATGATTATGAACTGATTTTTTTCTGGCGCAAGGGCATCTATGGCCAAAGAGCGCCAAACACAAGGTGAAATGCCATCTCTGGTTGATGTGATAGCTTTGGCGATTATGATGTTGATGTGCTAAAAGCTATGGTGTATAGGGCCTAAAAGTTCGTTTGCAGTGTATGATCTCTAAAAACAGTGGTGTATAGAGCCTAAAACGTTCCGAGATGTATAGTGGTCTGAGTAAAATATTAAAAGAAGAAATGCAAATGTTAAAACGCTAGTTATCTAAGTAAGAGGGACGGGTTGAAGCCCACGTTGATAAAAAATTTGACATAAAAAGCCTACCTTTGAAAAATACTTAAGAACTCTTTCGGGTGAGAACATTGGGTCATCGCCGAGAAATATGCACGGATGCTTCGGTATATGTTTTTTTGTGTATTTCGGGAAAATGATGTCGCCTTTGTTTTTCAAGTGTTGGACATTCAATTAAAATAGGTATTACTGTAAGATGACCACCACATTTCGAGCAGCGTGGTGCAGGAGAGTTCGTTAAAAGGTATGAGTGTGTAGTATGTGTGTGACTTATTCTCAGCCTGCACAAGGCTACTTCTTTGAATCTGTCTCTTTTGTCTGTAGTGTACCTGCCTATGATAGGTTTTATAGTGTGTAGTTTATTTTCAGTCGCTGTGTCCCATTCCTCTTGCCACTGTTGTCGCATTTTGTTTTTAATGTGTGGCTTGAGGTCCTGGTATATTATTTTGTCGATGTCTGTAGTATTTCGACAGGCAGCTGACACAGCAAGCCTATCAGCCGCCTCGTTACCTGGTATGCTACGGTGGCCTGGCCCCCAGCAAAGTGTAATTTTAAGTTGTAATTTATGGGCAGTGATAAGGTTGTTAAATAGAGTATTCAGGACTGGGTTCTTATTGTGCCATTTCCAAGCAGTTAGGGAGGTTAAAACACTAAGGGAGTCTGTGTAGATGACCGATGACTGTATTTTGTTTTCTATAATGTGTCTCACAGCTAACAGGATACCATGGGATTCTGCAGTAAATATACTTGTATGTCTGTTCAGTGTTTTTGTTAGTGAAAATTGTGGTCCATGCGCGGCACATGAGACTTGAGTCGACTTTGAAGCATCAGTGTAATACTCATTACAAATGTATTTTGCCTGCAGAGACATGAAGTGATGTTGTATGGCTATAGGAAGGGCATGTTTTCCGACTTGAAGGAATGTTAGGTCGACATTAACAGCGTGCATTTCCCACGGAGCGATGAAGTCTTTTATGGAAGTTGTATGGAGGCTGCGAACCGGGATGTCCAGATATTCAATATGAGTGGCTAGTCTTATTGGGTATGGTGGTGTTAGTGACGGTTTTCTTGTGAAAAGTTCTGTGTTAGCTGTGTCAAGCAGGAGCCGGCGACAAGGATGGTCCAGTTGAGACAGTATTTTGGTAGCATATCTTACAGCAGTAAATTGTCTTCTTCGCTGTAATGACCATCGGTTAGCCTCAACATAGAGGCTAGCAATTGGGCTAGTTCGAAAAGCACCCGTGGCAAGGCGAAGGCCAAGGTGGTGCACTGGATCGAGCATTTTTAGGGCAGAAGGTGATGCTGACTCGTAAACCATTGAGCCATAGTCAATACGAGACAAAACTACGCTTTTCAGAAGGCTCAAGAGGCAGTCACGATCTGTGCCCCAGGACTGGTGGGACAGAATTTTTAGCAGGTTCATTGCCTTCAGACATCTTAATCTCAGCTGTTTTATGTGTGATATGAAGGAAAGCTTTTCATCAAAAACTACACCGAGAAATTTATGTTCTTTTTGAACTGCAAGGCTCTGACCACTCAGTGTAATTTTGGGCTCAGGTCTAATGCCACGCTGCTTAGTGAAAAGCACGCAGACGGTCTTTGCAGAGTTAAACCCATTGTCGTCAGCCCACCTAGACAGTTTGTTGACGCCTAGTTGAATCTGGCGTTCACAGATGGTCAGGTTGCAAGATTTGAAACTTTTCTGGACGTCATCGACATATAAAGAATAAGAGATGGTTCTTGGCAGCACGCCATTTAGCGAGTTCATTTTGACAATAAAAAGCGTGCAGCTGAGGACACCACCTTGAGGGACACCATTTTCCTGTATAAACAGCTTCGAGTATGTATTGCCAACACGAACTTTGAAGGTTCGTTCAGACAAGTAGCTTTTTAACGTGTTCAACATGTTCCCTGTGATACCGAGAGAGAAGAGGTCGCGGATGATACCATAGCGCCATGTGGTATCATATGCTTTTTCAAGGTCGAAAAAGACAGATAGACAGTGTTGTTTGTGTACAAAAGCATCCCTTGCATAGGACTCAAATGCAATGAGCTGATCGTCTGTTGATCGCCTAGCCCTAAAACCAGCTTGGTTTGTGTCAAGAAGACCATTGTATTTTAGGAAGTGAACAAGACGACGGTTTACCATTTTTTCGAAAAGCTTGCATAAGCAACTGGTGTTACATTTGGCGCGCGAGCGCCTGAGTAGCGTACCGCTGCGGCGCGCGGCCTCTCGGTAGCGTTGGCCTATCGGCTCCGTGGACGGCGGACGGCATCAAAGGTGCCAGCAAAGACGAGGCGTCTTTTAACGAAACAACCTTTACTGTAACATCATGAAGAAACGGGCAGTGAAGCTGACCCGGAGAGATTACAGACACTCTCACACAGCTGGTGTCTAGCGTCGTGCCAACGGCGCGTCAAAGTAGTCTCTCTCTCAGCGGAGTCGGCCGCTGCTTTTTATAGTTTTTCCAGTCCACAGGGAAAGGGTAAACCCCCACAGGAAAGGGAGAGCCAAACATGTTGGTTCACGACGAATGACTCAATCGCAGGTGTTCCGACCTCATCTCCTCCACCTCCTGCAGACAGGAGAGGGCGACGCACTTTCCCTCGAGCTCCAGGCTTGGCCAGCTTGTGCACACACACGCACGCACACACATTTGGCGCGTGGCAGGAACACGCTGAGACTTGTCGGCGGGAGGAAGCGTTGCGCGGCCGATGAACGGCGTCGAAATGGCCGATCCGCTCGCGGTTCTGCCTGTTGCTATGCGGTGGCCGCGTCAGCTGTCCCACTTCTCGGTGGAGAAACGTAACAGACTGCCCCGCCGGGGAAGGGAGATCCCGAAGGGCAGGGGACTGCATCCGCTGTCCGGAGGGATCGGGATGTTGCTGCTAGCCGGGGTCGCCCAACTCAGCTTCTCTTGAGCTCAAACAGCCTGAAGAAGTCCTTGGCAAGTCGGGGTTTCCAAGGCACTCTGGAACTTGTCTTCAGGAGAGATTTCTGACAACCTACAGCATCACAACCACGCTAAAAACTCAACCGGTCAGCCAGCAAGCACGGCACAAACTTCACTAAGTTCCGCCAGACTATTTCCCTCTTATGCCCCCATCTATATTAAAGGGCAGCTTAGCAACACTTGGAACGCGTCCACAAATTTGAAAATCGTGCTTTCAAAAACACCATTCTCAAACAAAAATAATACAATGCAATCTAGCTATTCAAAATCCTATGTCAGGAAGAAAAACAACAGCTAGTGAATAAAGGCTTCTTCTCATGTTATGGGCTTCGACTTAAGCCATCGGCGTTACCATTGAGATCACCCTTTTCACTAAAGCTTCGGCTGTCCGTTTCACGGAACAACCGTACCTTCCTGTTTCTGTGCAAAGACTCACATGAGGATGAATCACTCACTTTTCGGAACAACCTATCCCTCTCCTTACGTGTGGCGCACCAATCACGCATTTTCTTTGCACGGGCGCATTTGTGCCTTTGGGATAGTCGCTTTCTCTTTCGCGATAGCTTCAACTTTCTCCATTTTTTCTCGCGCCTGCCTTTCCGTTTTTTTCTACGGCAGCACTGAAACACAGGCTTTCTGCTTTCTTTTTGCAATCGTTTGCGTTTGCTCTCCTTACGATGGCAGCCATCTTTCTCGCGCCTGCCTTTCCGCGTTTTTCGGTGGCAGCACTTGAATACTCTAGTCCTACTTTCTTTCGGCGCGAGCTCTGGCAAGCTAGCGGTAACCGGAGCTAGTAGGACACCGGTGTCGTCTGAGTGGTCAAAGTGCGGCGCCGCGTCTGATTCGCGGCCAGCAGCGCATGACTCACTTTCTGTCAAGTTCGAACAACAACCGCTAATGCCAGTCCCCAAGCTAGGCATTTCCTCTGGCGGCGCCGCGGCTGCATCGCTTGACTCACTTTCATTCAAATCCGAACAACCGCTCATGCCAGCCCTCAAGCTAGGCATTTCCTCTGGCGGCTCGCCACTCACGTTACACGGGTCCTCCGATGAGCCGCATCGCTCAGCGTTAACCGGCGCACGATCAAGCTCCTTCGACAGCTGGGGCGCTTCGGATTGCGTGAGGGTCATGTATGCCACGTCCGCGTTCGCACTGGGGTTGCTTTCGCGAATACAACCTAGCGTGGTATCAGGGCACGAACGATTCTGACTCTGCTCTGGTCGCTCGCTGTCGCCTTCGCAAGTCTCGCTCTCTACAGCGGACGCACACTCCTCGTCGGTCTGCCCTGGCTGATCACAACTCGCGGGCTGCGCAGTTTCCCTGATCGGCACTTCGTTTTTCTGCGTGCCCTGCTCTACGATGAAGCTGATTTCGGAAACCGAAATTCTGTCATTTCCTAGCTGGTTTCCTTCTCCGCCACGCTCTACACAAGCTTCTGCACTGAGAGGCGGTTCAGCTACTACCAGTTCCCCACTCTCATGTGATGGAACTGTATCTCCTACAGCTACTTGGGTCGGCATGCAGTTCACCTCGCTTAACGGCGTCACTTCGGACTTCTCGCCGATTAAGCCTGTGCTAACCGTCTCAGCTAGTGGCTCGACCAAGGTAACACGATGCTCTTCTGTTACAGCCTCGGTCGGCTCGCTACTGCGGTCACCTTGCTCGGCCGCTTCCCCAAGCTGTTTCTCACACTCCGGTGCAAGTTCGATTTTCTCCGGAACTTCCGCACTGTCTAGCCATTCGCTTACAGCGGCTTTCAACTGATAGGCCAAATCAAAGTATGCCTCGTTACAATGTTTCTCGCTCTCATATCTCTTCCGAAGATCCTGAGGCGTTATCTGATATCGTATCAGCAATGACTCTTTTAGTTCATCGTAATTTTTCAAGCGGTCGCCAACCAATCGCTTGATTTCTTCCGACGCTTCAGCGGAAAGAAGAGCTACCAACTTCTGCGCCCAACTATCTCGCTCGAAGCGTTTACTTCTGCAGACATTCTCGAAGTCTGCCAAATACTCGGCCACATCCTCGGCAATGAGGAACGGTGGCGGACCATCTCGCGGTATTGAACCGTTACACTGAATGGCATTGCAAGCTTTAATCCTTTCCACGCTCATTCTATGTGCTGATATCTCCAGCTGCATCAGTTTCCTTACGCGAGCGTCCTCTTTCTCGAAACGTTCCCTACGTTCACGCATCTCTTTCTCGTGACGTTCCCTGCGTTCACACATCTCTTTCTCGTGACGTTCTCTACGTTCACGTTCCACTTTCTCGTGACGTTCTTCTTGACGTTCGTCAATGATCTCAAGGCATTCCAAAAGCTCGTCATCTTCAGCTTCCAACGCAAGAATAGCCTTTAACACTTCTGGTTTTCTGAGTTTGTCTGACAAATCCAGACCCAACTCCTCCGCAAGCTCCAGCAATTTCGGTTTGCGCAACGACTTCAAATCCAAATTCATGGCTGTTCCGAGTGCTGCCTTCTCTACTGCCCACTATTGCCTTGCTGCACTTAACCCAGCAACAACGACAACACAATTACCAGCTCTGTTCTCTACTTAACAAAAGCCTGGCAAAACTCAGTAGAAGAAAGTCCCGCACTCACCAAACCTCGCAGCCAAGAATCCAACGCAGTCGTTCCGCTGCAGGCAACCAGTCATCACACAGGGCTCGTTGCACTGCTCCCGCCTTTTCCGCTGAGCTGCTTTGATTCACGAGTCACGCCTCGGACATCTCCGCTCTTCCCACCAGATGTTGCACCTCGGTCAGGCCTGGCTCGTTTCACCGACCACGGTCACTGCTTGGTCGTCCTCGTCTCTCCGCTTTCCGCTGTTCACCAGTTGTTGGACGACGGTATCGCCTGGCTCGTCCCTCCAACCACGGTTACGGCTTGGTCGTCCCACCGATGCCTACCAGTTGTTACATTTGGTGGTCGTGTGCTCAACCCACCGCTGACGCCAGTTGTTAGGTTTGGGTCGCGAGCGCCGGGGTAGCGTACCGCTGCGGCGCGCGGCCTCTCGGTAGCGTTGGCCTGGCGGCTCCGTGGACGGCGGACGGCATCAAAGGTGCCAGCAAAGACGAGGCGTCTTTTAACGAAACAACCTTTACTGTAACATCATGAAGAAACGGGCAGTGAAGCTGACCCGGAGAGATTACAGACACTCTCACACAGCTGGTGTCTAGCGTCGTGCCAACGGCGCGTCAAAGTAGTCTCTCTCTCAGCGGAGTCGGCCGCTGCTTTTTATAGTTTTTCCAGTCCACAGGGAAAGGGTAAACCCCCACAGGAAAGGGAGAGCCAAACATGTTGGTTCACGACGAATGACTCAATCGCAGGTGTTCCGACCTCATCTCCTCCACCTCCTGCAGACAGGAGAGGGCGACGCACTTTCCCTCGAGCTCCAGGCTTGGCCAGCTTGTGCACACACACGCACGCACACACATTTGGCGCGTGGCAGGATCACGTTGAGACTTGTCGGCGGGAGGAAGCGTTGCGCGGCCGATGAACGGCGTCGAAATGGCCGATCCGCTCGCGGTTCTGCCTGTTGCTATGCGGTGGCCGCGTCAGCTGTCCCACTTCTCGGTGGAGAAACGTAACACTGGTTAGGGCGATTGGCCGATAGCTCGCTGCAAGTGTGGGTTCTTTGCCAGGTTTTAATATCGGGACAATGATTGCTTCCTTCCATGCTTGAGGAAAGCGTCCTGTGGCCCATATTTTATTATACAGGCAGAGTAGGGTTTCGAGGGTGTCCACATGGAGGTGCCTGAGCATTGCATAGGTGATCCTGTCAGCACCAGCTGCTGTGTTCTTGCATGTGTCTAGTGCACTCTTCAGCTCCTGTGGTGTGAACGGGCTATTGTACCCTCCTGTGCATGGTCTCTTATCATGTATAGGTTTACTCTCTTCGGTCACCTTGTGCCGCAGAAAGGAATCTGTATAGTGTGCCGAGCTAAATATGTATTCAAAGTGTTTCCCTAGTGTGTCTGCTTGATGTTCTAGTGTGTCGCCACTGGTGCTGACAAGAGGTGTTGTGAGAGTGTTATATCCTTTGAGTGCTCTTATTCTGTTGTAGACTTTGTGTGCGTCAGTATAAGAGTTCACAGACGAAAGGAACGAGGTCCAGCTTTCTCGCTTGGAGATGCGTCGAACACGCCTGCCATTTGCCTTTGCTCGCTTAAAGGCAATTAAGTTTTCAGCTGTGGGGTGTCGTCGCAAGTTTGACCATGCCTTGTTCTGAGCTTCACGAGCAGTCTTACATTCTGCATTCCACCAGGGTCTTCGTTTGTTTCGTGGCTTACTTGACGTTTGTGGGATGCATTTTTCTGCAGCTTCTATAATGTGCAGTGTGATCAAGCGCTGAGTTTCATCTACATCTAGACCACTAATGGATGAACAAGGCAGTGATGAGTGTTCCCTGAACATCTTCCAGTTGGCTGCATTTTCTTTGAATTTTCTGGGATTCGACACATTTTCCTTTCCGTTCCCAGTATATTTTATTAAGATCGGAAAATGGTCACTTCCGTATAGATTGTTAATGACAGTCCACTCTGTAGCTGCCAGGAACATCGAGGAGCCAATGGCTAGATCTATGGATGTGTGAGAGGTATGTGCTATATTGTAGTAAGTTGGCTGTTTCGTGTTTAGTAAGCATGATCCCGAGGACAATAAGAATTTTTCGATTAGAACACCTCGGGAGTCCGTTCTTGTACATCCCCATAATGGGTGGTGAGCATTAAAGTCTCCGACCAGCAACCAAGGTTCCGGAAGTTGATCAATCAATTTTTCAGAACTTTCGCTACTTAGCTTATAAGTTGGAGCAATATACAGGGAACATACCGTTGTTATTTTACCATAAACTAAGCTTCTGATTGCCACTGCCTCTAAGTCTGTGTTAAGTGAGATGTTTCGAGAGGGGATTGATTTTTGTGTTACATGGCAACGCCACCAGAGGAGTGAGAGCTGCCTTGCCTGTCGTTCCTGAATACATTATATTGATTAAGGAAATTTGAGTCTGCTGGTTTTAAATGGGTTTCTTGCAGACAAAGTATGTTTGGTTGATAGTCCGCAAGAATTTCATATATATCATCTAAATTTTTAAAGAGTCCTCGGCAGTTCCAATAAATGAGGAGCGCCATTATTAAAAGTTATTTAGGGGACAAGTTTAAACTTAGGTTTGTAGGTCCTTGGGACCTGTTATTGGGACTTTTCCCCTTCTTTTTCGCTCCAGTGAGCTTTGCCGCCTAGGCAGCTGGGGTGAAGAAGTTGTGTCCATCGCATCTTCAGATGCGGTGGACGACTGTGCAGAAAGCACAGGATTGTCAGTTTTAGGCCTCGACTCATGGGTCCGAGGCCTTTGGGCCGGCTGACCTGGGGGTCCGCGCAGCCAGCTTTGCGGGTGGTGGTGGAGTAGCGCTAGCTGACTCCACCGAGGGCGCAGTTGGCGCTGCCCTGGAAGAACTGTGTCCTTCCTGGGCAGGTGCCGACGACCGCTGTGATGCCGCGCCCTGCTGCGTCACAACGGAGTAGTGTGGCTTTTGAGGAAGAGAAAGCCGCTTTCGTGCCTCTCCGTAAGATATGTTTTCGGTGACTTTCAGTGTAATTATTTCTTTTTCTTTTTTTCCAGTACGGGCATGAGCGTGAATAAGCTGGGTGGTTACCTTCACAGTTTGAGCAGAGAAGCGGCTGTTCTTCGCAGTTGTCTGTAGGGTGTTCGTGCGAGGCACACTTTGCACATGTGAGTTGGCCGTGGTAACTGAGAGCCATGGCCATATTTCTAACATTGAAAGCAACGGCGTGGGTTAGAGATGTAGGGCCTCAGTTTTATCTTTGTGTAGCCTACTTCGATAGATTCTGGGACAGTGCTTGCAGCAAAGGTGAGTACAATGTGCTTTGTTTCTGTCTCTTTGTCATTTCGTCTGATCTTTATCCGGTAAACATCTGTGACATTTTGTTCCTTCAGGCCTTCAAGAAGTTCTTGTTCACTCACGTACCTAAGGTCATCATCAGAGATGACTCCTCGGGCAGTGTTTAGTGATCGGTGCGGGCTAATCTGTACCGGTATTCCTCCAAATGATTCGACTGCACTTAGCTTCTGATACTGATGATTGTATATTAGTTCTAGTAGCAGGTCACCATTTCCAAGTTTCTTTATCTTATAGCCCTGGCCAATGGCCTCAGTCAACGTTCGAGAAACAACAAATGGGGACACAAGTCGTGTAGTGATTTCCTCGTGGTCACTGTGGACCACGTGGAAACGAGGAAAGTTGTTTATGTTCTTTGAGAAGAACATGGTGGTCTCGGTGCGCCCCTTTTAGAAGGAGGACGATCGGGGTTAAGGAGTTTAGATGCCATAAAAAAGTATATTGTTCGGCTGCAGTGCCAGCCACCCACCATGGAGCCCAACGAGGGGACGGGACAGAAATTGTCAATTCCTGCCCACGCCAGCTGTACACCGTAACTATAACTCAATAGGGCGTAACTCAGGGTAGCTAGCCACACAAGGTTAACCCTCGCCGCCTGGAAGTAGGAAGAAATGAAGAAGGTAAGATAGGACAGGACAGTTCTAAGAAAGAAAATAGGAAAGAGAAAGATGGAGGGGAGAACAGGAAAAGGCGACTGCCGATTTCCCCAGGGTGGGTCAGCCCGGAGGTGCCGTCTACGTGAAGCTGGGGCCAAAGTGGTGTGCTGCCTCCGCCGAGGGGCCTTAAAGGTCCGAACACTCAGCATCGGCTCAACCACCAGGATCCTCTTTTCCCCGGACACGGCGATGCCATGCACGGCTAAGCGTGGGTGCTCGGGGTCCGTGATGTCGCACAAAACACACAAACACCTGCTTTAACAGGTGCCCCCTGCGGGGGGCCACCAAACAAAAGACCTCGCGAGCACCTTCATTATTTCCATTCTTGGGAGCTCTTCATGTAGGAAGGCTAACACTGCGTTTCGAACTTCCTCCTGAATGATGACTCGCGGGCCCCACGTGACGCAGCCTTGCTCGTACGATAGTTCATTTCTACGAACGTAAAAGGGCTGAAGCTTATCATCGTAGTGCGCGGGCCAGCCAGATAAGGTGAACTGCACGACGTTGGAAAGAATGCGGTCCCTTCAGGTCGCGCCAGCCACTTGGCTCACGGTAAGTGGTGTTGAATGAAAGAATGCAAGACATTCTTTAGTGTCATCTTCATGCTTGACTGAAGTGGCAGCCTTGAAAGTGCGTCGGCAAGTTCCATGTTTTGGTACCACAGCGGTTACTGATAAGCTGCTAAGGTGATAGCCCAACGATGAATCCTCGCTGCGGCCGGAGAAGGAATTGGCTTATCTGACACCAAAATGCCCAACAGCGGTTGGTGGTCTGTATACATTGTGAATTTGCGTCCATACAGGTATCTATGAAACCTGCCTAGATCAAATATTATAGCCATGGCTTGCTTCTCGCCTTGCGCGTAGTTGCGCTTCGCTGCGTTCAATGTTCTGGAAGCAAAGGCGATGGGTATCTCTTACCCATCGGGCATGACGTGAAAAATTACGGCCATAAGACCATAGGCGGACGTGTCGCAGCTTAACCCGATTGGCTTTTTCACGTCGTAAAAGCATAGAGAAAGAGATTGGTAAAGAGCGGTCACTCGGCGAAAACTGGCCCCAGGAAATGACGCGCGATTTTTTGCGCTGCCGCCGATTGATGGATGGCGGCACCAACGTGCGCATGCGCGGACGCGCGCGCGACGGCACTCGCTGCAGCGGTAGCCCGCCGGAGCACTGGAGCAGACAAGAAGTTGAAGGGAGCGGTTGTGTGCTCGTGCCTCGCCGCGCTTGTGCGGCACAGACCTCTCGTGGGCTGCTGCGCGGAACGATAGCGGTTTGAAACGACGGCAAGGTGAGCAACGTTTTTTGCTTTCAGGCAGTTTACGCTGACCATGCCGGCCGGTGCCAATAAGTCTCGCAGCTTGTGAACAGGCGCGCCGGCTGTTCAGGCGCAGTTCGTTACGCCGTAACTCTGGCGGTTCCCAACCACGGCGAGGTGTAATATGTTTTGTTCCCGCGAAACAGCTTCATTTCGAACAGTTTAGGTCGTCACGCTTGACAAAGTGGCATGTGAAGGCACCAAGGCACGTCGTTGCGCCAAAATGGCGTGTTCGCCGGCCGGTGCGGCCATGCTGACGCAGTTTGCCGAACGGCTAGTTTTGCTAAGTGTCGTGTTTAGCAGAGCAACGATAAAGTGAGAAACGTTTCATTCTTGACTTTCTTGTCAAACTGCGCAGTATTTCAGGCAGTTTAGCTCAGTACGGCGGTCTGCGCTTCACAAAGTCGCACGTGAAAGGCAGCCAACAGGCATGACAAGGCGCTCGCCAATATGGCTCGCCGGCCGCGATGACATGTGACATGGCGTGAGGTTTTGCGAACGGCTAGTTTTGCGTGGTGTCGCGTTTAACAGGGCAACCGCAAAGTGAGAAATGTTTCATTCTTGTAAAACTGCGAGGCATTTCGGGCAGTTTAGCTCAGCGCGGTGGTCTGCCCTTCACAAAGTCTCGTATGAAAGGCAAGCCAACATGGCGTGCTCGCCGGCCGCGGTGAGGCCGGGCCCGGTTTTGCGAACGGCTAGTTTTGCGTGGTGTCGCGTTACATTTAACGGGACAACGTTAAAGTGAAAAATGTTTTATTATGCGGCAAGCTTCATTGCTTCAGCTGTTCAGTGCTCTTGAGGAATATTGTTAGTTTAGTGGCTGTTATTTCACGCTCTGTAGAAATGCATTTTCAGATAGGTTCGGTTAGCCTGCATTTCCTGACCTCTACTTTGCAAGAGTAGCTTTTGTATCAATTTTACGAATGACAGCTTTTCTGTTCTGGACCATAACTGCTGCTCACCAAGTTTTCAGTACCCACCCACATGCACAGATGTGTGCGCGGTACAGTGGCCTTACATTTCATTGCAACCTTCTGCATCATGTTCATTCCTTTTCCAACACCATTGCATAGACCCACGGACTCCAGCCGAAGCACGGCAGATGCGACGAGTGAATGGTGTGGCCTTCCCTCAAGCGTCAGTGCTCCTCTCTGCCTTGGACAATACAAGTTACCCTTGCTAAGGTAGCCGCGACTGGGACTGTGTAGTTTATGTATAATGCCTGTTTTGTTACATATTATTTGCAATAATTCGGAAATCAGTTATGCTATTTTTTGTCTCTACCTAAGTGCTGTTTCTCACCTTGTGTATTTTTATTTTTCTGTATTGTGCACATCGCCTAATGTGTGTTAAGTATTGTCAATGCATGTGGCTACATCTTTTGCATCTCTTTTTATATGCAGCAAAATAAATTCATTTCTCAAAGCACTTGGCGTTTTTTCTGCAATACTGTTTTTCAAAGGCTGTGGCGCAGCTGCGTTGATGGCCAGTTTAGAGAACTAGGAATCTATTTTTCCTGTTGTTATGCATGCTGAAAATAAATAGAAACACTAGCAGACCATTTAAAACCAAAATAATGCGTCAAAAGAGCAGGGAAGGGCGCAGCGCATGGCTAGCATTCAAATCGCGCGCCTTTCAGCAAGACCGGAAGTAGTTGCCGCCGGCCGCTTGGTGCACTACAGTCAAATGGGCCGCTGGACCCTATGGGAGTGTTCGCTCTTTACCAATCTCTTTCTCTATGGTTAAAGGTCAGAACTTCACTGTCGATGAGGCGCTGCTTAGATTCCACAAATGATCTTGAGCATGCGTCCGTCCATAACCAATTTTTGTCCTTTAGTAGGTCGTGCATAGGCGTAGGAACTGTAGCTAAGTCTTTGATGAATTTTGTGTAGAAATGTTTGTCACAAACCCCCGCCTTTACGGTCACAAGAGGTGCGGGATCCTCTTTACGATTACTCGTCGTTCCTCTATGAGGGTTGTGAACACATTTAAAAGTTAGGCCGGTCAACCCGTGAAGCACGTGTGTCGGTGTGTGATTGAGGAATAAGTACAAATAGGTCACTTTCTTTTACAAACAATTGAAGGTTTATAAATAGCAGACCAAAATTACACTGATAATAATAGAGTACAATGAAAGAGAATACAACGCCACGACAAGATATTGATAAAGACGAAGAAATAAATGATAAGAGAAAAAAAAAATAACCCGACAATGAACAAAACACTGTGATAAAAATATGAAGACTATAAAGATAATAAAGCAGGTATTTCAGATATTATAAGTATGAGCAAAAGTTACATAAGAACACAGCGTAAAATACTACTAAGTCAGGTCAAAAGTTAACAAAGCGAAAATAATGTTCGATTGAACAACAGTCCGAAGTTCTCACGTCTTTCTTGTTTGCTGAGGCGTCGAAGGCTGTGTTGCTCGGTAGCGGCGGCCGTACAGGTGCAGAGGACGATGCGTCGATCGCGGGCCCGAAGAACACAATACGCTTTCGGAGCACCGCGGAGTGGCCGGAAGTTTGAATCTTCCCAAACGCACTGGTGAGGGCGTTCTGCTGTCGGTTATTTTATACCCTCGGCCGACTACGCAGCAGCCGCGTCAAGGACAGGCGGTCACTGCCCCATCGGCTTGTCGAATCTTGTCCAGAGGAGTGACGGAGTCCCGTGAATTCCGCTCTATATTCCAGCCATAAGCTCCCGCATCTTCCGCTGTATAATAGGTGAGGCAGCTTGTGACAATGTTGCTTGGCTGAGGTGCTTCTATGATTTATTTTATCTTTGTCGCAGTTGGAAAAATGCCTTCTGCTCTCACTTTGTGCCCAAGATAAATGACCGACTGCTTGAAAAAACCACATTTCTATTCTTTTACTGCGACATTCTGCTTTGCCAGTCTTTCAAGCACCTTTTCCACGGTTTCTTGACAGTCGTTTATGGTGTCGCCTACGACGATGACGTTGTTGATATAGCAGCCCACTTTTGAAATCCCTTTTAAAACTTCGTACATTAATGACTGAAAGTAGCGGGGCGCTAGAGATTCCGTACGGAAGCCGCTGGAACTGAAATAATCCGAGATGCGTGTTCACAGTTAACAACGCTTTGCTTTCCTCAGAAAGTGGCACTTGTTGATAGGCTTGCGATGCATCCAGGACGCAGAAGATCTTTCCCCCGGCAAGCATAGAATACAAATCTTCCGGCAATGGCAAAGGGTAATGGCTCGTTTTCAGAACAGGATTAACCATGACTTTGTAGTCGCCGCATAATCTTAATCCTGCGCCGCCTTTCTTCGCAAACACCACCACCAGAGGCGTTGCCCAATCACTTTTCGTGACTTCAGTATTCCGGTTTGCTCGAGCTTTTCCAATTCTTTTGCCACTTCCTCTTTTATGGCAAACGGTACTGGCCGTGCTTTTGCGAATACTGGTTGAGCCCCTTCTTTTACAAAGATGCGAGCTTCGTAGTTTTGGACGATCCCCGGGGTGCTCTTGAAAACCTCGGGATACTTCTTCCGTAGGGCTTCTACCCTCTGCTCCAGTGTTGTATCCGAGGGCGCTGTTGTAGACTGCTTTCCAGTTTATTTTTAGTTTTTCTAGCCAGTGTCTTCCCATGAGAACGGGAATCGACACTCCGTTCTTCTGCGCATTCACAACGGCCAAAGTGATTTCGCTTCCTGCCTGGTCTACCAAAACGTTTGCCTTTCCAAGTACTTTCAGCTTTTCCCCTGTGTAAGTGTGTAACGACACATCTGTTGACACGCACTTTACACGCGAAAAACATTGCCTGTACAAACTCTCTGGTACGATCGTGGCCGCTGCCCCCCTGTCAATTATCATAGAAAAAGTTTTCCTTCAATGTTGAGGTCTACGCTGCAAACCCTTAAATGTTTGCCTGAGTAGAACACAGTATGTGAGCTAAATTCTTAGGATTCGTTGTCCGTGGTGTCCACGTATTTGACACCATTTGTTTTAGCTCCTTTCTTGCAGACGGCTAGCAAGTGACCGTTTTTGTTACAATTTCGGCAAGTGTGGTTCCGATGCAAACATTTTTCTGCCGCATGACGCTTTCCGCAATGTCACCAAGCACTACGCAGCTCTCAATCTTTATCTTTCGACCGTGCAACTGCCCTCAATTTCTTTCCCTTGTCACGGTCTCGTTCATGGCGAATGGCGTTCACGCTGGGCAGTTTTCCGTCAAGCTCGTGCATTTGCTTCGCCTGTTGTGCAGCTAGTTCTTTGTCTAGCGCCATTTTGCATGCCAGCTCGAATGTCAGGTCTGCTTGTGCAAAAAGAGCTCATTGCGTTTCTTCGTCACGCAAACCAGCTACCGGTCTGTCCCTTAGGGCATCATTTAGAAATGTGCCGAAATTGCAATCTCTTGCAAGGTGCTTCAGTTCAGTGCTGAAACATTTGACACTCATTTTCATGCTGCACTCGGCGATACAACGCTCTACAATGATTGAGTGAGCTGGGCTGAAATGAGCTCCTAAAGCTGTTTAATTTCACTGAATGTCTTCTGAGACGGCCCAATTCAGGCATCACTATCTTCTTTAACTCTTTATATGCTTCCGTTCCGAGTACATTGAGGAACAACTTTAGTTTCTTGTCTTCAAGGACATCATTTATGTCTACGTAGTTCTCAGATCGTTCAAAATACGAGCGTTTGTTGTCAGTTTTCGGGTTGAATTCTGAAATCCTGCCGATCTTAGGGCCATGGCCTGGTTCTGCCAGCAAACTTCACTTATCTGTAGAGCTGATTTCCTCGATGCGCCTCGTCAGTAGTGCCCGTTCCCGTTCGCTTGCTCCAACCAGCCGCTGAAGTTCAAGGACTCCGTGACGCCTTGCTTCCTCACGACGTTCTTGCCCTGCTCCGGGCCATCGACGAAATCCTGGCTGCAAGGGCGCGGCCGTGTCCCCTTGCACCGGGGATGGTTCACCCCAGTGACTGCTGCTGGCCGGCAGCGCTTAACTGCACGCTGGATTCCATCCTCATCGCCAGATGTTCTATTCTCAGCAGCAGACAAACGAGCCAGTGGCAGCAACGCAAAAAAGCCTTTATTTCGAGAAAGCAGCGCTCTTTCATAGATAGCGCTGCTTCGAGCTCCAGCACACGTCATCGGTGTGCAATCTTATCACAAACCCGTAGTAGGTACGGAACACTTCCGATGTGCACACGACTTCTCAAGGGCGTTCGTCAAGCAAGACTTTCCTATAGCTCTCTTTAGTAGTTTAGAGTGTGCCGAGGCAAGCGGAAGAACTGGCTTGTTCCCCCTTGGCTCACAGGCCTAGCACACATGTTGAATCAGGAACCTAATGTGACCATGGACTACATAAGTTACAGTTAACGGTTGGAGGCAGTCAGTGAGCACGGTAAGAACGCGGCACACTCGTGTGTGAAAGCACCCTTCGACATCGTCTGCGATTAATAGAAAACCGTCCACAAACCTAAATACCACCACCAAGCTTGGCGCATTGATCCCGTACCTTGCGGTCTCGAAGAGCAAGATATCGCTCAAGACTGGCGCGACACACGAACAAATACAAATGACAAGTTAGTTGCGACACAATATGACCATCGAACTGCGCAAAAGGCCTCCGTAATCGCCGAAACCGTATGCCCGAACACCGCGTAGTGAACGAGCCGGGACTTCAGCGCCGACTGACATTTCTGGCCAAGGTCACTGCTGATGAGAAAGGGGAACACATAAACTGTAGCAGCTGTTAAGGCCGTTAACTCATCGGGTAGCAAGTTCTCGCTCAGCCTCCGATCTGACCAAATCAGATTGCAGGCGACCGTCCGCTGATCAGTTCTGTCGGTGTCGCGGGGCCGAAAACCTTACACTACGGCGATAGGAGACCGCTGGTCGTGGTGGCTTCATCACTGGTGTAATGCAACAGACCAGTGCGTCAATAGGTTAATGCACTTAACCGCGCAGCCCAGTGACCGTGCCTCATGCTGAAGAAAACGTATACCTTACCCAAATAGTTGCGCCGATGTGGCAGTGATCCGTTCCGCCATCGGACAACAATAAGTCCGCCTCGCGCGGCAAAAGCCCATTATGTGGCTCTTTTTTCTTCTTCTTGAACCAACATTTTGGTTCATGGCCCCTTTTCCCAAGCATTTCACCCCAGAAGAGCCGAGCACCAGGCCGGGGGAAATCTTGTACCCATTGGAAACCGGTGGATACCCGGCGGTACGGGGATCGAACCCCGTACCTCCCGAATGCGAGGCGGATGCTGTGAAGAATGTTGTCTGTTGCAACGTTATGTTAATTTTAGTGTGTATACTTTGTGATTTTATATTTTCTGCACTGCCGATGTGAAGCTGTCATTGTTATTGTTTTGGAGGCCTGAGGCCTTGTCAAGTTGTCCTTATGACAACTTTTTCTGCTGTGCTCCCTCATCCTATGTACACATTGGGTGTAAATAAAACATTGTTATTATTATTATTATTATTATTATTATTATTATTATTATTATTATTATTATTATTATTATTATTATTATTATTATTATTATTATTACATCGCTTTTGTGTGGTAACATTTTCATCAAGTACTTTAGCATGAGGGATGACCACTGTATCAACTGTCCACAAAAGACAAAGAGAGGCGTGTTTGATATTGCAGCCTGCATTGCAGACGACGCTTCGCCGCCTGTTTTCTTGTGACGTCACGGAAATATTTCAAAACGGCTTTCGCCGTTGGTAGTAGGAGGTTCAAGATTCCGATTTATATCGCTTTTGTTTTGTAAGTGCGCCACGCGCTAGGCACAAAAACTTTGCAATAGATTCACAGACTTGCATATTATTCACAGAAGTATAAAACGGCAATACGTCGAACGACCCTGTCATCGCCCCTTAAACTGTTTTAAATTTTGACCACATGTTCATTTAAGACATACGTATTCCTCCAATTGTCCCTCTCCTACTTGAATAAATAAATAAATAAATAATTAAATAAATAAATAAATAAATAAATAAATAAATAAATAAATAAATAAATAAATAAATAAATAAATAAATAAATGCTCTTGATGTGCATGCGTGACTTGTCCCACTTCTGTAGGAGCCTAAGGAATTGCAATATTAACAAATAACGAACACCCCACGGAAGATTCTGCGTCCTCTCTCTCCTTCTCTTCCGATCCGAGGACAATTGTTTTCTGGCTTCTTGATAAGACGTGCCGGACAACGTCCTTCCTGTTTTCATATTCCTTCAAATTGTGGGCCGACCTTTACACGTATGACCCCGAGCGCGTCTGTGCCAACTGTACTAATATTTCAAGCGCAACAGTTGTTGTTGTTGTTGTGGCTGTAGGAAGAAGGAAAAGAAAATGCACGGGCCTGCTACTGGCTCTGTAGCTGAGCCACCTCCGCTGCCCCGTGCAGATAGAAGAGAATATAGAGAAGAAAGAAAAGCAAGAGGGAAAGAAAGACGCGCGCCGCAACAACAGCCGTCGTCCACCACCAGCGGTGGCGTGTGCAATGACGGCCTAGAACAGATAAAAATTCGGTGCCAGGCCAGCCCCCGCCGCAAGCAGCGGGGACCCACCTGCACCAGCCCCATCAGGGCAGAGCCCTCAAACGTAACAGGACACGCACTATTTCTATATCTGGGTGCCCTCGTTGTTGCAGTTGAATTATTAGTAACAATGCACCAACGAAGTGCCAACTCTGACTACCATTCTGACCATTTTCTTTTGTACCTTTAATTGAACTGCATTGCGTGCACGATACACGCCTTGTAGTGGAATACACCCCGTTAAATTGGAAAATGTTAAGGTTAAAAAGGAACGCCTCGCATATCAGGTGTATCGGCAAAAACTTTCAATTTGCAATAAAGAAATATTTTCAAGAATGCAACTCGCCCCAGTAGACGTAACTAGCTAGAGAAATTAATCTAATTTAGCACCCGTTTAAGTAAACTTGGCAAAATAACTTTGCGAACAAGAGACTCCGGTGGTTAGTTTCAATAGAAAATGTGAAGCGCTATAAGATTTTGAAACAAAAGGGAGACATTTTGAGCAGCGCGGGAAAATGTCGCCGTTTTTGCCTCGCTTGATTCGAAACCCACCAGGCGAGGCGCGCAGGGATGAATGGATGGATGGAGAGGCGCGCAGGGATGAATGGATGGATGGAATATAGGAGGAGCGTCCACTTTGAAACGCTGGGCCAACGGTTGCTATCATGCTAAATCCCCCACCCCCCTCCCTCTCTATCTTAAATACTGTTTTAGATTGGTTAACTATACCATCATTCTATTTATTGAATTTTTGTTTCTATATTACTGACATTATGACACTTTTATGCTTTTAAGCCACCAATCTTTCAATCTTTTTTTTTTTTTTTTTTTTTTTGCTAGCTTCCACCGCAGGTTCATTCACCCGGCCACTGGTATCTCTAAACCCCAGAGCTTCAGGAAGCCTGATTGCACCTGCATCAACTTCCGGATGATTCGAGTATATGGATCGGGTGGATAGAATATAGGAGCGTTCTCTTTGAAACGGGGTGGTAGCAGTTGCTATCATGCTCATTTTTCCCCCGTATATCTTAATCATTGTTTTAGATTGGTTAAATATACTATCATTCAATTTATTGAATTTTTGTGTCCACATTAAATGCCACCAATCTTAAGCCACCAAGTATAAGATGGCGAATGCAGCGCCTACTGGTGACGTGTTGACGGCGCCGCATTTGAATGAGCGACAAGGAAAAGGCTGCGAAAGTGAAATTGTGCAAATGTGTAAGTTTGGAAGTCAGAGGAAGCGAATGCTTATAACCGCAATAACTACAAGCATAGCAAGGAACGAAAGGGCCTGTACTATCATCATTGTGCCCCGACTCGGATCACGGAGTTACAAAATAAATATTTGCAGTACTGCTCGAGCATTTCATTAAAATCGCCTAAGGGGTAACATATCCTCCGTATTGGGTGTTGCATGAATTATTTCACACGCTGGGGTTATTTGCTCGTTTTCGTGTAAGCAGGTTTTCCGACGCAACTGAAGAAAGAAAAAAAAAGAGAGGAGTAGCTGAGATGGATTCAAAACTAAACACACACTCAGCGCATCGTGCTGGCCGCTCCTTTCGTCTTCTGTAGGCTACTGGCCCGTGGCGGTCACGTAACCGGTTTTTCCTTTCCAGCCGTCGCGGCCTCTCTGCACTTGCACCAATGCCGGACAGGACCGCTCGCAGAGCGGCGTTTTCTCCAGGATCGCACGCCTTTGTTTTGGTTCACGCTGATCGAACAGTTCGCTCAGCGACGCAGCCGACCCGAAAGCGGGAAGAGGTGGCGGCTGCGCACGGTAGAACGAAAACAGTCTGCTGCTACCGGAAACACGCGCCGCCGACGCCACCTGCGGTAAAACTCGCCGCCTACGGCCACGCCTCAAAGCAAAAAAGCAAAACAGACAGAGAGAGGAGAGGGAGAAGTAGTAAGCCGGTCGACGGAACATAGCCGTACCATCAAAACCGCCTGATCGAAAATGGCGTCGCCCCACGTCCTTTAACGGCTTTTTCGTTACCAAGACGTTCCCACCACGTAGTGCTCGCAAGGCGCTACAGCGTTTGGTTTGACCCAGCGGCGCATGTGCGCGGGAGGTGAGGCCAAGGCAACCACCTGAGATCGGATACCCATGGAGCTGTACGTGTTCTGTCTGGTGTGCGTGCTGTGAGTATCTCCTCCTCGAGTGTTTTTCACTAGTGTCCTTTTGTTGGAGATGCGCAATTACGAGCGCGGTCGCGCGCGCTTCTTGTTTCATGCGCGGGCTTTAGCAGTGGTTATTAGGCTGCAAGCAGATGTGCCGCTTAGTTTTCTAACCTTTTGCGCTTGTAAATCAACGTTCGCGTAATGCATCCAAGTGACCCTCGTTGTCGAGGGAAGTGTGAGCAGAAATGAAATGCGTACATCTAAAAAAGGTACGCGCGCGCTTACGCAACATTCCATTTGCATGGTGGTTGAAACGCGGCGAGATATTCAATCAGGTGGCACACGCCCCGTAATTTGCGCCCCCTTCTTTCTCTCTCTCGCGCTAACGGCTGACGGGCTGACGTCTGCTTGAGGGTGGAGTTCATACTTGGAATGCGTGATAGGTGGTGCATGTGTGGCATTTGTTGCCTTGCGAATATTTTCCAAAAACTCTCCTATGCGCAAGAACACCTTAGTAAGGCAACCGAATTAGCAATTTATGTTGAAAATTGGAAACTGTCACAAAAATAGGAAAATGTATTTTCACAGGCCGGACAGGCGCCGGGACTATGAGGGAGTCAAATAAAAGACAACATAGTAATGACGGCTTTCTACTGTTCTTCAACCTGTCTCGATAATTTAGCGCATTCTCTAAAAATGCAGTCACTGAGGTGGTTGTGCACTGAACCTGCGATGAGCCACAAGTGGCTAAGTCGATATTTGAACAGAGGCCACTGACCCGCAAGCCGTCGCCCTCGTCGTGCGCCCGCTCTGTCGCGGTGGCCGACGAATCGAAACTATTGGTCGCCGCACGTGTTCGCAGCTCTGGTTCCACCCGTAGGACACCGGCTGGGTGGTCGTGGAGTGACGAGCGCGGTGTCTGGTGAGCGCAGCGTAAGGAAATGCGCTCGGTGGTGATGATTCCGCGGCTAGCCGATCAGATGGTAAAAACTCCTTCGCGCTAGCGCCTTCTTTGCTTCCTGTTTTAGACGATGTTGAGACTGTGGGGCCCGGGTTATCATCATCAGCCTGACTATACCTACTGCAGGACGAATGCCCTCTGATATTCCCCCTATTAACCCGGCTGTGTGCTAGCTGCATCCACTTGACCCCTGCGAACTTCTTAACCTCATCCGCCCACCTAACATAATGCCGCCCCCTGTTGCGCTTTCCTTCCCTTGGAATTCAGTTTGTTACCCTAAGCGACCATCGGTTATCCTCTCTTCGCATTACATGTCCTGCCCATGCCTATTTCTTCTGTATGCCCATGCCCGGGTTATTCCGTTCCCTTATCAACAAGTAACCCGATAGTTTGTTAAAAGCGCTTCAGTGGTTTAACAACACACTTCTGTATTCTGCAGGTAAGAAGGGCTGATATTCATTCTTAGCGCAGCGATGGTCGGTTTGTCTTGCCTCTCCCACAGTGTGCTTAGAAATGGAATAGACTTTTGTTGGCTGTAAATCTTGAGGAGAACCTGGATCCCGATACACAAAACGCTGACATCTTGAAGAATTTACAGACAGAGCAGTCTGTGATTATGACTTATTAATTTAGACGACATACTAGCTCAACATGTAATTAGTCAGTTTTCAGTTAGGATCGAAACACTACAGTTCGGCAGTTCACTTTGGAAGTTTAGTAGGCTCACGATCATTATCAGCAGGGCTATACCCACTGCAAGGCCGGGGCCTCTCCCATATTCATCCAATTAACCCAGTCCTGTGCTATGTGCATCCATTTGACATCTGAAAACTTAACCTTATCCACTTATACCTAACTTTCTGCTGCCCCCTACTATGTTTTTCTTCCCTTGGAATCCTATTTGTGATCTTTAGTGACCATAGGTTACCCTCTCATCACATTACATGTCCTCGCCGTGCCCATTTATGCTTCTTGATTTCGACTACAACGTCATTAACTCGAATTATTTTTCTTACCCATTCTTCGCTCTTCCTCTTTCTTAACGCTACACCTATCCTTTTTCGTAGCATAGTTCTTCAACTTCAGTAATCGTTTCTCGCTAGCCTCCACGTTTTATCCCCGTGGTGAGTACCGGTAAGATGCAACTGTTGTATGTGCTTTGCCGGTTAGCTGCTTCTCATGATCTGCGAGTATTTGGCAAATGCGCTCCATCCCAATCGACTTCTCCTATTTATTTCCCTTTCGTGGATCGGATCTATGGCTACTACCAAAGTAGACATATTCGTCGGTCGATCACTTCCAGTGCCTCTCTACCTTTTCTAAACTTCTGTTTCTTTCCCAGACTGTTGAACATAGCCTCAGTCTTCTGTGTTCTAATTTTTAGGTCTAACTTCTGCTTTTGCTTGTCAGGTCATTAATCATTCTTTGCAATTCGTCCGCTGAATAAAAGTAGATTGATCTTCCTGAAAATGAGACTCACACGGCTGGAAAGATTTATGATATCGATAACATGAGCCGCGGATTAAACGTTCCATTTTTAAAGTTGAACACCATGACCCAAAGAACCATGGCAGGAGTCACAGGAGATAGTGAAGCAATTGTCGTTATCCAACTATCGGAGAGATGCAAGCAGCGTACAAAATAGCGAAACATCAAGATGGACAGAAGCGAGCAATGATTTCTCATGTCTTAGAAAGATGTGGAGTAGATATTAAATGAAAAAAAAAAAGTAAATTTAAAGACACTCGATCTAGAATTTCTGCTTTTCACATAGGGCTCGAGAAGTTATAGGGGAAAGCTGTGGGCTGTTGACGAGGAATAAAAGAACGATTGTCAGAACAAGGTTTCTCTTATCCACGACATACTTATAGCCGATGGAGGCGCTTTAGGGATAGCGGCTTGCAAGCAGCGATTAGCAACACATAGCAAAGCGCCCTGTGTGAAGCTGCTCTATGCTTATCATAAAATATCAGAGTCTTGCAGATAGTTATGGGGAACGCCTAAGCTCCACCTTTAAAGGTAATAAGCAATATAGCTCTCAAAAAATGTAGTCTACGTTTTTCGTTAACGTAATTTACCGTCTGTACCTACCTGCAAGCCTGTTCTGACGCAGGCCAGTGCAGTTTTTGACCACTTTCGAAAAATTAAGCCAGGTTCAGACGTTAAATTATGTTGTCAAAAAGCATAGACTTTGAGCGCAACGAGTCGATTAGTTTGCGCAGGAGAATTTTCGACAACTCGGGCAGATGAATGCGGAACACCTTGTATAAAGCACCGCATTAATCAATCTGTGCGAAAGTGCATGTATGGCCGAGTAGAGTGCCTACAGTGACGTCAGTGGTACCGGTTAAGTGTCTAGATATTTGTTTTCTTTTTCAAGACCTCCGCATAACGTATCCATCACTGATAGCTCAGCAAAGGTAACACCAAATAACAATAACATATCTACTTCCGAAATACGCCGAAAAGAAGGGCCTGTATGTTTTTTTCTAAACAAAAGTGCACTTATGAAAAAATAAACAGGGCAAGTGCTTTTCGACGGTTGAATGTCTGGATCGCTACCACAAAAATAAAGGGGCTCATACAAAGATGACAAATTCAAACTGAGCGTGCAGAAACACTATGACCGACTACAGTAACTGAGAAGAAGAAAAGTGGCAGATGTTGATAGGATAATAACGCAGTGGCGATGTTGGCTGTTGGTATACATCAGCGGAACCAGCCCAAACTGTGAGAACTGGTCAATGAACCGTTTCGTGTTTCATGTTCGTTTCACTGCTTCGACCAACTCAGCATAAGGACAATTTAATTATTATTTATTATTATTTACGAATACACCTCAAAGGCCTCATTGAAGGGGTATTGCATGCGGGAGTGGTACATTCAGCAGATGAAATTTTCGATGGATGATCTGAATGATGATGGGTCGGTGTCGTCCACGATGACCTTTGGCAGGTCATTCTAATCCCTTGCCGACTTGACAAAGAAAGATGATAAATGTGCAGATGTCCGGGCAGGGGGAGGGTAGACAGCCTTCCCATGGTTTGCGCGGTCAGAGATGCGGTGGGCGGGGCTGATAATGGAGTTCAGGAAAGGATGGTAGTAAAATTTATGGAGCAAACCCAGCCTATCTATCTTTCAGCGGTTAGCTAACGTTGGCAGGTTGGCATTGCGTTTTAGTTCAGAGATACTAACGTTATAAGAATAGGCCGAGAAAATGAATCGCGCGATTTTGTACTGCTTCGAGAGTAGCTGAAAGATTATTGTGATGAGGGTCTCAGATGGCGCAAGCGTATTCTAGTTTTGGGCGAATAAGTGTTAAATAAGCCAGGCATTTTACTAAGGGGGGTGCTTGACGCAAGGTTCGACGGAAATAACCGAGAAGACGATTTGCTTTGTTAGTGACGTGAGTTACGTGAGAAGACAGCATATACCGCGTGCCAAGAGGATGCCTAAATCTTTGCAAGTTGCTACTGGAGTGATTTCAGTGTCACCGATAACATAGAACGAAGATGGTTGAGAATGACGTCGATGGAATGATAAGAGAGGCGTTTTCTTCACATTTAGGGACATCAACCATGTTTTACCACACTTTAGTACGCGTTGGATGTCCGACTGAAGAAGCACAAGGTCAGCGTTGTTATTTATAGGGCGCTAGATGACACAGTCGTCTGCGAACATGCGAATGTTAGGACGGTGCCCTGGGGTATCCTAGTTATAACAGAGGAATAAGGGGATCAACATTTATTAGCGTGTACAAACTGTTTTCTATTAGTGAGAAAGCTGCAAATTCAACTATAAACAGAATCGTTAAGATTTAGACGCGAGAGTTTTAGAAAGAGTCGTTTATGGGGAACTTTATCAAAGACCTTTTCGAAATCTAGGAAGATAGCGTCAATAGGAATGTTAAGGTCAATGCTGGAGCTTAAGTCCTTAGTGAAGAGAGCTAACTGCGTGTCGCCAGATAAACCTTTTAGGAAGCCATGTTGGTTAAGTGAACAAAGTTGACATACATTAGGAATTTTGTTGCCTGGAAAAAGATTACGTGTTCCATTACTTTTGATGTTATACAGGTGATAGATATGGAGCGATAATTATTAGAAGATGAACAACCTTTTTTTCGGGACTGGAATGACCTTGCCTGTTTTCCAGTCGTGTGGTACAACACCTGATGAAAGTGATTACTGGAAAATATAAGACAAAAGTATAGGTGGATGTATGTTTTGGGCTTTTCAATATTTTTGCATTGATACCATCGATGTCCGTCGGTGATGTTGATTTTAAAGAGTATTAATTTTGCAATGCCGTTAGCCTCAAAGGTGACACCCGGCTTAGTTGGGAAGTTAAATGAGGGAAATTGGGAAGTTGATCATCTGATTCTTGAGTAAAAACAGAGCTAAAAGTAAAATTCAAAAGTGCCGCGGCATCCCAATCCGCGATCGGATTATTATCGTCTTCGCGCTGTGTTGTGTTTTTATCTGAGTTTGGTTAATACATTTCCAGAACTGAAGTGGGTTAATACGCAGCATAGCGGGTAGGGTGGATGAAAAAAAAAAAAAAAAACTCAGAATAAAACTCTCTAAAAAGAAACAAAATAAGCACTTGCATCCGCACGAGTGGCAATAATAAACGAACAGTGAACCAAAAATGTAAAAACGAAATAAGCACTTGCATCCGTACGAGTGGCAATAATAAACTAACAGTGAACCAAAGTCTACCTGTGTTGAATGGGAAGGCACACTCTATACCCAGAAAGCGGGCGTTTGTATTGGGTCTAGATTAGCGCCTGTGCTTAGTGAACTTTTTTTGTCATTCGTGAATCGAGGTATCCAGAAAGATTTGGTTGGGAAACGGTCCCGAATTTTCAGATACGTCGATGATTTTTTGATTCTCATTGAAAAAACGCATTTTGGCTAGGCACATGTCTACAGTGTTGGAAGTATTCAAAGCTACTGCATGGGGTTTGCAGTTCACCACTGAGATACCCGTTGATAACAAGATACAATTCTTAGATTTGTATTTGACTTAAGGGAAGGGGCACATTGTTGGAATTACGCATCACGGGCCAATAAACCGCTGTTGAACTATAAATCGCATCATTCTAAGGTAGTGAAATGTGGAATTGTTTCATCATTGTCTTCTGCGTTGTCAAAATCCTGTCACCATGCTATGAAACAATTTCGATAATCAGGCTAAGAGATTTATGGAAGCAGGATATCCAGCTGAGCTTATAACTTTGGGTTACAATAAAATAACTAAAAAGCTTAAATCACCGGCATTGCTTCCGTCTTCACAGAAAGAATAGAAACGGAGAAAGTTCGCAGTCCTTCCCTATGTACATCGCCTTTTTCATGGTCTTAAAAATGTGGCCCATAGGTATGAAGTTGATGTAGTCTTTTCGGCCCCTAATAAGCTCAATAAAATTTGCTCAGTGGTAGAAAATAAATCCCGCAATCCTAATAAATCTGTAGCGTCTTGTGCTGTTAAACACGATAAGAGATTTGTGCCGTGCTCCAAAGGGGTAGTTTATAAAATCCCCTTGTCCTGTGGTCAGATATACATTGGACAAACGGGACGATGTATTAACACGCGACTCAGAGAACATCTCAACTCATTAGAATCTAATCGCTCTACTAATCTAGTTGATCATTGCCGTGAGTGTCAATCCTGTTTTCCGTCCTTGCATTTTACTGACATTTTGTACAAACACCCCGACCAGTTGACTAAGGAAATCATTGAGGCGTATAATATGGCTAAGAAAGAAAGATTGTATGTCAGCAAACCTTCCCTGCTCCTGCGTGATTGTGAGGTTGCGTATCTGGATGTCACATAGTAACACACGCGTTCTGGATTTGGTGTTTTATTGCTTCTGTGTCCTTATATAAGCGTGTTTCCTGTGATTAAACTTTAGTTGAGAATCAGCGCTTGTTCCTGTGGTTTCTTCACTCTCGCCCCCGTTTGTTCGCGCTGTTTTTTTTTTTTTTTTGGATAATGCAAACTTCCAACTGGGTTTATTTAGGAAACTGTACCTACATATACAGAAAAGTGAAATCATCACAGTGATCCAAGATCAAACACGTGGGCACACAACCAGCAAAGATCCACTACCAAGCAGGGCAAGAACTGCTAAATCTCATCAGATTATCACTGAGGCCAAATGTTGCTTGCAGTACTAGGAAGGTCGAATGATGAAGGCAAGGTTATACCAGCAAATGCAGACAGACACACATACATGCTAGACAATGCGCGCGCAAACAATGCACACATGAATAGAAAAGCACACGTAACAACGCATTTCTATGGCAAAACCAAGTCAGACCTAAAAACGAAGTAAAACGTGCAGTCGCAAACTAAAACTGATAAAACAGCCAAAAGGCTAAAAGCACCAGTGAATAAAATCGATTTTCTAGGCAAAAGCCGCGTCAGTCATAAAAATTAACAACAAACAAACACGTAGAGGTGTAACAGCAAGTGAACCAGCAGATCACACATGTCCTAAAAAGGCTAGCTTCTTATCTAGGAGTGTTAACGAGGTTGAGCTAATATATTTTTCACCACTTTTTATTATTGAAAAGACCTCAATGATCTTTCTCTGCACTTTGGTTTTGCTACATGCGAGAATTATAGTGCCCTCATACACAGGTTTGCATTTATGACAGACAATGTGGTCATACAGGTTGCCAGTTTTGTAACTTTCCACATTCATCTTAAGTTCAATTATTCGTTAATTGACGCATCTATCCGTCTGTCCTATATATGCGCACCCACTAGTGAAAGGCAGGCTGTACACAACATTGGTGGTGAATTCGATGAACCTAGTGCCATGCTTCTTTTCATAACGCTCACGTTTCTTGGCCAGAACGGTACAGACGCTTGACAGCTTAGTAGGCGCGGAAAAGAGAACAGTTACATCATTCCTGTTGCCAATATTCTTCAGGTTATGCGAAATGTTGTGCAGGTAAGGGATGACTTGAACCTGCTGTCTTGGCCGGGACACAGTCGAGGCTTTCTTACTGTCATTCCTTTGGGCTTTTTGCAGTAGACTTGCTGTTACACTGTGAATTACGTTGGCGGGATATCCTGCTTTTTTAAGGCGATTGATCTGGATTGTGACGCTGCTTTTCAGGTTTTGTGAACAGGGTCTGGCAAGTGCGGCTTGAAGAAGCCCAGCTACAATCCCATGCATGACAAGCTTCGAGTGGGCGCTTTCATAGGCCAATAAGCTTTTCTTGCTTCGTGGATTGTATTTGAAACAAGGACCGTATCCGGATTCGCTGAAAGTAATTAGTAAATCAAGGAACTGAATCTCCTGCCGATGTGGGAATTCCCAGGTGAACTTAAGGCCTTTTGCTTTGGAGGTGAACAACCTTACAATTCTGGCCACAAGGGCATCCAAGTCGCATCCAGGCGTCGCTTGAAGTATGATAAGGTAGTCATCCTCATACCTCAGGACTTTCAGAACACCCATGCCTGTCAGGAAGTCAGACATTCGTCGGTCACGGCAGACAAGTAGATGTCACAAAGTACCGGTGCCACAGATGATTCTATGCCTATCCCTTCTTTTTGGACAAATAATTTCTCGTTGAAGAATATTGCTGTGGAATTGAGATAAAACTCAAGGAGGGTGATGAAGTTGTCGGTGCTTAGGCCTGATGAGCTCCGCGCTATAATCGCTTTCGCCTCGTAACACCTTGGTGGTCCAAAGTGCCCCCTAGAATTTTTTGTGCACGCCAGCTTTGCTATGAATGTACTCATTGGTAGGCCCAGGGGGCTAGTTATGCATCGTCTAATGAGTGCTTCTAATTTTCTTTTTTTCCCGTCCACTGAGGTTTAAATATCGCAGCTTATGTGGCTGATAACATATGCCTGGATAACTTTGATCAAGCTTCTTTCTCTCAAGCCTCGGCCCTTCAGTGTTATTCTCTTGAAGTGCTTAAGACCAGTGTGACGTAAGCCCTCCAGTTTCTTTAGTATCCCGTCGCTGAATCCGTTCTTTTGAATTGATAGCCCTAGGATTCATATTTGGTCAACCTTTGGTATGGACATTCCTTCCACTTTCATATCAAATTCTCCGGCGGCCGCGAGCTCTTACATCATGCGCAGCGCACCTGTTGCTCCTCTCTAGTTTTCGAGCATGCGCACTAGTTACGTAGTTACTAGCCGCGTAGTGCGCTCATTTAAAAATAGTAGAGATCCTTCCCATTCGAGAGGGTAGAACAAAAAATCTTCTTACCATCAAGAGATACGGAACTCTTGAACTTCATTACAGGCCGCACGAAGTGGCTCAGAAGCACACACCCTGGGCTCTACACTTTTGACAAAGACTTTACATCTCCGATGAGCGCCTACTTATGGCAAAACGTTTTTCAATCCATTATTCTTTCGCTCTCTTTTTGCAGGGTGCTGTCAACGATCGTGGTACAGGGCATCTACTGCGCCATGTACTGCTCGTATCCGCTGCCCGGAGGTTACGACCCCTGCCCCATGCTGGCCCGCTTTAGGCGCAAGAGGCGTCGGCCCTCCCCGCCGCGCTCAAACTCGGCAGAGGTCATGGTGAGTACTTTCTTCAGTTGCAGGCGCTGCATCTGGAGTGCGCCAAGCTTGTCAACACGTGGTCAGCTGCAGATTTATGCAGTAGTTTTAAAGCAACCTAACCTACTCGTAAATAGCATACCTTTACTTGCGTCTGCATGCTGCGAAGAGGTCCGTTTTGTCCTCCATCTGGTGATCTCAGCCAATTGCAAGGTTATGTAACGTGCAGAATTCTGACGGGCTAGTTGGCACAGATCGTTATGTTGCACCAGAACGTATTTCGTAACCATTTTGTCTCGCGCACGCTCTAACATGTTTATGAGAGTGCTCCGATACTTTTGCCATGAATCAAGCTGGGCCTACTGGCTTTCTCTGTGAGGTGGTCTTCGCTGAAAACTCCCATCTGCAATTTCGCGGCAGAGCCGCACTGCCGCCGAATGGCAAACGAAACCTCGCAGAAAAGCCAGCGTAAACTCGCAAAGGAAGACTTCGTTTTTACTAATTCGACGACGAGGCGCGAGAACGTCTGCTTGCTTTCCGTGGTCACTAACCACGCCTTTCGAAGGGAGCGTACGAGCCTTCCGCTCTTTCTCCGTACGTATACGGAAGGAACACACGCTTCAGCCACAGCCACATTCTTGGACCGCGCCAAGCTGAGCGCTGGAGGCGCTCCTATTTATGTCTTTGTGCTGAAGGCAGCAAGTTTGGCCCGTGACGGTAGCGCTGGATTTATCCCCTAGCGGAGAGATGAGGTCCTTTTAGGAAGACGTATACATATAATTGCCTAAAAAAAAAGAACTGATATAGGCTTTGCGAACATCCATACTTCGCCACTAAAGCCCTTTTCCTCGCACTCACAAATAATATAAAAAAATGTATCTGGAACGTTCCAGTTTACGCAATTTGGGTTTGCTTCAACTCCGATCTTGTGGAGGTAGCCTATGGTGTACGCGACTCCAAGTCGTAACCGATGGAGCAGAGTTCCTTGGCGTCGCATAATTTAGATGGTACGTGAAGTCGTTAGCCTGCATTTAGCCGAAAGATGCGGTCCTGCTGATAGCTTGCATCGTCACAGTATAGACGCATAGCAGATTGCATTGAATGAGCCAGTAAGGCTGCGGCGTCACTCCCTGAGAATGAGAGGTGTATGGAAGGCGGGTCTTCATGAGCCACCTTGGCTTCCGCGTCAGCATTTTTATTGACTGCGATACCGCAATGGGTGGGGATCCATTGAAAATTAATGACGTGGTCATTATGGAAGACCTCAGCAAGTAGAACAACAATTTGCGCGACTAGCTGCTCATTGCAGCTTTTAATGTGTATTTTTTCATCCGGGGAATGCAAAGGTTGCATCGGCGTTCGCAAAATGGGAGGGCGGCATCACTTTTGCAACGTGGTGGGGGAAGTGCTGCAGCAGAGGCGTTTGCGCCGGTATACTACAGGATATTCCCAGCAAATGACGTCAAAATGTGGTATTCTGTTGAGGTTGAAATACTAGTTTTCTTATTTTTATTTCTGTGACGTTGTGACCCCATGGAACATAATTGCTTTATAACAAGCAACAAATATGTACTTAGTAAACATCTTCTAATATGATATTTTATGAAAATAAGGCTATAAGTTATGTTTTTGATATAGTGACACCAACCTTTCAAATTTTTGGAAGCAATTTAGGACAATGAACGAGAAGAGAATCACGAAGAGAATCCATTTAAATAATGTTTTTTCTGAACATCGAGAGACTGGGAATCTGATTGCAAGCCCGCTTGCTATTGCTATTTCTGATACCGTCACACAGAATAAGCGATTGAGCAGTTGTTACAAAACGTTTTCTGAGTTACGTCTTATGGTGTGTAACTTTTGCCAGAATGAACAAATTTTAATTTCGTATATGTAGTTCGCTCCTATCTGTAACGTCACAACGCCCTTATAGTAACCAAATAAATAAATACATAAATACAAATACAAATACGGACGGGCTCTACGCGCCCGTCCACGTCCTCTTCTCGTCCGTGTCTTTTTTAGCGCAATTCCCTTTTTTAAGTAAATAAATACATGAATGAACTGTTGTGAAATTAAGACTTCAACTTTTACGAAATTCTTAAAATATTGGCTGCTTTGCCAATATTCCGTCTAAGATGGGATATAAAGATTGAAATTCGGCAATCTAGAGAGCAGGGCAGTGGAAGGAACGCAGGTAGAGAGAACAACACAGGAGGACGCATTGTCCTTTGAAAGTTTAATCACCTTTTGGGGAACTCGAAGTAGCTCTGCTGTGTCGTCAAGGAGGTCACGAAATGCTCGATAACACAACACAGTCTCCAGCTATGGTGAGACAGGGAATTCTGCCGTTTAGGTGACGGCTGCAGCATTTGCGGGCAGACGACCCACTGGAGGGTGTTAATGTTCGGACATGTGAGCTCAAATAAGGCTCGCTAACAAAAATTCACTCTGTGT
The DNA here is from genome assembly GCF_055883805.1 of Amblyomma maculatum. Lineage (NCBI taxonomy): Eukaryota > Metazoa > Arthropoda > Arachnida > Ixodida > Ixodidae > Amblyomma > Amblyomma maculatum. The sequence continues at coordinate 36,571,515 of NC_139351.1, read as the reverse complement.
TCATTTTAAAGACCGCTAGGGAAGGGCGTTAAATTTCTATATGATCTTTCCGTTAATAATTATTGGGGCTTACAAATTACCTACATCCATAATCCCGAGTAAGGTCTACCTCTGAGAATGAGACCTGTTGGTTGTTCACATTAACCCATGTGCTCTTTTCAGCCAACAGACAGTCGATTGCTTAGATCTATGGCTGATTATCAATATAATTGCTTGTCATACCTGGAACCAGTGATCACGAAGCTGGTTTGGTCGAAATGAAGCTGCAACATGCGACACTCCACGTTTCCTGCAACAGAAGGCTCGTAGACCGGAAATCTGACTTGCTCTGGAGGCGTTTTATGACATGTTATAAACATTATATTAATCGCGAAGTATGAATGATTTATGGAACGTTTTTATCCATAAATTGAGAAAACCTGGGCTCTCTATCAAAGCTTCAAAAGTGGCTTTCGTCTTGCTTGCGCTCCATAAGAAAATGTCCTTTTCTTATTTTTTAATTTCTCTTGACAATGTTTAGGTGCCCAAAGCAGTGGGTAGTATCTTTATTATGGGCCTCGAAATGTCCGACACATGTATATTGTTAGAATAGCGCGGAGTAGAGAAGCATAAATAAATTAACCTCGATTTCTTGTTGCTTTTCCAAATGCCTTTCATAGAGGTATTAATTGAGGATGTTCCTTGAGAGGGCTCTACGCGCAGTTGTTTCTTGTGTTCAGAAAACCTCCGCAACAGAACTTTTGAATGCGCCGTTCAACATGGCAAGGAGCACTTCATTCGCATGACTGCGAAAAACAGCTAAAATTGCTCAAAAGCACGCTTGTGACCACAACGAGCGGCGTCATTATTCCACCGTGGTCACTTGCCAAATGCCACCAGTAGGAGCACGTGACAACTCGAGAATGTCACGCGCTCTCTTAACTAGACACAACTCAGCAACTAATCAGTAACGTGCTCTCATGACTTCACACTGCCCCGCAGTGCACTCGGCCCTGTCAGCTGCGACCTGTCATAGCATGGAGTCACATGGTTTTGTGGGTTCACACATCCCGGCGACCAATCAGCGCTCGGGAATGTCATTTGCCAGCTTCATCATCCAAAGCAACAGCCAACTTTGTCATGGGGCATGTTTTCATGACTGTACTCACCTTGGCGGCAGCCCTGCGCTCGGCCACTTCACCTGTCAACTCAGCTGTATCAAATGCAGTCATGGATGGCATACTGCCTAATCCTCTGTGTAGACTTCACACACCCTGGCGACCAGTCGCAGCTCGGTAGTGTCGTGTGGCCTCGAATGAATGAATGAAAACATTAATTTTTATATACAGGGAGGGTGTGACAGCTGGGTGGGCTCCCTCTTACGGGAGCTATTTGGCATCGGTCACGGCCTGGACCCGCTCGACCAAAGCCTGTTGCGTCGTCAGGTCAGAGCAGCCGAGCAGGGTCGCCTCCCAGCCCTCCCGGGAACGATTGGGTGCACGGGATAAATTGGGATTTTTGAAGCGAAAAGCTTCACTAGGGTAGTCAATTCCGAATCTCGCGTGTGCTCCGTCGTTAGAAAAAAAAATACAAGGGTTCAACGCTGCTGAACCAAATATTGAGCGACAGCATTAGCCGTGGGTGACCGAGCGTTCTTCTTCTCTTTTTCGTCTTCCTCAGCCCACATATAAAGCCCCGCTTTAACCAAGCCGTATGAACGTGCCTTAATAGCCTATAGGGGTAACGGGAATGCCAGTGTCCTAGCAGGCTGATTCTGACATAACCGTCCCATGTGAAGCGAGAGACCCAAGTTGGCAGCTCCTGCTAGCCCACACCCTAGTGTCACTTGGGGTGTGACGTCTCAGCGTCGCGTTGGTCAGACGTACGTGGCTGCCGCGGCGCTACGTTAAAGTCGTTCAGTCGTGTCTGACTCTTCGTGAACCATGTGGACTATATCACGCCACGCTTTCCAGTCTCTCACTATCTTCCTAACATCGCATAACTTCATCTGCAGCGCCTCGAGGATGCGAGTATTGCTTTCGCAATAAAAGCCATAGCTGCGCATGCGCAAACCACGTGACGTCACAGGAGAAGAATGGTGCACTGCGCTAGGTTTTCAAGCCGTCGGCGTGGCACCGTGACACCGTATGCCGGGAAAGAGAAGAAGAAGAATGACAGGAGACGAGGCGTCGAGTGCTGCTGCTCAGGTCGAAGCCACTGCTTCATGGTGGAATGAAAACAAGAGGAGGCGGCGGGCCGAGGAAAGTGAAGAACAGCATTCCGAGCGGTTGTAAAAGAGACGTATGAGTGACGCAGCAAGACGGGTGTGTTTTACTGCTGAGAACACTGGATGTGACGATGAGGTTAACAGTTTACGAAAAGTGGACCTTGACATTCGGGTGAGTGGCGCCCGTGTGCTGTGCGATGTCAGCGTTGTTGTTGTTGTGGCTCTAGGAAGAAGGAAAAGAAAATGCACGGGTCTGCTACTGGCTCTGTAGCTGAACCACCTCCGCTGCCTCGTGCCGACAGAAGAGAAAAAAGAGAAGAAAGAAAAGTAAGAGCGAAAGAAAGACGCGCGCCGCAACAACAGCCGTCGCCCACCACCAGCGGTGGCGTGTGCAATGACGGCCTATAACAGATAAAAATTCGGTGCCGGGCTAGCCCACGCCGCAAGCGGCGGTGACCCACCTGTACCAGCCGCATCAGGGGAGCAGGCCTCCGCGATGTCAGCGCGCGTTAAAGATCCCCAAGTGGTCGAAATTTCTCCCGCACCCCTCCACTACGGCTCCCCTTTCTCTCTTTCCACTTTCACTCCCACCTTCCTCCCTTCCCTTACGGTGTGGTTCAGGTGTCCACAGAGCAAGTGTGACAGATACTGCGCCTTTCCCTTCCTGTGAACCAATTATTATAATTCGGCTGAGTGAGCTTGGCTGTGCTACTCGTGTGTTTCAGCCTCGCTTCCCAGATAACCCATTTGAAAGTGTGTGTAGTGGGCTCACTACGCCAAGGAACAAGCTAAGCCATGGCATCACCGAACCTTTTCGCTTCTGATATCCAGGCTTAACCAAATTAAGCCACCACAATTTTTTGCTCGACATGCATACAATTTGAGCAGGAAATATAAACATCCAACTAACAACAAAACGTGAAGGAAGACGTCATTTGAAACCCACAGACGCCTGAATGTCAAACTATAAAACTTGCCTTTACGCTCTAATCGCGTTCCCAATTTTACAGGCTCACCTGACACAGGTCCTAGTAAGCATAGATTGCTGGTAATCTTTAACAATAATTATATCACAGCACAAACAACAGTTATCTTGAGTGTGCGCTCAAAATATGTAGCATGCTTGTGATTCACGATGTTAAGGTAAGTCATGGCCGCAGAAATCCCCGTGCAAGTGGGGTTGTAGTATTTTAGTATTGCCGGGCCCGAATGTCGCCAAACTCAGTATTTTAGAGCGCAGCTCTTTGGCGTCCGTTCCTGGGTTTCGCGTCGGCGTCGTCGTCGGCCTCGTAACCAGCTCCGCCCCCCTTTCATCCCCCCAGCGCTAGCAGAGACCGACTGATACCGCTGGATGCCGCTGACGCCTCTAGAGAGTCAAGATAACGTGACTGCATAGCCTGATTGATTGCCTGATTGATTTATAGGAAGAGAAAGGCGCGGTAACTGTCTCACTTGTTTTCTGTGGACACCTCAACCGCGCCGTAGGGGAAGGGAGGAAGGTGGGAGAGAAAGTGGGAAGAGAGAAAGAGGAGCCGTAGTGGAGGGCTACGGAGTAATTTCGACCACCTGGGGATCTTTAACGTGCGCTGACATCGCACAGCACACGACGCCTCTTCGTTTCGCCTCCATCGAAACGCAGCCGTCGAGGTCGGGTTCGAACCCGGGTACTCCGGCACAGTAGTCGGGCGTCTTACCACTGCACCACCCCGGCGGGGCTGACTGCATAGAACACCGTCGCCGCCATACAGAAAGAGGAGGGGAGGGTCCCCCCCCCCTTGTTCCTGTGTGGCGGATAGGGTGCTCTTCAGTTGCCGACGCGCCGGTTATTTCACGTAGGCCCCGGCACGTCGACGAATACTTGACCACCTTCCAACGGCTAGACCTGGTTCTTGGCGCTGTGGAAGCGAGGGTATCATATTGTTTGCGTCGGCATCGGCGGCGTTGTCCCTGAAACCAACTCCGCAGCTGGGTTTGACTCACTATCGGCGTCAGCAGCAGCATCAGTCAGTCGCTGCTATCTCTTCCCTCCTCCCTTTATCGCGTTGTCCGCTTGCTGCGCGCGCTTCTGCCCCCATCGTTTGCCGCTGGGTGTACACGCCGCCCCCCTCCCCCCTCTCCCTGCGAGTCTCCGGTTGTCAAAGCACCGTCTCGAACTTAATTCCTTTCTTCGCCCCTCCTCCAATGCAACCCCTGTGCGGTGGCAATCAGAGAGCCAGATCAGTGGCGGCGGATCTGTATATGTGCACCGCCCGAGCCGAAATTGCCGCTGCCGTTCGCCACTGCGAAATTATCTGCCAGTTCTTTCTGAGCCATGAGCGAGACGACCGGTGGAAGTCCTCCGTCTGCTGCTGCTGCTGCTGCTGCTGCTGCTGCTGCTGCTGCTGCTGCTGCTGCTGCTGCTGCTGCTGCTGCTGCTGCTGCTGCTGCTGCTGCTGCTGCTGCTGCTGCTGCTGCTGCTGCTGCTGCTGCTGCTGCTGCTGCTGCTGCTGCTGCTGCTGCTGCTGCTGCTGCTGCTGCTGCTGCTGCTGCTGCTGCTGCTGCTGCTGCTGCTGCTGCTGCTGCTGCTGCTGCTGCTGCTGCTGCTGCTGCTGCTGCTGCTGCTGCTGCTGCTGCTGCTGCTGCTGCTGCTGCTGCTGCTGCTGCTGCTGCTGCTGCTGCTGCTGCTGCTGCTGCTGCTGCTGCTGCTGCTGCTGCTGCTGCTGCTGCTGCTGCTGCTGCTGCTGCTGCTGCTGCTGCTGCTGCTGCTGCTGCTGCTGCTGCTGCTGCTGCTGCTGCTGCTGCTGCTGCTGCTGCTGCTGCTGCTGCTGCTGCTGCTGCTGCTGCTGCTGCTGCTGCTGCTGCTGCTGCTGCTGCTGCTGCTGCTGCTGCTGCTGCTGCTGCTGCTGCTGCTGCTGCTGCTGCTGCTGCTGCTGCTGCTGCTGCTGCTGCTGCTGCTGCTGCTGCTGCTGCTGCTGCTGCTGCTGCTGCTGCTGCTGCTGCTGCTGCTGCTGCTGCTGCTGCTGCTGCTGCTGCTGCTGCTGCTGCTGCTGCTGCTGCTGCTGCTGCTGCTGCTGCTGCTGCTGCTGCTGCTGCTGCTGCTGCTGCTGCTGCTGCTGCTGCTGCTGCTGCTGCTGCTGCTGCTGCTGCTGCTGCTGCTGCTGCTGCTGCTGCTGCTGCTGCTGCTGCTGCTGCTGCTGCTGCTGCTGCTGCTGCTGCTGCTGCTGCTGCTGCTGCTGCTGCTGCTGCTGCTGCTGCTGCTGCTGCTGCTGCTGCTGCTGCTGCTGCTGCTGCTGCTGCTGCTGCTGCTGCTGCTGCTGCTGCTGCTGCTGCTGCTGCTGCTGCTGCTGCTGCTGCTGCTGCTGCTGCTGCTGCTGCTGCTGCTGCTGCTGCTGCTGCTGCTGCTGCTGCTGCTGCTGCTGCTGCTGCTGCTGCTGCTGCTGCTGCTGCTGCTGCTGCTGCTGCTGCTGCTGCTGCTGCTGCTGCTGCTGCTGCTGCTGCTGCTGCTGCTGCTGCTGCTGCTGCTGCTGCTGCTGCTGCTGCTGCTGCTGCTGCTGCTGCTGCTGCTGCTGCTGCTGCTGCTGCTGCTGCTGCTGCTGCTGCTGCTGCTGCTGCTGCTGCTGCTGCTGCTGCTGCTGCTGCTGCTGCTGCTGCTGCTGCTGCTGCTGCTGCTGCTGCTGCTGCTGCTGCTGCTGCTGCTGCTGCTGCTGCTGCTGCTGCTGCTGCTGCTGCTGCTGCTGCTGCTGCTGCTGCTGCTGCTGCTGCTGCTGCTGCTGCTGCTGCTGCTGCTGCTGCTGCTGCTGCTGCTGCTGCTGCTGCTGCTGCTGCTGCTGCTGCTGCTGCTGCTGCTGCTGCTGCTGCTGCTGCTGCTGCTGCTGCTGCTGCTGCTGCTGCTGCTGCTGCTGCTGCTGCTGCTGCTGCTGCTGCTGCTGCTGCTGCTGCTGCTGCTGCTGCTGCTGCTGCTGCTGCTGCTGCTGCTGCTGCTGCTGCTGCTGCTGCTGCTGCTGCTGCTGCTGCTGCTGCTGCTGCTGCTGCTGCTGCTGCTGCTGCTGCTGCTGCTGCTGCTGCTGCTGCTGCTGCTGCTGCTGCTGCTGCTGCTGCTGCTGCTGCTGCTGCTGCTGCTGCTGCTGCTGCTGCTGCTGCTGCTGCTGCTGCTGCTGCTGCTGCTGCTGCTGCTGCTGCTGCTGCTGCTGCTGCTGCTGCTGCTGCTGCTGCTGCTGCTGCTGCTGCTGCTGCTGCTGCTGCTGCTGCTGCTGCTGCTGCTGCTGCTGCTGCTGCTGCTGCTGCTGCTGCTGCTGCTGCTGCTGCTGCTGCTGCTGCTGCTGCTGCTGCTGCTGCTGCTGCTGCTGCTGCTGCTGCTGCTGCTGCTGCTGCTGCTGCTGCTGCTGCTGCTGCTGCTGCTGCTGCTGCTGCTGCTGCTGCTGCTGCTGCTGCTGCTGCTGCTGCTGCTGCTGCTGCTGCTGCTGCTGCTGCTGCTGCTGCTGCTGCTGCTGCTGCTGCTGCTGCTGCTGCTGCTGCTGCTGCTGCTGCTGCTGCTGCTGCTGCTGCTGCTGCTGCTGCTGCTGCTGCTGCTGCTGCTGCTGCTGCTGCTGCTGCTGCTGCTGCTGCTGCTGCTGCTGCTGCTGCTGCTGCTGCTGCTGCTGCTGCTGCTGCTGCTGCTGCTGCTGCTGCTGCTGCTGCTGCTGCTGCTGCTGCTGCTGCTGCTGCTGCTGCTGCTGCTGCTGCTGCTGCTGCTGCTGCTGCTGCTGCTGCTGCTGCTGCTGCTGCTGCTGCTGCTGCTGCTGCTGCTGCTGCTGCTGCTGCTGCTGCTGCTGCTGCTGCTGCTGCTGCTGCTGCTGCTGCTGCTGCTGCTGCTGCTGCTGCTGCTGCTGCTGCTGCTGCTGCTGCTGCTGCTGCTGCTGCTGCTGCTGCTGCTGCTGCTGCTGCTGCTGCTGCTGCTGCTGCTGCTGCTGCTGCTGCTGCTGCTGCTGCTGCTGCTGCTGCTGCTGCTGCTGCTGCTGCTGCTGCTGCTGCTGCTGCTGCTGCTGCTGCTGCTGCTGCTGCTGCTGCTGCTGCTGCTGCTGCTGCTGCTGCTGCTGCTGCTGCTGCTGCTGCTGCTGCTGCTGCTGCTGCTGCTGCTGCTGCTGCTGCTGCTGCTGCTGCTGCTGCTGCTGCTGCTGCTGCTGCTGCTGCTGCTGCTGCTGCTGCTGCTGCTGCTGCTGCTGCTGCTGCTGCTGCTGCTGCTGCTGCTGCTGCTGCTGCTGCTGCTGCTGCTGCTGCTGCTGCTGCTGCTGCTGCTGCTGCTGCTGCTGCTGCTGCTGCTGCTGCTGCTGCTGCTGCTGCTGCTGCTGCTGCTGCTGCTGCTGCTGCTGCTGCTGCTGCTGCTGCTGCTGCTGCTGCTGCTGCTGCTGCTGCTGCTGCTGCTGCTGCTGCTGCTGCTGCTGCTGCTGCTGCTGCTGCTGCTGCTGCTGCTGCTGCTGCTGCTGCTGCTGCTGCTGCTGCTGCTGCTGCTGCTGCTGCTGCTGCTGCTGCTGCTGCTGCTGCTGCTGCTGCTGCTGCTGCTGCTGCTGCTGCTGCTGCTGCTGCTGCTGCTGCTGCTGCTGCTGCTGCTGCTGCTGCTGCTGCTGCTGCTGCTGCTGCTGCTGCTGCTGCTGCTGCTGCTGCTGCTGCTGCTGCTGCTGCTGCTGCTGCTGCTGCTGCTGCTGCTGCTGCTGCTGCTGCTGCTGCTGCTGCTGCTGCTGCTGCTGCTGCTGCTGCTGCTGCTGCTGCTGCTGCTGCTGCTGCTGCTGCTGCTGCTGCTGCTGCTGCTGCTGCTGCTGCTGCTGCTGCTGCTGCTGCTGCTGCTGCTGCTGCTGCTGCTGCTGCTGCTGCTGCTGCTGCTGCTGCTGCTGCTGCTGCTGCTGCTGCTGCTGCTGCTGCTGCTGCTGCTGCTGCTGCTGCTGCTGCTGCTGCTGCTGCTGCTGCTGCTGCTGCTGCTGCTGCTGCTGCTGCTGCTGCTGCTGCTGCTGCTGCTGCTGCTGCTGCTGCTGCTGCTGCTGCTGCTGCTGCTGCTGCTGCTGCTGCTGCTGCTGCTGCTGCTGCTGCTGCTGCTGCTGCTGCTGCTGCTGCTGCTGCTGCTGCTGCTGCTGCTGCTGCTGCTGCTGCTGAACGAGCTGCCAGAGCAGAGGCCCAGCGCCGTCGCCGCCAGAATCCAGAGCAGTAAGCGAGGCTGAAGCAGAAGCTCATCGCCGCCGTCGAGAAGACCCTGCCGTTCGCACCGCCGAAGCGGAGGCTCATCGCCACCGTTGAGAGCAACCAGGTGTAAGCGAGGCTGTAGCAGAAGCTCATCGCCGTCGCCGAGAAGGGAGTCTTTGTTAAAGGAATACGTGTGAAAAATAAAAAAAATAATTCTGTGACAGCGCATAGATGTGTTGCTCGATTTCTTTGCCTCAATCTATCAAAAGGTGAAACAGCTTATTTGCTGCGCTCAAATTTCGCATTAGGAAGTAACGTAATCCTGGATAATTTTTTAATTCTGCAGCGGGACAGTCCAATTGACCAGAAACTGACCGATTTCTTAGTCACGGCATGCGCTATTCTATTAACAGTTTGAGGACCTCATAAGGTCGCGTCACATTGTCAATCACTCATCGGGATGTGTTATGGAGACCGCCTTTACACCAGAACGTGGTCTAAACGTACCCTGGGCCGCACTTACGGACGCCTTCGGGGCAAACGTGTATCCACCAGCTAGGTCACACGTGTAAGGGTCCGCAGGTGGCAGAGATTTTGAGGCGAAAGCTTTTCTAGGCTCGTGGTGCGCGGCAGAATGTGACCGCCGGACGCGTCACCGGAAAATGTCCGCCGTATGAAGACAGACTAAATAAGGAAAACTGATTGATAGTCATAGTTTGTGATTAATAAACGTAATAAAAGAGTTGGTTGATATATATTGCTTATAATAGAGATTGGTAGAGGTTTTAATGACTGATAATGACTACCAATGATTTGTAACGACCCACATGTGTAATGACGACTAGTAACGGCTACAATTGATTAGAAATGACTAAAATGCTTAGCAATGAGAAGTAATGAATAAAATGACCTTCTAGTGACTTGTAAGGACATATATGTCTAACAGCGACTTGTAACGACTGCAATTCAATAAATGACTAAAATGCTTGTAATGCGTAATAATGACTAATATTACTTCCTAATGTCTTGTAATGACCGATATGTCTATAACGACGACTTGCAATGACTGCAACTGATTAGAAATGACTAAGAATGCTTAATAATGAGCAGTAACGTATAAAATGACTACTAATGACTTGTAATGACTGATATATCTAACGAGAACTTGTAAAGACTACAATTCATTAGAATGACTTAAATTCTCAGCAATGAGTAGTAATGACTAAAATGACCTACTAAATACTTGTAATGAAAATATGTCACACTTGCTCTGTGGACACCTGAACCGCGCCGTAAGGGAAGGGAGGAAGGTGGGAGTGAAAGTGGAAAGAGAGAAAGGGGAGCCGTAGTGGAGGGCTACGGAGTTATTTCGACCACCTGGGGATCTTTAACGTGTGATGTGCGTTGTCAGCGCACGTTAAAGATCCCCAGGTGGTCGAAATTACTCCGTAACCATCCACTACGGCTCCTCTTTTTCACTTTCCACTTTCACTCCCACCTTCCTCCCTTCCCTTACGGCGCGGTTCAGGTGTCCACAGAGCAAGTGTGACAGATACTGCGCCCTTTCCTTCCTGTGAACCAACCAACCAACCAATATGTCTAACGATTGATTAGAAATTACTAAGAAGCTGAATGATCAGTAGTAATAATTAAATTACTAATGACGTGTAATGACTAATAAGGCTAGCGATGGCTTGTAATGACTACAATTCATTTGAAATGACTAAATGCTTAGTTATGAGTAATGACTAAATTGACATAATAATAACTTGTCATGATTTGCAATTTCTGCAACGTATTAGAAATGACTAAGAATGCTTAGTAATGAGTATTAATGACTAAAGTTACTACGAATTGCTGCTGCTACTACTACAAAGCTGTTGCCATTCACCTTTTAAGAGATATCTTAAGAGAGCCATGTAATTTTCTTACTTTAAAGTATCTAGAGTTTTTAAAGCTATCGCATTTTCAACACGTAATGGATTTAAGTGCCCTTGGCTTTTTTTTTCTTGCAGATTTCCATGGAAGATGTTAAAGTGCGGGAGCCGGAAACTCCCTCGCCTGTGCCCACACCGGAGTACAAGCCGCACCGGGGTCAGACCGATGTCTGACGTCTTCTGCATTGGAGGGAGTGCGCTTGCAGCACTCCTGCGACCGACGTACTGTGCATGTCCGTGACGCTGTTTGCCGACGTGGTTTATAGCAGGAGAAGCGTTCCGAGGACAGTGCCCGTGCAACGGAGCATCAGAGGTGCCTACATGGCTGCCGCCATCATAGACGCCGAGAACACCAGTCAGATTTTAAATGAGGTTCGCGAAGAGAAGCGCCCTGCCTCAACTGTCTTCGAGGACTTTCATAGGCGCGCAACGCGCTGCGTGAGAGAGTTGCGAAAATTATTTGTCTTCTTTCATAGCGTTAACAATATCGGCCAATTAAATCGGCTGTGGAAATTAGATAATTACCTAAGATAGGTTATCGTTTGTGTTCACGTTACGAAGGCGGCGTACAAGGCATCACATACGTTTCCTTTTTGGTGAATAGTTAAGACAGTGCTTGCTCTGATTGTTCTAATACGGTTTCAAAGAGCGGAATAATGCTGCTCTGCGGTTAGAGCATTCGATCGTTTCATTTGGATCCATCTTCGATTATCGCCCTTGCCAGCCTGCACCCGCCCATTATGTATCGACGTCGGACACTCTCTGGCCTTGGAAGACATTTTTTGGGACGCAGCGGCCGGGCTGACGGCCTCTAGGACAAGAAGTCATATCGCAGCATTTGACGCGTCTTCATCGTTAGCTGGGCCCGAGCAGTTTTCTAAACGTGTTCTACCATATTTGCGCGCTCAAGTATGTGATAAAAAAGCACCCGGACGCTGCTTTATGTAGAGGACACAGTTTCGGTCACTGCGCTGTTTTAGCGTTCATATGCTTTCGTATAAATTCTAGCCGCCGGTCTTGTGACGAGTGTAATTCTGCAGTCTCAGCACAGAAAGATGAGAGTGGTGTCAAAGGGAGGAAATACTGTCGAGCATGGCTGTCTCGCGAAATCCCATACAGAGCGCTTTCTTAATCGAATGAGAGGATACTGTCCAACACGTCGGTTCTAGAAGCTACTTCGGTCACCTGGCGGCAACATGTTGCTGTTATTGAGCGCAGCTGCTTGCCTTCTCCCCTGGCTCACCGCACTCACTGGTGGGAAATGCGCGGTCGTAGCACAGTTGTTCCAGTCGTTATGTGCTTTAGCCAGCTCCGCGTTTCCTGCAGAGTTATCCCAGATTGAGGCAAGCGGCGAAAAGGTCGCCATGAGGATCTCAACCGGTGTTCACGATCTGAAGGCGTGTGATTCAGGCGCTTGTCTGTGCGAGTCTTCCTTCCGTCCTCGTCTACGACGCGCTGCTCTTCTTCGACATGACATACCGACTCGCCCAAGCATCAGTTTGAATGAGGCGCGGCCCTACGCCGGGGACACCTGTGTGCCTATCAGTTTAATCTGCATTCTTGAAATGCAGAATATTACCACGAACTTTTACGGCTCCTGCGGTGCCAGGGGCCCCGTTGTTTTTCTGATCGTCAGTGAGCTTTATAAAATGCATTGCGGAATAAAGACACCGCTAATTTGGCAGCAATTGTGTGCTTGTGACTTCATGAAAGCAACAGCGCAAGAAGCGCCTCAGAGCTAAGGAACAGACGTAAAACTCAAGCTTACTTTATGCAACGTCATGCCATATCATACCGTAGAGAATGAAGAACATGCACATGCACCAGGAGTGAACAAACGCCGTAAAAAATAGAAACCAACTCCATGGTAGACGCAGGACCCTTCCAGAAGTGCCGGCGTCTTATGCAGCATTGCACTGAAGGGGAGCTTACGCCCGAATTACAAACCCTTATATTGACATTTTGAATTCTTTATTTATGTGAAAATAAATAAATAAATAAACAATCCAAACGCATTGCACGACTGTAACCAAGTAGAACAAAAAAGCTAAAGTTAGTGATGTTGAAGCACAGACAAACTTTTCTAAATGGGACGGAACGATAAGCGTTTGATAACGAAGTCAGAACGGGAAGTGTTTGCCGGAAAAAAACTATCCGAAATATGTTTGTACGCGCATAAAAAGTGGCATGTTAAGCTCAAGATGTCTCCTACTAGAAGAAAAAGTAGCGAAGGTAATATATTAGTTACAACAAAGGCGACAGGACGAATGAATAATAACGTGAAAAAAATTTAGAGATTACGTACCGCTGTTCAGCGAGACATGTTAGGATAAGGGGAGACATAGCTGACTGACGAAAACTGGTAGTCACAACGCCTTAGATAAATCTAAAGGCTTTCGTGAAAGATGAAGCGCCACACAGTGCTCACACTTTCGCCCGCGCATTTGAAGCGGCCAGTCTGGCCGCAATTAGTCCGCAGCATTGCGCCGAATAAAAGGCTTCATGCGTGAAACGTGCACAACTTCAGTGCCACGGTAACGACTATGCGGAGGAGGGTAAACAGGGGAGACGCGATAGTTGACCGGAAAGGTTTTTGCAAGAACTGAGTAAGGACCAATGTAACGACGCTGGAACTTGTCACAAAGGCAAGGAGTGCGTAATGGTGTCCAAAGTAACACCTCGTCAGCGGGACGGAACGAAACTTGGCGATGGGTTGCATCATAGCGGCACTTGCGGTCTTCCTGTCTAGCTTCAGTGTTGACGCGAGCAAGCCGGCGAGATCTGGTCACTCGGGAAATGAACTGGTCAGGAAGAGAGGATGAGGAACTGGCATGTGTAGAAAGGAAAGAGGCATCCAGAAGGGTAGCGGGAGAACGGCCGTAAACGAGGAAAAACGGGGTTTAACCTGTGGTCCGCTGTACAGCCGTATTGTAGGCGAACGTAACAAAAGGAAGTATTACGTCCCAGTTTTGGTGTTCCTGGTCGACGTACAGAGACAGCATGTCAGAAAGCGTGCAGTGGAACCGCTCAGTCAACCCATTGGTCTGCGGGTGATAGCTGGAGGTCAATTTGTGATGTGTGGTTAATGCGTCAAGAACTGCGGCTACAATAGTCGACAGCAATGTCCGACCACGGTCACTGAAAAGCACTTGAGGGGTCCCATGGCGCAGTACGAGGGATTCCAAAAAGAAGGTCGCGACCTCATGTGCCGAGCCATTAGGCAGGGCAGCGGTCTCAGCGTAGCGTGTTAGGTGGTCGACGGCAGTGACGATCCAGCGATTATCTCGTGGGGACAATGGAAGTGGCCCATATAAGTCTATGCCAACAACGGCAAAAGGAGTAGCAGGGAAAGGTAACGGCTGTAGTAGGCCAGCAGGAGGAGAAGCCGGCCATTTGCGGCGCTGGCATGGCAGACAAGATGCGACGTATTTTGCCACGCTTGAGGCGAGGCCTGGCCAGAAGAAACGGGTTTTCACGCGGTGGTAAGTTTTATGAAAGCCTAAGTGACCGGCTGTAGCATCATCGTGGAGTGCCGCCAGGATATGGGTGCGAAGCGCTCTCGGGATAACGGGGACCCAACGGGTGCCTTCAGAGCAATAAATATAGCGGGAGAGCACGCCGTCATCAAGTTCGAACTTTTGGAGTTGCCTGCGCATCCTAGCGGTAGGAGGGTGAGAAGTACCGGTAAGAAGGTCGATTAGGGAACAGCAGTAGGGATCTGCTCGCTGGTGTGAAATAATGGCGTAGCGATCTGGAGGAGCACTGGTGATGTTTGGAGCTCTGGGCGACATTGGGACGTCAAGGGTGCATGCAGGAAGGCGCGAAGAAGCACTAGGTGGTGATTCTGGAAGCGAGCAACGGGAAAGAGCATCGGCATCTCGATGCTTGCGACCCGATTTGTATGTAACATCGAAGGTGTATTCCTGCAAGCGCAGAATCCTACGGCCCAGGAGTCTAGTCAAATTTTTGAGGTTTGATAACCAACACAGAGCGTGGTGATCGGTAACGATCGTGAAATGGCGGCCGTAGAGGTAGGGGCGGAATTTCTGAACTGCCCAAACGATGGCGAGGCACTCTTGCTCAGTGATGGTGTGTTGCATTCCGCTGGTGTTAGAGTTCGACTCGCAAACGAATTTACCTTTTCCCGAGAAACGGTATCACGTTGCAGAAGTACGGCGCCGATACCGAGGCTGCTGGCATCGGTGTGGAGAATGGGGGCAGCAGTGTCATCAAAGTGAGCGAGAACAGTATCCGAAGTGAGGACAATCTTCAGGGTTTGAAAATCTTTTTCGCATTCTTCGGATTAATTGAAAGTAGTACGGTCGGTAAGAAGGTGGTGTGGTGCAGCAATAGTAGCGAAATTGCGAATGAAACGGCGAAAGTATGAAGATAGGCCGAGGAAACTGCGTAAATCTTTAGTCCGCTGAGGGCGTTCAAAACTGCAGCAAGCTTGTCAGGGTCGGGTCGAATACAATCGCAGCTGACGAGGTGGCCCAGGATCTTGATTTCTTTCTTGGCGAAATTGCACTTCTTTGTCTTTTTTGTCTTCAGCTGGAGACCGGCGGATGCCAGGCATGTTAATACTTGATCAAGCCGGCATAAATGATCAGAAAAAGTCGCAGAGAAAATAACTATGTCGTCCAGGTAGCACAAGCATGTTTTCCACTTAAGTCCTCTAAGAACAGTGTCAATCATGCGCTCAAACGTAGCGGGGGCATTACAAAGTCCAAAAGGCATGACATTGAATTCGTAAAGTCCATCGGAGTAGCGAATGCGGTTTTTTCTTTGTCGGCTTAGTGCATCGGAATCTGCCAGTAACCGGAACGCAAATCTAAATTGGAGAAATATTCGGCGCCCCGAAGACAGTCGAGGGAGCGTCAATTTGTGGCATCTATAGGGTAAACATCTTTACGAGTGACTGTCAAGTGCGCGGTAATCAACACAAAAACGCGCGGACCCATCCTTTTTTTGACCAAGACGGCCGGAGACGACCAGGGGCTAGCTAAGGGCCGAATAAAGTCTCGTCGGAGCATATCATGCACATTATCTTCTATGATTTTATGTTCTGATAAGGAAACACGGTAAGGGCGGTGGCTAACAATAGAAGTACCTTCTGTAATGATGTGGTGCTGTGCAGCAGAAGTTCGGCCCAAGGTCGGATAAGTGACGTCAAAGGAGGCTTGGTGTTTTCGAAGTAATTCCTACAAAGCTTGTCGGTGAGCCGCAGGAAGGTCAGGATTGATGGTGCCAAAGAGAACACAGAGAGAGGTATCGGAAAAAGCTGCTGGTGAGGACATTCACTTGGGGAAGGACACCGGGTAAATGTCCAGGGCACAAGGAAAACATGTCCCTTTAATCAGCACAATGGGCTCTGGGGAAGTGTTCAAAGCAGCGACAAGCGCTGTGCTGTGCTCAAACCGAACAAGACTTAGGGGTAACGCGATTCCACGGGTTAGATGGCGATCAGAAGGCACGGTTAGCACATCCCCGTTATCAATGTCAGTAGAAGTAAGTGCGACAAGTTGTTCGCATCCGGGGAGCAACACTGAGTCAGTAGCGGCAAACAGGCGATGACGGGGCTCGGGAGGTTCAGAAGACGGATCGCTGTCGTACATGTAAATGACCCTGTCATGACACGAAATGCTGGCTGATGCGGCAGACAGAAAATCCTAGCCTAAAATAATTGGGCGAGCGCATGGTGGCATCACGGCAAATTGAACATGGTGGCGGACACCGTCAACAAAAACTCGCACAGTACACTTAGCTGAAGGCCGAATGATTGCACCATTAGCTTCACGGAGTTCAGGTCCATCGTAAGGCGTTTTCACTTTTCGCAAGCGGGAGCACAAGTCAGTGTGTATGAGAGAAACAGCGGCGCCCGTGTCAACCAAAGCCCCAACAGGTAAACCTTCAATCCAAATTAAAATTATATTGGAGGGATGTTCCGGAGGATTTTTGGGATGGCCGAAGAGTGCTGTTTTCGTTCTTAAAACTGCAGTGGTCAGTTTTCCGATAGGAGGGGGGTTGTCAGAGAAGCTTGGCGGAGCGGCGGTTGAGCGGCGAAAAGGCGAAGGAGAACGGCGTCTTGAAGGCCTGTAACCACCAGGCGGAGCGGGACTTCCAGGCGAAGTAGAGTCATTGGAAAATTTCAGACTACCGCATTCGTTTTCCGCGCGCCACCGGCTCGCTTACTGGCTGATGCGCGTCACGTGACCTTACGTCGCCAAACCCCTTCCAAGCGCGCGCGCGGAATACGTGTTTTGTGCTGGAGTTCCTTTTTTTTTCGATTGTTTCTCGCAGTGTACACGTGAGAGATTGTGTTGTGCTGTCCCCCCCCCCCCTCCCCCTTTGTTGTTTTCCGCTCTGTGGGGAATCAAGAGTTTTTTTTTTATAAGTACCTTTTAGTGTTTTGTATAGTGCTATTAGTCTGTTTTTAGTTGCCCCACCCCCCTTTATTGCTTTGCGCTCTGTGGGGAATCCTGCATTTGAGTTTATTAGCTCCACGGAGTTCAGGTCCATCGTAAGGGGTTTTCACTTTTCGCAAGCAGGAGCACAAGTCAGTGTGTATGAGAGAAACAGCGGCGCCCGTGTCAACCAAAGCTCCAACAGGTAAACCTTCAATCCAAATTAAAATCATATTGGAGGGATGTTCCGGAGGATTTTTAGGGATGGCCGAAGAGTGCAATTTTCGTTCTTAAAACTGCAGTGGTCAGTTTTCCGATAGGAGGGGGGTTGTGAGTAATTTCGACCACCTGGGGATCTATAACGTGCGCTGACATCACACAGCACACGGACGCCTCTTCGTTTCGCCTCCATCGAACCGACCTCCGCTAGTAACGCTGCTGGAGCAGGTGAGGCAGTCAGCAGGCAAGTGGCAGGAGTCGTTGGTGTTGGGCTAGCGCTAAACGTCACCTGACGGTGTGTGATCAAAGCAGGCGCCACATTTCTGGCGACGCGGCAGTCGAATGGGTGTTGTGTGTGGCACCAGGCCTGAGTTAGGAAAGGTGTGTTCTCTGTTCCTTAACGAAAAAAGTGATCTGCATTGGTGATCAGTGCGGCCTCACTGAACCGACCGGCAAAAATTCGTGCCTCAAGGAACACCTTCTTGTGCTAGATACGTTGGTTTATTGGTTTCAAATGATTTTCGTTTAGCCGCGAAAGAAGCATAGGAAATACTCAACTTGAACATGGTGCGCCTGATCGCAAAATGTGTTTACCTTCCAACGCAGTATATGTGTTTACCTTCCAGCACAGGAATATGCAGCATCCGTTTTACTTGCGGAATTCTGCAAGAGCTACCCTCACAGTAAGGTAAATATCTAGCCAGCTGGCAGCAGGTACATCTATATTCAGTTGTGCGATTTCACATACTCTACTCGTGCATGAATGCGTATATGGGCGCGTGATCGTGTGCGGATCGATGGCCGCGCGCACCTCTTCGTGTTTTGTTTTTATTGTTTATGTAAACGTACATAAAGCTTTATGCACAGATTTATTAGTCATTTATTTCTAGCGACACGTTAAAGAAACCCAGGTGGTGGAAATTTCCGGACCTCTCCACAACGGTGTTTCATAGTCTGAGCCGCTTCGGGATGTTAAACCCCATAAACTAATCCCACCAACCATATTCGTTGTGTTCGCAGCTGGCGACTTCTGGACAATGTGTGTCAACCATCAATGTACGATGTTGATGTCAGTTCAATTTTTGACGGCAGTTAATGTGCGGGGTTCCGGCAGATTGGCGGCACAAGGCGTATGGCGATGAAACAACATCAGGCGATACCATGAAACAATGAAAAGTACAATATTCCCAACCGCGCGGTGATAGCGATGATATAATAAGCCAGTTTGTTTTTCTTCATGCTGAAAATGGGCGAGACCAGTGCTTTAGTTTTCCTTCGCTTAATGACGGCGCCGCAAAAAAAAAAAAGTCAAGTTCGCGCAAAACAATATGCTTTCCAAAGCATGCTTGGCGCAGTGACGGCGATACTAAATTGTATGTTAGTTTGTTTACACTGTCTCGGAGAACCTGCTGTTGCACTTTATGTTGCTTATACAAAGCGATTCATCGTTTCAGAGCGTGATAACGATATCAACCTCACTCCGTGTTTTACCGTGTCCGGCCCCGCGGCGCCGACGGACGGCATTCTCCACGACTTAACAATATACACAAACGTTCCTGAGACCTTCGCTGACATGCTATTTTACACTCGGTCACTTTATAATGTTGTAACACCCTAGCACTGCGCGTAGAAAAAGAAATCGATTCAATGGGACGGGGATTTGCAATAGCAGGCGACCTGCAGTTTTCGCCGATCCACCCACGCAGTTATTTTTTTTCCCTCGATTGCTGACTACGGTAATAAAGTTAGCGACCGCACAATTAGTGTTGGCACTGTCTGAATAAACGTTCCAGAGCCTTCCCGTTTTACCGAGCTTAAAAACACGTTCCAAGCCTACGAATGCGGTCACTCGCCGTTCAGACAGCGGCCGGGCCCGGCGGTCTGGAAGGGAAATGGCACCCGCGGGCACCTTTGCGGTACTCTGAAAAGTTTCCAGTTACTCTACGTCGAGGGTGATGAACGTCGGGGATAATCAGGGTATGAAAGGTGGTTAGGACCGGAGAAGCGAGGAGGGTAGTCTGCTTCAAATGAGTCGTAGCCGCGGCGTTCATTTTGGAGTCTGCGACGACAGAAACGGGAAATATGGCCTCGGCACCCGCAGTAATAACAAACAGGGCGGGCTGGGCGCCAGTTGGGGTAGTATGTCGGCGCCGCGGCAGGTGGTGCCAATGTGGTGACATGAACAGTGGTAGGTGCCGGCGGCGTAGGCGCTGCAAATGCAGGCGGCGAGGACGTGACCTGGGCTTACGTTGGCACATGACAGGTAGAAGGAGCGACCGACCGGTGTTGGGGGGGAAGAAGTCATTGAGGCCATCTCTTCTCTGACAATGCTACGCAGGCCGACACCTTAAGGATGTGGCTCAGGTGCAGGAAGCAAAAATTATCTTGAGCCGAGAGCTCTTCACGAATTAATCCGCGAATAAGCGCACGGAGGTCACAGTCGGCAGTGGAACCAAAGGACGTGGGATCAGGCTGCAGGCGTATTGACTGTAGTTCGTCAAGGCGTTGACAAGTCGATATGATGGTGTCGATTGTGGTAGGGTTCTGCACGGCCAGGGCGTTATAGGCGAGTGGCCCAATACCTTTAAGGACGTGCCGAACCCGCTCGACCTCAGGCATGGTGTCATTTATGCGCCGACAAAGCGCAAGGACATCTTCTATATAAGAGGTATAGGTCTCATTGGACCGCTGAAGTCGGGCTTCTAGCTTCTTCTTGGCGGATTCCGTGCGAACAGTAGGAGCGCAGAAAATCTGGCGTAACTTTTGTTTAAAGGTAGCTATAGTCAGGAATCGAACCACGTTTTGACCACATCCGTCAAATAAAAGGACACATTAATTAGTTTAAGAAAATCGTCCCACCGGTTGAAAGCACTGACCTGGTCGTAGCTGTCGAGCCAGTCATCAGCGTAGCGGAGACTGGCGAACATCTGCGTGTCGCGCTGACGGCTGCTGACATTCACTCGGTTACCAATCTTGCGAAGGTTGTGTGACAACTTGTGCTTATAGGGAATGATTGCATATTTTCTTTTATCTTTTGTCTTTTCCGGCTCTTGCTGTGACTTAGTTTTCCTTTTGTTCATTTTGACGAGTCCTTCTGCCACTGACGCCCGCATGTGCAACAGGTAACAAGCATCCTGCAACTTTTTTACCTATAAAAAGATGCTTTCTTCATCAGAATGTGGGCATGCATTTTCAAACAATTTACAAAATCTAACGAAGCTACGTTACCTTTAATGAGTTTAGAGGGCACAGAGCTGAATGGTAAAGTAATTTTCCATTCCCGTGATGATAAATCCAGCAAGTATGATCTTTTAAAAAAGGTTACCATGATATCATACAACCGCTGCACGCAGTAAAGCTACCGCTGTGTTTGACGCACTTCTACGAAGGTTAGCATACGACAAAACGATGAAAGCAGACAGTAGCAGTCGACATACGGAGCGCTTGATTGTGAATCGCTGTAACATTCTCAAGGGGGCACCAATAAAAAAAGCCCAAGCTTCCACTATTGACGGCTTCAAGGAAATGTGACCACCGTCTCGAGTTTTTTGGCGGTGGCCTGTAAGATCCGTGCCAAAAATTTCGCTCGCGCCCGTAGTGTCTCCTCTCGTCGGTGAAACCTCCTTTACAGTATTTTTTTTTATTGTCTCATAAACTGTGCGCTGTGTGTTATATGCCCTATGTTTTATTTTTGTTTCACAGCTCCCTGTGGTATCATCTTATCGCCTCAGAGATACTTCTATCTTTGGCGCACCAAAATAGGATCAAGCTATTCCTCTAGTGCAAATATTTTTTGTAATTATTATTATTAATTATAACCAACGGAAGCCCTCATAGGCTTCCCTGTAGTAAATCGGTGCCAAGATTCTCCTTCTACGACGCATCTACATAATGTACCTTGCAGAAAAAAGATTTGGAAATGATTTTCGCAGATGCGAGCTCATCGTATTTCTCCAATAGCTTAGAATAGTGAATAGCCGTGAAGAAAAGCCCTATACCCAGCGCACGGTGGCAGACAAACGATCTTATCCCTTTCTTTCATCACCAAGACGTGTGAACAATCGTCCCCTTTAAGATCACAGCTGGTAAGCGTCCATTCACTCCCGCTCTGTCTAGTGGTGCGGTAGCCGCTCCGTCTACAACCTAGGTAAGTAAAACTACATGCAGCAGTGGAATGCATTTCCTTTTCCTTCGGGAATGAGCAGTAACCCACCTAACGGCTACATTAGTGTCTAACAGCCTCTGCGAGGAACAGCAGTGAGGTAGTTGGTTGGTTTGGTTGGTTTGTGGGGTTTAACGTCCCAAAGCAACTCAGGCTATGAGAGACGCCGTAGTGGAGGACTCCGGAAATTTCGACCACCTGGGGTTCTTTAACGTGCACTGACATCGCACAGCACACGGACGCCTTGCTTTTCGCCTCCACCGAAAAGCTGCCGCCGAGGCCGGGATTCGATCCCGCGTCCTTGGGAACAGTAGTCGAGCGTCGTAACCACTGCGCCACCCCGGCGGGGCAGTGAGGTAGTGATGCGCAGGAAAGAGTAAGATAGGTTGTCTTCATAGGACCAGTAGTGGCCGCAAATTTCGATCACGAAAGGGAAACAACTAGAATAAGATTGGGTGCTGCGTAGTCGGCCAGTGCTATCAGATCATGAATGGCACCCTACCAGTATATTTAAGAGACCCGTGTATAACCGCTGTATCCTGCGAGTGCTCATTTGCAGTCCGGTTGTGGGCTACACCAGTACTGACTATGCTCGTTAGACAAAGAAAAAAGTGCGTTGCATAAAGCAGTACTCAAAAAAACAAATCTGCTTAGCAATGTTGGCATGCCGTTTTAGACTTAATAACTTGCAACTCAGCTGCGTACACTGCTGCTCAAAGAAGCATCTCGCGCTGTACACTAATATCTGCCCAACTGGCACCGCTTACCTCGCACCGAAAGTCGCTCAACTTCCGAATTCGCAACGCTATATTCGCAAGAGACCTAAAGAATGGGGAAGGTGCCAACCTTGTCGTGCACTGCACTACTTGCAAGGATTGGACACTGTTGTTTTCTGGAGTCAGGATTTTAAGCAAAAGCAAATTAAAAACCACCCGTGAAACGATAGAAGCATATTATATTCAAAGGGCTGGGTCAGGTTGTATTTGCGATACCTCAGTTGCTTTGTACAGCGCAGAAAAAGTTTCCTTTCTAAGTTCTGGAGATAAAAGATTTGATGCGTTTCGTTTTGTTTATCTTTTTCCTGGCACGGTATGCGCCTGCGCTAGTCTGGATGTATATAACTATTGTGTGCGTTGAAAAATAAACATTTGGGAGTCAGCGCTGTGTTCCGTCCCTAGTCTTCTATCTTCTTTCCTTTGGCCGCGTGCCTTTGCGCTGATAACTATGTCCTTACATTTCTATCCCACATCGCACGCCCATGTCGTGTTCTGAATTTCGTTTAATATGTTGTTAGCTCAATCATGTTACGTGACCGGCCTTCGAGTATTCGCCGCTGCCATACGTTAGGTGCGTGGTGTAAGATCCATGGTTATGTGCAAAGGAGCAACAATGGCCGCATAATATAAGCGCAGCGTCCTTGGCTGTGTGTGCGCGCGTGCGTGTGTGCGTGTGATTATGCTTTGCGCTGTTTTGAGTAACAACATGGTGCCTTCTATTCTGCGTGAAAGTCTACACTCCGTTTCATACGTCAGGCGCAGCGCAGCGAGAGCTACGCAAGTAGTCCGCAACAAAAAAGCAGGAGGCGTATCACTACGCGCTCGTTCTGTAGCCGAGTGGTTCCTGCGGAAACGGGACTCTATTCCGAGCATACACGTTTGCAATAACTTGCTTCGCATGCCTAGACATCTTTGCAGTGCGGATCTTATAGAAAAAATGCGCACCGAAGAATTTCTTAAAAAGAGATGCGCAGCGTGGAGGGCACAGCCAGCGCCATCTAGTGGCACAGCTGGCAAGGTTGCGGGGCAGCGAAAACGCGGCACGAACAAAAACAACATAAAAAACATACAAACTCACCGAATCCAACCCTTTCTCCCTAAAAAAGGTGCTTTTTATGAAGTTAATGGCAAATGTAATATGTATTAAGCTTGCAGACAAAGCAACTATTATTTTCTCTCGTCAAGAGCAGGCACTATTTTTCATCGCGGATGCGGAGAGCGCGAACAAGAGGTGTAGCTTTGGTAGCGTTGCACTTGATGTATGAAACGGAGTATAGTCGACCGTCGCCCGATAAGACAACAGCCGGAAAGCGAACATGATGCCGAGCCAGCTTGAACCAAGCGATAGGAACGTACCTGATCGGTTTAGGAGTAGCCTTTCTGACACGCGATTCAAGGCTCCCATCTCCGCCCCAGTTGGAATCGATCATGTCACCACACTAGAGACGCACAATTCATCGACCAACCAATGTCTCGGCATGTCTCTTGCCGACTGCAAGCTGCCAGACTCGTAAATGGTAGCCCACAACGCTGAGGATGGACTATCCGGAGTACGGTATCTGTGAACGTGGAAAGAGGGGCTAGTTGGGCGTGGCACGACAAATGCTTATTTCAGCGCAAAAAAATGAACAATGCAAGAAAAAGAGAGGAGGCAGACGCAGGATGAAGGAGACGCCCTGCGTCTGTCTCCTTTCTTCGTCCGGTGGTTTTTGCGCTGGAAATACGCATTCATCGTACCTGTAACGCTCCCGTTTTAAATCTCTTTTTCTGGACGGTTGATCTCGTTATACCGCGTAGCGGGTTGCCACACTGTATTTTGGTCTTTTAGCTCTCCTACATTTATGTGGGAACAGCTTTGCTGCTGCTGATGATGATGATTATGACCGGTCAAAATGGCACATACCCACGGCGGGAGATTGGTCAGGGTACATTGCAAATTCTAAATAGATATGGTCAAATACGGGTGTATAATGATAAATATGGGTGTTTAACTAGAAATTGGAACAAATAAAAAGGAAAAGAAAAAGCAATGAAGCCTCACCTAGCATAGGAATCTGCCTGATGAAATTATGCAATCATGAATAGAATCGCCCACTGGTTTAAGTCATATCCCTTCACGCTTGCCCCGAATGATACAATAACTGGAATGGTGAGAGGAAGGCCTAATATCGAAAGGGGAGTCGCTAAGTAAATTTTACGGAGAGATGCGAACCGCCGGCTGAAGAGGAAAAAATGATCCATGGATTCAATGTATTTGCAAGACTCAGAAGGTAGTAACGGATAGACCCGAACCACATAAATTCCGACTTAGTTTCGGTAATCTGCAGCGCAAGAGAGTCATAGACACTCACATTGCCTTTAACTACACATGCGTCCACGCCAAGGTCACCTAAGGTGTTGGTAATCCGGTGCATAGTCTCGTAAAAGAGGTAATGGAGACGTAAAATTTTTGAAATCGTGCTCAGGTCAAGTAACCGGTATTAAGTACGTACGGAACAAGAGGTCCACCAAGGGCGGATTTTGCAACAATATCTGCCCTTTTGATTAGACGTAATGCCACAGTGGCCAGCGACCGAGTGAAAACGCACTTCTGTAATGTGAGGAGGAATAAAAAATGAGGGGAACGGCAAAGCAGAAGGTCCCTCGAATTCTCGAGCGATGCCAATAAGGACAGGCTGTCAGAAAGAAAAATAACCTTTGAGATATTACTAGGAATCTTTGTCAAGACCAACTCAAAGGCGAGAAACTGAGCAGCAAAAATAGGCGTATAGTCAGGCATCCGAAATCAATAACTCCAATCAAGAGCCTGGGAGTATATTCCGATAGCTGCTTTTTCATTCTGCTGGCAGGTGTCTGTAAAAATGGCAATATGGCTCGTAACCTTGTCTAGACTATATAAGGCCATTTAGTACATTGACAGACAAATTCTTAACATTCCCTGGGAGGATGTCATAAAATGAGATTATAGCACCAGGCTGCCGGTGGTTAACTTGTAATGAACAGTTTATTGACACGGAAAGCTTCGACAGCACGGAATTAGTAAACACAACCTGAGGGAGCTTTACCTAGGCCAAATATTATCAAAGAACTATGATGGCTCGAAGTAATATGGGGTTAGCGATCTAGGAGCAGGCTCCAAAGAATATGTTCGCACAGTGAGAAGCTAAAACCGTGGATTTAGACCCCTGTCAAGCGCGCAAAATAAAGTGCACGTACGGCGAGTGTCACTTACGAAAAGTGCTCTCTACCGCTGCTAAACAGCGTAGCATATGTGCACTTGCGAAGTGCGAACTCAGGTCGGAGTGCTTTCGCAAAACAGACTTTGAGGGCTGAGTGCGTAGCCTCGCCGGCAGAAATTTCTTCGTCATGAATGTATTATGTAACACGATATGTGTATACAAGTTCATTTTACATGTTCTGTAGATATTTTTATTTGAGGAATTATTTTATAATAGCGACGTTTGTTATATCTCATAACAAAAACATGATGTGACATTGTACGCTACTTCCAAATTAGACGTGGTGCGCTGCTACGCCTTTTCAGTTGGGGGGCAGTGGTTGTTGTTCATGGCGTTTGTTGATGTGGGGTCTCCGACTCATGGCCCGGTGTCAAATTTTAAGCATTTTTGTGTGTTTTACTATTTTAAGAAGCAGGTCTCTGAACTTCACGCTTGGAGGTTACAATTTAGTTTTCCAAATATAGTTTTCAGTTGCCAGTTCAGTACCAAAGAGTGCTGATGCGAGTGCACTCCGCTTTCCCGTTTAGCACTGCATAGCGTAAAGTGTCCTTCGAGCTGCGAAGTGCACTCCCCGTAATTGCATTTTAACTTGCACGCTTGACTGGGTTATCAGATTAGGTATCCGTGCTTCCAAGTACAGCACAGCATTGGCCGCTGATTTCGGCAGAGCTAAGCAAAGGTGCAGAGCTCGTTCCAAAACAAACAAGGGTTCAAGCTTGTACCTTGGGCACCCAGAAAAGAGAATGGAGCCGAATTCAAGTATTAGTCGTAAGTAGGTCTTATAAAGCAAGAGTAGAGTGTCCCGACGCTTATCACATTTTTTGTTCCTGATTCTCATCAACCGTCTGAGGGACCGTTCACCTTTAAGCACAAGACAACCTGCTGAAGCATGGCTATGGTGCACAAGAACAACTGGAGCAGTCACGTTGTCCTCCTCTTCAACCTCTCTCTCTCTCTTTCTCGTGCAGCTGACTCAAAATGTTCTATTCGCCGGCGACAAATATCCCAGGGACCAACACCGCTACGTTGAGTCGGCGACGAACCCGTCTAGACGCGGAAGGAATCCATCTCACCTACAACGTAAGTTGGGCTCGCATCGCCTCATTTCGGCGAACGACGCACACATGTTTTGAGCTGCAAGAGCGAGCTGCTTCCCGCTTCCAACTCAATGAGCGGCTGCTGAATTTCACAGCGCGAGCTTCATCTCTTAAGCTTCAAAGAGGCTCTCTGGGAAAACCAGCTGGCCACCGAGACAATGAAGCCCTTCATAACATTCGCCAACGCATGATGTTATATCCTGCGCATGGGTGATGGCACAAATTTGATTCTGATCTCCTTTAGTGATATCTAAAGCGGAATAATGTAAACGATGGACTCTTCAGTGCTATTATCTGTTCGCACAGGTATTTTCACCCATGTTCAGAACGCAACATCATGCTACTCTGAAGCGGTAACGTGACATGGAAGCAGTGTCACATCAAGCATTGCGTGATAGGCCCCTAATAAAAAAATACAACACAAAAATAGCATAGCACCACGAACATTATTCGAACTCGCGGCGAAGCGCGTAGGGAAGCTTCCCTGGACGCTGCATTAGGTAAACGCCTTCTCCCCAGCCAGACAACAGGGCGTGTTAAACAGCTCCTGTTTCTCACGCCGTCATCATCTTCATCCCCTTTGTTTTTGTAGTTGTTCAGTTGAAAAGCAAAACCGAGTGCAAGAAGAAACCAATATTGCAACGTGTACCTCTTGGCCAGCAATACCCCTCCGTGGCGGGAGGGAGGAGGCAGACATGCCATCGGCGCTCTAGGAATGGATGGACGGAATACAGGAGCGTCCACTGAGTTGATAGTCAGCGCCTTGTGTTTGTGCTTTCTTATGTCTCCGTGTCCCGTCCTATGCGCTGTTCCTTATTTATGCAAAACCAACTAGCCCGCCAACTCGCTCTTATTAAAGTACCCTTTGAAACGGGGTGGTAGCAGTTGCTATCATGCTCATTTTCCCCCTATATCTAATTATTATTTTAGATTAGTTAACTATACCATAATTTTATTTATGGAATTTTTCTTTCTACATTACTAACATTATGTCACTTTTCTGCTTTTAAGCCACCAATCTTCCTATCGTTTTTTGCTAGCCTCCACAGCAGGTTCATTCACCCGGCCACTGGCATCTCTAAACCGCAGAGCTTCAGGAACAGTGACTGCGCCTGCATCGGCTTCCGGATGGATACCATTACATTCGAGTATAATATGGTTAATTGCGTCTGTTGATTTACCACATACTGCACATGAGTCATCTTCCTTGTTAAATTTCTTTTTGTAGCTGCATGTTCTAAGACACCCTGATCTAGCTTCTACAAGTAGGTCACTGCCTCTTGAGTTATCAAAGAAAGCTTCCTTCCTGATCTGCCATAGTTCCACACTCTGTTTCTTTTCCATCTAATTTATCAAATTTTTACCTTCTGTGTGCTTGATCTGTTGAAATTAATGCTCATTATTTCTTCGTCCTTGTGACCAGCATACCTACTGGTTAGTTTCATAGTTATTTTCCTCCATTGTGAGTCAACGCTTTTTAAGTATATGTGTTTAAATACTTTAGCTGCCCATCTGTTATTGTCCGATTTCCTCAGGTGTTCCTCATATAATGTTTTACTCTGAGCTTCCCGGACTTCGAAAGATGCCCAGCCCATATCTCCCTGTACCACCTCATTTGTACCACCTCTAAACCCCAGAGCTTCAGGAAGAGTGATTGCACCTGCATCGACTTCCGGATGGATACCATTACATTTGAGTATAATATGGTCAATTGTTTCACTGGAGTTACCACATACAGCACATGCGTCATCTTCATTGCTAAATTTCTTTTTGTAGCTGCGTGTTCTAAGGCACCCTGATCTAGCTTCTGCAAGTAGGTCACTGCCTCTTGAGTTATCAAAGAAAGCTTCCTTCCTGATCTGCCTTTTCCACTTTCGGTGTAATTCCACAGTCTGTTTCTTTTCCATCGAATTTATCCAAAATTTTTCTTCTGTTTTTCACCTGTTGCTTAACGCTCTTTATTTGTTCGTCCTCGTTACGGCATACTTACTGGTTAGTTTCCTAGTTATTTTCCTCCATTGTGAGCCAACGCTTTTTAAGTATAGGCTTTTAAATACTTAAGCTGCCCATCTGTTACTGTCCAATTGCCTCAGGAGTTCCTCATATAATATTTTACTCTGAGCTTCCCGTACTTCGAAAGATGCCCAGCCCATATCTCCCTGTACCGCCTCATTTGTAGTTCTGCCGTGGGCACCTAGTGCTATTCGTCCAACGGATCTCTGATTTATTTTTAATGTCGACTGTACCTCTGGTTTTAGGCACAAAACCGCATTTCCGAAAGTAAATCCGGGCACCATAATTCCTTTCCAAATACCCCTCAAAACATCATACATATTGTATCCCCACAATGCTTTATGCTTCATTATCCCGGCATACCTTCGCCCTTTAACCTTAAGTGGTTCCTCATGCTTTCCAATGTATGCCAATCCTTCGTTTACCCATACCCCCAGATATTTATATTCTGCTACTTTAGGTATTTCATGGCCTTAAATTTTAAGACCCTGATCAATTGAGCCGTTGAAAATCAGACCCCTTCGTCTCCGCAATACTTAACTAGAGTTTACAATTCTTCCAGACTCTCAGCTAGCAGCACAATATCGTCTGCATACATCAAACCGGGGAGGCGCTGCTCTACCGCCTTTGCGCCTAATCTATATGACAGGTTAAAACCTAGGTTACTGTCTTGTATCCTCCGTTCCAGGTTTATCATATAAAGCATGAACAGCACCGGTGATAGAGGACAGCCTTGTCTTAATCCTTTGCATACTTTGACATCCTCCGTACTTCTTATCCCTTCCCACGTAATTTCTACTTTGTTATCCCGGTATATTTCCGGTAGGAACTCTATTATCTCATAACCGCTACCTTCTTCTTTTAATATGTTCCACAGGAGCTCCCTGCTTACGTTGTCGTACGCCCCGTTTATGTCCAGGAAGGCCAAATACAAAGGTCTATTTTCCACTCTAGATATTTCGATGCATTGGGTAAGCACGAACAGGCAATCATCTAAGCGCCTACCATTTCTAAAGCTTTTCTGAAGTTCTCCAAATTTCTAGTTACTTTCTACCCAAGCTTTCATCTTTAATTTCACCGCCTGCATGACCAACCTGTATATAACAGATGTTATCCTTTCTGCTTTCTCTTTATAAATCAAATTCATTTCACTCTGCCGCCAGCTACCCGGAATTTGCTTGTTCGTTATGACTTTTTCCAAAGGTTTTAACAACGTGTCCTTGCTTCCTGGACTAATATCATTATTCTGCTTGAACGGAATTCCATCTATTCCTGTAGATGTGTTCTTATAAATATTTTTTCTGCCTTTTTCCAGTTTAGATTGGTCAGTTATAAGCTGCTCCGCATTTTGCTATTTTGTGTTGCTTCCTAATATGCGGATATTATCCTATCGTCGCTCTTAGATGACTCGGCTACAACTGCTGTAATGTAGTTCACTGCGTTGTCTCCCTTTAAACAATTTCCCCTCGTTATCTTGAATCCGGTTCTGCTTTCTTTGATTCTCTTTACCTAGCCAGCTTATATGGTTCCAGAATTTTCTTGGTCTGCCTCTAGATGCATCGTGTATGTCAGCCATTCAGCGATCGTTGGACTGCCTTATTTTACTTTGGACGAGGGCCTGCACCTCAAGTTTCTTTTGTCGATATGATTCCCATTTTTGGTCGATTTCCCCATGAGATACCTGTGCTTTCTTAGCCTCTCGGTGTTCCCTTGAAGCAGCCCGTCGTTGTTCAATGGCTTCCCTTATTTCCTTATTCCACCAGCTCCATGGGTTCCTCTTTCCATTCCAGCGGTTTGCTACATTAAAGTCCTTAATTTTCCTCCTTATGAGTAGTTCTACCTGTTCATAATCCCAGTCTTCCATGGGGCTTTTAATTCTCTATTGCTTCCTCTATGTCTGCTGCTAGCTGCGCTATTTGATCGTCGTTTAATTTTGCGTTTACGTTTTGTCTAAGTTCCATTTCTCTTTTCATCAAGGGCCCCATCTGCAGACTAATACGTTTATGATCACTTCCCAGACTACACTCCCCTTCTTCGTATATTTCCATTTTTGTGACCTTGCTATAAATTCCTCTCGACATTAGACACTAGTCAATGGTCGTCTGCTTGTTGCGGAATTCCCACGTGATTTGTCCTTCCCATTTTGTTTCTCTATTTATTATAACTAGATCGTGTCGCTCACAGAAATCTAGCATTATGTTCCCGTTACAATCCGTGTATCCATCCAGATCGTCGATGTGGCCGTTCATGTCCTTTAGTAGAACAATATTGGCCTCGCCTCCAAACTCGCTTATATCGTCACTGAGACATTCAACGAGAGGCTTGTTTTGTTGCCTACATTGGCGTCCTGTTCCTGAATAAACTACCCCTAGCCATGTCCTTAGGCCGGCAATTGTTCCTGATCCCCAGATATGTTCTTTACAAGATGATTTTATTATTTACCAATTTGTTCCCTGGTGTATCATCATACCTACCCCTCCACCCTTTTTTTCCGCTCTCGTTCTGTTGCACCCTTTCCAGACGTACCCTTCTATAAATGGCGGATCGATCCCTGAGATGAGTCTCGCATAGAGCGTACACACCTATTTTTTCATCCTTCAACTGTTGTTCTATCTCTAGCCATTTCGCTCTTTTGCTACCTTCTTGCATGTTTATGTAGCTGATCCTAGTGCTAAATCTCTTTTTTGTACTTTTCTTTCTCGACCTCCTCCTTGCCATTTTTTGGGGCTCAGCCTCCGTTATTACGCTTTCTTCTGCTTCACTTCTAACTACCTTCGTGCACGGAGCCCTCGCGGACCCCCTAAAAAAGCTACAGCCCTGCCTGCAAGGCGCCAGCGAATCTCTGCTCCCACCCTTCTTTTAAAATGAATGCCATCTCACTGAAAAGCCCTGCCAAAACCTGCTTTATGCACCTCCTTGTTTACCTCAACTATTTCGAAACGCTTCTCCAGGCTTAACTTTCTTAAGTCCTGAATAACTGTCACCACGTCCTTTTCCAGCTTTCCGTTCGATCCTAGCACCTCCGGTACTATGCATACAACTATCTGCGCTTGCTGTGTTATTTCCCTGATATCGCCAACTCCCTTAGCTAAACTCTCCACCACTCCTGCAGCGTCACCATTTAGGATATCAATTCAATTCAATTTTATTATATCCGTTTAGTACATTCCAGCTTATACATACAGAAGGAGGTCCCAGAGTCAGTGACTGTATCGGGACTTCCGATAAATGACAGATAAAGATTAATATAAAAGACAGAATAATTCACAGTAAGATAAGTTGAACGTAGGCAATAAATAGGTTGATAATAAATATAACATTATTTTGCAACAAAAAACACACTGAGCAAGCAAGTTAAACACCAAACCAAACAGTAATAAAATATATGCATAAAAAGGCATGACAGTACAGACTTTGAACATGTTAAACCAGATAAAAATACATACCACGCAAAGATGATAACATAGTCATTATTCAGTACCAGTTTTCTGTCGTTAAAAGGAAACTTTTTACTTTGGATGCAAATCTGTTTTTGTTAAGGGATTTGATGATGGATGGTAATGCGTTCCAGATCATGATAGCAGAAAAATGAAAGGTTTGTTTCCCATAATTTGTTCATACTCTAGGAAGTAATAAATTTTTGTTTCTTGCGAATCGCGTTTTGTTATCATTTATTAGTGAAATTTGTGGGTTAAGTGATACTGGAAGTTCATCGTTTAGTAACTTGTAGAAGAATGTGCATAGGTTGTATATAACGAGTTCAGCGACTGCCAGGATTCCAGGATTACGAAGTAAATGCTTAGCGCTACAGTCATTGAAGATGTAAGTAATTATTCTAAGTGCCCGATTTTGAATCGTTTGCAGAGAAATTAAATGCGTGTTATAAGTGTTTCCCCAGGCTACAATGGCGTAGGTGATGTGGGAATGTATGAATGCATAATACAAAGACATCAGTGTAGAATGTGAAAAGAAAGCTCGTGCTCTGATTAGTATGCGTATGCCATATGCTAGTTTAGTTTTGACGTGGGCAATATGCAGATGAAATTTTAAATGTGAATCTAACTTCACGCCCAAGTAGATGCAGTAATCGCCTGGTGCAATTATATGCAGTCGAATTCGAATACACGGTGGGGATGCAATAGTTATCTGGCTTGAGGTGAATAAAAGGAAAGAAGTTTTTGAAGGATTAATCTGAAGCATATTAAGTTCACACCAGTTTGAAATATGAGCAAGGTCCTTGTTAAGATTACTAACTACAGCCGATACGAATTTGTCTGAAGTGAAGATTGTAGTTTCATCGGCATACAAGACACATTTTGAAGAAGTCAGGCGGTTAAGCAGGTCATTAATATAGACAAGAAAAGTGGGCCTAGTATTGAGCCTTGTGGTACGCCTATATTAATAGTTTTCTCATCGGAATAAATGCCTGAAATACTTACTAGCTGGCTGCGGTCTTTTAAGAAATTTTTAATCAGTCGCAATGGTGGGCCTATTATTCCTACCGCTTCTAGTTTCATGAAAAGAATTGAGTGGTTAATAGAATGGAATGCTTTAGTGAGGTCTATAAATACTGCACCAGCGCAGTTTCCTGCTTCTATTTCCTTTTTAAGTCTATCTGTTAAATATAAAATTACTAGGTCAGTAGAGTAGCCTGGGCAAAATCCATACTGAAAAGAAGAAAGAACATTATATTTATCAAAATATTTGGTGAAGCGTTTTTCAATTAACTTTTCAATTGCTTTGCTGAAAAAGGGGAGTACACTGATTGGTCTATAATTTGTTATCAAGGAGCGGTCACCTTTCTTAAACACCGGAGTGATTCTGCCGTGCTTTAGTTCGTGAGGAAAGATTCCGGTCTTAAACATGCTATTGATGATATTAGAAAGAACAAGAGATATGGGTTGAGCGATTAGTTTTATATAGCTAGGGTGAACACCATCGAAACCTGCGCTGGTTATTTTCAGAGAGGAAATGATGGAAACAACCTCGTCAGGACTTTTTGGGAATAAGAAAAATGAATAAGGTGGATGATTTGTGCCTAATTCGTAATGGGGTGCTGGCACTGAGTTATGATGCGAGAAGTAATTACAGAAAGCATCGGCAATTTCTCGAGTGCTAGAATAAACAACATTGTCGTGGGTTACAGTCGTTATCGGCACCTTTTGTGCATTTTTATTTAGGAATGAGTTAATTACTTCCCACTTTTTTTTTAGTGTTGCTACCACATTCAATAATTCGCTGTTCATTAAAACGTCCTTTGGCATTCTTTAATTGCATGGATAGGAAATTGCAGAATCTTTTGTAGCGAGTGCGAAGCTTGATATTAAACGTTTTTTTTTTCTTTTTCTTTTTGTAAAGGTTGTCGGCGCGTGCGCGACAACCTTTAGCCCCGTTTAGCCCCGCGGCTACTATCACCTTATAGCGCTCTGTGGAATTTTTCAACAGCCTATTTTTACTCTCTTTCAGCACTGCCCTCATAGTGCTCCCTAGGAAGGCTCCAACTAACACTCGCTTATCACCCTTTACACGTTCCAAGATATTTCGCTTGCACCTGCTCGTGTCAGAATCTCCGGCGATAAGCACCTGGGCCTTCTCTCTCCCTTTGCCAACTGTTGGCTCCTGCTTTCAGTTATCTGTGTCCTTATCTATGGGATTTTCATTCTTCCTTACTTTTTCCTTTTTTCCTGACTTCTTAGTAGCTGCTTCTAAATAACTCTGTCAGTTCGGATCCGCCTGACCTATTTTGCTTATGCCTTCCATGCCAGTGCTGGTCCCAGCCACGTGGCCCGCACTGGAATGTCCGTCCTCGTTGTTTCCAAGGACAAAGTCGGCCATTTTTTTTTTCATTTGAGGAAGCTGTCCTAGCAATGGCTGATTTTCTGCCCTTAACAAACCTACTTCATTTTTTAAATCATCCACATCATGAGACACTAAACTGTCCTTTTCTCGTTCAAATCTATCTAGGCGCGCACTCAGCATGCAACACCGACACAAAAAGTCACTGCCTTCCGCTTCATCTGCAGAGTCAAAACGCGTTTCCTTGAGATTAACATGCGCCTCACACTGAGTACACTTTACCTTTTTTCGATTGCGCATCTTAAGCATGTATCAAATGAACAATTTCTACTACGAATTCTCAGAATATATAAACTGCAAACGGAAGACACAAAAACGACTACCAAACACGCGTTAAAAAAGGCGCGACAGCGCCCCTTGCGGGAAGCGAGCCGTTTTGCTTCAGCCGTTCCGCTGGCGCGCGCCTCCGTTCGCGCCACTAGATGAGTATTCTAGTTCACTATAACTGGTGCGAACGGCGCTAGTGTCGACCTAGGGGAGCAAGTGGGATCACGTTACTCCGCTCATTGCTGCTGAAGCAGATGGTCGATTCAATTTGTGTATTTTAGAAGCTAATAGTAGCGTTTACTTCTGTAGTTTTGGTTGATAAAGAGTGCCAGCCTTGCACTTTTGAATCGTGCATCGTTACTGAGGCTGCTGAAGTTTATTTAAGCTGTTGCTGCGGTCCGTTACTACTTGATCTGTACTCGGGCGCATAGGTCGACAAAATCATGTGTGATCACTCACGCTCACTCAGAAAAATTTGGTCCATCTGCGGGCTCACTCTCACTCAGACTGGAGGCCCAGACTCACTCACACTCATGAACTCAAGCTCACACAAGTTGGCGACTCACTCAGGCTCACTCAGACTCATAACTAATCTGGGCTCACTCACTCATTTCGACTCATGACTCATTTGAACTCACTCATCGCGACTCACTCATTTTTGACTCACAACTCATCTGCACTCACTCTCTTCGACTCACGACTCATCTGAACTAACTCATCTCGACTCACTCCCTTTTGTCTCACGACTCATCTGAACTCAGACTCATCTGGACTCACTCATTGCAACTCACGACCCATTTGAGCTCACTTATTTCGACTCATCGGGACTCACTTATTTCCAATCTCGACAAACAACGAGTGACGGTCCTAAAGCTTGTATAGGTAGACGGGAAGCGGTACAGAGAAAAACGCGGGAAATAAATAGAAAAAAAGATATGTAACATAACATTATTAGACTGTTCTCTTCAGTAATCAACGAGTTGAAAGATTACAGGAAAAGGAAAAAAATATGGCAGGGATTATCTCTTTTAAGCTGATCATAGTACGAAAGCACGGTCTATTTAGCTATAGCATGGGCCAAATTTTGAAAATGGCTTTGGCAGATTTGGGTGTTACCGTCTTGTCGGGCACAGTCAATAATGGTTGGATACCAACTGTAAATGTGAAACCTGGGCCAAATTCTGGAAATGGACGTAGCCCAACTTTATAGGTAACCATAGTGTCGAAAATGGTCAATTCATTAGGCACTGATCGCTTTTGATGCAAATTGGCGAAAATCAAATTTCGAGAGTTTGTAAACCGTGTGTGACCCGAAACAAAATTTGGAGGTCACCATCGTGTTCGCCGTAATCGAATTATGTTGTACGAAATCGGCCCAGGTCAATCTACTGGGGTGAGTGGACCAACTGTAAGGGTGGGCCCGGCCAAATTTGGAGGTCACCATCTTGTTCGCCATAGTCATATTCAGTTGGATAGATTTTTGCCCAAATCAGTCGAGGTTAAGTTTCGCTAGTGGGTGGGCAAAATATAAGGCGGCCCTGGAGTTCACCATCGTGGTCGCCGTAGGCGAATTATGTTGGACAGGTTTTGGACCAAATCGACCTAAGCAAAATTTCAGCTATACCGGAATGCGTTTAAATTACCCACGTACGTAGCCACGTATTTGTGACCTCCTCGAACAGCCTACCCAATTAGAGCAATAGCACGCAAAAAGAAATATCGGACAAGATTCTTTGCCTGTGGTGGTGAACCTACTTCTTTCGCACTAGAATGAACGTTAAAAAATATGGTTACACAATGGTCTCTTCGAACTTCATTAGCCTGATATTATTAGCTATGCACGGCTAGCCTGGCTCGTTAGCATCACTGTGCACCAATTAGCAGCTAACCCGTGGAATCATTTGCGAGATATTCCGAAATAAATAAATCGCAAAGGGAGAACTATATAGCCACCGCAATACAACACGCCAACGAGTTCGATTAACCTGCAATTATCGCCATAGTCAAAATAATTGTGTAACAAAAAACAACGAAATTGGTCTACATCTTCAGCTCACCGAGAAGCTTGTTCATTATTAGAATTACACAGACAATGCGAGTCCACTAGGATCTAACTAGCGACTTGTGCCCATTACTCACTCGATCACTTCAGATCACGATTCTTCAACCTCTGAGCAAGAATTCATTTGATTTCATAGGAACTTTCTAGGTCGGACTCGGCAAGACTCAGATCATAATCTGAATGTGAGTTCAGACTCTCTCATGACTCAGATCAGATCAAATGTGAGTCCAGACTCATAACTCAGATCACGATCTGAGTATTAGTCCAGGCTCACTCACCACTCGGATCACGATCTGAATGTGTGTCCGGACTCACTCAAACTCAGATCATAATTTGAGTTGAGTCCCGACTCAGGACTCAGATGTCAGTTCGAGTCCGAACTCACGGCTCAGATCACGATCTGAGTGCCAGTCCGAACTTACAACTTAAATCATGATCCGAGTGTGAGTCCGGACTCACTCACGACTCAGATCACGATCTGAGTAGGCGTCCGGACTCACTCATGACTCAGATCATGATCTGAATGTGATTCCAGACTCACTCATGACTCAGATCACGATCTTAATGTGAGTCCGGACTCAGTCATGACCCAGATCATGATCTGAGTGTGAACCTGAGTGAGCCCGAGTGAGTCGACTCATGAGTGAGTCCGCCGACGTATGCCCGGGTGTGAGCGAGACAACCCGACGCAAGCTCCCATTACTACCCCAAAACATAAGCTCACAGAACCTTCCTTAAGCAAGATTTTATTAGGTAAAACGGCGAGTGATCATTATCATGTGTTCAACAGACATTTGAGCGAGCAAGATTTTGTCATTCGAGTAGGCACTAAACAGTTCGGTGAGCGGCAGAAGATGCGCGTTTAAATTTCAGCTTGTCATTTGTGAAGCTAACGGCAGCATTCCTGGAAGGATGGGAAAGATGTTGGCTTCTTTGTGGAGCAGTATTCTCGCAAGGAAAGAAGGATCCTGCGAAAGCCAGAAGTTCTCAAATTATTCTAAATGAGCGCGTTGGCACGGAAGTTTCACTGAAAGGAACTATAAGGTTCTGCCACCCCGGGCAGCAGTATGAATAGTGAGTTTTCTCAGGCAGTGTCTCCAGCACTGTAGTAGTTTCAAATGACATGACAGAGTCTGTGAACAAATGAAAGATAGAACTTTGTATATATATATGTTGTGATGTGCTGATCGATGTATGCGTAAAAAAAAAGAAAAAACTAGAGTGCGCGGGGAGAACAAATATCGTCTCTACCAAGAGTGCCAGTGACGGTAGTCACTACACAAGAATTCGCTGCCTGAAATGCACGTCTCCACACTTGCCAAAAAATTAATCCATGTCATATCCACAGTCACATTTGTCTGGTCTACTACTTTCAAGGAAGCAGGAGAACGGTGCCGCTTCCGCCAGCGCTGTGCGATCGAAGGCGCTCAGCATCTGTCAGGCTCCTGGCAGCAGAAGAATCATATTGCCGTGAAACCTTCAAAACTGTATTTGTTGTTTTTTAACAGCCGCCGCCATACGGCCTCATCACTCCGATTCTGGATCGCGTATCAGTTCCGTATTCTTTGTTTGTTAATGCTCGATGTCGCAAGTCACACCTTTATCAGTTTCGTTGTAGCGCAAGATGCACCGAGATCTGTCCCGAAGATTCCGGCCACTCGTGTGTCTTTCTACAATGTTCCAGCTTGTGCTGGTAGCTGTTTGCGACGTTATCTAGATTGTTCTGAGCAGCCTTTAAATTGAGCGTTGACGAGTGTGACGGGCATTCTTTGTTCGACGACCGACGAGCACGTTTGTTGCTATCGCCGCCGCCGAGTTGCTTAGTTCTTTTGCGGGCGCAAGTCAGCCCCAATAAATGTTATTTCAGTTATTTCAGTACCACTATGCCCGTGTCTTTTTTTGGCGTGTACCGCCTTGCCGCCACTACGTGACATCTGGTGGAGGTGCTGCCGTTCATCCTTCAAGCGAAGACTCTAGCCTTGCTCCTGTTACCCTGGAGGACCAACCAACAGGCCACCGAACCAGTCGCCGGCTTCAATGGCTCCAACCTGAACACTGCCTGCTGCCGGACCCCATTCGATCTCGGAAGGCATCGACGCTGACGATGGCCAAGCCTACAGCACCGGTTGTTTTCGTCCAACCCCGTGAGCCAACCTGCTGCCATGGACAACCGGACAAAGAGGCGGAAGACTGAATGGACCTTTTCGATCGTGTGGGAGAATTTAACGGCTTGAACGACGCTGCGAAACTCAGGCAAGTCTAATCTGTTCTTCAAGGACATGCCCGAGTTTGGTTCGAAAATTACGAGACTTCTCTAAACGATTGGGAGATATTCAAAGAAAATTTTTGGATGGCTTTTGCAAGTTCTGCCCGAAAGGAAAGAGCTCAGGCCCTCCTCCAATCAAGACTGCAACTACCAAACGAGCCCGTCCTGGTCTACGTAGAGGAGATGAAGCGCCGCTTTCGCCGCGCCGACCCTAACATGACCGAAGGGCTTGTCCGGAACCCGCCAAAAACTGTGGAAGGATTTCAAAGTGAAGCATCGACCATCGAGAAGACGTCGGACACCCGGATGCGCCACTACGAGCGAACACTTCAGCCACAATACTCAAGCCACTACCCCAGCGCATCTGCAGGCGGAGGGAACATTCGGGACCTCATCCGGAAGATTGTGCGAGAGGAGCTCCGCTGATTGCTGCCATCATCGCAACAACCCCAGGTGGCGACGCTTGCGGACGTCGTCCGTGAAGAAGTCCAGCAAGCGCTGGGCGTTCCTAAAGCGACGGCTGCGACAGTTCCAGCATAATAGGCAACAACGATGAACTATGCTGCTGCATTACGTCGCCCTGCGCCCCAACGTGATGACTTTCCAAGCCCTCGCCGCTACCGTCCTGGTCCTGAAAGCCGCCCTTTGGCCCCCGCCCGCCAAGCTTGCCAACGACCCCCAAGCCCCAGGAAGTGCGAGTTTGCTCCAACCTATTAGGTCCCCTCGGACGCCGTTTGAACAAATCGGCATCGACCTTCTGGGCCCATTTCCGCTGACATCGGCCGGTAACAAATGGATTATAGTTGCGACCGACTATCTCACACGGTATGCGGAAACAAAGGCAGCGCCACGTGGCTTATCATTTGGAATTTTTTTTATTTATATTTATTTAGAACATACTGCAGTCAATATAAACCAAGCAGGAGGGCAATACAGGACAAAAGAAAATGCATTTCAGCGCCACCATCGGCAAGAAAAAATATAAAACGAACAGGGTACAGTGCAAATATATGATGGGAAAAAATTGAATCAGCAAATAGGGAAGCAAAAAATCAAAGCAGGGCTTTTCGTACACCTTCTTCAAAAACTGTTACATTATTAGCGGAGCAAAACATCTTTTGGAAGTGCATTCCACTGGGAGACAGTGCGCGGAAAAAAAGAGTTCTTGAATCTGTTAGTACGGGCAAAGATCGGTTCCAGGTTGTGATGATGGGAGTGTCGGGTTGGACGACCCACGCGTGGATGAATGAACAATTGTGCATTAATATCAAATTGGTGGTTGCAAAGCTGATACAGAAACCGCGATCTGGAAATCATTCTTCTCGTTTCTAATGTCAAAATGTTATCACTCATTAGAGACGATGGGGAATCTAATCTGCCATATGCATTGAATATAAAACGAACTGCTTTTCTCTGTACCTTTTCTACTTTATGTCTTTTTTCAAGGACGAGTCCCACACCACACAAGCATACTCCAGCTGAGGTCTGATAAGCGTATTGTATGCTAGCAGCTTAACATGGGCAGGGGCTGACCTTAATTTAGAACGAAGAAAACCTAGTTTCCTGAAGGCTGATGCACAGGTTTTGTTGATGTGGCTGGTCCAGTTCAAGTTTTTAGTTATCGTGACGCCTAGATATTTACACTCATCCACCTGAACTATTGGATATTCGTTGATTTTATACAAAAACTGAAATTGAGTTTTTTTGTTAGTTACGCGAAGAACGGATTTTTCTTTGTTTAATTCCATAGACCACTGGTGCACAGCATTAAGGTTATTGCTCAAAGCAATTTGGTCATCTATGCAACGAATAGTTTTGAAGAGAACACAGTCATCTGCGAATAACCTGATACTAACAGATGTGATGTCAACTGAGGCAGCAATGTCATTAATGTAAATTAGGAATAAAACAGGGCCCAGGACACTTCCCTTAGGTACTCCAGAGCCAACCAGGAGAATTTTAGAGGAGCAGCCATTCACGTGGACGAACTGTTTTCGGTTACTGAGGTATGCTTGAATCCATTTCACCATTGGTAAAGGAAGACCAATGTTCTGAAGCTTTAGGACTAGTTTGTTATGGGAGACGCGATCAAATGCTTTGCTAAAGTCAAGAAATAGCATGTCTATTTGCTCACCCTTATCAAGAGAGGATGCCACTTCGTGAATGGTGGTTACCAGTTGGGTAACAGTTGGAAACACATGTTGGAAACACGACAAAACGTTTTCTTCGAGAAATGCGATTATGAAGTTGGATACGATGTGTTCCATGAGTTTACATGTTCTAGAGGTTAATGAAATCGGATGATAATTTCTAACATCAAGACGGTCACCTTTTTTGAAAACTGGAATCACTCGGGCAATTCGCCAATCATCAGGAGGAACGCAGTCCCGAAATGATAACTGGAACAGATGAGTAAAAATATGGGCTAGGGGTTCTGCATAGCGACGCAGGAATACGTTAGGTACATTATCAGGGCCAACAGAGGTCTTCACTTTAAGGTTGAGTAACATAATAAAAACACCTTCTTAAGTAATGAAATCGGGTGATAGATCCGAAAGGGAATAATCAAACTAGACGTCATCGCGTGCCGTAGTGAAAACAGAGTGAAAGCACTGATTAAAGCAGTTGGCAATAACTGACGGGTCATGAGAAGTGCAATTATTAACAGATAACTGACTCGGTTATTTTATAGTTTCACTGAGGTACCGCCAGAACTTCTCAGGACTGTCTTTTAGAAAGCTCGTGAGTGAGTGAGTGAGTGAGTGAGTGAGTGAGTGAGTGAGTGAGTGAGTGAGTGAGTGAGTGAGTGAGTGAGTGAAGTATTTTGCTTTTGCATCGGCTAAGCGAGAGGCAAGCGCAGATTTAAGGGCTTGATGAGAGCTCTTGAAATGACCGCTACGCTTGGCACGTTTTAGCTTGCGATGGATATGAATAACTTCTCGCGTCATCCATGGGTTCTTTTTGTTAGTTTTGGTACGTCTGTCTGGTGCATAATTATCGAGGCAGAACTGTACAGTTTCTGTTAATGCCTTCCATAATGATTTAACATCACCACATAGATTATCAGAGAGGTGCCATAGTGTGTCCAGAATGGCTTGGTCATTGGCTCGTGAAACATTTTTCACAATACGAATAGAATGTTCCTTGTGGTGTTGTCGATTTCCTATCGGAAATTATAGGTTTACGACATAGTGATCAGAAATGTCTGCGTCTACTGATACCGTATATTCTTCTCAGTTCTTCATGCAGCAAATCGTGTTGCGTCATGGCGCACCGTCCCTAGTCGTCACCTATCGAGGCAACGCGTTTACGGCACAGATCATGCACGAAGTGTTCGAGCTTAGTCACGCGAGCCACCGCGCAACCACTGCATATCACCCGCCGACGAATGGCCTTACGGAGACACTCAAAAAAACCATCGCCGATATGATCGCAATGTACATAGACTCGCAGCACAAAACCTGGGATGAGATTCTCCCCAACATCACGTATGCCTACAACACGACAACCCTAGAGACGACGCGTTTTAAATCATTTCGCCTAGTCTACGGACGTGGTGTTCAGACAATGTTGGATGCTATGCTTCCGTGTTGCACTGATGATCATCGACTCACGCCAGACGCCGAGCAGTTTGCTGAGCGTGCTGAGGAAGCTCGTCAACTTGCCCGCATTCACATTCGGCAACAGCAGGGCACGGATGCCCACCGCTACAACCTCCGTCATCGACTCGTCACGTACCATCCTGGAGAGAAAGTTTGGATGTCACACAGCCCGGCTTGTGTGACAAACTGATTTCACGTTACTTCGGGCCTCTAGACGTTCTGCGCCGAGTCAAGGAAGTGACATACGAAGTCCTTGCAGAGGATACTGTGCAGCGCCCACATCGGCGACCACGCTCCGAGGTCGTGCACGTTGTCCGCATGACGCCCTATTTCACGCGGTAGTGCGGTATGCGTTTATTTGGTTGTCGCGTAGGACGCCTTACCTCGCTTCCGTTATCTATTCTGTCCCTGTGGTGATCTTTGATTTCGCTTTCATTACCCATCGCTCGCCCTCAGTCTCTGCTTTCGGTTTTTTGGAGGGGGTGTAATGCCACCAGGTGTTCTTGATCTTCTTAGGTGGCGCCTGGAAAAAGAGCACGCTGAGGTCGGCCCACGTGCAGCGTGCGGAACTCTGCCTGCTCGTACAGCTTCGACCTTTCGTTTAGTCACGTCTTGCTCTATTGTCCGCAACAATATACTTATTGACGTCTCATTGCAGTCTATTCTATCGTACCGCTACCAAGATGTAATAATTACTAACAACCTATCTTGCAAGTCACACATCACTGCATTGTTTCTAAAGCCTATCTACACTTGAATACGTCGGAGCTAAGACAATGAATAACCAGCTCCGACAGCGTTCGGGTTCGAACTTTTTTTTATTGCGTTGCTCGCGCTGAGGCGCACAGTGCCAACCTCTTCTTGGTCCA
The DNA here is from genome assembly GCF_055883805.1 of Amblyomma maculatum. NCBI lineage: Eukaryota > Metazoa > Arthropoda > Arachnida > Ixodida > Ixodidae > Amblyomma > Amblyomma maculatum. Next base: position 36,528,411 of record NC_139351.1, on the reverse strand, counting down.
GCGTCGTGTCGTGGCTTGCGATAAGAGCGCGGCGCGAGGGGCGCTACAGGGCCCCCCCTCCCCCCGCAGAGCGGCAGCCTCGGGATCTGTCCATGCAGCGGGCGAGTTCGGTGGCAGAGTCAGCAGAGTCGAATCGAGAGTGAGTGGAGGGGACACGGTTGGAGGATTGGCAATATAGACAAGTTTTAGCCTGTCAGCAGACACATCTTCACGACCGTTGATATTTAAGGTGAATGTCTTCGTCGCACGCTGGAGCACGCGGAACGGTCCGTCGTAGGCCATTGATAGGGGAGGACGGACGTGGTCACGGCGAACGAAAACATGGCTGCAGGAGTCCAGATCTTGGCTCACAAATACGGATTGAGGGTGACGATTAGCAGGGATGACCGGAATGATGTGAAGAAATGTGTTCCGGAGAACCCGGAGGTAAAGTAAAGCAGAAAGCTGGGTGAGTTGGTGAACGTGAGCACTTGTCTGCGTCCTTTCTCTCCGTGTGTTCTTCGCACTATTTTTTACGTCATGACCCGGAGGTAGGGTGAAGCATCATGGATGAGTGAAGGGGACAAAGGAGAGAATACCCCAGGAAATTTCCGGGCGACGCATAGACCAACTCAGCAGAAGAGCAGCCAAGGTCAGCCTTCAGTGCTGAGCGAAAGCCCAGAAGGACGAGGGAAAGATGGCCGGACCAGCGTTCCCTCGGTTGATAAGTTGTAAGGGCAGCGTTGAGCTGGCGATGAAGACTTTCCACCATGCCATTTGCCGAAGGATGATGGGCGGTCGTATGAATGTGATGGATGCCCTGTATGTTGGCAAGGCCGGTGAACATGGCCGATTAAAACTGGTGGCCGCGGTCGGTGGTGACGAGAGACGGGCAGCCGAGACGAAATACCCAGCCGGCCATGATTGCCGTAGCAACTGTCTCTGCCGTAGTGTCAGAAATGGGCAGAACCTCGGGCCAGCGGGTGAAACTATCCACATGTGAGCAGGTACGAGGCCCCACACGATGACAGAAGAGGTCCAACGAGGTCTATGTGGACATGGGCGAACCTTACTTTGGGCCGTTGGGAGGCCGAAAAGGAGAGGCAGCCGGCCATGATCGCCGTAGCAACTGTCTCTGCCGTAATGTCAGAAATGGGCATAACCTCGGACCAGCGGGTGGCACTATCCACACATGTGAGCAGGTACGAGGCCCCACGCGATGACGGAAGAGGTCCAACAATGTCTATATGGACGTGGGCGAACCTCGCACCGGGAGGCCGAAAAGGAGAGGCAGGCGCGACAGTGTGTCGGTGAACTTTCACGCACTGACATTAAAGGCAGGCTCGTGACCAGCGACAGACATCGGCATTCATACTTGGCCAAAATAAGCGCGATGCACCCAGCTTCTGTGTTGCACGAATACCATGGTAGTTAATGTGGTGCAATTTGTGAAATATGACGCGACGAAAAGCAAAAGGTACGTTGGGGCGCGAAACACCAGTGGATGTTCGCACGTAATCAACGTAGAGGAAAACGGCAGCGGAAATTCAGCGAAGGACAGGGACGTGGACGAGGAAAAAGGCGATGTAGCTATGGGTCATTGTGCTGGGCGGCTGCTGACTTCATGTCCACTGGTTTGTCGAACGTTATGGCAGCAGCATTTTCCGGTTCGTGGATGGGACGGAAATCCACTGTAAACTCTGAGATAAAGTACAGTTGGCGAATCTCGTGTTCAGTGTAGGTGCTGTGATTCCGCTGGAAGGCTTACGTCAAGGGCTTATGGTCTGTGACGACGTGAAAGTCCCGACCCTCCAGGAAGTGGTGGCGGAACTCTTTGATGGCGAGGTACACGGCGAGTAGTTCTCGACCAAAGGAGCTGTATTTAGCTTCTGGTGCCTTTAGCTTTTGTGAGAGAAAACCGACAGGTTGTCAGCTAGAGACGTGCTCCTCAAGTACTGCGCCGACTCCAATTCTAGATGCATCAGTGACACGATGCAGGGAAGCCTCAGGAATGGGATGTATTAGCAAAGTGGCGTCTGCGGGTGCCTTCTTCGCAGGAGAGAATACAGCTGCAGTGTCATCAGTCCACTCAAGGGGTGCAGCTGGATCGTTTTTGGTAGCCAAAAGTCCGTTAGAGGGCTCAGAATATTGGCACGCTTGGAGAGAAAGCGGCGGTGAAGGTTCAGAAGGCCCAAGCATTATCTGAGCTTAATAACTGATGCGGGGGGGGGGGGGGAATCTTGAACGGCCTTTACTTTGCTGTCGAGGGACCGGATACCTTGTGGAGTGACAAGATGGCCTAGAAACTGAATTGTAGCGACGCCGAAAAAGGCACTTTCCGGATTCATAACGAGGCCGTATTCATCAAGGTGTTTGAAAAGGGTGCGCAGGTGAGCTGCGTGCTCATCCTCGGAGGAGCTTGCGACAAGGAGATCATCGATTTTGGCGAAAACGAAGTCGAGGCCTCGCTGAAAAGCCTGTACAGCGTTGCGAAATCCGACAGGCATCCTGACATGCTCAAAGTGGCCGATTGGTGTGATAATGGCCATCTTGGGATTATCAGCGGGCTCCACGGGGATTTGATGGTGAGCCTTCACTAAGACAATCTTAGAAAAGATCATGCAACCAGCCGAACGTGATGAGAAGTCCTGTATGTCAGGAAGTGGATAGCGGTCTCGTAAAATGTGAGCTTGAGGGCGCGGTAATCTCCACATGGCCTCCAGGTGCCCGGAGCTTTCTTTGGCACCAAGTGTAGCGGCGATACCCAGTTGCTGGAAGAAGGGCGCATAATGCCGAGTTCAGGCATCTGTTAAAACTCGTAGCGAACGACAGTGATGCATCATCTAGACAGGCGACGAGAGCGAGAAAACACAGGTGGTCCAAAAGTGACGATGTAGTGGGTGATCGAGTATTTCACCGGTGACTCTCTGGTATGCGGCTTCGTGATGCTGGGAAAATCGGCAAGGATTTTCCCGTATGGCGAGGCAGGGACGAGAGCTCTAAGACTTGTCGCCGAAGAGGTGGAGAGTACAAGCCGTTGACGGAGAGTTTCATGCTGAGATTGATGAGGCGGTGGACCTGCATATCAATAGCGAGGTTGTAGAAACTGAGGAAATCAGCGCCGAGAACAGCTTGCGAGACATCGGTGATGATGAAAATCCAGCCAAACGTCCGGCGCAACTCGAGGTTAAGTGTAAGAGACCGTTGGCCGTACGTGCGGATGGGGGAGTTTATCGCTTAGAGCGGGGAGCTCGGTTCGTCGGAACGGCGATCTGCCCAAGCTTCTTGTATTACCTGTGCTCCCGTGTCAAAGGGGAAGCGAGCGCCAGTGATTTGTTTCGAATCATCAAATAGGTGGAAGGTCCGTTCACCAGTACCACTTGCCGCCGTCAATTGCCGGTAGCAGCGTTTTCCGACCAGGAGCACGGGTGGGTTCACATGCGGGCAGAGGTGCCGAAAATACGGTGATATCACCACACAGCCGAGGAGGAGGAGTCTTGCCGCGCTCCGGATGGTTGGAGTTCAGGCGAGGGTGACGGTTACTGGGAGTGGCGGCGGGACTGGAATCTCGGCGGAGAACGACGCGGCAGGAACGCAAAGTCATTAAGCCGCCTGGCTGAAGTTTCCAGTCGTTCTTCTATGCTCACAAGCTGGGAGGCTGTGGTAGTAGTGAACGGCGGAGCGGTCACGGGGCTGACGCTGGCGTGCCTTGAGTAATTCGCAACACTGTCAGCGAGTTTGGCGAACTTGTCCAGTGACATCACCCGCAGCCGCGAGGACGAGGACCATGTTCTGGGTACGTCGCTGGAGAAACAACTCACGCAGTAAACTGTCCGACCCCGAGGGGGAGTCTCCAAGCAGCTGTCGCATTCGACGAAGGAGCTCTGTAGGACGGCTATCACCGAGTTCTGTAGAGGTGAGGAGCGGCTGGAGTCGGCTGCACTCGGACGCTGATTTGCGGACAAAGAGAGCAGTCTTCAGCGTATCAAAAGTTCGAGGTTCGAGGCGATAATGACAGCTAATTCTTCGGCGACGTCGGGGGGCATAGAGGAACCGAGATCGACAAACTTGGTCTCCTGGCTGGTTAGACGCCGCAAGTGGAAATGCGCCGCAAGCTGGAGTAGCCAGACACGAAGGCTGTTGGGCCACAATGGTGACAGGTTGACTAGTTGAAACGCGGCTATCGAAGCGCTGTTATGCCGAGCGTCCTGGGGCGGGTCGCCGGCTGTAGGAGGGGTGGAAGAGCCAGCGGAATCCATATAGGAGGACGGAGTTACGTTGTCGATGCCGAGGCACCAAATATGTGGGAGCTAAGACGAGGAATAACCACCTCCGACAGCTTTCGAGTTCGAACTCTTTTTTTTTTATTATTGCGCTGGTCGCGCTGAGGCACCTCTTCTTTGTCTAGCGCTGTGCTGTGGCTTACGATAAGAGCGCGGCGCGAGAGGTGCTACCGATACAAAAACCGTAATGTGTTCCATGCATCTTTATCACTAAAATTAATTATGCATGCCACCTGCGACAGTTGAAAATTCTAATACGCATCATCTATTTCGGATTCTGGATAAGTCAATCTAATACATTCCCTTGAAGCAGTTCAAACTCGATCAGCCCGGTAATTCGTAAACAACTATCAAATCGCAGCCAGCGCTACAAACATGAAAGCATACATATCCCGCTTCTAGCAACTCGAAAAAAGCTATCCTGTTTGTCACTTGTTCAAAAACTATACCATCTCAATGCACTATTGCGCTCCGTATGGATTCAACGGCCATCGTACATCTCATTTCGCCGTAACCACTGTACAAAGGTACACATTCCATACTCAGACACAGTTACCTATTCTAATTCGTTTCTTCCTCATTACCTGTCATGATTGAAAACCTCTCTGCATCACTAACAAGCATAACTGATGAAGAAAAGTTTAAACGCGCGTTACGAAACTTCCTTCCAGTCTAGAGCTCAAGCCTCTTGAATTATTATTCTTTATCATCATTTTATGCTGTGTTCTTTTTTTACATTTTATGTTTTAAATAAATACTTCCAACACTGATGCTGTCTTCCTTAAAGTGAACATTTTTCAGGTTTTGGTTTTGCATAATTCTGTTATCTCACGTTAGATTTCCATTTTATCTATTTTCTAACTACCCCACTCCCTTTAATGTATATCTGTATTTTGAGGGTATTTCAAGTAAATAAATAATGCATAAATATATAAATCTAATAATACGCTTTTTATGCACTGTTCGCAGTTTCTATTTTTATGTAACCGCGACAAGTGATTAAAATTGATCAATTACGGTCGGTGTTCTTGCCACGCACTGTGTTTATTGAGCTCGACTAGAGGGATCGAATAATTGTGTGGGACACCTTAACCTATGAGCAATGTTATTTCAGTTAATTCAATAAAACCCTATCAGGAGGAAAGGACACGATGGGAGGGCCGAGCACTCTCGGTATGCCTTTCAAGCAGTTTGCTAAATGTACCATATACATCAAGTATACATACTGAACCGCAATAGCGTAGACATGCCGTGTCTCACAGTTTGAAGAGGATTGGAAAAAAAGCGGGATTGGACGCTGTGTTTTTGGCTCCGCTGCGACTGGGTAGCAAAAGCGCACGTGTAAACGCACCGGAAAGCATGTCAAAACTGTGCCTGTTTGCACGGAGAAGCGCCGAAACAGGTTTGTAGCCTGCAAAGACAACGTTGTCTACTCACTCCCTCTGTCCTGTGGCAAATACTGTGTTGGTCAGACTATCGTTGTCTTAACGACAAACTCAGAGCACACTGTAATAACATATAAAAAGCTGCCTGCAGTATCGGGATTCATTGCCGTGATTGTGGAAGTTGTAGCACATCACAAAGATACGGTGACAAGAGAGGTTATTGAGGCTTCAAAGAATCCGTCCAGAATGCGTTAACAGTCCATTCATCGCCGTATCAAAAGAACTCGAGTTTCTTGTGTCATCGTACATTTTATTGTCTTGTTTTCTCATGTTTCGTTTTTCTTGTTGATTAATTAGAAGTGGCTTCTTACACTTAAAACATAGGCGCTCTGAATAAACAATCAGCTGTTAGCGCTGTGTCCCGTCACTTCTTCCCTCGTATTTGTGCTGGTTCGCTGCTTTTTTTCCTATAATACTAAACTGGTCCAAATATCGTCATTCTTTTATAGCGTGGGCAGCACGTCGCAGAATGTGATGCCATTACAGATACTATAAACAATAGACTGTGTAAAGTGTCATACGAATGAATACCTTGCTGCACGCCCTTTAATTTTCCTTCGCAGGTTCCTCGAAAGTCGCCGAACACCGTGCGCATCGGACCGTGCAAGCCCTTTGTCGGCATGACAATTTCGTTTCTAATATACGTCAAAGAAAGGCAGGAGCAGTAAGTATTGTGGACTCTGTACAAAGAAAGCAGCTATGTGGCGCCTAGGTGCTTGCGCTAGCGAAATGTTTCACTTCAGTTGCAAGGTGGATCCCAACCTCGTCACCGTTGCTGTATCTTTGTCAAGTAGCACGCATGACGCGATAACTGTGCATACGCCGATGTTTGTTCGGATGCGTACTAGCACACGAATGTACAACCGATTAATGTACAGCTGCTTTTTATAGCCGCTATCGTCTGACGCGTGAGGGCACACAAGCACGCAGTGAGAGCAATGACGCAACATATATCGCATATACAATCATGATCGTAGGGTAGCCAGAGCCAATGTGCTTCGAAGTACTAATCACATTCCACACTGCTCAGACAGACAGAGAGAGAGATAACATTTATTTGCACCCGTTGAAAGGTTGCCGAGGATCCGAGGCGCAGCTCTGTCCCAACCATTTCCTCCCCTTCAGCCGTCGACCTGGATCTCTTGCATCTGAGCAGCGGCCAGGGCGAGACGGATGACTTCACGTTGCCCTTTTATTGCATAAGCAATGCTACTCCAGGTCTCAGCTCCTTCGCGAAGCCCTGGCCGGTAGCCACGGTGACCTTTAGAGCAGCCGCAGATGGGCTCCCAGCTCAAGCCGTCGGGTGGCCGCGGCCGGTAGCCATGGTGGGCCGCAGATGGAGCGGCGCCACTGCCGTCGCCATGGCAACAAGAGCGGCTACCACTGGGCTCCTAGCTCAAGCCATCGCGTGGCCGCGGCCGTTAGCCACGGTGCGCCGCAGATGGAGCGGCGCCGCTGCCGAGTGAAGGCGCCGCCTTCGCAATGAAGGGCTGCTGCTGGGCTCCCAGCTCAAGTCGTCGCGTAGCGGCGGCCGGTAGCCACGGTGCGCCGCAGCTGGAGCGGCGCCACTGCCGTCGCCATGGCAACAAGAGCGGCTACCACTGGGCTCCCAGCTCAAGTCGTCGCGTGGCCGCGGCCGTTAGCCACGGTGCGCCGCAGATGGAGCGGCGCCACTGCCGTCGCCATGGCAAAAAGAGCGGCTACCACTGGGCTCCCAACTCAAGTCGTCGCGTGGCCGCGGCCGTTAGCCACGGTGCGCCGCAGATGGAGCGGCGCCGCTGCCGAGTGAGGGCGCTGCCTTCGCAATGATGGGCTGCCGCTGGGCTCCCAGCTCAAGTCGTCGCACGGCGGCGGCCAGTAGCCACAGTGCGCCGAGGATAGCTAGCGCGCGCTTGCTTTGCCGGAGCAGTCACTATGCCGCCTGATGAACAGAAAGAGAAGCTTCGCTGACTTGCAGCACCCAGAAAACTACAGCTGGCTCAAGAGAAACATGAAGAACGGGAACAGCGGCGTGCTAAACGACGCGCTCAAGACGCTGCTAGGTGAGCGCGCCGGTCGCCTCTCGAAACCGAATCGTCGACAACGGGTGACGATTCCGAATGGAATGCCATGGATGCTTTAAACATTGAAGACTCTGTGTCCACGGGTTTGCTCAGCAGTCACGAACGTAGAAATGTAACTAAAAAGAAAACGAAGAAGAAGAAGAAAGAGCAGAAAGAGAAGCGGCGTCGGCTTTGCTTACGCAACCTACTGGGTTTAACTAAGTCTAAACCCCAGCAAATTTATTTTTTCATTCTGTTTGAGAAATAGTGCCTCCCAGGACTCATCTGTTCTGTCAGGTTCTCCAAATCTAGGACACTTCCATATCAAGCGGATCGTGTCCGCTATGCCATTTCAACGTTTGCACTTGGGGCTAAAAATTTCAGGGTGTCACTTGCTAAAAAGCTGGGGGTTCGGAAATACTCTAGTTTGTAGCTTACGAAACATAACCTCCTCGCTTTTGGTAAGTTGCTTACACGCTTTTGGAAATATTGATCTGCCTAATTTGTAAGGATTTAGGATATAATGATAGGTATTAAGGTCATCATCGAACTGTAGGGGCTCCTCATCTCGTAAGGGGTGCGTGGTTGCGTGAGACATCGTTGGGATGCCGGAATGTAGCCAATCCTCGGGCCAGTACGTGCGCTTTCTCGTTCCCCCTCAACCCCTGGTGCGCCGGTGTCCAAATGAGCGCGACCTGCTCTGTCGGTGATGGAACATTTCCTATGGCTAAAATGCGGCCCCCGTCTAGTTTCTAATCGCTGATTTTGAGTCTGTAACTATATTAACTGTATCTATAGTAACTATAGATTTTGAGTCTGTAACTATAAAGAAAGGTGTTAGGCAAGGAGACACAATCTCCCCAGTACTATTCACAGCTTGCTTAGAGGAAGTATTCAGAGACTTGGAATAGGAGCAGTTAGGGATAAGGGTAGATGGAGAACACCTCAGCAATCTGCGATTTGCTGATGACATTGCCTTGCTACTGCTAATAATGATTGATGACCTAGACAGGAAAAGTAGAAAGGTAGGCTTGAAAATCAGTATGCAGAACACTAAGGTAATGTTCAACAGCCTCGGGAAGGAACAGCAGTTTACATTAGGTAGCGAAGTACTGGAAGTAGTAGGCGAATATGTCTACTTAGGAAAGGTAGTAACCGCAGATCCGAACCATGAAAAGGAAATAACAAGAAGAATAAGATTGGGATGGAGCGCATTTGCAAGCACTCGCAGATTATGACTAGCAGCTTACCGGTATCGCTCAAGAGGAAAGTATACAACAGTTGCATCTTACCTGCCCTCACCTATGGGGCTGAAACGTGGAGGCTAACCAAGAGAGTTCTACTTAAGGTGAGGACAACTCAGAGGGCTATGGAACGAAAAATGGTCGGGGTAACATTCAGAGATAGGAAGCGTGCAGAGTGGGTCAGAGAAATAACTCAAGTTACCGACATTCTAGCGGAAATTAAGAAGAAGAAATGGACATGGGCAGGACATGTAGTGCGAAGAGAGGATAACCTATGGTCGCTTAGGGTAGCAAACTGGATTCCAAGGGAAGGAACGCGTAGCAGGGGGCGGCTGAAAGTTAGGTGGGCGGAGGAGGTGAAGAAGTTCGCAGGGGTCAAGTGGATGCAGCTAGCACAGAATCGGGATAAGTGGAGAAATTTGGGAGAGGCCTTCGCCCTGCAGTGGGTATAGTCAGGCTGATTATGACGATGATGATGATGATGATCAACTAGTTTTAACCTGTTGTTGTGTTAGAGCTAGCGCAATGGCCACCTCTTCCGCCTCTGTTGCGGTCGAGTGTCGGGTGCTGCAGAAAAATACCGAGCCCCCGTTTTCTCTAGTTATTACTGAAACGCTTTCCATACCGTCCGCGCATTGTGCGGCATCTGTATGGGGATACGACCAGCTTTCGAACACTTTTGTCCCATCTCGCTCACGTCATGCGCGGGAAAGCTAATGAAGCATGTTGTACAGGCCTCGCTGAGCCGGTTTTTGGAGAACAATATCTATCCGAACACCATGATCGCATTTAGACCGCATTTGGCCGCATGCGATGCCATGTTGCAGCTAAAAGAACAGATCATATACAATTCAACAGTAGACACCAGGGTGATCATTGGTCTAGATGTCTCAGAAGCTTTTGATAACGTGAAGCATTAGGCTATTCTGCAGAATCTCTGTGCATTATACGTAGGCTTGGGCACATGTAACTACGTACGTGATTTCCTCAGCGATAGAACGGCAACTATCAGTTTGGGGGACACACTGTGGAAGGTATGCGACTGGGAAACAAAGCCACACAACAGGGATCGGTGTTGTCCCCGACCCTAATTAATATTGTCATGCTTCGCCTCCCCGCAAAACTAAACGTAATACCGGGGCTGAACCATGCATTATACGCAGATGACCTGACTCTGTGGATATGCAGGGACAGTGACGGTGAAATGGAACAGACACTCCAGCAAGCAATTGATGTTATAGAAAGATACCTAAAACCAATCGGGCTCAGATGTTCGGCCGAGAAATCGGAAGAGCTCGTTCTCACGCCAATACGATCGCCCCATCATGGGCGTATAACACAAGATAACCGGCAAATAACACTCAGGGTAAACGGCAACGTTATACCAACGGTGGCAAGCATTAGAGTTCTGGGATTACGAATTCTGGCTAACGGCAGGAACTCAGAAACAATACAGAGGCTAGATGCTAGCACCAGTCAAACTTGTAGACTTATGAAGCGGATCGCAAACAAACATGTGGGCATGAGAGACACTGACGTCCTTCGGCTAATCCATTCTTTCATAATCAGCAAGATAGTCTATGTGACGCTGTATTTACGGCTTCATTAGGCGGAAATGAAGAAACTTGATATTCTCATTCGTAAATTGATCAAAACGGCTCTAGGTTTACCCCACAATACATCGACATACCAGATTTTGAGCCTAGGGGTTTCTTATACCATCGAAGAGATCATTGACGCTGCAACAACCTCACAATACCAGAAACAGTTGTGCAGTCTTACTGGTCGGAGCATTTTGGATAAACTGGGCTATGAGCCGTAAGCATGCTCCAGACGTACAGAAAAGGTTCCTAGACAGGTTAGGGAGAAGTTACGAATACCTCCGCTCCCCAAAAACATGCACCCCGTCTACCTTGATAGCTGGAGGAGGGGTAGAACAGCAGCGCTACCAGCCTGTTTTGAGGGTAGACAGGACGTCTTATAGGGAACCCAAGCCCTGCTGCATCGCGCTGCAGAAGTACAGCGCCAAGACCGGGACCACTGGCATCAGTGTGCAGGATGGCAGGAGCGCTGTCGCTGAAGTGGCCAAGAACTGGATCTGATGTGAGGGCGTGCTTTAGGTAGTTAAAAGCAGTGTTGCACTGTTCAGTCCACACGAAAGGGCTGCGCGCTTTAAATAGTTCATGAAGTGGCGCAGCAATAGTTGCAAAATGTCTTATAAATCGCCGAAAATAGGACGCCAGGCCGAGGAAACTGCGCAAATCTGTAGTCCGTTGCGGACGAGGAAAGTTCAAGACCGCGATTATTTTTTCAGGGTCTGGGCGAATGCCGTCATGGCTAACCAGATGTCCCAATATTTTAATTTCCTTCTCTGCAAAGTATTGAGATGAAGGCCCGCTGAAGCAAGACACGTGAGGACTTCATTCAGGCGCCTTAGATGATCGGTAGAAGTTGACGAAAAGATAACAATGTCATCCAAGTAACATAAACAGGTTCTCCATTTGAGGCCACAAAGTACAGTATCGATCATTCTTTCAAATGTTGCGGGTGCGTTACAAAGGCCGAAGGGCATAACATTAAACTCGTAAAGACCGTCGGGAGTTGCGAAAGCGATTTTTTCTTTGTCGTCCTCGTGCATAGGTATTTGCCGATAACCTGAGCGGAGGTCCAAGATCGAGATATATTCGGCACCTTGGAGAGAGTCAAGGGCGTCATCAATACGCAGGCATCGGGTAGACGTCTTTGCGGGTAATTTTGTTCAGTGCGCGATAATCAACACAAAATCGTACCGATCCGTTCTTTTTTTTACCAAATACTACTGGGGAGGACCATGGGCTTGTTGATGGACGAATAATATCGCGACGGAGCATGTCATTGACATTTTCTTCAATTACTTTTTGTTCCAAGCGAGAGACCCGATAAGGTCGTCGGCGTACAATTGAGTTGCCTTCGGTAAGGATGCGGTGATGTACAACACTAGTCCATCCCACTGGTGGGGAAGTGGCATCAAAAATGGCTTGGTGGGCTTAAAGCAATTGCATCAATTCTTGTCGTTGGTGCGGCATGAGGTTCGGATTGATTGTCTTCGACAGCATGGAAAGAGAGGCTTGCGACGAATCACGTTGTGCAGGTAGCGGGGCAGTGAGCACCATCATGGATATAGGGTGAGCATCCACTATGCATGGCAGGGAAGTTCCTTTAGTCAGCACGAGGGATTCACGGGAAGTGTTCGTGGCAGCTACTATCGCTGAGCTGCTGCGGAATCGTACAAGACTTGATGGGAAGGCGATTCCACGTGCAAGGTGACGATGAGATGGTGCGATGAGTACATCCCCGTCACTGATGTGTCCAGAAACAACGGTAATAAGTGTTTCGCACTGTGGAGGCAATACAGTATCAGCTGCGGCAATGAGGGAATGATGCCGTGCAGAAATGTCAGATGAAAAATCACTGTCTGTCATATGGATGACACGGTCGCCACAGGAAATTAAAGCTGAAGTTGTTGACAAAACATCCCATCCCCTCCTTAGCAATCTCCTGCAGGATGACGAACGCATGGATTTCCTAAATCATTCTCTTAAACGGCCCCGTCCATCTACATCCCCTGAAGCAACTGCTGCATCCTCTTCTGTCCCTCCCGAGAAGCGCGCTAACGTAGCTTAAGAATGGCAGGGAACAATCACATACACATTGTACAGTGGAATAGCAGAAACCTGCGTACCAATCGAACACTCTTTATCCAATGGCTCCTGACTTTACCCTCGCAGCCCCACGTCATTCTCATTCAGGAATCGCGTGCTCTTAAAGGTATTCCGGGCTACCGTGCCCTGCATGCAGCGCATGACAGCGTCTGTGCCCCATTAGTGAGCACTTATATTCGTCGGGACATCCGATTTGAGGCCATTGAAGTCCCCAGTCGTCTTGAAAGTCACCTTATTGCATTTACACTGTATTCTGATCACTTATCTCGCCCTTTATCCATTCTAAATTTTTATAACCCTCCTACAGAGTACACGCTTTTCAAACCGCTAATGCACTTTACTTCAAGATTGTTTCGAGACTCCGACTTCTTGATAGGTGGGGATTTTAATGCCCCGCACGTTATCTGGGGTTACCCACACACCTTCCGACCTGGCCGTATACTCAAGGACGCATTAAACGGAGCTCAATTAACTGTTTATAACACCCCAAACTCCATTACCCGGGAAGGTTACAGGGACCAACAATCCACCATGCCAGACCTCACAGTGGGCTGCGGACTGCGAGAGGTCACCTGGCAAGTTACAGATTAAAAATCGCCCAGCGACCATTACATTATTAACATCACTGTCCCTAGCCGTACCCGTCCGCGTAAACGTAAAATTTCCCACACAAACTGGAATACATTTCGCACTATACGCGACACCTCTCATACTACTATCAGTCTTCAGAGCTGGACAAAAGCACTCAAACATGCTCAGAAACAAGCTACACAGGAGAGTTCCACTTCAGCCCCGTCAGATAATCCGGACCCTTACCTTGTACGCATCTGGAAGAGGCGGAAACGACTCTTGCGCACTCTTCGCACTCAGCCCAACAATGCTCGCCTCTCCGACCGAGTCACCGAATTGACGCGACAGGTTAAAGAACACTGCGTTACACTTGACACCAATAAATGGAACAAAATTTGTAACACCATTAACAGCACACTAAATCAAAAAAGAACCTGGCATTTACTCAGAGAACTACTCGGGCCTCAACCGGCGCCTGTTCCCACTCTCGAGAAGCACTATTCTCAACTAGGCGCGGATGCCTTAACAACCCAACTCTGCGATCTCTACATTCCTCCTCCCCTACCCAGCCTTTATACTCCGTACACTGGTGTTTCCAATGTAGAACTCGATCAGCCGTTTACCCTCTGGGATCTCGACTGGGCGCTAGAACAGCTAAAGCGGAAGTCAGTCCCAGGTGAAGACCAGATTACATACTCACTCATTCTAAATCTCTCTGACAAGGACAAAGAACATTTTCTGAGCATTATAAACTTACATTGGGAAGAAAGCACACTCCCAGCATCTTGGAAACAATCACTTATAACCCTACTTCCAAAGCCAGACAAAAAACCTGCGTTTCAAAACCTCCGCCCAGTTTCTTTAACATCATGCCTGGGAAAAACCATGGAGCGGATGGTGCTCGATCGGCTCGAGACTCATCTTGAATCCATAATTTTTTTCCCCTCAACAAATTGGTTTCCGAAAACGTGTCTACTCAGGACCTACTTTTTCTCCTCATGCACGAATTTGACCCTCCGCCCACTTCCCAGATTCAAGCCATAGTGCCCCTTGATGTGCGAAAAGCTTTTGATAACCTTGCCCACGATCCTCTATTAAACATCCTTGCCTCTACTGGCTGTGGTCCAAAGATGTATGGCTACCTCACAGCATTTCTCTGCGACCGTACGGCCAAGTTCCGTCTCCCCGATTCGATATCTGATCCTTTCCCACTCACACGTGGTACTCCTCAGGGCGCTATTCTGTCACCCACCCTTTTTAACCTTGCAATGGCTCCCCTATCTCGTACTTTAGCGTCTATCCCAAACCTAAAACACACATTCTATTCAGACGACCTTACTCTTTGGTGCACTTCTGGGTCTCCTGGAGCAGTAGAGAAGACCCTACAGCAAGGTATCGATGCAGTCGTTAGTTACCTTGATAAAGTAGGGCTATCTCCCGCACCTGAAAAATCCGAATTGCTGCTGATTGCAAAAACTCGCTATCAGCGCCAACATAACCAGCTGATCAATCTCACAATGGCAGGTCACCCCATCCCTCGTGTATCATCCTGCCGGATCCTCGGACTTCATATCCATGAGTCAACCAATCAGGCCAATGTATCTACAGCCGTTAAAGTTTGCAATCAGCTTACGCATCTAGTTCGCCGCATAGTCAGTAAGCACGCCGGGCTACGCGAGGGTCAAGTCAGGCAGCTTGTCCACGCATTAGCACTTAGCAAAATTTTATATACGATTCCTTACCTTACACTAACTTGTCGCCAAAGACATCAGATTGAGGTTGCGCTTCACATATTGTACAAGGCCGCCCTTAACG
The DNA here is from genome assembly GCF_055883805.1 of Amblyomma maculatum. NCBI lineage: Eukaryota > Metazoa > Arthropoda > Arachnida > Ixodida > Ixodidae > Amblyomma > Amblyomma maculatum. Next base: position 36,513,332 of record NC_139351.1, on the reverse strand, counting down.
TCCCTGTACATACGTCCACGGAGCGCCTATACTCTACGGGGCTGTTCTTGCCCCTGGGAGACCTCATACAACAACATCGCGACCGGCAAATGGCACGTCTTTCTAGCACCAAACAAGGACAGTGGATACTACAGCAGGTTGCACTCAAACCTATAGACCTCCCTAATTACCCTTCCTTCGTCGCTCCCGGATAACCTCAGAATAATCCCCATTCCAAAAAACGTTGCACCCAACACTAACACAGGCAGACTTTCCGCTCGCGTTTCCAACCATGTTCACCCAACAGATTCCACGATCATCTACACAGATGCATCACGAACTAACGTCGGAGCGGCTGCTTACTCAATTCAGAGCTGTAGCGATGTAGTGACGCATGCCCTCGGTCCTTACATAGATCCTCCTGCTACAGCGACTCTCGAGACCCTACCAATAGTTACCAGTATTCAAGACCTCGCACCAGCACCCCCTAACCCTTCAGGATATACCATATACACTGATTCAATACAAGCTATACGCGCCATTCACACTGGTCGCATTCCTGAAGAACTACACGATGATCTACACAGAGCTCTTACCAAACTACGTCCCCACACTGTAACACTGAGGTGGATTCCTGGTCACGCTGGAATCCCAGGCAATTAGGTAGTGCATCGCCTCGCCCGCGAACTTCAACACCGGGCGCCTGGGATTCCCTGGCCGTATCCACCAACGTGGGACACTACTCTTCACTACAAAAAAGAAATCAACGTTCACTACGACAACATTAGAGAACTCTCCGTACACTTCCTCTTCCTGATAAATCTCTCACTACCACGCAAATCCGCATTCTTAGACGCATACAACTAAATACGCTGCTTACTCCTGCCCGATCTTTTCTATACAGAATCATACATTCCCCTGCATGCCCAAATTGCCCAGAACACTATGCAAACTTGGAGCATTGCATCTTTTCATGCCCTGTCGCCCTCCAATCTCCTCACTTTCCACACCCTCCTCCCCCAACGTGGCGGGCTTGGTTAGCCTCTGACCAGCTGCAAGATCAGTTGGCCTTGGTGACCCTGGCCTAGGACATTCTTAACGCTCAATGTAATGCGTTAAATAAAGTTGTTTCCTCCTCCTCCCTCCTCCCATACAAAAATCATCAAATGCGCACACGGTGAAAGCACCGCAAACTGCACATGGTGGCGGACGCCGTCTATAGCAACTCGAACTGTACACTTTGTCGAAGAGTGCAGACGGACGCCATTTGTTCCACGAAGTTCAGGTCCATCATATGGTGTCGTTACTTTCCGCAAACGGTGGCACAAATCAGCATGAATAACAGAAAGTGCAGCTCCTGTGTCAATCAAAGCTTCGACCGGTAATCCTTCAGCTAAAACGGAAATAATATTATACGGGCGATGAGGAGGACTTTTTGTAAGTTCGCGAAGTGCAGTTTCACCTCCAGAAACTGCATCGCTTAGCTTTCCGAATTACGGACAGGAACAGTTGTTGCTGGTCGAAGTGGCGAAACAGAGCGGCGGTATGGAGAAGGGGACCGGCGTCGGGATACATGAGCCCCACTTGGCTCAGACGAGGATACCGGCGGTGGAGAGAATCGACGAGGTTGGCTGGGAATTGGTCGTCGCTGATAGTATGCAGGTATGTCACTTTCGAAGGCGTCATAACCACGTCGCTCGTTCTGAATGCGTCGGCGACAAAAGCGACATATATGGCCTCGAATTCCACAATAATAGCACACTGGGCGATAGGGGCGCCATGGTCCGTAATAGGGTGGCGTTGGTTGAGCCGTCGTCATGGCGTTGATATGGTTGTAGGGTGGTGCTTGGGGTGGGGGAACAAAAGGAGGAGGGGATGCAGCGATGTGAGCGTAAGTCGGTGCTGGGCGAGGTGGAGGAGGATCAGGTGTGACAGGGTGGTTGACAGTGGCCAACTCTTCTTTAATGATGTGGCGGAGGCCGGCGTCGTTAGAAGGAGGAAACGAATGATCGCACCCGTGCCGGCAGAAAGGGCTGAGGGCTTGGAGCTCCTCGCGGATTATCGCTCGAATCATGGCTCGTAGATCGAGGTCAGTAGAGGTCGGGGCAGTAGTGAAGCCGGGCTGCAATCGGGAGGACTGTAGCTGGTCGAGGCGTTGGCCGGTCGTTATAATGGAATCAACACTTGATGGATTCTGGGCAACTCGGGTGTTATAAGCCATTGAATTGATTCCGTTCAAGACATGGTGTACACGTTCAGATTCCGGCATGGTGGGACTGATACGCCGACAGAGTGCCAGCACGGCCTCTATGTATGACGCATAGGACTCATCGGGACCTTGACGGCGGGTAGCGAGCTTGTTCCTTGCGTTCACCGTCTGAACAGCCGGGTTGGCGAAGTACTGTCGGAACTGCTGCTTGAAGGTGGACCAGTTTGTGGTGTGGGGCTCGCGGTTAATAAACCAATTTCTGGCGACCTCAATTAGGTAGAAAGATAGGTTCAGAAATTTCAAGGCATCATCCCACCGGTTGTAGGCACTGCAGCGCCAGTGTCAAGTGTCAAGCCAGTCATCGACGTCTTCGTCGCGACAACCAGCGAACAGCGGCGGGTCGCGTTGTCGTGTGGGCACCATCGGAGGCGGCGGTGTAGCCGAGGTAGAGGGTCCGGCCGGGTCGGGACTGCTCTCGGTTGACATGACGATGGTAGTGGTTAAACGGCGACCGGAACGTAGCTCCAGTGAGAGGCAGGGCCCAAGGCAGCAAGGGGATCGAATTTCACCTCCACCACTTGTGAAGGAAGGCCAGGTCCAGACGGCAAGGTCGTGAAGGCAAGGCAAGGTATGTCGTGTCAGCATTTAATCTGATGAAGAAAACCCAAGCGCGCGCTCGAGCCGGCGCCGCGGGACGATGATGATGGTATGTACAAGAGGAAGAAGAAGATCATGGTATGTCCAAATGAAAGAAGATCCGTGGAGGGCAGAGGCAGACTTTTACTATACTTCATGAACGAGTTGAAAATTTCAAAATTTATGAGACTTTCGTGAATGATCAAACTGTACCATCTGTTACGGTTGTCATGTTCAGGCGGACCCTGATAGTCACCTGAGTGAGTTTATATCCGCTCTTCTTGCACATGTTTTTAACTCCACTGATATCCACGCAAGCAGTTATACGGCTATAAAGGAAATCTTATTGCATCTCCAGAAACATTGTAGTTAAAGAATAATTCATCCTGGCTGACGTGCCACTTGTGTCATCGTAGAGCAATCATTTCCATTTTATATGCAGGTATAGCAAGGGTGCTGGCACTTTAGAAAAAAAGAATAAGACTGGAAAAAAGTGTACCGAAACGGATCAAGCCGTTGTAGCCATCTCATCATTTATAACTTTTCCCAAGCATGATTTTAGATCAGATATGTGCACAGAGCTCGATCTTCAACATCTTTAGATCAGATATGTGCACAGAGCTCGATCTTCAACATCGAAAACAGTACACATATTTTTCAAAAATAGTGCACTCAAAATAATATTTTTCCACTAACAGGTCGTTAATTTGATGTAGGTGTCTCTCAGAGAAGCAATCCTGGTGCTCTGCTCTTTGTTTTATGATTACTATATACGATGCCACTGTTAACGCCCTGCGAGAGACCGTCAATGATTTATGCCTACATGAAAATGTAGAATAAGCGTGAGTTATCGATGAATTCAACTAAACGAAACGTATTTTATTCCCAAAATACATCATCTCTATCACACCAATAGCTTGCCTAAAAATTAAGAGCGATTGAAAGTGCACAATCAATTTAATCGCTCACTGTGCACTCCCAGTTTATGACGAAATGGGAGGATAATGTTAAATCACGCTCAAGACATCGCAGTTGGTAGCTTTCGTATACCTCGTCGCAGAAGTACTTTAGCATAAAAAAAGAAATTGATGGATATAATTATTTATTCTTTCCCATCTAAATTCCAAGCGTGGGAAATAACAGCAGACGACTAACGCGAAGCAGCCACTTTTGTGATAAAAATTCTTGTTGTTCAAGACATACTCAGGAGAAACAATTAGTAATATTGTGACGGAGTAACGAAGAACCGGTAGTAGAAGGACAGGGTTCTGGTGGGGGAAGAAGGCCAGCGCCCCGCCGTGAGTATTAGCCATTTTGACTGAGGTCATTATCATCATCAAGTGGAAGTGGTGCTCCTAAGCGCGATCAAGATTTCACTTTGCCCATCTGGCGCAATCCCGTCCTAAGAGAAGGGTTAGCGCCGTAACATCTTCGTATGTCCCAATTAACAACGAATCAACCCGAGTTTATTTGGAGTCGACGTCATGCCGTATACTACCTCACCTGCCCGAGATATCTCTGGACGTAAAGCCACGCTCTCTGGTATCTGTGGTGAACGGCAGTGCATGGTTGTGGACAGTTGATTTATCATGTAAACCCTTCGTTTTACCAAGTGGCTTAAAACTTGCTTTTTGCGAACCCGATGCGTCGGTCGCGGCTGCCCCGGTTGAACCCGTTTCAGCGTCCAGCGCTGAACACACAATTTTGGGTCAACAGAATGCGGCGCACCACTCAACGCTGCTCACTTGTAGGCATTCTGCTGCAGTATTCAATGTCACCTAGCCCGTTGGACCACAATCTATTCTCAAGTCTCGTACCCACCATACTATCGATACCGGTTTGTCTCGCCAGATTTGTCAAAATCCTTATCGTGTGTCACCGTGGCAGCTGAAAGTAATCCATGAGCAAGTCACAAAGATGCTTGGTAAAAATGTCATTCAATAGCGTCTAGTACTCAGGCTGCTCAAGTGATTCTTGACCGTAAGCAAGACTGCACGTGGCGATTTTGCGTGGACTACCTCCGGTTAAATGCTATCACCAAAAAGGAGGATGCCCTTGCCTCGAATTGACGACGCCATAGACTGACTCTCTGGTGCTTCTTATTTTTCCTGCGTCGATCTGCGATCCATGTTACTAGCAAGTCCCGGTGCATCAGGCGGACAAAGAAAAAAACGGCTTTGTAACACCGAGTGAATTTTGAATTTGATTTGATCCTGTTTGGATTTTGTAATGACACGGTATTGCGCGGCATGAAAGTGGACTTATGTCTCTGCGATCTTGATGACGTCGTAAGTTTTGGTAAAACGTGTGACGAGCATAATGACCGCTTAGCGATCATATTAGACTGTTTGCATAACGCCGGATTAGTCCTTGATTTCTAGAAATGCTGCTTTGGCGAGCGTCAAGCGTTGGTGCTCGGCCATCTCGTTGATGAGCAGAGCGTGAGACCAGACCCTAAGAAAACGGCAGCTGTGGAGTCATTTCAAGCACCATGGACAGTCAAAGAGGGGAGGTTACGCTCCTATTGCCGGTGTTTTATATACCCCTTTGCCGATATCGCCTACAACCCGCTGACGTGCCTTCTTTACAAGGGAACTTCGTTTGATTAGAATGCCGAGTGCGATGCCTAATTCCACCATTCAGAACTTTCTAATGACCTCACGTTCTGTTCACTGGAATTTCGACCCCTCCGCGCCAACAGAAGTTCATACTGATGCCAGTGGTGTTGGCATCGGCGCTGTTATGGTTCAGCGCAGAGATGATCAGGAGCACTTTATTGCACATGCGAGCCGATCCTTCAGCAAGCTAGAGCGCAACTACAGCGTCACTGTACAAACATACCTTGTTGTGATGTTAGCTATGCAGAGGTTCCGATCGTATACTTGCATGGTCGACCTTTAACGATTGTGACTGACCATCACTCCCTCTGCTGGTTCGTCAATCTTTGAGATCCATGCGGTCGCCTCGCGCTAGTGGCCCTTCGGCTACAGAAGTATAACTTCAATGTTGTATACAAGAGCGGGCGCTGACACGCCTACGCAGACAGTCTCTCGTGAATGCCGCTACCGTCTCCAGAGTATGACAGGGATAATTTCGACCACTACATTTCAACCGCTGTTCCTGACTTTCCTCACGTTGAGGTGTTTAAAACTGAGCAACGCGAAGATCCATCTATAGAGCCTGTGTTTGCCACCGAACGCTAACCGTTAAAGGCCGTTTCGTTATCCGTGATGATCTCCTGTGAAACAAGAACTACTGTCCTGTGTGCCCACGATACCTGCTCGTTGTTCCAAAGGCTCTGCGCTCCTCTATTTTACGTGTGATGCATGATGACCCCGCAAGTGGACATCTGGGATCGGCTCGCATGCTCTGTAGTGCACAAAAGCCGAGAATGCGTTCCATCACAGAACAATATGTGGCCACTGCACGCAGTGTAAGCGTCATAAACGCTCTACCTCCGCTCCACCTGGCCTCCGTCACCCTCTGGCGCCTCCCTGCTGTCCGTTCGAGCAGGTTGTAATTGATCTGCTCGGACCTTTTCCCAAATTTCCCAAATGCAATCGGTGGGTCGACATATGCACACACTACCTTACTCGCTATTGTGAAATAGCTGCTCTACCATCGGCTACCGCGCATCAAGCGTCGCTGTTCCTTTTGAAGTCGGTCCTCCTGTGGCGGGGACCTCCACGAGCAATAATCATTGACCAAGGCCGACAATACTCTGTCGACATCGTTGAGGAGCTGCTACGTCTATGTACAACCACCTGTATGCAGTCAACACCATATCACCCCCAGACAAATGGTTGGACGGAACGCATCAACAGGACACTGACCAATATGCTTGCCACGTATGTGGACTCGGAGCATAACAACTGGGACATCATGCTGCCCTAAATCACATACGATTTAATACTGCTGCTCATGAAACTACCGGCTACAGTCCATTCTGCCCCTTGTACTCTCGCCCGCCATACTACACCCTCGACACAATCTTACCCCGCCGGGGTGGCGCAGTGGTTACGGCGCTCGACTACTGTTCCCAAGGACGCGGGATCGAATCCCGGCTTCGGCGGCAGCTTTTCGATGGAGGCGAAAAGCAAGGCGCCCGTGTGCTGTACGATGTCAGTGCACGTAAAAGAACCCCAGGTGGTCGAAATTTCCGGAGTCCTCCACTACGGCGCCTCTCATAGCGTAAGTCGCTTTTGGACGTTAAACCCCAGAAACCAACAATCCTGCCATTTTCTACAAGTGAAAATTTCGATGTCGCAGAGATCCTGTCCTTGGCTGAAGAAGCTCGTCGGATTGCCTGCTTGCGAACCATTGCAACACAACAGCGTTTCAAGCACCGCCGCAATGGTCACCACCGGCATGTTATCAGTACGCTCGATATGGTGTGATTCTCTTGTTCCGATCCCGTTCGGCGCCGCGGCTTGCACCAAAAGCTATTGGCCCACTGTAATAGCCCTTATGGGGTCGTGACAAGAATTATGGTGACATCAAGTTTGAAATTGCACGTGTTACCTCAACTGGTCGCTGTTCGGCTAAAACTGAACTGTCGCACGTTGCTCGCCTGAAGCCATGCCATTCTCAGGAGCCAGCATAACTCGCCCAGCGGGCTTCGACTGCGTGGGGGAAAATGTCACGGAGGAACGAAGTAGGCGTAGTAGAAGGATAGGATGCTGGTGGTGGAAGAGGTGGAAAATGGCGCTGCTAAATGCGATCAAGATCAAGCTTCGCACGTCTGGCGCGACCCCTTCCTGAGAGAAGTGTTTACGCAGCAACAATAATAAAGGTGACCTCTGTAACCACACCATGCCAGGTCTTTAATGGTATAGATACACACATTTATATAAAATTAGCAAAAAAGGCCCACGATAGCGCGTTTGCTCCAGCTATGAAACAGGTATTTGATTCGCCCTACCCTGACCGCGATAGGCCGCAGTGACGATACTCATTACGTGAACAAAGTATTGTCGTCAAAATGTTATTTACAAACTACCGGATTTCCTAACTAGTTTCATTTGATCTATTGTCGTTATTAAAGTTGTCCAAGTACGGAATGTCATTCGTCAGTTGCGTCAACAACCTTAAAGTCGTTTTTTGCAGCATTTTCTTGTATTTCTCTATCTCTTTGGTCTTCGTATTTCTTTCTGTAATACGTATTTTCCATGCCATATTTCAAGCGTTATGTTATATAGAGTTATCGACTGAGGTCGTCAGACATAACTGGATGTTTATTTTAGCACAAACACACACAAGGAAGTGCCCGTGGTGTCCTCTTTGTTGTGTATGTTATGTTAGTGTTCGAGTCCTTCGCCACCACTGCAAAAGAGGTGATAACTAAATCGAGCTACCGCTCGTTTCTCGCCTCTTTCATATACTCTGCCGTGATAGAAATAAGCTGTTGCATCTATTAATCGTGAAAACCCCTTTTTTTTTTCGAGGTGGTGCCTGCAAGTGGGAAGCGACGCAGAGCTGTCCAATGCGCGCTTCGAAATCGGCTACGCGGGCCTGGCCGACAAAAGGGGCCGCTACTTCTTCGGCGAAAAGGACAACAAGTGGAAGGGACCCAGCCAAGAGGGCCACCCGGGATACCAGGGAGGCCAGTACCTGCATGTTGATATACACTTTAGTTCACTCGAAAAGGCTGAAGTGAGTAAAATGACTATTTTTATTTTTCTCACCTGTTAATGCATGACAAAACTGTTTTAAAATTAACCTTCTGACTACTTCCCTGTCCTGCAATGAAAAAACATTAGACTTCATCATCATTATCATCATCAGCTTCAGCATCATCCTGGCTACACCCACTGCGATGCAAAGGCCTCTCTCATATTCCTCCTATAAACTCGTTCCGGTGTCAGCTACATCCACTTGACCCTCGCAAACGTCTTAATCTCATCTGCATGCCCAGTTTCTACCGCACCCTGCTACTCTAGCCTTCCCTTGGCATTCACACTAAGTATTAACTAGCGTCGGGTCTTAAAACGTAATGATTCCTAAATCTGATACATGTATTTTTTTTTTTTTAGTGTTTGCCATTTCATAGCATTCTTTCTTCCTGTAAAGGCTTGAGGTGCAACCTGTGACATCGAGGACTGCTAGCCTGATCTTGTTATTTTTCACGGAAAGATTTATTCACCTCTGCTAACATAAACTATAGTTTAGTTTCTCCTGCGACAAACCCAAATGATATTTGCAGTATGTGTAAATAAATAATGTGGTACAAGTAGGTTGCTGTCGGGACAATCGTCACACTGTTTGTGCGTCTCCTCACCGAGCCATCAATCCTGATCGGCACCAATCAGTCATTTTTCTTAACATCGGCAACATAAGATTACATTCTTTCGGAAAAAGGCATTTGCAGGACGATGAACTAAAGTAGCAAAAACAACGCGAACAGATAGGAAGACAACAAACTGCCGAATGGCAAACTCCTCGAATAAAAAAAAAAAAAGACAGCAAGCACGAGCGCTGACACTACTGTCCCAGGAGGACATTTTTGAAGCAGTCACCGATGGTATAGAGTAGTATGGTGTGTTCAGTTTCCACAGTGCTTGCACAAGTTAGTGTTACCTGAATTTCCAGGAAGTATTTTCATTCGTAATAAAGGTGTATGTTTTGGTTCCTGTATAGCGTCAGAGCTCAGCGACCTGCTGTATCACGCCTTGACAGGATACTCAAGGATAAACTTAACATTTTAAGGTTTACACCTATCTTCCAGTACATTTTTTTAATTGACACTTCCATCGACTTTGACAGAACTTGTTTGGTCGCATAGCCGGATTGGCTAATAGTGGGACCAATTGGTCAAAGTACCAAAGAAGGAAATGCAGCATGCGGTAGTACATCAACGCAGTGGCAAAAGGAAAACAAAAATAAAAGAACAGCAATGTACTATTTCGGCGGCGGATTGCAAAGCGAATTGGTTACCGGTCCAACTATACTGCTTCGTTCCTGAACAAGCAATGCTTCATGGTCACGTCGATGGGTGTAGCATTCTACATGAAGGCCCCTGGAAGTCTATTAGCCTTCGACCTAAAACATTCCTGGCGACGGGCAGAATAATTTATTTATTTATTCAAATAACTTACAGGCTCCTTGTTAGGAGTATTGTGTAAGCGGGGAATACAAATTAAATAACAAAATGTAAGAGCGAATACAATAAATAAATGAAAACGTTACGAAATGGTTACACGAAAGTACTGAACACAAGACACTGAACGGAAAGAAACAGTTATACAAAGTTTAAAATAAGGCTAGATAGGACAAAACACAATTAATTATCAGTTGAGGCTAACAAGAGGGTAATAATGTGGATTTTATACGATGTCAAAATATTATTGCTTCTAAAAGCGCATAGACCAAATATTAAGCAATTATGTCAGCTATTATTTCTCTGAACGCTGCAGTATCACTGATATTAGTAACGTCATCAGGACGGTAATTCGAGAGGCTTATGACACGTGGGAAGGCAGACAAGTTAAATGCTTTAGTACGACCGAAAATGCCTGTGCAGCTATTGTGATTGTGAAGGCGATGAGATGTATGGCATGGCTGTGACAAAGGCAACGTGTTTTCATGAGTACTGTATGTCATTTTATGAAATAAACAGAGAAGTGCGATTGTTCGACGTGATTCTAAAGTTGGAATAGATAACGATAACTTGATCTTAGTCACACTGGAATGATAGTTGAATGAAAGCAATCATTCAAAGCAGAGGAATGAAAGCAGTCATTCGTTGCAGCGTTTGCACTGCGTGATTGTATGGTAATTGAGTTTAATGGCAAGGGGTCGTCATGTGCGGCTATTTTATGTAGTATATCAGTATCGCTTAATACATGCACAGAGTCCAGCGGAAGTGCACGTATCGGGTGAAACATTGGCTTTAACAGTGCCCGTTCTCTTTGAAAATGTAACGATTCTTATTACCCTCTTCTAAATGCGGCTAATAGATTTTAAATAAAAGCTTTTGTATGCGTTTCCCCCTGATGCTATGCAATAGCTCAGGTAACTATGGACATATGAGAAGTATAATATTCGTAGCGCCAAAGTATTTACGGGCTTTAAGTAACATGTGGCAACCATAAGCTAACTTCCAACATGTCTCACCAATGAATGGAATTTGCAGTATGTGTAAATAAATAATGTGGCACAAGTAGGTTACTGTCGGGACAATCCTCACGGTGTCTCTGCGTCGCCTCACCGAGCCGTCAATCCTGATCAGCACCATTCAGTCATTTTTCTTAACATCAGCAACAGGTATGAGATTGCCAGTACATATCTCAATCAAACATGAACCCTCCTCACTGTAAATGTGCAGACTCCAAGAATATATTAAAAATATCAAAATTAACTGTTGCTCGAGGCAAAAAGAATGCATTTCGTTTTGTTAGTATTTATGTTTAATTGATTTCCTGCAAACCAGGAATGAACTCTGTCAAGCTCTTGTTTATTTTTTTTCTTCGAGCGCATTTAAACTGTCACCAACAAAGATTAGCGCCGTATCATCTGCTTCATTTGATGCTTCGGAGTTCAGTAAAATGGAGGGAAGATCATTAAAGTAGAGAGAGAAAAGTATTGGGGGTCTAATAACTGAGCCTTGTGGCACCGCAGAAACTATACTGACTGGGTTGAAGAAAGGATACCAATCATCCCTTCTAGTTGATGTCTGACTAAGAGGTATACCACTTAAGAAGCTGACGTATCTTCCCTTTGAATCCATAGTCATGAAGTTTAGTTAATAATACGTTGTGGCTAACGGAATTGAAAGCTTTCTTAACGTATAAAGAAACAACGATGACAATCTTACTGTTGTAAAGGGCTTTGTTAATTTGTTGGGTAAGCACCAGTACTGCAGTTGATGTGGATATATGGGACAGGAAGCCATGCTGCCTGGATAAATAATATTACGCTTGGATGTAAATGATGTTATTTGCTCTGATAGTACTTTTTCAAAAATTGTTTCAATCACACTTAAGGCAGATATTTATCTGTAATTGGGGCACTTGAACGGTCTCCATCTTTATATATAGGCACGACTTTACCCAACCTAAGCTCATACGGGTACACACCGGACTGCTGCCAATGACGGAATATACGCAAAAGGTGGACACTCAGAATGTCTATATTATCTTTTATTAATCTGATTATAATCGTAATAAGCCCTGCCGCTTTATTAGCTTGTAGGTAATTTAATATGAAACATTTGTATTGCAAACATGGCAAAGCTATTATAAATCGTTCAGTTCAGTTCAGTTCACTTTATTTTCTTCAAGTGAAAGTGGAAGACGAGGCAAAAGGCGTGTAAGCTGACAAGGCCTCGTTCACCATGTGCAGCTCGCAACAGGCAGCACGTTCAGATGCATACAAAGGGAATTGTCTTGATAACAATACAGCCAGTGAAAAAAAAATATATATATATAAGATACATATCAACACACAATGCAGTTTACAGATTAACACCATTTTGCAGTGAAACAAACACATAAGAGAATATGTGAGAGCACCAAGCTGAGAAGAAAAATGCAATAAAAATATGGATCTGTGTTTGACAGGAATAACATGATGACATAGACTGTAAGGGAAAAAATCACGAAGAAAAACGAAAACTAATTATTTGGATTCGGATGGCTGCACCTATATTCAATAAATATATTCTGTGGTCCTTAGGAATGCTTTATATCCTGCTTTGAAGGAATTAAATGGCAACGCAAGATCAACTCTGTGTTCATGATGGTTTAGTAATTTTGCTGTTTGATATTCAAGATTCTGTTTGCCATAATTTGTTCTCACTTGCTTCTTTTTATGTGCAAGGATTTGAAAGCTATAATGTGGAAATATATCTGTGTACTTTGTGTACAGCTTTCTTTTATGGATGATTTATCAGTTTAATGTGTGAAGAAGATGAGACCTTTTTGCTAGACGCTGACGAAGGATAGCAGTCTGTGAATTGTGATCGCGCAGATCATCGTGCTGGTTTAATCATCGTGTGCTTCCTCGCCGACCCCGATGCCGTCCTCGACGTGTAGATTAAACCTTCTCTTATACTTGGTGGAGGTGCGGCTTGATACCCTTGCCTCACGCTGGAGCTTGGCACCCGAACGCTACCGCCAATTCGCATAGCCGAAGACGAACACCCACCAACCGCTCCGATGATCCCGCGGGTCGTCTGCTCTGACTCCTTACACCAGCGAGACCCTGCGCTCTTCAGTGGGACAGACGACACCGACTGTGACGACTGGCTTGCTTCATACAAGCGAGTGAGTTCGTACAATAAGTGGGACGACGCAACAAAGTTAACGAACGTTATCTTTTATTTATTTGACCGGAGTTGCCAACCTGTGGTATCGTAACCACGAAGCCGAAATCACGTATTGGGACTCGTTTAAGGCGAATTTTACTAGTGTTTGGTCGCCCTGCTGTACGGAAGCTCCGCGCCGAGCAGCGCTTGCACAATCGAACGCAGCGGCTCGGCGAGACGTTTACCAGTTTCATTGAGGATGTGCTCCACCTATGCAGTCGCGTAAATGCCCAGATGTCCGAGGCACAAAAGATCAAGCACATCCTGAAAGGCATCGAATATGATGCCTTTCAAATGTTACGCACAAATTGTCAACCTTTACCAAAGCTACGATGAGTTGCGCAAGCAGCGACTCTTCCCTCAACAGTCTTCCGCGCCTGTAGAATCACTTTCTGGCCTCTCCGCTGCGTTTGAGACCGCAGCAGCTCAAAGATTTCATCCGGGAGTAAGTTGCTCGCCAAATATCACTACTTCCCACAAACTGCGAGCTTTCCCGCAATTTGGCACCCCTTCGACAAGTCATCGCTGACCGCGTGGCGGACGCCCTTCCCCCTGACCCTCCGCCAGCGCCCATGCGTCAGCCTGCACCAGCCGTTGAGACCCTCGCATACGCCGACGTCCCTGCCGCTTAGCAATGACATGCGCCACCACTCCTGTCGCACCGCTGACGTACGCTGCAGTTGCTGCCCGACCACGGCCACCTAGCTACCCTGTGGTGTACGTTATGCCTCCAGGGCCTGTACAGGAGGGCCTGTACAGGAATTTCTTCAGGTGCCACAGCCTTTCTTTCCACCTCGTCCGCAGCGCCGCATTCCATGGCGAACAAGTGATAACCGTCCCATCTGTTATTTTTGTGGATGTGCTGGCCATATTGACCGGTACAGCTAAAATTGCACTCCCCATGATTTTCTACCACATCGAACGTCAGCTTACTGACCGCCAACCCGGAATCAGTACGCAGCCGCCGATTCATTTGCAGGTTCCGTTCCGAATGACCGTACTAACGTTTCTCCTCGCCGCTCAACCTCGCCGCATCGCCGCTCCCTATCTCCTCTGCGCCGGCGTCCCAATCTTGCGCAAGAGGAAAATTTAATGCCGCAGTTCCTGAGGAAAGAACTGCGCAACGAGCGGACTGTAAAAGGCCTCACGTGTCTCCTGCAAATCTGCTTGAAGTTTATGTCGAGGGCGTTGTAGTATTGGCTCTGGTCGACACCGGCGCTGCTGCTTCAGCCGTTCATTGCGCTAAGTGACGAAAGCTATTTCAGGATTCTCGCTATGCACGGCAAGTGCCCAGCCTGTAGAGCCTATAGCGGAGCGCACAGCTCGAGTCATCATCCAAGAAGTTGTTACGCAATAGAGTTCGTAGTTTTGCCTTCCTGCTCTCATGATCTTATCTTGGGTTGATATTTTCTGTCGCGTCATAATGCGCTGATCAACTGTTCTCGTGCCGAACTGGAGTTTTATGCACTAGACGAACCGTCGCCGGACGTTCCTTTTCCCAAAGTCGTCGTTTCCGAAGATACTGATCTCCTAGCGTGCTCTTTTGTTCTTGTGCCCACCGCTTGTGCTTTTCCCGCCGTACTGATGTACTTTTCATCCCATCGCCTATCTTTATAAACCGCAAAAATCTTCTCCTGCTTTACGCTGCACTTTCTATGTCAGCTGGCCTCACCGCGCTCTGGATTTGTAATCCGTTCTCATTTTCCGTATCCTTGCGTCGCGGTGAATGCCTCGGCACCATCCAGCTCATTGATTCTATTCTCCCCGGTGACGCAACACCCGCTTCACAGCCTGCTGACTTGGCTGCACTCACACCGCCTGTTTTTGCGCTGGACCAGTCTTCTACCATCGTTTTCCTCCGCTCCATCGATGCCAATCTTCCTGAACCTCAACGCTCTGAACTTCTCGCGCTGCTTCATCAGTTCCGCTCTTCATTCGACTCTCACCAGCCAGCTTTGAGCCGCACATCAACTGTTGTACACCACATTGACACCGGTTCCCATCCTCCTCTGCGCCAGTGTCCCTATTGAGTGTCTGCCACCGAGCGCCGAGTTATTGAAGGCCAAGTTCACACAATGCATCAGAATGGAGTGATTGAGCCTTCTAACAGTCCCTTGTCCTCCCCTGTCGTCCTAGTGCGGAAAAAGACGATTCTATTTGCTTCTTCGTTGACTACCCTCGCCTAAACAAAATCACGAGAAAAGACGTCTACCCTCTTCCGCGTATAGATGAAGCATTGGACTGTTTACAAAGTGCTGAAGTCTTTTCTTCGCTCGATCAATTTACGATCCGGTTACTGGCAGGTGCCCATGGCTGCGGAAGATCGCCCTAAAACCACATTTGTCACCCCCGATGGCCTCTTGGAATTTACCGTCATGTCCTTCGGTCTCTGTAATGCTCCTGCTACATTCGAGCGTATGATGAATACAATTATGCGTGGCCTGAAGTGGAAGACGTGCTTCTGTTACTTTGGCGACATCGTGGTGTTCTCACCGGACTTTGCAACCCACCTCTCTTGCCTGAAGCAGGTCTTGACATGTCTTGCGAACGCCGGTCTGCAGCTCAACTTGAAGAAGTGTCGTTTCGCTGCTCGTGAGATGACCATTTTGGGCCACGTTGTGTCCAAGGAGAGTATACGTCCGGATCCCGCCAAACTTCGATCTGTGGCTCCGTTTTCGAAACCTACTACCATCAAGCAACTAGGGAGTTTTTTGGGCCCGTGCTCATACTTTCAGCGTTTTATACGGAACTTCGCTTCCATTGTCGCCCCGCTGACTGCGCTCATCGGCGATAACTCAGACATTTCGCTGTGGTCACCAGCATGCGACGACGCCTACAACTCTTTGCGCCGCCTCCTCACAGCCCCATCCATCCTGCGCCATTTTGACCCCAGGCGACAACCGAAGTGCACGCAGACGCGAGTGGTGTCGGCCTCGACGCTGTGCTTGCTCAGCGCCCCTCTGGCTTCGGTGAATACGTAGTCGCTTACGCCAGCCATAATCTCACGAAAGCCGAAGCGAACTACTCTGTAACGGAAAAGGAGTGCTTGGCCATTGTCTGGGCACTCACAAAGTTTCGCCCTTACCTTTACAGCCGTTCTTTTGATGTAGTCACGGACCATCATGCCTTGGCAGGGCGGGCTCTTCGTATGCAAGGATACGATATCCGTGTTATTTACCTATCTGGTCGCAAACATAAAGACGCCGACGCTTTGTCTCGCTCGCCGCTTCCAGCTGACCTTGCCAGCCTCTCCGTCTTAGACTCCGAGGCGTCTTCAATCGATGTCAGAGACATGCCTGCCGAACAACGGAAGGTTTCATGGATCGCATCTCTTTTTGACTACCTGTCCAACCAGTCAGCGATTACCCCTTCACGCGCCATTCGCCGTCGAGCTTCCCCCTATGAGATTCGCGATAACCTCCTTTGCCGGCGCAACTACAACTCAAGTGGACGGAAATGGCTCCACGTGATTCCGCGTCATTTACGGACTCAAGTATGTACAGCTTTTCATGCCGATCCGCAGTGCGGCCACACCAGAGTTTTAAAGACGTACACTCGAATCCATCTTCGCTACTATTGGCGCGGTATGCACAACTCGGTTCTCAGGTACGTTCGATCGTGGCGGACTAGCCAACGCCGCAAACCTGCCTCTCACCGTTCGGCTGGTGAGTTACAGCCTCACACATGCCCGCTTAGACCCTTCAACCGCATTGAAATTGACCTCTATGGCCCTCTTCCGTACACAGGGGATGGCAATCGCTGGGTCATGGTCGCCGTCGGCCACCTGACGCGATATGCCGAAAACGCCGCGCTCCCAGCTGCAACAGCCGGAGATGTGGCCGGTTTCTTATTGAAGAACTTTATTCTTCGCCACGGTGCTCCTCGTGAACTGCTCAGCGACAGAAACCTTGCTTTCTTATCTGACGTCGTTTAAGCTCTGCTCGCTCAGTGCAAAATCATTCACCGGACTTGCACCGCCTACCACCCGCAAACAAACGGCCTTACTGAACGATTTAATCGCACCCTCGGTGACATGCTCGCGAAGTACGTCGTATCCAACCACATGAACTGGGACATTGTCCTTCCTTATATCACCTACGCGTACAACACTGCTACGCAATCTAGCACGGGTTTCTCTCCGTTCTCTTTGCTTTACGATCGGCATCCATCTGCTCCCCTTGATACTGTACTCACCTACAACCCTGACGCATCAGAATGCACTACAGTGACCGAAGCTGCACAGTATGCCGAAGAATTCCGCCAGATTGCCCGCACGTTCATGACCGACTCTCAGTGGCGCCAAAAATATCGCCATGACACCGATCAGAAGAATGCACCACACTTCGAGCCCGGCTCAGTCGTGTGGCTATGAATTCCATCCGGCAGCCCTGACCTCTAAAAAAAAATTGATCTCCAAGTATCTTGGGCCCTACCATGTCGTCGAGCGCACTTGAACTACATTGTTGAGCCACTCACGCCATCTTCCGATTTGCGACGCCGTGGCCGCGAGACTGTACTACATGTGCAGCACTTTAAGCCGTTCTACGATCCTATTGTATCTTCGTCCCCTTAAGTCGCCAGGATGGCTCCTTTTTCTCAGGGGGGCATTGTGAAGAAGAAGATGAGCCCATTTTGCTAGACGCTGACGAAGAGGAAGCAGTCTGTGGAATTTTGATCGCGCAGATCATCGTGCTGGTTTAATCATCGTAAGCTTCCTCGCCGGCCTCGACGCCGGCCTCGACGTGTCGATTAAACCTTCTCTTACAAAAGCAATATACCTTGTTGTCTGGTAATAAATCATATTTGTGGAAAGTCACTTATTTTACCTTTGTAGTTCTCAAATAGACGTAGAATGCGCTTGTGCAGTACAAGCAGCCTATTGTAATTCGTCGTGGTACCCCAGACTAATGTTGCATAAAGTAGATTAGCAGGCCTTGACAAGCGCGCAAGATTCAAATTATCTGGAAACTGCAGCCAAGGTATGCCCTACATCTGCAAAATATTTCTTAAAGCTGTCCATCATGTCTTGATTTATAGCATCAGGCAGCACACGTCTATCAGATGGAAGGACAACTGCAGTTTTAACTACCACCTAAATTTTTTTGACGTTGCCCTCAGATTCTGCAATCCCCTTGTTCTGTTTTTTATATAAAGATACCTCACGGGCTCCGATTGGAGTATTGCGTGAGGGGGTTACATGACTGGGGTGCAAAACAGAAGCAAGTAGAAGATGGTTATTTTAACATCGTTATTTTGAAAACGTTATCGTTATACAATGGCAAACACAAGAAAAGAGAACAAAGTTTGAAAAGTACACTATAGAACACGCTGCAGTAACCACCCACTTCAGAACAAAATGGTGCTAAATTTCTCTTTGAAGATAACATAATCTGAAATATGAGCAGTGTTGTCAGGAAGACTATTCCAATAAATGAATGCACGGGACAGGGATGATGAGTTGAATGCAATGGTTCTTCTCCAAAGGCGTTTAAAACAAGTGATTATACAATCGGTGAGATGTGCGGGCCGGTTTTGTGAGAGGTAGTGTGAAGGAATGATGGCCATAAACAATTTTATGGAAAAGGCAGAGAAGTGCTACTGTTCTGCGAGACTCTAAGGATGGAAGGGATAACGACGCCTTAATGTTAGTTATGCTGGAATGTCGGCAATAGTTGCGAGAAATGAAACGAACGGCACGATTTTGTACGCGCTCTAGGGAATGAATTAAGTAATGTTGGTGGGGTGACCAAATGGAAGATGTGTGTTCAAGCTGAGGGCGGACAAATGTTTGATATGCCAACTTCCGTGTGGAAGAAGGTGCACCTCGGAGGTTACGTTTTAAATAACCTAATGCACGGTAAGCCGAAGTGCACAGATTATATATGAAAAAATCGAGCATGCGCAGAAGGGGGCAGATAAAACAGTAGCAGTCAACACAAAAACATGTCTAAAAAGGCACATTCCGCCGAGTACATATGTGTACAGATGTATCGCTAACACAAAGATCGGATAGCTTATCTATATGATATGCCTTTCATAGAAGTCTTGCCTTATAATTCCCACTTTTGCCCAGAATCGTCGTCTTGTCAAATCCTGCCCTGGGCAAAAGTGGGAATTATAAGGCAAGACTTCTGTTAGAGGCATATCATATAGATAAGCTATCCGATCTTTGTGTTATCGATACATCTGTACACATGTACTCGGCGGAATGTGCCTTTCTAGACATGTTTTTGGGTTGACTGCTACTGTTTTATCTGCCCCCTTCTGCGCATGCTCTATTTTTTCATATATAAGCTGTGTACTTAGGTTTAAATAAGGAGTTGGTAGTTAGCGTTCGTCAAACGTCTTATGTGTTTTTCTTTGTCCTTTGTGTTCTTTTTTTGCGCTAAATGTTTTACTTAATGGATCACCAACTAGCCCGGCAACATGCTCTCCTCAATGACCTTATCAATGTTATTCTGGCGCACTTATCAATTCTGTATCCCGTGTTTGTTCATGCTCGTTGTCTCGATACGACGCGTTATCATTTTCTTTGTCGATGCGCCGAGATCTGTCTCGAAGATTCCGATCACTCGCGTATGTTTCTACAATGTTCCAGGTTGTGCTACTAGCAGTTTGCGACGTTATCTAGATTTTTCTGAGCAGCCTTTAAATTGAGCGTTGACAAGTGCGACGGGCATTCTTTGTTCAACGATCCACGAGCACGATTGTTGCTATCGCCGCCGCCGAGTTGCTTAGTTCTTTTGCGGGCGCAAGTCAGCCCAATAAAGAGTTAATTTCAGTACCATCCAGCCTGTGTCTTCTTTTGGTGTCTACGGTCTTGTCACCACCACGTGACAATATGTATGTGTATACGCAGGCAAGCAACGTACTATTTTAAAGTGCAGCTGTTTGGCGTCCGTTCCTGGGTTTCGCGTCGGCGTCGGCCTCGTAACCAACTCCGCCCCCCTTTCATCCCCCCAGCGCTAGCAGCGACCGAATGATACCGCTGGATGCCGCTGACGCCGCTAGAGAGTCAAGATAACGTGACTGCATAGAACACCGTCGCCGCCATGCAGAAAGAGGAGGGGAGGGCCCCCCCCCCCCCTTGTTCCTGTGTGGCGGATAGGGTGCTCTTCAGTTGCCGACGCGCCGGTTATTTCACGTAGGCCCCGGCACGTCGACGAATACGTGACCACCTTCCCACGGCTAGACCTGGTTTTTGGCGCTGCGGAAGCGAGGGTATCATATTGTTTGCGTCGGCATCGGCGGCGTTGTCCCTGAAACCAACTCCGCAGCTGGGGTTGACTCACTATCGGCGTCAGCAGCATCAGTCAGTCGATGCTATCTCTTCCCTCCTCCCTTTATCGCGTTGTCCGCTTGCTGCGCGTGCTTCTGCCCCCATCGTTTGCCGCTGGGTGTACACGCCGCCCCCCTCCCCCCTCTTCCTGCGAGTCTCCGGTTGTCAAAGCGCCGGCTCGAACTTAATTCCTTTCTTCGCTCCTCCTCCAATGCAACCCCTGTGCGGTGGCAATCAGAGAGCCAGATCGGTGGCGGCGGATCTGTATATGTGCACCGCCCGAGCCGAAATTGCCGCTGCCGTTCGCCACTGCGAAATTATCTGCCAGTTCTTTCTGAGCCATGAGCGAGACGAAAAAATTCTGTGATAGCGCATACATGTGTTGCTCGATTTCTTTGCCTCAATCTATCGAAAAGATGAAACAGCTTATTTGCTGCGCTCAAATTTTGCATTAGGAAGTAACGTAATCGTCGGTAATTTTTTTTCTTGTGCCATTTAGCTGCAGCACGACAGCAGAACGCTAGAATTAAGGCGAGCTATGTAATGCTGTAAAGTGAACTTTATACAGTACAGGTGCGGACAGAAGTAAACAGAGCGCCCAGCCCAAGAAAAAACTGAGGGTCAGCGCCGCCTAGACGAACCAGTTGAAAGCAGAAAATCGTCACGCGGACAAGGTTCAAGTGAAGCGGGTCACGTGGTTCCGCGCTGGGCTTGCTCACACCGGTCTGCGCAGCTGCCTCCGTTGATCACCTTGCAGCAGCTTGATTATCATGTGCTTGATTACGATGAAGAATGGTCGGAGTGCCTGTGAACAAGTCGAAAAATAAGTGTCTGCTCCGTTTGTCGCCTAGCAAAAGTTACTGGTTTGCTTTGTCGGTTCAGGCAGATGCTTCCTTTAAAAATTAAGCTTCTGCTTTACAATTCACTATTTCTCTCTCACGTCAATTATTGTAGCTTTATCTTGACTGGCACAACCCAAGGTAATATAAATAAGTTGTGCCTACTGCAGAAAAAGCCATTCGTCACGTAGCAAATGTCCCCTATCACGCCCATACTAATGAACTATTTGTCTCTTTTAATGTGCTTCCTCTCCAGCCCGTCCACAAATTCAACCTCATTATTAAACACAGAGAAGCTATCAGACATAACAATAACACTTTTATAAACCAATGCAATCTTAGAAAACACTGGAAACATTTTACCTAATTAAAAGAAGGGAATTGTGGGTAATTCCTTTTTCAAGTACCAGTCATGGCCTACACAGACTACAGTACCACATGCCGAAACACCTTAATCTATTAGAAGAAAGCAGTATCGATACACATCTCAAAGAAAAAAATGGAAAGAACACCTCATGTTAGAGAGCACGCAAACCTGCCATTTTAATTTATTTTTTTTACAGTGACTGCCAAACAATCATTTCGTGCAAAGTGTTCGCTGGATCATGGAAAAAGCAAGAGTTCCAGAAACCCATCTACTGCTTTATTGATTATGCGAAAGCGTTTCACTGCGTAGATCACAGCAAATTGTGGCAAGCTCTCCAAGAGATGGGAGTTCCAATTCACCTCGTCTGTCTCCTCAGGAACCTGTATGAAGGGCAAGAAGCCACAGTCACAACTGGGCATGGTCTTACTGATTGGTTTCCGATTGAGAAAGGAGTGAGACAAGGCTGCATACTGTCGCTCTGCCTATTTAACCTATATGCTGAGTGCATCATGAGGAAGGCCGGTCTAGACGAGTCTTCAGCTGGAGTGAAGATTGCTGGAAAACGTATCAACAACCTTAGATATGCGAATGATACCATTTTAATGGCAGAAAGTGAAGTGGAACTCAAGAGACTTTTGATGCGCGTACAAGAAGAGAGTGAGAAGTTTGGGCTTAAACTGAACATTAAAAAGACAAAGATCATGGCGTCTTGCCCTATCAAGTCCTGAAGCATCAAGGAACAAGAAGTGGAAACTTTGATTTGACAGATTTTCACTTCTTGGGCTCCAAGATTATCCCGGAAGGAGACTGCAGCCATGAAATCAGGAGACGCCTGCTTCTTGGAAAGAGAACCATGGCTAGACTTGACCGCCTAGTAAGGAGCAGAGACATTAGTCTGCCAACCAAGATCCGTAAACTCGTGCTAGAGTCTTTCCAGTTGTGATGTATGGATGCGAGAGTTGGACTGGAAAGAAGGCTGACCGCCGAAGAATTGACGCGTTTGAATTGTGGTGCTGGCGGAGACTCTTGAGAGTTCCTTGGACTGCCAGAAGATCAAATCAGTCGATATTGTCGACCATAAACCCTGACTGCTCATTGGAGGGTCAAATTCTAAAGTTAAAGCTCAGCTACTTTGGTCATCTGATGAGAAGAGAGGAGTCGCTGGAGAAAGATTTGATGTTGGGAAAGGTTGAGGGTCGCCGGAGAAGGGGTAGGCAGCGAACGCGATGTTTAGATGGCATCCTCGAGGCACTGCAGATGAAGTTATGTGATGTTAGGAAGATAGTGAGAGACCGGAAAGCGTGGTGTGACATGGTCTATAGGGTCACGAAGAGTCGGACACGACTGAACGACTTTACTGAATCCTGTATTTTTCTCTTTTTATTGCTGTTGTTAATCTGATTTCCCTAGGAAGTGCATGCTATGTTGTGTTTTAGTGTGTGTGATCTGAAAGCATTGTGAATTCTGTACTGTGCATAGGTGCCTGTTTGTCTTTGGCTTCCACCCATGCCAAGGCAGAGACAGGAACCCCGTCAAGCTACTAGTAAAGTAGCTTTTTGTTCGTGCCCTAGTATTTTTGTACAAAATACTGAATAAAGGATTTCGATTTGAAGTGACGTAGCTCTACGTCATTTTTGACGGCACACCACCGCTCCTATCGCGTGGGGTTCCTTGGCGCGCGTTCAAGGGTGCGATTGCAGATAGCAGGTACGTTAGACAAGAATACATCTCGTGTAATCTCGCGCAGAGATCCAACGCCTCCTAATAAGAAGCGTTAACGCCTGGGGTCCTAAATCGCGCATCATAATTCTCCTTGTCTAGCATGAGGATGATAGTAGAGATAACAATGAAGCTGCAATTAGCGATAATAACAATGATGACATTAGCAATGATAATGACAGTGCATTTAGTTGATAATGATAATATTATCAAACGCAATGCACCGTGTGCTCCAGCAATGGTTTGTCTTTCGCATTTCTGCAGTGCAGACTCCATAGTGCTCTCGGAATTATTTGCTGTTATTGCAACACAGACACAAACCCCAGCTATGTGTGACCATTCCGGACCCTTCTTTATCCGAGCACAACCTTCGAACGCAAATGAAACTCGTTTCTAGGGCTTTTATCAAGCACGGGAAACAGTTAACGGACACCTACCACAAATCCCTTTTCGTTCCATCTTGCATTCACCATTCCTACGAAGATAATAACGAAATGATCAAAGGCGCCTTAATAATAATTCACATGTGTAATCTCGAAACAATTTAAATCTGATATTCGGAGGCGTTCATATCACATTTCACGTGTATTGTACATTTTGTAGTATAGGTATTACCACCGGAACACGCTATTGCATTTTTAATTTATTTATCCCTCCGCAAAGACGAAATTTGGTTTTACGACGAGGTTTGTGCACTTCTGTGATCGCTTCTGAAAAAAAAAAAACCTGCTAGCCTCATTTTTCGCTTTGAAAAGCATTGCCTTCTTCCACTTCACTCTGCTCCAAAGTCCGCAAGGCCTTGCCAGGCATTAAAGACCTTTTGATTCAGCTTCTTTTTATCGTTAGGAAGAAACAAACGCATGGTTTCATTAGATTATATTAGCTTTAAACAAGTAAAGCTATATTAGACAGTGTACCGTTAGGAAGAGAAGGGCAGAGATGCTTACGATGCCTAAGGCGGGATCTATCAATTACGCACCAAGCATGAAGGTTGACCATATTTTTTCAAATATTTCATCATCATCATCATCACCAGCCTGATTATACCCAGTGCAGGGCGAAGTCCTCTCCCATATTTCTCCACTTAACCCGGTTCTGTGCTAGCTGCATCCACTTGACCCCTGCGAACTTCTTAATCTCATCCGCCCACCTAACTTTCTGCCGCCCCCTGCTACGCTTTTCTTCCCTTGGAATCCATTTTGTTACCCTCAGCGACCATCGGTTATCCTCTCTTCGCACTACATGTCCTGCCCATGTCCATTTCTTCTTCTTAATTTATACTAGAATATCGGTAACTTGAGTTATTTCTCTGACCCACTCTGCACGCTTTCTATCTCTTAATGTTACCCCTACCGTTTTTCGTTCCATAGCCCTCTGTGTTGTCCTCAACTTAAGTAGAACTCTCTTGGTTAGCCTCCACCAAGAGAGTTCTACGGAAGTTGAGGACAACTTAAGTAGAAAATATTTATTTCAAATATTTATTTCGTGTTTTACCACTGTGCCGTGTGGCCCTTCATCTAACACATCGACGCATGGAACGCTTTCGTAGCATTTGTGACCGTTTTTTCAGGTCTCGGGCCAAAATACCCTAAAAACGTTTTAAAGCAAAGGGCTGTCCACAAATGTTCAGTACAAGCGTAATTTCCGGGTAAAGTATAAGTGTCTGCGGCATCTTTTTTGAATACCAAGTGGCAATCGTTTGTGGCAGCCTCATATATGTCTGCGCTTTATTTCTGTTCTTTAACAGCACATATGTGACAGCTACTTTATTGCGGTGTTTTCGAAGCATTGATTCACTTCTTAGCTAGCTTTTCTATAGTTACTGACAACCTGATAGTTTGTTCCTGTCTCATGATTTTCCTGTAGGGCTACATAGACGATGAGAAAGTTGGCGAGGCGCAGTCCGCCAATGTGGACGAAATTCCCGGATTCGTGCGCTTTGGCAGCGCGAAAGACCCGGCCCCGACCGTCTGCTGCATCCACTGGACCACTCTGACACCAGGAAGGCAGACAACGGTACCACAGGCCACCAAGGACAAACTGTTCGAAAAAGGCATAGTGAGTATCGGGACACACGAGTACAGGTCAACTTGAGTTAACTTTTTCATATCATAGGATACTTCACCACAGAAAAAGCTATGAGATATCAATAGACTCATACAGGGTTTCTCATACTAAACTCATACACATTTCATATAGTACTTTTATACAAATGTATCAGAAAAACATGAGATTGTTGTGCCTAAGCGTTTTTTTGTCAATAGAGAATTGAGGAAATCATCGTAAAAGGCCTTCCAATTTATGTGGGCATAGTTAGACTCATGATAATAAGTTACGAATCCACACTGTCACAAAAACCCCAATTTAGCATGATAAGTATAGCATACAGTTTGAGATAACGGCATAATATTTTAAGGCAACGAATTGACATAGACACCCACACACAGTCACATGGCTTCTACTGCATGCGGTGTAGATTGCAGTTTCACGCATCGATACGCGCTAAGTCGTGGGGCTTCGACGCTCTACATGTAGACGCTCACGTAAATTTCGTCTGTGTTTTGTTAGATGAGGCTCGGAGCCCCAAGGAAAACGTTGGCCTTGCGGCTCGGTGTTCATCAGCAGTCCCGGCAAATGGCGAGGCGTCGACCGGAAAGTCCGATGTTGCAAGGAGATATATCACATAACAACATGGAATTTAAGATCTATGACGCAAGGTAAACTGGATGTCGTAAAGAGAGAAATGGAAAGATTGAACATTGATATCTTGGGTATCAGCGAGCTCAAGTGGACCGGAATGAGAGAATTTAACTCCGGCGACCATTATGTCTTTTATTGTGGGCACGAATCCAAGGGAAGGAATGGGGTCGCTCTCATAGTAAACAGAAGAATGGGCAAAGCAGTGCTAGGGTACAACCCCAAAAACGACCGAATGATTTCACTTCGAATCCATGGATTCGAAGTGAAATCATTCGGTCGTTTTTGGGGTTGTACCCTAGCACTGGTCACCCTTTCAACATAACAGTTATCCAAGTCTATGCACCGACCACTACTGCTGAAGAAGCTGACGTTGAGAGATTTTATGCGGTCCTACAATGCCTTTTAGACCGCACCCCATCATCAGACGTCGTTTTTCTCATAGGAGACTGGAATGCTAAGGTCGGGAGCGAAGAAATATCCGGAATTACAGGCAAGTTCGGTCTTGGCGAGCCAAATGAAGCTGGGCAGAGGCTAGTAGAGTTTTGTCAAGAAAACAACCTGACCATAGCGAATACTCATTTTCAACAGCACAAGAGGCGCCTGTACACATGGACTTAACCGGACGGTCTGTACAGGAATCAGATCGATTATATTCTTTGCCGGCAGAGATGGAGAAGCGCTATACAAGCAGTAAAAACAAGGCCTGGGGCCGATTGTGGCACCGATCATCAGCTTCTTGTTGCCAAAATTAAGCTTCGATTGAGGAAAACGCAGAAAACTAGAAGGCCTTTCAGGTATGATCTGGATCAAATTCCATTAGAATATGCTGTGGAAGTGAGGAATCGATTTCAAGAATTAGGTCTAGAAGACAGAGAGCCCGAAGACATGTGGACTGATGTTCGTGATATAATACAAGTTGCTACTAAGGTAATTCCAAAGCAAAAGAAATGCCAGAAAGCAAACTGGTTATCTGAAGAGGCTTTTCAAATAGCTGAGGAAAGGAGGATGGCAAAAGTTATGGGGGAAAGAGAAAGATACAAGGTTCTCAATGCGGATTTTCAGAAAATATCAAAGAGAGATAAGAATGCCTTCCTGAACATACAGTGCCAAGCAGTTGAGGACAACAGCCAATTAAGGAGCACAAGAGCTCTGTATAAGACAATCAAAGATATCAAAGGGAGCTTCTGTGCTAAGCTGGGCGTGATAAAGGACAAACGAGGCAAGGACCTCACTGAAGCCTCAGAGATAAAGAAGAGGTGGCAGGAATACACAGAAGAACTGTACAAGAAGGACCCGAATGTGCGAACCCAACATAAGACGGTTGTGATTACTGATCGCGAGCCGGGCAGCCTGAAGAGTGAAGTTGAATGGGCCTTAGCCAGCCTTGCTAAGAACAAAGCGGAATTGATGGCATCCCAGCTGAGTTGCTTCAAAACCTCAACCATGACGCTAACATTCTGCATACATTATGTCAGAAGATTTCGACAACCCTGCAGTAACCACAGTATTGGAGGAGGTCAGTTTACATCCCCATTCCCAAGAAAGGCAGTGCCAAAGATTGTTCCAACTACCGCACGATCGCGCTTATTTCGCATGCTAGCAAGGTGATGTTAAAAATCCTTCAAGGTAGGCTGCAGCAGTATGTGGATCGGGAGCATCCGGACGTGCAAGCTGGGTTTCGCAAGGGCAGAGGAACTAGAGACGAAATTGCCAACCTTCGCTGGATCATGAAAAAAGCAAGGAGTTCCAGAAACCCATCTACTTCTGCTTTATTGATTATGCGAAAGCGTTTGACTGCGTAGATCACAGCAGATTGTGGCAAGCTCTCCAAGAAATGGGAGTTCCAATTCACCTCATCTGTCTCCTCAGGAACCTATATGAAGGGCAAGAGGCCACAGTCAGAACTGGGCATGGTCTTACTGATTGGTTTCCGATTGAGAAAGGCGTGAGGCAAGGCTGTATACTGTCGCCCTGCCTATTTAACCTATATGCAGAGTGCATCATGAGGAAGGCCGGCCTGGACGAGTCTTCAGCTTGAGTGAAGATTGCTGGAAAACATATCAACGACCTTAGATATGCGAATGATACCACTTTAATGGCAGAAAGTGAAGTGGAACTCAAGAGACTTCTGATGCGCGCACAAGAGGAGAGTGAAGTTTGGGCTTAAACTGAACATTAAAAAGACAAAGATCATGGTGTCTTGCCCCATCAAGTCCTGGAGCATCAATGGACAAGAAGTGGAAGCTGTGACAGATTTTCTCTTCTTGGGCTCTAAGATTACCTCGGAAGGAGACTGCAGCCATGAAATTAGGAGACGCCTGCTTCTGGGAAAGAGAGCAATGGTTAGCCTTGACCGCCTAGTAAAGAGCAGAGACATTAATCTGCCAACCAAGATCCGTATAACTCGTGCTATGGTCTTTCCAGTTGCGATGTATGGATGCGAGAGTTGGACTGTGAAAAAGGCTGACCGCCGAAGAATTGACGCTTTTGAATTGTGGTGCTGGCGAAGACTCTTGAGAGTTCCATGGACGGCCAGAAGATCAAATCAGTCGATATTGTCGACCATAAACCCTGACTGCTCATTGGAGGGTCAAATTCTAAAGTTAAAGCTCAGCTACTTTGGTCATCTGATGAGAAGAGAGGAGTCGCTGGAGAAAGATTTGATGTTGGGAAAGGTTGAGGGTCGCCGGAGAAGGGGTAGGCAGCGAACGCGATGTTTAGATGGCATCCTCGAGGCACTGCAGATGAAGTTATGTGATGTTAGGAAGATAGTGAGAGACCGGAAAGCGTGGTGTGACATGGTCTATAGGGTCACGGAAAGTCGGACACGACTGAACGACTGAACTGAACTGAACCGGCTAACGAGAACAACGTTTAGTACGGCATCACGTAGGAACGGCCAGAGAAGCAGGCCTGAAGAGAAAACTGATACGCTCACAGAGCGGGTATCTCGGCGTCGTCCCTGCGTCGTTTCTCTCAGCGGAAGCAGCCGCTGCTTTGTATACACTCGGAAGTACAAAAGGAAAGGGAGGATGATTCATGCTATAGCAAGCTTTGCTGACTCAGTCATGGTGAGGTGGAGAAACCTCCTGTTACCGACCGAGGGCGACGCTCTCTCCGCCGAGCGCTGGGCTTGGCTAGCGTTTCCACACACCCGCACTCACGCAAGTGACGACACGTGTAGCTTGAACACTTCAGAACACGCTGGCGGGAGGCAGCGTCGAGTGTCCGAATGTACGGCGCTGAAATGGTCGAAATGCCCGTTTCTTTGACTGATGCTCTTACGTTCGCAGCCTTTCTCTGCAGTCGCGTCGGCGGTCGCACATGACGGTGGCGAATCGTAACAGTTTGTGACCTTCTCCTGTGGATGACACGATCTGGGTAGTTATCTGCACCGGGCTACTGCACGCTAATGTTATGCAGGGGAATTCGAAGGGCATTGCGCTTGTCCTGATGATCCGTATGGCCGGTGCTCCACTGGTATTATGCATCACTTCACCGGTGTCTTATGCAGCTGCAATAAATTATGGCTCAGGCAAGCTCAACAATAATACCGTTCTCCTACCTGTAACGCTGTGTGGGATGTCGTTTCTGCCGAAGGATGAATCCCAAGGTAAAAACGTAACGACTGTTTGTTCAGTTAACAGTGGTAGCGGTGGAGTATACTAACGCCAGACCCGTCTCTGAAGAGGAATAGAAAACGTCGTGCCTGTTTTTGTAGCCGCCGTCGGTTACGCACGCCTCGGGTGACGCAGCGGTGGCGCTGTGTGTTTTATCGATAAGTCCAGCGTGTGGCTCTGTTATGCTTGGACGGATGCTAACAAAGCGGAGGCTGCGCGGAAATATGCGCAGTGTGTGTCGCCACAGCTGTAACTAGAACTAGTGGGGGTGTTGTGACGAAAAATAATTGACTTAACGTTGTGCATCCTCGTAAGCGGTACACTCTGTCTTCACGATGATATTTTCATTGGCCGTTGTTTACTTGGGAAAAGGGCCCAGGCCATCAATTTTACCAAGCTCAAAAGACAGGGCGGTACAGGGCCCGGTTGACCTTTTGAATTAAGTTTTTGGGTGCTGTTGCTCGCCTCCAGGAGCGGTAATTGAAGGTGGCATGAATGCTGCGAGTTGAGGCAGCGACACTTCGTTTAGATCCTGAACGGGCTGATGAAAGTTTTTATGTCGAAAACCTTCTCTTATAGGAAGCAGATGCTGCCAATTGCACCGCTAGTTTGTGCCATCTTCGGCGGTTATCTTATACGACCTAAAAGACTTCGAAGTCTGAACTATATTACATTTTCTCGCCGACACCTCTTTTGGATGCGCACTGTCCGTCCAGAACTGAGTGGTGCTTGTTGCTCGTATCGGTATGACGGTGCTCCTGTACCTGCGAATTGGATACACTGAGTAAATTTGTCCGCAGCTTTCTTCGTTCAAGCACCACGCTAAGGGATGGCCTGGATATTATTAGTATAGACGTGTAGGCAGGAAGGCCAAGCCAACCTTTGGCTCGACGCCGGAACTTTCGGGGCCACAATTTCCGGCGATATTTTCTGCGTTTTATGAGGCTTCTGCCTTAATGAACTTCAAAAAAGAAACGAGCGTGCAGCGGAGCCGTGAGCCCCATTCACTGTCTCCTTCGGGGCAATCTGTTCCTCGTCGTCTTTGAACTGTGACTAACGAAGCCCTCTTTCCAACTCCGAAGCGCCAGCACTGCCGGCCAACTGTCATCGCCTGAAACGCACACACCAACGTACAAAAACAAACGCTGGTCGTTCTGTCCATCGACGAGGTGTCACGACATCTGCGCACAAAAGGGGAAGGAGGCGAGCCGCTGGCACTGTGTACGGCTAACGTAACAGCTTGACAGTATCAGTTCGAATTTTCTGTATTCCTTCATATTTTCGCGTTCTGCCTAAACAAACACTCTGCCACACATACCTTCATGTGCTTAGCGCAGCTGTTAGGTTATCGTTGAGCACAAGTGTTAAATTTGTTGGAACCTGATAGGCCAGCATTACAACTCCTTCTCGTAGACTTCGCGCTCTTAAAGGTCTTTCAATTGCTGCTCTTCAAGTGGCAAAATCAAGCAACTCTGATTTGAAACAAATGTAAGCAGTGTTGCGCGTGATGCTGTGGATACAAAAGGGGACTCATTGTTCTTCAAAGAAGGTTGTGTCTTTTACTCAATACCAGCATTCTCGTTACAAAAGCCTGAAATTACAAAACATCCGCCCGCATCACTTGATCATAATTAGCCCCTGCAAGGTATACGTTTTAATGCGTGTCAAATGATTATTCATGAATCAGGATCATGTACTGTGGCGCTGGCAGTATATGCGAATTGGTTAGGTCATTGGTTCAACGTACCAAAGGGGATCAGGCTATTAGGTATGCCGCAGTGAAGGGCTGAGGAAATGTTTTGGGTCATCGCAGAGTGCACTGGTAGATTTTAACTGTGTGATATTTGTGAACAGTCTGCATAATTTGGTTTTCAATACAGATAAAAAGAGAATAAATGTTTACGAGATGTCGGTTCCCCGAAAAAATAACAGTTTTGCGATCGAACAAACCAGTTGAGCGAAATGATGAAGTTCACGGGAATAAAGGTGGTGCATCTTCTAAAAATATTG
Source organism: Amblyomma maculatum (assembly GCF_055883805.1). Classification (NCBI taxonomy): domain Eukaryota; kingdom Metazoa; phylum Arthropoda; class Arachnida; order Ixodida; family Ixodidae; genus Amblyomma; species Amblyomma maculatum. The sequence goes on along the minus strand of NC_139351.1, from coordinate 36,481,671 downwards.
AGCTCACTGGTCAGTAAAACAATAATGAACTACCTTTTTTACCCCGGATTCGCGCTCTAGAAATTTATCCATGATTTTATATTGCATGTATATGTAATATACATATGATATAATATATGTATAATAATCACATGTGTATTATATAAAATCAGGTGGTGATCGCTGGTGTTGATGTTTGTACATATCGAGCAGATGGTGGCAGGGTAGCGAAACCCTGTTCTTATGGTACTTGCTCTTATTCTTAGCTCAGCGAAGATTTGCAGTGAAACTAAACGTCAGTAGGCAGAAGCAGAAGAATCTATAGCTGTCTGGTTTAGGCAAGAAACACCCGTTAGCGATATCCAAATTGAAATCAAGGGCATTGCAGATAATGTGAAGAACTGTGGAGGAGTTTTGCCTAGGGAATATTTTTACATGTATAAGCTGTGCAGCACTCCGGAGCTAGACGAGAATTGATAAATGAAGTAGGAGGGACAGTTGGGCGAGTTGGTACAATTGCAGAGTGGGTGGAACAGCGCGAAAAGACGAAACACACAAGAAGAGACGCACAACGGACGAGCGCTCGTCTGTTGTGCGTCTCTTCTTGTGTGTTTCGTCTTTTCGCGCTATTCCACCCACTATGCAAGAAAATTGATAAATTCCGCTTATGGTTTCGGTCCGCGCTTTGTTCAACTATTTTACACCTGTTTACCTTTGTGTTACACGACGTTGGCTGGTGTACGCACATTATAACGGACAGACGCCTTAAGCTAGAGCGAATGCATAGGCGCTCAAACTGTGAAACGTTTTGCGGCTGAACCCGTGAGCTAAGGTCGAGCTCGAGTGAAGTTTATGCAGACTTGTATCTCCTGAAGGCTTCAGCATGGTCACCATCGAAGCAAACCATTTACTGGCTCATCAACTGCAGAGATGTCTCCCACCTTCTCCATTCGGTGGAGCGGCTCTTTTGTTTTCTTGCACAACACAATCTCGACGCACCGGGGCGAGCTCAGCACAAATCGGTCCGCCCTCAGGTGCTTTCCTTAAATACCCTAAGACCAGTTAAGACGGACGGAAGCTCCAACTTGGGTGGTTTATCGTACGCACAATGTTCTTGATGCAAGTAACAAATTCAATTGCAGGCTTTCCGAGAAGCAGGCAGCGCAATTTGCAAGGACGTAGATATCTTGAGCTGTTTGGCGGCCGCGATACAATAGCTGCGATCGAACCTCTCCTTGCGTTACCACCGGTGGTCCTTCAGGTTTGCGGGCATGGCGGCATTTCGCATTTCAGATAGGGTGGGTTTCTTCAGCTGACCATCCAACCAATGTTTGTGCGAGCACCTATATACTTTTCAGAGTTCGAACAGACTCATTCGTCGTAGCTCAAGGCATCCGCCCGTATTACACCGCATACACAAGCCAAAGTCGTGCGGAGAAATGGTTGTGCGTGTTTGCTTTATTTGATAAATCACGTAATTTTATTCCGCAAACAAATACAGGCAAAAATGTATTACGGAAGGCAAGAGCTTGGTAGGCTACATTTTTAGCTTTTTCTCTCTGCCTTCACCGTTGTGATAGAAAACAAGAGCATAAATGTACGGTACTATCGGAGATGTGTTTACATTTGACAAGCTTCCTTGTAATACCAGCCATAGCTCATTCAAACCTAGAGAAATGCTCGAGAGTTCATTGTGTTCGACGGCGTAGATCGTTTAAGATTTCCTGCTGTGCCCAACCTGCGTGCACGAACCGCTTGAAGCATACAAATGAGACTACGTGTATTGCAGTTTAAACCCTTCGACAGCACCATCTTCGAAGCTCGGGTGGGAACGGAGTTACATGTGGAGTGCAAATATGTCAAGAATAATCCTGAAAAAGATGGGTAAGTCACCGTTTCCACAAGCATGTTAACGACACCCCCAGTTTCTTGCTTCGACGAGTTCGCATAGCTCATCAGCATAGTTGCTGCCGCCATCACTGCTCCGAACAGGCGGGAGGCGCTCTTGCTTTTGTTTCGTGGAGCAGGAACAATTTTTTCAACAACTATGAAGTCTTTGGATGTTTGTCTATCCGTCAGACTCACGTCGCCGTCTCTCATATTATCACGAACGCTGTTGTGAAGCCAGTAAAAATAAAATACCGGGTTGTTCGGCTTATTTATAGGGTTTGACGGCTCAACTTGGCTCAGGCTATGAAGAGACGTCCGGAAATTTCGATCACCTGGAGTTCTCTAACATATGCTGACCACAACACGGGCTTTTCGCCTCCATCGAAAAGCGGACACTTCTGCTCACCGTGGTGTCGCAGTACTCAGTGTGCTAGACTGCTATACCCGTTGATACGGCATCGAAATTCGGCCACCGCGGCCGGGATTCGATCCCGCAACCGCACATACAGCCGTTGAGCGCCCCTACCACTGCGCCACCGCGGTGGGGCAAGAGACTTCAAAAACAATGCACAGAATATTCAGTGAAAGAGAAGTGAGAATATGACATTCTGAAGGTCTGAGGAGAATTTCGTAAAACCACAATAATGGGATAGATAGCCAAAGTCGTATAACATTTTGATTCAGTCAGACATTACAGGCCTGGGCTGCCCGTATACACTGTTCTCTGCTCCCCCTCAGCGCCAAGCCAGTCGGGCAAGGTGGTAAGAAACAAGGGTGAATCCGACTGCTGAGCAGCCTGGAAGATAGAGGTGATTGATCAAACGCACCAGATAAGACGAACCTCGATCACATCTTGTGATGAATGAAGGGGTGGGTAAAGGCGCTTGTCCAGACGAAGCTGGCTACCGACGACGTCTGGGTTTGTAGGGCGCAGGGAGAGTCGCTCTTGGTTGTTTAAGGCAGAAGGTCAATGTTTCCCGAGTAAAGTATTCAGGGAGATTCAAAAGGCAATTCATGAGTGGCAAATAATTAAACAGACATCCGTGGGTGGCTGCAGCATGGAGACTGCTCTCGACCTCTTCTTGAAGGGAAGTAGCATATGTTCGGGAGCGTCTTAATAGTAACTTGACAGGAACCCTAAAGGGTCCACTCTGAGGAGGAAGATGTCGTTGCTCTCTTCCCTTACGGAAATGCCATATCTGGACTTATAAAAAAAAATCCAGATCAGGTATATCAGGAATTGGGCAGATATGGTATATTAGGACAGATCTGGGCCAAATAAGGCATATCTGCCCAATTCCTGATTTCGAGTACCAGATAAGGCATATCTGGTTGTATAAGCCTGATCTGCCCAATTCCTGATTTCGAGTACCAGATAAGGCATATCTGGTCGGATATGCCTTATCCACCCAATTCCTAATTTAAAGATCTAGCCCGCATGGCAGGTAGGTTTTGAACTATAGATCTATATATCTGCATATCAACATAACACTTTATTACAACACACACAAAACAATTTCAGTATTCCAGCTAAAAGCACGCTCAATCAAGTTTGCCAAGGGAAACCTGAATTTCCCCTTTTATTTCAAACCTTACAGGAAAATAGCTTTGAAACCACAGGTTTTCTTTTTTTCCTGCCTATATAGAATCGCTCAAAGACGGTCCTGAATTACGTGTGTATACCGAGGGTCAAAGACATGCTCATCCGTTAGTAAATATTGAGATTCTACTCATTTACGCGCGATACTTTAACAAACTAATGAGATATCTGAACAGAATAATATCTACAGGAGAAACTAAAGTGAAATACATTACCCTATTAAATTAGATATTACATTTTTATTCTGCTCTTTTACACACAGAGCTTTACCCAGTAAATGCTTTTAGTTCGAGCTGGTTCGAGCTAAATAAAATAAACGGCTATTAATCGAACTGGACTACTAAAATGAAATTTAAAGGTTTGTCGACACCCGGAAAAGGTAGCGCTAAACCGTAGGGCGATAAAACACACACTGCTGGGACTGCTGATAATACCTAAACCTTAGCAAAGTACATATAGGCTGTCAGGAAGTACTGGTGTTACCTTAAGCAGAGACTGCAGTGCAAAATGAGCGAACGCGCCTAACTCGTGGTTGCTTTTCAAATTAGGAGAGAAAACAAAAAAAGCATGTCCGATGGTATTTGTCATGACAGCGACAACTCTGCCCCTAAACCGAATCAAGCATGAAGCTACTTAGGTAGTGCAAATAATAATAATAATAATAATAATAATAATAATAATAATAATAATAATAATAATAATAATAATATAATAAACAACGAAGGACCCTATCCACTCACTGAAATTTGTCAAAATTGCTAGAGCGAAAGACAAATTAGCAATGAAATGTACGGAAAAATATCACATACTGGCAATTACCATCCAATTTAATGATTGGAAAATTAATTTTCCATCAAAATAATAAAGTGAACAATATCCTGAGGCTGGCAAGTGCTAGTTCCCGACAAGAAGTCTCACGCTCACGGTTTTGGTGATCGGGCGGGAAGTTGAGGCAGCACGATGAGGGTGCGATCCGACACAATGGTGAAGATTTGGCCGGGCCACCCAGCGCAGAATCCCCGAAAAGCTCTATTGACCATCAGGTTCGCTGCCAAGGCTGGGGAGGCAGCTTCCACCCGCAGTGGGACACAGTAATTTCCTCTGTGCCGACGGTCAGACTGAAGCTCTTGTAGGTTTGCTGTCGCATTTTTGTTACACGCACACAGCTAATAGCGAACAGGCGCTGGCACACGCACCCACACCAGCATACACAACATGCAGCACGCCCGCCAGTTGCACCGAACTCCGATGTCTGCCACCGAAAAGGAACGAGATACCAAGTGCTTAGGCGCACAGAGTTGAAAGGGGAAGGGGAAAGAAGCAAGCACACACAAAACAGAGAGCGCGAGGCCTACGCGGTATAGAACGTGGCAGCGAGGAGGAGAGATGAAATGCGAGCCAGTGACGCAGGGGCCGCCGCTGTCTGAGAGGGAAGAGGGGAACGCGGGAGAGGAGGAGTCACTGTCTAGCCACTGCGGCCCTCGACGAAGCAACCGCCAGCCGTCTCTGAGGGTGAGTCACCGTCTGACAGCGCGGAGGGGGCCGTATACTGAACTGCCATCATTTCCTTGATATTTTGAATTGCTCAACTTAACCGACCATGCTTTTGTGCACCGGACTGCGGCCGCATTTTAAATGAAATGCGAGTTAGTATAGGCGGAAAGAGGAGCATGTATATAACCCAGCGCCCTCCTGGATTAAGGAACACATGGAGTAATAATTATAGTGCAGCGAAATGTGCAGAATATTTGAAATATGAGTCGTAGCTATTTTCTAAATTGGATACAATTAACATGCAGGCCAAGCTGAGTGTAGAAAAATTGAAGCTCGACCACATGATGCCAATATTGGTTATTTGCAGAAGGTAGACGAAGGCCATATATTGCTAATATACAATAACTATGGCACCTACATAATTAAGGCCCCGATGAGGTTATATAAAGTCCTGTTGATGCCAGGCATATGGCCCTGGTCTGTCTATATAAGGTCATGATGATGCCATATATGCCCTTTATCAGGCCACATAAGGTCGCGAGGATACCATATATGCCCTGATCAAGCCATATAAGGTCCCGTTAGCCGTTCAGATATGGATTATATGTTGCATGATATGGCCAAATCTGAGCCATATAAGGGCAACATTTTGCACATATATGACCTTATCTGGCCCAGATAAGGACTTATTTGCTGCCTTATAGATTTGTATCTGGCAGCATATGTTCCATATCTGAAGCAGATATGGGATTTCCGTAAGGGTTTAAGGCGCCATTGCGTCTAGCACTTTCGCACATTGCAGCACAGGCATGCACTGCCACTTGTTTACCCTGCACAAGCCTGTATAACACAGTGGCGAAGATCAGGAATGGCATGCATGCCAAAGGCGGAGCTACGTACGGCCGGGGTTTCGGATATGATGAAAATAGGATGGTACCGCATATATCCCAATGGGCTTGCAGGAGCCACAAGCAAACATTAACAAAATATACAAGAACAGACTAGTGTGCATTGTCAAATAGAACACTGAATGTGACTCGCTAGTTTTGCTCGGAAAATTTCACCATCTTTGCATGAAGCAATAACGTCCGGTAGAGCATTCCATTGGGCTATTGCATCTGGAAAAACAGAGTTATTCATTGCTGCAGTGCGGCCAAAAATCAGATTTAACGGGTGACTGTGATTAAGTCGACGGGACATTCTTGAGGGAGGTTGCCGGAGAGGGGGCCGGTTGTGAGGATGGTAAAAAAAAAGAATGAAGGAGGCAGAGACGTGATAAAATGCGGCGTGATTGAAGGCTTGGGAGGGAAAGAGTTCGTTTTAGTTCTGTGATGCTGGTTTCACGTGAGTACTGTGACATGATAAATCGCGCGGCACGATTTTGGATGGCCTCCAGATTATTAGCGAGGTAGCTTGTGAAGGGTGCCAGATGGATGAAGCGTATTCTAGTTTTGGACGAACATAGGTCTGGAATGCGAGCTGTCTGATTTGGGTGGTGATGATTGTAAATTTCTCCGTAAGTAACCAAGAGTGCATGAAGCCTGCGAGCATATTGTTTCAATGTGAGTAAACCATTATAAATATTTATTCTGTAGGGTCACTGACCACTTGTCAAAATAGATGGTTGACATTTCGGAACCCCTACTGAAGGTAGGGGTTCCAACAAAGGGAAGTGACGCATTCTCCCTTAAGCCCGCCGCCCGAGGGAGAATGCGTCACCCTCGCTCGTCTTCAGGAGGTGGAGGAGATTCTGTCGCGCCTCCGATTGAGTCATCTCGTCTTGTTGGGACTTGCGGGCTCTCCCTTTCCCTCTGAACTGACAAGACTATAAAAAGCAGCGGCAGACTCCGCTGCGGCAGAGACTACTTGGGAGGCGTCGCAGTGACGACGCCAGACACCAGCTGTGTGAGCGTGTCGGTATTCTCTCCGGGTCAGCTTCTCTGCCCGTTCCTTCACGATGTTGTATTAAACGTTTGTTTTGTTAGAAGACTTTGTTGGGACCGTTGATATCGTCCGCCGAGTCACGGAGCCGCATGTAATAACTGGCATCAGCAGTGTATGAGCCACGCGAGCCCCAAATCTAATAACTGGCAAGCAGCGGTGAGACGACCAAGCCGTAACCGTGGTCGGTGGGACGAGTCAGACAAGCCAGATGAGACCGTCGTCCAACAACTGGTGATCAGCGGTGGATCGACGACGACCAAGCCGTGACCGTGGTTGGTGAGATGAGTCAGGCCTGACCGAGGTGCAACATCTGGTGGGAAGAGCTGAGATGTCCCAGGCGTGACCCGTGCAACAAGCAGCTCAGCGGAAAGCCGGGAGCAGTGCAACGAGCCCTGTGTGATGAATGGTTGCCTGCAGCGGAGTGACTGCTCTGGATTCTTGGCTGCGAGGTTTGGTGAGTGCGGGACTTGCTTCTACTGAGTTTTGCCAGGCTTTTGTTAGGTTGAAAACGGAGCTGGTAATTGTGTTGTCGTTGTTGCTGGGTTAATTTGCAGCAACGCAATAGTGGGTAGTAGAGAAGGCAGAACTCAGAACAGCCATGGATTTGGATTTGATGTCGTTGCGCAAACCGAAATTGCTGGAGCTTGCGAAGGAGTTGGGTCTGAATTTGCCAGACAAACTCAGAAAGCCAGAAGTGTAAAAGGCTGTTCTTGCGTTGGAAGCTGAAGATGACGAGCTTTCGGAATGCCTTGATATTGTCACAGAAGCCAGTGAAACTGGTTCAGCAGGTTTACTCACAGCTAAGTAAAGCTCCGGTAAGATAAGGCACGGAACCGACTGGCGGGCGAGCACCGAGAGCGAAGAAGACGAGCGCGTGCCAGCCTCCCGAGCTCGCCACTTGGCGGCGCCAGTAAGATAACATTGCGGCATTGCCCCTCCCGGTGGAAAAGGCATCGTCCCGATGCCGGGTGGCGAGGTCGAGGATAACGGTAGTCGGTGAGGATGCCGCGTTCACATAAAGCAGGTAAAGGAAGCAAAAAAACACACGTGCAGCATGACCTAGAGGGAGTAGAAGGGCGTCATCCTGGCGACATGTACGACTTCCGATTGTGCTTGCCGTCGGGATGAGCGAACAGTTCCTTGCGGGATCACTTCGTAGGTGACGTCGCTGAGTTTGCTTTGTACTTCGTACGGGCCGAAGTAGAAGCTTCTCGGAGCGACCCCGCTGGCGAACAGGTGTCCACATCCAAACCTAATCGCCAGGGTTGTAAATTATCTCCCTGTGACGAAGCTTATAACGTCGAGCATCTTTAACTTGCTGTGTCCGGACTCTCAGTCTAGCCAGCTGGCGAGCGGCCTCGGCATGCTGCACGAACTGGTCGGCATGGGCAATCGATGGGTGGGCAACATCTGGCAGTAGCATTGCGTCCAGCATGGTGACAGCCTCGCGACCGTACACCAAGCGGAACGGTGTGAAGCGGGTCGTTTCCTGTACTGCAGTGTTATACGCAAATGTTGCATACGGTAGTATCTGGTCCCAGTTCTTATGGTCTTCGTCGACGTACATGGAAAACATATCAGCGATGGTCTTATTGAGTCGCTCAGTAAGGCCATTCGTCTGAGGGTAGTAAGCTGCTGTTCTGCGATGACAAGTGCCACTGAGCCGCATCGCTTCCTGGGTTAGAGCAGAAGTACATGCCGTGCCTCTGTAAGTTAAAACGATCGCAGGGGCATCATGACGAAGGACTAGATTAAAGATGAAAAAGTTCGCAATATCAGTAGACGTGCCGCTGGGAAGAGCTTTCGTCTCACAATAGCGGGTTAGATAATCTGTGGCGACTATAATGTACCGGTGGCCCAATGATGACGTAGGAAATGGGCCGAGCAAGTCCATACCGACTTGGTGAAAAGGTACTCGCGGAGGAACGATAGGCTGCAGCAGGCCGGCCGGCTTGACAGGTGGTATCTTCCGACGTTGGCAATCACGGCACGTCCTAACATAGCGCTGAACCGTAGCGGCAAGCTTGGGCCAGTAGTACTTTTGTTGTACTCATGCCAAGGTGCAAGAAAAACCGAGATGTCCGGCAGAAAGCTCGTCGTGGCATGCCTGCAAAACGTCGGTACGGAGCGGCGTTGGGACAACCAGCAGATACTGAATGTCTGTGAAAGCGTAGTTTTTCTTGTAGAGGACGCCGTCACGCAAGCAGAACGACGACAGGCCACGCGTGAAAAGGCGAGGCGGAGGTGAGGCGGTTCCTTCGAGATAATCGATGAGGGGCCGCAGTTCGGTGTCGTCTCGCTGCTGTTGAGCGAGATCTGGCGTCGTGAGAGCGCCGAGAAAAACGGAGTCATCTGCTTCAATTGACGAACACGGGATAGGGTCTCGGGATAGGCAGTCAGCGTGACAGTGCTTCTTGCCGGATTTGTACACAATAGTGACGTTGAACTTCTGTAAGCGGAGACTCCAGCGAGCTCACCGGCCTGAAGGATCTTTAAGGTTCGCTAACCAACAGAGTGAGTGGTGGTCGCTGACCACCCTAAACGGCCGACCATACAAATACGGCCGAAATTTTTGTTACCGCCCACACAACTGCAAGGCACTCCTTTTCGGTAGTAGAGTAATTCGCTTCGGAACGGGACAGGGTGCGGCTGGCGTAAGCAATTCCCCGCTCAACGCCTTCTTGCCACTGAACGAGAACTGCACCGAGGCCAATGTTACTGGCGTCGGTATGCAATTCTGTGTCGGCCTCCTCGTCGAAGTGGACAAGTACAGGCGTTTTTTGAAGGCGCTTGCGAAGCTCCTCGAAGGCCCTTGGCTGCTCGTTGGCCCAGATGAAAGGCTGGTCGTCCTTTGTTAGACGAGTCAATGGTTCCGCTATTCGGGAGAAGTCGCGCACAAATCTCCTGTAATATGCACAGAGGCCCAAAAACCGACGCACGGAACTTTTATCAGTGGGAGTAGGGAAAGCAGCTGCGGCAGCCGTCTTCTATGGATCAGGGCTAATTCCCTCAGCACTCACTATGTGACCCAGAAACTTGAGCTGTTGGAATGCAAAGTGGCATTTTTCTGGTTTTAGTGAGAGTCCGGTCCCGCGGATGGCATTTAGCCGTCAATCGTTTGAGGTGCTCTTCGTAGGTCGCAGAGAAAATGACAACGCCGTCAAGGTAGACGAGGCACGTCTGCCATTTCAGGCCGGCTAGGACAGTGTCCATCATTCTTTAAAAGGTTGCGGGAGCGGAACACAAACCGAAGGGAAGCACCTTAAATTCGTACAGTCCGTCAGGAGTAATGAATGCGGTCTTCTCTCGATCACGTTCGTCGACTTCGATCTGCCAGTACCCACTGCGTAGATCGAGCGATGAAAAGTATGGGGCGTGGCGGAGTCGGTCGAACGAGTCATCGATTCGAGGCAATGGGTAGACGTCCTTTTTCGTAATTTTGTTAAGCCTGCTATAGTCGACGCAAAGTCTGAGTGTTCCGTCCTTTTTAGCGACCAGCACAACTGGTGACGCCCATGGGCTTGTGGATGGCTGGATCACATCATCGCGGAGCATTTCATCAACCTGCGCCCGAATAGCCTCTCGTTCTTTCGCCGATACTCGGTAGGGGTGTTGGCGGATAGGGCGCTCGGTGGGATCAACTATAATTCGATGTTTGGCTACTGACGTCTGTTTCACTTTGGAAGTGACGGCAAAGCAGTCACGGTAAGTGTCCAGAATTGCTTGAAGGCGGCGTTTCTGGGTAAGAGACAAAGCAGGATTCACGTCGGTTTGAACGGTATGTCCAGTGCTCTCGGGAGGGTTCTCGTTGGCCAGCGAAAGGGCGCAATGGGTGGATGACGCACTGACCTCGTCAAAATAAGCGATAGCTGTACCTTGCGGTAAATGGCGGTATTCGGCACTAAAGTTCGCTAAAAGCAGTTCAGTTCGTTTATTTCTCAAGGCAAAGACCCCCCGAGCGACGCAGACTTGTAGGCTCAACAATAAATTCACGTTCGTTTTCGCGAGGCCTTGAAAGGCGGGGGGGGGGGGGGGGGGGTTGTCGCACTGCACTGTAACAAACAAGCTGGTGCGTGGAGGTAGAGTGACATGGTCGTCGCACACTCGGAAAACTGGCCTGTCTGTGCAGTCGTCGCTGTGCTTTGTGTGCTCGTCGGAAATTGCGCGGTGAGTGAAAAAAGTCACCATGAAGTCACGGAGGTCGATGATTGCGTCGTTTTCTCTACGAAAATCAAGGCCGAGAATCAGGTCCTTGGAGCACTCTGCTAGCACAACGAAGCAACACGAGAAAGTTACGTGGTGAATCTCGACGCGAGCGGCGCACACTCCGAGCGGCGTTACCACATGCCCTCCGGCTGTCCTTATCAGGGCTCCGTGCCAAGGAGTCAGGACCTTTCGCAGAATGGTAGCAAGGCCATGACTCATAACGCAAAAAATCAGCGCCGGTATCTACAAGGGCAGTCGTGTTGTGGTTGTCAACGACGATCGGTATCTCGGCGGAATGTAGCTCACCGTCGACAAAGTGCGGCGTGTCAGGGATCGTCGGCCTGACGGGTCGTTCGTTGCGTCGAATTGTGGCGTCGAAGGTAAGCTTCTGGGATCGCCGTGAGGTCGTTGGACTTGGTGGTCGTGCGGTGCGTCGATTGGGGGCGTCGGAGGAACGCTTCGGCGATCGTCGAAAAGTGGTCGGACTGTTGGTCGGAGCCAAGGGTCGGAGGTCGGTGTGTGTGATCTAATCGGTGAGCGGAGGATGAAGGTCGTAGTGTTCATCGATGGCGGCACTACCCCCGAGGGTCGCCGTCTTCAGTTTGGCGCGGACTTGGGGACTGCGCTGAAGGAAGAACGGCAACTGGAGGAAAAGTGTCGCGGCGATGGTGACCTGGACTGGCGTCGCTGGAGGGACGCAGGTGGGACGTTGTCGCTGAGGTATTTTTCGATGTCCCGAGGCCGTTCGCCATAGCGCGGCCGGGGGCATCCGGTGAAAATCCGCTCAAGCCCTCCGACGGTACGGGCAGTGGCGCAGTACGAGACGGGCTTTGCCGCAATGAAAGCACAAAGGTTGATTGTCCGACGTGCGTCACGCGTGTGCTTTGCGAATGGGTGGTCGATTGTCAGGCACACCAGTCGAAACTGGATATTGGGGTGGAGGATGAGCGGGAAAAGCAGGGTTGCAGGGTGCTGATGGTTCAGGCGCAGGGGTACGCAACACGTCGCTGTACGTCATGATCTGTGGCGCAGGCGGCTGGGGTGACGGTACTGATGGCACTGCTTGATGGAGCTCTTCGCACACAATATCCGAGATGCCCCCAACACGTGGATGTTGTTCGAGAGAGGGCAGCTTTTGCAGCTCTTCGCGCACGATGCTTCGAGTTAGCTGACGAAGGGCTTCCTTGTCGGTTCCAGCCATTGGCAAACGGAAGTCTACGGCAACGATGTTCGCAGAGAGATCAAAATGTACAAATCGCTGATTCAAGGCACGCTCAATGCTTGTTGCTTCTTTCGTAAAATCAGCCACAGTACGTGGAAGGTCACGTACAAGGCCAACGAACAACTGCTCCTTGACGCCTTGCATAAGGTGGCGCACCTTCTTTACCTCCAACATGGAAGGATCCGCCCGGTTGAAAAGGCGAGTCATTTCTTCTACAAACATGGCGACGTTTTCATTAGGCTGCTTTGCTTGGGACTGTAGAGCGAGTTCGGCCATCTCTTTTCTTGCATCGTTGCCGAATGTTGCGAGCAGCTGCCGCCGGAAATCCTGCCAGGTGGAAATGGTAGCCTCATGGTTTTCGAACCACATCTTGGCGACATCCTCTAGTGCGAAATAAACATTCTGCAATTTCCGCTCCTCTTCCCACGCATTAAACACAGCGACCCGATCATAGCTGCTCAGCCAGTCCTCAACGTCTTCGAACTTGTCGCCATGGAACGGCGTGGGCATACGTGGAGTATGGCAGATCAGCAGCTGCGCACTCACGGGAAACTGAATTGTCTGGATTGCCGCTGTAGTCATCGTGGTTCGTGGTGGGGAAACAAGAGGACCACACTCTGGAGCTAAGCCTCTAAAACGACGGCTCGCCTTGTGCACAGGTGTCGTGTCCACGGTGTGTAGATGGGCGTAGGGGGCAACCAGAGGCTCTTCGTACATGGGATCTACCCAGAAGTTCCACCAAAAATGCCACAGAAGCCAGTGAAACTGGTTCAGCAGGTTTACTCACAGCTAAGTAAAGCACCGGCAAGATAAGGCACGGAACTGACTGGCGGGCGAGCACCGAGAGCCAAGAAGACGAGTGCGTGCCAGTCTCCCGAGCTCGCCACATGGCGGCGCCAGTAAGATAACATTGCTGCAATATCATTGACGAACGTCAAGAGGAACATGAACGTAAGGAACGTCACGAGAAAGAGAAACATAAACGTAGGGAACGTCACGAGAAAGATTAACGTGAACGTAGGGAACGTCACGAGAAAAGGGACGCCCGCGTAAAGAAACTGATGCAGCTGGAGATCTCAGCACCTGGAATGAGCGTGGAAAAGCTTAAAGCTTTCAATGCCATGCAATGTAACGATTGGATACCGCGAGACGGTCCACCACCGTTCCTCATCGCCGAAGATATGGCACAGTATTTGGCAGACTTCGAGAGTGTCTGCAGAAGTAAACGCTTCAAGCGAGACAGTTGGGCACAGAAGTTGGTAGCTCTTCTCTCCGCTGAAGCGTCGGAAGCTTGGGGGCTGGCATGAGCGGTTGTTCGAACTTGACTGAAAGTGAGTCATGCGCGGCTGGCCGCGATGCATACGCAGCGCCACACTTTGACGACACCGGTGCCCTACTACCTCCGCTTACCGCTAGCTTGTCGGAGAGGGCGTGAAAAGAAAGTAGAAAGAGAATATTCAAGTGCTGCCGACGAAAAACACGGAAAGGCAGGCGCGAGAAAGAATGCTGCCATCGTAAGGAGAGGAAATTCAAAAGATTGCGAACAGAAAGCAGAAATCCTGCGTTCCAGTGCTGCCGTAGAAAAAAAGACGGAATGGCAGGCGCGAGAAAGAATGGAGCAAGTTGAACCTATCGCGAAAAAGAAAGCGACTATCCCAAATGCACAAATGCGCCCGTGCCGAGAAAATGCGTGACTGGTGCGCAAAACGTAAGGAGAGGGATAGGATGTTTAGAAAAGCGTGTGACTCGTGCTCGTATGTTTCTTTGCATAAAAACAGGAAGGTAAGGTTGTTCCACGAAACGGACCGCCGGAGCTCCAGTTAAAAGGGTGATCTCAAAGGTAACGCCGATGTCTTAAGTCGGAGCCCTAACGTGAGAAGAAGCCTGTTTTCACTTGTTGGTGGTTTTCTTCCTGGCATAAGATTTTAAACATATTGTATTGTATTATCTTTGTTTGAAAGTTGTGTTTTCGAAAGCGCAATTTTCAAGTTTGTGGACGCGTTCCAAGTGCATGCTGCTGAGCTGCCCTTTATTATAGATGGGGGCATAAGAGGGAAATAGCCTGGCACAACTTAGTGAAGTTTGTGCCGTGCTTGCTGGCTGAACGGTTGTTTTTAGCGTGGTTGTGACTTTGTGGGTTGTCAGAAAACTCTCCCGAAGACAAGCTGCAGAGTGCCTTGGGAACCAGAACTTGCCAAGGACGCCTTCTGGCTGTTTGGGCTCAAGAGAAGCAGAGTCGGACGACCCCGGCTAGCAGCAACATCCCAATCCCTTCGGACAGCAGGTGCAGCCCCCTGCCCTGCTGTGTGCGTGCGTGCGTGTGTGTGTAAACGCTGGCCAAGCGCGGCGCTCGAGGGAGAGTGCGTTGCCCTCGCCCGTCTGCATGAGGTGGAGGAGATTCTGTCGCGCCTCCGATGATTGTGTCATCTCGTCTTGTTCGGACTTGCAGGCTCTCCCTTTCCATCTGAACTGACAAGCCTATAAAAAGCAGCAGCAGACTCAGCTGCGACAGGGACTAGTTGGGAGGCCTCGCAGTGACGACTCCAGACACAGCTGTGTGAGCGTGTCGCTTCTCTGCCCGTTCCTTCATGATGATGTATTAAACGTTTGTTTTGTTAGAAGACGCCTCGTCTTTGCTGGGACCGTTGATGTCGTCCGCCGAGTCACGGAGCCGTCAGGCCGACGCTACTGATGGGGCTGCGAGCCGCATGTAATAACTGGCGTCAGCGGTGGGCTGAGCCACGCCAGCCCCAAATATAATAATAGCCAGAGGTGGTCGAAATTATACTAAAGACCGCCCTTACAAGACCTCTTCTTTCACTCACACCTTCGTCCCCTCGCTCATTCAGTGTCCCCTAACCCCGCCGGGGTGGCGCAGTGGTAACGGAGCTCGCCTACTGTTCCCAAAGATGCGGGATCGAATGCCGGCTTCAGCGACTATTCAATGGAAGTGAAAAACAATGAGCCCATGTGCTGTGCGATGTCAGTGCACGTTAGAGATGCCAAGGTGGCCGAAACTTCAGAAAACCTCCACTACGGCGTCTCTCATAGCCTGAGTGGCTTTGGGACGTTAAACTCCAAGAGGGCCCTCCCTACAATTGAAGCGCTCCCAATTATCATGTAGGGAGCTCCACCCCCACCTTCAGTACAACTGGCAATAAATGCTTCCCCCGGTGACCTATTCAAATTGTCGCCCCGCCAAGGTGGTGCAGTGGTGACGGCGCTCGGCTACTGTGTCCAAGAATGGGGGATCGAATCTCGGCTTCGGCGGCCGCTTTTTGATAGAGGTGAAAAGCAAAGCGCCCGTGTGGTGTGCGATGTCAGAGCACGTTAAAGAACCTCAGGTGGTCGAAATTTCCGGAGTCCTTCACTACGGCGTTTCCCATAGCCTGAATCGCTTTGGGACGTTAAACCCCACAAACTAAACCAAACCTATTCACATCGTCGGACGTATAAACCCAATAGCTTATTATAAGGCTTGGCACCTGACGGCTGGTGCGGCTTCCATGCGAGACAAAAATTTCTATTTAAGCGAAAAATTTACTAGCCTCGTCGAGCAAAGCTTATACGCGCGGTAATTCAACTTCGAGTGACACACGAGTAGCACGTTCGGCGTGCGCAGCAGATGACCTTCTATTCTTCTAGTTGATTGATTGAATGCGCTTTATTGAATGGGAAGGCTCATGGCCATGGATTATGTCTACTCCCCTTTACCCACATCCATTCTTCCAGTTTGCATACAATTTGTTTTGAAGCGCAAGCTTCACTGCGCCAGTCAGCTGGAGCCTCACATTACCCCTATATGCCACGCAGGCTCGTTCATAACAAGCATGAAAATGGGTTGTGCATAGAACGCCAGTGAACTTTGATGCTTTCAACGGAAGCTGGTTGAGTTCGATGCAGCCCTCGGTCACCCACAGCCAAACGTTTCGCTCCACATTTGGTTAAGCAGCGGGTTAAGCATTTTTTTCACGCACCTAGCACACGTTATCCGTACTAGCACATATCTCCACAAATGTACAACATTGTTTGACACAACGCCACACAGTCTTCCAACCACCCACATGCCCTTTTCGTCCCCCACCACCGCTGGCCATCTCGCTCGCCTCCTGGGACCTCCTCCTTGATAATAGCTTCGACACTTTCCTGTCGTCTAGACTTGGCTGTGGTGGCCAAGAGGTTTCCAGACAGCCACGGAAGAGTCGCGAGCCAGAATCAGTGCTTTGGCTGCGTTTCCTTGACGTTCACAGACAAGGAGGAATTAAACTACAGCGACCCGTGTCTTACCGTGCTTTCTCTCTGTAAAGTAGGTTCACGCTTATATGTTTCTAACCTGGCTTACCACAGAATAACCAAACATCACAAAGCTTTCGCTTGCATAACCAGGCTTAGCCGAGCTATGCCGTCGCCCATCCACAGTGTAATCAAGTTTAATTACAACAAGTACTCCTCGCCGCATGAGTATCTTTTGCGACCTTGTCGTCATCTCCGAGTCGGTGGAAATGGCGGTCACGACGCGCTTTTTAAAAGATTTTATCCCACATTTCTGTCAGCACTCCGCGCAGGGGAACAACGGTGGCTCAACTGTGGTCAGTGAGTAGACGGATACATTTTCCTTTTTATTTTATTTTTTATTTTTTGTGTAGAAAAGCCATCATTAGCGCGGGTATAGGGCGCCTTCTTTACCTCTCTACTGTTCGTTTGCTTCATTTATAGCATATCAATGTGAGCAGCAGGGAGAACTGCTGTCATTGCATTTAACCTTAACTTAGAGACCGCTTTTCTTTCTCGATGCTGAATACTGAAATCTCCTTCTTACTTCAGGATAATGTTCGGCGTTGGACCCATTTTATTAAAAGGCAAACACACATACAACCTTGTCCATCTGAAGCGTTTGACCGACCCCAACATAACGTACCACATTCGGGCAACAATCATGGAGGGCAGCTACCTCCTCAGCAACAGCGAGCGGTCTTACCGTGTGCCCTACTTCTCCAGAGATGAGAGTCCACAGGGCTACTACTTCGACCTTACCGACAACATGAAGCCTATCAGAGTCTACGTGGTAAGTCCACAACCATATTATTTTTCTCGTATGGGCTAAGGCAGTACAACTTTAAACAGTATGCACAGTATGCACAGTGCGAGGAAAATGAAGAAAAATGACAGCAGCTAGCAACCATCTGCGTACATGAAACAAGCTTGGCTTCATCACAATAATGTGACCAATTGCAAAAGCTCAAAACTTGATTGCTCATCAAGGAACCACGACACAACTCCAGCGATCTAACGATTTAGCGAGGTAGCACGCGCGCAAGTTGGATTGTGAAACCCCTGCCTTTTTTCGCTCTCCGTGACCTGTAATTGTGATGCTTCGGGCTCGTTTATATTTTTGGCTTCCTTGTTCCAATGAAGCCATCGGCAGACACCACCTGTACTATAGTCCGTTTCATAGTTGTCCTCGTTTTCTAGCACTGCCGAATGTTTTTTTTTTATTTTATGTGAACTAATTTATAGCCATGAATATCAACGCATGAATGGAAAATTATTGATGTGGTCCTGTGTCAAAAAACAGTCAGAGGTTCCGTCAGTGAAGAAGGACGAGGTTAAGAAAGCTGTAAAAAACTATAAAATCAGATGGGGAGGGTCAGGTAATAACAGATTTGTTTAAGGGCGGGAGGGGGGGGGGGGGTGTTATCGTGCTAGGAAAATTGGCCGCTCTGTATACGCAGTGCCTGATGACATCGATGGTACCGGGATCAAACGCTACCATTATCTTATTTCATAAGAAAGGGGACGCTAAGGATTTGAAAAAACAGGCTAATCAGCTTACTGCCTGTTACCTATGAGGTGTTTATTAAGGTAATCACTAACAGAATCAGGACAATTGTACAATCAATCAAGCAAAAGATGAAGCCTGTTTACGGAAAGGGTACCCTACAATCGATCATATCCATACCATCAACCAGGTGATAGAAAAATGCTGGCAATATCATCATCATCATCATCAGCCTGACTATACCCACTGCAGGGCGAAGGCCTCTCCCATATTTCCCAACTTAACCCGGTTCTGTGCTAGCTGCATCCACTTGACCCCTGCGAACTTCTTTACCTCATCCTCCCACCTAACTTTCTGCCGCCCCCTGCTACGCTTTCCTTCCCTTGTAATCCAGTTTGTTACCCTAAGCGACCATCGGTTATCCTCTCTTCGCACTACATATCCTGCCCATGTCCATTTCTTCTTCCTAATTTCCACTAGAATGTCAGTAACTTGAGTTATTTCTCTGACCCACTCTGCACGCTTCCTATCTCTTAATGTTACCCCTACCATTTTTCGTTCTATAGCCCTCTGGGTTGTCCTCAACTTAAGTAGAACCCTCTTGGTCAGCCTCCACGTTTCAGCCCCATAGGTGAGTACAGGTAAGATGCAACTGTTGTACACTTTCCTCTTGAGCGATACCGGTACGCTGCTAGTCATAATCTGCGAGTGCTTGCCAAATGCGCTCCATCCTAATCTTATTCTTCTTATTTCCTTTTCATGGTCCGGATCTGCGGTTACTACCTGTCCTAAGTAGACGTATTCGCCTACTATTCCAGTACTTCGCTACCTAATGTAAACTGCTGTTCCTTTCCGAGGCTGTTCAACATTACCTTAGTCTTCTGCAAATTGATTTTCAAGCCTACCTTTCTACTTTTCCTGTCTAGGTCACCAATCATTATTTGCAGTTCATCCCCCGAGTTGTTTAGCAAGGTAATGTCATCAGCAAATCGCAGATTACTGAGGTATTCTCCATCTACCCTTATCCCTAACTGCTCCCATTCCAAGTCTCTGAATACATCCTCTATAAGCAAGCTGTGAATAGTACTGGGGAGATTGTGTCTCCTTGCCTAACACCTTTCTTTATGGGAATTTTGTCACTTTATGCAGAACTATGGTTGCTGTGCAGTCACTATATACATCTTCCAGCACTTTCACGTACGGCTCGTCTACCCCCTGATTTCGCAATGCCTGCATCACCGCCGCGGTTTCAAGTGAGTCAAATGCTTTTTCGAGATCAATGAATGCTATGTATAAGGGCTGGTGATATTCCGAGCATTTTTCTATCACCTAATTGATGGTATGGATACGATCGATAGTAGAGTACCGTTTCCGAAAACCTGCTTGATCCTTTGCTTGATTGCAGTCTAAGGTAGCCCTGATTCTATTAGCGATTACCCTAGTAAATACCTTATACGTAACAGACAGTATGCTGATTGGTCTGTAATTTTTAAGGTCCTTAGAGTCCCCTTTCTTATGAATGAGGATAATGTTTGCATTTTTCCATGGTTCCGGTACCGTCGATGACACCAGGCACTGCGTATACAGGGTGGCCACCTTTTCTAACACGATATTCCCACCGTCCTTCAGCAAATCTGTAGTTATCTGATCCTCTCCAGCTGATTTCCGCCTTTTCATAGTTTCTAATGCTTTCGTGACCTCGTCCTTCGTAACTGGTGGAACGTCTGACTGTTTTTCCCTACCGCCAATGTCCTTACGGTCCTGACTGCTTTGGCTACTGTAGAGATCTGTATAGAACTCCTCGGCTACTTTGACTATCTTATCCATATTCGTATTGCCGTCCTTGTCCCTTATCGCATACATCTGGTTTTTGCCTATGCCCAATTTCTTCTTTACCGCTTTAAGGCTTCCCCCGTTTTTACAGCATGCTCAATATTCTCCATGTAATACTTCCTTATATCGGCCACCTTGCGCTTATTGATTAGGTTTGATATCTCGGCCAATTCATTCTGGTCTGTTGGATTGGAAGCTTTCATACTCTGGCGTTTCTTAATCAAATCTTTCGTCTCCTTAGACAGCTTACCGGTATCCTCTCTAACTATCCCACCACCTACTTTTACCGCACACTCAGTTATGATATCTCTGAAATTATTGTTCCTTGCCTCTAGGGTAATGTCGCCATTCTCGTTTAGACCTGAATATCTATTCTGTAGCGAGATCCTGAACTCTTCTTCCCTCCCCTCCTTCACACCGCTAATTCGTTAATGGGTTTCTTTCTTACTAATTTGTTGCGTTCCTTCTTCAGATTTAGGCTAATTCGGGACGTCACCATCCAGTGGTCACTGCATCGCACTTTCCCGATTACCTCTACATCTTGCATAATGGCGGGGGTTGAACACATTATGAAGTCAATTTAATTTTTGTCTCCCCGTTAGGACGTTTTCATGTCCATTTCCGGTTCTTCCATTCTCTGAAGAAGGTATTCATGATTCTTAAGTTATTGCGCTCTGCAAACTCAACTAGTAACTCTCCCCTGCTATTACTAGAACCAATGCCATGGTCACCTACTGCCTGGTCTCCTGCCTGCTTTTTCCCTACATTGGCATTGAAGTCGCCCTTTAGTACAGTATACTGCGTCTTTACTTTTCGCATTGCCGATTCTACATCTTCGTAGAAGCTTTCAACTGCCTGGTCATCATAACTATATGTAGGTGCATAGGCCTGTACAACCTTCAGTTTATATCGTTTATTAAGCCTAATAACGATGCCTGCCACCCTCTCATTAATACTATAGAATTCATCTATATTACCCGCTATATACTTATTGACAAGGAAACCTACTCCTAGTTGTCGCCTCTCTGGTAAACCTCGATGACACAGTACATGCCCATCCTTTAGTGCAGTATATGCTTCATTCGGCCTCCTAACCTCACTAAGCCCTATGATCTCCCATTTCATACCCTCTAGTTCCTCTAACAGCACTGCTAAACTGGCTTCACTAGCTAGGGTTCTAGCGTTAAACGTTGCCAGGGTCAGTTTCCAATGGCGGCCTGTCCAGCGGAGCCAGGTATTCTTAGCACCCCCTGCTGCATCACAGGTCTGACCGCCGCCGTGGTCAGTTGTTCCGCAGCCGCTGGTGACTGAGGGCCGGGGTTTTATGGAGCTTAGCATAGGAGGTTGCGGCCAATTACTGCACCAGGGTGGCCAACTCCTGTTCTGGTGAGGGAGTGCGTTGCCGGAGGTGTTCACCGGTATCAGGTCGCGCCCCAAACCTGTTTATGCAATTCCATCGACACGCGGATTTTTTTTTATAAGGGCTGACAATATAACCAGCCCTTATACATATAGCATTCATTCGTTACGAAAAAACATTTGGCTCAGTAGAAACATCGGCAGCCATGCAGCCATTGCGAAGTCAGGGTGTTGACGAGCCGTTTGTGAAAGTACTGGAAGGTGTCTCTACTGGCGGCAGAGCAAGCCTAGTTCTGCATAAGGAAAGTGACAAAATTCCCTTAAAGAAATGTGTTAGACAATGACACATGATCTCCCCAGTGCTATTCATAGCTTGCTTAGAGGAAGTATTCAGACTTGGAATGGGAGCAGTTAGGGATAAGGATAGATGGAGAATACCTCAGAAATCTGTGATTCAGTGCTGGCATTGTCTTATAAAGTAACTCAGGTGATGAGCTGCAAAGAATGATTGATAACCTAGACAGGAATAGCAGAAAGGTAGGCTTGAAAATCAATATGCAGAAGACTCATGTAATAATCAACAGCCTCAGGAAGGAACAACCGTTCACAATAATAATAATAATAATAATAATAATAATAATAATAATAATAATAATAATAATAATAATAATAATAATAATAATAATAATAATAATAATAATAATAATAATAATAATTCTTTATTTTTCCTTTACTACAAGGAAAGGAAAGGAGCAGCCGCTGAAAAGCTGCTTCGAAGAGCAGCTTGACGGGGCGGCTGCCCCTGCAAATGACGGCATTTCACAGCCGAGAAAGTCACGCCCCCACAGTGAATAAACAATCAATGGAGAAATAATTAGAATACAAAATAAACTGGGTAAATCAGGAAAAATACATGAAAATAAAACAGAAACGCCGCAAGACAGAACACCTAACTTAAAAATATGTATTTATAGAAACATTTCGAGGATTAATTTAATGGGAGGAAGAGAGAAATCTTGACCACTATTAGCAAAGTATTGATTTAATATGGTAGGAAGCCTGAAGCGAAGCATCTGCTTGCCATAGTTCGTCCGGCACGCTGTAACGTGTCAATGTTCCGGGTTACGGGTGTCGTATGTGTTTATGTTGTCTTGAAGTGCTGCTATGAGTCTTAGTGTGTTGTCCTTTTTACTGATGCCTTGTTTATATAGTCGCAAAAGCCTGTAGTTATACAAAGATGTTACTTTAACTATTTTTAGCTGCTTAAATATCGGTCCTGTATGTTCGAGGTAAGAAGCTTTAGTAATATTTCTTATTGCACGTTTTTGAAGGAGTAGTAACTTTGTAATGTTTTCTGCTGTTGTTGTTGCCCATACTAGCAAGGAGTAGTTCAGAATAAACGAAAACAGTGATTATAAAGCATATTGTTAATAGTAAGAGGAAATGGAAATGTCGGCGTAAAGAACCTATTATGCGTGATAATTCGTTGACTAAATATTCTATGTGAACGTCCCATGTCATGTGCCGTCCCATGTCAACAATAAAAAGCTAAGCACTGGAAGTGGTTGGCGAATATGTCTACTTAGGACAGGTAGTAACCGCAGATACAGAACATGGAATGAAAATAACGAGGAGAATAAGATTTGGATGGAGCGCATTTGGCAAGTACTATCATGAGCAATATGAGCAAGAACACACGAGCGCGAGGCAGATAGCCTCGAAACCCACTTGGGGCGATACGGTGCGGCGGCTGTGGGAAACAAAAGGGAAAGGGCGCTGCGGTTCCGTTAACTGTTGTCACTCCCGCCTTACTAGCATTACTGCGAAACGGCAGCTGATTGCGAGGCACCGGCCGCTAGCGATGATAAGGCGGTTTTGAAGCGCAGATTGTGAACCGTGGTATCTGTAGTTCTGCGCCAGATACCGCTGTTTACCTTTTCGTTTCTTACTTTTTCTTTCTGGGAGCATGCTGCAATTAGCTTTTTCTGGTCGACGTTTTTTTAATGGCCTATGATATGCCAGTCACACCTCTCACGCAAACGTTCAAATCTGCGAAGAACGTAAAAATGCCTCATCACTTCCGACAGGGTGTCTTGCAATCAGCTGCCGTTTCGCAGTAATGCTAGTAAGGCGGGAGTGACAACAGTTAACGGAACCACTGCTCCCTTTCCACTGTTTCCCACAGCGGCCGCACCGTATCGCCCCAAGTGGGTTTCGAGGCTATCTGCCACGCGCTCGTGTGTTTTTGGTCATATTGCACATGATAGTACTCGCAGGTTATGCCTACCAGTGTACCGGTATCGCTCAGGAGGAAAGTATACAACAGTTGCTTCTTACCTGTACTCGCTTATGGGGCTAAAACGGTGGTTTGGGGTACTAACCAAATAGGGTGCTACTTAAGTTGAGGACCACGCAGAGGGCTTTGGGACGAAAAATGGCAGATGTCGCGTTAAGATATAAGAAGCGTGCTGAGTGGATCAAAGAAATAACTCGAGCTAATGGCATTTCAGTGGAAATCAAGAATAAGAAATGGTCATGGGCAAGACATGTAGCGCGAAGAGAAGATAACCGATGGCCGCTTAGAGTAACAAATCGGATTCCGAAGGAAAGAAAGCGCAGCAGTTGGCCGCACAAGGTTAAGTGGGCGCATGAGGTTAAGGAGTTCCAGGAGTCAATTGTTGATGCAGCTAGCACAGGACCTGGCTAGTTGGAGGAATTTGGGAGAGGCCTTCGCCCAGCAGTGGTTATACTCCGGATGGTGGTGATGATGATGACGGTATCGACCGCACCTTAAACGAGAAAAAAAAGGTCGCTATTCTCATAAGAAATGTTTATCAGTGGAACTTTGACCGACGGTAGCCATATAATCTCACTTCACCCTTTAAAGCAACCCTTGTTATATAATATATAGAAATTTGCAGGAGCTTATGTATCTATAATTTATTTATTTACTTACTTATTTACCCCCAGTGCCGACCTCAAAAGGGGAGTGGGTACATGGGATCGACAGAAAAGTAGCTTACAGGACACACACAAAAAAAAATACGTCTTTCAAAAATGAAGAAAATGAAAAAAAGACGCACCAAGGGAAGGAAAGTGGCCGAGCTATACAAAAGGAGATTTCTTATCGCATCCTTGAATGCTGTAAGAGCTTTGATGCAAACAATGGAAAAAAACATGTGGTTCTATTCTTTTTCATTTCTTGGCAAGAAAAATGAAACGCATATTTGTTAACAGAATGCCTGCACTTCATGTGTCTAACCGACGCGTATTTATTAATAAGTACGTTCAAAAGAAGATCACGTTTTAGTAATCGGATAGTGAAATTAATTTAGTGAAATAAGCCCAAACGGGAGAGCATTCTTAGAACGTTTAACTTTGGAAGGCCGGGTTGTGACTTCAATATTGAAACACTCGCGGTACGGGCATAATTAAAAAGAATGAAACACGTTGATCGATTTGAAACGGCTGTGATACCATCAATTAAGGCGCAAAGAGCTGGATTCCATATAAAGTTTTTAGTGCGAACCGGTTTCAGTGCGAATCTAGGGTTTTTATAGTCTTGATTTAAATGAGCGGAGTTGCTCTTTTACTTCAATCAGTCTGTCAGTTCAGTCGTTCAGTCGCGTCCGACTCTTCGTGACCCTATGGACCATGTCACGCCACGCTTTCCGGTCTCTCAGTATCTTTCTAACATCACATAACTTCATCTGCATTGCCTCGAGGATGCCATCTAACCATCGCGTTCGCTGCCTACCCCTTCTCCGGCAACCCTAAACCTATCCCGACATCAAATCTTTCTCCAGCGACTCCTCTCTTTTCATCAGATGACCAAAGTAGCTGAGCTTTAACTTTAGGATTTGACCCTCCAATGAGCAGTCAGGGTTTATGGTCGACAATATCGACTGATTTGATCTTCTGGCAGTCCAAGGAACTCTCAAGAGTCTTCGCCAGCACCACAATTCAAACGCGTCAATTCTTCCGCGGGCAGCCTTTTTCACAGTCCAACTCTCGCATCCATACATTCCAACTGGAAAGACCATAGCACGAGTTATACGGATTTTGGTTGGCAGACTAATGTCTCTGCTCTTTACTAGGCGGTCAAGGCTAACCATTGCTCTCTTTCCCAGAAGCAGGCGTCTCCTAATTTCGTGGCTGCAGTTTCCTTCCGAGGTAATCTTGGAGCCCAAGAAGAGAAAATCTGTCACAGCTTCCACTTCTTGTCCATTGATGCTCAAGGACTTGATAGGGCAAGACGCCATGATCTTTGTCTTTTTAATGTTCAGTTTAAGCCCAAACTTCTCACTCTCTTCTTGTACGCGCATCAGAAGTCTCTTGAGTTCCACTTCACTTTCTGCCATTAAAGTGGTATCATCCGCAAATCTAAGGTTGTTGATACGTTTTCCAGCATTCTTCACTCCAGCTGAAGACTCGCCCAGACCGGCCTTCCTCATGATGCACTCTGCATATAGGTTAAATAGGCAAGGCGACAGTATGCAGCCTTGCCTCACTCCTTTCTCAATCGGAAACCAATCAGTAAGACCTTGCCCAGTTCTGACTGTGGCCTATTGTCCTTCATACAGGTTCCTGAGGAGACAGATGAGGTGAATTGGAACTCCCATTTCTTGGAGAGCTTGCCACAATCTGCTGTGATCTACGCATCAAACGCTTTCGCATAATCAATAAAGCAGAAGTAGATGGGTTTCTGGAACTCATTTGCTTTTTCCATGATCCAGCAAAGGTTGGCAATTTGGTCTCTAGTTCCTCTGCCCTTGTGAAACCCAGCTTGCACTTCCAGAAGCTCACGATCCACATACTGCTGCAGCCTATCTTGGAAGATTTTCAACATCACCTTGCTAGCATGCGAAATAAGCGCGATCGTGCGGTAATTGGAACAATCTTTGGCACTGCCTTTCTTTGGAATGGGGATGTAAACTGACCTCCTCCAATGTTGTGGCCACTGCAGGGTTGTCCAAATCTTCTGACATAATGTATGCATAATTTTAACAGCGTCATGGTTGAGGTTTTGAAGCTACTCAGCTGGAATGTCGTCAATCCCGCTAGCTTTGTTCTTAGCAATGCTGGCTAAGGCCCATTCAACTTCACTCTTCAGGATGCCCGGCTCGAGATCAGTAATCACAACCGTCTTATGTTGGGTTTGCACATTCGGGTCCTTCGTACAGTTCTTCTGTGTATTCCTGCCACCTCTTCTTTATCTATAAGGCTTCAGTGAGGTCCTTGCCTCGTTTGTCCTTTATCACGCCCAGCTTAGCACAGAAGCTTCCTTTGATATCTTTGATTGTCTTATACTGAGCTCTTGTGTTCCTTAATTGGCTGTCCTCAACTGCTTGGCACTGTATGTTCAGGAAGGCATTCTTATCTCTTCTTGCTATTTTCTGAAAATCCGCATCGAGAACCTTGTATCTTTCTCTTTCCCCCATAACTTTTGCCATCCTCCTTTCCTCAGCTATTTGCAAAGCCTCTTCAGATAACCAGTTTGCTTTCTTGCATTTCTTTTGCTTTGGAACTACCTTAGTAGCAACTTCTTGTATTATATCACGAACATCAGTCCACATCTCTTCGGGCTGTCTGTCTTCTAGATCTAATTCTTGAAATCTATTCCTCACGAATTCCACAGCATATTCTAATGGCATTTGATCCAGATCATTCCTGAAAGGCCTTCTAGTTTGCTGCGTTTTCCTCAATCGAAGCTTAATTTTGGCAACAAGAAGCTGATGATCGGTGCCACAATCGGCCCCAGGTCTTGTTTTTACTGCTTGTATAGCGCTTCTCCATCTCTGCCGGCAAAGAATATAATCGATCTGATTCCTGTACAGACCGTCCGATGAAGTCCATGTGTACATGCGCCTCTTGTGCTGTTGAAAATGAGTATTCGCTATGTTCAGGTTGTTTTCTTGACAAAACTCTACTAGCCTCTGCCCAGCTTCATTTGGCTCGCCAAGACCGAACTTGCCTATAATTCCGGATATTTCTTCACTCCCGACCTTAGCATTCCAGTCTCCTATGAGAAAAGCGACGTCTGATGATGGGGTGCGGTCTAAAAGGCATTGTAGGTCCGCATAAAATCTCTCAACGTCAGCTTCTTCAGCAGTAGTGGTCGGTGCATAGACTTGGATAACTGTTATGTTGAAAGGGTGACCATGGATCCGAAGTGAAATCATTCGGTCGTTTTTGGGGTTGTACCCTGGCACTGGTTTGCCCATTCTTCTGTTTACTATGAGAGCGACCCCATTCCTTCTCTTGGATTCGTGCCCACAATAAAAGACATAATGGTCGCCGGAGTTAAATTCTCCCATTCCGGTCCACTTGAGCTCGCTGATACCCAAGATATCAATGTTCAATTTGTCCGTTTCTCGCTTGACGATATCCAGTTTACCTTGTGTCATAGATCTTACATTCCATGTTGCTATGTGATATATCTCCTTGCAACATCGGACTTTCCGGTTGCTTTCCGTCACATCCACAACTAAGCGTCCGTTTCGCTTTAGCCCAGCCGCTTCATTCGTCCTGGGGCTACTAGGAATCGCCCTTTGTTCATCCCCATTAACATGTGGGACGCCTTCCAACCTGGGGGCTCATTTTCCGGCGTCATATCATTAATGGTATTGTGACTGGCCATAGGGCTTTCTTGGTAGGAAATACTGGAGTGGGTTGCCATTACCTTCTCCAGTGAATCACATTTTGTCAGAACTCTCTGCAGTGACCTGTCTATCTTTGGTGGCCCTACACAGCAGAGCTCACGACTTCATCGAGTTTTGCAAGCCCCTCCGCCACGACAAGGCAGTGCTCTTTTACTTAGCCAATAGAAACTTTCAGTGGCTGTGCGCATTGTGCATTGCGGTCTCAGCTGTACATATAGCACCATCTCAAAGACGGCAACAGGTGATGGGGTCGCCCACATGGAGGGAACTTTCTCTGAGAACGTCATGCTGCGCGACGGAACGCCGACGCACCATTGCACCACTGCAGCAAAAAACTGGCGGCGTCCAGCCCGAGTGAGAAAATGGTCCGATTCAACAACGCACTCTTTACACTGAATGACATTTCAAGAGCAACACATAAAATAGACAGTGTCTAAAATGGCGCTCAACAGCGCTTGTATACAGCCTTTGGGTAAGTCCGACACCGTAGCAACAGCGCACTGCGGGCGCGTTTGAGTAAGTGTTGTTGCGCGGAAAGTCGAAAAAGGTTCAGCTTCTGCTGCATCATCAAAGTAGGCAAAATCGTAACGCTTACATCATTTTAGAAGCGACCTTACCAAGGTGGTGCCACCCGCTAGCGCAGCGGACGACATGTCTCTGGCCGGCGGCTCCCTAGTTGTCGCTAGGCCTATTTTGTTTCGCTTCGATGGCACATGAAGGCGCTACGAAATTCCTTCGTGTTCTACGCATCAAATTACCTTGCTATCAATCCCATTCTCTAAAACTAAAGAGCTTTGCAGAATCTGCATTGGAGCAATGCGAAAGCACGGATGCTGCTATATTGGTTGCTTCTAGTTGCTAAATTCACATCTTGTTTACCCTTTTAGTCTTTGGTACTTTCGAATTGCGCGCCAATCTCTTCCTATGCCCTTGTTCTGATATACGTCTGGTTGCATGACGTCACATCCTTGACGTAATTCTAATTGACAGACTTCATTAACTGTTTTTTGCGCGCCAATCTCTTCCTATGCCCTCGTTCTGATATACGTCTGGTTGCATGACGTCACATCCTTGACGTCATTCTAATTGACAGACTTCATTTACTGTTTTAGTCTTTGGTACTTTCAAATTGCGCGTCAATCCCTTCCTCTGCCCTTTTTGGCTCGGCTTCCGGTTGTGCGACGTCACCTTAATTCACTGATTTAATTAACTTTTTATTATTTGATAAATTTTTACATCACCCTTATTGACTGACTTAACTAGTTTAGTACTTGATGCATTCAAATGTGTCGCCAAGTCATTAGTTATTGAGACCATTTTCACCTTTACTTTTACATTTTTGCCTCTAAATAATTGCAAAATAAGTTATTGACCTAAATATTTTTTTCGGAAACATTACGTCACCCTCTACCGACTGACACCAGTCATTAACCTCTATCACTACTCAATTACAGCTGCTGCGGACACGATTTTGCGGGCGCGGTCTGCTGACAGAAATCTGTGAACGTAGAGAAGTAATGCTTTCGCAATAAAATAATAAAAAAATGGCAGTGGCTTAGCTCAGCTTGGCGGGATATACGTAGGACGAGGTACGGTTCCCTGGCTGAGCTTGTTGTGGTCATTCATGTTTAGCAATGAGAGACAGATTTATTTATGACGTAGGGGGCACTTTGCACTGCTAAAGTATGATGAGGCGAAAGCGTCTGTTCCGCGGTGTTCTGAAGGCCTCCACTACGGCACCACACTCTACATTTTCAATTCCACCTTCCTCCTTCTCCTTGCTACTCGGTTAAGGTGTCCGCGGAGAATTGTGACAGATATTCTGTCTTTTCTTTCCTGTAATCCAATTTTACGCCGCTGATGCCTGCTGCACTGAGTCTGCTTCTTTATGCTGTGTGGTGCGGCGTTCGAGGAAGCGCCAAAGAAATGGCGCTGCACGGACGCCTGGACCGAACGCCCGGCGGGGTCAACTTCGTATATGCGTGAATCGCCTGGTGACGTAATCATCAGTCGTGACTTCATGGCCGGCTGTGACGTCATTATGACGTCAGTTCTGGTTATTAAACATTACCTGGTGTGACATCATTATGAAGTCACATCCGGCCATGACATCACAACCAATGACGTCACCATGCGATGAAATCATAGCCAGTCATTGCCATTAGTCATGACTTTTTATTACTAATGATTAATTAGTAGTAGACAGTGACTAGTTAGCAGTTAGTACCAATTAGTGGCCAGTTATCAATTAATTAGCACTAGTTAGTGACTAGTTAGCCATTAGTACTACACCAATGATTTAGCTCGCCAGATGTGATGTAGAAGCGATGTGACCACCACTCGACCACCGCCACGGCGCGGCCACCATCATGGCGAAAATGCAACTTTGCGGCCAACGCAGTGGGCGCGAGGACATACCGAGGCGCCACCTCTCGGAAGCGCCCGCATGACGAAGCAAGTGGGATAACGCACCTTGAACTGCCGCTGTAGGATGCTTTCCTAGGCAATTCAGTTGCGCGTTGATATTACATTCGTTTATTTATTTAATATGCAGCTCAGTCTGGGCCTGTATAAACTTAACTGGAGGTAGACTTTTTTTTTCGCATATCTCGATCACAGATCACAACATGCATACAATGATATATCTTTAGTTTATTCACAGACTCTGTCATTTGAAATTACTACATCACTCGAGACGCTGCCTGAGACAACTCACCCTTCATACCGCTGCCCGAGGCGGCTGAATCTAGTTCACTTTAGTGAAACTTCCTTGTCAATGTGTTAATTTAGAATAATTTGAGACATTCTGGCCTTCGCACGAACCCTCTTTTCTTTGGAAGGGTACTGCTCGATGGAGAAGCCAGCATCTTTACCATCCTTCCAGCAATTGTATCATTAGCTTGATACCTAATAAGCGCAAATTAAAACGCGCGCGCCGTTTCTTCTACCGCTCACAGAACTTTTAGCACCAAATCAGTGGACGAAATCTCACTCGCTGAAATGTCTGCTGCGCGCATCATGAGAATGGTCACTCGCTGATTTGCCATTCAAATTTTCATCAAGGAAGGTTCTGTGAGATTATATTTCTGGTAGCAATGAGAGCTTGAGCCGGGCTCCCTCGCCTATACGTCCGCATACAGAGCAGTAACGGACCGTCGCAACCGCTAAAATAAACTTCAGCAGCCTCAGTAACGATGCGAGATCAAAAAGTACAAGGCTGGAACTCTTATCAACCAAAACTACAGAAATAAACACGACTATTAGCTTTTAAAACGCAGAAATTAAATCGAGGTATTGCGCAGAATCTCGCGAATAAGTGGGAAACTTCTCGCAGACGTGCGGATTGACACGCTGTCGAGTTATGAGCCCTAGATGCTTTCGCCTTAAAGGGCGTCAGAGATAATGTTCACCGCGGGTCAGCCGAAACAACCACCTGCGCTGCCATCGAGATCAAACAAAGCGTCGCACGAAGCGCCGTAGTGCTTCTAGCTCATGTAATGTAAAAATAATACTGCGCGACGGACAAATGCACATAAACGATAGGACTAGCCCCTCCGCTTGTGTGCCTCTTCGTCCTCGTCCATCGCACCGCATTATGCATTAATCAAAATGTACCACATAAACTGGAGGGCTAGTTGTTCAGACATCTTCGCTGTGTTTGTCCCCTTTTCTCGTCTAGGCCACGTACCATTGCGCTGCCCCACTTGACAATGTACCAACTAGCCCAACAAGGGTTCTACTAGCCCATAGAAAAAGGGCCGCGCACGCACCCCACTTCCATATGCTCTCTCCGTCGTCTGCTGGCTGCCCGAGTGCTGCCCAGTACCACCAGCACAGATTCGTCCTGGAGAGTCTGACCAAGCGATGAACCTTGGCTGGTAGCCAACGGGCAGCCCGAAACGAGCCACCTTGAGGGAGCAATGCAATAGCGTTGTATTTGCATCATAAAGACAGCGACGTTTTATTCACAGCCAGAAGATTGACAATTTGTACGTCCTGGGATGTTGTACACGAACTTTGAAAAAGCAAATTTATTTGACTTCCCACCCCATTCGATACCTCACCGTAATGCCATTTGTGTGGAGGCACCTCTTAATAATTTTTATTCTACCACGCAGCTAATGGAAAACTATAATGATGGATCGGCACTATGAATCAGTTGTGTCTACAAAATGACATTTTTTGCAAAATTATTTTTCAACTGAAGGAAGTGTGTGAGCAGAGCCTTGGTTAAGTGCTCAGCCTTACTTCCTGTCTATAGTGCTTTGTTACTAAGTCTCTTTAGCTGGTCTTCTCGCGGCGTCCCCTGAACACTTAAATAGTTCATGTAACATAACATACAGTTTAACAAATGCCGTGCATAAAAATGCGGTGATAGCTGTGACCCTGTGTGCTCGCTTCATTTCATTTCATTTAATTTTATTTCCTTAAAGGCCCCAGGAAGGGGTGTTACATAAGGGGTGGGAAACATTATAAAAACATTGTTATTGTACTTTTTTTTTTACACTTTCAAAGAACTTTGATGAGCAGGTGATAACAGCGATGTCACCTTGAAGGCCGTTCCAGTCTGTAGCTGCGCGGGGAAAAAAGAAATGCGAAAAGGTAACGGTGCGTGACAATGGACGGGCGACGTGCAAGCGATGACTGGTGCGGGGTGATATGCGTGCTGGGGGAAGAATATAAGGGGCTCCTCGCATAGGACTGTTCAATATTTTATGGAATAAAGAAAGGCTAGAAGTGCGACGACGGAGAGGTAGCGATGATAAACCTGAGGCTGTTTTTAGGGCAGAGACACTAACATCATAAGAATACAGGGCATGGATGAACCTGGCAGCGCGATTTTAAACGTACTCGAGAGAATTAATGAGGTAAGCTTGATGGGGATTTCAAATGGCTGACGCGAATTCCAGTTTAGACCTGACGAGTGAATTATAGGCTAAGAGTTTAACATGTTGAGGCGCGCAATGTAGATGACGTTTTAAGAATCCTAATGTTTTATTGGCCGATGATATTGTGTTAGTTACATGCAAATTCCAAGAAAGATCACTAGAAAGTGTTACGCCTAAATATTTATATGACTGAACAGGTTGTACGGGCACTCCAGAGATTACGTAGGAAAAAATAAGAGGATTACGACAACGGTGGAAGGATAAAAGTTTACATTTATGTGGGTTAAGTTCCATTAGCCAGTGGTCACACCAGTTATGTACAGCATTAAGGTCGTTTTGTAGTGTTGATTGATCAGTGGGACCAGTGATAGTACGATAAACAACAAATCGTCAGCAAACATGCGTATGTTAGAGGTTACATGTGTTGGTAGGTCATTAATGTATATAAGAAAAAGTATGGGGCCAACTACTGATCCCTGGGGAACACCTGATGTCACCGGAAGGGAGCTAGAGAACTTATTAACAGTAACAAACTGGGAGCGATTAGTTAGAAACTCTTCAATCCATTTTAAAATGTTGAGGTGCAGATTTAATAGGGAAAGTTTTATCATTAAGCGTTTGTGTGGTACTTTATCGAAGGCTTTAGCAAACTAAAAGTATGACGTCGGACTGTTGATTAGAATGTGCAGGTTATGCTCGAAAATAGCCAGTTGGGTTTCACAAGAGTAGCCCCTACGAAACCCATGATGCGCGGGGTGAAACAAGTTGTTACAATCAAGGAAGGCCATGATATGTGTATAGATAACATGCTCAATGATTTTGCAGGGTACGCTGGTTAGAGAAATGGGGCGGTAATTTCATGGCGAGTTCTTGTTACCTGATGTAAAGACTGAAACGACCTTCCCACGTTTCCAATCGTTGGGTAGTTGGCCTGTGAGTAGTGACTGCGTGAACAATAATGAAAATAAAGACGCACATGTGTCTTTGGTGTTTTTCAGTATTTTAGTGTTGATATATTGTCGATACCGGCATAAGATGCTTCACATTTTCTATCAATGATAAGATTCCTGCAGCAAAGAATATTAGGGGAGGCATAGGGTGGTGAATAAATTTCTGTTGTACAGGAAGAGGTGGATCACATTCGTTAGTAAATACGGATGAAAACGCTTCATTAAATAAATTGGCGCAGTCTGTATCAGAGATTGTTTCACCTGACTCATCAGCGATTGAAATGGTACGCGCATGTTGTGGATTAATGACTTGCCAAAACTTCCGGGGGTTAGTGGTCAGCATTTTAGGTAACTCGGAATGAAAAAAGGTGCGTTTGGCTTCACGAATTTTTTTTTTTAGGTATACTTTCTCGGCCTCGTAATACTTATTCCATGAGTTGTCAGTGTGTTGTTTTTTTAGCTGAGCGGTAAAGGCGTTTCTTTTTGTTTTCCAAACGTTTTAATGTGTTGGTGAACCATGGGTTTTGTTGGTTGTTTCGTACGGTCATTTTAGAAATAAATTTTTCAACCAATTCTTCAATTTTCCTTTTGAATAGTGACCAGTTGTCATGAACTGTTCTTTGGTTAAAGTTTGACAAAAAAAAAGAAACTCCTGAACAAGAAACTCCTAGTGCAATGGGCGTTTTTCTCGAAAGGTCACCAGGAAGGTCACGCAAGCCAAAGTTTTGCTGACCATGTTAAGCACTACATTTGTCACTTTCTGTCATTTCAATTTGATTTTTCTTTTCAGTACACGATGGGGCAGACATGGTAACAAGTGTGTGGTGAAAGCAAGACCAGCAACCACTCCAACTTCATCGCACACGCTACTGGCTCGCACTTCCTCGTCAAATAAAATAACACTTGGTAGTAATTTCCCTGCACACCTCCTAAGGGGTGGTGCACACATGCGCCCCTTGTTTTTTAAGAGCACAGGGTGAATATTTTGTTTTACACAGTACGGGGAATTTCGTAAAAGTGCACCAGAAGACGGGCAAGTATGCGAACTTGAAGGGACACGTTGTGTATAATTGGGTTGTGGCGGAAGCAACCGCGATTTCGACACAAAAGAAAGCAAGGTGAGTAAAACGATGTTCTTAGCTTCAGAGCGCCAGGCCCAGCGCGAAGGCAGCGCTCCACAACACGGGGTGCCGTGCTAGGATACCCGTCATGGCTGATATCAAAGCAATTTCCACTTGTGTGTACAGAATTGAGCAGGGGTCCCGAATTGTTTGCGTGTGTTCAGTTACAGTGTTTATAGATAATTTTATGATTTAAATGTTTACAACAAAACTCCAGAGTAGACGCAGTCGGCATTGCTGCTAATCACTGCGGTGTCGTGCGTTAAAGACAGGAATGCCTTTTACGCCTACATTTTGAGTTCCCATTGTCCGCCACGGTTCCATCCACCAAGACAGATCGTCCTTGCAATGTCGACCGGTTGCTGTAATAGGTTATTTAGAAACTCTCATGTGTTAATGTAGAAAATTTTACTTCAATATAATGGCAGGTGAATAAGTGCAACACTGTGAATAGGCCTTTCAATTTACTACCTCAATAATACATTGCGATGGACCCGCCGCGGTATAGCGCAGTGGTCGGCCGCTCAAATACTGTGCCCAACAAGGCGGAATCGAATCCCAGTTGTGGCGGCCCAGTTTGCGACAAATTCACAAAATAATGGCAGAGAAAGCTGTGCGTTTGAAGAGTAAATAAGACAACCCTAGTTTTGGAAAAATTGAGGGTAAGTCGATTCTTCGCACACCGATCTGAAAAACCAGATATATTCGATTGCAACAACAAGCAATCTTGAAAAGAATATATGACCTTGAATACTTTTTATATCATCAGCATAAAGAAGAAACGAGGAGTGCTTGATGACGGAGGAAACGTCATTAATAAAAACGGAGAAGAGAAGCGGGCCTAGTACTGAACCTTGAGGAACTCCATTGGTTGCACGATAAACGAAGGAATTCTGTCCATTGACACTGACAAAGCAGGAGTGATCAAAGAGATAGTTACGTAGGAGGGATACGATTGAGACTTCGACACCAGAGTGTAGAAGCTTTCGAAGTAGTAATGAGTGAATAACAACGTCGAAAGCTTTGCTCAAATCACAGTACACAGTGTCAACCTGACCTCTCTGAAGGACTGCTGCAGAGGTTATTCTTAGTATTATTATTATAATTACTATGCTTAGTGTTATTATAATAATAATAATAATAATAATTATTATTATTATTATTATTATTATTATTATTATTATTATTATTATTATTATTATTATTATTATTATTATTATTATTATTATTATTATTATTATTATTATTATTATTATTATTATTATTATTATTATTATTATTATTATTATTATTATTATTATGTGTGTGGCTAAGAATGTGTGTGGCTCGAGCTCACTTTAAATCGACATGAAAAACTTTTACTTGCAGCTTTCTACATTCCTCCGAATCTACCTCCTTCAGCCTATGATGATGTTCTGCTCTCAATCGAACATGTTATAACCCGTCATAGCAAACACAAACTTCTTATTTTAGGTGATTTTAATACTCCTGGTATCAATTGGAACTCACTTATTTCTTCTCACAACAATCATTACATATTAAGTAAGTGTAACTCTCTACTTGATTTCATAGCCTTTAACTCTTTTCAGCAACACAATTTCATTGAAAACTGTTGCGGTAATATTCTTGACATCTGTCTATCGAATTTTGAAAGTGTTCGAGTCTCGAGTTCGGACATACCGCTGACTCGCTGTGACAAATTTCACCCTCCGCTTCTAGTTACTACTGCTGTCTCTGCCTCACCTTCTACTAACTCAGATCGGGTGGGGAATTCGCCCCGTTTCGCGTATGCACGTGGTGATTATGTCGGTCTTTTCAATTTCTTCTCTTCCGTCGACTGGTCCCTTTTAAATGACATTAATGATTCAGATGGACAAGTCAGTCGCTTTACAGAAATAGTTCTTGATGGTATGCGTCGGTACATACCTTTGCATACTCCTACGCGTAGGAAGTTCCCTTCCTGGTTTTCAAGGGAACTAATAACGGCGTTAAAGCTCAAGGAACGGGCCCATCGTAAAGCGAAACGCCCTGGGTTTCACAATTGGGCAGATGAGTTTCGCCGTGTGCGTTCTCTTTGCAAACGCTTATACAAGCGGGACTACGACTCCTATCTTGAGTCTTTAGAGAGGTATGCCTCAAATCGTCCTAGTCAGTTCTGGCGTTACGTTCGCAAGCGTTCCATTAAATCAGATTTAAGTATCAGCTTAGTTGACTCTCAGGGTTCGGAAATTCGGGATGTTGCCGACAGTTTTGCACAACATTTTTCCTCCGTTTACAAACATCCACATTGTGATTCCGTTTGCCTCCCATCTGGTGCACTATCTAATTCCATTCTCTTTGACGAGGAGTTGATAACTGAGAGTCTTAAGCGTCTGAGACCATCTTTGTCTCCTGGACCTGATGGCATTCCAGCTGCCATAATAAAAGCCTTCAGTTATATCTTCGTACCAGTACTGACTGCCATATTTAATAACTGTTTAAAAAATGCTGCCTTTCCTCGCGTGTGGAAAATGGCACGCGTGTTTCCTGTCTTCAAGTCTGGAAACAAAACTGATGTTTCCAATTATCGTCCGATTTCTCTTCTATGTGCAACCTCTAAGCTTTTCGAATTAGCTTTGCACAGCGTACTTTCCTTCCATCTCAAACATATCATAGTACCGAATCAACATGGCTTCATGTCGGGTCGCTCTACTTCCACCAACCTAGTCACGTTTATGACGTATGCCTCTGCAGCAGTCCTTCAGAGGGGTCAGGTTGACACTGTGTACTGTGATATGAGCAAAGCTTTCGACGTTGTTACTCACTCACTACTTCTTGAAAAACTTCTACTCTCTGGCGTTGAAGTCTCTCTCGTAGCCCTCCTACGCAACTATCTCCTTGATCGCTTCTGCTTTGTCAGTGTCAATGGACAGACTTCTTTCGTTTACCCTGCAACGAGTGGAGTTCCTCAAGGTTCAGTACTAGGCCCGCTTCTCTTCTCCGTTTTTATTAATGATGTTTCCTCGGCGATAAAGAACTCCTCGTTTCTTCTTTATGCTGATGATATAAAAATATTCAAGGTAATACATTCTTTTCAAGATTGCGTGTTGTTGCAATCGGACATATCTGCTTTTTCTGATTGGTGTGCGATGAATCGACTTACCCTCAATTCTTCCAAAACTAGGGTTGTGTCCTTTACTCGTAAAACACATAGCTTTCTCTACCATTATTCTGTCAATTCTGTGCTGTTGGATAGGGTTGATGAAATTAATGACCTTGGTGTACTTTTTGACCGCACCCTCAGCTTCTCCTCTCACACTAAACGCATTGCTCAGCGGGCTATGCGCACACTCGGATTCGTTTGCAGACTTTCGAGAGAGTTCCATACTCCACTTCCGTTCCTAAAACTGTACCTGTCCATATGCCTCCCGGTCTTGGAGTATGCGTCGGTTGTTTGGAATGGCACTTGCAAATCGAACTTGGACAAGGTTGACAGAGTACAAAAAAAATTTTTACGGATATTTCATTATCGCTTTCCTTTTGCAACTTCCCCCTCTCGCTCCACCAGGAGCGCCCAACTGAATCTTCCTTCCCTTCACTGCCGTCGTATCAGACTTGATATCATATTTCTGTACAAACTCCTTCATGGCCACATTATGTGCCCTCAGCTCTTAGAGTACATCCTACTGCGCGTTCCGCGAAAGAGCATGAGGGAATTCAGACCATTTCAGGTTTCTCCTCTTCATTCCCACTCCCCTCTGGACAGGATGCAGTGGTTATTTAACTCTTTTTGTCCTCACCTTGACATCTTCCAAAACTCGCTCTGTTCATTTACATTGGATGTTCGTAGCGTTGTATTCTAAATAGTACTTTATCACATATAACCCCCACTTTCTAGCCTTAAATTGTATTTACTTCACTTTTTGCTTTTTCTCCTGTTCAATGCTGTCTGTATCTTGAACTACTTATTATCCGTTTCTTGCTTATATTTCGACTTTAAACTTTATATTCGAATCTTACTGTCCCTTGTTCAATTTTACTTCTTTATTGTATTATTCTGTATTTCTAGCCTGTGTTTTAAGTACCATGCACTTGTTGCGCCTGGAATGGTTGTTTATTTTATGTATATTTCTATATTACTATAATCAATGTCAGTCATCTGTTTTTTTTTTTTTTTTCCTCTTCTACCTACCGTTCTTTTTTTTTTTTCTTTATTTCCTGGTGTGCTAAAAAATTTTCTCACTGTGTATATAAGTGATGATACTCATTGTTTGCTTAATTTCCGTGATACTTTTCGTCTCAGTTTCATTTCATGTATTATTTATTTCTTTTTTTTGTGTTCTCTCTGTGTGTGTAAACATGTTTGTGCTTTTTCATTTTTTTTTTTTGTGCTGCAGCACAAAGACCACATGGTTGTTCCTGCGCACATTAAATAAAGATTGATTGATTGATTGATTGATTATTATTATTATTATTATTATTATTATTATTATTATTATTATTATTATTATTATTATTATTATTATTATTATTATTATTATTATTATTATTATTATTATTATTATTATTATTATTATTATTATTAGCTCACTTGTACTATTTACCGCACAGTGTTATACATGATGAATAATTGCATAGCCTGTCAAAAAGACCTACCAACAGATGGGCGTATAATGACGTGTTCTGATTGCGAGCACTCATATCACCTGGGGCAGGGCTGCTCGAGAATAGCATCCAATACTTTTACACAATAGGCCAGGCCAAACGCGATGCATGGATTTGTAAAACTTGCAGGACTGCAAAAAAGCGCGGTGGTAATTCATCGCAACTTGATTCTGAAGGCGCAAACGAAAGCGCGGAAGCATTATCATTCTTGACAGATGAGATTAAGGAAATAAAAAGAAATGTTGAAGCACTGCCAGCACTAGTGGTTAAGGTAGACTCTTGGCTACTCCTGTAAGCAGAAATCCT
This sequence comes from Amblyomma maculatum, assembly GCF_055883805.1. Taxonomy (NCBI): domain Eukaryota; kingdom Metazoa; phylum Arthropoda; class Arachnida; order Ixodida; family Ixodidae; genus Amblyomma; species Amblyomma maculatum. Next base: position 36,441,793 of record NC_139351.1, on the reverse strand, counting down.
TAACCTAGCGAAAACTGCAGGAGACCTGAAAGAATCGACTGCTTTCTTGTCGAAAGAATACGACACATTGCAAGAGCAGTTGAAAACTAGCCAGGAATCAGAATGCACTCGGGAGAAAGAAATACAGGCCTTGCGGGAGATTGTAGACGAACAGAGTGCATAATATGCTCAGAGAACAAAATGATGCAGAGCAATACAGCCGAAAAGCTAATCTTGAGATATATGGAATCCAGTCACTCCAAATGAAAATCTGCTTGACAAGCTACAAAACGTGGCGGAAAAACTGGAGCTGGAAAACTGTTCAACTGACGACATTGTCGCAGTACATCGCCTTCCTGCCAAAAAAGACAGCATTCCTATCATCTTGGTACGCTTCCCTAGCTTAGCAACTAGAGAGAGGTGGTTTAGCGCTCGAAGCAAGCTCCGAGAAGTGCATGAAGCAGAATTGCTGCCAAAGGTTTATTTCAATGACGACTTAACAAAAATGAACCGTGACTTGTTCTGGAAGGCCAGGAAGGCAGGAAAAGAAAAGCAATTTAAATTTGTTTCGGTAAGAGGAGGCAAAATCTTTGCCAGGAAAGAGGAAAAGGCTCCTCTTATCCGTGTGACATGTGAACAAGACTTAGCATAAATAAAATAAATAGCGCTCCATCAGCTGCCCTAAGTTTTCCGGATTTTGAATCGTTCAAAAAGAGCTTTGGACCAAACCCGGACATAGAATTTACTCTGATTAATGTCAATAACCGTAGTTCGCGTAAATACTGGGACGAGTCCAGAACAATTGCAGAAGGTGCCATTGGTGTTGTAGATATATTTGTGCTAACAGAAATCAATGTTCCAGATTCTTGGCTAGATTTGTTTACGTTGAACGGTTATCAACCAACGTTCGTAACTCGCTCGTCACGCAGAGGAGGTGGAATTGCTGTTTTTGCCCGAGACACGTTTGATGTATCTAGGATAGATATATCATTTTCACATGCAGAATGCCTAGCGTTGGAACTTTGCTCCAAGCTAACGTCATTAACGTTTCTGGCAATTTACCGACCACCATCAAACAGTATCAGCCGTTTCCTACTAGAATTGGAAAAGATCTTACAGGACAATAGTACAATAGATCAATTTTGCATAGCAGGTGACTTGAACATTGATACATTATGTCCCACAAAAACGGTTGTGGTAGATTACCTAGCGATCCTTTCAGCTTGCGGCATAGAAAATGTTATCATCGCACCGTCTCGCGAGAAAGTGCTTGGTGGTAGATTAGTTCAGTCTCGTCTAGATAACATAGACATACGTGCTCCAAACTGCAATCTTTCTTCGGCGGTCATTACTCAACGTCTTGCCGATCATTACTTTACCATTTGCCGATTCCTTAACCGTACTAATTGCAAGACCCTAGGGCCGTCACCTTCTAAGGCCGCTCTAAATGACTTGAGCGGGACTATAGTCGATCAACGCAAATTAGACAATCTAATTGGGAACTTTGACTGGTCAGCATTATGCAGATCTAATCCCCCCGATTTAGTTTATTCTTTATTATGCCAAGAATTAAAAATGTTTGAACAGGCTTCGAAGCAGGTCATCTGCAAAAAGCAAAGTAATCATAGCTGGTTTAATGCAGCAATTATGAAGGCAATTTTGTACAGAGATTGGTTATGGAAGCGGTGTAAACGCGCCCCTAAAAATCGTGAACTGCGCATCGACTACAGAGCCGCAATAAATAGAGCTGTTGCGCTTATTCGTTCCGCTAAACGGCAGTATTACCGTGAGCAATTTAAACTAGCTGCCAAAAACCCCGCAAAAACCTGGTCACTGATTAACAATTTAAGGGGCGTTAACATAAATATGTCATCTGTTAGTGAAATTGTTTCAGGTAGTCCCCAACAAACAGCTGAATAGTTCAACAAGCACTTCGCGTGTGTATCTCAGCCCAATTCATCCTTGCCACAAGATAGGTGTTCGTTGACACGTTTCATATCTGCGTCCGCCTTTCTACCGAAACTATCGGCAGTGGACCTGGAGCGCATAATCTTTATCTTCAAACGTAACAAACCACCTGGTCTTGATGACATTGCAGCGTCTCTACTTCAGAGTAATTATGGAAATCTGGAGAATATCCTTCTTTTTATCCTTAACGGATTCTTAAAGACTGCCGCAATACCCAACATGTTAAGAACAGAGATTGTGAGAACAATACACAAAAGTGGCAAGAGAGAGAACCTTGAGAATTATAGACCAATATCCGTTTTGCCAGTACTGTCTCAAATTTTAGGAAAATTTATCCTAGAGTGCATGACATCATTTGTGAAAAACTTTTCTATTCTCTCTGACCAACAGTTCGGTTTCATCGAACGTCGTGGAACGCTTTCACTTCTCGAAAAATTGCAGATGAATAATAAATAAACTTTTGATCACAATCTATTTGCATGTGGCTTATTTCTAGATATCGCCAAGGCATTTGACACCGTAAATCATAAAAATTTGTTCTAAAAATTATACCTGCTTGAATTTAGAGGACCATTTCATGATATTGAGAAGTTATTTAGAAGGTCGCTCACAAGTCGTAGCCCTTGATTCTACCACAGCCGTTAGCAGCCGTCAGATGTTGGGGGCTAGGGCTCCTCAAGGGTCTATCCTATCACCATTGCTTTTCAATTTATTTATCAATGACCTAGCGTCAGAAATAATAAATGCCTTGGTCTTTCAGTACGCTGACGATACGGTTTTACTTACGAAGCATATTTCCCACAAAAGTGCCGTTGCTTTACTCCAAAAAATATCTGTATCGCAATGAACTGGTTTTCCATGAATGGTCTTTTGGTAAACCAGAAAAAAACAAAACTGGTCTGTTTTAGAAACCCATTGAAGACAACTGTACTGAGTAAATCGTTTTTTTTTGCACTCGCACAATGATAAAGACTACCATTGTACTCCAGTTGAAAATGTTGATTGTATAAAATATCTAGGGATTTACTTTGATAGCGATCTCTCTTGGCATAGTCACATGGCTTACGTTTATGGCAGATTACGTAGAACGGCATGGTTACTGTTTACAGTTAAATCTTTCCTTCTTTTATCGGTAAAAAAGACAATCATGCATGCACTTGCATACGGTGTTATAAGATATGGCATCACACTGTTTGCGCACTCTTCGCAAAGGTGGCATGATCGGGTAGACGCTCTTCTAAAATAAATGTTGAAAAGTACCGCCTGTGAACAGTCCTTTCCCCCTCAAGTAAACTTGTTTAATTTTCTTGGTCTTCCGTCCTTTGAAAGTTTCTATAAGCAAACTGTTATTCTTCGGCACTTTTAATCCTGCTTTGTCAACGCTACACGGTCGCCAGATACACAACCAGATACAGCAAAGCAAGACGATGTGTATATGTCCCTACAATAATCAATATGCTTCCTGATCAGATATTGTCCGCTACTTTTAAAGCCACCGTAAAACAAATGCTCAAATCTGTGAAGTTTAAATTCTAAATGGCGCAGCAAACTTGCAAGTTCCAATTTTTTTTTCTCTTTTATACAATCTATCTTCCTTAGTATTTCTATTTCAGTGTGTGTGTGTACTTACCCTGATATTTTATTGCCTTTACTTTCGCTCGCCGATTTTGCCGGGCCTAGTCCTGCTAGCCTCCTCTTGGCTTTGACAGGCCCGAGTCTGTATATATCCCAATGTGTTGTGGCAATAAATGCATTATTATTATTATTATTATTATTATTATTATTATTATTATTATTATTATTATTATTATTATTATTATTATTATTATTATTATTATTATTATTATTATTATTATTATTATTATTATTATTATTATTATTATTATTATTAATGCTAATAATAATATTGTTAAGAGGAAGATGAGTTTCGGAGGCATGCGCACCGCGAGCGCACGGCACGAAATCGTGTTGTTGAAGAAGGAGCCTCGGACTTACGCTTCAGCGAGATCTCTCTCTCGGATCCCCAGGCTAAGAAACCTTGTTAAAACTTGGTGGAGTGTGCTGATTCGACCCTTCATCTACCATCCTGGAGCTACGCAGCCGCACCATTGCACCAACAATGACAACCGATGTGAGCCAGTCCTCTGCCTCTTCGCTAACCCCGTCGTGTGCCCAGGAGCGCTCCGACAGCGGAACCCGGCCATTACGGTACCCACAAGCCGCTGCGCCAGCGCCCATACCGTGTCTCGGCAGCTGAACGACAGATTATTGAAGACCAAGTCGACGACACGCTTCAGCGGGGTGTCATTCAGCCGTCCAGTAATCCGTCGGCCTCGCCTGTCGTCCAATTGTCAAGAAAAAGGATGGCACTATACGGTTTTGCGTCGATTATCGACGCCTTAACGACATCACGCGCCAATACGTCTATCCGCTGCCTTGAATTGATGACGCCATAGACTGTTTACAAGGAGCTGAATTTTTTTCGTCGTTAGACCTGCGATCAGGATATTGGCAAGTACCTCTAGCGGATGCCGCACGTGCCAAGACTGCTTTTGTAACACCTGATGGCCTATACGAATTCAATGTCATGCCCTTCGGACTTTGTAACGCCCCAACCACTTTCGAGCGCATGATGAATTCGATACTCCATGGCCTCAAGTGGAAAACTTGTCTGTGCTATTTAGATGACATTGTAGTTTTCTCTTCTGATTTCGAAAGCCACCTTCTCCGTTTGGAGTGCGTGTTGAACTGTTTGACCCAAGCTGGGCTCCAACTTAACCTGAAAAAGTGTCGCTTCGGCACTCGTGAACTCACAATTTTAGGCCACGTAGTTTCCAAAGACGGCGTACTTCCTGATCCTGCCAAGCTTCGCGCCGTTGCTGAGTACCCGAAGCCTTCCACTATGAAGGAGCTCCGCAGCTTTATCGGCCTGTGCTCTTATTTCCGACGTTTTGTCCGAAATTTCGCCACTATTATCGCGCCTTTGACGAACCTCCTGCGCGGCGTTAACGACCTGACCGGTTGGTCAAACGCCAGTGACACCGCTTTCCCAACACTGCGCCGTCTCCTCGTCTCAACTCCCATTTTACGGCACTTTGATCCAACTGCTCCAACTGAAATTCATACCGATGCCAGTGGCGCTGGCCTCGGCGCAGTTCTTGCGCAACTAAAACCCGGTTTTGAAGAATACGTCGTTGCCTACGCGAGCCGTTCGTTGACAAAAGCGGAATCTATAATTACTCTGTCACAGAAAAAGAATGTCCAGCCATCATTTGGGCGATCTCCAAGTTTCGCCCTTACGTGTACGGCCGCCCTTTCGACATCGTCACGGACCACCATTCCTCGGGTTGGTTGTCCTCCTTGAAAGACCCTACAGGCCGGCTAGCCCGATGGGCCCTCCATCTCCAAGAGTACGATGTCCGTGTCATCTATCGCTCCGGTCGGAAGCACAATGACGCCGACGCCTTGTCCCGCTCTCTCCCACCACCTCCCAGCGCCTGCCATTCCCGCGTCGAGTGCTCTTCGTTGACGCATCCCTTGCGCAACATGGCATGTGAGCAACAGGATCCTTAGATAGCTCGCCTTATTAGCTTCCTCTCGGATTCATCGGCTTCAGGAATACCGCGGGCTATCCGCCGCCAGGCTGCTCACTTCGCCATTCGCGACGGCCTCCTGCACCGCCGTAACTACACATCTGACGGTAGGAAGTGGCTACTTGTCATCCTTGCTCACTTGAGGTCGGAAATCTGAGCACTCTTTCAGGATGACCCACAGTACGCTCATGCCGGCGCCTTTAAAACGTACTCACGGCTTCGTCTTCGCTATTATAGGCGTGGTATGTTTACTAACGTCCGCAAGTACGTCCGCTCGTGCGCCCACTGCCAACGTCGCAAATCTGGCCCTCACACCTCAGTCGGCCCAGTGCAGCCTCTTCCTTGCCTCTCGCGACCTTTCGACCGCATCGGGATCGACCTTTATGGACCGCTTCCATACACTGCTGCTGGCAACCGCTGGGTTATCGTAGCCGTTGACCACCTGACTCGTTACGCTGAAACCGCGGCTCTCCTTGAGGCTACGGCATCCCATGTTGCATCCTTCATCTTGCACCATTTCATTCTGCGCCATGCATGGTGCACCCCGCGAACTCTTGAGTGACAGAGGACGTGTCTTCCTTTCGGCGGTAGTAGAATCCTTATTGCAAAAATGCAACATCACTCACCGCACTACTACGGCATACCATCCACAAATAAATCGTTTGACGGAAAGGTTTAACCGCACCTTGAGCGATATGCTCTCCATGTACGTCGCACCAGACCATTCCGACTGGGACCGGCTCCTACCATTCGTAACGTATGCTTATAACACCGCCACACAGACTACTACTGGCTTCTCACCGTTTTTTCTCTTCTACGGACGTGAACCTTACTCTCTCTTGGACACAATAATGCCTTATCGGCCAGAGGCATGGCCGCTCGATGGAAGCGCACAGGGTGCGGCCTGCTGCGTCGCGCCGCCGTCAATGGGCAAGCGCGTCCTTGGGGAGTTTACAGTTGCAACCGCTATTTCTGCTGAGGGCACCACTGTTCGGGGACACGTCGCCGCCGGGGTGGTGGTGGTGGTGGTGGTGGTGAAGACATTTATTATAATACATATAGGTATATACACTAGGTCGCCGGCTCTGAGCACGCGGTTTGCTTCTTTTCTGGGCGCTTTCGCCTCGCGTCTGCGTGGTAAACGCAAACTTTTTTGTGTGCGCGTGTGCAAGCACGTTAACGTTGAGACTGGATGCGTTTGTTTTTTAAGGCGAAAGCCGTTCTAGGCTCATGGAGCGAAAATCTATGCGCAGAAACTGTGTCTGTTATCTGTGCGTCGCATCTGTGCACTGGTGTCCCAGTCGCAAAAGCGGACGTGCAAGGAGGGAGATTAAGAATGAAAATGATCTTTGGTGATAAGTAATGAATAAAAGTTATAAATAGACATTCATAGAGGTAATGACTAATGCTAATGACTAATAATGGTTAATAATGACTAAAATGATTTGTAATGACCAGTATATCAAACTACGACATGTAATGACCGCAATTGATTAAAAATGAGTAAAAGTGCTTAGCGATGTGTGGTAATGACTATAATAGCTAGGCATGACTCATTATTACTGTTAATGACTACGAAATGACCAATATGTGAAACGACGACATGTAATGACTACTGCTGATTCTAAATGAGTAACCTGCTTAGTTATGAGTGATAAGGGCTACAATGACTATGCAGGCAGACTCATCATGACTGAGAATAGACCAATATATCAAACGACGACTTGAAATGACGAACTGTGCGAAACGATGAGAGGCAAATGATAGGAGAAGAGTAGGCTTTCGCCGTCCTCCGCTTAAGAGACATCTAAGAGACCCTCTAATTTTATCTGCTGAGCTCGCTTCAGGCAAAGACAGCAGCGAGGAATAGAAATGCACTCGCTTCCTTTGAAATGAAAGCGGCGCTGAGGTTAAAAAGTCCAGATGCTGAAGCATAATGCCCTATCAGCTGCCATTGAATTTGCTACAAGGATTGGACTTGTTGGTGATTAATTATAGGTTAACCGTGCAAACAACGTGACGGGAACACAGGAGAAGAAGACGGCACAACCGCGATAGTTGTGTCGTCCTCTTTTCCCGTGTTCCCGTCACGTTGTTTAACCTATTTAGTTATCAGGGAGCTGGCCAGTGAACCAGGAATTTTAATGATGTGTTGTCAAGCAGATGAACACGATGAGGTAGCACCAGAAGCTTTTCTCGCAGGTTATTTTGTGAGAACATATTTTAAAAAGCTTCGAAGATTTTTTTTTTATATAAGCATGCAATTTGTTACAAATTTTTCCGCGCTAGTCTGCGTGGCCTTGCAAGTAAAGAAGCCTGTGCATACAACATTTGTTTATACTGTTGAGACTGAGCCGATGCGATAAAATGAAAAGCCACGTTCCACAGAAAATCCGGTGCCCGCTCTGTTGGCGGAAAGTCGGAAAAAAACCTCTCTGGTAAGAGGCACTTTATTTGGTGATATGGCCAGACACCTTTGGCGCAATGAGAACACATGACATGTTCAATGTGGCAGGAGCTGCCAGACCAGAGAGAGTCAATAAGATGTAAGGGTGAAATGCGAATTATTGAAAGCAGGACCCTTAGATCTCAAATCAGGCACACTATACTCCTATAGGGTACGTTCGTACGGCTTCGGTAAGGAGGGGCTTTATATAGCTATGTGTAGGGTGCTATTTCATATAATGCGGTGGCTTAAGGCTGCATCCTAGTGATATGCGACAGAGGCAGCAATTACGAGATACGGTGAATAAGCAAGTAGCAAAGTGCGGGCCCTCTAACGAGGTTCCTATATGAGACTTATGAACCCCAAGTTTTGTTTATCCCTACCAGGTTGTTGCTTAATTTATGCGATATTTAGTAATGGTTTTCAAGCGACATGTCAGTCGAGCAAGAGCCTGTTTCAGGAAATATGAGACAACTAGACCAGTTACAGGTTAATGAACACCAAGGACAATGGAGGCTTGATGTACCCCGCAAAGGAAGAGTGATGTTTAGCTCGTTCGTTGCCAATCTTCGGAGGGGCTGAAGCCTCTCCAAACGTGGTCATTCGGCAGTGAAGAAGCAGAAGACGATGATCTGATGATGGTCAGGAGGAGATGTATATTTACAGAAGCAAAATAGCATACATAGGCAAAGTTACAGCAACAAGTCACACAGACAACTGTAACTTAAAAGAAAATGAAGACTCACACAGAGAAGTCACTTTACAAGCCCTTACTTTCCTACCGAGCGTTTCGGTTAAAGCCTAGGGGGTGTAAATACGTGCTAAGCACGGAGCCACAATCTTGACTGTCGAACATGGTCCGAGGACCGCTTTTTGATACCAGACATCAACAAAGACCCAAGGGCGGTCACCTCAGGTGATCCGCCCCGAAAATGAAGCAGCCAATCAAATTATTTAAAAACATGCCACAACCCCCGTGGGTTGGGAATAATCTTGGACCCAGGTCCTTAATTACGCCAAATAAAAATACAACATTCAAAACACACACTCTTTCCACTCGCTGGTCCCCAAACCCTCTCACACAGCGCCTGTCTTTGCCTCCCCTCCTCAGCGTGTTTGCGACGCGACCTTGCAGCTGGCCCCTTTGTGAAAGAAACGCCGCGGGGGATCTGGAGACTAGGCCACCCAGCCGTCCCGTTCGAGGAAAATGGGGGGGGGGGGGGGCACTGTCCCAGAGCAGTGCACAGTCGCCGTTGCTCGGACCCAATGTCTCACGACACAGCGGGAGGCCGCCGGGCTGATTGCCTACTTGGGAGGGCCAAGGGTCGCGCCTATTGTCGCCTTCTGCAGGACATTTAGTGAGCGCTTGTGGCAGTGCAAAAAGCTTCATTAACGGCGTTTCCCTGCACCCATGCTTGGCGCCACGGCGGGACATCGCTGGACGAGCTGGCCGTAAAGTGGTTCGCAGAAGCGTGCTGCTGTTGTTCCCGGCTGATAAGGATGCGTCTGCCGTTCGCTTCTTGGCGACGCCTCGGGGCGAAGGGGCGAAACAAACCAAGCCTCCCGCGCGCCCGCGCCCAAGAAGAGGGTAGAAAAGGAGAAAACAACAGCGCTCGCTCCTTGGCCTCGGCGCGTGGGGGGTTCGACCGCCAGCTCGACTCCACGTGCGAGTCGCTTTTCACTGCGGCCTTACAGGCAGTAATCAAGCTTTATTAGCTTACGAGCACCTTCATTAACAGGATGATGAAGTCTGAAGAGGTGCGGCGAAGTATAGAGCTGTGTAAACTTTTGGTTTCACCATTGTTTTCTCACTGTACACAGTACCTTCAGCTAATCTATAAAAACAATGATCGTGCCCATGATGAGGCGCTATGCAAGATATCGTTAAGTTTCTGCCCCCACTGATAGCGAGCTGGACTGGAAATGTCAACTCAACAGTGGAGCAATGTTTATGGCTATGGGATAAGCCTCTCTCAAGAAAGGTTTTCCGTCTGCAGTTGGTAATTTTGTTCCTTCTTTTTGTGGCCATTAAATAAACGTACTCGGCTGCTCACTGAATCTCGGCTGCAGTTGCGCTCTGACGCGTGAACATTCTTGTGATCAAAGCTAAGAGTTTCACAACAGCAACACTCGATGCGCGTTCTTCCATTGAAAATTACGAACCAGCAAAATTGTATGGGTTTGCGAGCAGCCAACAAAAAATAGTAATAAAAACTTTCAGCGCATATACGTAGCACCTTGAAGCAGACCGGCTCTATCAAGCGCTTTTACTTTGTCCGGTCATGCAAAATGCGGGAAGCCATGACGGATAGCGTTCTGGCGTACAAAGTTTGAGGTCTCCAACTCAGTCGAAGATCCCAGGTTATCATCTAGATTTAACCTAATAAACGTCTTCATATTTCCACCGTGAAATTTGTCACAATGAGATAGAAAGGTTGGTTGCATGTGGTATTTTCACAGAGGTTGCTCATACTAGGACATTTTTTTATTGGATAGCGCTGGCAGCTCAGAACAGGTTGACATCAATTTGTGTATAAAAGCTGTATGCCGGAATGGGTAAATGGTGAGAAAAAGACACACGGAATTCGCGACATACTTAATTAAGTGGCTATGCATTAGGCTGCCATGGCAGCTGAACAGCTTCGAATTGTTCCCAGCCGGATCACATTTTAATGTGACGAACAACTCGATCCGAATGCAACATCACGGTAATGCCATCTCTCCAATCGAGGGACCTTGAACCACCGTCACTAAGTTTTTCGGGGTACACTCCAGTATATACCCTTGCCGAGCAAGTGCTAAGTGCTGACATGGTCACACTAGACATGACAGTATACACTAACTTTTGTTGCCAAATTGTGTGAAGCGGAGCTGTTATATCCTTAAAATAAAAGGCGTCTACCACGCTGACGCCTCCCTCAAAGCACAGCCAGGCCCAGCTCTCTGCGCGGCTGTCCCCGAACGGTGGCGCCGCGGCGGTAGCGACTGGAAGTAGGCGCCTCCCGCCGGTTTCGGGCGACGTAGCAGGCCGCACCTAGTGCGCTTCCATCGAGCGGCCGTGCCAGAGGAATCCGAATATACCACTGCCTCTGAACCTTACAAACACGCTGAAGAATGCCGTCGGCTTGCTCAGTCTTTGACATCAGGAGGGCAGGGACGCCAAAAGTCGCGCTTCGACTCTGCTCACACTCCTGACATCTTCCAACCCAGCTCTCTCGTCTGGCTTGGCGTGCCATCTACAACTCCCGGCCTCTCCTCCAAACTTCAACCCAAATATCATGGACCCTATCGGATCCTTGACCGCACTTCCCCAGTAAACTATATCGTGGAACTCGTGAAGCCACCCTCTGATCTCCGCCGACGTAACCACGAAACTGTCCATGTGGGCCGCCTCAAACCATACTATGACCCATCTGTGTTGTCATCGCCGTGAGCCGCCAGGATAGCTCGTCTTTTCGCCGGGGGGTAATTGTAAAGAGGAAGATGAGTTTCGGAGGCATGCGCACCGCGAGCGCACGGCGCGAGATCATGTTGAAGAAGAAGCCTCAGACTGACGCTTCAGCGAGATAGCCAAGGGCTACCTGCCAGCCTCTAATCCGCGGGCGCACGACTCCCCGTCTTCCCCGGCAAGCGTGTCGTGGGTGGGCAAGCGGACGCCCATCTCCGATGGAATTAAAAGTTGTGCAGCCAACCAACCATCTCTCTCGGATTCCCAGGCTAAGAAACCTCGTTACATTATTATTATTAGATGGCGCCCAGTAAGGACGCATGTGCGCTGTGCTCCCGCCCGTTTTTTGGCAAGCAGCAGTTTTTACGATGTGCCGACTGTGCGAAACGTGTTCACACGAAGTGCGTCACCTGGGCGGATGACGAGCTGCAACTTCTGAAGTCCGGCTCTCGGCCATTCTTGTGTAATTTGTGTGCGTCGTCGTCGTCTGACGGTGTTAGTCTTAGCGACGGTGGTGCTAGAGTCCCTGGTGCCCCGCTCCTGCCCAGCCACCCGACCGGTTTTCCCCCTTCAGCCGCGACCGGCGAACATGGCGGTGAGTTTGCCTCGCTACGGGCTCTCCTCCTCGACGCGCTTGAGGGAATCTCTTTTCTGAGCGATGAGGTTGCCCAGCTACGGGAAGAGAACGAGCGCCTTCGTGTAGAGAACTCGCGGGCTTTCGTACAACAAGCCGAGGTTATCGCCTCTTTACGTGCCGATGTTCGCGGCCTACGCCAGGAGCTTGTGCGGTGCGCTGCTTCGCAGTGTGAGCGTCCTCTCGTCGAGCGTCCTCTCGTTGTCTCCGTGGGCAATCCTACCCGTGAGGAGCAGCCATCTGTGGACTACTCCGCCGCTCTTCATCGAGGGATGACTCCTGGAGATATTCCCTGTTCATCTTCTGCCTCTGCTCCTCGCCGTGCGGTTGACTTACCCAGTGAGATGAAGAAGCACCGAAGTCGAGCCATTACTGGCGCATCGAGCTCATCTGTCCTGAACGTTGCCATTTACCAAAAGAAGCGTCCGAAGACTATTTTCGTCTCTAAACTCAGTCCCGATACTACATCGGTAGACCTTACCAACCATCTAAAATCAGTGAATATTACTCCCATTTCCTGCCGGCAGCTGAAAACAAGGTACGACTCCTACTCGTCCTTCCATATTGAAGTTGATGAAGAATCCTACAGTAAGCTTGTTGAGCCTTCGATGTGGCCGATGGGTTGCATATACAAGGACTTTCGTGGGAAGCTTTACGACGATATGCTTCATCCCTCTGAACTGACGCAAAATTGCAGTGGCCCCTAATTTGGATATCTATTATCAAAACGCCCGAGGTCTTCGGACTAAGGGATCAGAATTTTTTTCTAGCGTCTTGTCCTCTTGTTATACCGCTGTTGTGGTTACCGAAACCTGGCTGTCAAGTGATATTCCTTCCAATGATTTCTTTCCAAATAATTACTCTGTTTTTCGTAGCGACCGCCCTGAAACAGGTCCCAAATCAAGAGGAGGTGGAGTGCTCATTGCTATTGACAGTTTTGTGAAGTGTGTTCGACGTTCCGATCTGGAAACTGTTGAAGAATGTGTGTGGCTCGAGCTCACTTTAAATCGATATGAAAAACTTTTACTTGCAGCTTTCTACATTCCTCCGAATCTACCTCCTTCAGCCTATGATGATGTTCTGCTCTCAATCGAACATGTTATAACCCGTCATAGCAAACACAAACTTCTTATTTTAGGTGATTTTAATACTCCTGGTATCAACTGGAACTCACTTATTTCTTCTCACAACAATCATTACATATTAAGTAAGTGTAACGCTCTACTTGATTTCATAGCCTTTAACTCTTTGCAGCAACACAATTTCATTGAAAACTGTTGCGGTAATATTCTTGACATCTGTCTATCGAATTTTGAAAGTGTTCGAGTCTCGAGTTCGGACATACCGCTGACTCGCTGTGACAAATTTCACCCTCCGCTTCTAGTTACTACTGCTGTCTCTGCCTCACCTTCTACTAACTCAGATCGGGTGGGGAATTCGCCCCGTTTCGCGTATGCACGTGGTGATTATGTCGGTCTTTTCAATTTCTTCTCTTCCGTCGACTGGTCCCTTTTAAATGACATTAATGATTCAGATGGACAAGTCAGTCGCTTTACAGAAATAGTTCTTGATGGTATGCGTCGGTACATACCTTTGCATACTCCTACGCGTAGGAAGTTCCCTTCCTGGTTTTCAAGGGAACTAATAACGGCGTTAAAGCTCAAGGAACGGGCCCATCGTAAAGCGAAACGCCCTGGGTTTCACAATTGGGCAGATGAGTTTCGCCGTGTGCGTTCTCTTTGCAAACGCTTATACAAGCGGGACTACAACTCCTATCTTGAGTCTTTAGAGAGGTATGCCTCAAATCGTCCTAGTCAGTTCTGGCGTTACGTTCGCAAGCGTTACATTAAATCAGATTTAAGTATCAGCTTAGTTGACTCTCAGGGTTCGGAAATTCGGGATGTTGCCGACAGTTTTGCACAACATTTTTCCTCCGTTTACAAACATCCACATTGTGATTCCGTTTGCCTCCCATCTGGTGCACTATCTAATTCCATTCTCTTTGACGAGGAGTTGATAACTGAGAGTCTTAAGCGTCTGAGACCATCTTTGTCTCCTGGACCTGATGGCATTCCAGCTGCCATAATAAAAGCCTTCAGTTATATCTTCGTACCAGTACTGACTGCCATATTTAATAACTGTTTAAAAAATGCTGCCTTTCCTCGCGTGTGGAAAATGGCACGCGTGTTTCCTGTCTTCAAGTCTGGAAACAAAACTGATGTTTCCAATTATCGTCCGATTTCTCTTCTATGTGCAACCTCTAAGCTTTTCGAATTAGCTTTGCACAGCGTACTTTCCTTCCATCTCAAACATATCATAGTACCGAATCAACATGGCTTCATGTCGGGTCGCTCTACTTCCACCAACCTAGTCACGTTTATGACGTATGCCTCTGCAGCAGTCCTTCAGAGGGGTCAGGTTGACACTGTGTACTGTGATATGAGCAAAGCTTTCGACGTTGTTACTCACTCACTACTTCTTGAAAAACTTCTACTCTCTGGCGTTGAAGTCTCTCTCGTAGCCCTCCTACGCAACTATCTCCTTGATCGCTTCTGCTTTGTCAGTGTCAATGGACAGACTTCTTTCGTTTACCCTGCAACGAGTGGAGTTCCTCAAGGTTCAGTACTAGGCCCGCTTCTCTTCTCCGTTTTTATTAATGATGTTTCCTCGGCGATAAAGAACTCCTCGTTTCTTCTTTATGCTGATGATATAAAAATATTCAAGGTAATACATTCTTTTCAAGATTGCGTGTTGTTGCAATCGGACATATCTGCTTTTTCTGATTGGTGTGCGATGAATCGACTTACCCTCAATTCTTCCAAAACTAGGGTTGTGTCCTTTACTCGTAAAACACATAGCTTTCTCTACCATTATTCTGTCAATTCTGTGCTGTTGGATAGGGTTGATGAAATTAATGACCTTGGTGTACTTTTTGACCGCACCCTCAGCTTCTCCTCTCACACTAAACGCATTGCTCAGCGGGCTATGCGCACACTCGGATTCGTTTGCAGACTTTCGAGAGAGTTCCATACTCCACTTCCGTTCCTAAAACTGTACCTGTCCATATGCCTCCCGGTCTTGGAGTATGCGTCGGTTGTTTGGAATGGCACTTGCAAATCGAACTTGGACAAGGTTGACAGAGTACAAAAAAAATTTTTACGGATATTTCATTATCGCTTTCCTTTCGCAACTTCCCCCTCTCGCTCCACCAGGAGCGCCCAACTGAATCTTCCTTCCCTTCACTGCCGTCGTATCAGACTTGATATCATATTTCTGTACAAACTCCTTCATGGCCACATTATGTGCCCTCAGCTCTTAGAGTACATCCTACTGCGCGTTCCGCGAAAGAGCATGAGGGAATTCAGACCATTTCAGGTTTCTCCTCTTCATTCCCACTCCCCTCTGGACAGGATGCAGTGGTTATTTAACTCTTTTTGTCCTCACCTTGACATCTTCCAAAACTCGCTCTGTTCATTTACATTGGATGTTCGTAGCGTTGTATTCTAAATAGTACTTTATCACATATAACTCCCACTTTCTAGCCTTAAATTGTATTTACTTCACTTTTTGCTTTTTCTCCTGTTCAATGCTGTCTGTATCTTGAACTACTTTTTATCCGTTTCTTGCTTATATTTCAACTTTAAACTTTATATTCGAATCTTACTGTCCCTTGTTCAATTTTACTTCTTTATTGTATTATTCTGTATTTCTAGCCTGTGTTTTAAGTACCATGCACTTGTTGCGCCTGGAATGGTTGTTTATTTTATGTATATTTCTATATTACTATAATCAATGTCAGTCATCTGTTTTTTTTTTTTTTCCTCTTCTACCTACCGTTCTTTTTTTTTTTTCTTTATTTCCTAGTGTGCTAAAAAATTCTCTCACTGTGTATATAAGTTATGATACTCATTGTTTGCTTAATTTCCGTGATACTTTTCGTCTCAGTTTCATTTCATGTATTATTTATTTCTTTTTTTTTTGTGTTCTCTCTGTGTGTGTAAACATGTTTGTGCTTTTTCATTTTTTTTTTTGTGCTGCAGCACAAAGACCACATGGTTGTTCCTGCGCACATTAAATAAAGATTGATTGATTGATTGATTGATTATTATTATTATTATTATTATTATTATTATTATTATTATTATTATTATTATTATTATTATTATTATTATTATTATTATTATTATTATTATTATCATTATTATTATTATTATTATTATTATTATTATTATTATTATTATTATTATTATTATTATTATTATTATTATTATTATTATTATTATTATTATTATTATTATTATTATTATTATTATTATAGTAATAACAATAATAATAATATAATAATAATCTTTATTCAGTATATTGAAAACAGCATACAGAAACGGAAGCGCCGAAGCCACAAGTGGCTTGTGCGGCGACAACCGGCAGCCGCGGCAATGTACGCGCTACATCCGTACCCCATCAAAGGCAAAAAAAAAATAATAATAATATTTTATTTCCATCACCGTAAGTTGATGGAGGAGGTGGGAATAAAAGCGATTAACACTTGACTAGGTTCCCACCCCTTTTACAGCTAAGCAAGTGAGCAGCGCAGCATGCGACGGCACTTATACAACAACAGCAAAGTGAGTGCAAAATAAATACATCAAAGTTCACTTCAATGTAAGCATGAAAAAGCAGTTCGTTTAAAAACAGAAAACACATCAAAACAACAACAATTATTGTAACTAAAACCACGTTTGTAAAACACTAATTATACAAATGAACGTTTACACATGCGTAATGAACAGACACTAAAAAAGGAAAGAAAGGAAACACATTCCCTAATCTTCATATTTTAAATAAGATAAGCCCAACAAAATACACGAGTTACTGTCCTTGGTGCGGTGCAAGCCCCACACTCTATCACATCTCTTGGGAATGCCAGGAGGAACCTGACCCAACGTTACTAGTGCCATGCCCGACACCTGAGCAGTGGGAGGCGGCCCTGACCAGCGACAACCTGGACCAGCAAGCCTGGATTATCCAGCTAGTCCGCAAGTCAGCTGCTGCCAGCGGAGCCCTGGACTAGGGGCACCGACCACCCAGCTCCTGCGAATTCTTACTGATTATTATGCTCATTAAAAGTTTTCTCTCTCTCTCTCTTCGCGAAGAAAGACGTCGAGGAGGTCAGTGTAGCTAGTGCATTCTATTTCTATATTCGCATCACTTAGTTTATAAGAAGTATTGGGAGTTGGAATGCAATCATTTGGCGTCCATAGTTTTCTCAGACTGGTATGAATGGCGATGCTCCACACTAATAGGCAGTAGTTTAAATGTGAGCGAAACAATGCAAAACAATCGTTTCCCAGGCCGCTGTCTCATGGGTGGTGTGCGCCGGGCTTCTTGGATCCTGTCAGGTCACCTCGGACATCCCATTCCCACCTTGGCCTGCCTTGAATCACTTTCCGCTGCATCTGGCCCCAACTAGCTCTCCAATCTGGCAACCAACGTCGACTTCGGCAGAGGAAATCAGCACGGCATATGAACGCTCATCAGAGGCCGCAGCATTCGAGCATGACACCGCGCAAGCGACGATGTGCTCATAACCGATCGTTTTCCAGGTTAGTTACTTGAAGCCTGCATCGTGTATTAGAAGCAGCAATTACTGCCTATTCGCGGTGTCTTGCCCACCAGAACTTCTTGATGTGTCTAAGTGGTTATTTCGTCTGTCGAATTGTCTGTGGCGCTCATTGACTGAAGTACTTCTGATACTTTCGGGGGACATTGAATCTAATCTCGGTCCCATGTCGAAAAAAGATTAGAAAAATTGGATGAGGAATACGCATCCTTAAAAGAAACAACTCAAAAGCTGCAAGAAGGCCGGGCTGCTTTGCTTGAGGGACTGAAATGTTCGAAAGAAAGGTAAGATGCCAACGAAAACGCAATTAAGCTCTTGACTAAGAGAGTGACTATACTTGAGGCGCGCGAGACTGTAGAAGGCGAAGCACAAATACTGAAAGAAAAGGAGGCTGCCTCTCAAAGTGAAGTAAATCTTTTGAATGAACGGGTAGCGACGCTGGAAACATCCATCGCTAACCAACGTTCAGATGAAGCCGGAACACCTGAACACGCTATTAGTTCTGTCTCGGAGAAGTTATCGTTTATCACATCCAGATGCGATGATGCAGAGAATCGGTTGCGACGATGCAATCTTCTTTTCTTTGTAATGGAAGATGATCCTGAGGAAGATTGGGCAGCTTCTGAAGAAACTTTTCTTTGGAATGGAAGATGATCCTGAAGAAGATTGGGCAGCTTCTGAAGAAACTTTTCTTTGGAATAGAAGATAATCCTGAAGGAGATTGGGCAGCTTCTGAAGAAAAAGTTATCCAGTTTTGTTCAGAAACGCTCGGGGTAGCAACAACAGGTACACAGTTCGAACGAGTACATAGACTAGGAAAATATGCGAATATAAGCGGAGACCCATAATAGCAAAGATGATCTTTTTCAAAGACAAAGTGCACAATTTTTCATGCGCACGTAAAGAAAGAAACTTCCTATTCCATCGACGAAGACTTTTCGCTGACAACACGACGGGCAAGAAAGAAGCTGTACGAATTTGCTAAGGGACAAAAAAAACCCATTCAAACTATCTTTTGATAAACTGCACATGGGAGCTGAGACGTACACATATGACAGCACTACAGACAGTGTTTTTCCGTTGAACAGATAGCTAGATAACAGTGCACGTACTATTGATCCCCACCAGTCGAGTGCACTGAATAGTCATGCACAATCGTTGTCATATGCCAACATCCGCAGTCTCTTGCCTAAACGCGACCTGCTCCTAGACGATAGTAAATCTCACATCATCATTCTTACAGAAACATGGCTGAACCCGAACATATCAAACCATGAAATTCTTGTTGCATGTTCATACAACATATACAGGCGTGATCGTACTGATAAAAGAGGTGGTGGCGTCCTTCTGGGAATAGAGAGAAGGATAACATCACACGTTATTAATACCGATTCAAATCTGGAAATTGTGTGGGCCGCCTGCTTCATATCTTCCTTTAGAATTTTGATAGGCGCTTGTTACCGTCCACTAGAATCTAGTCATTCTTTCATCCATGAGCTACGATTGAGTATAACTAAAGCAACTGAGCTGTGTCCTGCTGATAGCATCTATCTCATCGGAGATTTTAATTACCCTTTAATCAACTGGGCTCAACTATCATCATCTTGTTATATTTCAACTGAATTTTGTAACTTGACGCTTGATTTCAACCTGTCACAACTCGTATACCAACCCACCCGCGACAATAACGTATTAGACCTGATACTCACAACGGCGCCAGATACGATAAAAGAAATAGCACATTTGGGAGGTTTAAGAGATCACCATTTACTTCAATTTAGTATTGACATTTCAGTTTCATTTATGGGTTATGTGACTAAAAAGATTCACGATTATAATAAAGCGAATTTCACAGCTATCAGCACAGAACTTGAAATATTTTTCCATAATAAATTTCTACCGTACATCAACCGCAGCTGTGTTGAGGAAAACTGGGTACTTTTTAGAGATAAGGTTTCATCTCTGGTTGGCTAGTTTGTTCCTGTTATCAAAATAATTTATGATAAATCAAATCCTTGGTTTACGAGGAGGCTTAAGCAATTGTGAAATTAGAAAAAGCGGTTATATCAGACTTCTAAGCGTGCGCTCACCAGTTCTGCTTGGAATAAATACAGTGACATATTAAAAGCATATTGCTCCGTCTTATCCTCCGCGAAAGATAAGTACTTTTCACACGACCTTCTTCCGCTTATAAAAAACTAATCCCAAAAAGGTTTGGAAACATACATGCCCAGATCGGGATGGCGGATTCATATCTCTGCAATGTAACAACATTCCAGTTTCAGATATTAAATGCCCAGCAATATTCAACCCATATCTCTATTCTCTTCCGAAGATAGCTATAACCTACCGGAGGTACCCGACCCTAATTGCCGCTACATGACACCCATTGAAATAACTGAGGAAGGTATCATCACTCTCATAAATAACCCTAAGGTATCTATACTTTAGCTGGTGTGGATGGCATTAATTCTAAAATCTTAAAAATACTATTTCAATATCTAGTACAATTTTATTTCATATTTTCAGCAATCTATAACTAGTCGATTGTTGCCCGCGGATTGGAAGATAGCTAAAATAATACCAATTTTTAAAGCAGGAAACAAAACTTCAGCTGAAAATTATCGTCCAATATCTATCACATGTATCTGTTGTAAAATGCTTGAACACATAATTTTATCTCATGTTTTGAGTCATCTTGAGCAGAACGTTTTCTATGCAAATCAACATGGATTTAGGAAGGGTCATTCCTGCGAAACACAGTTATTCGAACTAACAACTGACTTGCATTTCAATATGAACGAAAACCTTCAAACTGATTGTATATTCCTTGACTTCGCCAGAGCTTTCGACCGGGTAGCTCACTGCCGCTTGATTTCAAAATTATTATCACTCCGTCTAGACTCGTTAACTTTAACATGGTTTCGTAACTTCCTCTCGCATCGGCAACAGTTCGTGTTAGTTAACAATCTGGGCTCTAATCTTTCCCCTTATATCTCCGGTGTGCCGCAAGGTAGCGTGCTCGGGCCCCTATTATTTCTTATTTATATAAATGATTTACCTAATAAGATAACCTCTTGTATGCGCATTTTCGCAGATGATTGCATCATCTATCGCCCTATAAAATCTTCTAATGACCACTTCGCGCTCCAGTCAGATCTGCTTCTTATTAACGAATGGTGCAACTCATGGTTAATGACCCTTAACGTACCGAAGTGCAAAATAATGTCATTTAGCCGGAAACGAAACAATTTCAGCTTTCCATGCCGCATTCAAGATGATTTACAGACTGACGTATCCCATTACAAATATCTCGGTGTTAACCTTTCCTCTGATCTTTCATGGTCCTTCCATAATACATCCATATGCGCTGCCGCCTCAAAGTCATTAGGGTACCTACGACGTAATCTCAGGAACTCTCCTGTTAATATTCGTAAGCTAGCGCACCTTACTTTTGTTCGTCCACAACTTGAATTTGCTTCATCTATATGGTCTGCCTATCATAACAACATGATCACCGCAATAGAATCCATCCAAAATAGGGCAGCACAATTCATATCTCGAAACTATACCTGTCGTTCAAGTGTCACTGTGATTTAAAGTAACCTTTCGTTAGAATCCTTAGGTACACGCCGCGACATCACTCTCCTAACACTATTTCACAAGTATGTATACCCCAATAGATCGAGTTCGCTTAACCTTGATGTTCCATCCCGCACGTTCAAAAGATTGCACAGTCACCTCAGTTTTACAAGAATATATGGGGACACATTAGCCTTCAACTCATCAGCACTTCCACGAGCCATCAGATTAGGAATAACCTGCCAGACATTATCGCTTCTCTTCCTAATCTAGAAGCGTTCCATCGCCAACTCATCACATTACATCATTGAAGCTTCACTTAGCCTTATTTGTCTTATATATACCTTTTTTATTAAATTTGTTGCAGCTGTTAAATGCCTTTGACGGGTTTTATTTACTTGTGTTTGCCCGTGTATTCTTTCCGTTTATGTTTTCCCCCTTACCATGTTTTAAGCCCTATAGCGGACACTGTGTGCCGCTTGCCTTTTATTGTGCATAATCTGTGTGTGTACCGTTGTGCTTTAATCTGTGTCTCATATATCTTTTTCTTAGTGATGTAATTATTTCCATGTCGTTTCGTGTGCTCTTCTGTACTATTTTGTTTGTTAATATATTAATTACCATGCTTTGTATTTTTGAATGTTTCCTTACGTTTTATATTGTTACGTACTTTGTACGCGATGTTACGTACTTTGTACGCAAGGGGGGTTTATTTACAGGGATCGGTAAAAAAGAGGACTGCGGCGAAGCGTACAAACGTTCCTCTGCCCTTGCTCTTTCTTCTTCTTCACCTATCTACCCGACCGCTCTTTTTCATCTTCCGTCGACGTTCTACGAAGGCGCGTGACATTTCCCTCCTCGCAGACGAAGCCCGTCGAGCGAGTTACAGAGATCCTCTGGAATGAAATCGCTTGAGGCGGGCTACATGCACCCCCTGCGACTGCCGTGACCGTCGACCATTCGCCGTTATGCGTGCTATGACGTAATTCAGGTCATTGATGCGTTCTAACACAACAAACGGTCCGGTGTAGTGTGAAAGCAGTTTTTGACAAAGACCACGCTTACGGAGAGGTGTCCACAACCACACATAGTCACCAGGAGCATAGGAAACTTGTTGGTGTCGGGCGTCGTAGCGGTTCTTAGAACGTTCTTGTGAAGATAAAATTCGAACTCTGGCCAGCTGGCGGGCTTCTTCAGCTCTGCAGAGTGTGGTAGCAAGAGAAGGTTCGTCATGAATGAAAAATGGCAGTATGGTGTCGAGGGCACAGCGAGGCGTGCGAGCATAGAGAACGTAGAAGGGACTGTAGCCTGTTGTCTCATGTTGTGCTATGGCGTGGAGTGGCGAAAACTGCAGGCGCTGAGGCGAAGAAGTTCTTCGACAATGTCCGCTGTGAATTGGCGTCCACGGTCACTAATGATGACTGCAGGAGGGCCGTGCCGAAGAATGACGAGTCGAAGTAAGAAATTTGATACTTCAGACGCAGTAGCGGATGGTATCGCGGCTGTCTCACAGTAGCGGGTTAAATAATAAACGCACACAAGAATCCATCGGTTTCCTTTAGAAGACCGTGGAAAAGGTCCAAGGAGGTCAATGCCAACTTGCTCAAACGGGTCTGTTGGAGGTGTTACTGGCTGCAGTTTTCCATGTGGGCTTGAAGTCGACAGCTTAAAGCGTGACATTGCACACAGCTGGCTAGATATCGCTTGATCGTTGAACGCATCTTCGGCCAGTAAAATCGCTGCTCTGTGCGGTGGAGTGTTCGGGCCACTCCCAGGTGACCAGACGTGGCGTCATCATGCGTCATTTCTAGAACTGTGATACGTAGGCTTTCCGGAACGACAAGAAGCATACGTACTCCCCCAGAGGCGAAATTTTTCTTGTAAAGCACTCCTTCGCGAATGCTAAATGTGTTCTTCATAGGATCGTTGGCGGAATCAAACAGTGAAGTTAATGCTTTGTCTTTGCGTTGCTCGGTTCGGAAAACTCGGAGATCGGGGAAGGTTTGTGCAATGGAGCCAAATATTCATCGAAACTGTCTGAGTCATTATCAGTCGTTTGAAGCGGCAAACGCGAAAGACAGTCAGCATCTGAGTGTTTATGGCCGCTTTTATGCACCACAGTAAAATTAAACTCTTGTAAGCGTAAAGCCCATCGAGCGAGCCGCCCACAGGGGTCACGAAGACTCACGAGCCAGCAAAGGGAATGGTGGTCGGTCACAATTGTGAAAGCATTCCCGTACAGATAGGAACGAAAGCGCTGTACAGCGAAAACAACGGCTAGACATTCTTGCTCCGTAACCGTGTAATTTCTTTCACATTTACTCAACGAGCGGCTGGCATACGCTATCACGTGCTGATCGCGTCCATGGCGTTGTATAAGTACAGCGCCGATACCGATACCACTTGCGTCAGTGTGTACTTCAATTGGAGCTGATGGGCAGAAGTGGCGGAGGATTGGGCCCGAGGTCAAAAGAAACTTCAGATGACGGAAAGCTGAGTCACATTCGCTGGTCCAATTGAATGGTGTATCTTTATGCAGTAGACTCGTAAGTGAGTAAGCGATGTCTGCAAACCTTGGTATAAAGCGTCGAAAGTACGAGCATAGCCCCAAAAAACTCTGCAGCTCTTTTACTGATTTGGGCACGGTAAAACTTTTGACGGCTTCAATTTTCTTGGGATCTGGTCGAACGCTTTCTTTGTCAACTAAGTGACCGAGGACAATTGTTTCACGATCGCCAAAATGACATTTCTTTGCATTCAGTACAAGACCAGTTCGTTCCATGCAATTAAGTACGATATCCAGACGGCTGTTGTGCTCACTAAATGTTTTGCCAAAAATTACTACGTCGTCCAAATAACATAAACAAATTTGCCACTTTAGTCCACGTAGAATTGTATCCATGAACCGCTCGAATGTGGCAGGTGCATTACATAATCCAAAAGGCATAACGTTAAATTCGTAAAATCCGTCTGGTGTTACGAATGCCGTTTTTTCTTTATCTGCAATGTGCATGGGGATTTGCCAGTAACCGGATCTCAAGTCAATAGAGGAAAAGTATGAAGCTGAGTGCAGACAGTCAATTGCGTCATCTATACGTGGAAGCGGGTAGACATCTTTCTTCGTGACTGAATTTAAACGGCGGTAGTCAACACAAAACTTCCATGTGCCGTCTTTCTTTTTAACAAGGATAACTGGAGCTGCCCAAGGACTACAGGACTCTCGAATAATGCCGCGCTTTAGCATGTCTTGAACTTGCTCATCTATTATCTTACGTTCAGTTGCTGAGACTCGATAGGGCTTCTGACGTATTGGAGGGGCGGACCCTGTGTTGATCGTGTGATGAATGCGACTGGTAGGCAGTGGCATTGAGTCATCCTTGGCAAAATCGAACAATGTCACGTGTTTCAGTAGTAGTTCCACTAAAATACGACGCTCAGTTGTAGAAAGAGACTTACTAATCATAGCCGTAACTTGGGTCTCCATGCCTGGTCGCACCTGCTGCTCAGTGACAGAGCTGTTTAACGCCGCGACGGAACCGGATATGCCTTCCTCGAAACGGGCGAGTTTTAGGCCCCGAGGCAACACAGTTGGTTCTTCGGAGTGGTTCACTGTCCATAGCTCAGTGCGGCCTTTAGTCACGGGAATGACGCAACGAGGCACAAGGATACTCTTCTTAGAGCAGGTGAATCTCGTAGGTTCTACTATAGCCTCAAAAAATTCGCACTGGTTCCGAATAGAGAAAACCCGCACGAATGCTGCAGATAACGCTGGCACAATTGTGTCTTCTTCCACAGCAAATGCTCCAAATTCAGGTGTCGAGTCATCCACAAGAACCGAAAGTAGTGAAGGATTCAAAGCAATCTCTCCCGTACCACAGTCTAAAGTTGCACCACACTCTTGCAGAAAATCAATCCCAAGAATCACATCATGCGTAGACCGAGGCAGTACTGCAAATTCTACTCTAAACTTGAGGCCGCCAATAACAACATCCGAAGCACACACACCAAGAGGAACTAAAGGTTCACCACCGACACCACGGAATAACACTGCACGGTCACCACTGAACATTACTTTTCTACCTAAACGGTTCTTAAAACTCAAACTCATAACAGATACTGTAGCACCAGTGTCCACAAGAGCCATTGTTTTCACACCATCAACAAACATTTCAAATTTCTTCTTTAACATAAACACGGGCAGAGGTTTGGACGTCATCGACTCGCCGGCGGCCTCACCTCCATCGGCCGCGCCCCCTAGTTTCCCGGAGGCGGAGGGGTAGAACGACGTCGAGGGGAAGGTGACCTGCGCGGGCGCTGGGGTGGCGGCGTCACACTACGATCAGATGCAGGAGATGAATTCCGCAAATGTGTCGAATGGTGTGAGTCCCCAGTAGGCATAGTCGGGGATCGTTGTTGTTCGGTGTGCAGTCGTCCGTGAATGTTCCTCGTGGGGTCGGTAATCTTGTACAGTTGGAAAACGACGGCGGCAGTATCTAGCGATATGCCCCGCAATGCCACACCTGTAGCACACAGGTTGAGGGCGCCAGCGACCAGCATAAGAGTCCTCACTAACAAAGTCGCGACGTTGGTTGTAGCGAGGCTCTCGCTGCTGACGAACCACATTTTCAGAGTAGGCGGGCCTCTTTTCCATCGGCTGGTGGTCATAACGTTGAGTATAGCTGCGCTGATTGTCCATATGCGAAGCGCCGCTAGGTTGAACCCACGGAGTGGACAGGGCGGCAACATTTGCCTGCGGTGCACAACTCTGCCGCACATATTCTTCACTACAGATGGCGTCCCTAGATCTTGACAATTCCTCGCGTACAATCTCTCGTATCATATCAGCCATGGAAACTGAAGGACAGGCTTCAACACTGGCTACAGAGGTGACATTGGCCAGTCTTCCGAATTTAGGTGTAATTCGTCACAGCTTGAGAGCCTCAAATGTTCTACAATGCTTTATAACATCAGCGGTGGTGCTCAGGCTCTCTTTGCTAATAAGAAAATTATAAACGTCTTCCGCTATTCCTTTCAGGAGGTGACCGACTTTGTCTTCTTCAAGCATAGTGGGGTTGACGAGTCTGCATAGCTTTAAGATGGCTTCGATATATGCAGTACAAGTTTCTCCGGGTACTTGCGCCCGGTGAAACAAAGTTTGTTCAACGCGCTTTTTCTTTGCAGGTTCATCTCCAAAATTTTTCTTGGTTTCGCTGGTAAAGATAGCCCATGTACTTAATGAATCCTCGTGATTATCGAACCAGTCGAAGGCAGTGGCGGCAAGGAAGAACACCACATTAGCCAGCTTAGTAGCGGCGGTCCAGTGATTGTATTTACTCACTCTTTCGTAGTGCTTCAACCACTCATCAACGTCCTCCTCAGGTTTTCCGGAAAAAGTACGCGTCTCTCGATAATGGGGCCAGTTGTTCGCCGTGGATGGTCCTGGCTGCTCGGTATACTGCCGTCTTCAGCCATGTCTGATGGCATTGGTGGTAGGCCAGCAAGTCTACGGCTTCTTCGGTAGATGAAACGCTCCGTGGTCGCTACCCAAGCACCTCTCACCAAGATGTTACGTACTTTGTACGCGATGTTACGTACTTGGTACGCAAGGGGGGTTTATTTACAGGGATCGGTAAAAAAGAGGACTGCGGCGAAGCGTACAAACGTTCCTCTGCCCTTGCTCTTTCTTCTTCTTCACCGATCTACCCGACCGCTCTTTTTCATCTTCCGTCGACGTTCTACGAAGGCGCGTGACAATATATTTATAGCACTGTGTAGATTTTTTCGTCCCCCTTACACAATGCCTAATGACCCTGTAAAGTATTTCAAATAAAATAAAATAAAAGCAACTAACTGTTTTACCTTTTACGAGAAACAACTTCTGAAACGCGACATAAATCCGATGACTCTAGATGCTTTTAAGGCTACATGGGTTATGTGGTCGTCCCACAACATATTTTGAGTGAATATTAAGGCTAACATCATGCAAATCGGTATCAACGTATCTAGCTCCTTTATTCCTGCCAAAGCGTGATAGAAAGGGGACCGCCTCTCTGCTTGAGGGCCTATGCATACCTGCCCGGGCTGAAAGCACGTCGTGTCGTGCTTAACCAGTAGAATTATAGTGACCTCCCTGGGTACAACTCCATTGTGAGAAGAGAACTAGCCCAACTAGCCCCGCAACGCATTTTACAGGAAAAGAACTCATTAACCTTGTTGCCAGCACCCGCGGCACAGTAAGAATGAATGCCAGTCTTCCTCGGTTTGTCGGAAGTACTAGAAAGTGACGTGAAACCAATGCTGTCAGGCCATCCCATACAAAGAAGCATATATGGGACACGAGGCGGCCCGCTGTGTAGCGCAGAATTATCGCGACGCAACATATAAGGCGAAAAGCACGAGTTTTCACCAACACGGCTTTTGCACTTAGTGAGAGTATGTATTTTCGGCAGTGTGTACAAAGGTTTTTGGAGGAACTGAAAATGCAGTCATGTACACCAGAATAGGTTCCACGGCTGGAACCCTTGAGAAATCTTGCGGAATTTTAATGTAACAAAGCCAAGTTGTACGTAGGTGGCATGTGAATTCTTTCCTGTGTGTTTATTTGAATTTGTCGAGAACTGGCAATAAAGAAAAAAAGGGAGCGGTGACCTTGTGGTAGAGCATCCGCCTCGCATTGGGGTGGTACCAGCTAGTTGGGCCACTGGTGCCACCCATCGGTTTTCAATAGACACAAGATTTCCCTCTGCCTGGTGGTCGGCGCTTCTGGTGTGAAATACTTGGGAAAGGGGCCCAAATACTTGCGCCAATGGGCCAGTGATTCGTACCGCCATCAGACAACCATAAGCCTCGTGCGACAGAAGCCCATTGTGTGGCCATTTCTTTCGAATTGCTGCTGGCTGCTGCCGAGCTCGAGGATAAAAGGGAGAATCAAGACGAACATGACCCACCATTGCAGGCTGCGAAGTTGTTCGAAACTGTTTAGTAAGAAAAACTCCATCAACGAATTAGCGATCAAAGGGAGGAGAAGGAGGGGGGGGGGGGGGGGGGGACAAGAGTTCAGGATCTCGTTAAAGGTTAGATAATCAGCTCTAACCGAGGATGATGACATTAGCGTAGAAGCAAGGGACAATAATTTCAGAGGTATCATTACTGAGTGCGGGGTAGAAGTAGGAGATAGGATAGTTAGAGAGGATTGAACTGTTATTGAAATGGGGGCATAGACATTGTCTAGCCGGCTCAAACTCAGACTCATTTAACATTTTATTTGTCCTTTCAAACTAATGAAAAAAAAAAAAAAAGGAGAGGGAGCCCGGACCAGCAAAAGTTTTACCGGGCTTAAAGCAAATTAAAAATAAATAAAAGGGAGCAAAAGCTCAAGATTAAAAAAAACTTTTTCTTGAACAGTGAAATAAAAGTGATCGTAATACAATTAACAAAAAAGAGAAAACAAAACGAGTTCCGAATAGCAAAGTGGCCCACGCTGGCCTAAAGACGACGAACAGAAAAAAAAAGAAAAAGAAAACCTCCACAAAATAGCATCGAGACCTGCAAATAAATCATAAAAAGGAAACAGAACCTGAAAAGCAAAGAACAGCAGCAAAACAACGGACATACAATCATTAGAAAGAACGTACAGTTACGGTAAGATAGACAGGCGTACAGAACACGAAAACATAAGAGAAAAGAGCGACTGGAGTAAAATAGTAAACAGGACAGTCGACAACAAAAAGAAATGAAACAGAGATAAAGTCGGGCAGAGATTGGCAGTCTCCTACGGCACTGCAATTACTGGTCCACAAATCCAACAAGAGGAAAAGAAAACTAAAGTGAGAAGAAGAAAGAGTGGAACAAAAAATAAAGAAAATGCGTGCTGACAAAGCAAACACAACTGAGGAAAAGAAAAACAGGTAAAGCCTAGACAAAAAAAAAAAGAAAACTAGATAATCTAGTCATATGCAAGACACTTCCTTCAGCACATCATGTTATATTAACCCTAAAAGGCTCGGTAAGAGAAACGCTGGAAGAAAATACATACAATATTACTGTCACAAACCCCCGCTTGTATACGGTCAACAGAGGCGCGGGATCCCCTTTACGGTTACCCGTCGTGCCTCTATGAGGTTTGAGAACACCGTTAACTGTTATGCCTGTCAACCCGTGAAGTACGTGTGTCGGTGTGTGATCGAGGAATGAGTTCAGGTTTATTTCTTCAAACAATCGTATATTTGTAGCTAGTAGTCCAAATTACACTGCATAATAATAGATCAAAAAACGCCACGACATGATAGTGATAAAAAACGACTCTGTAAATGACAAGAGGAAAACAAACAGTGAACAAAACACTGCGATAAAAGAAAACTATAACGATAACAAAGCAAGTATTCCAGATATAGTATGTAGGGACAAGAGTTACACAGAAAACAGCCAAAAAATACTAAGCCAGATCAAAACAAAGGCGAAAACATTATTCAATTTATCGACAGTCTGTGGCAAAAGGGAATTCTCACGGATTTCTTGTTCGATGAGGCGTTGTAGTCGTAGAGTTGATCGGTAGCGGCGGCTGTACAAGATGAGGAGAAGCGATGAATTGATCGCGGACTGGGTGAAAAATAGAATAACACCTCCCAGCCGTGAGAGTTGCTCTAGAGACAACATCTCCCTAGAGCGCACTGCCGTCGGCCTGCTGCGGTCTGCCTTTTTATACTCTCGACTGGTTGCGCTGCGGCCCATCGTCAAGGACGCACGCTTGCCAGTCGCTGCCCCGGAGAGTCATGCCGAAGCATGATCGGAGGAGCGGGAAGATCCCGTATGTTCCGCTCTGTATGTGAGGCAGGAGATCTGGTAACTTCCGCTCTATATGTGAGGCAGCTTGCGACAATAACTGATGCACCACCATACCGGACTCGTCTGACAACAGGAGCAGAAAAGGTAGAGGAGTAAAAAAAGAACTCGACTCACTTCATAGAAGCATGCATAGAAGCAGCCAGGTGCCCATGCTGACCTGGCTTTGTAGACAAGAGTGACTGCTGTCAGACAAGAGTGACTGCCTGCAGGCAAACTGAAAGGGATGGCAAAGCACTCTGTCACTCTGCACGGAGCCCTCCCCTGTGGAGAGCGTGGTAGGGGTCTGCAGGATCTCTCGACAAGCCCCCCCCCCCCCGCCCGATCAGCAGGCTCAAGCACAGGATTAACAGGTCATCCGCTGCTGCTTGTAAAAACGATCATGTAGAGTTAGCGGCATCGAAGGTCACGCCCCAACGAAATACAAATGAACACGTAGAAGTGTAGAAGTGTAGGAGTGACCTCCGCACTAGTCGTAAGCGCCTCCATGCAGGCAGGTGGGTGTGCCCAAATCAGACAAGCTCAACTAAGAAGCATGATCCCTCCTCTGTGCAGAGCGGGGTAGAGGGTCTGCAGGACACTCCGAGGAGTCCCTCATCCCCATCACAGTTAAACTCAAATATAGGATTAATTGGAGAAATATGGGAGAGGAGTTCGCCCTGCAGTGGGTATAGTCAGGCTGACGATGATGATGATGACAACATCTAAAAGACATCCGCTGGTGCTTGTAAAACCAAGGATGAACTTTTGGCGGCAGCAGCGTCCGCGCCAAGGAAACAGTTCAGAAATGCGCCCAGTTAATAAGGCAGCCAAAAAATAAAAAATAAAAGAGCAAGAAAGGATACTTGCAAAGAAATACAATGAAGTCACGGGACAATATCGGAAAGTAAAGAGAAGAAATCAACTCTAAATGATTACTTACATAATTAGAGCGCACATTTCGGAAAAAAGTAATTATAGAATGGATTAGGATAGAAATATAGCAAGAAAAAAACTAACAACATAAGTAAGGGTATATTCAGGCTGAGGATGATGATGATGATGATGATGATTATGATGATGAAGTAGCTTTTCAGAGGAGATATGTAGAGAAAAAAACGGCTGCATATAATTTAAAGCGTGCGAAATATTAAGAGAAACTAGTTCAAATCAGCGATGAAAGCGACAATAGTCAGGTATAGTGCTGCTTATGTGTCGGACCATTTGAACTAAAATTGCATAAGCAGCAGGATTCCTAAGAAGAGTTGAGCAATGAAACGTAATATCTGATGAGCAAAAAGACTTTAGGCGAGAAACAAAAGGAGCAGTAAGTGAAAAGTCTTGGAAGTAGTGACGGACGTCTTGACGCATTTTACTACAGAAAAAAGTAAAGAGGAGGATAGACGTACTTTTTAAAATAAAAAAGAAATCCGCTATGCCCAGTAATGAGAGTTGTAATCGGATTGCGAGGTGGATAAATTCTTGGTATTTAGGAGTATCAAGTATCTAAACAATTAATTTTGTGCCGCCATTATTTTCGCGCCAAAATGCGCTCCACAAAACAAGAGAAGAACGATGCAAGCGTGAACGGACACAACATCGTGAAAGTGTGAAAGGTTGTAAGTGGCCGTACTGGCCTGCGCTAACAGCTGCTTGGTCGGCTAACTTATTACCACAAATTCCAGTGTGGCCCTGGATATGGAATAGCATTAATGGATGAAGAGGCGATAATCACGACAAGTTCTTCTTAATGCCAATAATTAAACGAATTTACTGAAGGAATGGCAGAAAGCAGAGACAGAGAATCTGTATAAAAATGAATAGGCATAGTGGGAGGGTTAATAAGTGCATAATCAACAGCAAAATGGAAGGTTACAAGTTCCGCTTCCTACGCACTGGAAGGCGGCTACAAATAAAGGCGATGGACAAATAAAATATTTTGGGCTGAGTTAAGCACTACAAAAGCGGCGCCCGCGGAGTGATGTCTGAACCAGCCATCAGTATAGATTTGCAGCGCGCGTTGAGAAGAACAGAACATTGCCTTCCTGATAGGTGAGTTGAATAAAATGAAATTTAAGCTTCAACGAGGGATGATCAAACCAGGGATTGAGCAAAGGCTGTGTTTCAGAATGGTAATTGTATGCAATGTTACCATATACAATAGGATGTCAGAATGAAAAAAGCTTGAACTCGGCCCATAAATGGAATAGGCAAGGGAAGAACATTTGCAAGAACACTAAGTGCAGGTGTACGCGTGGCTCCGAAGGCGCCAGTAAGAGCGAGGAGTATTCGCTGTAGTGATAGGATGCCACTCCGGCCTATAGCGCACGTTGAGTTTTCCAACCAGGAGAGGGTAGCACCTACCAAGGTAGAGAGGACGTACACCCGGTCTAGTCGCTTCGCACTCCGACCCCTAGAACGCGTTGCCATAAAACTCTCCATGTAATGCGACCCATCTGTCCTGAACGCGCAAGGAGCGGACGAGCTTCTCCAGCTCTTTGGCATGATAAATGCCCCCTATCAAGCCCCCCCCCCCCCCCCCCTCCCCCCGGTGTAGCGCCATCAGCCCAACACAGTTTAAGCCCCCGAGCAGGACGTGCGGAACATCATCATGTTGTGTGGTGTGGTGTTCTGTTTTATGGCGCATAAGGAACTAAGGCCATCATGCGCTAAAAGCAAGGCGTTTTTTATCGGAAAAGGGAAAACGGGTGTCATTAATATTGTGAGCCACCGCTCGAACGAACGTCTTTATTCCAGCCACAGTCTGGAACGCTGCGCGTAATCTTGTGAACACCGTTGAATGATGACGCTGCGTATGCACAGGTGAAAGAGGTGAAAGTTCTGGCACCGCGATCTATTTCTATTTATTTTTTGCGATGTAGTTATACATTTCAAAATCTAATATCTCTGCACCCCAATTCTTGGCCGATCCCCCTGTGTGGGTATGTGCCATGAAATTAGAGGACAACAACAACAACAATAACAAATCCCCCCGGCAAGGAAGCGGCCACCCTGGTCGCTGTTTAGATGGAAGCGGGTCGGCGGGTGTACGGCTTCATGCGCGAAACATGAACAACTTCTGAGCGCCAACGCCGATCGGAGACGGTATGCGATGGGACAACGCAGTAGTTAGCGAGAGGTGTTTGCTGGAACACGGTGTAAGGACCGATATAGCGATGGAGGAACTTCTCGCACAATCCAGGCGGATCAGCGTCCAGAGTAGCACTTCATCACCGGTTGAGAAGGAGGCAGTGCAGTGGTGCTGGTCATGGCGGTGCTTCCGTTCTTGCTGGGCGGCTTCAGTGTTGCGGCGAGCAATTTGGCGGTAATGAGCCATACGTAATGAGCCACACTACTCGCCTGACGATGCCGATGGGGAGGCAGGAGCAGAGAAGAAGGTGATGTCGAATAGAGTTGTTGGTTGACGGCCATAAACTAAGAAGAATGGGCTGTAGCCAGCGGTGCGTTCAACGGCGGGGTTTCTTTGTTTAGAAAGTCTCCTTCTTTTAGGAAATTAATAACGCTTGTTAACTATAGTATTGCGCTTTCTCCGAAAAGTAAGCTTAGGAAGAATGGAATGGCATGATTGTAGAAAACAGTAAAATGCTTTTTCCACACTGTGTCAAGTTTTGGGCGTGCAATCAGGAACACCTCTCCAAACTGTTCACAAGTAGGCTTATCGTGTTTCATTACTGAAAAGCTGTGTGTAAGATGTGTGTGTTCAATACGGATACGGCAGACTATTACTTCTATGAAACTGTGCTGCTGTGTGCTTGAATTCCATTCTCCTATTACGGGTTTTACGAGACGTAATCTATTATTTTCTGTTATTCCACATCGACTGCCATTTATCTTTCTCTTTCATCATCATCATCATCATCATCATCAGCCTGACTATACCCACTGCAGGGCGAAGGCCTCTCCCATGTTTCTCCACTTAACCCGGTTCTGTGCTAGCTGAATCCACTTGACCACTGCGAACTTCTTAACCTCATCCGCTTGTTACCCTAAGCGACCATCGGTTATCCTCTCTTCGCACTACATGTCCTGCCCATGCCCATTTCTTCTTCTTAATTTCCACTAGAATGTCGGTAACTTGAGTTATTTCTCTGATCCACTCTGCACGCTTCCTATCTCTTAATGTTACCCCTACCATTTTTCGTTCCATAGCCCTCTGGGTTGTCCTCAACTTAAGTAGAACTCTCTTGGTTAGCCTCCACGTTTCAGCCCCATAGGTGAGTACAGGTAAGATACAACTGTTATATACTTTCCTCTTTAGCGATACCGGTAAGCTGCTAGTCATAATCTGTGAGTGCTTGCCAAATGCGCTCCATCCCAATTTTATTCTTCTTGTTATTTCCTTTTCATGGTCCGGATCTGCGGTTACTACCTGTCCTAAGTAGACATATTCGCCTACTACTTCCAGTACTTCGCTACCTAATGTAAACTGCTGTTCCTTCCCGAAGCTGTAGAACATTACCTGTTGAGCATTATCATGCATATTGATTTTCAAGCCTACCTTTCTACTTTTCCTGTCTAGGTCACCAATCATTATTTGCAGTTCATCCCCCGAGTTGCTTAGCATCAGCAAATCGCAGATTACTGAGGTATTCTCCATCTACCCTTATCCCTAACTGCTCCCATTCCAAGTCTCTGAATACTTCCTCTAAGCAAGCTGTGAATAGTACTGAGGAGATCGTGCCTCCTTACCTAACACCTTTTTTATGAGAATTTTGTTACTTTCTTTATGCAGAACTATGGTTGCTGTACAGCCACTATATATATCTTCCAGTATTTTCACGTACGGCTCGTCTACCCCCTGATTTCGCAATGCCTGCATCACCGCCGAGGTTTCAACTGAGTCAAATGCTTTTTCATAATCAATAAATGCTATGTATAAGGGCTGGTTATATTCCGAGCATTTTTCTATCGCCTGATTGATGGTATGGATATGATCGATAGTAAAGTACCGTTTCTGAAAACCTGCTTGATCCTTTGCTTGATTGCAGTCTAAGGTTGTCCTGATTCTATTAGCGATTACCTTAGCGAATACCTAATACGTAATAGAGAGTAAGCTGATTGGTCTGTAATTTTTAAGGTCCTTACAGTCCCCTTTCGTATGAATGAGAATAATGCTTGCATTTTTCCATGGTTCCGGTACCGTCGATGACACCAGGCACTGCGTATACAGGGTGGCCAGTTTTTCTAACACGATATCCTCCCCCTCCCCCCCCCCCCCCCCCACCCCGTCCTTCAGCAAATCTGCAGTTATCTGATCCCCTCCAGCTGATTTCCCCCCTTTTCATAGTTTCTAATGCTTTCGTGACCTCGTCCTTCGTCACTGGTGGAACGTCTGCCTGTTTTTCTCTACCGCCAATCTCGTTACGGTCCTGACTTCTTTGGCTACTGTAGAGATCTGTATAGAACTGCTCGGCTACTTTGGCTATCTTATCCATATTCGTGATGACGTTGCCCGCCTTGTCCGTTATCGCATACATCTGGTTTTTGCCTATGTCCAATTTCTTCTTTACCGCTTTAAGGCTTCCCCCATGCTCAATTTTCTCGATGTTATACTTCCTTATATCGGCCACCTTGCGCTTATTGATTAGCTCTGATATATCGGCCAATTCAATCCGGTCTGTTGGATTGGAAGCTTTCATATTCTGACGTTTCCTAATCAAATTTTTCGTCTCCTTAGACAGCTTACCGGTATCCTCTCTAACTATCCTACCGCCTACTTCTACCGCGCATTCAGTAATACCATCTCTGAAATTATTGTTCATTGCTTCTAGGGTAATGTCGCCATCCTCGGTTAGAGCTGAATATCTGTTCTGCAACGAGATCTTGAACTCTTCTGCCCTCCCCCTCACCGCTAATTCGTTGATGGGTTTCTTTCTTACAAATCTGTTGCGTTCCTTCTTGAGATTTAGGCTAATTCGGGACCTCACAATCCTGTGGTCACTGCACCGCACTTTTCCGATTACCTCTACATCTTGCATAATGGCGGCGGTTGAACACATTATGATGTCAATTTCATGTTTAGTCTCCCCGTTAGGACTTTTCCATGTCCATTTCCGGTTCTTCCGTTTGCTGAAGAAAGTATTCATGATTCTTAAGTTATTGCGCTCTGCAAACTCAACTAGTAACCCCCCCTGCTATTCCTAGAACCAATGCCATAGTCACCTACTGTCTGGTCTCTTGTCTGCTTTTTCCCTACCTTGGCATTGAAGTCGCCCATTAGTACAGTATACTGCGTCTTTACTTTTCGCATTGCCAATTCTACATCTTCGTAGAAACTTTCAACTGCCTGGTCATCATAACTACATGTAGGTGCATAGGCCTGTACAACCTTCAGTTTATATCGCTTATTAAGCCTAATTACGATGCCTGCCACCCTCTCATTAATACTATAGAATTCATCTATATTACCCGCTCTATACTTAGCGACAACGAAACTTACTCCTAGTTGTCGCCTCTCTGGTAAGCCTCGATAACACAGTACATGCCCATCCGCCTGAGTCGCACGGAAACAGGACGATGCCTACTGCGACAACTCCGTCTCAATCCACCCATCGCCACCCCAGCAAGTGCTACACCTTTCATGATCTCTCCGGGCACGCAGGATCACATATACCAGAAGCCCCTACCACGCAACATGGGCGCTTGCCTTTATCAGGGAAGACGGAAAGTTAGAGCCAGCTATTACACCAAAAGATACCGCAACCGCTTTGATATCCTCTATGTCGACGCGGCAGGGAATTCTAAAGTAGGATTTTTCACTGCAGTCGCTGCCTACGAAGATGGCAGAGTGGGGGCCGCCGCCACTATTTGAACTAATTCGCCTGCAGAAGCGGAAGGAGCCGCCATCGCACTCGCGCTTGCCCATTCAGCCACTGACGAAGCCATTACCGAAATTTGTACAGATTCTCAGGCGGCATACCGCCACTACCTAAACGGCGTGGCGACACCGGCCGCGCATCATATTCTTACCACCGCCACCTCTCTCGACCCGAACGGTTAATCTAACGTGGATCCCAGGGCATGCCTCGATCCCCGGTAATGAGCGCGTTCATGCGCTGGCTCGAGAACTCTCTACCCGAGCCCCGGATGATCAGGCACCCAACTCCGCGCAGGAGGCCTCATCGGTCCTTTCTACATACCACCAAATCACCACATTCTACAAACACAAGCGCATGACACTGCCACCACCCCACAGCACCTTGTCACCCTTATCCAGTGCTACATGGCGACAATTGCAGACGAATTGTTTCATTTCCCCCTACCGTCTCTCATGCTTTCACCCTGGCTTGCCCCCTCACTGCAACACCTGTGGCGAGCCAAAATCCTCACTTTTCCACTACCTGCGGGAATGTCCTTCCCCCCATGCAGTGCCCCCCATCCCCATCCCACCTTTTCTTCCTGGGAGGCTGCTTTGCGGACAGCTCAACACGGCGGTCAGAAATGGCTGGTCGATCGGGCTCTATGTGAAGCCAAAGCCCGTGGACTCCTGGACTAGTAGGATACCACCCTGGAAGGATTTTTTTTTTATTTTATTAAATAAAGTTGTTTCCATCCATCCATCCTTCAATACAGTATATGCCTCATTCGGCCTCCTAACCTCACTTAGCCCTATGATATCACATTTCATACCCTCTAGTTCCTCTAACAGCACTGCTAACCTAGCTTCACTAGCTAGGGTTCTAGCGTTAAACGTTGCCAGGGTCAGTTTCCATGACGGCCTGTCCAGCGGAGCCAGGCATTCTTAGCATCCCCTGCTGCGTCACAGGTCTGACCGCCGCCGTGGTCAGTTGTTCCGCAGCCGCTGGTGACTGAGGGCCGGGGTATTATGGAGCTTATCATAGGAGGTTGCGGCCAATTACATTACTGCACCAGGGTGGCCAACTCCTGTTCTGGTTAGGGAGTGCGTTGCCGGAGGTGTTCACCGGCATCAGGTCGCACCCCAAACCTGTTTATGCAATTCCATCGACACGCGGATTTTTTTTTTTAATCCGGTGGAAAATTGCGCGGTACCGGGATTTGAGCCCCGGTCCTCTTGCATGCGAGGCGGATATTTTGCCGCTACGCCACCGCTGCACTCTTTACACTGCACTAATTTCAGGAAGTACTTAGGTGAAATATTCACTTTCTCAATACTTCTGTTGCGAGCTTGTGCAGAGAAAATGTCCGCTCTCTTATTGCCGTCGATGGAACACAACAAAATGTTATGTTACGCCTTTGTGCCGTTATCTTTGTAACATTGTGTACTATACAAGCAAGTAATGGCGTGACTGCATTTCTGGAACGTAGAGCTCTGAGTACGCCCCGCAAATCTGTGTAAATGACGCTATTTTCAATGCTTTTGTCCATATATATTTCTACAGCTAGCAGGACAGCGTTGAATTCGGCTGTAAATATTGATGCGCATTGATGAATTCTGCTTACTTTTTCGGATCGCCCCTCAACAATTGCACAACCAACATAGCTGTTAGTTTTTGAACCGTCTGTCTAAAACTTTGTAAAATTACTGTATTTTGCTTTCAGAGTGCAATATTCTTGTAAGCTCTTTAATGGTTTGTATTTTGTTGAACTCTGTTAGAGTGAAGTTACAGACTTTTGGAAGGTTATAACATGGGGGAAGGGTGCTTTGAGCAACATCAGGCAGTGTATTCAAAATATACTAAGGTCCTGGCGTATGTCTTCCAACATTAATATCTTGGCCTCGTTGCTTGAGGTTTATTGATAAAAATAATTCTGGAGGGATAGCTGTGATGATTGGGTAGCAAGGGTGTTTTTTTCTTGACCTTATTCAGACAGCGCAAGCGCTTTTCTTCTGTCTTCCTGTGAAGGCTCATCTGCCTCCGCATAGAGGCTGACTATAGGGGAAGTTCTGTACACTGCGCATGAGAGGTGCAAACCGAGATTATGTACTGAATCTAAGTGTTTTAAATATGATAGTATTGCTGAGCCATAGGCTATACATCCATAATCCAGACAGAAGCACATCAGGGAACGTTCAATTTGGAGAATGCATGCTATCAGATCACCAACGCTTGCGTGACAGAAATTTAAGAATATTCAGAGCTCGGGTGGCCTTAATATATCGGTTCTTTATGTACGGTAAGAACGTGAGCTTTTTGTCAAATGTTAAGTCTAAAACTTTTGTTCCTGCTTTATTGGAAGTATAGTGTCATTTAAGTGAAGGGTAGGATCGATCTGCAAGCCTCTCTTGAGCGAGAAGGGAACAACTGTTTTCTGTGAGGAAAACATAAATCCATTTTTGTCTGGCCAATAGAGGGTTTACAAAAGTACGTCTGGCAACCATGAGCGGCACGCTGATCCCGCGCTACCCGCGCTGGCCGCCATATTTTGTTCGCTCCATCCGTTCGCTTCGTGTCCGTCCGTCAGCGCTCGCCGTTCTGTTCGCGCTTTTCACGTTTTAACCTAGTGTGCTGTGCTTGGAACTCTCTTCGGTCCCTGGCGGTTTCTGTTAGCGACGACTAGAAGCGTATTTTGACAGCCGAGACGTGGCGGGGCCTACCGGCCGCGCTGCCGAGCGCAGTTACAAATTGCTCTACGAGTCGTGCATGGGTCCCTCGGCAATCCGCAGCGTCATCCCTATCCAGGTACAGTATCCAGAGTTCTGTAATGTGTTTTTTTTTTGTCTGTGCGCCTTTGCTGTTTACTTAAACGCCCATGAGAGATTATCGCGAGTTTGTTTGGTTTGCGCAATCACCGTCACTCATCCCACTGGAAGATACTTGGTTGGTGAAATGAGCGAGAATGCATTTTATTTTATGATAAAAGGATCATGCGTAATTTGACGTCAGTTAGACTGGCGCTTAGCACTTTCCTTCCCATGCCATCGATGCAGAAGTTGGCATTAGTCTCGGAAATAATCGGGGGCTGCGTAAAAAAAAAGTGCCATGGTAATTTGTGCTTCCAGTGATTGAATATTGATTGGTGTGCGATAGGCGATGACGAGTTAATAAAATCTTTGTAATTAATTTATCAATTGATGAAATAAAGAAACGAAAAAAAAAAGAAAAAATGGAAAGTAGGGGTTTAAAGGTGTCAGAATGAAAAACCAGTGCTTGGTGATGCTAAGGAAGAAAATTTAGAATGTGTAATTGACTAATTGAAATAATTGAAGAATATGTTCAAAAGCCGATTGTTGCTGACGCATGCGTATTGGTGTATAAAAATATATAACGTCAAATAAAATAAAAATAAAGGAATGATAGAAATATAACATAACATACATAACATAGAAATAAAACATACATAACATATAACATACTACACTTGTGTGTAGTATGTTACTTTTGATGAATTCATATTTCACTGCATTGTATTCTTTTCGCCCCTCCTGCTAGGGCCCAGTTACGGCCTGCAGTACCTGGTAAATAAAATAAATAAATAAATGAGCTAAAATATAACACGTGAAGAAAGAAAACATCGTGCGTGTGTGTGTATGGGAGAGAGACACTATCGCGTTATACCTTTAACGGAGGAGCTTAAGTGACCCCCTAATTTTTCTATAACGATATGATATAATATAAATCTGATTGTATGAACACAGCCAGTTGCACAAAGCACAAACACTTCGCAGTGATGTGAGTTGACTTTTCGAATTTCTTTTCGTTTCAGCTGAGTTCCTCCTCCTCTGAGTTCCTCCAAGCTTCCAATGTCAGCGCTTTCATATGAGATTACGGCTTCAAATGTTTACTTTCTGACAAAGGGAATAAACAAGAAATCGACATATTTAAAAATTCCAGTGAATTTCAGGTCGCTGTGAATTAGCGAACCATCGGGTGACTCGAAAAAACACACAAAAGTGAAGCGCACGCTTTGTTATTTTATCGGCCGCGCTGGCAGGTATAAAACCTGAGCTGCGCGCTCTGGACGTGGACCGGTCGAAACGGGCTGCACGTGAGCATGTTCCAACACACTAGTGGGATGTCATCTTTTCCTGCTTTTCTAGACCCGCGGGTTTGGCAGCCGCTTGCTTTTGCGGCGTGAAACACGCGCCTCGGGCGCACTAAACCGTATTGCTCTCTGCACCAAGCACTACCATTTCGTACGACTGTGAAAAGTAGATTCGGTAATCATGCCCGTGTCTTAAATCCAATACACAATGGTAATTGCAACCTACGTACAAAATGTTTCAAAGAACGTATTGGTACAATAGCGTTCGTTATACATGTATTGCTCCTTCTCCCGTGTCCTCCATCGCAGCATAAGATTATCCTTCAAGTTCACAAGGCTCCATAGCGCGCAAAACAACCTTGCTGTTTTAGGTGATAGCACATTCTGTGAGCTAGCTCCCAGTCAGAAGGACGTGCAGTAATGCTTTACATGATGCAAGTGACCCCTGTAAAGCCGATTAGGACTGCAAACGAACGGTCGCATACACGCGTATACCTTGATTCCGTACGCGTCTACGACGGTACGCTGGCTGCAGAAGGGCACGCAACAACATACTGGCATCATTCTGAATAGAGCTTGGAGCTAACAGCGACTGCTGTGATGTTAAAAGAGGAAACAATCGCTTGTGAGTACTCCAATTCACCTTTCGGTGCATGCACGGGTTCTACGAAGGCGCACGTTGATAGCGTACTCGATGGGAGGCGCGGGCGGACTGAACAAAACATGGCCGCCGCGCACAGTTTCTGTTTCTTTCACTAGATGGCGCTAACTTTTGTAAAGCCTCTATTAATACCAAGTTGACTATTGTCTAATGTCACAGGAAATTTATAGCAAGGTCACAAAAATGGAAATAGACGAAGAAGGGGAGTGTAGTCTGGGAAGTGATCATAAACGTATTAGTCAGCAGATGGGGCCCTTGATGAAAAGAGAAATGGAACTTAGACAAAACGTAAACGCAAAATTAAACGACGGTCAAATAGCGCAGGTAGCAGCAGACGTAGAGGAAGCAATAGAAAAAAGCCCCATGGAAGACTGGAATTATGAACAGGTAGAACTACTCATAAGGAGGAAAATTCAGGAGGTTAAAGTAGCAAACCGCTGGAATGGAAAGAGGAAGCCACGGAGCTGGTGGAATAAGGAAATCAGGGAAGCTATTGAACAACGACGGGCTGCTTCAAGGGAACACCGAATGGCAAAGAAGGCACAGGTATCTCAGGAGGAAATCGACCAAAAATTGGAATCATATCGACAAAAGAAACTTCAAGTGCAGGCCCTCGTCCAAAGTAAAATAAGACAGCCCACCGATCGCTGGATGGCTGATATACACGATGCCTCTAGAGGCGGAGCAAGGAAATTCTGGAACCATATAAGCTGGCTAGGGAAGAAGAATCAAAGAAAGCAGGATCGGATTCAAGATGACGCGGGAAATTGTTTAAAGGGAGATAACGCAGTGATCTACATTACATCAGTTATAGCCGAGTCGTTTAAGAGTGACGATAGGGTAATCTCCGCAAATCAGGAAGCAACACAAGGTAGCAGAATACAAAGCAGCTTAGAACTGACCAATCTAAACCGGAAAAAGGCCGAAAAAAAATATCCCTAAAAACACATCTACAGGAATAGATGGAATTCCGATCAAGCTGATTAATGAACTTGGTCCAAAAAGTAAGAAAACGTTGTTAAAAGCTCTAGAAACAGTCATAACGAATAAGCAAATTCCGGGCAGCTGGCGGCAGAGTAAAATTAATTTGATTTACAAAGGGAAAGCAGAAAGGATGCACATAAAATCCTACAGGCCGATTACCTGTTATGACAGGTTAGCCATGCAGGCGGTGAAATTAAAGGTGCAAGCATGGGTTGAAAGTAACAAGATATTCGGAGAACTTCAGAACGGCTTTAGAAGTGGTAGGCGCTTAGATGATAGCCTCTTCGTGCTTACCCAATGCATCGAAATATCTAGAGTGGAAGATAGACCTTTGTATTTGGTGTTCCTGGACATAAACGGGGCGTAGGACGACGTAAACAGGGAACTCCTGTGGAACATATAAAAAGAAGGAGGTATCGGTTATCCCGGTGTCCCGGTATATTTCCTACAGGAAATATACCGGGATAACAAAGTAGACATTACATGGGAAGGGATAAGAAGTACGGAAGATGTCAAAGTATGCAAAGGATTAAGACAAGGCTGTCCTCTATCACCGCTGCTGTTCATGCTTTATATAATAAACCTGGAACGGAAGATACAAGACAGTAACCTAGGTTTTAAACTGTCATATAGATAAGTTGGAAAGGCGGTAGAGCAGCGCCTCCCCGGTTTGATGTATGCAGACGATATTGTGCTGCTAGCTGAGAGTCTGGAAGAATTGCAAACTCTAGTTAAGTATTGCGGAGACGAAGGGGACGCTCTAGGCTTCAGTTTTAGCGCAGTTAAGTCGGGTCTGATGATTTTCAACGGCTCAACTGATCAGGGTCTTAAAATACAAGGCCATGAAATACCCAGAGTAGCAGAATATAAATATCTGGGGGTATGGGTAAACGAAGTATTGGCATACATTGGAAAGCATGAGCAATCACTTAAGGCCAAAGGGCGAAGGAATGCTGGGATACTGAAGCATAGGGCATTGTGGGGATACGACAGGTATGAGGTTTTGAGGGGTATTTGGAAAGGAATTATGGTGCCCGAACTTACTTTCGGAAATGCGGTTTTGTGCCTAAAATCAGAGGTACGGTCGACATTAGAAGTAAATCAGAGAGCCGTTGGATGATTAGCACTAGGTGCCCACGGCAAAACCACAAATGATGCGGTACAGGGAGATATGAGCTGGGCATCTTTCGAAGTACGGGAAGCTCAGAGTAAAATATTATATGAGGAACACCTGAGGAAATTGGACAGTAACAGCTAGATGGGCAGCTAAAATATTTAAATACCTGTACTTAAAAAGCGTTGACCCACAATGGAGGAAAAGAACTAAGAAACTAACTAGTAAGTGACAAGGACGGAGAAATAAAGAGCATTAAGCAACAGGTGAAAAACACAGAAGGTAAAAATTGGATAAATTCAATGGAAAAGAAACAGAGTGTGGAATTATACCGAAAGTGGAAAATGCAGATCAGGAAGGAAGATTTCTTTGATAAAACTCAAGAGGCAGTGCCCTACTTTTTGAAGCTAGATCAGGGTGCCTTAGAACACGCAGCTACAAAAATAAATTTAACAATGGAGATGACGCATGTGCTGTATGTGGAAACTCCAGTGAAACAATTGGCCATATTATACTCGAATGTAATGGTATCCATCCGGAAGTTGATGCAGGCGCAGTCACTGTTCCTGAAGCTCTGGGG
Source organism: Amblyomma maculatum (assembly GCF_055883805.1). Classification (NCBI taxonomy): domain Eukaryota; kingdom Metazoa; phylum Arthropoda; class Arachnida; order Ixodida; family Ixodidae; genus Amblyomma; species Amblyomma maculatum. The sequence continues at coordinate 36,397,438 of NC_139351.1, read as the reverse complement.
TTTAGAGATAACAGTGGCCGGGTGAATAAACCGGCGGTGAAAACTAGCAAAAAACGACTGGAAGATTGGTGGTTTAAAAGCAGCTGAAGTGACATAATGTAGGAACAAAAATTTAATAAATAGAATGATGGTTCAGTTAACCATTCTAAATCAATAATTAAGATATAGGCAGAAAAATGAGAATGATAGCTACTGCTACCACCCAGTTTCAAAGGGGACGCTCCTATATTCCTTCCATCCATCCATCCATCCATCCGTAAACCGTAAACACCGCCGCTGTGGCCCCTCCTCCTGCATACCGTTCGCGAACGACACGGCGGATCAGCACCGATGTCCGAAATAAAGAGTGCTAAAATTTGTTGGCGTCTGGAATACTGAGCCGAATATCAAGTATGAAGCCCTCGTGAGGATCGCTGACCAGCATCAAATTGCTGGTAAGAGCGATAGCCGTGATACAAGCTAGTTTCTGCTCAAGCCAGCTGCTGCTGGTGCATTTCAGCTGATCCGATCTGCTCGTACTAGCTCTGCTATTAATGCGTCGGCAGAGTTAATCCTATAATTATTTTACTATGGCAGGATAGGATTCACTATAAGGCAGTTTCATAAGCAGACGATTTACGACAGCGTTGATAATGTTTCAAAGCGTCGACCGCCGCGGCTTCGAAGCGAAACAATTTAGGCCTAGTAACCACTAGGGACGGGCACGCACGGCGCCGTCGTTCGCCGCGCTCGCGCGCCCCACCCCCGAGGGAACGTACCTCAGCCTGCTCGCGGCATCCCGTGCTGCAAGCGTAGCAAACTCGTGTACTTTCATAGCTAAGGCCCCAAGCATCCTTGGCCGACCATTTACGTGTGGCCGACGTTCGGAAAATGGTCGGCAGCCTACTTAGTCGGCTGTAAACCACGGCAAGCGGTCGGCCCGGAGGTAGCCGCCAGCCATTTCGGCAAGTAGTTCGCAGCGGGCTTTGGCCCGACCTTTTGGGCGGACTAAATGCCGGGCACGGCACCAGGTTAATGGCAAGAGTGCGGCAATGCGTCGGCCCGACTGTTGAGGCGGTACATTGAAAAAAAGTTATGAAGAGCACGACTGCTACTTTTTTTAAAATTTGCCTGTTACTTGGCTTTGGTTTTTCGCGATGTAATTTGCGCTTAGTATGGAACAAAATGATACATGCTATTTAGTGTAAATGTTTTGTTACATTAATTAATGCTATTGTTTGTTTAACTTGTCGCTCACATTTTTAATGAACCTTATAGCTGTTAGTAAAATTATTTACCGAGTTCTGATAAACAGCAAGCCACAAGGTGACCGCGATTTCATGTGTAGATCATGTCATTATACTGTTTGCTTATTACGAAGCGCAGCTGTAGGTGATGTAACATCAGTTATATTTTGGCGCACAAGCTCCCGTACACTCCATTTAGCCCGTATCACTCACTGAAATTCGTCCGCTATATGGCAGGGCACTTGAGTAGACGCAACTTCGAATTGTAAGGGAGGAGAAGGCTACTGTGTAAAATAAAAGAAGCGGACAGAAGAGAAAAAGCATACGGGGGCAGAAATTATGCGTAGGGCACTGGCAAGCCTTGGCCGCGGCGAACGCTCAGGCAGGCAAACAAAGAGACAAATTCTAAAAACACTACTTCGCAGCAGGAGAAGAGAAATGCGTACACGGAGGGAGACCCGGACGAAACAAACCGACCTCACGCTCGGACGTTTCGAAGGAAGGGCGGAAAAAAGGGGGGAAATGGTGGGAAGGGCGGGTGTCACCCCCGCAGCTCGAAAGTTGGTGGCGAGCGTTCCTGACTGGGCGAGAGAAGAGATATGTACACGCCGACTTTGAAGAGAGCATGTAGTTTTGTGGTATTTGTATACTATTTTTGAAGGAGCTCTTTTCGAACAAAGTTGTCTTACGATAAAATACATGAAGAAAAAAAAACGAAGGAAAATGATTATTGTCCAGGTTATTAATCGCATACTTTTTTTCTCAAAACAGTCTGGTAAAGCTAAGAGCCGCGAGAAAACGAGCCAGCGTCCTTGTGATTTGGTTTTGTTTCTTTGCGTGTGGCCCATTCATCCTCTTTTACGACCTGCCGGGGTGGGACGGGCGGCTCTTTTCATTTTTTTTTTTTTTCGGAAGTCGGAGGGGCGCATTTTCGCAGCGAGCGGTCCGATTCTACACCGGAAACTACCCCCCTCTCCTCCCCCGCTTCTTGTCAACAGTTCTTGGAAGACTCGGCAGCTTGTGCTCGTGGGTGCGTGCGTGCTTTCAAGTTCATTGCAGAAGTGTAGAGCGCGACCAAGAGACGATCTCGAGCGCGCGAGGACGCTGTACGTGCGAACGAAATGTTGGAAATGTAAGCGCGTTTTCCAAAGTTGCGCGTTATTAGTTGAAATTACAAGACAGTCAACTTTGTTATCTTCAATAACTAGGCACTGGACAACCAGACCTCTTTTTCATTCGCATTTATATATTGTCAGGACAAGTGACCGTAGTAGTTTTCAACCGCTGTATCCTTTCAGTAACTCCGCCAAGCCACCCTGAAGTAACGCGCTCCTCCGGCGCGTTTGGACACAAAAAATCGAAGATGCTCCGCTTTTTCTGTTTTTTTTTTCCTTTTTTTCTTTTTGCTCAAATAATGGGAGTGTGGTTTCATAGAAACGAAACAGTTGATTTTTATTTATTTTATTAGTATTTCGCTTTTGTTTTACAGATTGTTTTGAATTATGGCTTCTATATTTTCTTGCTTGTTACTGTCCACTCCTGGTCCGCGAGAGACATATTTTCTCAACGCATCCTGCGTATCAATATGAGTTTGAGACCCCTATGTTATACAGAGTGATTGAAAATTAAGAATATTTATTGAGAGCTACACGAGGTACGCGCAATAAAAGAAGATAATTGAAAAGAATTCTTTCCTGAAGCAGCTGCCGCAATTTAGGGTTTTTGTTGTGGCTTGCAGACTAATAATATGGAGAACTTTTAGTTTTAAGGCGTGAACATGTATCGGAAGTGATTAAAGCGAATTATCTATCGTACGTACTAAGCCGAGAGATCGCTTTTAGAATAGCCCTGCATATGGAAGGAATGCTGCATAGGTCCAGAAACTTAAGACTTCTGCTTGAAAAGTACCGGGATAAGAGAGTAGAAACGATCATGACGTCATAGGCGTGAACGTCAACCATTTACATAGCAGGGAACCAAAGAAATCTTATTGATAAACATGGAAATAGCAAAGCACACTGGAACAATAAATAATGTTTCAGTAAAACAGCAAACAGTACCGAACATATAAGGTAGCGGCAAGAAATATATAATGCAGTGAGTTTCTGGTCACACGTTGTATATCAATAATGCGCAGCTGCAACAGGAATCCCTGGGGAGCTCTGACCACCTAACAAATTTCCAGACAGTCGATTGCTCGATCCTTTGTGCTCACACATATACGCGTGAGCCGCAGGCTTGCGTCTTTCAAGACAAGAACCGAGTTCGAATCACTTCGATGCACAAGTGACCTTCCTGAGGTGGATGTGCCGCGTCAACAACCTCCGGATAAAGCTTTGCTCTCAAAGAACTAACAGCTGGCTATATCTAGGTGAGACGCACTAGCATGGGGAACAGTAGACAACGGGGTCACCGAAAGAATACGATCGACCGCGTTCCTATTCTGCCAAATGATCAATCCCACGGACTTCACTACACGTTGTTCGAACGCTTCGCGCGGCCTTCCACTGTGCGACGAAAAAGCTCACGGCGCTAGGCAACGGAATGTCCAAGCTGCGACGCAGTCCTTAAGGACACGTGTGTGAGACTCGACCTGACCAAAGTTGATACAGTGCGGATCAATATGCCAGCTGTAAAGCCTGTCTTAATTTGGTGGGGATCGAATACGCCACACTCAGTGCGCCACCGAAAGTCTCTTACAGCATGCTGGAGATTGGGTGCAACAGGCGTCTCCCACTTCGCATACCTTTGGCACATACGTCTAGGGGCGCAGAATAGCAGAGCGCTTCGCAGAGATTAGATACTGCTATGGCTATCCATGCTCCGTCTACAAACAACTCCTCTAACTATGCGAACACGTGCGCCTGTTTCCCCTGACCATGCACTACAATCATCTGCCTTCTACTTCCAAGCCAGTATAAAAGTTAAGGCCGCCCAACGTAACCTATGTGATCCACTAACTCGGATACCCAATAGCGCACAACAAAGGGCATAATGAAGACAAGGCGGAACCCAAATAGGCGCCACCACCTAGCTATAGTGAAAATATAATAAAAGTAGATTGACTTTGCAAGAGGAATACACAAGAAAACACGTGCTAAGCCATGCAGAGTCGTATCATTGGGAGGCTGTTTCAATAAACAATCAAGGAACACAGATGTGGGAAAGTTGGCACCTGTGTCCACTAGGCTTTATCGGAAGTTTCGCGCATACGTTAATTAGCTATAACTTTAGGATGAACAAAATGTCCGAGATTATTGAGTTAATAGTCTATCCCGACATCGGCACGAAGCCGTGTGTGACGCATGCACGTACGCACGCACGCACTTACGCACGTCTGCAGTCGCACAGAGTAAATTGTTCCACGACCTCACACAGTGGTACGATGGAATAGTTAATAATAATTGAAAGAAGGAAATAAAAATTAGGGGGACGCTCAAGCTTCCCCTTAACATTCGACGGGATACAACGCCTTCTCATTCTTCTCTCTATCTCTCTATTTCGGTGGACAACCGCAGTTAATTGTAAATGGCTATAGGAAAGTAAAGGCGCAGCATCTGTCACAGATCCCGGTGGGAACCTGGACCGCATCTCCATACTTACTACCACATTCTGAATATTTCAGACAAAACTCGACGATACTCAAGCGAAAACCGGGTTAGCGAGGTGGCTTTTGGACCAAATGAGCTGTAACGCTTCGCATATATACATATATGCTGCACTCTCGATAGACGAAACTCGGGTATATTGCCGACATGAGGGTAAATGGAACAACTTGGGACAAATATTTGCCCGCCTCAGTTAAAACACGGGGATTAGGAAAGCTTTATTCCTGATATATAAATATGCCGAGACCGACTGTCTTTATCCAGAACACAAATGTGGTCCTGATAGTTTTCAAATAAAAATGACAGGCACGCAAAGAGCCGATCGCCCGGACGATTCGCCTGTCGAACGTATACTTCCTGCGAACACAAGCATTGTGCAAGAAGTAACCTTTGGTTCTTTTGAGAAAATTCAAAGGAATTGCGTTTTGAGAATCCCGCACAACATGACGAGGATCGATCGGCTCCTGCACCAGTGGCGGTCTACATTGTGTTAAATTCTTCAACGTCAGCCTCACACGCAGAAATATGGTATGAAATGCCAGAATATATATAAAGTTCCTCGAATCCCCTTTTCCCCAGCCGCGTATTCACTGCTGCTATAATATATCATTAAATAACATCGTGCATATCAAAGTAAAGTCTCCTGCAATACAGCAGGTTTCCCCTCTACGTTTCATGAGGCAGTCGGCTTAGCAGGAGAAAAGTGGAAAATTCGTATCATTGAAACAGCTATTTTTATGCAACATTGAGTTATATCGCGTGCATGATATATATTGACACTATATCATTTGAGCCTGCTGATAGAATTATACATCGCGCAACAGAAGGTGAAATTAACTGTTATTTATACATATATTGAAATAAAGCTTTAACCGCACGCTAATTGGGCCGCGGCGGGTATGGTACATTTTGTAGTTGATCGCGAGTTGTCATGAACTTATGCTTGAATTTGTGAACTGGTAGGCGCTGATTGTCTGTTTGAAGCATACTTAGTATTAAGTGCCTAAGATTTGCGCGGTAACTGCTATGAACCTACGAATGTAATTGTCCTTTTTTTTTTTTTATGGTTAAATAGTAACCTCTGAATTTAAACAACCTCATCATAAAGTTAACCTATAACGTAACCCTAAGCAAACCCACGGTAAACCGAAGAGATCACGTGCCTTTAAGGTTTATATGTTAACCGTCAATTACTTTTGCCAGTGCCCTCGAAACCTATCAATCCTAAACGCCCTTAAATTCGTTTCGCAGCCTCCGTGAGTTTACATTTCTTACGGGGTCAAGAAAAAGAGGCGGTGAGCTTTTATGAGCTTTCATCCGGATCCGGTGCACTTTGCCCTGCGACCTTCTACTGATTTTCATGCATCCCTAGAACAAATGGACAAAATATATTTTTGTCAGAAACTTGCAGCAGTTACTATGTGGTTCAATCGGTATTTACCAGCTTGAGCTCGAAGTCACGGGCTTTAGTCGAGCTGCAGAAGCCGCATTATGATGGAAACCAAACGCGAAAACGGAAATGTGGTTTGCGATTAATATGACAGCCCGAGGGGCTCTAAATAACCCACGTACTGCTTTGGGAAGTATAAACCCGCATGGAGTATGTAATCTCTGCAAAAGCACTCATAATATACAGTGTTCTGCAACTTAACTGTCTTGGAAAATTTTCCAAGACGGTTCCGATAAAGTTGCAGAACACTATATACGTAGCTAGGTCTTGCTATTTTGGCTAAATGAAGCTGCAGGTGTTCTACTGCCCCACACTTGGTTTATGTGGAAGATATGCGGTTAAAAGAACATTACATACATTCACTCCAAGCCATATTTTTTTCATGCAAAGAACTACAGCCGCTGGTATCAAGACGAGGGCTCTACAGAAGCCGTAGAAAAAAGAAAAGAAAAGAAAAGAAACTACCTCGACGCTTCTTGAACGACGAGGGAGGGGGGGGGGGGAGGGGGCGTGAAGAAGAAAGAAAACTGCTCACTGCGCGGGACCCGCTGCCCCCCATCGGTCCTTCTCTTCTCCCTGCGGCAAAGCGGAAAGAACCACGGGGAGGCGAAAGGCATCGAGGCACCCCACCGCGGGGGGCGACAGGAATGCCGAAGCTGAGAGAAATAGCGGCGAAAAAAAAAAAAGAATTGCATGCACCGCACACAGGGAGATTCTCGCTGCTTTTGCAACTTCTCCCCCCCCCCCTCCTCCCTTCTTGAGGTCACGTGGCCAAATGGCGGGAAAACACATCCCGCGCGAGCTAAGATGCGCGGCGCCACTCAGTCGACGGCCAGCCTCCGTGTGGGCGCGATGCCTACTGCCTAATTTTATCGTCCGCTTTTATTTCGCGCAAATTCAATCTGTCTCAACCTCCTGCAGCAGTCAGCGTTTGAAAAGAACAGCCCATATATGCAGCTGATGATTGCAGCCGCTCTGTACAGATTCTTCGTGCCGAAGTTCACCAAAACATGCGTAAGTACATGATCTTTCGGTCTTGATCAGAGGAGCTTTTTGCTAGATTCGATATTATTCTGAACATAATAATGTATTGTTTTGGAGCATATGTTCGTCTTGTTATATACTCCTTGCATCTTTCTTCATATATATATATAATTGGTGTGGGCGCTGATCGCGCAGGAAGACTTGCTGAGCCGTTTGGAAACAAGGCTGCGGCTGGCTGCGGTGGCAGGATTGGCTCATTGTGCTGCAGTCTGGGTCCTTGGGCATCTCCTGCTCCAAAATGCTCGCCTTATAATATGGAGGGACACTCACTATACCGATCAGGTAAGTCCAATTAGCACATATTTTGTTCGATACGACAATATACTGCAACTGTTTCTGGAGCGCGTATATATATGCGCATCTTGTTACTACGTACATTTTTTTTTTTTTTATATAATCGATGTTTGCGCATTTCGCTCCGATTGCGCAGGAGGACGTGCTGAGCCGACTTGGAAACGATGCTGCGGCGGTGGAATTAGCTCTTGTCGCTGCAGTGCGAGGTCCGATCTCCTCTGCCCCAAAACGCCCGTCTTTCGCTTCTTCATATCGAAGTGCATGCACTGACATGTATACCGATCAGGTAAGTCAAATTAGCGCTGATTTTCTTCTATACGATAATGTACTGCAACTAATTATGTATTGTTTTGAGACTTATGCGCATCTTGTTACTGTAAATGTATATTTTGTAATTGGTGTGCGCGCCTTGCGCTGATCGTGCAGGGAGGCGATATCAGCTGATCTGGAAACTGGCTTCGACAGTGGAAGCTCGTTTCGCCGAAGCCCGAAGTCCTTGGTCTCCTCTACACTAAAACGCTGGCCTTTCACTTCTTTATGGCGGTGCACTTGCCGGACAGGTATTAGTGCTGATTTTGTTCAGAAAATTCGATTATCCGACTCACATCGATGGGACGCATGCAACCAACACCTGTACAAGCATCATCGCTGCTGCCAAGCAAGCTCGTGCCAGGACTGAGTACAAGATTTATGCCGTGTTTATTATTATTATTATTATTATTTTTTTTTTGCTGCTGTAATGATGTCTATACGTGAAAATTGATGATTGAGTGATGCGGTATGCTGGCAAGGTAAGTGAGCCAATGCGTTCATTTTGTGGATTTTGGAATTATATATGTGATGCACACAGATCTGAGCCGTTTCACATGGATTTTGCTCTGTGCGCTTGCTTTCTGGGCAAGCAGTTGTATTTTCATCGTGTGGATTGTTTCCTGGTGCTTACATGCTCATGAGGTGTTCAGCTAACTTGTTTCAAGCTTTAAAAATTTACAACGGGTTCTATAAGCTTCTAAGAGTTGGGCTGCCTAAATAGCCGTCTTGGCTGATGAGACAATTTTTAAAATAATGCTCGGTTGTTAAATAACGAAAATAAATCAGATGACTTATCGTTAAATATCCGGTCGCTTTTGCTGTAAAAGTTCCATCTAGTTTGAGAAAATTAAGCTGTATTCTACGGAATAAACTTATTGTAGGTTTCATGTAAATATCGCGAAAACTGTTTGTTCTGCCGCGTCGGAATCCCTCATACGCGCTCTATGACAAGCGCGGACACTTGGTTTTGCTAGAATTAATAAATTGCAGCATTAGCATGCAAGAACGCGCTTCGGGAGGATAAGGTCTGAGTGCGCTACGGACTCCAGCAAAACGAAGTGATCGCGCCTTTCTCGCGGATTCACGGATCCTGATTACCTATTGCGGCTTCGCGCTAATGCGTTTTCAGTAGGGTCGCATGAAGTCAAGCGCATAAAATATATTGATGTGATAGTGCAGTTGGTGGCAGTGAGCAGACATTATTTTTTCTACCTTTCCACCCTCTATTTGCCTGCAATGTAAAAGTCTAGGCGAAAAGAAAATATTTAATTAAAACACTTGTCTTCGTACACCTGACCAAGATGGAACCTGCCGCAGATCCGACCAGTCGCAGACATCAAGTGATCGACAGGCTGCCAAAAGTCCTTAAGGAGACCAAGCCTCAAGCCCATCTTCCATATGTGGCACACGCGCAGTCATATATCCACGCTTATTAAAAAGCAAAATCGCGAGCTTTTTCTGAACGCTGTTGACAAATAAATTTTTCACCAAATACTGCAGCTTTTGTTTCTTCATGGCATCAGAAAAGCTACTGCTTTTCTTGATGCATTTGTATGTGCTACCCCGTTATATATGCATGGGCCACGATATATTAAATGCATGGCATGATACCTGCACGAGGGGCGATGCCGGCCACTAACCGGCGTCGGGAAGCAACCGGCCGACGTACGGTCTTTCGTCAGCAAAATGCTAGGGCAGACGAGCGGCCGACCATTCAGTAACGCTGGCAGACGGCAGGCCCACGTGCGGCAGGTGGTCGGTCACGTCGGGCCAAAAGGTAGGGCCGTAGTCGATTGCCGAAAATCGGCCGACGTTAGGTCAGTGTCAATCCCCGACGCCGGCCCTCATTCGGGTGCCGAAGGTCGGCCGGCCACTTTTTGGTCGGCGAGAAAGGTCGGCCCTGCCTTTTGCCACACACTTTTTTTTGCTTGGGGCCGCGCATTTTTTGACGTTCTGCTCAGCAATTAACAAGCCATTCAAACGATATTGCATGCTTCAGTACGCAGTCGCTGCGGTCGGCCGTAACCGAAGACGTCGGGCGGCACCATATTCTATACATCGATCTTTAAACGTGATACAGTGGGCAAATGAATAACTTTGTGAAGCAGACCCGCTCGTACGTTTCGCGCACTCGGGCGCCGACGAGTAGCTTCCGTCAACAGACGCCGTGACGCCGTCATTTAACCTAGGTTAACGACGCAAACCGAGGTCGCCAAGCTCGGTTTGCGATAACCGCGGTTAGTGGTGTAACCATGGTTTGGTCCGCCGTGTAACATAGGGTAACCACGGGTTCGCGGTTACACTAACCGTCGCTGCGCGAACTGGCGAACTCCTCAGGCCTGTGCGAGCGAGGACGGGTTGACGCGAGTATGCCAGCGAGCGAGCGCGCGGCAACCGGAATTTCGTCGAAGTGACGTATGTCTGGGCGGAGCTTTGAACTTGCTTGTATTCTTTATTTTAACGCGGTAGCGTTAAGGAGCTCGTGTCGCAGAAAAGCCGGTGCCGTCGGCGTCGGCGGCGTTGGCCGTGAGCGATAAATCCCGGCATGCACTTAATAAACAAAAAGCAACTTCCAAGATGGGCTGAGTGGGAATCGAACCAGGGTCTCCGGAGTGTGAGACGGAGACGCTACCACTCAACCACGAGTTAGAAGCTTAAAAGCGATACAAAATCGCTTCTAGTGAATGCGGTGTTGCCTTAGAAACGTGCCGTAGAACGTTATACTGCGGTGTATATCGGTAATTATCAGCATGTTACTTACAGAAGTCGCAGTTACACGAGTAGCGAAGTACGTTTCCGCTACATTCCTTCTGCGCACATGCAGAGCCATCTTGCGGCAAACACAGAAGAACCCCTCCTCGCAATGTGCGGTGCTGCCCCGACACGTGGCGCGCCACTCGCCCCTGACGTTTCGCCGTGCACCCTCACGGGTTGTAGAACCAAGCGTCTTTCCTTTCTTTAGATCACTATCTTCGCTCACCCGCTTCTCCCCTTCGGGCCGCGCGGGTACCGGTGCGAGGATGCCCCAATACCCTTGCGTTTAATAAGTTTTCTCGCTCTCTCCCCTTCCAATATCCAGCGTGCGTCACTCGAACAGTGGTGTTTAGGCAACGCGGCTCCTCTTTCCGCTCACAGCGCGATTGCTAGGTGCAGCGTCTGATGCCGGCCGCCTCTGACGTGATCGCTGCGCCGTAGCGCTTCTGCTGGGAAAGCGTCCCCTGCGATATGTGACTGACCGACATACTCAGTGCGTGTGAACGTTAAAGGAACACGGGAGCAAGAAACGTTGTAGTGTGCACAACACAGTGTGATAATGTAGATTGTGAGAAGCACTTGTTTGAACAAATAATTAGAAAAAAGTTCTACAGTGCACTTAGAAGTGTTGAGTATGAAAACTATGTCTTTGTGTGACTCAAGAGCATACCGAGCGAATGAGTGGGCGGTGCGAACAAGGTGCAATAACGCTATCGCGTTCCACTCTTGGAGGCGAAGCTTAAGCGTCCTCCAATTTTTTTTCATGGCTCTCTTCGGAGTACGAGTTGAGAGGGAAAATTGGAAGGGTCATTTTTAATCGCCGATATCTCTGGTGTTGCAGAAGCTAGATCGAAAATTTTTGCGGGAGAATGATGGGTGGTTCAATAACTATCAGTGCTATGGCGTGTTTACCCTTCTTGGTGACCCCATTCAGGGGACCTTTAAGTAATGCCCCTTGCAGACCTTTTGTGAACAAAAAATAAGTAAATATGTTGTGACATTATATGCCCTGCATCGCTGGACGTTAAAGAAGACAACGATCAGAAACAGTGACACAGAAGACGACAAAGTGGTAGCAACCTTTAGTGCTAGAAACAGGTTAACACTGTTGTGATTCTGTGCTGCGTCAACCTGGACTAACCTTCGTGCACTAACCCTGCCACGCATCATCTTGGTGGAGGTGACGAAAGATCCCCGTGTGCACACATAAATCCATTTAAGAAGCCGAAAGCTGGATTTGCGCAGTGTCCGCCACCTACCTGGGATCACAACGTCAACAACGGCCACTATGACCTCTGAGGCAGCCCCTACCACCGCAACAACATCGGCGCAACCACTCGTCCTCACAAAAATCCGCCACCCTCCCATCTTCAATGGCGAAGACAAGACAGATGTGGACGACTGGCTGGATGAATACGAGCGATGCAGCCGGAACAATTATTGGGACGCGACCATCATATGCTGGCCAATCTGATATTCTATTTGGCGGGAACCGCTCGCACATGGTTTCAAAATCACGAGCATGAGCTGGTGACCTGGGAAATTTGCAAGCAAAAGCTTCACGACTTGTTCGGGAAGCCCATTGGACGGGCTCTCGCAGCCAAAACCAAAGTTTCGTCTCGCGCCCAATCCACCACGGAGTTCTACCTTGCCTACAAGGCGAACAGCTCCATGCAGGAAAGTGAAAAGGTAGGGCACATCCTCAAGGGCATTGCAGATGACGCGTTCAACATCCTCTTCTGCATGGATTGCTCTACCGTCGAGTCGGTGCTTCAAGTTTGCCGAAGATTCAAGCAGGCTAAACAATGATGCCTGGTACATCGCTTTGAGCGCCTTCCGAACACGGCAGCCACATCATCCTGTGATCTGGCTCCTCTGCAACAGCATTCTCAGTCCGCAACAATGACTTGGATCTTCAGGCGAGAACTCGAGGCATTAGCTCCTGCACCGTTCCCATCCCCAGTGCCTGACACCGTGGTCATGATACAGGCTGTTGTCCGACAGGAACTTGCCAGCGTCGGTCATTCCTCCAACCCCGTACCGCCCTCGTCACCATCGCATATCTTGTTCCTGTAGTGGCTGCTGCAACCACTAGCCAGCTCCCCCACGTCGCTACGTAAATTGCAATCCTGCAGAGTGGCGCGCCTCAGATGACAGGCCAATTTGTTTTATTTGCTGTCGAGCCGGCCACACTTCCCGTTATTGCCGCAGTCGCACCTTCCCCACACCCTGTTCCTATTACAACACTGACCATAGGTACTACCTTCCGTACTACGAACCTCGACGCTTCCCTGCTTAACCTGAACAGCTCCGCCCCAGATGAACCTCATACCTAAAGCCGTCTCAAGTGTCCGTCACTCCAGCCGATCTCCATCTCCACGGTCTCGTTCACCGCTGCCTCGTCGCAACTCCTCCCCATCATACGCCGGCGCCCACTCGGGAAACTAGCGAGTGCAGCGCCCGGGAGTGACGCTGCATTACCGACTCGGACTGTCAACTCGGAACTGACCCTCACACCCAGACGTAACCTCATTGACATTTTTGTGGACAGTCTCAGTTTCTGCCCTTATTGACACTGGCGCCCACATTTCCGTCCTCAGTTCCTTGCTCCGTCAACGCCTCAACAAAGTTCTCACACCCGCTTCCTCATCTACCGTTCGTGTTGCTGATGGCAATACAGCTACTGTGATTGGTATGTGTACTGCAAGAATTACCATTGCCAACTGCCATATCCCTGTCCTATTTACAGTCCTCACCAGTTGCCCTCACGACGTTATATTAGGACTCGACTTTTTAACTGCACATTCCGCGCTCATTGACTGTTCTTCTGGACTGCTTCATCTGGACCTGCCACTCTGTCCTGACAAACAGGCCTCTGATACTTCAACGCTCCGTCTCCGCTCCTCTACATTTACTCGTCTGCCACCAGAAGCTGCAGTGTATGTGCTCATGTCGCCTTTCCCCTCCGTTCCTGATGGTGACTACGTTGTTTGCCCCATAACCGACGTGACACTGCAGCATAGAACCGCTCTCCCTCATAACATCGTGCACATAGAAAATAACGCTTATATCCCAGTCTTGAACTTCGGCCTTTTTGTGCACGTTCTTCCTGAGGGCATTACTCTCGCCGAACTGACCCCACTGTCTGACGTCACAGTGGCCGCTCTTTTGCCTGACCCTACTGCTAAAGTGTCGACACGACCTGCACCATCCCCATCTCCGGAGGCTCGCATATCAGGAATGGTTGCACCTAATTTGCGCCCTGACCGTGCTACAGCATTTACGAGTCTTCTGAATTCGTACAGCGATATTTTCAATTTTGGTGACCGCCCCTTAGGACAAACGTCCCTCGTTACACATCGTATCGACACCGGAGACGCCCGTCCAATTCACAGAAGACCTTATCGAGTCGCCATTTCTGAACGACGCGTCATACAAGATGAAGTGGACAAGATGTTAGCAAAAAACATTATAGAGCCTTCGAGCAGTCCCTGGGCATCGCCTGTCGTGCTTGCTAAAAAGAAGGACAATACCTGAAGATTCTGCGTTGATTACCGACACCTCAACAAAATTACAAAGAAAGACGTTTACCTGCTCCCCAGGATAGATGATGCCCTCGACTGCTTGCACGGTGCCAGCTATTTCTCTTCCATTGATCTTTGTTCCGGTTAATGGCAGATCGCAGTCGACGAACGGGACCGGGAGAAGACTGCCTTCGTCACTCCCGATGGCCTGTATCAATTCAAGGTGATGCCTTTCGGCTTGTGTAATGCGCCCGCAACATTCGAGCGCATGATGGACTCTCTCCTGCGCGGCTTGAAATGGACGACGTGCTTGTGCTATCTCGATGACGTCATTGTATTTTTCTTCTACATTCGAGAGCCATCTCCATCACCTTGATGCCATTCTTGGCGTCTTCCGAAGAGCTGGCCTTCAGCTGAACTCGAAGAAATGTAGCTTTGGCCGACGTGAACTCAAGGTGCTCGGTCACGTGGTCGACGCCCGTTCAACCCGATCCAGACAAAATACGTGCTGTAAGTGCATTTCCTACACCCCGTTGTACCAGTGATGTGCGTAGCTTTCTTGGGCTTTGCTCCTATTTTGGGCGGTTTGTACCTAACTTTGCGGAGACGGCTCGTCCACTCACAAATCTTTTGAAAAACGACGCTCCATTTTGCTGAGACCAAGAACAATCCCAAGCCTTTTCTGCGCTCATTGCAGCCCTCACCAACCCGCCCGTCCTGGCACACTTCAATCCTTCGGGGCACCAACGGAGGTACGCACCGACACCAGTGGTCACGGTTTTGGTGCCATACTCGCCCAGACGCAGATGGGTCGCACTCGCGTCATTGCATATGCCAGTCGCCTCCTTTCTGCGGCTGAAGGGAATTACTTGATCACAGAACGTGAGTGCTTAGCCCTCGTGTGGGCCATTGCAAAGTTTCGCCCTTACTTGTTTGGCCGCCTGTTCTCCGTCATCACCGACCACCATGCCTTATGCTGGCTTTCTACGCTGAAGGACCCTACTGGTCGCCTGGGTCGTTGGGCCCTCCGCCTTCAGGAATACACTTTTTCTGTCGTCCACAAGTCTGGCCGGCTGCACGCTGCCACCGATTGCTTGTCCCGTAACCCGGTAGATCCCCCACCTGTGAGCGAGTGCGACGATGACACATATGTGCTGGCCATCTCTGACCTTTCAAACATTCGCCATGAACAGCGCTTAGATCCCAAGCTTTGCAGCATAATCAATCGCCTCAGCACCAATCACCTTGATGCTACCCTTGCTCTGTTTGTGCTCAACAACGGCACCTTATACCGACGGAATATGCGACCAGATGGCGCCGAGCTTCTGCTCGTAGTCCCCGAACACCTGCGTACCACCGTTCTTCAACAGCTGCACGACGCACCCACAGCGGGTCATCTTGGCGTATTTCGTACGTACGATAATGTCCGCCGCCGCTTTTTTTGGCCAAGCCTCTATTGCTCTGTTTGTCATTAAGTTGCTTCTTGTGACTGGTGTCAGCGACGGAAGAAGCCCTCGGCTATGCCTGCTGGATCCCTGCAGCCGATCGACATCCCAGTAGACCCGTTTTCCCGAGTTGGCCTTGACCTCCTCGGGCCTTTCCCACTTTCTGTGTCGGGGAATAAATGGATTGCAGTGGCCACGGATTATACTATGCACTACGCTGTCACCCGAGCGATACCCACCAGCTGTGCAACTGATGTGGCTGCGTTTCTTCTCCACGACATCATCCTGCTCCATGGTGCTCCACGCCAGCTGCTCACTGACCGTGGCCGTTGCTTCCTTGCTCGAGTAGTCGACAAAATTCTTCGGTACTGCTCCATTAAGCCCTATTTTACCACCGCTTACCATCCACAAACGAACGGCTTCACCGAACGCCTCACCCGCACGCTCACGGACATGCTGTCTATGTATGTCTCGGATGATCACCGTGACTGGGATATTAATTTGCCGTTTGTAACGTTCACGTACAATTCCTCTCATCACGACACAATGGGCTACTCACCGTTTTATCTTCTATACGGCCGCGACCCTCCCCTTCCTTTTGACAGCGCATTGCCTCCCACCGCTAACGCCAGTTGCTACGTTCGTGACGCCATCTCCCGAGCTGATGCAGCCCGTGTTATTGCTCGCCGACGACTGGCCTCCTCCCAAAATTCTCAAAAACGGCGCCATGATTCTCGCCACCGGGATGTCCACTACTCTCCGGGCTCTCTCGTCTTGCTCTGGACTCCCGCTCGTAAAGTTGGGCTGTGTGAGAAGCTCTTGCCACGCTACGCAGGACCCTACCATGTTTTACGGCCAGGCATCCCTGTGACATACGAGGTCGCCCCTGTACATCTGCCGTGACAGTCTTCTATGCCAAGCAACGAGATTGTTCATGTCGCCAGAATGAAGCCGTACTACCCCTGCAGTAGTTCGTCCTAGTGCGCACCGGGACTGTGCTTTTCGTGGGGGGGGTAATGTGACATATATGCCCTGCATCGCTGGACGTTAAAGAAGACAACGATCAGAAACAGTGACACAGAAGACGACAAAGTGGTAGCAACGTTTAGTGCTAGAAGAAGGTTTACGCTGTTGTGATTCTGTGCTTTGTGTGCTGCGTCAACCTGGACTAACCATCGTGCACTAACCTTGCCACGTATCAATATGTACACTTCAAGAGTCATTCTAAAGTCTGAACAAAAGCCACTGTTCTATGGGCCAAAAAGGATATTAGATTTCTAGGGCAATCCTGAGTACAATTTTATAATTTGTATGCTTGTGTGGCTTAATGAAATCAAAAGTGGTAAAGCTCCACAAAAGTTTATTTGGCTTGAAACAGGCACTCAAAGACAGCGCCTGTAGTGAATAACGAAAGCAGCAGCCTAAGTGGCGAGGATGGCAACATTCTCAGGCGTCACGTCCCGCGAAATGAAGTGCACCAGCCTGGCGCCGAGCATGGTTGCAGAGCCCAGGTAGCGCACCCTGGCCTCGTCCAGCAGAAGTTTACAGCGGCGACCCACCTCTTCGCGCCGTCCCACGGAGAGGCCCATGCGAACATACCTGCGACGAGGAAGTATAACAGGCCTGTATAATATAATGTTGCTGAGTGAACTGCTTACATGCTGTGAATGTGTTGCTCATTAAAGATTTTCTACTGGTGTTGTTTCACTGCACCATCATTCTGGCCAATGGCACTATGGTCTATGTTGCTATTACTAACTCCTGACTGTATCTCCCTCATGCAGCGAATCGAACCTGTTTGAAAATGCTCATAAAAAACAGTAAATAGGATGGCTTCCTTATGCTGCTCACATATTCCAAGACTAGACTTCAACATATTGCTCAGTATGTAGTTATGACTGCACTGACGATATCATGCAAAGGCCAATGTCTCCACTAGCAGTCACTAAACAAGTTGCACACGAAGAGCGAAGTTCACAACGTTCACTCTGCGTGCACAGCACACAATCCTTTCAACAGGTGCAATTTACTGCACTTGACTTTTATGATCCATTAAAATCTGATGGAAAAGTATGTGAAACATTCTACAATTTCTACAGATTCAAGGAAAATTGCACACAGCACCCAAGCATTATAGGCCAAAAACTGCTGCAAAGTTCATTCACGCAGGTTCTGCAGAATTTCGCAATGAAAACCGGTTCATAAATTAGCAGAGCAAGAAATTAGTCATTAAAAAGAAGATGAAGCAATTTTTTTAAAAATTGAGTTCTCTGGTAAGTAAATGCAAATGGCAGCTATTTACAAGAGAACGAACACCAGTACCTCAGGACCCTGAGCAAATGCCGCTATCGCCCATGATTGCCCAGGGCTGTCATGACGTCAGTCACAAAATCTCCAGCTAGCGCCGACAATGTTGCTGCATACGCGATGGTTCAGGTGACTTGACACCTCGTCTTAATAAATATTGATTATTCAAACTGTCAAAAAGCTTGGACTCTCACCATACATTTTCGAGCTAATAGTAGCACTGGGGAACGGCACAATAAACAATGCCATGGACAGTGTCGACAGCGAAAGCGAAGTTGCCAAATCTGCCCGAGTCGGCAATCTGCACTTGGGTGCGAAAAGTGCATGAACTGGCAGCGAAACGGCACTAAGTATGTTTTAATAGGAACACATAATAGGCCTTGTTTACAGTACAGTCCAGGCGCAGCGGTGGCCGTGAAGAGGCACAGCTACGGTCTCCGTTACCCCTATGCCACGGGCAAAAGCTGCCAACTCTGGTCGCCCCTTTCATATGGGAGTGTGATATCAGAATCAACCTGCCAGAACCGTTTGCATTCTCATTACCCCTACAACACGCAGGCACATCCATACGACTTGGTTGAAGTGTGACTTTATATGTGGGCTGGTAGCTTACGCTCTCGCGTCATACCTTTAAAGGTTAAGCTTAAGTGTCTCCAGTAATGTAGCACCTTGCACTGATAGGGCGTGATAGAGGAATAATGTAGCAGGCAAAAGAAGCTTCTGCTGTTGCATTTGCAATTCAACTAGGGTTAACCAGAGCTAAACTGCAACTAATTTTTTTCACTTATAGCCGGCAGGACGATGACGTCATTGATGAGCTTGGATGTTGCTTCTTTAAACTTGCAGCATCCCAGTTCGCATTCGTCACAACGTGTTTTTTGCATTCAATGCAATTCCAGAGAACTCTACCATTAAAGTGCAACTCCGGAGGTTCTTTGACATCTGAATATTCTGGTAAGACTTTTACAGCAGGTTTTCCACCACGCCCTGATGCATTCTAGCAAACTTGGGTGACATGCGATAATTAATTCGTGCATAACACATTTCAAATTGTGCAGTTTTCATGTCTTCAGTTGAGGTGATTTCTGCGGTCAACAGTGTTTGTGATGTCACAAACATTATATCCATTAATGTCCACTCCCCACGTGATCATGAATTTTGAGACCTGTATT
The DNA here is from genome assembly GCF_055883805.1 of Amblyomma maculatum. Classification (NCBI taxonomy): domain Eukaryota; kingdom Metazoa; phylum Arthropoda; class Arachnida; order Ixodida; family Ixodidae; genus Amblyomma; species Amblyomma maculatum. The sequence continues at coordinate 36,378,302 of NC_139351.1, read as the reverse complement.
AGGCTATCTCAGACATATTATGAAGTGAGTCACGATTTCCACACTTTATTGCCACTATCCAATGCAAGTGTGAGTGTTTTTCCAATACTGTGGCATCACTGTTTCGTCAACTGGAACGTGGTTCTGGCTATGCAGCCAGTTCGAGGTTTGAGTTCTTGTTTTCCCTTTATAAAAGTAGTTTTACTTGGAATTCAACACAAAAGACTGTGTGGGGGTCAAGGCACATCGAGGAACGTAATGCAATAAAAAACTAAAAATGATGAAAAACCCCCGGAGTTGCCCTTTAAGGGTATGATGCAGTAGCATTTTGCACGCAGGGACCATGTTTTTTCACTTTATTATGCTTTAAATTTCTTTATACACCAGTACTTAGCATCATTAACATAGGCTTTCCATTCCGACACCTATGTACACTATGTTTTCCAATGTTTCATTTTTCAATTATGTTCAATTAATTGATAAATTATACATTTTAAACTTTCTTTATCAGCATTATCAAGCATTCAGTTTTCATTCTGAGCATTTTGAAATCGCAGAATCCCCCTTTTCTATTTTTCAATTATTTCAATTCATAAATTGCTTAATTTTTAGCATCAGAAGGCACTGACGTTTCATTCTAAACAATTTGACATCATTGAAGCCTCTTTTTCCAATTCATCAATTCAGACTAAATTTTTCCAATTAATCATCAAGCACTGGCTTTTTAAGGATTTTGACACCTTTAAACCCACTTTTGTCGTTTTTTAAAGATTTCTTTAATTCATCATTTAACCAATGAATTAATCATTTCTGTTATGGGGTTGTAAGGCGCCGAGCTCCCAGAATGCCTAACGTGGGTCACCAACGTGCTTAGAGAAGGGCGCGGGTAGACGCGCTCAGAAAGTGGACCGCATACATCGCTAGCGATACCTATTGGCCTCTTCGCTGTATGCGGGCAGAGCGTTTATTTTGCTCTTTTCCTTCCTGCTTCTTCACCACACAGACCGGTTCGGGTGCCGTAGAGAAGGTGCTTATGGTAATGGGAAACATATGGCACACTGCTTTGAGGAATTGTCACAATTTCACTAACTCGCTGTCCTCTATCCCAAACATCAATTAATCATCACTAATCAATTAATCATCAATTAATCATCACTAGAGCAGCAATTACCAGGACACCATTTTTTTACGCAGCCCCGAATTATTTCTGACACGTGATGCCGCCAACTTCTACCACTACAACGTCGACAGCGTTTCAGCCGGACGAAGTGTATAAGCTACCATTTAATAGATCAAATGCAGTGCTACCTTAGATAAGGAGATAACATATACAAGAGGGCCGGAGAGCGACCCCGCATGGTGGCTGCAACTCAGTACGGTAAGCCTGAATGAGGGTTTATATGCCAGGTTCTTTATTACCCGGCCTTATTACATAAGCAAATAACACATTTTTCCATGCTTTTCTGACATTTGCACAAGAGATTCACGGGGGGCGTTGCGGGAAGCATGGCCGGAGCGGCTGTAGACACAATGCTGCCTTTGGACATTGTTAGAGCACTCTGGTGCCGTGTGAGCCAGAGGGCATTCCAAACGCTGCATTATAAATAACAATTGCAAATACAGCTTCGTTCAGTGTCATGCACTTCGTTTGCTGTACCTAATTGGCAACGGCTGACACATAATCGAGAACGGTGGCGAGATGTGTAACAACAGTTGACTACGACACGTTACCCACAGTGAAGCCAGTCGTGCGAGTAGTGTTCGGAATTGTACGGAGTAGTGTTCGGAAAATTGACAGGCATGATTAACAAAAACTCTTCTTTCAAATTACTGCATTTCATGCAATTAGAAAACTGTTCCAGCTTCCCTTTAAAGAACATCCCACTCTGGATGGCACAGGACAGTGCATCCTGGCACCCCAGCTAGGCTTATGGTAGGGTGCCTGAATGCATGCACTTGTAGCATCTGTGGGCACACCATTTATGTGTCGTCTGCTACTGCGCGCAGTTCATATGTCGCACTATTTGAAGCATATCTTCACTACAAACCTCTCCATCATTTCAGCAGCAGTGTTTGCAAATAAATTTGCTTGCACACAGAGCAACATGTCAGGCTACACAAGAAGAACGAGCGATTCAGGGGAAACATCTAGCATATAGGGTGTTTTGTGCAGGTATGCGCAGCTTGGATATTTATGCCGCATTTTAATGGCATTTAAAATGACAAAGCACTTCAAAGCACAGGCAATTCCATAGACATTCTGTGAAATGCAAAAAATAATTTGTTACAATCTCTCTCTTCCACGCTGATTGCGCCCTCGGCAGGGTCTACCTCCATGTGCACATATGTATATCACAATGTTTGAAAACATTAACACTGCCTCTGAAATGACATTTCATACTTTCACAGCCATTCCACAATGTACCTTATATTCTCCACTAGAGGACAAAAATCATAGGAATAACTTGAAATCAGGAAACTGTTTCAAAAGCATTTTGTTGACATCTATTTCGATGGCCGCTATCTGGTGCTGGTCCCATTTTACACCCCAATCAGCCCACCAGTGACAGCATGAAGGCTGTGCCCTACTTAACATAGATCGGTGTTGGTCAATTTCTACGTTGGACCTGTTTCATACCACGAAAACTTTTCTAAATCAGTGGTGGGCTAGTTGGCTGCAATAAAAATTGACCTATGAAATAAGAAAGCAAAGGCCGTACTCAATGGCTACATACTTCCCATTTTCATTTTTTATTGTTGAAAAAACTTCACTTAAAATGTCAAAAATAATCACAAACTTCTGGCAATAAAATCAATTTTTCGTTGCTTTCTTATTATTTTCTTGCCGTTTTTAAAACACTATAGGTGGGCTTCCCTTTGGTAGCTGTTTCATTCATGGTATGTTCACAGAGTTTGACCAGTGCCGTAACATGGACCCATTTTGTATCTCATGAGAGAGGTTAGCTGTGATGCACTCACCTGTTGATGGCGGCACTTGGTTCTTCAGGAGCACAGTGATCCCCACCGGAGCTGTTCACCTGAGCTTCTGCAAAAAAGCAGAATCAAAGACACAGGCGGCTTTTGGGAACTCGCTCAGCCCCTACCAGTGCTTCCTGTATTTTTCAGCACGTGAAAACTCGCCCTCAAAGCGCAATCGGACACAAGTGCCTTTCTGCCTCAAGGGCGAAGCCACATAAACAGGCTAAACAAGGTGGAAGCTCTTCCTTTATGCACATTTTTTGAGCTCATTTGATTGATGTGACGTTCGGAGCAGACATTGTTTTCTTCGGTGCTTGTTTTTCGCATTACGAGTGTTTGCCTCACTATTAATGAATAACTGAAGTGTGAAAAAACGCGTTGCTGTGTGGTTGTGTGCAAGTCGGAGGAAAAAAAAAAGAAAACCGCAGGGCTGTCTTTTCAAGAAGTACTAGTCAACACTGACTTGAGAAAAATGTGGCTTGCCATGATCAGAAGCAACTGGACACCTTATGATACTGGAAGCAACAGAGCAAAGGATGAGGACCAAGGTAGAAGACGACACACACAGCCATGACTGACAAATGCTTTTTTCTTTCTTTAGAAGTTTACAATAACGTATACATGACTTCTGAAAATAAAATCAGTTGATCCACCAATGGTATGACTGGTATGAAAATTACCAAACACTGGCTGTGCAGCACTTTCAAAATTTGGCAGATGAGGGTTTAACGTGCTTTTTGGGCAATAGAAGGATGACGTTTTGTTTGATAATTTTTGTTACTCTCGATATCTTGATGTCACGTGGGTCATGCAATTCATATAAAAACTGCTCTCTGCTTTCAAATATAAACCGCTGGTAGTTCGGTGCCAGTCCTGTTTTCTTGTGTTCATCCATGTCCATTTGCGTTGCCTCTTATTATTATGAAGCCATGCGTAACCAAACCGAACGAATATGCCTGCATGGCCTCTGCGTAGCATGCCCGAAAAGGGCCCTTGTAAGGCTCAATAACCCTGTTTCCCATTTGAATTGAGAAGCTTGAGTTGGCACCTCGTGCTAAACCAGCCATTTCACGTAGGCATTAGATGCCGCGTACACAGCACAGTACTAGAGTAAAATACTATTAGTATCCCCACCTCTGCTGATTCGGATAATTCGAACTAGAAGCCTGGTCCCAGCTGATGCCCATAGTGTCGAACACTCATTAATATGGACATGGATGGGCTCGTTAAGGTCATTTCGAACAAGTTGTGATCGAGGCAGCCAGTGATTGCCAAAATAGAAACCCTCGAACCTTTATTGCATGGAACAGCGGTCCCTACATACTTCGTATGTGCTATGGCAGGCACAACTTTGCTTAATCCCATAGTCTTGGTTTACCTTGCCGTAACAAGCCACGAACGTGAACAGGAGCACGCATCACCACTCAGTCGCGCAGTTTCCGATGTTATGCAAAAAAATGCATGTTGTTTTATTTTCACTTTCGGATGGAGTCGGACTATTTTAATCACCTAGGCATACATCCCTCGTATGCATTGCTTCCAGTAGGCTAAAACTGCAAGCTCCACTGTGGTGCCTTACAGCATGGACAGTGGGTTAAAGCATCCTCAAAGTGCGACAGGGCTGTTTAATAAACAGGCACCACTGCCACTGTGTCGCAGTGTGTAAAGGGCGTCTACAATCTTGGAGTGCTCCATTCACACTGCCAACAACATGTTCAAGGCAAAGAATTTGAGGAACGAGAAGATAGATAGATAGATAGATGGATTTACTGAAAGGAAAAGGCAGAGAGGTTGGCTCGAATAATTCAAACCTGGCCTGCTACTCTGCACTGGGGAAGGGGAAGGAGAGAAGAAAGAAGGTCATGATGGGTGACGACGTGGGAGAAGGCATATGAAATATATATACAGACACAGCAGCTTGCTTTAAAAGCGCGAATTAAGTCCGCTGGCACTCAAAAAACGGCAAAGAGCACGCACTGCCTGGACACCCTTCCCCTTGTCCTGCCAAGCGCCCAGCAGCAGTTCCTCCGACAGAGGCCTCTTGTCCAAATGCTTCAAGAAAGCGGCTAGCACACTTCTTTCGCTCGCATACGCTGGGCACACCAATAATACATGGTCCACAGTCTTTGGGACCATGTAGAAACGAGAAAAACCATCATTCTCACTTGGGTTCGATCTCAAATGCTGACAACCATCATAAAGGTGTTCTTTAGATAAAGCAATATTTATTATCATGCAAACGGTTTTCAGCAGTTTTTCCAGGCCTATTCGATAATTCAAACTTTTGTTTAATTGAAACATTTCATCTGGTCCTTTAAAGGCCGAATTAACGAAAATTCATTTTACATGAAAGCGGCCTGTACCTGCTTTATCGATATACATTTTCCTTTAAAAACATAAGCCAGCATGCTGGGCAACCTGTGTGTTAAGACGAGTGGCATATCTGTCACCTCAAACCACACAAGAATCGGTGAAGATTGTTCTCTTTTCTTTTAGCCTTCCATCAACAAAACTACAATGCATGACAACACTGTACCAAACAGAGCTGCTGGGACTATCAGCTGAATCTCATCCGCACGGGACCAGCACTACCTCTGGCCTTTCTGTGTGCAGATCACAGCGGAGCCAAGGTAACACGGAAGAGGTACACAGGTGTGCTCTTCTAAGAGCTGCCTCACCTCTTGCCGCACAGGTGGCCCAACCTGCCAAGCAGGTGAGCAGCTCGAAGTCCGTCCGGTCCAGGCCCAGCGCCTCCAGGAAAGGCTGGCCCACAAACGAGTCCCACCGGCACCGGTGGTGACAGCATGTGGCCATCAACACGCCCCGGAAGCTGCGCACAAGAGAGGGCCACTCACACCATGATGTTGCCTGCAAGCTGTTCAGACTGCATGCACAGATGTTATCATGGGCAGATAAAAAAAGAACTGCTGAATTATCATTAGGCATGAAGCAGTAAGTATTCCCCTCGCTTTCGATTGCTTCCCTTATATTGTAGCAAGAGTTACATTGGCCACAGTCTTGCCAATTCGCCATGCCTGTCGGAAGAAGAAAAAGAAGACGCATAACTCGGTAGTTGGTAGAGGTGAACGACAATAGCGAGTTGCTAGGACAGAAGGCTCGTTCGAACATTGTGACCGCGGTGTGCCCCAGAGTTCGATGTAGAGACGATGTCATACCACCACTATAAGTCTTTTACACTCAAATGAGAATGGTCAGACAAGAGGCAAGGGGTGCTCATATGTGAAGTGATTCCGCTATGTCATAAATAAAGCTGAAACCATGGAGTAAACTATGTGCAAAAGCCATGTCTTTACTTTGAAGCCAAACCTAAGCGTAGCCATGCAGACTGTTTTCATGTAACTCCAGGTTTAACCACAAGCTAAACCACAGCCAATTTTTTTTGCATGCCGCACGTGGCATAGACTTGACTGTGACGTCAAAGCCATCTTTTGGCTGCTGCAACCGAAACTAAAACTGGTAAAAAAATAAAATTCAATTACAAATTATTCAGCGGCTGTACGCGAGTACAGGAATTTCTTACGCATCATTAACAAGAAGAAAAATGCCATCAAAATTTAGTGTCTATACTCCTTCAAGCACATTTTGAAAATGGGAGGTTTCTCAAGGCCTTCAGGCCCTCCCTCTCTCCATCTGCCAAATGTTGCAGGTGACTGGTGGTATGTACAAAAACGCGGCCTTTTCTTCATGATGCAGCTTCTAATGCTGACACATTAAAAGGACTTTTTGTTTATGCTCTGCTGCACAGTGTACTCAACTTGCCAAAGCAATTTCCATGGCATGTCTCCTTTTTGTCTATGCCTGAAGTAAGGCCTAAGACATGCAGACTTGGTGACAGTCACGCGAAGCCATCTGACCCACCATGCATCCACGAATCTGTGACCAGTCACGGAATAGGGCGTTGACAGCCTACACTCCTTATAAACCAACACCGATCTGCGACATAAGCAAGGCGTGATGGCGCTGCTGTCACCAGGCTAGGCCGATTGGGGATGAAAAAAAGGCCTATTGTGCATAGGAATACAAGAAACCAAAAGATTTTACAGTGCACCTATGATGTCGTCATTCGGTGCAGAGCAACCATGAACATTGTAGAGCAGATTGTGAAAGTATAAAATCTTGTTACAGAGGCGCACTATTTTTAACATTGTGAAACATAGGGGAGCACAAGTAAGGAGCACGGCTAATAGAAACCCACGCAAAGAGAAATTGCCAAAATAATTTTCTGGTTTTGAAGAGCTCCAATAACTGCAGCTGGTTGTTAAAAGTTAGTGAGTGTTTTAAAGAAAAAGTGTGACGAAGTATGCTACACCCTTTTGGCGTCCATCCAATTTTAGTATGCCAAATAAATGTAAAGACCAATGTACACTTGAAAAGCTCCTTATCAGCTGGGTTCTTCTCTCCATTACGACTGCTTCTCATGCTGTCTGACATTCTGTCACGCAAGCTACATTCTCTCTTAAGCTCTGGTGCTGGCAAACTTGCTCTGGTGCTGACAAACTTTTGAGCTGAACTTTTGAATACAAACTTTTGAGCTGAAGGCGGTCTTCAACCAGCACAATCAACGAACTGCAAGAACCAGAAGTTAAACTAAAATTCCTCATCTGCTCACAAAAGTTGCTTCATGGATGGCAGTGTCACTGTGCTTGAGTATTGTCTGCACCATTATCTGTTACAGTGAGCTTCTCCTTTTCGCTTCATTGTTATGACATTTGAAAGGCGCTTTTTGAATGTAGTTTTTTCTAGGCTGCATAACTTAATGACCAGTATTATTAAGCAAACTGAGTGCTTGCGGCAGCATATCACGTTACATGAGAAGTCTGCACGGTTCAGAGAAACACCTAGCAGATAATGAGCCTGTCATCAGTATGTACGGACGGCTTCATCATCTATTAACCCTTAAGGACCCCTATTGAGGTATATCGCTTCCATATCACTAACACATATCACTTCCTACTTGAGATGGCCCTTCCACTTTTTTTTTTGCGTGCCAGGTGTGGTTCACTGTGCTGTTATTAAACTGTTTCTTTGTCCTTCTCTCCCCCTTTGCAGAAAGCTTTTGAGAATTGTTCCCCTGCAGACCCTTTGGAATGCCTGTCCCCTTTTTAAGAAAGGCGTGTCTGCACTGAACCTGCTTTAGGTGGTGACGAATCAGCCACCCTGCATTGTAGTTTTTCCTGATACTGCTGCTTTTATTTCTTTTTCAGGCCACAGGATCACCGGTTCCAGGCTGAGAAATACATACTAATTTTTTTTTTTTTTTTTCACTCCTTGACCTACTTTCTTCTCACCCAACCTCCCTCGTTTTTCTTCTTCGGAGGCAAAAGCGTATTTAAACCACTGCCAGTGATGATCGACAAGTTCATTTTTGAAACGTTGGCTCAACCTGCATACTGAGGCTTTTTCCCCTCTGCCCTTGCTCAGTGCTCTTTCACAACACATGGTATTTTTAGAGCTTTTAAAAAATATATAGAGTCCGGAACGACACTGCATAATTTATCACACATTCTTCAAAGCACTCGCCAACTTTTAACAATCAGCAGCCTCCATTGATACTCTGCGAAATGGGAAGAATATTTCAGTAAGTTTTGTTTACTTAACAAACCCTGTACCTGGGCGAGATGGTACATAGCTTTTAATAGGGATTACAAGTGCACAAATCTAAAAGACACACACAAAAGACAGAATGAAATTAAGATAGTGGGCAGTGGTTGTGGCAAGACAGCAACAAGAAACGCTAGAAGATTTTCAAATTAGGAAGAAGGGGGAAAAGTGTCAGCACAGAAATTGAATATCTTAAACATGTTTTGCGAATAGCGAGTGGGTTTGATGTTGTCTCTGTTTGACGTGTGTGGCTGCAGATGAAATAGATCGGTGTAAAAAGGAAAATGAGATGAGAATTACCACTTGTCCTGTCGTTTTTTTCCTTCCTAGTGTTTATATTATAGTGTGCTTATTTCCCCTACCGAAAGTTTTGCTTACGTGCATTTCTATGAATAGCGCTCTCGATTCGTGCACTCATGCATTTTGCCCTATTTTAAAAACACTCCCCTTTGAAATTAGATTTCTACTTTCCCAATCCGTTCTAGGGTGTTTACGGCTACCCTGCACTGAAGGACAACATCGTAGGCGAAATCAGAAAACTGCTTTGAAAATATTCGCTTCCATGCATTCCTATGAAAGCTAAGGCTACTTCCCCACCCCAGTCTGCTGCGGCGTACACAGGCGCCCCCTTTGTTCATATATGAGGTGTTGGTCCATACACAAGCATATTTACTGTAAACAAAGATGCCGCTGCAGTTGGAGATATAGGCGAAAACGCAGCATGTGAATACTGTGCCAAAAGACAATGCCTACAAAACACAGGCACTTAGGCTTCCCTGCAGTGCGCTGTGCCGGATTGATGTCACAACGAAGTCAGGTACACTGCAATCATGAGGTATTGTCTGGCGGCAGTGGACAGGGCACGAGAGCATATGGGTGAAGCCAGGGCAAATCTATAGATTCAGCAACAATGACATCACTACGAATTTCACCGCATCCTTCTGGCACATTGAGAAAGAAACCTGAATTTAGGCATCATTTTAATCTGTAATTACGTCACCATTTTAATATTAGCACAAAACTACTAAGCATGCTTTTCCTACAAACATCGTACATTCAGACTGTTGCATCTCATCCATGTGCTGAAAACTCTTTACAACTTCCTTTTGAAGGGACTGTGGAGTAAATTACTAGATTTGTAGCCACAAACTACGTTATGATGCACGGCATTGTTTTTCTTTTTGGAGCTTTGCTTGTCCACCAACTTTGGAACAGGAAAAATGCTGTCTAAAAGTGAGTGCTTCTTACTAAATTAACAGTTTTATCGCTCCCTCCATCAACAAGAACTTGTAGCTGTTACTTCTTTTTGATGCACCTGACTTTGAATGGTTTTTTACAATAGCTTAAATTAGACATTCAATTTCAGCGCTTCGGTTGCGTGCAAAAGATTCTTGAAGAATAAAAGACACAATCTTGCATTTTTGGCTGCTGCTACTAAACTTATTATAATTTTGGCCATAAGCCATAATGGGTTTCTATATTTTACACGGTAATAAGCGCGCCTGTGAAGTTGGTGATACAGATTGGGTATCATTCGTAGTCGCGGTACCCCTTGAGCCATCGAAATACACAGCAAGCAGTCATGCAGCATGAAACAATTTTGTTTTATGTTATGTTTCACCTCAAAAAACACCGGGAAAAATCGAAATAAAAAAATTCCAAGAGCAATGTGGAATCTACACTGCAGAAATGCGAAAGCCTAAACATTGCTGGTGCACACGATGCACAATGTTTGCTCTCATTATCATTGTCAACTAAACGGCACCAAACGCTGCCGCAGACGAGACGTGCCTGTGTCGACTAGCCGCTATAAAAGAGCACAGCTTCTCTCAATAAACCCTCATCCTGTTCTGAGCTGCCTTAATTGTAAGATGGTGTCAGAAGTGGGCCGGCTGTTGGCATTTCATCATCATCATCATCATTATCCTCAGCCTGACTAACCCACTGCAGGGCGAAGGCCTCTCCCATATTCCTCCAATTACCCCGGTCCTGTGCGAGCTGCATCCACTTGACCCCTGCGAACTTCTTAACCTCATCCACTCACCTAATTTTCTGCCGCCCCCTGCTACGCTTTCCTTCCCTTGGAATCCAGTTTGTTGCCCTAATCGACCATCGGTTATCCTCTCTTCACACTACATGTCCTGCACATACACATTTCTTCTTCTTAATTTCCGCTAGAATGTCAGTAACTTGAGTTATTTCTCTGACCCACTCTGCATGCTTCCTATCTCTTAATACTACCCCTACCAATTTTTGTTCCATAGCCCTCTGGGTTGTCCTCAACTTAAGTAGAACCCTCTTGGTTAGCCTCCACGTTTCAGCCCCATAGGTGAGTACAGGTAAGATGCAACTGTTGTATACTTTCCACTTGAGCGATACCGGTAAGCTGGTAGTCACAATATGGCAGTGCTTGCCAAATGCGCTCCATCCAGATCTTATTCTCCTTGTTATTTCCCTTTCATGGTCCGGATCTGCAGTTTACCTGTCCTAAATAGATATATTCGCCTACTACTTCTAGTAGTTCGATACCTAAAGTAAACTGCTGTTCCTTCCCTAGGCTATTGAACATTACTTTAGTCTAGGTAAGGTAATGTTCAATAGTTCAATAGTTTTAAGCAGTGCTTTAAAGAAGGATGGAGCGAATCAAGCTGCCCGACCAACTTATTCTGTCTGGAAACATAGCAAAGAAGTGGACGCTGTTTAGACAGAAGTTCTAGCTGTTCCCAAATGCTACAGCTTCGACCAAGGAACCAAGGACAGAAGCGGCTAAGACGGCTCTGTTGCTGAGTGTTGCTGGGAACGAGGCCCTTGAGGAATTTAATAACTTCACTTTTCCAGAGGAAACGAGCAAAGATGACTATGCAACAGTGGTAAAGAAGTTTGAAGTTTACTGTCAAGAGCAGCAGAATGAAGTTTATGAGAGACTTGTCCAGGCAGAAGGCCAGCTCTTTGAACATTTTGTGTGAGACCTGCGAAAGCAAACCCAGAGTTGTAATTTCGCATCATTGAATGACTTGATAATCTGGGACTACATTGTGTTCGACACAAATAACCCAAAGCTCCGGGAGAAAATGCTCAAAGTGAAAGACCTTATACTGTTTAAGGCAGAACAGATCTGTAAAGCTGCTTTAAGTTTCCACCCTGCAGAATGAGGCGTGGGGCCAAATAGAAAGGCAAGTGGCTTCGGTGAAACAGCGTCCACGATTCCGATTCCGTTGCAGAAGATGTAATTGAATGCACGAGTAGAACAAGTGTCCAGCGTTTGGGAAGACATGTTTTGCGTGCAAAGGGGCCAATCATTTCGCGACCTGCTGCCAGAAAGAGTCTGCAGTCAGTGTGGTAGCTCAGGAGGACAGCTTCGAAATCCTCAATGTCAGTGTCTGCACTGTCGAAAGGACAGCTGACTGCATGGTGGCAGCCAATGTGGCCAACCAGAATGTTGTTTTCAAAGTGGGCACTGGGTCTCAGGCAAACCTGCTGCCTTATTCGGTCTTTCACAAATGCAAAGCAGAGACATCTCTGCAGCCAAGCAGCTCCATTCTTCGGTTGCACAATGGGGATGTGATTAAACATTTTGGAGTGGAGACCCTACCAGTGGTCATGAACGACAAGACCGAGAGTTTCACCTTCTTCATTGTAAAGAAGAGCAACCAGGCAATGCTTGAACCACAGGCAACTGAGACGCTAGGACTGGTAGTGCGTTCAGTTAAAGCCATTGACATGCGTTCGGACAAAATTGCGAGAATTCCTGCAGCTCTATCAAGGTACCGGCTGTGTATAGCGCGTCCGTACTGGATGATCCTGCGCCAAAGATGCAATTCCAGTGATACAGCCGGCGCGACGCGTTCATTTGGCGTGGCAAGAAACACTGCAAGAGGAGCTGCAACGCATCGAAAAGGCACATATCATTCAAAGGGTCAACGAGCCAACAAACTGGGTGAATCCGCTGGTCATTGTCAGTAAGAAAGACGACAAATTGAGGGTCTACATGGATCCTAGAAATATTAACCAGTACCTGAAGTGTGAACACAATCAGATGCCGAAGCGTGATGATATTGAGGCGGAGCTCGCTGGTGCTAAATACTTCTTCCGCCTCGATGCAAATTCAGGGTTTCATCAGATTCCATTGGATGAGGCCAAATCAAAAATTTGCACAATTCCTACACCTTTGAGACAGTATCGCTTCCTGAGACTGCCATTTGGAATTGCCTCAGCACTAGAGGTGTTTCAAAAAACATTGACAGAGATATTTGACTGCGCTTCAGGCATTCGCATATGTCAATGACATTCTGGTATGGGGTGCAACACGGGAGGAACACGATAAGTGCCTTCGTGAAGCCCTGGAACTAGCAAAGTAAGCTGGCCTGACGTTCAAAGCAAACAAATGTAAGTTCGCGTGCACAGGTGTTGAATTTTTGGGTGACATCATCAGCCAAGACGGGATAAAGCATCATTTGCCGAAATGACGCACCCAACAGATAAGATGGCGGTTCAGCGAATGCTGGAGGTGGCCAATTACTTTGGAAAGTATATTCTGCATCTTGCGTAGAAGAGCAAGTTGTTGCAAGATTTCAGTGGACAGAGAATCATGCTGCTGAGTGGGCCACTCTTTGTAGTGTTTTAAGCAGCACGCCTGTGCTGGCAATTTTCGATCCAGCTAAAGGAATGAAAATCAGCTCAGACACATCAAAAAATGGTCTAGGAGTTGGGCTTTGGCAGCGTAACGGGAATAGCTGACGTCCGGTCGCATACGCGTCGTGTGTCATGACTGAAACTGAACAAAGGTACTTGCAAATAGAAAAAGAAGCCATGGGAATTGCATTTGGGTGGGAAAAATTTCACCACTTCATTTATGGAAGAAACATAGTTATTAAAACAGACCACCACCCACTCCTAGCGATTGCGGCGAAAGGAATCGGCGATACGCCGCCAAGGCTTCAACGTTTCTTTTTACGCTTGTCGAAGTTCGATTATTCCCTTAAACTTGTACCAGGAAAAGAGTTACTGCTTGCCGACATGCTATCAAGATAGTTGCCAAAGGAATCAGCATACGTCGTCGACTTCCCAGATGACATAGAGGTGCATGCAGTTGGAGTGGACACGAATCTGGTGAGCAGGAAAACAATGAATCGACTTGTTGAGGCCACTGCGAGGGATCCTGATTTGCAGTCTTCTATACGTTACATAACAGATAGTGGTGACCTGGTTGGCAGCATGAAGCCATTCGCTGCAGAGTTGTCTCTCATTGAAGGAATTGTGTTAAAGGGGTTCAAGGTAGTCATCCCAAAGTCAAGGAGGGTGGAAATGCTTCAATATCTACATGAGGGTCACTTGGGATTGAAAAAAATTAAAGCAAGAGCTCGCCAGCTAATGTTCTGGCCTGGACTGAACTCCGATATTGAGCGGATGTTAAACAGTTACGCTGTCTGCAAGAAATACACGTACCACCAACAACGCGAGCCGTTCCTGATGCGACCAACACCCCATCACCCTTAGTACAGAGTCGGTGTCGATATCTTCCAGCACGGCGGTAGTTCTTACTTGGGTGTACGATGCCCTCTCCAAATTCCCAGAAGTTGAAAAACTTAGTGACACCACAGCTTGTATTGTTATTGACAAGCTGAGTGTGATCTTTGCTCGTTATGGTATTCCAGTGGAACTTTGCAGCAGCAGCGACAATGGTCCCCAATTCTCCTCTCATGAATTTGCTGCTTTTGCATCCAGGTACGAGTTTGACCGTGTTACTACAAGCCCTGGATTTCCACAATATAACGAACTTGCGGAAAAAGACGTCCAAATTCTAAAAAGAATCTTGAAAAAAACGCAGGAAGCACAGCAGGACTTCTGGCTGCGACTTCTTTCCTACCGTTTGACTCTAGTGGAGGACGGCCGTTTACCAGGTGAGCTCCTGCAAGGCAGAAGACTGCGCACACTAATTCCTGACTTAAGCCGACAGCCGCAGACAACTGTTTACAAGCGCAAGCCCCTGCATGTGGGTGCTAAATCTCTACCAGGCCTCAAAAAAGGAGACGTGGTTAGCATTCGTGACAAGCAGTGGATTCGCAAAGCACGAGTAGTGGGTTCGGTTACATCTCGTTCATACCTGGTGCTTACCAAATATAACAAACTGCTCCGCCGCAACAGAAGGCATCTAAATGCAACGCTGGAACCATTTGAGCGCAGCATAGCCAAAAGTGACGAGTCCGACAGTGAGCACGAGCCCATCGATGAGCAGATGAGCAGGTGCCCCGTCCATGACTTATAGAGGCAGAGGAGCCAACTACAGACGGCCAGTCAACGCCAAAAGTAAGGCGATCCTTCAGAAACAGAAGCCAGCCAAATAGGCTCCACTACGACCAGAATTTCAACCAAGTAAATAGCTGGCATTTCAAAGTACAGTAGAACCTCGATGATACGAATCTCACGGGGTCGTGAAAAAATTCGTACCCTAAAAACGAATGAAAATAAGTATGTGAAATCATGGGAAAGGCAGTCGCACAGATCTGTTTACGTCTGAGAAGGTTTATTACGGTCACGCAGTCACAGCTCACCACTCGCGGCGTACACAGAGCAACAGGCAATCGCGATGTCTGCAACACGTGAGACGCGTGCCTCCGCGGACTTCTTGTGGCGCGTACAGCACGACAAGAGATGGCGACGTGCCAGCCGCGCGGCGCCGCAGACTGCTCGCAATGCGTACAGCGCGACTAACGGTCGCAAAGTCTACGATGTGCGGCCCGTGCACGCCTGCTGCCGCCGACTAGTACTCACGACCGCGCGCCGCTGCTAACCTTTCGCGGTGTGGAAAACGATCATGATGCCGGAGACGTGCGATCCGCCCGCCTCTGCGTACTTCTCGCAGCGCGTACAGCATGACTGGGGATGGCAACATGCGGGCCGCACGGCGCCGCAAGCTGCTTGCGGATCGCGGTCGCAGAGTTAGCGATGTCTGGTCCATGCGCACCCGCCGCGTATGCCACTGCCAGCCATGGTGATTGCGACGTCTGCGGTTTGTCGGCCATGCGAGGCTGAAAGCTATTCGTGGCGTGAGCCCGACAGAAAATCACAACGTTGGCGAGGTGCGGACCACGCGTCACCGCAAACTGCTACTGAAGCATACATTTAGCACGGCTGACGATCGCAGAGTCAACAATGTGCGGGCGGTGCGTAGTGCTCAAGGTTGCGTTCGTATCATCCGTTGTGGCGCGGGAGATTATCCGGACCATCCAAAATTTTGCACATTGTACACAATGCACTCTGGCCGGAGAATTTCGTGAATTCGTATCATGCTGAAATTCGTATCAACCGGATTCGTAACCGAGATTTTACTGTACAGTAAAGCTCATTAATTCGAACTTCACGGGATCGGGAAAAAAGTTCGAATTTTTCGATGTTCGAATTATTCAATGGCCTCGAAAAAACTGACCACAACCATTGTATTACGGTAAATGTACCGTATTTAGTCGCGTAACGAATTCGCTCGCATAATGAACCCACTCAGCCCCGATTTGTGCCTACGAATCTGAAAAAAAAAAGTAAAGGCGTCAGTCGTTAGCGCCTCCCTCCGTTTCGCGCCAGCGCCGTCACGGTCCCCAACACATTTCTTGGCAGTGCGCCAAGATGCTGTGCAGCAATAATGGCGCGTTTATCTTTTGACTTTAGCAGGGGGGAGGGAAGCGAACTTGGCAAAGCACCAGCGCTTGTCCGGTTGTGTAAGCCTCCTTTTCAGTATGTTCGCTTTATCTTGCTATGAGTGACTGGGGCGGGCGGCGCAGTCTACTGCCACTCCAATCATCGGAACAAATGGTGCTATAAGCCGGCATCATGACCGCGGCTGACTCGCGTGCTTCCGTTGATGACTGAAGGGTGGAAGGATGGATGGCTATCGCAAAAAAAAAAAAAAGTTTAACCCTTAGTGTCTGTCCGAGATCATAGCTTTTTATGGGCGTTGGCTGGGACCGCGCCGACAGTATTTATCCCTATTTCCAAATTAATAGGGTTGGAATTAACGAGTATTTAGTTGCGAGCTACGGAGGTTGCGCAGGTGAGAAAGCAGGCAGCCGCAGCCGTGCGGCCATGCACTGACCTTGCCGCAGCCGCCGTCCCCTTCCTCCAAAGCCCGCCGGACGCTACGCCGGTCATGGCGCCATTTATGTTTTACCCACTCCTCCGTGGTTTTACCTGGTTCCATCTTCTGTTCCCGTTTTGGATGTGCACAGCCTCTAATTATGCCTACCGATCGCGGAGGTGTTTTTTTAGATTTTTTTTTCCCCGCATCTGGGCGGCTTGGCACGCAACACATCCTGCATGATGTGCTCCAAGCCGCCCAGACGCAGCGGCGCATAGTTCGAATTATCTGTAGCGGAACCAACTCGCGTTCGAATTAACGGGCTTTTTTATACACAGCTCTCTATAGAGCTTGGCCGGACCAAGTAGTGTAGTTCGAATTATCCGAAAATTCTAATTACCGAGGCTCGAATTAACGAGCTTTCACTGTACTTACAAACAGGAGAAGATGTAGAAGATATGCATGCGCAGTGCCTGCCAGCCACATTCCGCACCGAACGCTGCTGCAGACGCCGACATGTGCCTGTGTCGACTAGCCGCTATAAAAGAGCACACCTTCCCTCAATAAACGCCCATTCTGTTCTGAGCTGTCTCAACTGTCACAGTCGTTATCATTACTAATGTCTTATTGCAGCTTCACTGTCATCGCTACTATCATCCTCAAGGTAGAGAAGGAAAATTATAATGTGCATTTCACGACCCCAACTGTGCCACGGCACAGTTGGTTAAAGCTTTTGGCTGAGGATCCAAGAGATGGAGGTTCAATTCCCAGTCGAGACTATTTTCAACTATCTTCTTCACCATAGACAAGGAGAACTGTGATGTGCGTTTCGGTTGATGACGTCATTTTATTGACAGCTATAGTGGGACAGGACGCCAGATGCCATGAGTATGAGCCAGAAAGACTTTCACTTTAAAAGAAAAGTCAAGTATGGGAGTGCCTTGGCCAAGGGTCACATAGAATGGAATAAAGCCAGCCCTGCGACGTAGATCGACCTGGCGGAACCTGCATTTTGCATTGAATTTAAATAGGAGCCGTGCCCTTTCAAGCTGACCTAAGATGTCAACTGTCGTGAAAACGAATAGGCTTGCTGATAGACATTGTCAACCGTTGTTAAATCAACGAAGAGCCTGTATTTGCCCAACAACAAGGCCTGAGCATCACGTGGTTGGCATGTTGACTTTTACATAGGAATGCACGAACATGTGAAATTTTGAATACAAATCGAATATGTTTGTTATTCTATTCGCATTCAGAAAACTATTCAGAAAACTGATATTCAATATTGTCGAATATACGAAAATTACTGAATACACCGCAGTTTCCTCGTACTGCGCGCTTCGCTGCAATTCGTGTAACTGAAAGCTCGGATTATCAAAGGGGGCTGAAAAACTGCCAAAAACCGTTTGCATCACAGTAAATTTATCTGATGAACCCTTCTAGAATGAATGTCCGCATCTGAGACGAAATCGAAGTGAGAATGTAAGAACAATGCTTTTCCCAGTTTCATCAAGTGCGTCACTTTGTGCACACCATTGGAAAGGCCCTCTTCACAAAAGGGAAGTTCCCTCTTCACAAAACAGCCCCGTCGCCTTTTCAGGATGCCTCATTGCACAACTCACATGCCTAATTTGGCATGCTCTGCGTCCTATTGGCCACCCCATACTTTGTTAGCTCGGTCGCACTCCTGAAGCCATGGTGTGGATGCAGAGGGCCACTACTGTGCCCCTGACATGAAGAGGCTACACTGTTGCACAATATGTACACACATGCTCCGAGGTGCTTGCCTTC
Organism: Amblyomma maculatum; assembly: GCF_055883805.1. NCBI lineage: Eukaryota > Metazoa > Arthropoda > Arachnida > Ixodida > Ixodidae > Amblyomma > Amblyomma maculatum. The sequence goes on along the minus strand of NC_139351.1, from coordinate 36,359,863 downwards.
TTGCTTACAGCATAATCCCGCAACTGCGGAGTGAAATGTGGGCCGGCAACCACGAAAGCTCAGCTGTTGCCTACCACCAGAAGGCAAGCAGAGCTTTTCAACCGAGTGCCCAATGTTTTTGCCCAACTTGCAGCAGTGAAACAGTGCCCTCTTGCAACTGCTGCTTAACCTGCTGCACCTGGCTGTTTATAAAAATGCAACACACGCGACACTCCTCACAACGACAACTAGAGTTTCATAGGCTCTACTGCTGCACCATCACATCCCATGACTTATGCTGCACATCAATATGTCGGCGCCCAGGGTTCTGTGCATTTTACATAATTCCACAAGCATGTTACTGGTACCCAATAAGAGGGAAGACATCAGTAGCAACATGGCATTGGTACAGCATGAAGCGTCATTGTTCCTTGCACCAATAACGAATATAATACCACTGAAAGCGTAACTGGTGACGAAGATAATGAGCGAATTCATTGCATGCGATGCCCACACCTAAGACTGACTTTCTTGTCTACAGGTTTCAATGTGCAGAAAAGAAAGAAGGAGTGACAAGAAAGCTCACAGAGGCCTTCGCATGAAGAGTGGAGTCAGTCTCGATCACTATGGATACTTGGACATTGCGAGTGGACAATGGGCAATCCAAGTTTCACGTGCCATGCAATGAATAAAGTGTTAATGAAAGATGTTCACAACATGCACACAGGCCACCTCTGCCCATTCATAGAAACACTTGCATGAAAATGCTTTCCAGCCCCCACAAAGCTCTTTCCAGGAGCTGCAGAAAACATTGCGCACGGCGAGAGAGAGAAGAACCAGCTCACATGGCAAGTGGAACAGCACATGCTCTGGCACGAGAACACTTACAAGTTGCCAGGAAGTGCAGCATGCCTTCTTTATTCATTATTGCAATATTGGCAGTCCAGCTGTTACTCTAGTGATTTCTGCTACAGGCTGTATCTAATGGTACCATTCTGGTATGCTCTCATTTTACTCTATTTATTCAGGCATTGCTTATTCTACAGCAGGCGGTATTCTTATGTGCAATAACTTGTAAGTTATTATACCAAGCAAGTAGGCATTGTTCCTCATTCACTTGTCGCACCCTTTTATATCTTCCAAGTTGAGTTTCAAGTAAAGCCTCAGGGCAGTATGCAATGGCTTTTTGTGCTAGAAAAATGAGTGGTTTTAAAAATCCGTACTGTGTTACTGAGCCACTTTTTAGTGCCAGCAGTACCATTCAAATTATTTGCACATGCCTACCAATACTCTTTTTTTCCTCTTTGTGCTCGTTTGTGGAACGTTCCAAACTATGCTGTAGCAGCCCAAAGTGTTGAAGCGTTAGATTGTTCAGAGTCATTTCATGAGGAAGCAACTTGCCTTTGCTGCCATTGCTGCTGCTCATTCTATTGAATGCTGTGCTGCCAATACTTGGGTATTCTTTTTATGACAGCTCTTCTCCTGCACTAGATTTCAAGTGGGGGTTATTACAGTATTCATAAATAGTAAAGGTGTGCAATTATTTGAAATTGTGAATATGAACCAAACATTGTTGTTATTCGATTCGTATTCAAAAAACAAATTAACATTCAGAATCTTCGAATATTCACAAATTGCTGCTTTAGCTTCACCGCAATGCTTGGCCTCGCAAACTGTGCAGTGAAGCATCCTAAAACACGCAACGGGGCCGTTTTGTGAAAAGAGCTTTCCTGACAGATGACAGCGTGTGCAAAGCAAAACACTTCACTAAACCGGGAAAAGAATGTCATTCTCACTTAAGTTTAATCTCAAATGCAGACCATCATCGTGCAGATGTTCATCAGATGAAATTACTGTGAGGCAAACAGTTTTTCACAGTTTTATCAAGCCCAAACGACATTGGTTAATTTGAACATTCTTTTCTTGTCCCTTGATTGCTGAATTAATGAGCATCAACTCAGTACTGGATCCCGCAGCAAAATGACAGCCCCACCCAGCTTCATTCCGGTCATCCCACTACAAAAAGAAAAAGAAAGAGTGGTATAGAGAGCCCTGCATAAAATTTACTGGTCTTTCAGTAGGGCACACACTTCTGTGAAATTCTAGAAAAAATGCCATGTCAATTTTAAAATAAAATACCAACAATGTTTGCTATTTTTTTATGTTTTTATTTCACAGATCAAATTTTCGATATTTGAAGGCATTTTTTTCTCCCCATATTCGAATTAAAAATTTCAATATTCACATATTCCATATAAATAGATAGTCAAATCTCGATGTAACAAATCACACGGGACCACAAAAAATTGTTCGCTATTTTAAATATTGTTGTAATGAAAAAACTGCAGATACAAGCAAGTGGTCAAACCTAGGTATTAAAATGACACACCTTGGCAGCAGGCATCTGTGCAGACAAACAAATTCTCAAATAAAAATGTTGGACTAAATTCAAAGCTGATTTATTTAAAAAAATCAGTTATTTTCTTCTGCCGCGTGCAACACACGCAACAGCACACTACACCTTCCACTTTATGCAACACCTCATCGAGTATGTTACTGCCCTGAGCAATGAAAGTGCGGACTTTGTGCACAATTAAAAGTCAGAGTTTGATATGCCCTCATCTTCAGTGTTCAATGAGGCTTGAAAATCTTGTCTCGGACCTTCAAAATTATCACGACGGTCGATGGGATAATGCTAAGCTGTCTGCAGAGTCTTGCAAACACAGCGCAAATATAGACAAGGACGACACAGATGTAGATGGGACTGTGTCGTCCTTGTCTATATTAGCACTATGTTTTCATGAAATTGCTATTAACTAGCCAAAACAAAACATCTGTTGTGTCTGCAGAGGACAACTTGCTTTTTCCCTGTGCCGATTTCTTGCAGCGAAAACAGTTTTCATATCTTCTTGGGGCCATCGCTGCCAATAATCATCAGATTTTTCACGAGCCGCAAATAATCCGTGACAAAAAATAGCTTTACACACATGCATATGGCAGAAGCGAATGACACACAACACAGGGAAAAAAGGTAGACAGCTAGGCCTGCTGGCTACTGCATATTAGATCACTGCTTTGTGGTGGCGCTAGGAGCTGACACCAGATATTGTGATGGCAGCCCACGAACCATACAGAAATGGCGGTTTCTGTTTCACGCGAGTGTTGCGCCGCTGCTAATTCTAGCTGAAATTCGTAATACTGATGTTCCTATATTATAGAAGAAAAAAATTATGTAGGTTAATTTGGAATATATATTTCAGAATATATACAGTCGAACCCGGATATATCGAACCCGGATATTTAGAATTTTGGTTATATCAAACTCACGGAATATCCCCTTGAAAATCCCATGTAAAAGTATAGGAAAGCTGCGTCGTATCTCGAACTCAATTTCTCCGGTCGTTCGATATATCGAACTCCGCATTACGCATTGGACGGTGCGTCTTCCCCAAAGACGATCGCATCATCGGTCGTTTGCCGCGTGACGTTTTCAAGCCACGCGTGGAAGGAATAAGAGGGCACAGTTTGGCGACGGCTGGTCTGGGGCAGCGCCGCACCCTTCTACCAAAGGCACCCGCATCTGCGGTGACCGCTGCGGCGCACCAGCACGTGAGGTTTGCAAGCCATGTGCGTGAAGGAACGAGAAAGAGCCAATGCAGCAGTGATGTTCAGGAAAGGGAAGAGAGAGGCCGAGAAAGCACTTTATTTGCACCCGTCAGAGAGTATGGATGATCGGGTGAGACGCCTCCCCCTTTTAACAATCTATCTCCCCCATAGACGTCGGCCGGAATCAGTCGGCGGAATAAGAGGGGAAAAACGCGATAGAGCGAAGCGCAAGGATGTGCCCACTCTTCAGTCGAGCTTAATCTTTTCCCTTCCGTCTTCGTTCGCAGCAGCACGCACTACGCATGTGCGGACAAGCCAGCTCAGCCCGTGGCAGACGCTTTCTCCAGTGAGTGTTGTGAACGCTCCGCACGGCGGCTGACGTGCGATGCGCGTCCATGGCGCATCGTGCTGCACTTGCGCGACTGCGGACACAAAAGTGGCAGTTTTTTTTATTATTATAGTTTTTATTGCGGGAGTCGTTTATTCTTGCCGTCGTGATGAACGTGCGGCGTATCATATGCTACGACCGCTGCAGGCGTTAAGAAGGTGCAATCTTTTTTTTTTTTTTTGTCTTGCTAGAGTCATCTTTACTTGTGCTGAACGTGCGGCACAGCGTAAGCCATGGCGGCTGCGGACGTTAAGAAGCGGCAGGCTTTTTTTTTTTGTTTTTGCAAGAGTCGTCCATTTTTACATCTACGGATCAACGAAAGCATGCGGTCAGTTGCGATCATGACACCGACGTTCAGCATTGTTTTCTTCAAACGGCATTTGCGGCTATCACGCTTCCAATGATTTTGTGACAGTGGACTACGCCCGCCCCAAGCGCGGCGTGATAAATCGAACCAGACTTGTGCAATCAAGCCATCACGGGCACTCTTCCAAGTTCGCTCCCTGTCACTGCTGGATCTATCAAAAGATAAACAGTGACGTTACCGCTGCGTAGCATTTTGCCGCGCTGCCGATAAATGAGCTGTGGAAGCGACAGTCGAAACAGAGGGACGTGCCTCCAAATGTTGTTGTTTTTTTTTTTCATATTCTCGGGGGCAAAAGTGGAGGGTGAGTTCCTTATGCGACTGGATCGATTACGCGACAAATACCGTATCATTTTTTTACGATCCCAAGTGGAGTCTCAAGCCGATTTCTGTATATCGAATTATCGATATAAACTATTTTGCAATCCCCTCGATATATCCGGGTTCAATTGTATACATATTCTGAAATATATGCTACTATATTGAAGTTTGTAGTTCTGATATATTTTTACACTGAAAATATAGAAAATCTGCTGGGGATTTTTAAAAACTTCGTTAATTTGAAAAATTTGTTAACATGGTGTTCGTAGTAATGAGATTTGACTGTAAATAAAATGCGTGAGTGGCTCACGGTTGTATTCTGCAGCTTGTGTCTGAGGAAGCCTGTCCTGTCCCCACCAGGCATCGCAGCGCAAAGTCTGCAGAAAGAAAAGACACTATGCGTGAAAACAACATGATGGTGCCACATCTGCTGTAAGCACTTGCGCACGTCACCCCACTGAGAGAAGCTGAGAACAGCACCCTCGCAAATACAGTAGCTTCAAATCTGGTCCAGGTAATGCCCCACAAACAGATACCACAAACTCTCATTAAGGTGAATTCGGTTGAGACTAACTGCTGGAAAAGTTGAAAAGGGTACGATGTCGTATATGCAACGTCCCAAAGCAACATGGGCAATGGATGACACCATGGTGGGGGGCTCCAGTTTTATGTCAAACACCTAGAGTTTTACATGCACTGACATCGCACAGTACATGGTCGCATTGTATCTTACGGCCGAAACCAACCCTCGCTCTCAGTGCTTGCGCTAAGGCGTTCGTCTGCTGCTGCACTTCGATGGTATGTGGTATCTCAAGCTGCATCAACGAAGTTGGACAATGTCTAGAAAGTCGTCACTTGACACAGCAACATTTCGCTCAAGCGCTGGCCGAAGACAGCACCGCTTTTGCTCTCGCAAGCGGCCAGCTCCAATCCACCACCTTTACGGCGCATGGCGCATCCGGCCCCGCTGTCACCGGCGTCAGAAAGGTGTGCAAAAATTTGTTTTTCCAGTAAATAATAAATCCTGAAGTAAAGCAATGTCAGAAATTAATCCTTCTTGGGGATCGTTGACCCATACCGAGTCGCTAGCAGGAGTAATTGCTGCAACACAAGCAAATTTCTGCTCACAACTTCATAGCCATCGTCGCCGACGGCGTGGTGCAGCTTACCGTTAGTAGTACACGTATACGTTAGCTATGCTCCTAAGGCGTAGTTGATTTGAATTGCACATTTCTCTCATTATTCTCATTTTTCTCAAAGCAGTGCTACAAGTGAGCCATATATCCTATTAAGCTGGCCATACGAAAGCGCCGCCCACTGATACTTCGATGCGAAACAAACTATAGGCCTAGCGACGACCATAGAGGAGCGCACGGCTTAGCGCTACTTGCCCCGCACACTGCTGTTCACGGGCGCTCACGGGCGGCATTAAAGAGGAAAGCTAGTAGCATCTGGTGCTGTAAACGCTGCGAACTTCTCGCCTACTTTCGTGATGCTGAAGAAACTGGACATTTTCCGACGCTGTGTACAACTACACGCCAAGCAAACACTGTGAAGATGTGACGATGCTGCCGTGCGTGGGTGCTGCGGCGCTGGACATTTTAGGCTGCATAGAAGCGCCGTCGGACATGATTTTGTGTGAAAAATGCACGCTGCTCTGAATCATACAACTCGTGCACTTTTCGCACTCGAACACCGGTGACTCCGTTCCATACGTAGGTGCTACCGGCATTTTCTCGGTTAACGATGCAAATCAGTCGCAAAGCTACGTTCACGATAACCGCAGTTAGTAGCGTAGCTATATATCATAAACGAGGTCGGTTTTGCGTGTAAACAGCAGTAACCATGCATGTTAGCGAAAAGCGCGTGCGACATCACGATGCTTTTTTAGTGAAAACCATGTACTCAAATGCACAAATAAACTGAATATTAGCTTGGGGTAATTGTGCTTGCCATAAAATTGAATTATAAGGTAGTTTCAAAACTAATTAATTTCTACATAGGGCTGCAGCATCAGCATCGGCACTGCCATCATTTCAAAATGACACTTGATTTTGCCGTGTGACAGCGAGCACCGAAAGTGTCCCTCTTCCTATGTAAGTGCACTTTGTGAAAGTGTCACAACACTGCGTGCGCTGCTGCCTTCACTTTGATAGTGCTTAATTAATGCCATTCAGAACCTAGAAACTACATTTTTCCATGTGCAATGTACAAGCAAAAAGTGTGTAACAGAAACGTCGCCTCGAAGCAAGCCTGCAAAATCCCATCCCGTAATGTGAGGCGTACACACTGGGGCATCTAAAAAAAAAGTTTGCTTTTTGTGCCTTCAATGTGTGAGCCCGAGGTTCTGTGAAACTGATATGCGAGAGCTGTATGTGGTTATGAACACTGTGCTTGGAGTGGCAATCCACAGCTGTTGCTTTGTCGTCGGGAGAGTGTGTGGATGCTGCTACTCTTGTGTGCATCTTGTTACATTTTGCCAGCAATGCCCTGCCCTCAGTCAATACACTGATATCAGAACCCCACCAGTGAGCAAGTTATGTCAGCACGGCCACTTTAAAATGCTCCGCAGCAGCATGCAGGACACTCACTACACATATGAGCATTCGGTCGAACTGTGAAAGGAGGGTTCTTTTGCTGAGTGTAACAGTTAGGAATCGTAAAGAAGGCATTATTTTGCAAAATAAATTGGGAGACATGAGCTCTGCCTATAAGGGTCTGACATGATAGCACTAATGGCACCGGTCTGCAGCCCCCCTGTGGATCATCACACACCCTTTGCTGCCCGCTTAATCGCTAATCTGTGACTCTATTACCTCACATGGCATACAGTTGTAAGCTACTGGACTATGAGAAAAATTGTGAGGGTTTAAGCATGGCTTGAACCTAGTGATGGAGCAAAAGTTGTGAGTGCTGCATCGACAGCCTAACACCTGCTTTTCAATCTGTGGTTTTTTCATAATTTTTATTTAAATTAGGCTTTGGGGGAAGGAAGGAGCCTTATACTTTTAAGTGGACCCCAGGGAATTGTGGACATCTACACCTAACTAGGTCAAGATAATGTTTTCACATTTTATCTTGTATTCGCCAGACTTGAGAGAAGGAAGATGGGAGTGGAAGCGGATAGGAGGAGTGTCCCGGATTTGAAGGTTAAGAGTAATTTGGCCACCTCTGGGCCTTTAACATGCGTGGACATCACACAACCCAGGGCTGCCTCTCCTTAAACTTCAGTTTTGGGGAAAGGAAGGCGCAGTATAAATTTGGCCGAACATCCCGAAATTGTAGACACACACACTTAATTAGGTGAAGGTCACTTGAAGGGCAAATTTATTGTCACACGAACACCTGCTATACCTAGCGTAGTGAAGCTTTCGCTTCCAATGTAAACTGGTTTATAAGAAAGGAGGAAGAGGAAGATGAGAAGGAGGAAAGGCAGGGAGGTTAGAAAGGAAAGATGCAGTATTCGTCAAGGTCTCGAAGGTGAAAACCTCGGTGATGACGTCTCGAAAAGCTGGCGTAGTGAAGCAGTCACTTCAAAAGGTCCTTGAAAGGAACCCTCCACATATTCGCAGTCTCCAAACTGCAGTAGCAGCAGCAGCCCATGAATAGCTATAAGCTGTGGCACCCACCTGTGGCTTCCCCGCAGAGATGCTTGCAGAGTCCCACCAGCTTCCCACGATGCTCCCGGACAAGGTCCACCTTCCCTGTGGGGAGGGCACTCATCATACACCACAACTTTAAACAATGAATACTGGCTACGACGTAGCATGTCTCAGCTCCATATGAGCCGTGCCAGTCCGAGAGTGACACTTGTGGAGCAGCATTAATGGGCATGGTAGTGCACAGCACGCAAGTCTCATGTGTTGTGGCCACTCGGCAAATGCAGTTTGCTGTGCACTGTTACAATCTGCTGCTACTTTCGTCACGCGAGACGATAGTGGTACAGAAAAACCTTGTTGAGGTGCAACTCACTGGGAAGCCCCGCGCAAACTGGCAATACATTCTAAATGGAAATAGCCTTGCTGATAAACAATGAGACCTGATGGCCTACGGAATCCATTTCTTCTTACTGCCGACTAGGCCTCACGGGCCTGTCCCATGCATGCAGCACACACAATGAGGCTTTGTCTTGTTCCACACTGTCATTCTCATGTGCCAACACAGCTTTTCCAGCAAGAAAAGAAAGAGGGGGGGGGGGAGAAGGAAAATACATTTGGAAGCAGATGGCCTTTGGTTCTCAATGGAACCAACGGAGGCTTAAAATCAATTGCAGCCAAATGGTTTCCCACACAATTGGTTCCAGTTGGTATCAAGGTGTCGCAAAATCAACTGCTTCCAAATGGAGCTCAGTTCTCTCACAGCACTGCCTTGCCCAAATCCTTTAACGAGCCAACTGAATAGTAATCACTGAAATTCGATACATTTAGGGCAGTTGATCCAAACTAGCAAATCTGCAATGCACAGAACAAACACAATCTCTGCTGGAGCCAGAGGCCACTGAGCAATTTTTATGAATGAGACAGCATTAGCAGCCTCACCAGGAGCCAAGCGAGCTTTCTGGCGTCCGCTGACTGGTGTGAGACAAGGAAGCTGCACATGGCTGAGCACAAACATGTCGTCTCAGGTTGCAATGCAGACCCAATCAACACTCTTCTAGCACACTGGAAAATCCCCACGTGAGTATGCCGCCTAAGATGGAGAATCGATGGCTGCACAGGTGAAAGAGAACCAGGCTCAGCAGACCTAAATGCCACTGCATTTTCAACATGTAATGTATAAATTTCTTTCCTTTATTCCTGCTAGTAGCATGGAAAATATTTCCAATTGTTTACTTTATCCGTTTGACATGCTAAAGACCTTTTTGGGCATTACATAAGTCAATTATTTATCATAAGCACATAAGTAAAAATTGCACTCAGCGAAATTTCACAGGATCAATTGTTGTAAAAATAAGTAAGAAAACACTTTTTGAAAGCTATCTAATCTTGTACAAAAGGTATGCAATACTACACCATTATAAGCAATCAGTCATGTACATGCATAACACCAAGCAGAGGCTACAGATAGATGTAGCTTTATACACCAAACTTAGAAATAAAGAAAAATCAATGAGCCAGCAGTGAGAGACACCCCAGAGCAATAAATTTAATGCAACCAAACATTCTAACACATGCACGGTCCTCGTACATCAACAGTATCTGCAGGCACACTGTTCCATTCGGAAATGATAAGTCTGACAACAATCACTGCAGGGCAAAGGCCTCTCCCATATTACTCCAATTAACCCGGTCCTGTGCTAGCTGCATCTACTCAGCCCTTGCGAACTTCTTAACCTCATCCATCCACCTAACTTTCTGACACCCCCTGCTACGCTTTCCTTCCCTTGGAATCCAGTTTGTTACCCTAAGTGACCATCAGTTCTCCTCTCTTCGCACTGTGTGCCCTGCCCATGCCCATTTCTTCTCCTTGATGTCCACTAGAATGTCAGTAACTTGAGTTATTTTTCTGACCCACTCTGCACGCTTCATATCTCTTAACTTCATCCCCACCATTTTTCGCTCCGTAGTCCTCTGCATTGTCCTCAACTTAAATAGAACCCTTTTCGTTAGCCTCCACGTTAGATTAAATTCTTATTTAATTGTTTTCGTTTAGTTGTCCCCCAGGCATATTCTGAAATCGGGAAGCTCCTCACAAAAATCTGCATGGAAGGCCAGTGCAGGCACAAGCTTTACGGCAAACCATTGCTCTCAAAGCACAGATCTTTCTTTCCCTCACCTCACCATCCCTCACTCTCACCGAGTGAATAAGGGTGCCTATATCTGAATTTCGTACAGCCCACTATGACATAGGGATGAGCACACAGACAGGCACCACCTGGAGATGCAGGTACACCCCAAGCCTTGCCCAAATAAACGCCTACAAAGAACACGGGAGGGACACTTGCTGTCAAGACGTAGCACAAATGAAGTGATGGGTGCTCCATCCAGACCACGGGTGCAAGTGCAGCAATGCAGGTGGTCAAACAGCAAGTGAGGAAGTGGACTACGCTTAGGAGAAGCTGTGGGAAGAGGTTGGATGAAGACTGTTGTGTATAGAGGGCGCTATTTTATCTATCACAAGCACAACCTGCTGTCATCTGTATATAAACATCATCATCAAAATAAACGGGGGTCATTTGGTGGCACGTGCCGCCCTGGAATCTTATTGTCATTTCTCTCCTGGGCACCGAAGCTGCGGCGTCACCACTTACTGGTGCAGTCGACAGGATCCTCCCTTAGATAAAAAAAAAAATATGCATGCTAAAACTCAAGATTGCTGCAGGCAGGCAAAAATGAAAACCAAACCAGAGCACTAACTAGTATACAGTATGTGGTGGCGCCGCAGCGTCGGTGCCCAGGAGAGAAATGACGATAAGATGCCGGGGCAGCGCGTGCCGCCAAATGACCCCCGTTAATTCTGATGACGATGTTTATATACAGATGACAGTAGGTTGTGCTCATGATAGATAAAATAGCGCCCTCTATACCCAACAAAGACTACTGGGACACAAATGATGACTATGGCTATCAACGAGCTCTTTGCAAGAGGCTGAATGAAGGCCATTTGGGCAAGACTCTGCTCTCTCAGCAGTACCGACTCAACAGCAGTGTCACCTAGTGGTAAAGAGAGGAAATTTTGTGGAAATTAACGACAGTGCAAATTAAGAGCACTCCCTCCAGTCATTTCAGTGGTAAAACTGGTTACTGCATCATTTTATGAATAAGAAAGAATTTAAAGGTCAAATCCACTCGATAGCATTTTTCGATCTCTGTGTTTTTAAAAGATGCACACAAATAATTTACCAACACTCCTTGGAAGCGTGTTGCCTTTTATAGTGCATTATAGAATTCTAAATCGAAATAACCATAAAATGAATGCAAGGCAGGCCAGGAGGCGTAAGCAAGTGCTGTTGTGCTGTGCCACTGAGAGAATGGAATTAACAGTACTTGTAGAACTTCCCATCAGGGGAGGGAGATGTTAAAACTCCTCCCCTCTGGACTGCTACAAAGCGATTCCGCTGCGGTTTCCACTGTGCCAGCACCAAGTGCCCAAAGCAGTACCGCGAACAATAAGGGGACCATATATTGGAAAGGCGCACATCATTATCCAAAGGCTGTGTGCCACCCATACACTTGGCTGCCAGGACATATCATCACCAGTCGGACTGTACCCACTGCATGGCGAAGGCCTCCCCCATCTTCCTCCAATTAACCTGGTCGTTAGCTAGCTGACCGCTGCGAACTTCTTAAGCTCATCCGTACACCTATTTTCTGCCGCCCCCCCTGCTACACTTTACTTCACTTGAAATCCAGTTTGTTACCCTAAACGACCATCAGTTGTCCTTTCTACGTACGTCTTGCCTACGCCCATTTCTTCTTCTTGATTTCCACCAGAATCTCAGTAACTTGAATTATTTCTCTGACCCACTCTGTATGCTTCCAATCACTTAAATATTTCATTTAACGCGAGAAAATGGCCGTTTTTCATAAGTCTCGGAATATAATTTTTTGCCAGTACAAATAATACTGTGCACACATTGCAGCACACAAAATTGCACGTAATGGAATGCTCCTTCCAAAAACAGAAGTCACAAAGCAAAAACTTTATTAGGGAACTCACAAAAAAATAGGAAATTTGCCATTTTTGTGGCGAGTTGATAAAAATAAGATAGAAAAGGCACGATACCTACAGATGCATTATTAACAAAGAAAATTTAGAATATACATATTGAAGATCAATGACCCAGGAAACCTTGTAAAAAAATGAACTATCTGTGCAGCACCATTCCTCAACTACATAAAGAAAGCTACAGGTGGAAACAGCCTCATTAGTTGTGCCATGCAGTGAAGCAATTCCTGGTTTTCGTGAGGCGCCAAACCCAAACCGCTGCTAACTGGCTGTAAACTCTTGGGAAAAAAAAACAGCGCACTCTTGAGATATCGACAGAGAAAAAAAGACGACAACACAGCTCTGATTTTTTTTTTTGTCGTTTGTGTTGTTGCTTCTTTCTTTGTTCATGTCTCAAGAGTAGACTGTTTTCTTTCCAAAATGAACTACTAATTAGCCCGTTCTTGCACCCTGGCTGTAAAGGCCAGGCATACATGTTGTATATGCAGCAGACCTTCAGGAAAACGTTTTCATAGAATAAAACCACCCGGACTTAGAATCAAAGCTTAGTGAATAGCTGGCACCCTTTTCGGGTAATTATCACCACTCTACGCCGTCAGATAACAAAGCCGACAATATGACTCGATATTTGACTTGCTGGAAGTCTTTTGATCCCAAAAATTTGATGTTAATGCTTCATTAACACGAGCGGGACATTTTTTTTCAGGCGCGGCTGCTACGCCCTATTTTGAAACAGCACATGCATGTTAGTTCTATAAAAGGTTCATCAAAAATCAGAATGTTACCAAAGCGAGAAAATTTAAACTGGTTCTACAAGTGCAATGCCTAGACTAACCACTGGGTGGTGCTATGTGCATAACATGTTGAAATCGGCAATTTAAAGCACCAATCTCTGGTGATAGATTTGAATAGATGTGGTAACGAAACAGTCAACATCACACCTACCATATTCTCTTCCATAGCTCTCTGCATTGTTCTCAATTTAAGGTGAACTCTCTTGGTTAGCCTCCACATTTCAGCCCTGTAGGGAGGTACAGGTAAGATGCAGCTGTTGTATACTTTCCTATTGAGCAATACCGGTAGACGGCTAGTCATAATCTGCGAGCACATGCCAAATGCGCTCCATCCCAGTCATATTCTTCCTGTTATTTCCCTCTCATGGTCCGGATCTACGTTTGCTACCAAGACATACATGACCGCCAGCAAAGAGGCCCAGCCAGCCCTGTGCAAAATGTTGAGACCACTCCATGCACTCACCTAGGCACAGGTGTTGAATGTCCACCTGGAGCCGCTGGATTTCGGGGACATTCTCCTGCTCTTTCTTCAGCTTGTTCTCAAACTGCAAAAGCGTCAACAGTCTTTGCAACCACGTGGTCACACAACTGGCATGGGGCTAGAACACCATTATGTGAGAAGTGATGTTTACTGACTTATATTCTTAAAGGCTCAAAAGGCGTCAATGCAAGATAAGCATGGTCATTGACACAGTATAAGCCTTAATTAATAAACTCTACAAAAAATTTAAGAATTATCCACATATCTACCCACTCAGTAAAAAATTTTTTATTTATGCCAGGAGAATTATTCAGAAACGTATTTCTCCAAGATGATTCAACCTATGCCATTAAATTTATTACGTCTTTTTGCATTCAGAGGGCATTGTCATTTATCTACACAGGTTCAGATAAAAAGCAAGGAGTCAGAGTCAGTGATGCTTTCTCCTTCTGTGCTAGGAGAAACAAATTGTCCTTATGGCTGCTTTAGTTACTGATTTTAGCGAGGAAAAGTCTGAACAAACGCACCTAAATTGCAAATGGTTAATATTTACCTGAAGCTCCTCCACCTCCCAACATAAGACAGTTGTGATTACTGATCTCGAGCCGGGCATCCTGAAGAGTGAAGTTGAATGGGCCTTAGCCAGCCTTGCTAAGAACAAAGCTAGCAGAATTGTTGGCATTCCAGCTGAGTTGTTTCAAAACCTCAACCATGACGCTGTTAACGTTCTGTATACATTATGTCAGCGAATTTGGACAACCCTGCAGTGGCCACAGGGTTGGAGGAGGTGTTTACATCCCCATTCCAAAGAAAGGCAGTGCCAAAGATTGTTCCAACTACCGCAAGATCGCGCTTATTTCGCATGCTAGCAAGGTGATGTTGAAAATCTTCCAAGGTAGGCTGCAGCAGTATGTTAATCGGGAGCTTCCGGACGTGCAAGCTGGGTTTCGCAAGGGCAGAGGTACTAGAGACCAGACTGCCAACCTTCGCTGGATCATGGAAAAAGCAAGAGAGTTCCAGAAACCCATCTACTTCTGCTTTATTGATTATGTGAAAGCGTTTGACTGCGTAGATCACAGCAGATTGTGGCAAGCTCTCCTAGAGATGGGAGTTCCAATTCACCTCATCTGTCTCCTCAGGAACCTGTATGAAGGGCAAGAAGCCACAGTCAGAACTGGGCATGGTCTTACTGATTGGTTTCCGATTGAGAATGGAGTGAGACAAGGCTGCATACTGTCGCCCTGCCTATTTAACCTATATGCTGAGTGCATCATGAGGAAGGCCGGTCTGGACGAGTCTTCAGCTGGAGTGAAGATTGCTGGGAAACGTATCAACCTTAGATATGCGGATGATACCACTTTAATGGCAGAAAGTGAAGTGGAACTCAAGAGACTTCTGATGCGTGCACAAAAAGAGAGTGAGAAGTTTGGGCTTAAACTGAACATTAAAAAGACAAAGATCATGGCGTCTTACCCTATCAAGTCCTGGAGTATCAAGGGAAAAGAAGTGGGAGCTGTGACAGATTTTCTCTTCTTGAGCTCCAAGATTACCCAGGAAGGAGACTGCAGCCATGAAATTAGGAGACGCCTGCTTCTGGGAAAGAGAGCCATGGCTAGCCTTGACCGCCTAGTAAAGAGCAGAGACATTACACTGCCAACCAAGATCCGTATAACTCGTGCTATGGTCTTTCCAGTTGTGATATATGGATGCGAGAGTTGGACTGTGAAGAAGGCTGACCGCCGAAGAATTGACGCGTTTGAATTGCAGTGCTGGTGGAGACTCTTGAGAGTTCCTTGGACGGCCAGAAGATCAAATTAGTCGATATTGTCGACCATAAACCCTGACTGCTGATAGGAGGGTAAAATTCTAAAGTTAAAGCTCAGCTACTTTGGCCATCTGATGAGAAGAGAGGAGTCGTTGGAGAAAGATTTGATTTTGGAAAAGGTTGAGGGTCACCGGAGAAGGGGTAGGCAGCGAACGCGATGGTTAGATGGCATCCTCGAGGCGCTGCAGATGAAGTTATGTGATGCTAGAAAGATAGTGAGAGACCGGAAAGCGTGGCGTGATATGGTCCATAGGATCACGAAAAGTCGGACATGACTGAACGGCTGAACTGAACTGAACCTCCACCTCTAAAAGGGTATGAACGTGATAGTGCGCGCACCTACCCGGCATATAGAGCCCAGCTCTAAGCAAGCCGGATGAACGTGCAAGCGTGGCCTAGGGGTAGCATGCCCAACTCGACACCCAAGAGCATCGGAAGGTTGATTCTCGTTCCACCTTCCCACATCTAAAACATGCTACCTGAGAGCAGCTCCTCACAACTTTCTAATATCATACAGACTCACTAAGTCGCACAAACCATCAAACAGCCAGTGCCAGCTGCCAGCTACCACCTGCCAGCACCCGTGCTTTTTCGCTCATAACACTGATGTGAATTCTGCATTTCTGGGCAACGAGGCCCTTAATGCTTTTGCGTTAAAACAAACTCAAGTTTATGCACGCAGCTTTATAACGACCTGCTACAGTAGTCGCGCAGTTTTTCTGGACTCCGAGAATTCAGACTTGCGGTATATCTTACTTCATTCAGGAATTCTCACGCCCTCCACAGGAGCGTGTACCTTTTCACAATCAATATTATTTTCGAACTTTGTGGAGTTCAACAGTTCAATTTTTTAGATTTAAATGCAGTCGAACCTCGATATAACGAAGTCCTACGTGCAGCCGAAAATTTTATTAAATCCCGAATTTCGTTACGTCGAGGTTGCTATGTTTTAGCTGCCCAAATGAAGTAACAGGTTTGTGGAACACTGCTGGGGACATGTAAATTACGAATTCAGGAAATAAGCAAGAAATTCTAGCAATAATAGCGCTAACAAGGACATCAGAAGTTAATTTGTATATCAGGAGTCCATAATGGGTGACAACAAACGAATGCAAATGCACAGTTTTTCTTCACGTGCGCAGAGCGAGCACAGCGCATAGTAGTGAAAGCCACTGCCAGATGTTGCCACTGGTATCATCATGATCATCCAATGTTTGCAAACGATGACGAGAGTGTATAAGAGTCTCTAGATCAGCTTATCAGGGGCCTTTAACGGGGACGCTGTCGTATTATAGTGAACTAGACTTAGTCGTATGTTTGCATCAGCCATGCAAGCGTGGCTACATGGCAATCTTTGTTCAGGCTTCATGTGCACATATCATATTTACTTGCATAAGAACCCCCCTCCCTCTTCCTGTTGCCATTAAAATATATATATATCTCTCTCCCTCCCACTTTTGCCACTTAGAACTTGAAAAGAAAAAAAATATAGTCGTTAACATGTCCCTCCGTTTCGCGCCGCCACTGTCCAGTGTATTACTTGACAGCACACGCCAAGGTGCTGCGCAGCGAGAACAGCACGGTGTGTCTCTTGGCGTTAGCTTTAGTGATAGGATGCAGGGGATGGGGCAAACTTGGCAGATAGCCAGCGGCCCTGAGAGGAGTGCCTGCGGTGGCCTGCTCAGCTCATCCTGTAGTGCAGACCTGGTTTTCAGTATGTTTTATTTCTCTGCTTTATCACGCAGCAATGGGGTGGGCACCGTCTGCTACCACAAAATCGTTGGAACGTGCGATAGCAGCCAGCACCTTTTGAAGGGAACGATGCCAAGTGCCGGCGTCATGATTGCGGGTGACCACGTGTTTTCTTTGATGATTGATGGCTGGGATGGACGGCTCGTAAAAAAAAAAGAAAAAGAAACCTCAACCTTTCCTGCGTACTGAACTCTCTCTTCAAACTCACGCGGATTTTTCTTGAAAAAAAAAAAAAAAGGAGGGTCTATTACACTAGTAAACACAGTATTTCCGGCTAGCGCTTTTTCGTCCTGACTGGCCAGTTACGCCATGGCATGACGCGTCCTAAAACTTTTGCACCGCGAGTTTTGTATGCACAGGATGGATTTCGTTTTGCTTGCAAATTCCAGACTGCTGGCAAAATTGGGGCGTAAAATGGCAGATGTAAAACGCAGTGTGTCAGGGCTTAAGTTTTAGTTCTCATCTGAGTGTCAAGGTGGCTACTGGTACAAGCATCGAGAGTGTGGCATAAAATTACTTTATTAAATCGCGAAAAAAAATTACATGGTTTTCAATGAGGAAGAGATTGGGAAATTAAAAAAATTTTTTACATTGAGAATTTCGTTACATTGAGGTTTGTTACAGTGTTTTGAGCAAAGGCCTATTTTTCAGCACAATATAAACACGAGCAGGCATAGTTGTCGCAATCGACCGGTTTTGCATGGCCATGAAAGGCGCCATCTTGGATTAAGTAGGACACACTAGCGTGGCTCTTTGCGCATTGTTGCCATTTGAACAGTTGCAATAACGGTACACTTTTCGTTGTCATCGCAGTGACCTACATAGAGCGTGCAATCATAGAGAGCATGAAACATGACCACCATCCACCATGGTGCGCCCGTGGGAAAGGGCAGGCAGGGGTCAGTTGAGGCTTTTGTTCGTTCCAATGGCTTTGCTGCTGTGAGTTCTATCTTACAGTAAAGTCGAACCCGATTATATCGAACCGGGATATATCGAATTTTGGTTATATCGAACTCACAGAATATCCCCTTGAAAATCCCATATAAAAGTATAGGAAAGCCGCTTCATATATCGAACTCAATTTCACCAGTCGTTCGATATATCGAACTCCACACCATGCACTGGAAAGTGTGCCTTCCCCAAAAACGATCATCACCCTTGGCCGTTTGCCGCGTGACGTTTTCAAGCCATGCGCGGAAGGAATGAGGGGACAGTTCGGCGACGGCTGGTCTGGGCAGCGCCGCGCCCATTCCCCAAAGGCACGCGCGCATCTGCAGTTATCCTTTCCCGCGCGCCAGTACACGACGTTTGCAAGACATGTGCGTGGATGTGCCCGTTCTTTTGCTGAGCTATCTCTTTCCTTCGGCACGAGCTTAAGCATGCGTCAAGCCAACTCAGCCTGTTTTCAGACAGACATCCAACGCTTTTTTCTGCGTGTGTTGCGAACACTCTGCGCGCGGCGGCTGACATGGCTACGGCGCCTGCGGACGTTAAGAAGCGGCAGATCTCCCCCTCTCTCTCTCTCTTTTTTTTTTGCGAGAGTCATTTATTCTTATCGCTGTGCTGTACACGGGGCGTAGCGTAAGATATGGCCGGCTGCGAACGTTAAAGAGCAGCAGGTTTTTTTTTTTTTTGGGGGGGGGGGTGTCGTTTATCCTTGCACGTATGAATCAACGAAAGCACGTGGTCAGCTGCGATCGTGACGCCCGCCCCAAGCGCGGCGCGATAAATGGAACCAGGCTTGTGCAATCAAGCCATCATGGGCACTATGCCAAGTTCGCTCCCCGCCACCGCCAGAGCTATCAAAAGATAAACGCGCCACCCCGCGCCGTGACGTTATCGCTGCGCAGCATCTTGGCACGCTGCCAAGAAATGAGCTGTGGATGAGACAACCGAAACGGAGTGGCGCGCCATCGACATGCAGCGAAAACGCTCACGATTTCTGCAGCGGCCACACAGAAACCTTGTTCCGAGCTGCCGCGGTGGCTCGAGCGGCGAGGGGGACGAAGTTCCAACAAGTTGGAAATTTTTCGCTCTGTCGCTGCCGCTCCTGGCTGAGATCGCTCAATCGCTTGCACGTGAGCGAGGTGGCCTTAACGCTTTTTTTTTTCTTTTTCCAAATTCTCGGGTGCAAGAGTGAAGGGTGGGTTTATTATGCGAGTGGGTTGATTACGCGACAAATACGGTATCGTTTTTTCGCATCGTAAGTGCCGTCACAAGCCAATTTCTGTATATCAAACTATTTCACGATCCCCTTCGAGTTCGATATATCCGGGTTCGACTGTATTTGCATCCATTCTTACTCGTGGAAACTGAATATTATTGCTTTGCACTGGGCATCCCTTCGTTCGCAGCATGAGCATAACCTGCCGGTTGCAGCTGCGTCACAGTTGTGAAGTGATGACATGATGAAACCATGACTGGCTTAGAAAGTCTAACTGAAGAGTTATAGTGGTTATAACTTAGCATGACCCGCTTCTGCGAGGCACCACTGTGCATGCGGAGATAGCCCTGAGTGAGCTGCATACCTCTCGGCAGCCAGCCCACGCACGTGCAACGTCAAAACCAATATCACACACACACACAACTGCGCCATTTTGATACAGCTGCATATTTGTGCTCTAAGTTAGGACACAAGCTTGAAAGTTGTTAAATTTGAGCCACGCTGCGCCAAAATGCCCCGACTAGCCAAAAACGACATTGTAGACACTGCAGCGAGCTTCACTGGCCATTCAGCTTAATTTTGAGATGCCGTTCTAACACCTAGTCACGTTTTTCTCTCTCGAGTCCACGCGCTGCCTCCGCTCTTCGAGTAAGCGTTGTGGTCTGAGGATGCTTCACCAGACGGGTTCGTGCAGTGAAGCCTCCGCATAATGCGATGGGGCCTTTTTTAACGAGGCGCCACTGCTACTGCACTACGAAGAGGGCTCTTGTGATTTTGGAGCAATACTTCAACTTTTAAGTGCTGCATGCTTTTAATGGGTGTAGTTTTTTATGTGGCTCTTGGAGGTATTTTGCAGGCAAGGTAGTTTTTATGCTGTCTCGTCGGTATACTCCCTTTAGCGTCGTCAGATAGTGTAAGAGGTGCATCAGTTAAGGCTTCTGTGTTTGTGCAAACATAACTTGAGATGGTACATACAAAATGTATTTCAGGCATCAGCAGGTCAGGAAACGCGCAGCAGCCTTAGATTTCGAATTCCAAAATGCCGCAGTGGAACCCAAGACTGCCAAAATTAACATCTACGGATGCTGGAACATCGAAATACAGTCGAACCCAGATATATCGACCCAGATAATTCCAATTTTGGCTACATTGAACTCATGAAATATCCCCTTAAAAATACCATGTAAAAGTATAGAAAAGCTGCGTCCCATATCAAACTCAATTTCACCAGAAGTTCGATATATCGAACTCTGCACCACGCATTGGACAGTGCGCCTTCCCCAAAGACGATCGCATCATCCTCGGCCGTTTGCCGCGTGACGGTTTCAAACCACACGCGAAAGTAATGAGGGTGCACAGTTCGGCGACGGCTGGTCTAGCGCAGCGCCACCCCCTTTACCCAAAGGCGCATGCATCTGCGGTGATCGCTGCTGTGCGCCAGCACGTGACGTTTGCAAGCCATGTGCGTGAAGGAACGAGAGGGAACCAATGCAGCCGCGGTGTTCGGGAGAAGGTAAACCCGATAGAGCGAAGTGCAAGGATGTGCCCATTCTTCTGACGAGCTTTATCTCTCCCCTTCCTCTCTTTCTCGGTCTTCGTTCGCAGCAGCACGCACTACGCATGTGCGAACAAGCCAGCTTAGCCTGTGGCAGACGCTTTCTTCGGCGTGTGTTGTGAACGCTCCACACGCGGTGGCTGATGGCGATGAGCGTCTCGTGTCATCATGCTGAACATGCGTAAGCTACTGCAGCTGCATACGCTAAGAAACAGTGGGCCTTTTTTTTTTTTTGTGGGAGTCGTTCACCTTGCCGTCGTGCTGAACGTGTGGCATAGCGTATGCTATGGCAGCTGCAGACGTTAAGAAACAGCAATTTGTTTTTTCTTTTAAAAGAGTCGTCCTTACTCGTGTTGCATGTGCGGTGCAGATTGCGGACGTAAAGAAGCAGCAGATTTTTTTTCTTTTTGCGAGAGTTGTCTATTCTTACATCTATGAATTAATGGTCAGCTGCAATCATAACACTAACTTTTAGCATTGTTCGCTTCAAAAGGCATTTCCAGCTATCACGCTTTCAAATGATTTTGTGGCAGTGGACTTTGCCCGCCCCAAGCACGGTGTGATAAATCAAAATAGGCTTGTGCAATCAAGCCATCAGGGGCACTCTGCTGAGTTCGCTCCCTGCCCCGGCAGGGTCTATCAAAAGTAGTCAATAGATAAACACGCTGTGACATCGCTGCATAGCATCTTGGCGCGCTGCCAATAAATGAGCTGTGGATGCGACGGTCGAAACGGAGGGACGTGCCACCGAGCTTTTTTTTTTTAGTTTTAAATTCTCGGGGGCCAAAGTGGGGTTGGGTTCATTATGCAAGTGGGTTAATTACGCGACAAATACAGTATCAATTTTCACGATTTCAAGCGGTGTGTCAAGCCGATTTCTGTATATTGAAGAGCATCCGCCTCGCATTCGGGAGGTACGGGGTTCGATCCCCAGTGCCGCCGGGTACCCACCGGTTTCCAGTGGGTACAAGATTTTCCCCCGGCCTGGTGCTCGGCTCTTCTGGGGTGAAATGCTTGGGAAAAAGGGGCCATGAACCAAAATGTTGGTTCAGCAAAAAATTGTAGTTAAAAAAAAAAAAAAAAAGGACGCACAAAAGTATCAAAGTTTTTTGATACAAATAAAACAAAAAATTTCAAAATACATATACGTTTTTTACAACAGGGACCAATGCAACATTGCAACAAATTCTATCTTTCTGTGTACAGTATTCGCTGAGTTAGGAGAGAAACCAGTAATTGAGGTCGACTACGCCGAGGTCGACCCCTGCCTGTCCTTTAGCGGAAAACACGACTACCTGCGGTGCCGGCGGCAAGTAATACGTACTACCCAAACAACGTTGTCACCCTGCAGATAACAGTAGTGATCTTCAGAACAGTGATCTCTTCCAACCAGCGCGCAGCAAAAACGAAAATTTTGGGGGAGCTAACGAGAAACTTATTGAGGCACGTTCCAGGTAGGTTTGACATAGTTTCGCTGTCAGTGCTAAAGTCTGAAGAGCTGACTTCGTCTTCCGAGTCACCACTGCTGCTGTTCGCATCCAAAAACGAGCTTTCCGATGCGTCAACTTTCGCGGAAACGCCCGTTTCCACACAGCAGGATGTTGATGCCATGATGTAAACAAGGAGTGTCGATCACCTGACTCCGGAGACCATCTGGACAGGCATGGCACGGTGGAAAAATTTAATCAAAAGCAATACTGAAAGAAGGGTTCCTCTATTTCCCATTGGATGACACCACTTGTCAAGGAGTGCACCGAAAGCGAGAAAATTCAAATCGTGAAACCATCGATAGTGGGCTATCGGTGGGAATAGGCGTGGACAGGAAAGTGTTAATGGCTCCAAAGTTTGAATTCATGCTACAAAGTGCAGTTTGTTTTTCCTATGAGCGGCCATAAATAAGAATTTACTGTTCCAAAACTAAGGTTCTGCTGCTTGAAAAAATTGCTACAGATCCAGTTTCAGCTGTTGCACCCCTGCTGGCGGTCGCGCCCGCCGTACTGCATCACACTAGCATGTGCACACAGAAGCAGGTCATAGAAGCAGATCGTGCTATGCAGTAGCTCCCTATCTCCCTATTATCAACATACGTATTTACTTGCATAATGCTCGCACTTTTTTTCACGGGAAATTGATGCTAAGTTGGGGGGTGTGATAATTATGCGGGGAAAATTTTGGAGCAAATGTTTTGGAGCACTAAAAGAAAATTTAAATAGGTGCGAATCGGGATTCTTAGGTTATCTATTGTAAATATAACCAAAACATTACTTTCAAGCAGAAGTTACCCTTGTTATAAAAGTACAGGGTCGGCAAAAGCACTAATTGCTAAAGCACTTTATTTACCACACGCAGCCTCATCATCACTCTCCGCGTTTCGTGGTATAATGCTCACAGCAGACCATACAGTTCTACTCTTGATCAAAGACTTGATCCGAGTCCGTGTTGACACTGCAATCGCTGTCTCCAGTAGCGTACTACGCAGAACTCATTGACGCCGAAGTGCCTGCTGGCAGCGCGGTTGCCACACTATAGCCCATACTCGAAAGCTTTCAGCTTAAAAGCAGCTGTATAACTTGCGTACCGCCCCACCGCAATGCGGCACCAAGAACACGGTGGACGGTGGAACAAAGCAAGTAACACGGACGGAATGAAGGAACAATGACAATGCCGAGACACGGAGAAATGGTGACGACTACGAGCATCATGGAGGTAAAAAAAAAAAAAAGACGAGCATAACCGATGATGATGCTGACGATCTACCCGAGCACGCTATCACCGCCTGGTAGCGCATGCACGCAACGAGGTCAGCTAGGTTCAGTAGCGCTCCAAAGATGACGCTTGTTACTACTAGCAGACGACTGTTGCGGTGGTAATATTGGCGGTGCGATGATTATGTGAGGAAAAGAATATCCAATTTTTGACGCCCAATGATGGGGGTGCAAGCATTATGCGAGTAAATACGGTATAAGTGATTCATAAAGAGCGGTGAAGTTTGTTATTTTAAAATAAATTTTTTGCAGAAAAATATTTTTTTTTCAGGTTCATGAAATATTTGAACTGTTAAATTATTTAGATCATTTACTGGGTCCCGCCAAGTTCAGAAAAATCAACAAAGCAGTTCTTGGGTGAGTTGGTGTTTTCAATGATTCATAACTACAGTACAAAAGACAGGACAGAGATGAAGAAGGGACACCACACAGCACTGACTCGAGAGTTGCGAGTCAGCGCTGTGTGGTGTCCCTTCTTCATCTGTGTCCTGTCTTTTGCGCTGTAGTTATGAATCTTCAAAAAATCAATCGGCAATTGTATCTGCACAGGTCTGCTGTAGTTATGAATCTTCAAAAAATCAATCGGCAATTGTATCTGCACAGGTCTGTAGTTCAGTAGGTGTCGCTCAAGGCAATGCTGGCTGCGATAACAGAGTGAGCGGATAGTTAAGATGCCTTACCTTGTGGCGCGATGCTGCCCTGTCGATGAGCAGAAAGCGACAGTCTTCCTGAACCAGGATCTTGGCGAGCCAGTAGGAGAGGCGGCCTGGACAATCACAGGAATCATGCGAGCTATAACATCGCACAAGCTACAAATAAGGAAGGGCAATTTCCACCACCTCACAGCACATGTGTTTGCATTCCATCTTGGTGGAAATACCTCTGAATCAGCAGCCAATACCCCCTCTGACAAAAGACATGCATGCCAAGTAAGCCACAAAGCAACTTATGCACAGCAACTAGCACAAGTAGTGTTAGTCGCAGGCAGCCGATATGCCTCGTTGTGTTGATGGATGGTGACAATGTTCACTGCTTAATGATATTATTTACCTGCTCCACGTCGGGCATGCTTTTAACATAAGGTTCATATTGTACAGCTGCACCTACAGAAGTGCATAAAATTCTCGTGCTGGCCATTGCAAGCAGAGCGAGAGAAATTAAAAGTGGAATGGAGGAAAAGCGCTGTTTTAAGTCCCCTGCACCCCACATAAAGGAAAAGGGCCCATTCAGACAAAGCACTCTGTTTGGAACAACATGAAACCATGTCTGATAGCCTCCGTTGGACAAACAGCAGAATACCGTGTGCCGGTTCTTATGTTTAGCTACACCGGTGGCTCAGCCGTCAAGTATACCTGCGTCCTCTTCTCGGCTGAACTGAAACATGCCGCCCCATCAATTCATAGGGCCTTCTGAAACCACTTTCCCCAAGGCGTTGCTTGCATTCTCATGCAACTGATCATGCAGTAGGTACGTGTTCTCGTGGAAAAAGATGAGGAAGACAAATTGCAAACCGCGAAGTGGGGAATAGCAATTGCAACTGCAAAACTGTGCTAGTGGCTAATGTCAAAGGCTAAAGTTCAGAATAACACTGCTTACTTCCGGTAGATTCACCTTTGGGTGCCTGATGTGGCATCTAACCTTTCAGTGAAGATCAGTGACGCGATTCTAAAGTCAAATTATAAATCCTTTTTGCTTGGATATCAGAGTGCTCAATCTAAAGTACCTGAGGCAAGATCTTCTCATTTCCACCATAACCTCATGACACATTTTGGTCAGTGGTGGGTACTTTCAATTTATGTAAATATTCTTTGCCGCATACAGAGATCTCCAGAAATATTTGTGTGCAGATGGCATGTCATTTCAATTCATCTGTATTTCCAACATTTCACAATGTTGATGGATTCCCTGACAAGAAGCCGTAACGACAGTTGATGGGGTGGGGGAGTCATCCACAGGCAGCACCAACAGCAACCACTGCAGTTGCTAGCAATGAAATTAAGCCTCTTTTTGTTCGCATGTAAAAATGAAAGATGAACCAAAGCACCATTAATATGCATGCGTTACACAGAAAGTAACATATCTATACATACAATAATACAGAAAACTACACAAAAACCACATCTTTACGTCCGAATGTTCTTTTTTTTGTGAATGGTTCAATGATTCAACTCGAAAATATTAACCATTGCTTGAAACCCCTCACCAGAGGGCTCAAAAAAGAATAATTTGCAGCTGAATACTAAAGAACCAGCGGACAATATTTGTCCCCCTATGACCTCTGACACTGCAATTACTATATTATTCCCAGCATTAGTACAGAATGGGTAAATGTGAAGAAATTTTTAGGTACTCGTTACAAAAGACACTGTTACAAGAGAGACTCAGTTATAAGAGACATTTGAAAATGGTTTGGCTGGTTCGTACAAGAGACATGGTTACAAGAGACACTTGGTTACTGAGGACAACTTTTGCAGGGCCCTGGAGTAAATTATTCTTTATTTAGAAGAGACACAACCCAGGTGCGCTCATGCAATGAAGCTGAAACATGCAAACTCATACATGATGCACTTCAGGCTCCCCTAGCTAAATTCTGTTCCATATCAAAGTCCTTTTTTGTTAAAATATGTCAGATACCGAGAAGGAGTGCCTCCTGTTTATTGGGAAGTCAAAACGACACCGCAGGCATTGCATTACGGTCACCTACGAAACAAATCAAAATGCATGAATGACATCCAGCATTTTTAACTCCTCGCTGTTAAAATTTGATCACAAGATGAAAGCTCAGAATCCCGATATCTTTCTCTTTGCGGACAATGCTTCTTGCAGCACCAAAGTTCTCGTGCTCAAAGCCACCAAAGTTAGTTTTTGCTACCAAACTCCACACCCTACCTTCAATCAATAGACAAAGGCATTATGCACTCAGTCAAGTTGCTGTACAAAACAAGGTTGGTAGAACGTCTGTAGCTCGACAGGCAGCAAGACAATAGTACAATAGTAATTGTTGCGAAGTTTGCTATTCAGATGATTTAAGGTGTCTGGAATGGCCTGAGAAGTGAAGCTGTGAAAAAATGTTTCAGAGAAGCAGGCTTTAAATGTGGTGGCATGATGTAAAAGGGCCCATATATGGATACTGTAGAAAGCTTCCTTGAAGAATCTTTTGAGGAATTCGTATCTGCAGATGTGGATCTTATGTGCTCCCGAAGAACTTACAGACTGCAATTCTCGTGCAATTAAATGGCATATGTGCCATAGAGGATGACTATGAAGACATTTCAGGGGAAGAGTGTCAGCATCTGAGGTTGACAAGCATGTAAGAGTGCTTCAAAGGTATTAGAGCAACAGGAAGGCATGTAATGCGAAGAGCTTTAGCTTCAGAATTAGGAAGGAATACACTCTGCACTCACAAAAGTACATACTTGTATGAATAACTTCTTTAATCTTTCCTGAACAATATCCTGTTATTGCGTGTAAATGCATTTATATGCTGATGTGCAGTAAACTGATCAACACAGTGCTTTTAGAATTTTTGGTTACAAGAGACATCTTTTTTGAGTCCCTTGAGTGTCTCTTGTAACGAGGTTTTACAGTATGTCATTTCAGGACAGTGTGTCATGGAGTGCTCACAAGTCGAAAATGTCAGATTAGTTATGCGTTGATTTCATACTGGCTCCAAACCTCACTCTCTTGCATGCTTTTCTATTGCCCTATCACTCACTGATTAATACTCCTCAGGAGACTATTGCTTGCATACACATTGGAAAAAAATCACTCACGGTCAGGAGTTACGCAAGCGAACAAGCGTAGTTTCAAACATAGTCTCTATATTAACCCGCACTGAAAAAGCTACTAGGCCTAGGCAAGCCAATTCTTAAGGAGTTGCTCATGAAGATGACAACCGAAGAAAATACTCAATTCAACTTTTTTTAAATACAGACAAGTATTCATTGGGCACATGTTGGAGGTACACAGAATTCAGTACATAGGTGAGGGTCAGAGGACTCTCACAGAACCCTTGAGTAGACCTCATTTACTTTTTTTAGAGGTTTGTTTACAGGTGTGGCGTTTGATAGCTTCTAATTGTGCCCACTAAATAATATATATTTGTCACATCTGTATAATAATTTCACTGCATCTGTGTGTATAATTTCACAACAGTGCTAGCAAATGAAATCTACTTCTCTGCGAGGCATTCTGAATGCCCCACTTGTCTGAGAAGTACAGTTGAACTTGAATATAACGAAGTTGACAAAAGTTCTCAATTTTTCGTTACATGCCGGTTTTGTATGAAGGCTCGAACGAATGATGCAGAAACGAAACCGAAAAGCTTCAGATATCAGTGAAGGTGAACTCTCCCTTCAGGCCTTTATTTTACAGTAAAAAACTGCGTAATCTCTGCTTGTTTCTGCGCGAGCGAAGGCACAACACGGCGCTCCATAGAAGCTAAATCATGTAATGCTCCTTCGTCGTCGCGCGAGCCGACAAATCGGCGCAATACGTCGATTGCGTTCATCACCTCCTTCGCGGTGGGCACGTGACACGGATCTGGCTCACAGGAACCATCATCACAGACATCAAGATTTTGCACGCTTTTGGTAAGTGCCTCATCATTCATTTCTTCCGTAGCTACGGCGGCGTTGTCGGCAAACAAAAAGTCGCTCAGGTCGACGTCGTCGGGGACACCACCTTTGCTGCGTAGTTCATCCCACGCTTCGGCCACATCGGATGAAGCTGAAGTCTCTTCTTCCTCGTCGTCGGCCCCAGCCTATGCGGTTTTTGTAATCCCTGCCTTCGTGAAGCACTTCTTAATAACTTCTGCCCTGACTTCTTGCCAGGAGGCAGCAAGCATTTCAATTGACTGATAAATATCAATCTTCAGCTCTCGTTTCAGACGGATGTTCAGAAGAAGCTTCTGTATCAGTCAGCGCCGGTAACAGCATTTAAAACTGCTGATTATTCCTTTGTTCAGCGGCTGTATTAGTGATGTGCAATTAGCCTGGAAGTAGTGCAGTTCGATGTGAGACAGCTGCAGGCCTTCAACATGGTGTGCAGCGCAATTGTCCAGAAGAAGGTAAACTTGACGGCCTTGCCGCTTGACATTCCGGTTGAAGTCTTTCAGCCATTCAGAAAATTTTGCCCGAGTTATCCACGCTTTAGTGTTCGCCATGTATTTCACAGGCATACGCTTCGTCCCCATAAAGCATCTGGGACGGGCATTTTTTGCCACAACTAGCGGGACTCGCTTGTCAGTACCGTCGAGGTTGGTGCACAGTACAACTGTTACGCGGAGTGTGCTCTGCTTTCCGCCGCGGCAGTCATCTCCTTTAAGTGCTAGCGTGCGGCCCGGAAGCATCTGATAAAAGAGAGTCGTCTCGTCGGCATTATAGATTTCAGCCGCTTCGAAGCGACTCAGTATTCCAGGAAGCGTGTCAGCCACTCATGAAGCAGCAGCATCGCTGTCTGCAGAGGCAGATTCGCCGTAGATGACTTTCCCGATGACATTGTGTCGGCTCTTGAAATCTTGTAGCCACCCATTGCTTGCTTTATCGGCTCTTGAAATCTTGTAGCCACCCATTGCTTGCTTTAAAGTCATCATGGCCCAAGATGCACGCAAAATCCTTCCCCTTCTCTTGTACCATCGCTCCGCTTATGGGCACATTCCTAGCTCGCGTGTCCAAAAACCACGTGAACACTGCCTGGTCCACATCATCATATGTTGACAGTTTCAATCTTTTCTTAGCCTTTGTTCCCAACTCCACAGCACTTCTAATCTTCTCTTCCGCACTCAAAATTGTTGACAGGGTGCTCGCTGGGATGTTGAAACGAGCGGCAACGTCCTTCTTTTTCTCACCCGCGGAGACCGCATTTAAAATGTAAGTTTGTCTTGAAATGACAACACTTCTTGTTTTCTGGTCGTTGAACTCATTACGACGAACTGACGCCACAGATACAAGCGGAGCCCCACGAATACAGGCAGAAAGGCTGGCCTAGCACTTCCGAAACACGTCGGGCGAACCAACACTGCAAATCCGCAGACACACGAGACGTGCACGAGACGCAGAACAACAGACAAGATGGCAAATGCACAACGTGCACAAAACTTGCATGTGCTACACGCACGTACAGTACCTACAAAGAAATCAACTGCAGCCACTAATGCCACCTGGTGTTGCACTACACTACCAACGCCTGAGGAGGCTGCTGCGTTAGCCACGAAGCAGCGCTAGAAAGTAATACTATCATCGTCATCCCCAATTTTGCTTGATTTCTGCGATTACAGGCGTTCACGTAGCTACTGGCTTCTTAGAATTCTAATATTCACAAAACTAATGCATTTCTTCGGCCAAATTTTCAGTAAAAGCTCAAAAAATAATGACTGATCAGCTTCGCGAATTCGTTACATCAAGGTTGACCGCCGCAACGCCTTCGTTACATAGAGGTAAAAAATACATAGGCTTCAATGGGTGTGGCATTGGAGAATTTAAAAACTTCGTTAAATTCAGGAATTTGTTACATAGAGGTTCGTTACATGCAGGTTCAACTGTATTCCACAGATGCGTTATTTGCTTCGAAGGCGTTTTGGAGCAAAACATCAGTGTACCGTTCAAATCTTACGTCGTGCACCTGCTTGCAATCAGTGTTCTGCTGTTGTGGCTATGGCCTGTGTGCTCACAAAGCCCAGGAGGCCTGCATTCTATCGCCTTTGCTCCAACATGCAGCTAGGCTTCCAACGCCAGAGAATTAAGGTAGAAGCTAGGCGTGTGCAAATATTTGAAATTTTCGAACACTGAATCAAATATTCTGATATTCGAACTGTTTGAATACCTTCACAAATGTTCGAATAATTTCGAATAGTTTTCGAATAACTGGCACAAAAGAACGCCTCGGTTACCTCTGGCCATTCTCTTGAAGGCAGCATCAGCTTCGAACACGCACAGCTTGCTGCCGCAATCAACCTAAACGAGAAGCACAAATCACTATTTTAGGGAACCTACAGGCTTCAGCGTGGCCGCGACACGGTCCATTCGTATGGAGACATTCATAATGCCGACCTTAAAGATTGGATATATCTCCAGTCGCGAAGGCCACTTCTTATAATCATGTCATAGCTCGCATGTCTCTAATCTGCCAAGAAGTGGCGCTACATGTTTATTCCCTGAAAATTTGATTCACTTTCATCATCAATAGTTGAGAATAAGTTTATTATGCGAGCTGTGCATGACATGAGAGTTGCATGAATGTTGTCAGCTCATACTCACACATCTCTCCACTATATATCTCCAGTCTCCTAGAGCCAGCTAGAGGGGAACACGCGAGCTAAGTGAGAAAGAATGAAAGTAGTGAAAGTTCATGAAACGAAGAGGACAATGAAGAGGACAATGAAGAGGTCGCGCGCTCGGCGATAGTTGGTTCGAAGAGCCAACAGTAGAAGAAGCGCCTCGGATATGCAGACGTAAGTCAGACGGAAGCGTCGCTCAGCCATTCGTAATCTCTGATATGTTGCATCATGCAATCTAGTTCACTAAATAAACAAGTTGAAATGTTATTGTAGTAGATAAAAACAAACAGCAACTGACAATGTGTGTAGAGATCAGTAGTTGCGCTCCCTAGAGAAGATCAGTGTTTCACCTTTTCCTGTCACATCTATTACTCCACGAGTTATAGCACCATACCGCAGCGCCGCCGCTATTGCTCTACTGCTCCTGCCCGCATGCCACAAATAAAACGGAACTATATGGTTCTGTTTCCGCTTGATGCTTTCTGTGCGCCGATCAACACCGCTGCTCCGACGCCACTGCTCCGACGCCTCTTGCTGCCTCATCATGAATGGAGGTGAAACAGCGACTACAACATGCCCAAAGAAACGCAGTGGTGTTTGGGCCTTTTACGAACATGTAAACGTAGGCTCGTCTCAGTGCGTCTTATGCGGAATGGCTTTCAAAACGCTAGCCAACACAATGACGCCTTTGATCAACCACCTGAGACAGCATTCAGGAGCCCGCAAAGAATACGAGAGCGGAGCGTCTGCTGCTCAGCAGCATTCTACATCAAAGACAAAAAAGGAAAGTGCTAGTTCATTTTTCAGGCCACAGCTGAGTCCTCAGAGCCCCCCCGCCAAGGCAATTAAATCATTTCTTTCAATGTAAACGGCTTGCATAGCTACTCTATTCTCGAAGAGCCAAGGTTTCAAGACCTGATGCGGTACACGGTACCCAAATACAAGGTCCCCTGTTGCCCGATGTTCTCGAGGACCGTCGTGCCTGAAATGTACAATGCTGTCGAAAGCTTCGCCCCCGAGAAGCTGAACAGCGTCATCAGCATGGATGTAGGCTCTGTCGCCATCACAACTGACGGCTGAACGTCGTGAGCTGGGGACAGTTACGTGGCTGTGACGTGCCACGTGCTGAGCGATGACTTCGTGCCTCACAGTTTTGTTCTTGCATGCCGTCACCTGTGTGCAAAACATACTGCAGAGAACCTACATTGTTTACTCATGGACATTTTGAAAGAGTGAGACATACCTGATGACTTTCCTTGCTATGTAGTGACTTACAATGCTCGAAACTTTGTGTCCACGATTGGGCCAACGCCATGGGTGCATGCTGCTTGTTTTGCGCACTCTGCAACTTTGTTTTCAGGACGCAAAGAAAGAAAGCAACGGATTCGCAAGCGTATGTGGAAAAGCACGGGCTATCGTTGAGCTCTACAAACGAAGCAGCAGTGCGAGAACAAGACTGCAAGAAATATGAAGGAGAATGCGCATTTAGGAGCCACTGGAGGTGATACAATATGTGCCAATAAGATGGAATGGTTAATACGCTATGCTAGCGCGCTTGCAAAAGCTGAAATCAGCTGCGACAGTAGGCTTGGCAGAAATAGATTCTGTTGACAACCTGAGCACTCTTGAATGGTGTCAAGTAGCAGCTTTCGTGTCAGTGCTGCAACTGATTGAAGAAGTCACTACCGCTGCTTGTTCCATGTCCCATCCAACAATGTCTCTTGTTATTCCCCTTGTTCACTGCATTCAGGTGCTGCTTTCTAAAGAGGCCAGTGGAGCTGAGGAGCTAGAGTTTTCAAGAAACCTCCTGAGGTCTGCGAAAGCAAGATTTCAAGGTACAGTTAAACCTCGATATAACGAAGTCGTAAAAATTGGCAGTTTACTTCGTTATAATGAAATTTCGCTGTATGGAAATTCTTTGTCTAGCATGCGGAAACGATACCTAAGCACTTGCCAGTTGTAAGGACTTTGTTTTTATTTCCTCTGAAAGTAATCCGTGACCTTTTGCATCTGCTTAGCTATCAGAAATGGCCTCACGCTGCGTTCATAGGCCCACAGGGATTGCATCGCTTCTTACTGTCCTGCTAAACTTGCGTAGCGCCGCAGCACGTCTATTGCGTCAAGCACTTCATGATTACTTGGGGCTTTGCCGTCTTCGGCGTCAGTGTCCCTGCCCGGGTCCTCCTGCGAAGGACCCAGGCAGTGACAAAGTGACGAAGAGTCGTAGAGAGGAGAATCGATGAATAGAGCAGGAAGCAACGTGCAAACAGCTGCTGCAGCAACGCACGTGGGGCAAAACGGGCAGCAAGCAGCGCACAAACAATGCCTGTGGAAGTGGCGGCCGTGCGAGAGCCATGAGAGAAAGGGATGACAGAGACGGGCATGCACGCTGACGCATTAGCCTCCGCAGACATGAGGAAGAGTTTCTTTGGATAGTAGCAAAGGGGTGAGTAGAGCAGGAATTGGAGGGGAGGGGGGGGGATACGGAGCCGCCGCTCTTTTCCATTTGTGACGAAGCAAACAGACATAGGGAAAAAAGAAAAAGCAGGAGGCGGGTTACTCTAGCGGCTTATCGCTTATCTCATGCTTGTAGGGAGCGAATGCCGAGCGCCCCGGGAGCCCGTCTGCGTGAGTTACCCAAGTCTCGTGCGCTGCCAACGCTTTCCCTTTGGCCGTCGTCTCCTCTGCGAAATCTTCGTCCTTACGGGTAAAATTTATTTGTCTGAAGATTTCGTTGTAATGAAATTACAGAAGCATTTACATCATTATATCGAGGATTTCGTTATACTGAAGTTCGTTATACTCTCATTTCAAGGATGTCTGCAACGACCAGCAAGAAAAGGGGCACATGCAGTCCCTCTTGTTTTCAATACTTCAGGAACAGGAAGAGTCAAGGCTGTTAGTTTGGCTCACAAGAAACTTCTGCACAAGAGCGGACGGATTGGATAGAACAGTCATCCGTTTGGGGAGTGTTTAAAGGTCAACTCCGGTGGTTTTTCCGACATTTTCTGTTTTTGGTTGAATTACATTCCTCGGCACGTCCTGACTCCAACACAAAAAAACGTTTTTCGAAATTTCAATTAGAAGTATTTTTAAAAAGGAAAAACAGCAAATTGAAACCGAAACTGCTTTCACGGCCAGAAACGACGTCCCACTTGACGAAATGGTGACGTCACCCTCAGTATTAGAAAAACATTCGTACGTGTGCTGGATGGTGAAAATAACGTATGGAAATCATGAAGCATTGCATAAAATGTCTGAGGTAGTTCAATATCATCATCATCATCAGCCTGATTATACCCACTGCAGGGCGAAGGCCTCTCCCATATTTCTCCACTTAACCCGGTTCTGTGCTAGCTGCATCCACTTGACCCCTGCGAACTTCTTAATCTCATCCGCCCACCTAACTTTCTGCCGCCCCCTGCTACGCTTTCCTTCCCTTGGAATCTAGTTTGTTACCCTCAGCGACCATCGGTTATCCTCTCTTCGCACTACATGTCCTGTCCATGTCCATTTCTTCTTCTTAATTTCTAATAGAATGTCGGTAACTTGAGTTATTTCTCTGACCCACTCTGCACGCTTTCTATCTCTTATTGTTACCCCTACCATTTTTCGTTCCGTAGCCCTCTGGGTTGTCCTCAACTTAAGTAGAAATCTCTTGGCTAGCCTCCACGTTTCAGCCCCATAGGTGAGTACAGGCAAGATGCAACTGTTGTATACTTTCCTCTTGAGCAATACCGGTAAGCTGCTAGTCATAATCAGCGAGTGCTTGCCAAATGCGCTCCATCCCAATCGTATTCTTCTTGTTATGTCCTTTTCGTGGTTCAATATAAGCCTCACAATTTCATAATCATGCGGGAAGTGGACAGTAACGCCGGTATACTGTTTGTGACGTCAGAAACTCAGTGTTGCCAGCAGAAATAGTCTCAACTTCAGCCATGAAAACAGCATATCTTAAAGTCGTGTTGCGCGCGAACGGATTATCGTACGGCGCCCAAATTTTGTAAAATGAGTCAGGACGGAGAGGAGAATCTACAGTAAAATTTTTATTAGAATATTCGAATGTAAAAAAACCTCCAGAGTTGCCCTTTAATACCTTGGTATCAAAACACAAATAAAACCCTTGTTTTTTGATGCAAGAAATATCCGACTATCTCCAGTCCCCAGCATTGCCTCATGATAGCAGTCCATTTCAGTGGTAGCAAACAGAAGGAAAAATCAAGTATGGAGCTTTTGCAACCATGGCCAGACAGTACCTTGCCATTCCGGCTACTCAGGTGGCAAGCAAGAGACTCTTCTCATTTTGCTCTAACACAGTAACTTGCCGGCGGGAATCACTTTTCCGTACATTTTCAAACAGACCTGTTGCGCAATTTTACAGTCCTGAACCATGTGTTGGTGAATATCCCTAGTTACATTATGAAGCCCAAGACTGCCTTTGCTTTGTTCCAATAGTTAAAAACACCCTTAATACATACAGTGCTGCCGTTGGAACATGCCCAGTCTTTCATATACAGTAAAATCGCGTTACAAGAGACAGTCGGTTATTAAATACACTTGAAAATGGTTTGGTTGGTTTTCCTATGTTTGCCATGTTAACAACATTGCATGCAAGAGACACGGTTAAAAGAGACACTCTTTTACTAAAAACAACTTTTGCAGGCCCCTAAAGTAATTTCACCACTAGTTATAAGAGACACAATTAACCCAGGTACACTCATATAACGCAGCTGACTCGTACCAACTCATATGTGCGGCAGTTTAGATTTCCTTAATTAAATTTTGTTCCATATCAGTGTGTTTTGTTGCAATATGTCAGGAACCAAGAAGGAGTGCTTCCTCTTTACTGAGAAGTCAAAATGTCCCTGTTGCTTCAGTCACACAGGAATGTGATGACAGTGGCTGAAACAATGGGGATATTTTGACTTCCCAGTCAAAAGGAGGCACTCCTTGTTGATTCCTGACATATTGCAACAAAACAGGACACTGATACGGAACAGAATTTAGGTAAGAGTACCTAAACTGCCACACATACGAGTTGATAGGAATTTTTGCTTATAAGAGACTTTGGTTACAAGACACACCTTTTTGGGTTCCCTTGAGTGGCCCTTGTAATGAGGTTTTACTGTATTCATTTAATCATTTTGAGATGCACTTTGCAATTCACTGCATCTGCACTACTTCTAATGTTCCACCTTTTGCGATATCAAAATTTTATCTTTGTGAATGGTCGTTTCTCATAACTATTGCAACCAGTTTCATTCCTAGTCATTAACTGCTTAAGTAATAACTGCAGATTAATCTAGTCTTCTACTTCCAGTATTTCGCTACCTAATGTAAACTGCTGTTCCCTCCCGAGGCTGTTAAACATTACCTCAGTCTTCTGCATATTGATTTTCAAGCCTCTTTTCCTGTCTAGGTCATCAATCATTCTTTGCAGTTCATCCCCCGGGTTACTTAGCAAGGCAATGTCATCAGCAAATCGCAGATTGCTGAAGTATTCTCCATCTACCCTTATCCCTAACTGCTCCCATTCCAAGTCTCTGAATACTTCCTCTAAACAAGCTGTGAATAGTACTGGGGAGATTGTGTCTCCTTGCCTAACACCTTTCTTTATGGGAATTTTGTTACTTTTTTTATGCAGAACTATGGTTGCTGTGCAGCCACTATATATATCTTCCAGCACTTTCACGTACGGCTCGTCTACCCCGATTTCGCAATGCCTGCATCACCGGCGAGGTTTCAACTGAGTCAAATGCTTTTTCGTAATCAATGAATGCTATGTATAAGGGCTGGTTATATTCCGAGCATTTTTCTATCACCATGTTTATAAGCGTTCTGTTTACGCGCTCAGTCAAGCCATTTGTCTGGGGATGGTATGGCGTCGAATGTCTCGAAGTTACGGCGCATAAATGCATGAGCTCTTCAACATCAGCGATGAATTGTCGGCCCCGATCAGTGATGACAATTCGTGGCGGCCCGTGTCGTAAGATGACTGAGTGCAGCAGGAAAAGCGACACTTGATACGCCGTAGCAGACGGAATAGCGGCGGTTTCACAGTAACGTGTGAGGTAGTCCACGCAGATTGCAATCCAGCGATTTCCATCCAAGGACTTCGGAAACGGGCCTACGAGGTCAATGCCTACTTGATCAAATGGAGCTGTCGGGGTCTTCACAGGATGCGGCAAGCCAGATGGAGTTGAAGTGGGACGTTTGTGGCGTTGACAGTGCTGGCAACTGGCAACGTATTGTTCAATCGTTGAGTGCATTCTGGGCCAGTAAAAGCTTTCTTGAGCACGAAGGAGTGTTCGAACCGATCCCAAATGCCCAGAAGTTGGATCATCATGCATGACACGCAATATGTCAGTGCAAAGTGTCTTGGGAACTACGAGTATGTATCGCTGGCGGACAGGCGAATAACTCTTTTTCGATAAGAGGCCATCACGCACACAAAAACAGCTTGTAGCTGCGCTAGTTTGGGCAGCAGCAAAGAGAGGCTGCAGACTACTATCCCTTTGCTGGTCCGTTTTGAAAACATTTGTGTCGGGGAACGCTGGCTCGAGGGTCGATATATAATTGTCGAAATTGTCGCTGTCAGATCTGGTCGTGGCCATTGGCATCCTAGAAAGACAATCTGCATCTGCATGACGCCTCCCGCTTTTGTACACCACGGCAAAGTCATCCTGCAACCGGAGGGCCCAGCGTGCGAGGCGACCACATGGGTCTTGAAGGTTCCGCAGCCAACGGTGTGAATGATGGTCAGTTACGATAGTAAACGACCGTCCGTACAAATATTAGCGGAAACGCTGCACAGCAAAAACTACAGCCAGGCATTCCTGTTCGGTGACTGTATAGTTTCGCTCTGGCTTGCTCAGGTTACGACTTGCGTACGCGATAACATGCTCTCGTTCATCTTGTCGTTGGACAAGGACTGCCCTGAGACCGATTCCACTAGCGTCCGTGTAAAATTCTGTCACTGCAGCAGGACTGAAGTGATGTAGGATGGGTTTCGATATTAAAAGAAACTTCAGTTGACAGAATGACGTGTCGCAGTCTGGTGTCCAGTCAAAAGTGAAGTTTTTGTTAAGAAGGCACGTCAATGGGTAAGCAACGTAAGCAAAGCGATGTATAAAGCGTCTGAAATACGAACACAACCCTAGAAAACTGCGCAACTCCTCCACTGCCTGCGGGGGTTTAAAAGACTCAACAGCAGCAGTTTTCTGGGGATTCGGCATTACACCATCACCATTGACAAGGTGTCCTAGCACCAGCGCTTGGCACTCTCCAAAGTGGCACTTTTCCGAGTTTAGAATTAAGGCGGCATTGTGCAGACAATTCAAGACCCGTATTAGACGGTCATTGTGTTCTTGGAAGGACTTCCCAAGTTTGACGACATCGTCCAGATAGCAAAGACAAATGTCCCATTTTAAGCCGCGCAAAACTGTGTCCATAAATCGTTCAAATGTGGCAGGCGCATTTCACAGCCCGAATGACATAGCATTAAACTCATAAAGGCCATCTGGCGCTACAAAGGCTGTTTTTTTTTCTTATCTGCAGGGTCCATTGGAATTTGCCAGTAGCCAGATCTGAGATCAAGACAAGAAAAATAGGACACACCAGAGAGGCAGTCGAGGGCGTTGTCTATGCAAGGAAGAAGATAGACGTCCTTTTTCGTAACAGAATTTAGACGCCGGTAATCGACGCAGAATCGCCACGAACTGTCTTTCTTGCGTACGAGAATAACAGGGGCAGCCCAAGGGCTAGATGACTCTTGTATCACCTTCTTCCGTAGCGTGTCCTCCACTTGCTCATGCATGACTTCGCGCTCAGATGGGGACACGCGATATCGCTTTTGACGGATGGGGCGAGCCGAACCAGTGTCGATCGTATGATGGGTCCGAGGTGCAGGGCGAGAGGTTGGTCCATCTGTTTAAGAAAAGTCAAACATAGGCAAAAAGGGTAGAAGAATATCCACAAGAGAATGGCATTGAGGTGAGCTGAGATCAGCGCTGATCATGGGGAAGATCGAAGTTTCATCAGCAGCCGGAGGTACGGTGGCACTTGTAGCATCTGTGACCAAAGCAAACGATGCGGGGCACATCGGGTCCACAGGAGGCAAGCTTCAATTCAGTTGGTAAAGCCACGGGCTCAG
Organism: Amblyomma maculatum; assembly: GCF_055883805.1. Classification (NCBI taxonomy): domain Eukaryota; kingdom Metazoa; phylum Arthropoda; class Arachnida; order Ixodida; family Ixodidae; genus Amblyomma; species Amblyomma maculatum. The sequence goes on along the minus strand of NC_139351.1, from coordinate 36,320,773 downwards.
ACGATGGACTGATTGTCTACACGAAGATCATAAAATGAGGAATAATAACGCTTTTCTTCAGGCATGCTGAGTGAACTGGGTGCACCACGGCCTGAAATGAGGCCTGGTCAAGAAGTGGGGCGGACATGGGTACAAACACGGCAGACAAAGGTAGAACTACTGTGTCTTCGGTAATGTACTTCATTACCGAAGACATTCTTCTTCTTCTTCATTACGGCCACTTTCAAAAAGGGTCGGCAGATGCGAGCCGTCAAAATGAACCTCTTGACTTCGGCAGTCTACGGTAGCGCCACAAAACTTTAAAAAGTTCATTCCTAAAAGGATGTCATGCGTAGAGTGGGATATAAGATGACGAATTCAGCTTGAAAAATTGCACCACCCGCAGACACTTGCGCACTACACACACCCAGAGGCCGCAAAGCCTCTCCACTCATACCACAAAACATTGAAGCACGGTCATATTCAACATTACTTTGCGTCCCAACAAGCGCCTAAACTGATTACTCATCACAGACACAGTCGCACCCATATCCACCAAAGCTAATGTGCACACACCATCAATGAACACAAGAATTTAGTTTTTGAGCATCATAGTTGGAGGGATGTTCGCACACAGTATATTTCCAGCGGCCTCACCCACATTGGTCGCGCTGGTTAATTTTCCTGCCGAGGCGACATGGAGCGCCGCCACGATGATGGAGAACGACGTGCACGGAAGGCGGGTGGGGGAGTAGCACTTCTATCAGATGCAGGGGAATGGTCGCGGAGATTTTCGTTATGGATGTTGTGGTAATACCCACGCGCAGTATTTGATTGCTGAAAAACTAGGCTGTATTGCTGATTGTTGGGTACTGTTGGAGGCGCCGGGCGGTTATAGCTAGGCGGGATCCTACTGCGGCAGTACCTGGCGATGTGACCACCTTCAACGCCACAGTGGCAGCATATCGGTAGGGAAGGTAGAAAATGCTGTTGTGGATAAGAACCAGGTACAGCAGGGCGCATCGTAGGTCTGGCTAAGTGCTCATACTGCTCAGGAATCCTGGTCGATTGAATTGCAGATCTAGGTGCGACATCATACCTTGGGGCGTCAAGCATTGACGCATTCGGGCTGGCAAAATGCATAGGTGGGTAGTCTATAGAAGCTGCAATTTCAGGAGCTTGGGAGAAAGGCTGCACTGCAATCACTTGTGGTGGTGAAGCCGGCTGTCTAGAGACCTTCTGGACAGACTTCAGCAGATTCATGCAGGGGAAGTGTGTTGAGCCGTAGACGTTCTTCCCGCATAATTTGCCGGATAGTCGATGGAAGATCTAGTTGGGCATGGTCATCAAGACTGGCCACGGTAGGCACTTTGGCCAGCTGGCCAAATTTCGCCGCAATTCGGCGTGTTTTGAGAGCTTGAAAGGTGTGGATGTGTCTAATTACATCAGAGACAGTGTTAAGGGTGTCCTTGGCGATTAAAAAGTTGTACACGTTAGCCACGATGGCCTTCAAAATGTGGCCGACTCTGTCTTCCTCGGGCATGTTGGAATTGATACATCTGCATAATCTGAGGATTTTTTCTATATAAGTGGCAAAAGTTTCATCAGGCAATTGAGCTATTTGAGCAAGGGTCTGCTCAGCCCGCTTTTTGCTCGGAACAGAGTCGCCAAAACGCTGTTTTATCTCAGTGGCAAACTGTTCCCAAGTCGTCAAGTTGTCCTCGTTATTCTCAAACCAGGTCATCACTGTGTGAGTTAAAAAGAAAACTACATTTGTTAGCATGGTGGCAGGGTCCCACCGGTTGTACCGACTAAGTCATTGATAATGAAGTAGCCACTTCTCAACGTCCTCACCTTCTTCTCCTGCAAACGGTCGTGGTTCCCGGCAAGGCTGGGACGGAATAGGGCTGAAGGGGACAGGCCTGTCGCCAGCCTGGCTTGCATGGCTAGAGTCGGTGTGGTCCATGATGGTCAGGAGTGGTGGCAGTCTAGCAAGGCGGCGACTACGTTGAAACTCCAGTTGGTCTTGCTGCGCCGTAGGTAGGGATCAAACGGAGCACCTTCCACCAAGTTGTTACGGTGAAATAAGAAAGGAGGTGTTTATTTACAGTGCTGTGGCAGCGGGACAAGGTGAAGCCTACTAGTCCCCAGAAACCAACGCTTCTTCCTCTTTTTCTGACACCATCCCAATCCTTCATCGTCGTCAGTAGCGTGACAATATATAAAATTGAATTTCAGACACTTTTTCATGTTTCGTAATCAACGTACAAATTATATGAACATAACTTGCAGAGTATTCGATTCATATTCGATTCGCTGCTTTCACTATTCAATTCGTATTCGATTCGGTTTTTACCAACATTATTCGTATTCGATTCGCATTGGAAAAGTACTATTCGCACACCTCTAGAAACCACAACAAAATTCCCTTTTGAGTTTCTAAAGATGGCTCCAGCTTGGCTGAGAAAAGCTGCAGTGAACCACCCACCTCGGCCTGCGCCAAACTCGACGAAGCAAGAGTCCCTCGCCAGCAAGCCGTGGTGCTGTGCCAAGCCCAGCAGAGCCGCCTTCTGCCGCAGGTGCTTCTCGGCCACCGCACAGCCAGACAGTGCCTGCAGCTCAGCAGCAAATGCCCCATGCAGCTGCTGCACCTGCTCCTCCGGCACAGGCACCTGCTCTGCAACAGATCGGCCGGTCAGCTCCCGTGCAAAAGTCCAGGTACAAGAGACCTTCCCGGAAAGTTGGATATAAAAACCCCCCTCTCCTCAAATTCATGATGCCATCAAAAATGTTCCATGACTACTGGCTGGAAGGAAAAAGTGGTGTGAATTCGGAGATCAGTTAAGCAAAAAAAAAATACATATATTGATTTATATAAGAATAGCTTTAAATGCAATCTACTAAAGTACTCAATTGCACCTGCATTTGATTTTTTTTCATAGCCAATGTTCAATCTCTCCAGTGGTGTGATCTGTAGTGCCACCCTCCCCTTTAATTGAGGGCCACTAAAGAGAGTGCTGCCTGGAAACTGAGCACTTTTAAAGGAAACACTGCAATGAACTGCAGCTGCAAATGACAGACTCTATGTTTTCCAGACACCAAGCATTCTCTGCTCTGAAACATCTACTCGGGTAGAACTGCTGGGCTAGCTGATTCCCCATACTTGGATTGGCTACAACGCGCAAACTTAAGGACTGGCACATTAGGTGACACAACTGCATAGCTTCGATCACCCTATGTATTACAAAATCATACTGCAGCCCCAATACAGACACTCAAATGAGCTACTATGTATGATGATGTTCCTCCATCTATCCATCTACTATACTGTCGGCCCCAAAAAAATGTTATCACAAAGGGCCAACATTTTCAGACAAAGGTTACGCACACAAGATAAAAAGCTAATGAAGTGACAAAAATAAATAGCAATAATGTAAAGAGAACACACAGCCAATAATTACAATCATTTTTTTGAAAATGAAGGAGCCCCAAGAACAATTTGCAGGAGCAGTCCTTTTGCTTCAGTCTAAACACAGCTATGTAGAGTGATGATGCAAAGCTGTTGACTGGGTGAGCTGAATGGCATCACAGAGAAGCTGAGAGACAGCACATGGAAAAAATAACCTTACGTAGGAGTTGGGTGAAGGATGTACGCACATGGCAATACATTAGCGTGCCTACGTTTAGAAAAGCAAGTTCCAAGAAAAACAGCATGAAGCATGTGCCAAGAGTGAGATATTGTTTCAGGCTAGTGATGACGTTTGCAAATGTAACAAAATTAGGATCGTTCACAGAGTATTTAAATAATTGCTGGCTTAGTTGAAATTAGCAAGCATTCATTTCCGACTCCTTGATGGCCAGCCCAGCACTTTATCACTTCGCTTGGCCACCTGGATGGACTCTGAGCAGCGCCAGACACTGTAATGGGCTTTCAATGACAGAAACACTGCCCCCATTCCATGACAGCACTCTCCCCAAAGCACACATGATAAACATTCTTGGAAATCCAACTACAACATTCTCACTGTTGTCAAAGGGAAAGCGCCAGCACTACATCCATCCAACTGAGCCACAGCAGTAGAAAGGAAATTTTCCTTTAAACATTCGCAACTGAAGAAAAACTCCCCCTTGAGGTGTGAACCGTCCAACCCAGGATATCTCACAAATGGCTGAACAGGTCCCACAGTGTGAGGTGAGTTAGTCCTTATTACACCAACTTAAAAAAAAAAAAAGATAGGCATGTGTGCCCTCTATTATCACTTGTGGAATTAACAATTTCAATCGTCTGAATGTGGCCAGAATTGAAGCCACAGCTTGGCCTTCAGCCTTAGCATGGCTACTTTACTCATTGCGCTGCATAATACAGTACTTTTACTTTAGTCATTCCCTATTTCACCCTTCAAAGAAGCTTTCAATCATCTGGCAGATCGATGTAAGCACGTAAGCCTGCTAAGCTGGATGATACTCAGCACCCTCTCATTAATAATACACCAAAATTTTTCTGTCACCAGTTAAATTAGTATTATTGACGACAAATCCTACGTCTGGTTCTTATCTGTTCACAAAAACATTATTTACCGCCCATCAGTAATCCTCATATATTGGGTGTTTCAGTGAACACTTTAAAAAATTCCTGAAGATAGGGGGTAGACAACAGAAATAAAAAGGCCTTTAGAACGAGTTTTCTGCCCCAGCGGACACAACAGGCTCGAAAACTTCTCTGACTATCCAGTTAAATAAAACCTACTAATTAACTTTGTGTTTCTTGCAGTTGAGTGGTTAGTCTCAATGGGAAGTTCAAGCCATGAACAAGATAATTTTCTAAAGCCCCGCAGCATGAGGCAATCAGACACTTTTTTTCTTTAAATAACCGAAACCAAGCGCGAGAAACACGCAGGAAGCTCAGTACACAAGCAACGTCCGGTGATAAAACAATGCCAAATTCGGACTGCCTGCTCTACTATCACATGTCATGCACTTTATTTCACTCTGCTGCCCTTAGAAATGATGACCACGTAGATGGAAGTGACTGGCCTTTCACATGCACCACGTTGTGAGGAGAAAGAATGTACATGACAGGGCGTAATACTACTTGCAGTTTGAACTAAGTGCCGTTGGCACTGCTGACGTCAGTACTGGACATTACCTCTGTACCCAGCTTTCTGCCAGTCTCTTCGAAACATCAAATTTCCTGACTCTGCACAGCATTAAACAAAACTTTTTTTCCTTTCAAAAACTGATACAATATTCTCTTGTTCACAGCTTCGAACTCCCCAATAGGACTAACCACCCAACTGCAATAACTAAAATGTTAATTAGCAGGTCTTAGTTATTTACCTGGATATTTAGAAGACTTTTATAGCATAGTGTGTCCGCCACCACAATGGACAGTTTGTTCCTGAAAATATCGTTTTCTATTCTGAATCCACTATTTCAGGAATTTCTGAAAGTTTTCACTCAAACACTTGGTAAATAAGTCAGAAGTGACTTCAGGTCAATACAGAAAGAATAACTGAAACTGGGCAGTGTGCAATTAAAATCAATCTGAGGTTAAAATTGTGTTTTGGAAGTCAGAAGTGACTTCAGGTCAATACAGAAAGAATAACTGAAACTGGGCAATGTGCAATTAAAATCAATCTGAGGTTAAAATTGTGTTTTGGGAGATGTACTTATAAGGTTCTCTTGCAAAGGTGGTCATATAACACACATACCAGTACACTTCCATTCACACCCCTTCACTGCCCTATATAGGCGTTCGAATTGACAGCACTATGCACCAAAAAAATTGTACACAACTGTCTTTCTTTGGTGAATGCATCCCAAAAAAAACACAGCTTTTCTAAATCATCTAGCACACATACCACTCTGGTATACCTCTGTCTGAAGCCTATCCTAAACAAATCAACCAAGAATAGCAGTCAAGCATGATTACATACCATCAAAAATTTTGTCGATTTTTTGGATGATCGTCAGCAGTTTTTCATCTCCAACATCCTTCAATGTGACCTAAGCAAAAGAGGGAAGAAAAAAATGCCTTTCTTATACATTTCATTTGTATAAGAATATAAGAACAGCTATACGCCCCGTGCATCGCCTATAGGGGTGCCACCAAAAGCCGCCTAGCGGTCATTTTCAAAAGTATTTCCGGGATACGAGTCACTGCTCATGTGCCACTGCGAGGATTGGCGATGTTCGCAGGGGCTATTTCTTTTTTCAGCAGCTGCCGATTTTTTTATGGCAGCCTGAAGCATAAAGTTAAGGTTGGCCTTTGTGTAAAGACAAAAACATTGATGATGCTGCAGCCATCTGGGAGAAGCTAATGCGTACACGCGCCCATTCTAGAAACAAGGATTAAATGGCCAGCTGCATTTTCGAGCCCTGCTTTTCTGTGGGTATGCCACATCGACTGACCAATTACTTTAACTGAATAATTGTTGTTTATTTCTTTTTCATTTACCCTGCCTTTGCCTTGCAAGCTCTTTTAATATGTGCTCATAGTGACATGCCTCGATCCAATATATGAGACATTTTGTACCACCCGCCATTACACCGTGCCAGCACCGCTTTCTTATAGACATATCGCTTCATTGGCCGAATTCCCAAGACTTTAATGCTATGTCGCTAATGTTCCCATATCGCCAAAAATTTGTCGTCGTCGTCATTCGCCGTGAACAAAAAATCTGGATGAAAAATTCAGGAGCAGCTTGAAATGTTCAGATTAACGCAAAATTTCTCAAGGAAGTTCCCTAACTGAAGGAAGGTAATTGAGCAGAAATGAAAGCTGAGTCAACTTTAAGTGGGGGGCGTAAGTCAATCCCAAGACTTTTGTGTTGCGAGACAGACACACGCTCATAGGTCGCGAAGGCTCGCATGGTTCAAGCTGAATAAAGGCAGACTTACTGAATTCACAATGTGAACGGGGTCCGACAACACAATCACGTAATGATATTAATAGACAATGCTTAAATAAGCGTCCCGATGATTAAAGCATCCCTCACGGGAGCCAGGTCCGCATGGGCACCATGTATAACTCTATGAAAAGAGTAATGTTTCTTAGTTTTTTTGTTTTTTTTATCCTCTCTGATGTGATACTTTTTGCCTCTTATGCTGTACACTGCTGTTGTCAGGCCTGTCCGGTATAGTGGTGCAGTAGTTTTGTTATAGGCATCTTCTTCTAGCATTTCTCTTAGTGCGCCTTTTTGGGATTGATATCACTGTATAGTGACAGACTGCTTTTGCATCAGTCTAGGTTCTCAAGCATTTTTCTTTTTCTTTTGTTTTGCCTAGGCTATACCTTTTTTCCCTTTCTCTCTCACCTGTGTTTGGTTTATGAGCACTTTCTCTTGTTTTTTTCTGTTACATTCTTCTGCTCCTTATTAAAGCTTTTTTTCTCTTTCTGGATTTTTATGAACCTACTAATTACAATGCCGTAGGAGACTGCCAAGCTCTATTTTCCACCTCATTTTATTTCTATTTCATTTCTATTTGTTGTGGACTGTCCTGCTTACTATTTTACTCCAGTCTGTCTCTCACAGCACTTTCTTGTCATTTTTTGTATATCCACTGAGGCTGAGAGGTTGAGGTTATCGCAGACTACAGGTAGGATTAGCCTTGCGAGTTCAGCCAGCAGTTTGTATATCCGTTGTTTTGCTGCTGTTCTTAGCTTTTCCAGTTCTGCTTCCTGTTTTTGTCTTGTTTGCAGGTCTGGATGCTACCTTCTGGAAGTTTGTATTTTTTTTTTATGCCAGCATAGACCCTCTTGCAACTCGGACCTCGTTTTCATTTTATTATTATTATTTCACTGTTTAAAAAAAAAATTTTTTTTTTTTAATTGTGAGCTTTTGCTCCCTTTTATTTATTTTTAATTGGCTTCAAGCCCGGTATAGCTTTTGCTGGCACGGGCTCTATCTCTTTTCTTTTTTTCTTTTTTTTTTCTTTTTAGTTGCTCAAGAGGAGAAATAAAATGTGCAAAATGGGCTTAGCCGTAATAATGGATCGGACCGCGGTGATGACACATTTTATAGCGTATACAGACGGAAATGGATGAAACGCCACAAAACGAGCGCTTACAATCTTCTCATCATAAAGCTTATGTGCTTAGGTAAGTAAGAGAACAAAATATATAGAGATGCTGCTCTTAACAAGTACCGCTTATAGGCCATAGATGCATGTATGATGCGCTCGGAGCACCATGTTTACTTAATTAAGCTTCGTACCTGATGCTCGTCATGTCCGTCTTTACTTTGCACTCATGACCTATTAATGGCTTCTAAAATTAAGTGCCATAAAAATACGCAGCACAGCACTAAGTAAGTGAACTATTAAAGGTTTATTCAGTAACCAACTATAATATTTTTTCTGTACCTAAACGCGAATAATAACACTCTTCAGAAAATTCACGATGATTCGCCGATATTTGAAATGCTTCAATACCGAATATGAGACGGGAATGACAAGCGATTTGTTAACGCGAAGTGAACTCGTAAAGTACACTCTAGGTCGTATTGCTCGCCGAGCTGGGACAAGTAAATACAACCTCCGGAGCATTTTTTATCACTTTCGAAGATTTACCCAAGGCAAAACTATCGCTGGAGATGCCCCATAGTTTGTGTCACAGTGAGTTGGCAGCATATTCAGTTTATGCAACGATGCAAGCGCAGCGGGAAAACTAATCCATGACACAAGGATTGCATAGAAACACACGGCTAGCAGATGACGCGGCCGGCTCCGCCCTCGGATTTATTTTCAACTCCGCCAACCGTGCCGTGGCCAGCGCTTTGCATGGGGCGTATAGGCCTGCGTATAGGGGTGCCACTGAAAGCCACCTAGTGGCTGTATTCATAAGCAAGTCCAGGAGATGAGCTGCCACTGCTCTACCATCACTGCAAAGACAGCTGATGTCCGTGACTTCAATGTTTCATTTTGTTTCCTCACTCATGCCGATTTCCTCTACAGTAACCCGCAGCATAAAAGATGACCCTGCGTGTAGGAGTGAGAAACAGCATTGCAGAAAATTCGTCATCGCCATTTGTCAACAACAAACAATCCTGACGGAACAATTCAGGATGAGGTCAAAATATTTCAACTGGTGCCAAATTTGTAGGAAAATGCATGTAACCAAAGGAAAATACTTGAGTGATAAAGAAAACTAAGTTAATTTGGGTGGGGATTATAATCGACCCAGTACTTTCAGGCTGTGAAACCGCCTGCTGATCTGACACACAGCTGATCCGAAACTACTGATCTGACACAATTACTTGTCGGTTCCACTGTTGCCAAATTAACAGTTTTGCTGCTAAATTCAGTGGGTTTTTACGCTGTTTAACGGGCACAAATGTTGCACGGTGGAAGGCAGGATTTGCAGTGGGTTTAAAGACTGTTTAGCTTCGTTTATTGGCAGTTTTGGTTTGGTAGTCCTAAAATTATTGTTTAGAATAGGACAAGTTCTTTGAAAATATATTCATTTCTGCACGAGCACATCACTCTGAGCATACGACATCACTGGGATCTCAAAGTGGCGATATATTCAAAAACCCCCAAAGCACATCAAGACTGCTGATGCAGTCTTGATGTGCTTCCCTGTCCGACCTGTCCGACGAACTGGGAACTTTAAAATATGTGCAGATGTTTACGAAAGAGGGGCTGCAGACCCTAAGTTTAAAGGAGAAATCCCTGCAATTCAACTGCAATGAAAGAAGCCCACTCTCGTCAGCTTAAACAGCCTCGGGAGCACAGCCACTCTCAGAGATGAGGTGAACTGGTACAGGGATAGATGCTTCCGACGAAAATCCCTTCTTCATGGTGACCGAGTTTCCCTTCTCCTAGCTGATGCTGCCCTGGTAGAGTGCAGGACGCGTGTTCAGTCACCAAAACATAAATTGCAAACAGGGAGCTAATGAGAATAGAGATGACAAATCCCATCTTAATTATTCAGGCCGGACTCTGAAGGGAGAGTACATGCTGCTCAAACTACAAACTGCTCGTAAATGCAGGTCGAACAATTAGCCCAAAATGAATGTGTACGCCGAGATCAGTGCTGCAACCTCGCCTGGAACCGACAGTACGAACTGAAAATTGCCTGCAGAGTACTCCTAAACTAAGATGAAACAGATGACGTCTATATGTGAGTGGAAGTGCCTGCAGGCAGCAGTTTGTAGTCAAGACATACAGTAAAAACACACATATAATACAGTAAAACCTGCATAATTTTATCATGTCAGATTTCCCCCTTGTATTATATGCAGATCCAAAAAAATTTCTGCCTAAATTCGCTGTTCAGGCCTCGTTATTATTCAGCGCTATCAGCATCAGGCTTCCAGCAAGTGGAGGCGTTATCTAGTGATGGGGTAGGCCGTCTGTTTCGATGGTTTCGGTTTCACCACGTTGACGCCGCGATCATCGCGACCACGGTGCCCGCGACGCGCACGCAGCCCGAAACAGGCTGAGCACACTTCACGGATGTCTCACGGGTCTCTCCAGCCATGCTGCTGTGCCCTATAACCAAATCGCGGACGCCTGACCAGAACTCCCAAGGAGTGCATCGGTTGCGCTTTTGGGAAATGCGGGATATTGTGAAAAAGATTTTACAGAAAGCTGTCTCGAGCAAGGGACTTTCGGCAGACGATACAAGTACTGGACGACGACGATCGCAAAAACTCATAATCTGAAAATACTTCGGGGACACACATGCCGCGTGACTGCGTGCAGTGCTAGACGCGACAGGCACGAGCGCGGAGAGGCACGAGTGCGGCACATGGTGACCGGCTGCTCGTGCGCTGCCATCCTGCGTCCGAGCTGAAAGCGACCTACTGGTTTTAAAACAGCCGGACGACCGATTAGCGGCGCCAATGTGAGGTGCTCTTCTTATCACGGGGTGAAATTCCCCGATCATGTATGTAAGCGCGAGAAAGCGAGCGATACAGCAGCGGCACATGAAGGTCTGTTCGTGGCACTATTAGAGAGGTTTAGTTTACCGTGATTCGCAATCCGGCACTGTGGCCTTTTACTGCGCATGGGCGGGGCGCACAAGCTGATTGGTCCCAAAGCGGCAGCTCTATGTGCCGATAGCAAGTATGTGGTGCCACCTATTGGCGTCAAAGGGATCTGGGCATGCACAGTGGAACGCGGAGTGGCAGATCACGGTAAACTAAAGCTCTCTATTGTCGCATGATGTAGGATAGCGTTCGACGCAAAGGCGCGTACGATTCATGTGACAACCGTGAAATGCAGTGCAAATAAATATCGTATTTACTCACATAATGAGCCCACTCGCGTAATGAGCCCGCTCGCAAATGAACCCGCCTCCCACTGCTGAGAACTTCAATAAAAAAAAAGCCAGCTGTTAGCGCATCCTTGCTTTTCGCGCCGTCGCCGTCCAGTATGTTTCTTGGCAGCACACCTGAAGTAGAGTGGCCCCTTTCTTGAAAGGGGAGGGACCACTCTACTTCAGGCGATAGACAGTGCAGCTGGCATCAAGGATGCCCAAGAGTTTGAAGAAGATATTGCCCAGCGACACCCAATCAACCAAATCATTACTGTCACCACCCCAATGCAGTGGTCGCGGAGAAGCCTGTAGAAAAGTAGTGGCCTTCACCCTCAACGGCCAGCGTACCGTGTCAAAACCTACGTACCAGCTCCGGATCTCTCTATCAAGGGCATAGTACACAATGAATATAGCGTGGAATTGGATGAGCGGCTGAGACTCAACTTAAAGAACATGAACCCGGATGTTGATGTTATATCCACAAGAAGGTATGGGAAATCCAACCACACTGTTGTCATCATGGCTGGTACAACGCTCCCCAGAGTGCTCCAGTATCCGGGAGCCCTACATAATGTGGCTCTGCTTCTCAGCAGGGTGGAAGCATGCTTCAACTGTAGAAGAATAAGACATACATAGGACGTATGTCCCCGAACCAAAAAAGTGACATGCCAGATAACCACCTGCCACCCCCGGAAGACAAAAAACCGACCTGCAAGGCTCAATGCATTGTATGCAAAGGGCCCCCCAATACAGACAGCAGCAACTGCAAGTTCCACTTTGTCAAAGGCAGAACACCAGAGACAAGCGCCAGGAAGACCGACACTGACAATTCCCAACAGCCAAGAGGAAGAGCGAAGACCCAGAACGCAGCTAGCTACCAGAGAGACTCCTCATCTTCCTGCCCACCTCTGCAAAGGCTCAGGAGCAAGTCCAACCAAAGAAGCACCGATTCCGGACGAAGGTCAAGGGACCCCAGCCAAAAAAGGACTCCAAGAATGTCTGCGTCTGCAACATCGCGGATGACAAGACCATCTCCTGGAAGAAAGAAGACAACGATGATAAGGTGAGGGATCAGGCAAGAGTTATTGAGAGGCTTCTTTCCGCATAGATAAACTAGAAAAATTGGTAGAATCACAAACAAAACTCATCCAATCCCTCAGAAGTGAAAAATCTCAAAAAGAGCTAGTAACGCAAACTTCAAAAAACCCACCCATGGGGACAGATCACGTCTCCCCAGCTGAGAGACCGGCACCCACTGAGGAGATGGAGACCTCTACCGCTAAGAAAAAGAATGAAGAATACTCCTAGGGAAGTGCTCCAAAAGTCCTGCTCTCTAAAAGAATGAATCAGATAGAAGAGCGCTTAAATGGCAGAGTGTCAGAACTTGGGAACTCCATTGCTGGCTTCGAACATTGGCAGCAGGAGGCCACCCAGATTCTGCAAGAACTTAACATTGCGCATGAGAGCGCAGATCAGCAGATTAAGCAGATAGGACCAGTACTGCATGGTGTGATGGGGCAGGAGCAAATTACCGTATCTCCATCTGGCGCGGAGGGGACAAGCCAAAGTAAAACATAGATTCCGCCAAACGAAAAATAATTACAGTCTGGCAGTGGAACTGTAAGGCACGCAAGAAGGCCACCCTACAGATCTACACCACTGTCAAACCAGACATTATCGCAGTATAAGAACCCTCCAGAGCGGCTACTCTTTCAGGATATGTTACCATTATGCAACTGCGAACTAGCCTTAGATACCCAGCAAAGACTGTCCTGGTCAAAAAGGACATCACCTATGTGGAGCACGAAATTGAGGACGTAAAGCTTGATTATACTCTTGTTGAAATCATTCCCGCCAAAAAGGGACAGAGGAGCACCTACGTTCTCAATGCCTACAACTCTCCCAAGGATCACACCTAGGAAGCACGTAAACTCCTAGAAAAATTGTGAGGAAGGCCAGAAGGAATCAGCTTGTCGTAGTTGGGGGCTTCAACGCCCATCACCCTGAATGGGGTTACCTGAAAACCAATGGTAAAGGCACAGCAGTACTAGGGAAGATTCAGGAGCTGGGCCTCACGCTACTGAATTATACTACCAAACCAACGAGAACTGGCAACAGTATATTGAGGAAAACTAATCCTGATCTGTCACTAGCTCGAAACATTATCAATCCCACATGGCTCAACACCGGGGAAGGCCTTAACAGCAACCACTATATTCTCGCCATTACAATAGAACCAACTACCGTAATAGGAGGGCATGGAACTCCTGTAAGCACACCGACTGGGATAAATTCAGGAAAGACAGGGAGAGTAACGCGCCATACAGCATCTCAAACTTGGAGAAGTGGGTCCAGGATATATGCGTAGATGCCCTTAAGCACACCAGTAGCATAAAACGGACGGGAAGCAGACCATCCTAGACTCCAGGCTAGCGCACAAGTGGGAAGCCAGACATGCCCTCATGAAAAAATGGAAAAAGCAGCAGAGAATCGGAAGCTCAAGCTAGGCATTGTATGGCCTGAGAAAGAAATTGAAGATCATGCCATTAACCTTACACGCCAGAACTGTTATCAGGTATGTGACGAACTTAACCGGAAGCTTGGAAACAAGAATACGGGAACCTTCTGCACCACCTCCTTGACCTAGCCCCCTCCAAGACAATCCACAGAAACGCTGTAGACCACATCATCCATGCATATCCCGGAAGCAGGGAACAATTGATATCATCGCTACAAGATGAATATGTAAACTCCCGCAAAGATGGAGATTTGTACTCAACCTACACGGGACACGACAACCCAACTCTTGACGAGCCTTTCACGGATGCAGAGATCTGGGCCACACTGTCTCAACTCAAGACAAAATCTGCGCCTAGACGAGATAAAATCGATAATAAGATGCTGCGAAACCAAGAACTAAAGTCGGTCACAGCGCTCCCGGATTACTTGAATAAATGCTGGGAGAGTGGTAGCATACCCTAATCCTGGAAGCACGCCAAAATGATTTTGATTCCAAAACCTAACAAGATGATAAACCTCGATAACCTAAGACCAATCTCACTTACCTCATGCTAATGGAGCATGTTGTACTTAATAGACTGCAAGACTATGCCGAAGAATACTCGCTTCTACCCCACACCATGGTGGGCTTCAGAAGGGGACTTTCTATACAGGATGTCATGCTTCAACTGCCACATGACATCATTAACAGATCTAACAAGGTAAATATGCAGGCCATCCTGGCTATCAACCTAAAGAAAGCATTTGACAATGTCTCCCATTATACTATACTAGAACACCTAAACGAAATTAAATCTGGGTGAAAGGTTTAAAACTACATCAAGACCTTTCTCAGTGAACGCTCAGTGGAACTGCATGTGGGCAATTTGAAATCCGACTTGATAAAGCTGGGAAACAGAGGCACCCCTCAGGGGGCTGTTCTCTCACCATTCCTCTTTAATCTGACATTATTCAAGATCCCGGATAGACTCGTCAAAATACCAGGAGTACAGCACAGCCTCTACACGGACGATATTACGGTATGGGAAACAAAGGGCTCTCATGGTGAAATCGAGGCCGCTCTTCAAGCAGCTGCAGACGTCATCGATGAAGAGGCCAGGAGAGCGGGCCTCGAATGCTAATCTGAAAAATGTGAGCTTAGAGTGTTTCATAAAGGCAAATTAAATGCACCCTTGACGACAATCATTATACAGGGCATGGAAGTAACAGAGGTCCAAGAGATGAAGATCCTGGGGCTCAGGCTGCAAACAAACTCTGGAAACGCCCCAACAATCAAACTCAAATGGGCGGTTCACCAAACAGCCAGACTAATACAAAGAATTACTAATAGAAAACGAGGCGTGAAAGAACACGACCTCTTCAAACTCATAGACGCCTTCATCATAAGCAAGATTATTTACTCCCTCCTGTACTTTTAAAACTCCGAAAAAACGAAGTTGAGAGAGTCGACGCAATCATTAAAATGGCTTACAAAACAGCAATGGGCCTGCTTCGCTCGACTCCCAATGAAGAGCTTCTGAAACTCGGGGTCCATAATACCTACGAGGAACTCAAAGAAGCACAACGAACTGCCCAAATAAGGCGCCTGTCTAGCATGCCCGTCAGCAGGACAATACAGGAGAAACTAAGTATTGAGGGCGAAACCCTACAAGACTTCCCTCAAACTATTCCATGCAATATCTAAAAAAGGATCACCATCAAACCTCTTCCTCGGAACATGAACCCCCACGCACATCAAGGTCAAAGAGAAGCATGAGCTAAGGCCTGCACAAGACCCTAAGCCGGCTACAAGATGTCATCAATGTCAACGCTGCAGAAGACACGGAAGACCCTAATACATAAATATTCTATATGTGGAGTCACACACCCCCACATTAACCCAGCGAGACTCGTTATGGCGGAGACGGTTTCCACATCCAGACCCCTAGCGGCGGAGGAGGCCACCATGGCCGCGGCCATCACCTTTACTAATATACAACAACCATAGTAAGCGACTTCAAACTGGCGATCAGTAACTTTGCTAGACGTAGAGTCTCCAATCCCGCCTCACAAATACTCAGTAAAATGAGACAATCTCATCTCTTGAGAGAGATCGAACTAATATGGACCCCAGCTCATGCGGGGAATCTGGGTAGTGAGGCTGCCCACCAATACGCTCGAGAATTAGCCGACCGAGCGGTGGCGCAAAATCAGGAACCGGAACCCTTCGGTGAGTCAGTCTTATCATACCATGAACTCACCGCACATTACAAAGCAATAAGAAGAACACTCCCACCACCCCATAAAACACTGACCAGACAACAGCAAGTCATATGGAGACAGCAACAGACGGGGACCCTCCCTAACCCAAACTACATATCAAAATTCATAAATAAGGATATGAATCCTTTCTGCCGCTTTTGCGGGGAGAAAGACAACTTCGAGCATATGATCTGGGCGTGCAAAGCACAAAAGCCTCCCTCACAAGTTTTGCCTAATCCCTCTAAACAAGCTTAGGAGAAGCTAAGGTCCAGCGATGACCCTGGCATTCAGTTCAAGGCCGTCGAATGGGCCGGCGTCGCCAAAGGTCCCCACGGCCTGCCATAGCACGAGACCATAGCACGAGTTATACGGATCTTGGTTGTCAGACTAATGTCTCTGCTCTTTACTAGACGGTCAAGGCTAACCATGGCTCTCTTTCCCATAAGCAGGCGTCTCCTAGTTTCACGGCTGTAGTCTCCTTCCGAGGTAATCTTGGAGCCCAAGAAGAGAAAATCTGTCACAGCATCCACTTCTTGTCTCTTGATGCTCCAGGACTTGATAGGGCAAGACGCCATGATCTTTGTCTTTTTAATGTTCAGTTTAAGCCCAAACTTCTCACTCTCTTCTTGTACGCGCATCAGAAGTCTCTTGAGTTCCACTTCACTTTCTGCCATTAAAGTGGTATCATCCGCATATCTAAGGTTGTTGATACGTTTTCCAGCAATCTTCACTCCAGCTGAAGACTCGTCCAGACCGGCCTTCCTCATGATGCACTCTGCATATAGGTTAAATAGGCAGGGATCACTGCCTGGTCGTGGTGGAGGGGCTTGTGAAACTCGAAGTCGTGAGCTCTGCTGTGTAGGGCCACCCAAGATAGACAGGTCACGGCAGAAAGTTCTGACAAAATGTGATTCACTGGAGAAGGTAATGACAACCCACTCCAGTATTTCCTGCCAAGAAAACCCTATGGTCAGTCACAATAGCATTAATGATATGGCACCAGAAGATGAGCCCCCCAGGTTGGAAGGCGTCCCACATGTTACTGGGGATGAACAAAGGGAGATTCCTAGTAGCTCCAGGACGAATGAAGCGGCTGGGCTAAAGCCAAAAGGACGGTCAGTTGTGGATGTGTCGGGAAGCGACCAGAAAATCCGATGTTGCAAGGAGATATATCACATAGCAACATGGAACGCAAGATCTATGATGCAAGGTAAACTGGATGTCGTCAAGTGAGAAATGGACAGATTGAACATTGATATCTTGGGTATCAGCGAGCTCAAGTGGACCGAAATGGGAGCATTTAACTCCGGCGACCATTATGACTGTAATTGTGGGCACGAATCCAAGAGAAGGAATGGGGTCGCTCTCATAGTAAACAGAAGAATGGGCAAAGCAGTGCTAGGGTACAACCCAAAAACAAGCACCATGCATGCCGCTAAATACATGCACTACAGGCTTGGAGCAGCTTGTTTCATTCATTAAACCCCAATACTATCATCTCCATCTTAAATTTGCACTCAAAACCAATGGAATGACTTGAAAAATTAAGCACTACAAAAATATGCAGCACTGCAGTAGACAACTGAACTATTAAGGGGTTATGAAGTAGCATACATATTTCGTTGAGATACCGAATGCAAGTGGTAGCGAATGTCAGAAAATTCGTGACGATATGCTGATACTGCTTCAGATGAAAAAAAAATCCATGGAATGATCAGATGACGTCAGCCACAGTGACTTGCTACCGCGCTAAAGCTGCCCATGCTCACGCGTTCTCACGTGCTGATTGGTCCCGACGCGGCAGGTCTGAGTGGCGCCGTCCAAGCATGTGGCGCCATCTGGCGGAGTCAAGGCGATCTGGATATGCAAAACGGCCCGCCGAGATCAGATCCAACAGCCTCCGTTATCGGTAATCTGTCGTCGTGGATCACTGTTTATTCACGTGCATAGCAACTTCGTACAAAGGACCATGAATAATGAATTGGGAGGATTGTTTGACCAATACTGAGGCGCTGGTAGAGTGATTACAGCGATACAAGCAAGTTTTTTTGTTTTTCATATCCGCCAGTGCAACGCGCCATGCGTCTGCTTGCTCCACTTCTGATGGAGTCTTGCGAATCAAGAATGCATTTTTTATGCCATAGGCTTCTCAGTAAAGCGGTGCAAAAGTACAACATTTATTACAGCGTTAGCCCATTCCGAAGCGCCTTCCGCTGCCACTTCGATGTGAAACCAGCTAGGCCCAGCGACGTCTAGGGCAGGCGGGGAGCAGCGCCACAGTTCACGTCTCCCAGTGCGCCAGCGGGCGGCGCCGTTGCCGAAAGCTGTGCACTTGTGCTGGAATGCTCTTGGGAACCGAGTACAGCAGGCAGCCTTAATGTACACCAGGTTCAAATTGCACAAGTGCAGCGCTATTGAAACAAGTAAATCAATTGTGCTTCCTCCTTTTCGGAGTCCGATCTATGTGTCCGTGCGCGTGCACAAAGCATACCCAAGTACTGAGCTTGAAAAACACGCCAATCGCGAAATCGATGCCTGGTGAAGTAGTTGTAACATGCAGCAATAAAGACAGTGTGGAAAGCCATTGAGTCACGCGAGCAGAAGCCCAGAGCTTTCCCTGGGGTGCCCAGTCAATACAGACAGGACAGACGCGGTGAGCTATCCCGTGTCGTCACTGCTCTTTGCTCTGCCGACTCCACGTCACAGTTGTTTGATGGCATCATGTTGTTTACTTATGTACACGTTTTCGTCACAGAGATGTCACTGTCGATAGGTTTCGAAGCACGGAGTCTTTGCCTGGCGTGTATTTAAAATCAAATTAAAATATGTTCGCGGCAAAATGAGACGTTGGGATTACTTGGGGAGCATCTGTGTATAACCAGGAAAGCAACCGCATTCTTTCCAGCGCATCGAAAATTGGTGTCTATACTCCTTTAAGCACTTGAACTCCAAAGAAAACTGATTCTTGAGATGCTCTGAAGTTTGCGTCATAGTGCACTGTTCGCGGATGCTGTTTGTGCAATGATGCAATCACCGTGGAAGACAAATTTATGATGTGATGACTGCATAGGAATAACACACGGCAAGCAGACGGCATGACTACCTCCACTCCACGAGGTACTTATCAATTCTACCACTGGTAGCGTGGCCATTATTTGCCAGGCCACCTATACACAACTGCAGTGAAACACATTCTACAAAAAAAAAAAAAAGAAACGAGGCCAAGCAAGACTGTTAGGCCCACTCTATCTACTAAAAATAGACATAAAAAAAAAAAAGGAAGCGAATGCAGGGAACTAATGATATATTAATAACAATTGGTCCACAGGAAAGGAAAGGCGCATTATCTGTCACACTTGCTCTGTCGACACCTGAACCCCACCTTAAGGGAAGGAGTGAAAACGGAAAGAGAGAAAGGGGTGGGATGGTAGTGGCGGGCTCCAGAATAATTTCGACCACCTGGGGATCTAGAGCAAGACTTCACACAAGCACAGACGCAGAATGTATAGAACAAGAGAAAAGAACAGACATACAGCCTCAAGACAGAGTTGAAGGGCAGATGAAATTGAAACAAATATCAGAGATTAGATGTACGTACTAGTCTCAAGACAAAATGAAGGAGGATGTTTTGGAACATGTGTGGCCTCTTTGGCAATAATAATGTGGATTAGGGGACAGACTGGGACAGCAATTTTCACTTTGCATGAGTCATCTAAAAGACAAGTAAGACACCTTGAACCGCACAAAAGGAAAGCATGTGACTAATTCACACAGTCGTCATGTCAGAAGAATTTTCATCTCAATTTCACCCACTTCTCTTGTGATCAATTAAGTGGAACATCTGTCTCCATTTTGACTTCGTTGTCCAAACCTATTTTGTGAAGCTCGAGGTACCAGAACACAAAAGACTCGTACCTTTTTTGTCACACATGGGTGCTCACCAGGAAGTGACAGGGTACCAGAATTGATGTTCCTGACGAAAAAGTCCTGAAAAATGTTGTATAGACTTCTATGAAATACCAAATTAATGGACACCAACACACAAAAATGACTTTTTCTCCTCAAAGTTGCCACAAGTCGTGCCTCGCACAAAGGAGGTCAAGCATGGGGACAACAGGATCTCCTATGTTGTCTGCACTTTCCCAAGTGGAATTTCTTCCCAGAAAGCAAAAAGGATGTCATAGAACCTACCAAATTTCCCGCGTGTTAGATGCACCAATATGAAAAGTTGGGCAAGTTGGTAAGCATTTATGGTACACAAGCGGCCTGTGTCGTGTTGTTTTCTCTGCTGTGTTCGTCTATTAGCGCTCGTTTACCATGAATAAAATGCACCTTTGTACTACGCACACCCCTTCGCCTTAATTATTAGTTTTCTAACCGCCAACAGCACAGAAATGTGTTGCTCTATATCCCTGATGACCTATGCAGACATAAATTAGCGAATAATCAATAGCGCACAATTTACATTTTGAAACAAGTGCACTGAAAAAGCGTGCAGAAAGTGGTGTGGAGATTTGGAGAAGCTACTGAACTAATGTTTATATGCTCTTATGCTGCACTAGTTAGTGCTGTAGTATAATCATTGTGTAATATTAATGTGGATAATTCAATAATATTATAGTACTGCAGAGCACTACCTGAGAAAATTATGGAGGGACTATATTCTGTTAAGCAGTCAGCTGGTATATGCCGGATCTGTAGCTCTGGCTGCATAGCCACAGAATGTTGCTCTCGAGTGTGGCCACTATGCTACTGGCACTTGCAGAGCACAACCTTGGCACAAATGGCTCAGCTTGTTTGTGAAGAAATTTTTGCGAAGACTGTCAAAAATCTGCCTCATTTGATTTTGTTTAATGAAGCAGTTAAGTACATTAAACAAAAGACCACAGTTAAGACCACAGAAAAAGGGAATAAGCAGAAATATTATTTCATTAAAACGTTTCGGGCGAGTGGGTGTGCCAAGAAACAGATTTCTATCAAGAGTACAAATCACATAAAATTAGTTTAGAGGCTTGTCACATTAAGTGAGAAACTGTGTAGCGAATGTTTTAGCATCTAATCTTTATCGTGTCTTGAGACTGAGATGAACTTACTAGAAGCTGTTGGCCCAGTGGAGCAAAAGCCAAGGAAAGCTGATTTGCCGTGCTATGCCTCCCTTTGCCTTGCCCATGCGTTAAACATTGTTGGCTCAATAATTAACCCTTGTTTTGAATCATTTGTATGTGCTACTTTGGTTTATATAAAGTGTGACCTTTTCCAAAAGAAGCCAGTTGACATTTAGCATATGTCATCCTTCTGGCAGCTGCTTGAGTTGAAACTTTTCACAAGCTAAATGCATGTGAGCAAAGCACAGTGAACCCTACTATTTGTGACTAGCTAAATGCATGTGAGCAAAGCACAGTGAACCCTACTATTTGTGACTCAACCGCAGACATGCAGCAAATCACCCTGGAAATGCTCACATGATTCTCCTTCTTTTTGGCATTGCATTTCTTGAGATGCTGGCTGAGCAGGGCAGCTGAGCAGGTGCTGAAAGGTTCAGAGGCAGTGAGTGAAACACTGGTGACTGAACTGCATCACGAGTGAGGATGCAGCAGACAAGACACAAATCATCTTACAACCAGGGTCCAGGGTTCAACTGAGGTGGCTTTCTGAACCACCTTGGGCAAGCGTGCCACATACCCACTATCCATACTATCCATATGGCACAAGCACTTGTTCTGTGCGTGCACAGCAGGGTTTTTATTTTTTTGCATTATTTGATTCGGCCGTTAGATAGCCTTTGCAGAGGTGGAATCGCGTGTTTTTCAAAACCGTTCATGCATGGGATCACAATGAAACTTGTTACAATAAAAGAAAGTGATGTGTATTTGCCCTGCCTGAACAAAAAAAAACAAGGCCCTATATAGACATTCACAAGTAGGAAATGTTTTTTGCTTCAGACAACAATTGCACTGGTGCCCTCAATACGTGCTCTTTCAAGAACTTGTTCTTGCTTTATTGCAATTTGCGCATGACCTTCCAATCCCCTTCACAGCGATCGTTATAAATAAAAAGGTAAATAAAAGCTGCTGAAAGTTGCGCCAAACATGTCACTGCTCTCACATACTCTCACTGCTAAGCCCGACTGAGTTGGTGAACGCACATTTTCATGTCTGTAGAAGCAGAAGACATCCACAACCCCTGGCTGAAAAAGGAAGACACCACACCTGCAATGCACATAGTACAGAATACAAGCTGTTGGCTCAAAAATGTTCGTGCTACGAAGTCAGCAATATTGAGGGGCACATGGAGGGTGACTGCGGCAGCACCCATATTGTTCCACGAACTCTCTATGTTCATACACTCCTTTTGTCCTCCTATGTCTTCCCACACTGGTGCCACAGCCTCACAGGCATTGCAACAACCAGTTTGTATATAGTACTGTTACTGCATCTGCTAGCTATACAAGAATATTTCTGGTCCACAACACCGTAGAGCCGTTGGGTATGATGAAAAAGATTTCAGAAGGTATCAGACTGTTGCCCTCTGGCCGGCATCAACAGAAGGCTAGTTGCACCAGTTCAAAACTGTGGTTCCACCCGCAATTTGCGCAGAATGAATGAGCACCATACAATCCCCGAAACCAAAACAAGCAGCAGACTAAGAATTAAGGCGGGGTTTGACACTGCCTTGAGATGTAGAACATTTATCAAAGAAAGTAGATACAGTAGTCTGCACGACCATGGCGAGTTTATAGCGGTAGCTTCTTGTACCAGT
Organism: Amblyomma maculatum; assembly: GCF_055883805.1. NCBI lineage: Eukaryota > Metazoa > Arthropoda > Arachnida > Ixodida > Ixodidae > Amblyomma > Amblyomma maculatum. The sequence continues at coordinate 36,298,011 of NC_139351.1, read as the reverse complement.
GAGTTTGGCGGCGGAATGGCCGCTCACGCGCTCAGCGAATTCGCGGAGAAAAAACCGCTCCATGAGAGCCAGGCTTCATCATCGCTGCATATGCGTGCGCGATTCATTCGAATAAATATACATAATCAAGTAGCGCCAACGTGTTGTGCCCTTAGATCATGCACCTAGAAAGCAAACCACACGCGAAATTCGGGGGTGCACTCACTGGGTTGAGTCTAGGGGACAGACGATCCGGTCGTGGCCCTGCAAGTGGAGTTGAAACGAGAAAAGCACACTCAACCACTTTCGGAGGGGATGCCTGGAGGACTTGGTGAACAAGGAGACTCACGTCATCAGACGTCGACAGCACGATGTGCTGGCCGCAGTAGTGCGACCCAGACACCGGCCGCAGTCGACAGCGCCGACCTTTCTTCGGAACGACAAAAGCGCACTGGCTGTCTCCCATCGCCGCAGAAGTATAGAGAAAGAGATTGGTAAAGAGCGGTCACTCGGCGAAAACTGGCCCCAGGAAATGACGCGCGACTTTTTGCGCTGCCGCCGATTGATGGATGGCGGCACCAACGTGCGCATGCGCGTACGCGCGCGCGACGGCACTCGCTGCAGCGGTAACCCGCCGGAGCAGACGACAAGAAGTTGTCGAAGGGAGCGGTTGTGTGCTCGTGCCTCGCCGCGCTTGTGCGGCACAGACCTCTCGTGGGCTGCTTCGCGGAACGACAGCGGTTTGAAAAGACGGCAAGGTGAGCAACGTTTTTCGCTTAACTACGCTGCATTTCAAGCAGTTTACGCTGACCATGCCGGCCGGTGCCAATAGTTTCGCAGCTCGTGAACAGCCGCGCCAGCTGTTCAGGCGCAGTTCGTTACGCCGTAACTCTGGCGGTTCCCAACCATAGCGAGGTGTAATATGTTGTGTTCTCGGGAAACAGCTTCATTTCGAACAGTTTAGCTCGTAACGCTTGACAAAGTGGCATGTGAAGGCATCAAGGCACGCCGTTGCGCCAAAATGGCGTATTCGCCGGCCGGTGTGGCCGTGGTGACGCAGTTTGCCGAACGGCTAGTTGTGCTAAGTGTCGCGTTTAGCAGAGCAACGGTAAAGTGAGAAACGTTTCATTCTTGACTTTCTTGTCAAACTACGCAGTATTTCAGGCAGTTTAGCTCAGTACGGCGGTCTGCGCTTCGCAAAGTCGCACATTATGGGCAGCCAGCAGGCATGACAAGGCGCTCGCCCAAGCAAAAAAAAGTGTGTGGCAAAAGATAGGGCCGACCTTTCTCGCCGACCAAAAAGTGGCCGGCCGACCTTCGGCACCCGAATGAGGGCCGGCGTCGGGGATTGACACTGACCTAACGTTGGCCGATTTTAGGCAATCGACTACGGCCCAACCTTTTGGCCCGACGTGACCGACCACCTGCCGCACGTGGGCCTGCCGTCTGCCAGCGTTACTGAATGGTCGGCCGCTCGTCTGCCCTAGCATTTTGCTGACGAAAGACCATACGTCGGCCGGTTGCTTCCCGACGCCGGTTAGTGGCCGGCATCGCCCCTCGTGCAGGTATCATGCCATGCATTTAATATATCGTGGGCCATGCATATATAACGGGGTAGCACATACAAATGCATCAAGAAAAGCAGTAGCTTTTCTGATGTCATGAAGAAACAAAAGCTGCAGTATTTGGTGAAAAATTTATTTGTCAACAGCGTTCAGAAAAAGCTCGCGATTTGCTTTTTAATAAGCGTGGATATATGACTGCGCGTGTGCCACATATGGAAGATGGGCTTGAGGCTTGGTCTCCTTCTTTTGGCAGCCTGTCGATCACTTGATGTCTGCGACTGGTCGGATCTGCGGCAGGTTCCATCTTGGTCAGCTGTACGAAGACAAGTGTTTTAATGAAATATTTCCTTTTCGCCTAGACTTTTACATTGCAGGCAAATATAGGGTGAAAGGTAGAAAAAATAATGTCTGCTCACTGCCACCAACTGCACTATCACATCAATATATTTTATGCGCTTGACTTCATGCGACCCTACTGAAAACGCATTAGCGCAAAGCCGCAATAGGTAATCAGGATCCGTGAATCCGCGAGAAAGGCGCGATCACTTCGTTTTGCTGGAGTCATGATGTTGCAATTTGAAACCGTAGCGCAGTCAAACCTTATCCTCCCGAAGCGCGTTCTTGAATGCTAATGCTGCAATTTAATAATTCTAGCAAAACCAAGTGTCCGCGCTTGTCATAGAGCGCGTATGAGGGATTCCAACGCGGCTGAACAAACAGTTTCCGCGATATTTACATGAAACCTACAATAAGTTTATTCCGTAGAATACAGCTTAATTTTCTCAAACTAGATGGAACTTTTACAGCAAAAGCGACCGGATATTTAACGATAAGTCATCTGATTTATTTTCGTTATTTAACAACCGAGCATTATTTTAAAAATTCGGCTATTTAGACAGCCCAACTCTTAGAAGCTTATAGAACCCGTTGTAAATTTTTAAAGCTTGAAACAGGTTAGCTGAACACCTCATGAGCATGTAAGTGTAAGTACCAGGAAATAATCCGCACGATGAAAATACAACTGCTTGCCCAGAAAGCAAGCGCACAGAGCAAAATCAATGTGAAACGGCTCAGATCTGTGTGCATCACATATATAATTCCAAAATCCACAAAATGAACGCACTGGCTCACTTACCCTGCCAGCATACCGCATCACTCAATCATCAATTTTCACGTATAGACATCATTACAGCAGCAAAAAAAAAAAAATAATAATAATAATAAACACGGCATAAACATTGTACTCAGTCCTGGCACGAGCTTGCTTGGCAGCAGCGATGATGCTTGTACAGCTTCTGATCGCTCCTATGGCGAGGGGTGCTGCAATATTTATATCAGTGATAGCATTTGACATTTAACTGGGTTGCATGCGTCCCATCGATGTGAGTCGGATAATCGAATTTTTCAAACAAAATCAGCGCTAATACCTGTCCGGCAAGTGCACCGCCATAAAGAAGTGAAAGGCCAGCGTTTTAGTGTAGAGGAGAGCAAGGACTTCGGGCTTCGGCGAAACGAGCTTCCACTGTCGCAGCCAGTTTCCAGATCAGCTGATATCGCCTCCCTGCACGATCAGCGCAAGGCGCGCATACCAATTACAAAATATGCATTTACAGTAACAAGATGCGCATAAGTCTCAAAACAATACATAATTAGTTGCAGTTCATTATCGTATAGAAGAAAATCAGCGCTAATTTGACTTACCTGATGGGTATACATGTCAGTGCATGCACTTCGATATGAAGTGAAAGACGGGCGTTTTGGGGCAGAGGAGATCGGACCTCGGACTGCAGCGAAAAGAGCTAATTCCACCGCCACAGCATCGTTTCCAAGTCGGCTCAGCACGTCTTCCTGCGCAATCAGAGCGAAATGCGCACACATCGATTATATCAAAAAAAAAAAAAATGCACGTAGTAACAAGATGCGCATATATATACGCGCTCCAGAAACAGTTGCAGTATATTGTCGTATCGAACAAAATATGTGCTAATTGGACTTACCTGATCGGTATAGTGAGTGTCCCTCCATGTTAAAAGGCGAGCATTTTGGGGCAGGAGATACCGAAGGACCCAGACTGCAAAATGAGCCAATTCTGCCACCGCAGCCAGCCGCAGCCTTGTTTCCAAACGGCTCAGCAAGTCTTCCTGCGCGATCAGCGCCCACACCAATTATATATATATATGAAGAAAGATGCAAGGGGTATATAACAAGACGAACATATGCTCCAAAACAATACATTATTATGTTCAGTATAATATCGAATCTAGCAAAAAGCTCCTCTGATCAAGACCGAAAGATCATGTACTTACGCATGTTTTGGTGAACTTCGGCACGAAGAATCTGTACAAGCGGCTGCAATCATCAGCTGCATATATGGGCTGTTCTTTTCAAACGCTGACTGCACCAGGAGGTTGAGACAGATTGAATTTGCGCGAAATAAAAGCGGACGATAAGATTAGGCAGTACGCATCGCGCCCACATGGAGGCTGGCCGTCGACTGAGTGACGCCGCGGCCGCGCATCTTAGCTCGCGCGGGATGTGTTTTCCCGCCATTTGGACATGTGACCTCAAGAAGGGAGGAGGGGGGGAGAGAAGCTGCAAAAAGCAGCGAGAATCTCCCTGTGTGCGGTGCATGCAATTCTTTTTTTTTTTTTTTTCGCGCTATCTCTCTCTGCTTCGGCATTCCTGTCGCCCCCCGCGGTAGGGTGCCTCGATGCCTTTCGCCTCCCCGTGGTTCTTTCCGCTTTGCCGCAAGGAAAAGAGATGGGCCGATGGGGGGCAGCGGGTCCCGCGCAGCGAGAAGCAGTTTTCTTTCTTTTTCACGTACTCCCCCTCCCCCCCCCCCCCTCCCTCGTCGTTCAAGAAGCGTCGAGGTAGTTTCTTTTCTTTTCTTTTCTTTTTTTCTATGGCTTCTGTAGAACCCCCGTCTTGATACCAGCGGCTGTAGTTCTTTGCATGAAAAAAATATGGCTTGGAGTGAATGTATGTAATGTTCTTTTAACCGCATATCTTCCACATAAACCAAGTGTGGGGCAGTAGAACACCTGCAGCTTCATTTAGCCAAAATAGCAAGACCTGGCTACGTATATAGTGTTCAGTAACTTTATCGGAACCGTCTTGGAAACTTTTCCAAGACGGTTAAGTTGCAGAACACTGTATATTATGAGTGCTTTTGCAGAGATTACATAGTCCATGCGGATTTATACTTCCCAAAGCAGTACGTGGGTTATTTAGAGTCCCTCGGGCTGTCATATTAATCGCAAACCACATTTCCGTTTTCGCGTTTGGTTTCCATCATAATGCGGCTTCTGCAGCTCGACTAAAGCCCGTGACTTCGAGCTCAAGCTGGTAAATAACGATTGAATCACATAGTAACTGCTGCAAGTTTCTGACAAAAATATATTTTGTCCATTTGTTCTAGGGATGCATGAAAATCAGTAGAAGGTCGCAGGGCGAAGTGCACCGGATCCGGATGAAAGCTCATAAAAGCTCACCGCCTCTTTTCTTGACCCCGTACGAAATGTAAACTCACGGAGGCTGCGAAACGAATTTAAGGGCGTTTAGGATTGATAGGTTTCGAGGGCACTGGCAAAAGTAATTTACGGTTAACATATAAACCTTAAAGGCACGTGATCTCTTCGGTTTACCGTGGGTTTGCTTAGAGTTATGTTATAGGTTAACTTTATGATGAGGTTGTTTAAATTCAGAGGTTACCATTTAACCATAAAAAAAAAATGGACAATTACATTCGTAGGTTCATAGCAGTTACCGCGCAAATCTTAGGCACTTAATACTAAGTATGCTTCAAACAGACAATCAGCGCCTACCAGTTCACAAATTCAAGCATAAGTTCATGACAACTCGCGATCAACCACAGAGTGTACCATACCCGCCGCGGCTCAATTAGCGCGCGGTTAAAGCGTTATTTCAAAATATGTATAAATAACAGTTAATTTCACCTCCTGTTGCGCAATGTATATTTCTATCAGCAGGCTCAAATGATATAGTGTCAATATATATCATGCACGCGGTATAACTCAATGTTGCATAAAAATAGCTGTTTCAATGATACGAATTTTCCACTTTTCTCCTGCTAAGCCGACTGCCTCATGGAATGTAGAGGGGAAACCTGCGGTATTGCAGGAGACTTTACTTTGATATGGACAATGTTATTTAATGATATATTATAGCAGCAGTGAATACGCGGCTGGGGAAAAGGGGATTCGAGGAACTTTATATATATTCTGGCATTTCATACCATATTTCTGCGTGTGAGGCTGACGTTGAAGAATTTAACAATGTAGACCGCCACTGGTGCAGGAACCGATCGATCCTCGTCATGTTGCGCGGGATTCTCAAAACGCAATCCCTTTGAATTTTCTCAAAAGAACCAAATGTTACTTTTTGCACAATGCTTGTGTTCGCAGGAAGTTACGTTCGACAGGCGAATCGTCCGGGCGATCGGCTCTTTGCGTGCCTTTCATTTTTATTTGAAAACTATCAGGACCACATTTGTGTTATGGATAAACACAGTCGGCCTCGGCATATTGATATATAAGGAATAAAGCTTTCCTAATCCCCGTGTTTTAACTGAGGCGGGCAAATATGTGTCCCAAGCTGTTCCATTTATCCTCATGTCGGCAATATACCCGAGTTTCGTCTATCGAGAGTGCAGCATATATATGCGAAGCGTTACAGCTCATTTGGTCCAAAAGCCACCTCGCTAACCCGGTTTTCGCTTGAGTATCGTCGAGTTTTGTCTGAAATATTCGGAATGTGGTAGTAAATATGCAGATGCGGTCCAGGTTCCCACCGGGATCTGTGACAGATGCTGCGCCTTTACTTTCCTATAACCAATTTGCAATTAACTGCGGTTGTCCACCGAAATAGAGAGATAGAGAGAAGAATGAGAAGGCGTTGTATCCCGTCAAACGTTAAGGGGAAGCTTGAGCGTCCCCCTAATTTTTATTTCCTTCTTTCAATTATTATTAACTATTCCATCGTACCACTGTGTAAGGTCGTGGAACAATTTACTCTGTGCGACTGCAGACGTGCGTAAGTGCGTGCGTGCGTACGTGCATGAGTCACAATAGTCACACTAGGGATAGATATTAACTCAATAATCTCGGACATCTTGTTCATCCTAAAGTTATAGCTAATTAACGTATGCGCGATACTTCTGATAAAGCCTAGTGCACACAGGTGCCAACTTTCCCACATCTGTGTTCCTTGATTGTTTATTGATCCAGCCTCCCAATGATACGACCCTGCATGGCTTAGCACGTGTTTTCTTGTGTATTCCTCTTGCAAAGTCAATCTACTTTGATTATATTTTCACTATAGCTAGGTGGTGGCGCCTATTTGGGTTCCGCCTTGTCTTCATTATGCCCTTTGTTGTGCGCTATTGGGTATCCGAGTTAGTGGATCACATAGGTTACGTTGGGCGGCCTTAACTTTTATACTGGCTTGGAAGTAGAAGGCAGATGTTTGTAGTGCATGGTCAGGGGAAGCAGGCGCACGTGTTCGCATAGTTAGAGGAGATGTTCGTAGACGGAGCATGGATAGCCATAGCAGTATCTAATCTCTGCGAAGCGCTCTGCTATTCTGCGCCCCTACACATATGTGCCAAAGGTATGCGAAGTGGGAGACGCCTGTTGCACCCAATCTCCCGCATGCTCTAAGAGACTTTCGGTGGCGCACTGAGTGTGGCGTATTCGATCCCCACCAAATTAAACAGGCTTTACAGCTGGCATATTGATCTGCACTGTATCAACTTTGGTCCGGTCGAGTCTCACACACGTGTCCTTAAGGACTGTGTCGCAGCTTGGACATTCCGCTGCCTAGCGCCGTGAGCTTTTTCGTCGCACAGTGGAAGGCCGCGCGAAGCGTTCGAACAACGTGTAGTGAAGTCCGTGGGATTGATCATTTGGCAGAATAGGAACGCGGTCGATCGTATTCTTTCGGTGACCCCGTTGTCTACTGTTCCCCATGCTAGTGCGTCTCACCTAGATATAGCCATCTGTTAGCTCTTGGAGAGCAAAGCTTTATCCGGAGGTTGTTGACGCGGCACATCAAACTCAGGAAGGTCACTTGTACATCGAAGTGATTTGAACTCGGTTCTTGTCTTGAAAGACGCAAGCCTGCGGCTCACGCGTATATGTGTGAGCACAAAGGATCGAGCAATCGACTGTCTGGAAATTTGTTAGGTGGTCAGAGCTCCCGAGGGAGTCCTGTTGCAGCTGCGCATTATTGATATACAACGTGTGACCAGAAACTCACTGCATTATATATTTCTTGCCGCTACCTTATATGTTCGGTACTGTTTGCTGTTTTACTGAAACATTATTTATTGTCCCAGTGTGCTTTGCTATTTCCATGTTTATCAATAAGATTTCTTTGGTTCCCTGCTAAGTAAATGGTTGAAGTTCACGCCTATGACGTCATGATCGTTTCTACTCTCTTATCCCGGTACTTTTCAAGCAGAAGTCTTAAGTTTCTGGACCTATGCAGCATTCCTTCCACATGCAGGGCTATTCTACAAGCGATCTCTCGGCTTAGTACGTACGACAGATAATTCGCTTTAATCCCTTCCGATACATGTTCACGCCTTAAAACTAAAAGTTCTCCATATTATTAGTCTGAAGCCACAATAAAAACCCGAAATTGCGGCAGCTGCTTCAGGAAAGAATTCTTTTCAATTAGCTTCTTTTATTGCGCGTACCTCGTGTAGCTCTCAATAAATATTATTAATTTTCAATCACTCTGTATAACATAGGGGTCTCAAACTCATATTGATATGCAGGATGCGTTGAGAAAATATGTCTCTCGCGGACCAGGAGTGGACAGTAACAAGCAAGAAAATATAGAAGCCATAATTCAAAACTATCTGTAAAACAAAAGCGAAATACTAATAAAATAAATAAAAATCAACTGTATCGTTCCTATGAAACCACACTCCCATTATTGAGCAAAAAGAAAAAAGGAAAAAACAAACAAACAGAAAAACAGAAAAAGCGGAGCATCTTCGATTTTTTTTTGTCCAAACGCGCCGGTGGAGCGCGTTACTTCAGGATGGCTTGGCGGAGTTACTGAAAGGATACAGCGGTTGAAAACTATTACAGTCACTTGTCCTGACAATATATAAATGCGAATGAAAAAGAGGTCTGGTTGTCCAGCGCCTAGTTATTGAAGGTAACAAAGTTGACTGTCTTGTAATTTTAACTAATAACGCGCAACTTTGGAAAACGCGCTTGCATTTCCAACATTTCGTTCGCACGTACAGCGTCCTCGCGCGCTCGAGATCGTCTCTTGGTCGCGCTCTACACTTCTGCAACGAACTTGAAAGCACGCACGCACCCACGAGCACAAGCTGCCGAGTCTTCCAAGAACTGTTGACAAGAAGCGGGGGAGGAGAGGGGGTTAGTTTCCGGTGTAGAATCGGACCGCTCGCTGCGAAAATGCGCCCCTCCGACTTCCGAAAAAAAAAAAATGAAAAGAGCCGCCCGTCCCACCCCGGCAGGTCGTAAAAGAGGATGAATGGGCCACACGCAAAGAAACAAAACCAAATGACAAGGACGCTGGCCTGTTTTCTCGCGGCTCTTAGCTTTACCAGACTGTTTTGAGAAAAACAGTATGCGATTTAATAACCTGGACAATAATCATTTTCCTTCGTTTTTTTTTTCTTCATGTATTTGATCGTAAGACAACTTTGTTCGAAAAGAGCTCTTTCAAAAATAGTATACAAATACCACAAAACTGCATGCTCTCTTCAAAGTCGGCGTGTATACATTTCTTCTCTCGCCCAGTCAGGAACGCTCGCCACCAACTTTCGAGCTGCGGGGGTGACACAGTTGCCCCGCCCTTCCCATTTTCCCCCTCTTTTCCGCCCTTCCTTCGAAACGTCCGAGCGTGAGGTCGGTTTTGTTTCGTCCGAGTCTCCCTCCGTGTACGCATTTCTCTTCTCCTGCTGCGAAGTAGTGTTTTTAGAATTTGTCTCTGCTTGCCTGCTGGAGCGTTCGCCGCGGCCAAGGCTTGCCAGTGCCCTACGCATAATTTCTGCCCCCCGTGTGCTTTTTCTCTTCTGTCCGCTTCTTTTATTTTACACAATAGCCTTCTCCTCCCTTACAATGCGAAGTTGCGTCTACTCAAGTGCCCAGCTGCCATATAGCGAATTTCAGTGAGTGATACGGGCTAAATGGGGTGTACGGGAGCTTGTGCGCCAAAAATATAACTGATGTTACATCACCTACAGCTGCGCTTCGTAATAAGCAAACAGTATAATGTATAATGACATGATCTACACATGAAATCGCGGTCACCTTGTGGCGTGCTGTTTATCAGAACTCGGTAAATAATTTTACTAACAGCTATAAGGTTCACTAAAAATGTGAGCGACAAGTTAAACAAACAATAGCATTAATTAATGTAACAAAACATTTACAATAAATAGCATGTATCATTTTGTTCCATACTAAGCGCAAATTACATAACATCGCGAAAAACCAAAGCCGAGTAACAGGCAAATTTAAAAAAAAAAGTAGCAGTCATGCTCTTCATAACCTTTTTTCAATGTACCGCCTCAACAGTCGGGCCGACGCATTGCCGCACTCTTGCCATTAACCTGGCGCCGTGCCCGGCATTTAGTCCGGCCAAAAAGTCGGGCCAAAGCCCGCTGCGAACTACTTGCCGAAATGGCTAGCGGCTACCTCCGGGCCGACCGCTTGCCGTGGTTTACTAGCCGACTAAGTAGGCTCCCGACCATTTTCCGAACGTCGGCCACACGTAAATGGTCGGCCAAGGATGCTTGGGTCGCCAATATGGCTCGCCGGCCGCGATGACATGTGACATGGCGCGAGGTTTTGCGAACGGCTAGTTTTGCGTGGTGTCGCGTTTAACAGGGCAACCACAAGGTGAGAAATGTTGCATTCTTGTAAAACTGCGAGGCATTTCGGGCAGTTTAGCTCAGCGCGGTGGTCTGCGCTTCACAAAGTCGCGTATGAAAGGCAAGCCAACATGGTGTGCTTGCCGGCCGCGGTTTTGCGAACGGCTAGTTTTGCGTGGTGTCGCGTTACATTTAACAGGACAACGTTAAAGTGAAAAATGTTTTATTATGCGGCAAGCTTCATTGCTTCAGCTGTTCAGTGCTCTTGAAGAATATTGTTAGTTTAGTGGCTGTTATTTCACGCTCTGTAGACATGCATTTTCAGATAGGTTCGGTTAGCCTGCATTTTCTGACCTCTACGTTGCAAGCGTAGCTTTTGTATCAATTTTACGAATGACAGCTTTTCTGTTCTGGATCATAACTGCTGCTCACCAAGTTTTCAGTACCCACCCACGCGCACAGATGTGTGCGCGGTGCAGTGGCCTTACATTTCATTGCAACCTTCTGCATCATGTTCATTCCTTTTCCAACAGCACTGCATGGACCCACGGACTGCAGCCGAAGCACGGCAGATGCGACGAGTGAATGATGTGGCCTTTCCTCAATCGTCAGTACTCTCTGCCCTGGACAATACAAGTTACCCTTGCTAAGGTAGCCACTACTGGGACTGTGTAGTTTATGTATAATGCCTGTTTTGTTATATATCATTTGCAATAATTCGGAAATCAGTTATGCTATTTTTTGTCTCTACCTAAGTGCTGTTTCTCACCTTGTGTATTTTTATTTTTCTGTATTGTGCACATCGCCTAATGTGTGTCAAGTATTGTCAATGCATCCGTCTACATCTGTTGCATCTCGTGTTTTATATGCAGCAAAATAAATTCATTTCACGAAGCACTTGGCGTCTTTTCTGCACTACTGTTTTGCAAAGGCTGTGACGCAGCTGCGTTGATGGGCAGTTTAAAGAACTGGGAATCTATTTTTCCTGTTATGCCTGCTGAAAATAAATAGAAACACTAGCAGACCATTTAAAACCAAAATAATGCGCCAAAAGGGCAGGGAAGGGCGCAGCGCATGGCTAGCATTCAAATCGCGCGCCCTTCAGCAAGACCGGATGTAGTTGCCGCCGGCCGCTTGGTGCACTACAGTCAAATGGGCCGCTGGGCCCTATGGAAGTGTCCGCTCTTTACCAATCTCTTTCTCTATGGCAGAAGCGCCGCTCACACGTTTTGGCAGTTCGAGCGTTGATTACCCGGTGATAGAGGCCAGACGATCCGTTCTGAATTCGGTCGGTTCACAGCACGGCGGTTCACATGCAGTTCTAAACATCTACCATTCACTGCCAAACACAGACTTCGCGCATGCTTCGCGCATTCGCGCACATTCGCCGACCCGCTATCCATACTATCCATACTGCACAAACACTGACAGTGCGCGTGCGCAGTAGTCTTTTCTTTTCTTCTTTTTTCTTTTTTGACGTTGTTTGCTTTGGTTATTAGCGTACGAGTGGCCGAGGCAGAATCCCGCGCGTTTTTCAAATCTGTTCATGTATGGGATCACAAAATAATTCGGGCTTCGAGCACCTGCTGCAAGGGACAACACCCGGATACGTCGACTGCGACACACGGACAAGAACCGTGAGTGTACAAGGCACATTTCAAGACCTTATTTACGCAAATCGAAGCTCGGGAGACCGAGCTCCGACTGTCTAAATCCAGCGTCGCTCCGGCGCCCTTGCTTACCCGAACGCCAGGCCTAGTGCGGCGCGAACGCCACGGCGGCAGTCATGGAATACGCCGTAGTTGGGACGAACGCTTCCCCAGCCGTATTCGAAACACCAGATTGGAAGACAATTGTTTCTTACCGTACCAAGAACCCCAAAGCTGAGTCATTAACACCTCAGAAGAAAAATGAGCAGTCCGAGAAACCGAAGGCGAAACCTCTCCCTCCGCTACATCCCAAGAAACCGCTACCCCGGCTCCCGGAGAAGGACTACAAAATCATCTACAGACCAACGGGTGGCGTAGACATCACGCGCTACACCGAGAAATCTATCAGACAAGCGATCGCAACAGCGAGCGGCGTCACCGCGTCCGCGGCCGGAAACGACCAATCTAGAGCCAACTCTGCAAAAAATGTGATCACCATATCGACTCCGGTGCAGGCAAATGCACTACGCTAAGTCGCAGTCAAGCAAATCAAAATAGAAGGCAAAGACATTGTTATGACGTCGCGTACATCACTCCTCCGGACAGGGCACTGCAGGTCATTATCTATAGGGCTTACGATGGCGAAACGCACCAAGAAATGATGACCGAATTCCGAAAAAGAAACCCTGGCATCGTTCAAGCACGCACCATGGGAAGAACATCAAAGTCCCTCCTGCTTCACTTCGACGCGGACGAACTCCCAGGTAGCATCGTCTACTTCGGAGTCCTGTACCCAGTTTACCCCTTTATTCCAAAAGTAGAGGCGTGCACAAACTGCAGAAGAGTCGGCCACAGAAGAGACGTATGTCCGGAGCCACCGCAACAACGGTGCCCGTACTGCGGCAACCAACAGCTGAAAGAAGAAGTCTGCGACCCGGTCTGCATTATCTGCGGAGGAGGGCACCGCACAGGCGATAACAGCTGCAAGAAGCGATTTCAACGACACCAAACGAAAATGTCGGAGCACCAATCAAGACCCAAATCACGGACACGTGACGACCCAACATCTACCGAAAGGAAGGACCGCTCGAGCTCCTTCCCGTCCTTGGACAGCGGACGGTAGCAGCCGTAGCAGCGGCGGACGAAACGGAAGCAGCAGCAATGGAGGAGGCGCCAGCACTAGCAGCCGGACTCAGAGCCCCGGGCCGAAACAGGTGAGCTGGGCAGGAAATCCCTGCCATCCCTCTCATGGGAAGGGGACGGAGCTGCAGACATTACAGTCTAAACTAGATCAGGCACTCCACCACATTCAAATTCTCACGGATCGAATCAAACACTTGGAGAAGGAAAATAGTAAACTAAAAGCACCCGCCATATCTAAGGACCCACCTCCGAAACCACTCCCATTGCCGGAAGTCACAGAAATGGAAACTACTGTGACCGCCTCAGTCGAAACCCCGGTAAGCGTAGTTAGCAAGGAAGAAACACCTCGCAAAAAACGAGCAGTAGCAGCTGACGTAAGAAATACCTCAGCGGAGGATAGAGTGCCAAAACTCGAACAAAAAGTGGAGGAGCACAGCCAGAAACTCGATAGTCTAACCCAAACAGTTGATAATTTAACACAAAGACTCGAACAACACATACAGGATGTAAATCACAAGTTCGGAGTAATTGACACCGTTTTACAGGAAAGTTTACACCGGCTTCCCCCTTCAGCTCAAGGGGTGCCAATCGATCTATCCCAGCAAAATAGCCAATCCTAAAACAGTAACAATTTGGCAGTGGAACTGCAGGTCTATGCGCAACAAAAAAAAAACAAATCTGCAGTTACACGTTCAATCGCAATCCGAAAAACCTGACGTTAGAGCGATTCAAGAACCCAGAATGTCTCGACTAAAACTGCTAGGGTACCGGGCGGTTCTGCCATGTCACATCAAAGAACAGCCTTTAACCACTACGTTGGTACATAGAAATCTTACCGTGGTTACCCACGAGATTGAAAACGTAGAGCTCGATTGTATATTAATTGAAATTCTGCCTAGCAGAAGAAACTCCTCTTCTCTGTTCGTACTAAACGCATATAGCCACCCCAGGGCACCGACTGGACCAGCGAAAGCCGCTATATTCAAAACCCTCCAAATCGCAGGCCAAAACCCAACCCTAATTGTGGGCGACTTCAACGCTCAACACGTGCAATGGGGACACGTAACCATATCCAGGAAAGGAACGGCCCTAATGGATTTTATCCAGCAAAGAGGGCTCACCCAATACACCGACCCCATGCAACCTACTAGGATAGGCAACAGCGTGACCAGGGACAAGTGCCCGGACCTAACGATAGGCAAAAATCTCCCAGACTTAAGCTGGAGCAACACTAGACAAAATCTGGGAAGTGACCATTATATCATAATGTCTAAAATCACCATTGCCAATCTCAAACCCCAACCCAGAAAAAACAAAATCACCGACTGGGACAAACTTGGGACTATCCGCGACCAAAATAACGAACCAATCATAGACTTAGAGCACTGGACACAGACCCTCCTATCGGATGTGGGAAAGGCCACTAAGGAACTAGTGCATGACTTAGGCGTAAATACGGTTCACAGCCAACTTACGCACATGTGGGAGGCAAGGCAGAGCCTAGAAAAAAGATGGCTTAGAAACAGGATCGTCACACTCACGAAAGAAATTCAACACCACACCGCAGAACTAGCGAGACAGCAGTGGAACCATATCTGTGAAAATGTGAATGGCAATCTAGGCACGAAGGAGACGTGGAATCTTCTGCGGCATCTCCTTGATCCGGAATCCAACAAAGCTACCACTCAAAAGGAAATCACCAAAATTTTAAACATAGACCCAGGCACGGATCAAGATATTATAGACGCGCTACAGCAGAAATACTTCTGCACAGCCCGTGAGACGAAGTCCCTGCCCGATTATAAAGGAGAACCTAACTCCATCCTGGATGCTGACGTAACAATGGCGGAAATAAGAGCAGCCCTCTTTAAGGTACGTAAGACACTCAGAAATCTAGACGACGCTTCTATCACAGCCCTCGCGGACTTTGCGAACGAGTGTTGGAGGGAGGGAAAACTCCCAACGTCTTGGAAACATGCCATCGTTAAATCATCCCAAAACCTGGCAAAAAGCTAGCGCTCGAAAACCTCAGACCTATTTCGCTTACTTCTTGCATAGGAAAACTGATAGAGCACGTCATACTAGACAGACTCCAGTCCCACATGCATAAAGAGAATTTATATCCAAACACTATGGTCGGCTTTAGACCACATTTATCAACACAGGGTACGATGCTAAGACTAGCAAACGAAGTCCTATCTCATGAGCAAGAAAGGAGTACCAGGGCAATCCTAGCCCTAGATTTAACCAAAGCCTTTTGATAACGTTAAACACAAAGCAATCCTAGAATCTCTTTCACTGCTGAATGTAGGCGCAAGAACGTTTAACTACATCAAAGTCTTTCTCTCCGATAGGACCGCTAAAATTCAAATTGGCACTATCAAATCCGACACCTTCACTTTAGGAGATAGAGGAACTCCGCAAGGATCGGACCTCTCCCGCTTTTTATTCAATATAACCCTAATCAAAATGGCACACGAACTCGCAAGAATCCCATACCTAGAACACTTTGTACGGGGACGATATCACCCTTTGGACCACCAAGGGGAGTATTGGCATGATACAAGATACGCTACAACAAGCGGTAGACGAGAGGAGGCGCAAGCCGCGGGGCTCGCGTGATCCCCCCAGAAATCTGAATTACTCATTCTACACCCAAAGCGTCAAAGAAAGAATAAAGCGCCTGCGATCAAAATCTACGCGGAAGGTGCAGCCATCCAAGAAGTGGAAACACTAGGAATCTTGGGAATGTTCATACAGTCAAACCAAAAAAACGACACACTAATTAAGAAACTGAAAAACACCGTCAACCAAATTTCCCACCTTTTCAGACGAATCGCGAATAGGCGTGGAGGAGTTAAAGAAGCTGAGACCAGGAAACTAGTAGAAGCCTTCGTTCTTAGCAGAGTTATCTACTCTACACCATACGTCACCCTCACAGTTAGAGAAAGAGACGACCTGGATTCACTAATTAGGCAGTCCTATAAAATTGCGCTTAACCTCCCTCGTCATACCCCAAATGAAACACTACTAAAGTTAGGAATTCATAACACCTTAGCGGAAATGATGGAAGCACACCTCACCGCACAATACGAACGACTATCAAGCACTGAAACGGGACGTTTCATCCTAAAAAAAAAGCAGGAATACAATATGAAGGGACCCGGGCCCACACTTTGCCGATTCCAAGACACGTGCGCGAGAAATTAATAGTCCGTCCTCTGCCTAAGAACATGCATCCAGAATACGATAAGGACAGAAGAAGGGCTAGGGCACAAAAATTACATGAAAGATCATCAGTACAGAAAGACACGGCGCACGTAGACGTGGCAGAACATGCGGACAGAGATGCCTTTTCCCTGGGAGTTGTCGATCATCGAGGTTCTCCCCTTGCATCGGCGACAATCAATAAAACAAAATTTCCGGAGGAGGCCGAAGAGGCTGCTATAGCTTTAGCCATTACCTCCACCACTGCCAAATACATCCTTAGCGACTCTAAAACCGCAATTCGAAATTTTGCAAAAGGAAGGGCCCACTCCGCAGCCATCAGAATCTTACAAAAAATCTCCCATACCCGCCTTATCACATTGATCTGGGTCCCTGCCCATTCGGACCATCCTGGGAACGAGGCAGCGCACAAATTTGAGCCAGGATTCGTAGTGAACCGGGAGGTGCGCTGCCTTGAGCTCAGGTCGGCCAAGGAGCAGATGACAACCTACAAAGCAATTACTACCCACTTCAAGAAAGAAAGACAAATCTTCCCAGAACCACATAGATCTCTAAGTAAAACACAACAGTCACCTGGCGGCAGCTTCAAACAGACACTTTCTTTAATCCGTACATGTACTCCATATGGTTCCCAGAGCAGTTCAGCCCTGTCTGTTCTCTCTGCGGAGATCAAAAGGCAGACACACCACACATCCTATACTCATGTAATCAAGACAAGCCATCACAGAGTCTGCAGCTCTCTACCCAATCTCAGTGGGAGGACGCGCTGCTCAGCTCCGACCCGGAGGTTCAACTCCGAGTCACGGATCGGGCCGAAGAGGTCGCCGAACGACATCGTCAGTCGGCCACCTGGCGTATGGCCTAGAAGAGGAGCCCACCGCGGGAACGGGAACGTCAACCCACCCTGTGCCTACGACCTCTTCCTTAATAAAGTTTACCTCTTCCTCTTCCTCCAAAATAATTAGCACAATGGTATCCATGCGAATACAGCCCCTCATGTTCCCTCTGTGGTGATCAGAGGGCAGATCTAGAGCACATTATGTTTAAATATGAAACGATGCAACCGCCGAAGGGCCTGCAGATTAGCAATTCGGAACAGTGGGAGGCCGCATTGATTAGCTCTGATTCAGGCCGGCAACATGCCATCACGGCCAGGGCTATATGGTGGCTACCAGGGCCAAGGATAGGGAGCCTACATGCATGTTTCGAATCGGCGGGCGCCTACACAACCTACACCACCTACACTAGTGTAGCAAAAATGGTGTAGCTGGTGTAGGTTAAACGAATGGCCCTGTAGGCTCCCTAGGCCCATGGCCACATAAGCTTTGATGGATTTATCGTGACCTGTGTGCGGGACCAGTCGATTCAGAATGTTGTAAGAGAAGGTGAAACCCTTTTTTAGAGCGCAGCTCTTTGGCGCCCGTTCCTGGGTTTCGCGGCGTCGGCGTTCTTCCTTGTAAACAGCTCCACTTTCATTCCCACCTTCCTTCCTTCCCTTACGCGCGATTCAGGTCTCCACACAAACAAGTGCGACAGATACAGCGTTGTTGTTGTGGCTGCAGGAAGAAGGAAAAGAAAATGCACGAGCCTGCTACTGGCTCTGCAGCTGAGCCACCTCCGCTGCCTGATTGATTGATTCATAGGAAGGGAAAGGCGCGGTAACTGTCTCACTTGTTTTCTGTGGATACCTCAACAGCGCCTTATGGGAAGGGAGGAAGGTGGGGGTGAAAGTGGAAAGAGAGAAAGAGGAGCTGTAGTGGTGGGCTACGGAGTAATTGCGACCACCTGGGGATCTTTAACGTGCGCTGACATCGTACAGCACACGGACGCCTCTTCGTTTCGCCTGCATCGAAACGCAGCCGCCGAGGTCGGGTTCGAACCCGGGTACTCCGGCACAGTAGTGGGGCGTCTTACCACTGCACCACCCCGGCGGGGCCCTCCGCTGCCTCTTGTGGACAATCAGTGGGCCCCGCCGGGGTGGTCCAGTGGTGAGACGCCCGACTACTGTGCCGCGGAGTACCCGAGTCCGTCCATTTTCTTTTCCTTCTTCCTACAGCCACAACAACACTTCAGTCACTAAAGTCCTTAGTAATTTTTAGCTTTGCTCTCTTCATTTATGTGACCACAAAGCTTCCTTCCTGACAGTCAAGAACTGTTAGTGGAGAGTTTCTTAAAGGAATATGTGTGAAAAATAAAAAATACGAGTGACCTAAGCGACTAAAGTAGTGAAAGGCGAAAGCCTGAGTGCCGCATTTTGCAACGCAACTGGTACCAATTACTAATATAATTATTTATTAATTAATTATATGCCCCGCCGGGGTAGCGCAGTGGTTACAGCGCTCGACTGCTGTTCCCAAGGACGCGGGATCGAGTTCCGGCCTCGGTGGCTGCTTTTCGATGGAGGCGAAAAGCAAGGCGCCCGTGTGCTGTGCGGTGTCAGTGCACGTTAAAGAACCCCAGGTGGTCGAAATTTCCGGAGTCCACTACGGCGTCTCTCATAGCCTGAGTCGCTTTGGGACGTTAAACCCACAAACCAAACCAAACCAAACCTAATTATTTATGTAACATTTATCAGCCATTAATTAAAAAATTAATTAGTTAATTGCGGAATTACGTCACCGCTCAATAATTAGTAATTAATTACATTATAATTAGTAATTGATGATTGATTGACATATAACTATATAAGGCACGCAGTCGCGCATACTCTGCTGATGCTCTGTGATTGGTCGAGACCTCTATGACGTCATCCCGCCTCGGCCAATCAGAACGCCGCAATAGCGGGACACATTTTGTCCACGACAGCATGAGCCATTAAAGGCTTTCGCCTTAATAGTTGTCTGTAATAAAACATAGATGTCTTGCTCGAAATCTTTGCCTCAATCTATCGAAAAAGGTGAAACAGCTGACGAGCTGCGCTCAAATTTCGCATTTGAAAGTAACGTAATCATGGACAAATTTTTTAATTTCTCATCACTTTCAGCTAGACTAAAGAATTGTCTGCGAAATGTGTGCCAAGGGTACTTCCGCATGATTTATTTGTTTATTAATGCGAAAGCATTACTTAACAATGTTCACAGATTTCTAAAACCTAAAACTAGACGCTGCGGAAAAAGGCAAAGCCGAGACAATAATTAGGCAAGCATACAAAGTAGCCCTGGGGCTGCCGAACTACACATTGACAGAAAGACTCATGGAACTGGGAATACATAATACACTAGAAGAGGTCAAGGACGCTCACCTCACAATGCAAAAAGAATGGCGCGCACCAAGGCAGGCAGATCCATACTAGAGCGCCTTGTTACAGGCGTGGAACTTCCACCCGAGGGCACGAAAACACAGCTACCCAAACTCCTTCGCAAGCGACTGACGATCAAACCACTACCAAAGAATATGCATCTTCTTACCACCAAGGAAGGAGGAAAGCTAGGGCAATAGCTCTACACGAAAAATACGCAACAAGCGAAGGAGCTGCATATGTTGACGCATATGTAGAAGAAATGGACATGGGCAGGACATGTAGTGCGAAGAGAGGATAACCGATGGTCGCTGAGGGTAACAAACTGGATTCCAAGGGAAGGAAAGCGTAGCAGGGGGCGGCAGAAAGTTAGGTGGGCGGATGAGATTAAGAAGTTCGCAGGGGTCAAGTGGATGCAGCTAGCACAGAACCGGGTTAAGTGGAGAGATATGGGAGAGGCCTTCGCCCTGCAGTGGGTATAATCAGGCTGATGATGATGATGATGATGTTGTTGACGCGGCAAAATGCACAAGAGGAGCGTTCGCACTGGTGGTGGCGGACGTGCACAGGCGGCTGCGGGCATCAGGGTAGGTAGTGATAAAATCTTCGGAAACCGCAGAAGAGACAGCTGTGGCACTAGCCATAGCTAGCACCGACGCGGATACAATCTTCCCCGATTGTAAATTTGCTGTCCGTAGCTTTGCGGGGGGGGGGGGGGGGGGGGGGGGGGGGGCAGAATCTCAACTACGACGCAGAAAATACGGAAACTGACCAGGCAACCATACAGAGAAATTGAGGTGATATCGGTGCCGGCTCGCTCGGGAATCCGGGAAATTAGGCGGCCCACTACATGGCTGGAGGTTTCGTCAGCCGAGTCGGTTGGTCCTTCGTATCCATGGGTTACTCCAAGGAGGGGCTGGCATCTTTTCAAGATATCACAAGTCATTACAGATTGGAACTGAACAAATTTCCACCACCTGACAAAACTTTGGATAAGGCACAGGAGACCGCTTGGAGGAGACTCCAGACGAGATCCTTTCTTAACCGATATCTATTAGCAAAAATGTACCCGGATTACTCTAACCCCCCGCGCAGGTTCTGTGGCGAAACAGCCACGTATGATCACTTACGGCAATGTAAAGAAGAACCTCCAGTGGAAGATCTAGTACAAATTCCTTCTCTTGAGAGAACTTCGTGTTGGGCTAGTTGGCGTCTATTCATTATAAGTTAAAAGCGCCAAAACAACACGCACACACACAAGAAACACACACACACACACACACACACACACACACACACACACACACACACACACACACACACACACACACACACACACACACACACACACACACACACACACACACACACACACACACACACACACACACACACACACACACACACACACACACACCGTTTTTCTTTTCTTGTGTGGGTGCGTGTTGTTTTGGCGCTTTTAACTTATAATCCTTCTCTTGAGTGATGGGAGGCCGTTCTGGTCAACTCAGACCCGGGCATTCAAGCCTTGGCCATCGAGTGGGCCACTAAGGTTGCCGCCAGCCAAGGACTAGAGGCCATCTAGAGCGGACCGTCTGCATCTGCATTATGACAAAATAAATGTTTTCCAATCCAATCACAGATTTCTGTCCGCAGACCGCGTCCGCAGACCGCGTCAGCAAAACCATGTTCGCAGCAGTTGTGAGCAATTGAGAAGTGGTTGAGGAGAATGATTGGTGTTAATCAATAGAGGGTGACGTAATGTTGTTGCCAAAAAATTAATTAGGCCAAAAAGGTAATTAGGTAATTAATAACGGGCAAAAAATGTAAAAGTTGTCCGCAGCAGTTTTGAGTAATTGAGAAGTGGTAGAGGTGTCAATCAATAGACTGTGACATAATGTTGTGTCGAAAAATATATTTAGGCCAATAAGGTAATTAGGTAATTAATTACAGGCAAAACACACAAAATTGTGTCCGGAGTACTTGTGAGTAATTGAGAAGTGGTAGACGTTAATGAGTGGTGTCAATCGATAGAGGGTGACATAATGTTGTATCCAAAAAATAATTAGGCCGATAAGTTGTCTAGGTAATTACAGGCAACCACACAAAATTGTGTCCGGAGCAGTTGTGAGTAATTGAGAAGTGGTAGATGTTAATGAGTGGTGTCAATCAATGGTGACGTAATCTGTCTAAAAATAATTAGGCCAATATATTATTTAGGTATATATTTAGAGGCAAAAAATGTAAACGTAAAGGCAAAAATGACCTCATTAGCTAATGGCTTGGCGCCACATTTAAATGTATCAAATACTAAAATAGTTAAATAAATCAGTTGTTGTTATGAACTTTATTTTTCCACCGATGTAGGAGGCCCCCTACTCCCCGCCCCCGTCACGCAGGCCTATCGGACGGAGGCGGGGGCCTCCGCGACTAAAGACAGGCGAACCGACAGTGTTTCTTCGCGGCTTCAGCCGCCAAGCGGATAGCTTGCTGCTGGTTGGCGGGGGACTCGCTCCGCAGTAGCAGTCCGAGCAGAGAGAATTAAATAAATCAGTCAATTAAGTGACGTCAAGGACGTGACGTCACGGAACCTGAAGCCGAGCCAAAAAAAGGCATAGGAAGAGATTGGCGCGCAATTTGAAAGTACCAAAGACTAAAGAAGTTAAGGCAGTCAATTAAGGTGACGTCAAGGATGTGATGTCACACAACCGGAAGTAGAGGCGAAAAAGAGCATAGGAAGGGATTAATTTGAAAGTACCAAGACTAAAATAGGTAAACAAGAAGTGAAATAATGCGACGTCATCTTTTCTAAATGGCTCACCGACAACGCTAAGAGCGGGAGCCTGCTCCGGTTCCTCACGGAAAACCATTTACATGAGTTTATATAATATGTCTTATGGCAAGTTTGCGTACAAAAAAAAAAAAAAAAAAAAAAAAAAAAAATAATGCGACGTCAAGGATGTGACGTCACGCAGCCGGACGTATAGAGCTGAAAAAGGGCCTAGGAAGGAATTGGCGCGTAATTTGAAAGTACCAAAGACTAAAATGGGTAAACAAAAGTGAATTAAGCAACTAGAAGCAACCAGAAGGAACCAACAGCAGCATCCGTGCTTTCGTAATACTCGAATTCAGATTCTGTAGTGCTCTTTAATTTTTATTTATTTATTTATACAGAGTTATTTATACAGCACCCTCACTGGGGCATTATTGTAGGGGGAAACAACAGAACAACGGACAGATAGTACAGAATAAATAAGGCAGATGATGCGATTTACTATGTACACAGAAAAACCGAAAAAAAAAAAACCATTCACTATGGCAAACAAAAGTAAAACAAAAATGAAAAGAACCAATGTAGGCAGAAGCATGGCCAAAGCACACTCACACACAAAATGAGAACATTTTACAATGCAGCACTTCTTTAATAATAAAGCTTTGAGAATACTCAACTTAGGGCATGGAGCAAGAACCTTTAGGACGCTTTTTGCGGCGACCAGAAAAGGTCACAAACCCGCGGAGCCATTATCATGCTGGCGGCACCTGGTGTCCTGGAAAGAAATTACCGCCGTTTCGGTTGCACTCGCGCTTTCTCCTAATATAGCAGCTTGCTGTACAATGACATATCAGGTCAGGTAATTATGTGGTCAGTGAATTGCACGCTTGTTTGCCTAATCTTACTTCAGTCATCAGTTTTTTTTTTTTTTGTATATGAAGTGTTTAATTCGGGAGAAAGTGGCGTGAATAATGCCCATTGGTTGTGGTGTTGCGAGGGTATTGTCTTTGGGTAAACAGTAGTTTTGGCGGGAATCGCTCGGTATCGGTGTGCGTGATTGAGAGTGTGAGGCTTTCGGTACAGTGATATGAGAGATCGACACACGCTTTATCTTCGACTACCTCCGCTATAGTTTGACTTTCGTGGTACCGTTACTCTCCGAGATGTATCCGTTCCTTCTTGGGCCATGCCCACCACCAAGACAATGTCCCGGCCAGGTCACTTATGGTGGTGGTGAACTCTTTTATTGCGCCCAAAAACAGGGGACCAGTCAAAGAACCGGTTGCGATGACTTAGAGGAGGTCGGCGGGGATCCTTTGGGATTCCGCGGCCTCCACCGCGCGCTGGATAAGCCAGCGTTGGTCTGCTGGCTCGGAAGTACACAAGAGAGACTCCCACGTCTCTGGGGTGTTTGTGTTGTCTGTGTTGTAATGTGTACAAGTCCACACCATGTGTATGAGTGTGGCCGGAGTTGAGCAGTGTTTACACATGGGGGCTATCTGATCCGGAAAGATCCTGCTGTATAAGAGGGGGTGTGGGAAGCTGCCAGTTTGTAATTTGCGCCATTTGGACGGCCTCGCGTCTTGTTAGATCGCGGTGTGCGGGAGGATATGTGCACCTTTAGAGTCGGTAGTGCTGGAGTATGTCCGTGTAAGTGGTGAGTAGAGAAGCGCGTGAGATATTAGTGTCAGCGGAAGCAGGGTGGCTAATCATACTCTCGGCTCAGCAGCTGAGATCTCGAGCAAGAGTGTGTGCCTGGGCGTTTCCGCTGAGCGACTCGTGGGCTGGAGCCCACAGAAGTAAGCGAGATGTGGAAGAGGGTGCTGTAGAACGTAGAATGTGTAACGCCTGGCAAGAGATACGGCCAGCATCGTAATTGCGAATAGCCTGTTGAGAGTCACTGATGACGACTTTGGTATTAGGGTCGGCTAGAGCTAGCGCAATGGCAACCTCCTCAGTTGCGGTGACTGTTTCTGCATTGCGAATGCTGCAGGTTGTGTACCAGCTGCGGTGAGGAGCGAGAGCTACCGCCACCATCGCTGGCCTCGATGGATGGTACGTAAGAGGCGTCCGTATACGTGACGTCCGGACGTCTGCTGAAGCGTTTCTCGAATTGACGAGCCCGGTCGGCCCGTCTCTCGGCGTGGTGTTCCGGGTGCATCCGTTTGGGAATGGAGGAATGCGGAGATTTAGGCGATATTCCGGTGTAAGTTCAGCGTAACAAGGGGCCAATCTCGGCGGGGAGGTCCCAACTTGCTGCAGTACCGCTCGGCCAGCGTGTGTGAGTGAGAGCCGCTCATACTGGGCGGTGAGGGTTGCCTCGATCAGTTCGCTCACGGTATTGGAGATTCCGAGAGCCGTGAGCTTATGGGTAGCTGTGGACATTGGAAGACCTAGGGTCGTCTTGTATGCTTTTCGAAGTGACGCCTCTAGCCGTTCGCTTTCGGCACGAGTGAGACGTAAGTAAGGTGCAGAGTAGGTGATGAGGGAGCAGATGAAAGCTTGAACGAGGTGCAGGAGGTTGAACTCTCGCATGCCATGATGCTTGTTGGAGATTCGCTTAAAGAGGCGTCCGATCTGTACAACCGACTGGTCGATGCGTTGGATGGTGATGCTGTTGCTGCCGTTGGCCTGTAGATGCAAGCCCAAGATCCTGATGTTGTCTGTTCGAGGAATCGGGTTTCCTTGCACCTGGAGGCTGATGTCAGGAAGTATGTTTGAAGGGCGTCGTGCCGGGGAAGGGATGATGATATACTCGGATTTTGTCGCCGATCAAGTGAGACCAACTGTACTTAGATAATCTCCAATCCGTTCGATCGCGGTCTGTAAAGTCTCTTTAATCTGGCCGTCACTGCGCGCGTGATCCAAAGTGTGAGGTCGTCAGCATAAATGCTGTGATGCAAGTGGGGGATGTCGGCCAGTAGCTTCGGCAGGCCTATCAGTGCGACGTTAAAAAGCATCGGCGAAAGTACGGCGCCTTGCGGCGTGCCACGGTTTCCCGGAGAGATGATGGAAGGATCTTCAGGGCCGGCTTTAAGTTGCACTGTGCGGTCGGTGAGAAAGTTTCGGATGTACGCATACATGCGATGTCCAACACCGAGAGCCTGAAGTTGTTGAAGAATCGCTTCATGGAGCACGTTGTCGAATGCCTTGGCAACATCGAGGCCGACGATGACTTTCGTGTCTAGTGTACGTCTCATGACTACCTGATGATGGAGAAGAAGCATAATGTCCGGGCCGCTAAATGAGGGCGGAAGCCGAACATTGTGTCTGGTAGAAGATGGTTGTCTTCAAGGTATCGTGAGAGTCTGGTCTGGATAACGTGTTCCATCAGCTTTCCAACGCAGGACGTGAGAGAGATGGGACGGAGGTTGGCCAAGGTTGGTGGTTTGCCCGGCTTGGGGATGAGGACTATATTGGCGCATTTCCACTATTGAGAGATGGTACCGCTGGCCCAACATTCTTGAAAATAGTCGGTAAGAGCATGAATGGATGCGTCGTCTAGATTCCTAAGCATTTTATTTGAAATAGCGGTCAGGGCCAGGCGCCGAAGTCGTCTTGAGGCGGTTGAGTTCTGCTCGGACCTCCGCAAAAGTGATTGGAGCGCATAGACAGATTTTGTCCGCGCCCTGATAGAAGGGGAGGTTGGCTGTTGGTTCAGGGTGGATGTAAGTATTTATAAGCTCTTGTTTGAGCTCGTCAGACGTGCCAGGATACTGGTGGAAGATTCGCTCGAGCTGTTGGCGTGTCTGGAGCTTGCCTCCTGCTGGGTCGAGTAAATGTCGAAGGAGGTTCCACGTCTTACGAGCGTTTGGAGTCTTGATCATCTGGTCACACATGTTGTGCCAGCTCTATCGAGTGAGTTCTATTGCATAGTTCTCGATATTCGTATGTGCGCGCGCCAGTCTACACCGGATATTGCGGTCCCTTTTCCGAGTGGCAAGTAGAGCTTCGAGCGACTTCTTGCGCTCCCACAGATGGGTGTAGTAGCGGTCCCAGTGTGGGATACTGTCCTCTAACTCGACGGTTTGAGTGGCGTCGGCCACTTATTTGACAATTTCGGTTGTCCACGCCTTGATATCAGTAATAGCGGGAGGTTTGTCCTGCTGTTTCCTGTGCGTCCGGAAGGAGTCCCAGTCAATCACCTGAGCCGGCCGCGTACATTGGCTGGTGGGCTCGTGTATTACGATTTCGAGTACGAAGTGATCACTCCCAAAGTTTTCGTGAGTGTGACACCAAGTCGCTTTAACTCCGGAGGTCGTAAAGGCAAGATCCGGCGTTGTATCACGGTGTAGGCCCGTACCGTGTCTAGTGGGGTAGGACACGTCCGTAATAAGGGTCAGCTGGTGCGTATGCCAGCCATTCCAAAGGCATCGACCTTTAGCAGAGTCATAGTGGTAGACCCAAGCGCATTAAAGTCACCGAGAATGAGGGGTTGCCCCTGCGCCAGCTGCTGGGCTTTGAGGAAAAGCGGACCGAAAATATCCTTATGGGCTCGGGGAGGGCTGTAGACATTAATTATAAACAGACTAGTGCAACGTTTACGCGAGGGTCGAGGTATTATTTCTAAGAAGACGTATTCGGGGAAAGTTGTATCTAAATTGTGTTGGAGGACAGTGACATTACGTTTGACGAGAGTAGCTATTCGAGGCTTTACTCGTTCCGATAGGTATGTACTGTAACCGGCAAGTTTCGTGTTCTTGTCGCATTCCTGGAGAGCTATTAGTTCGGGGCGATCACTCGCGGCGAGGAACTGCTGGAGGACCGGATGCTTACGCGCGAACCCACGACAGTTCCACTGCCAGATGGTGGTGTTACCCGAGCTGCTCGCCATGATTAGGCTGGGATAGTTGTGGGGTTTGAACGGGTGTCGGCGCAGAGGCCGCGGGTACCATGGCAGCGATGAGTTTGCCCTGTGCTTCTATAGCTTTGCTCAGCATCTCAAATTGTTGCGTGACTTAGCCGATTGTGTGGAGTGAGCGTTCGATGTGTGCTTCTAAAGCCTTGATGCGAGTTTGACTGAGGTTGCAGCTTTCCTCAACTTTGGCAAAACGCGCCTGCTAACCCTCCGCGGGTGAGTCGGTGTCGGACGTTGCTTTGCATTTTTGTGCGGATCGGTTGGGAGGAGCGATATCCATAGGTACTGATTCATATGAACCCTGCGGATGCGGGGGAGACGGAATTAGTGCGGCCGTTGGCTTTTCGAGAGCCTCTACTCTGAGTATAAGTTGTTGGATGACTGCTGTCAGTTCCATAATCGCTTTTTGTGTGTCTAGAGTAGTGGGAGTCCCTTCTTGCGTACTCACAGGTTCTTGACGTTCTCGTAGATCGGGTAGAGATGGTGGTAGCCCAGGTGGCTGCTGCAAAGGATGAGGAGAGTCCCCTGTCTGCTGGACGACTGCAGGTGGCCCGGGATTGGTCCGGGAGGTCCTCTAAGAACCCATCCGTGGAGCGGGAGACTTGAGGGTGGAAAAGAGCTCGAGCGATCTCGGAGCTGCCGCTGCTGGCTATTGGAGCGTTGCCGGTCCCATCGGCTGGTGCGCTGGAGTGTGATCCGCTTGGCAGTCTCTTGGGTCTTGAGTTTCTCTTCCTCAGCATTTCGAATTTTCTCCCACTTCCTGCGCTTGACATCGCAAGGAATCCTGAAGATTTCCCTGCAGCGACTATCGCCCGTGAGATGTTCTTTGCCGCACAGGCGGCAGATTGGTTTGCACGTGTAGTCGTTGGTAGGATTGGATAGTCCGCAACCTCTGCAGTTGGTAGTTGTGCTTGCACAAACATCGGCTCGATGACCGAGCTCGCCACAGGAATAGCACACCTCGTACGTCTTCTTGAATAAGTTGCATCTGTGGCGACTATTGCAAAAGTAGACCCAGGTAGGCACTTGGCGCTGAGAGAATGTGATGAGTACTGCGGTGGTGTTCCCGACCCGCCGAAAGACCACAATGGGTGGGTTACGGTTGTCTTGTAACTCTGCTTGGATTGTATTACGATCCAGTCGGAGGTCGACGCCGCGAATCACACCACGGCTCGAACTATCTGGAGCGCAGTAGACTGATATCTCATACGCCTTGTTGTCAACGGCGATCTCTTTGAGTTGCATCACCCGTTCAGCTCTTTCGACGACTGGGGTGCAGTACGCGAAAGTATTCTGGATCAGGTTAGCTTGTATTAGGTCTTCGTGACAAACAGCGTTCCTGGTGAAGCGAGCAGCAGTGCAAATCGCTTCCAGTAGTTGGTAGGTTGTAATCTTGGAGTAGCAGTCCGCCCCGTGGGCGCACAATTAGCTTGAGAGCGTTGCTGGGTAAGCGAGGCTGTTCGATGCTACAGATTTTTTGGCTAGTAAGCGTCCTCGCTGCCGAGGCGTGAGTTCAGCTTCCGTCTTCGCACGTAGCCCATTGTCGATTTGGGACGCTTGGTTCGGTCCCGCTTTGTCTCCAGGGAAATTTGGCACGGCAGGCCCTGATGTTCGCGCTTCCCGGAGCTTGTTTACTTTAGTCAACCAATCACTGTCTGCTAATTCTCGAGAAATTGGGATGCCTTCTACGGTCACCCTCATGGTGAACTACGGCGCGCGGGCACGGTCCACGGCGCAGCCCAGCTGGCGAACGCTGCTGCGACGCAGGTGGCGAACGCCACTGCGACGCAGCGCTCCGTATTCTTCGGCGCGGCGCAGTAGGCCTAGCGAGGCATCTGGCTTGGTCACGGGGAAAAGTTGACCTAAAATGGTCAAAACTCGTTGTACGTACTTCTGGTTGGTGTCCCTGGATTCCGCTCGTCTTCAGGAAACCGGGGATATCAACGCAAGTATAGTAGGGTCTCACTGTCTAGGGTAAAAACACGAAATCAGCGGAGCTTATGTGGAGTTCATCCGTTGTCCTCTGCCGCCAGGTGGCGCCACGTTTGGCGCCGCTTTACTGGCAAGCCCATCTCTTAAAATAATTTCTTGCTTTCCGCGACGCCTTCAGCAGCGGAGCTAGCTGACATCAGGTGCATCGCACCGGGCAGCAGCTGTCGGAAAAAAAAAGTTCGCTTGTATCACTGTACTTATTTCTACAGGACCTCCGTATTGGCCGAATAATCCTCGCAATTTAATCGTGACTGATAGTCCTTTGTAAAAATAGCTATGTAAGCGAATGAGCAGCGATCTGCGATAGCCAAACTCCGACGTTTTTTACAGCGTCAGCTCGTTCCGAAGCGCCTTTCGCTGGCGCTTCGATGTGAAACCAGCTAGGGCTAGCGACGTCTAGGGTAGGCGGGGAGCGGCGCAGTATGTTCCCGGTGCGCCATCGACAGGCACCGTTGCCGTAAGCCCTACACTTGTGCAAGCATGCTGTTGGGGCCTGTGTTTAGCAGGCAGTCTCCATTCGTACACCGGTGAGGTAATTGTAACATGCACCAACGAAGAAGCCATCGAGTAAAGCGAGCAGAAGCGGAGTTCTTTCTCAGGGCACGGCCGGAAGCGGCGGCGGCGCTGTTCAAGTCCGGCCATGGGTCGTCACTGCTCTTTGCTTTGCCGACTTCACGTCAGAGTTGTTTGATGACGTCATGTTGTTTACCTATGTACACGTTTTCGTCACAGAGATGTCGATGCCAATGGGTTTTGAAAAACAGAGTACTTGCCTGGCTTGTTTTTAAAATCAAATTAAAATATCTTCGCGGAAACGTACGAGGTTGGGATTGCTTGGGCAGCATCTCTGTATAACAAGGAAAGCAATCGTATTCCTTCCGACGCTTCAAAAAATGTCTATACTCCTTTAAGAACATTTATCGGACTGAGACGCTCAGCCGCCCAGCTAAGCCAAATTTCGCCTCCGCTCTTCCGCCGGCACCGCCGGCGATACCAGCCGCTGTCATGGAAGTAACGGCTGAAGGCCACACCGTTACCGCACAAGAGCTACTGTCAGATGATTGGACACCAGTCCTGTATAAAGCCTATGCCTCCCGACAAGCCAGTTCGCCGAAACCACCTCGCCACTCCGAGAACGCTACCTCCGAGGCAGTTAACCCGAACGCCAGGAACGCGGCGCGCGACGCCGCAGCCGCAACCTGGAGCGGCAAGGTGCCAGCCCGTCTACCACCTGCGACCAAGGAGGCTCGTCTCACAGTGCAGCGCAGCAAGCAGCTGCCACCACTCCCACCCAACGCTATCCGAGTGGTCGTTCGCCCGCGAGGTGAACTACGACTCCGAGACGTCCCAACACCTCGACTCTGGAAGGCAGTGCAGAGCCAGCTCCAAATTGCTCTACCGGACGACTTCTGCCTGCGCATCCACCCGACCAACAACACTTTCACCATGGCAACAACACACATCCCAACGGCCGAGACACTCAAGACGCTGACCTCCCTCACCATTGGCAACCAAACCTACCCGTGCGCGGCTTACGTGGCACCTCCACCGGGCTCTACCAGAGGAGTCATGACAAATGCCTATGATGACGAGACCCCAACGCAACTTTACGAAGACCTCGTCAGAAGAAATCCGGAGTATACCATACTAGCAGCCCGACGCATGGGAAAGACGCACTCCATTTTGATCACCTTCGACGCAAACGCAGTCCCACATTCCAACAAATACATGGGAGCCATCCACCGCTGCACCCCATACCGCGGCAGTCCGGACGCCTGTACTAATTGCAGACAGCCGGGTCACCGTCATGACGTATGCACAAGCCCCAGGACCAACGTTTGCCCCCGCTGTGGAACACGACATTCTCAACAAGACCCTCCTTGTACGCCCAAGTGCATTTTGTGCGAGGGCCCTCACCTTACCGGTACGGGATCGTGCAAGGGGCGAAACCTTCACCAGCCACGGAAACAGCCAAGCCACCTACAAACGCAGCAGCAAGAATCGGTCGCATCCAGGGACAATTTTCTCCAGCTGTCGTCCGGACGCGCCCAGCCCAGCCAACATAAGCAAGCCTGGACAGTGCCGCTGAAACAAGCCTGGGACACCCCAAACTCTTCTCACCAGCACACGACACCCCCAACAGCTACTCTCAATCTACAACATGCCTTGGAGAAATCCCAAGAGGAGGCAGCGGCAGCCAAAGCAGAAGCTTCAGTAGCCCGAGCAGAAGCCATCGCCCTTCGTCAGCACATCGCCAAACTGGAAGCCCAGATAAGTGCTCTTGCCACTGACTCTCCCATTCCCCCTGCCCCCGCTCCTACCGCATCCCAACCTCCACCACCCCCAAACCCACCCACCGCACACACCTTGCCGAGCCACTCCCACCTTACTTCTCCTGATTTGCTAGCAGTGGAGGCTGACACAGAATCCCCTACGAATTCAACTCTGTGCACGACGCCCCCTCCCTCCACCCCCATCTTACTAGACGACATACAAACCCTGCTTGAGTCCCTTGCTAAACGCCTTGAGGCAAAATTGCAGGACGCTATCACTCACATCAACCAGAAATGTGCAACCCTCAAAGACGCTGTAATCCACATCACAAGACAATGCTACTCTTAATCACCGATTCGACGTGCTAACGCAAGGATTCTCTGACCGCTATAACGATCTTGAATCCCGGCTCAATTCTTACGCAACGTGTCTCCCAAAGCGGGACCCCACCCCAAATAGACGAAAGAAGCCCAAAGCACCGGAAGGACAAGACAATCCTATCCCTGCCGTAGCTCGTGACTCCCACCCACCCGTTATGGCTTCTCCCCATATCGACTCTCATGATGGCATCTCCGAACCGTTACTTTACACTCTGGCAGTGGAACTGCCGGGGCTTTGGCCAGAAGCGTCATGCGGTCAACCAATTGCTTCCTGCGCTACGGGACCTGACATCCTTGCCCTGCAGGAACCCTCCAACCCGCTCACCCTCCCCGGCTATACTCCTATTCTGCCCACATCAGCCACACCCCCTCGCGTTCTAATTAGTAGCTCAATTACCACCATCTCCCATCCCCTAGCAATTCAAGATATTGATCACCTTTTAATTGAGCTTGTTCCGCAACACGCTCGAGCGAACAGCCTCTTAGTTCTGAATGTATATAGCCACCCTAAGTGCCTCAAAAGCAACTTCAAACGCCTCTTTACACTTGCGAAGCGCATAGCAAACAAGTGCCCCTTACTCGTCGTAGGAGACTTTAACGCCCCACATAGTTCCTGGGGTTACCCGCACGACACACCAAAAGGACGGCGGATGTGGTTAGCCGCGCAACAAACCGGTCTCTCTGCTCACCGACCCTACCTTTCCTACGCGCACGGGAACCAGTGTCTGCAGAGACACTACACCAGATCTTACGTTCGCACATCGCCTCCCTCATGCCACATGGTGCAACACACAAGAGAATCTAGGTAACGACCATTGCATCATCAAAATTCTCTTACACATTCAACTATCCCGCAGGCCTCCCAGAGGCTCCACTTTCACGAAGTGGGACTCTTTCCGATCACGTAGAGCAGCCCGCGCCTTCGCCCCCATCACGGACATCACTGAATGGTCCAAACAACTACAAAGTGATGTCCGATCCGTAACTCTTCCCCTACAAGAGGACTTCCCAAGCGACACAGTTGACTCCAACCTCCTACATTTACGGGAAGCTAAATCAGGCTTAGAACGACGCTGGCAAAAGCAGCGTTGGAACCGCACACTTAGACGCCGCCTCGCCCGTCTTAACAGAGAGATAGAGGCACATGCAGCGACTCTTTCACGACAAAACTGGGAATCACTATGCAACAAGCTAGATGGCAACATGAGTCTACCTCAAACCTGGAACCTCTTTCGACACTTAATAGACTCCACGCAGTCAAAGACTACCCAAAGACATAACCTCACCAAACTCATGCATTCTTCCGATACACCTCCACTGGAACTTCTCCAAAAACTTAGACATCAGTACTTCCCTACATACCCTCCTGTAACGCACCCCGATTATGCAGGCCCCCCTAACGACCTCCTCGACCAACCCATTACAGAAGCAGAGGTTCAGGCTGAACTCCAGAAACTTAACACATCCTCAGCCCCCGGTCCAAACGGGGTTCATAACAAGGCACTCCGGAATCTCGACGCTCAATCTGTTGCCGCCCTTACTGAATACTTTAACGTGTGCTGGCAAACGGGCACCCTCCCACCGCAATGGAAAGAGGCCAAAATCGTCTTAATACCCAAACATGAGAAACCTCTGCTCACCTCTAACCTCAGACCCATCTCCATCACTTTTTCTGTTGGAAAGCTCATGGATCATGTACTCCAGACTAGGCTGTGCCAGTACCTAGAAGGCAACAATCGTATGCCCACTTGTATGTTTGGATTTCGTCCTGGGCTTTCCACACAGGACGTCTTTCTACAGCTAAAACAGCACATTCTCGACTCCCAAACCTACGACACCAAAGCTATCCTAGGTGTGGACCTCACTAAGGCATTCGATAACGTTACGCACTCAGCTATCCTACAGAACCTTAGAACCGTGGGAATCGGCGCCAGGATGTACAACTACATCCGAGATTTCCTCAGCCACCGCACAGCCACACTTACCTTCGGCGACCACCGCCTCCCAAGCATCACGCTGGGAGCACGAGGTACGCCTCTCCCCTATTTTATTCAATATAGTACTTCTTCACCTACCCCAAAAACTAGCTCAAATCCCCGACATCCATTTCAGCCTCTACGCCGACGACATCACTGTCTGGACAAACCACGGCAGTGACGCCGAAATAGAAGAGCACCTACAATTGGCACTACCTACCATCGACACATACGTACGGGAGCGTGGCCTGACCTGCTCCCCTTCAAAATCAGAGCTTTTTCTCTACCGCCCCAAGCAACAGGACAACGTCAATCCTCCCATCTCCCTCACGCAAGGTACCCATTCCATCCCACTAGTATCCAAAATCCGAGTGCTAGGGCTAATTCTCCACTCCCATGGCGCGCACGGAGAAGTCATAAAGGCTCTCCAAACACACGCTCAACAGGCCACCCGACTGATTCGCCGCATAGCGAACCGCCGGGCTGGCCTACGCGAGCGAAACACCCTTCGCCTCACCCAGGCTTACATCGCCGCACCGTATATGCCCTTCCATACCAACCCCTCCGACAGAAGGAGAGATACCGGGTTAACGCGCTCCTGCGGAGTTGCACGAAGATGGCTCTGCGCCTTCCCCCCAGCACATCCAATGATCGGCTTCTCAAACTCGGTGTCCACAACACCTTTGAGGAACTTACAGAAGCCACCTTTACGGCACAAATATACCGTCTATCGAACTCAGAAGCTGGCCGCGCTCTATTATCCAAATTAAACCTAAACCCAATTACACACTCTACCAAGGGTGTGTAATTCTATCTTCTTCTTCTATCTTCCGCTCTAACCTCAATATAGCCCCCCCCCCCCCCCCCCCCCCACCTCCCCAAGAACATGCACCCTGAGCCGGATGGGAACCGCAGAATAGCAAGGGCTCGGGCCCTCGACAAACAGTATAGCGAGGACCATGAGGTGGTCTATGTGGACGCAGCGGAATATACGTCAGGCCACCGTATGGCCCTGGCGGTAGCCGACAATCAAGCAAAACTTCTAACCTCCAGCTCAATCATCACCAATTCGGCCATAGAGGCAGAAGAGGCAGCCATCGCGCTTGCTCTGACTCTCTGCCAACATAATTATCTCTGACTTCAAATCTGCCATTCGCAACTATGCCAATGGCTACATATCTCGCACCGCTGTTCGCTTACTACGCTTCTGGCAGCCCCGGCACCCTGTAACCCTTACCTGGACGCCAGCACATGCCGGCCTCCCTGGCAACGAAGAGGCTCATTCTCTAGCCCGAGGCCTCTAGCCCGAGGTCGCTCAGAGCTAACCGGCGCACGATCAAGCACCTTCGACAGCTGGTGCGCTTCGGGTTGCATGAGGGCCATATGTGCCAAGTCCGCGTACGATACTCCCCTGTTGGGGCTGGGGCAGGTAGGTCACCGCCGCTTGCGGCGGGGGCTAGCCTGCCACCGAATTTTTAACTGTTGTAGGCCGTCATTGCACCAGCCACCGCTTCGGTGGTGGACGACAGCTGTTGTTGCGGCGCGCGTCTTTCTTTCCCTTTTCCTTTTCTTTCTTCTCTAATTTCTCTTCTGTCTGCACGAGGCAGCGGAGGTGGCTCAGCTACAGAGCCAGTAGCAGGCCCGTGCATTTTCTTTTCCTTCTTCCTACAGCCACAACAACAACGCACTGGGGTTGCTTTTCTCGTGAATACAACCTAGCGTAGTATCGGGGCACGAACGATTCTGACTTTGCTCTGGTCGTTCGCTGTCGCCTTCGCAAGTCTCGCTCTCTACAACGGATGCGCGCTCCTCGTCGGTCTGCTGGCTGATCACAACTCGCGGGCTGCGCACTTTCCCTGATCGGCACTTCGTTTTTCTGCGTGCCCTGCTCTACGACACAGCTGATTTCGGAAACCGCAATTTTGTCATTTCCTAGCTGGTTCCCATCTCCGTCGCGCTCTACACAAGCTTCTGCTTTTACCTCGAGAGGCGGTTCAGTTACTACCAGTTGCTCACACTCATTTGGTGGAGCTGTATCTCCTACAGCGCGCAGTTCACCAGCGTCACTTCGGACTTCTCGCCGTTGGAGCCGGCGCTAACCTTCTCAGCTAGTGGCTCGACCAAGGTAACACGATACTCTTCTGTTCGAGGCTCGGTCATCTCACTACTACGGTCACGTTGTTCGGCCGCTTCCCCAAGCTATGTCTCACACTGCGGTGCAAGTTCGATTTGCTCCGAAACTTCCGCACTGCCTAGCCATTCGCTTACAGCGGCTTTCAACTTGATACGCGAAATCAAAGTATGACTTGTCACAATGTTTCTCGCTCTCATACCTCTTCTGAAGATCATGAGGCGTTATCTGATATCGTATCAGCAATGACTCTTAGTTCATCGTAATTTTTCAAGCGGTCGCCAACCAATCGCTTGATTTCTTTCGACGCTTCAGCGGAGAAAAGAGCAACCAACTTCTGCGCACAACTATCTCGCTCGAAACTTTTACTTCTGCAGACATTCTCAAAGTCTGCCAAATACTCTGCCATATCCTCGGCGGTGAGGAACGGTGGTGGACCGTTTCGCGGTATTGAACCGTTACACTGAATGACATTGAAAGCTTTAATCTTTTCCACGCTCATTCCATGTGCTGAAATCTCAAGCTGCATCAGTTTCCTTACGCGGGCGTCCTCTTTGTACCCTACGTTCACGAACCTCTTTCTCGTGACGTTCCTTACGTTCACGTTCATCTTTCTCGTGACGTTCTCTACGTTCACGTTCACGTTCACGTTCCTCTTTCTCTAACCTTTCCTTACGTTCACGTTCCTCTTTCTCTAGCCGTTCCTTACGTTCACGTTCCTCTTCCTCGTGATGTTCGTCAATGATCTCAAGGCATTCCGAAAGCTCGTCATCTTCAGCTTTCAACGCAAGAATAGCCTTTAACACTTCTTTTTTTTTCTTAGTTTGTCTTACAAATTCAGACCCAACTCCTTCGCAAGCTCCAGCAATTTCGGTTTGCGCACCTACTTCAAATCCAAATCCGTGACTGTTCCGAGTGCTGCCTTCTCTATTGCCCACTATTGCCTTGCTGCAATTAACCCAGCAACAACGACAACACAATTACCAGCTCTGTTCTCTACTTAACAAAAGCCTGGCAAAACTCAGTAGAAGAAAGTCCCGCACTCACCAAACCTCGCAGCCAAAAATCCAACGCAGTCGTTCCGCTGCAGGCAATCAGTCATCACACAAGGCTCGTTGCACTGCTCCCGGCTTTCCGCTGAGCTGCTTGTTTCACGGATCACGCCTGAGACATCTCCGCTCTTCCCACCAGATGTTGCACCTCGGTCAGGTCTGGCTCATTCACCGACCACGATCGCGGCTTGGTCGTCGTCGTCCCTCCGCTGGTCGCCAATTGTTGGAAGACGGTATCGCCTGGCTCGTCTGACTCGTCCCACTGACCACGGTTACGGCTTGGTCGTCCCACCGCTGTTCACCAGTTATTAGGTTTGGGCTTGCGCCTGTGTATTGTACTGCTGCCACCAGTTATTACATGCGGCTCGCGGCCCCTCGGTAGTGTTGGCCAGGCGGCCCCATGGCTCGGCAGACGGCATCAACGGTCCCAGCAAAGACGAGGCGTCTTCTAACGAAACAACCTTTACTACAACATCATGAAGGAACGGGCAGAGAAGCTGACCCGGAGACAAAACAGACATGTTCACGCAGCTGGTGTCTAGCGTCGTCTCAACGGCGCGTCAAATGTCGCAGCGTTGTTGTTATTGTGGCTGTAGGAAGAAGGAAAAGAAAATACACGCGCCTGCTACTGGCTTTGTAGCCACCTCCGCTGCCTCGTGCAGATAGAAGAGAATATAGAGAAGAAAGAAAAGCGGAGTCTGCCGCTGCTTTTTATAGGCTTGCCAGTTCACAGTGAAAAGAAGAGCCCTGCAAGTTCAGACAAGAGATGACTCAATCTAAGGTGGTGCGACCGCATCTCCTCCACCTCCTGCAGACGGGCGAGGGCGACGCACTCTCCCTCGAGCGCCGGACTTGGCCAGCGTTTGCACACACACGCACGCACACATTTGGCGCGTGGCAAGATCACGCCGAGACTTACCCGAGGGAGGAAGCGTTGGGCGGCCGATGGACGGCGCCGAAATGACCGAACCGCTCGCTGTTCTGCCTGTTGCTATGCGGTGGCCGCGTCAGCTGTCACGCTTGTCGGTGGCGAAACGTAACACTGGAAACAGCTACACACTAATACATACCCCAACCTGAGTCTACTCAGTAAAATCCATCCCACAAAATATGAGAATAAATGCCCACTATGCGGGGAACCTCCTACGCTCTACCATGTTACATTGGCGTGTCAAAAAATACAGGTAGCGCCAATAAACACCACGCCAACACTGGAGCAGTAGGAGGCTGCGCTGTCCTGCTCGATGCCTGATGACCAGCTCAAACTGGTCGACAGAGCGCGCAAGACGGCAAAGGCCACTGGGGCCCTGGACTGAGGGCCCCAACCACGCCGGGAGAATTCCCTTTGGCTGAATAAAGTTTTTCCTTCCTTCCTTCCTTCCTTCCTTCCTTCCTTCCTTCCTTCCTTCCTTCCTTCCTTCCTTCCTTCCTTCCTTCCTTCCTTCCTTCCTTCCTTCCTTCCTTCCTTCCTTCCTTCCTTCCTTCCTT
This sequence comes from Amblyomma maculatum, assembly GCF_055883805.1. Taxonomy (NCBI): domain Eukaryota; kingdom Metazoa; phylum Arthropoda; class Arachnida; order Ixodida; family Ixodidae; genus Amblyomma; species Amblyomma maculatum. The sequence continues at coordinate 36,259,407 of NC_139351.1, read as the reverse complement.
CCTTCCTTCCTTCCTTCCTTCCTTCCTTCCTTCCTTCCTTCCTTCCTTCCTTCCTTCCTTCCTTCCTTCCACCGAATTTTTAACTGTTGTAGGCCGTCATTGCGCCCGCCACCGCCTCCATGAACGACGGCTGTTGCGAAGCGCGTCTTCTCTTCCTCTTCTTTTTCTTATCTATTTTCTCTTCTGTCCGCACGAGGCAGTGGAGGTGGCTCAGCTACAGAGCCAGTAGCAGGCCCGCGCATTTTCTTTTCATTCTTCCTGCAATCACAACAAAAACAAAATTTATCGCTGGTAGCCCGAAGAGCAACTGATGATACGAATAATGAAATAAAACAGCGCAACGAACGGGACGAAACACGAACAAAGGGAGACAAAGACACAGGCGCTGTCTCCCTTTCTTCGTGTTTCGTCCCGTTCGTTGCACTGTTTTATTTCATTATGCAGTACCAACTAGCCCGGCATCTTGCACTTCTGGTGATACGCTTCAGCCATTTGAGCACAGCAAAAAATAAAATGCGTGAGATGATCTTTAGCTTCTGCCGCCTGCCCGGGCGGCGTATTAGCAAACAATATCCCGTAGGAGCACTCGAGCAGACGACGATAGGGTGCCTCGATACCAGCTACATCGATACCAGCCCCGATACAGCTACATCGAGGCACCCTACGTGGATGGATGGATGGATGGATGGATGGATGGATGGATGGATGGATGGATGGATGGATGGATGGATGGATGGATGGATGGATGGATGGATGGATGGATGGATGGATGGATGGATGGATGGATGGATGGATGGATGGATGGATGGATGGATGGATGGATGGAATGGATGGAATATAGGAGCGTCCCCTTTGAAACGGGGTGGTAGCAGTAGCTATCATGCTAATTTTTCTCTATATATCTTAATTATTGATTTAGAATGGTTAGCTAAACCATCATTCCATTTATTAAATTTTTGTTCCTACATTACTAACATTATGTCACTTCTCTACTTTTAAGTCACCAATCTTCCAGTCGTTTTTTGCTAGTTTCCACCGCCGGTTTATTCAGCCGGCCACTGGTATCTCTAAACCCCAGAGCTTCAGGAACAGTGATTGCGCCTGCATCAACTTCCGGATGGATACCATTACATTCGAGTATAATATGGCCAATTGTTTCACTGGAATTTCCACATACAGCACATGCGTCATCTCCATTGTTAAATTTCTTTTTGTAGCTGCGTGTTCTAAGGCACCCTGATCTAGCTTCAAAAAGTAGGGCACTGCCTCTTGAGTTATCAAAGAAATCTTCCTTCCTGATCTGCATTTTCCACTTACGGTATAATTCCACACTCTGTTTCTTTTCCATCGAATTTATCCAATTTTTACCTTCGGTATTTTTCACCTGTTGCTTAATGCTCTTTATTTCTCCGTCCTTGTGACTAGCATACTTACTAGTTAGTTTCCTAGTTCTTTTCCTCCATTGTGAGTCCACGCTTTTTAAGTACAGGTATTTAAATACTTTAGCTGCCCATCTGTTACTGTCCAATTTCCTCAGGCGTTTCTCATATAATATTTTACTCTCAGCTTCCCGTACTTCGAAAGATGCCCAGCCCATATCTCCCTCTACCGCCTCATTTGTAGTTTTGCCGTGGGCACCTAGTGCTAATCGTCCAACGGATCTCTGATTTATTTCGAATGTCGACTGTACCTCTGATTTTAGGCACAAAACCGCATTTCCGAAAGTAAGTCCGGGCACCATAATTCCTTTCTAAATACCTCTCAAAACCTCATACCTATTGTATCCCCACAATGCCTTATGCTTCATTATCCCGGCATTCCTTCGCCCTTTGGCCTTAAGTGATTGCTCATGCTTTCCAATGTATGCCAATCCTTTCAGGTATTAGGTATTTCATGGCCTTGTATTTTAAGACCCTGATCAGTTGAGCCGTTTAAAACCATCAGACCCGACGTAACTGCGCTGAAACTGAAGCCTAGAGCGTCCCCTTCGTCTCCGCAATATTTAACTAGAGTTTGCAATTCTTCCAGACTCTCAGCTAGCAGCACAATATCGTCTGCATACATCAAACCGGGGAGGCGCTGCTCTACCGCCTTTCCACCTAATCTATATGACAGGTTAAAACCTAGGTTACTGTCTTGTATCCTCCGTTCCAGGTTTATCATATAAAGCATGAACAGCACCGGTGATAGAGGACAGCCTTGTCTTAATCCTTTGCATACTTTGACATCCTCCGTACTTCTTATCCCTTCCCACGTAATTTCTACTTTGTTATCCCGGTATATTTCCAGTAGAAACTCTATTATCTCATAACCGATACCTTCTTCTTTTAACATGTTCCACAGGAGTTCCCTGCTTACGTTGTCGTACGCCCCGTTTATGTCCAGGAAGGCCAAATACAAAGGCCTATTTTCCACTCTAGATATTTCGATGCATTGGGTAAGCACGAACAGGCTATCATCTAAGCGCCTACCATTTCTACAGCCGTTCTGAAGTTCTCCGAATATCTTGTTACTTTCTACCCATGCTTGCACCTTTAATTTCACCGCCTGCATGGCTAACCTGTACATAACAGATGTTATGGTAATCGGCCTGTAGGATTTTATGTTCATCCTGTCTCCTTTCCCTTTATAAATCAAATTCATTTTACTCTGTCGCCAGCTGTCCGGAATTTGCTTATTCGTTATGACTTTTTCCAGAGCTTTTAACAACGTTTCCTTACTTTTTGGACCGTGTTCATTAATCAGCTTGATCGGAATTCAATCTATTCCTGTAGATGTGTTTTTAGGAATATTGTTTTCTGCCTTTTTCCAGTTTAGATTGGTCAGTTCTAAGCTGCTTTGTATTCTGCTACCTTGTGTTGCTTCCTGATTTGCGGAGATTGCCCTATCGTCGCTCTTAAATGACTCGGCTATAACTGATGTAATGTAGTTCACTGCGTTGTCTCCCTTTAAACAATTTCCCTCGTTATCTTGAATCCGATCCTGCTTTCTTTGATTCTTCTTCCCTAGCCAGCTTATATGGTTCCAGAATTTTCTTGCTCCGCCTCTTGAGGCATCGTGTATGTCAGCCATCCAGCGATCGGTGGACTGCTTTATTTTACTTTGGACGAGGGCCTGTACCTCAAGTTTCTTTTGTCGATATGATTCCCATTTTTGGTCGATTTCCTCCTGAGATACCTGTGCTTTCTTTGCCACTCGGTGTTCCCTTGAAGCAGCCCGTCGTTGTTCAATAGCTTCCCTGATTCCTTTATTCCACCAGCTCCGTGGCTTCCTCTTTCCATTCTAGCGGTTTGCTACTTTAACCTCCTGAATTTTCCTCCTTATGAGTAGTTCTACCTGTTCATAATCCCAGTCTTCCATCTTTTCCTCTGATTCCTCTGAGCAGCGCCACCAGGCGACAAACAGTGGATATATTGTCTAAACGCACGGAGGAAGAAAAAAAACTAGGAGGGAGCGCCGCGGCAGAAAAGTGAAGCCTAGTCATAAAAAATATTATGGAAAGATTCATGGGAAATTAGCCGTCACGTGATACGGCAAGCGGTAGCCGGTAGCTGGTTTCGGTTGCGGTTTCGCTAACTTCGTTCTAAAGGAATGCCTTCGCGTGGCCTTCGCTACGCGACGCCTGCACTAGAAACCTGAGGCGCGCGCTGCGAGCAGGGGGTGGATGGAACTTCGGACTTTTAGACGGGCTGATGCTGTGGGGCTCCCCCGCCGCGCAGTGCACCCGTGTATTTCGCGAAGTATGGTTGAGTCCCCTCAGCTGCGCCATATGAAATGCTTGCGGGGCTTGGCGCACAAAGACGAAGCACGCGAGAACAAGAAGGACGAGGGGACGAATGCGCTGATCATCGCTTCGTCCTGTCGTCCGTTGTGTTCTTGTGCTCTGTCTCTGTGCGCTGAGTCCCGCAAGCATGGCATCAAATCAACTAGCCCAACAAAAAGTACTACCATATGAAATGCTGCGTGCCGGGATGCAAGAACTATACGGATATACCTCTCGGGGCTGTCGCTCCAACGGTGAGTATTCTGTTATGCGCACTCCTCGAGAAACGAAACGTTTGTTTGTCAGGGCATGTGCATGCATTGTTCGAGAAGAAAATCATTTGATTCATTTAGGTAATGCCGACCTCAAATACACATTATTGTTACGCTGAATGTCATTGTGGCGCATGCTGGGGGCGCAGGTGTTTTTCTGTTTCTGCGAAAGACACTGCCTTGTTCTGGCCTAACTTATAATATCGACGCCGAGGGCCGGTCGATATGTTGCGATCTTCTACTCTTTAGGAAGCCATGGCGGATATTAACGCTTATGCTTTCAATACTGTGGCTCAGCGCATAAGTTTCTTTGAACACTATAGCCAGCTTACTTGACTGTGACCAACATATTGTGCTAATGGGCGACTTCAACTGTGTTTGCAACCACATAGATCGTTCTAGGCCAGACGCACGCAGTGACAGAAGCGGTTAACATTTGTTCCGTTTTACAGAAGATGCAGGACTGGGTGATACAGGGTGTCTTGCTGGCTTCTAGATCATTCACCCACATTCAGGGGAATTCTCACGTCCGTCTAGACCGGATTCATGCATCTTGTACATTAGTTTCCCGCGGGCTTGTATGCGAAACTATACCGGTTTCGTTTTCTGATCATTGCATGGTAGTGGTCCGGCTTGGTGGCTATGACCATTCAAATTTTAGGCCGCAGTGGGAATTTTGGAAGTTAAACTCATCGCTATTAAATGACCAAGAATTTATCATTCGTGTGCGCTCACAGCTCCAATCATGTTTTTCCGGAAGTCTACCACTGTTCGGCGCTTGGGAAATGTTCAAGCAGGAAGTACCTGCGATAGCAATTGAACTTGGCTCAATTAAAACTTTCTCACAGGAAACACCAGGAGCAGGCACTTAACAAAAACTTGTGTAACCTGTGTGAATTACAATGTGAATCCTCTGGCTCATATGTGGACGAAATCGCTAGTGTGAAAAGTGAATTACAAAGGCATGATGCGGAGCGATACAGGGGTGCCTTAATTCGGTCTCGTGTCAAGCGTGCTTTGCATTGTGAACGCCCGACTCGGCAAGCTTTGCTTTGATGAACGTCATCATGCGACTGTAAAGCTGATTCTGGGATTAATGCGTAATGGCAAATTTGTTAAGAGTACGAAGGAGGTTACGTCCGCATTCGTGGAATATTACTCAATGTGTAGTGCCACTCCTCCGTGAGAAATTCTGACATTATTTCGCGTTACACATCCCTAGTGACCCCTTGATCAGAAGATGATTGTTCTGTAATTAGTAGCTCTTTCACGTAGCAGCAGGTAGAAACGGCAATTGATCAGTTACCTCTCTCAAAAACGCCTGGTCCTGATGGCATTTCCTCTGAATTTTACAAAGCTTTTGAAACTGTTCTTGTTCCTATCCTGCTAGATGTCTTCGTGATGGGTTTCGATCTAGAAGCCCTTCCCGAGACTTTTACAAAATGCCACACAGTCCTAATTCCAAAGAGCACTGATGAAGAAAAATTACGCTCAGTGGAAGGCTATAGACCAATCACACTGGAAAATGTGGATTGCAAGATTTTCGCCAAAATCTCATCAAATCGCCTACAGTTCGCAATGCTGGTTCTCATTGGCCCTCACCAGATGTGCGGCTTGAGGGGCCGCGCCATTCAAAGTAATGTACATATTGCGCGCACAATCCTCGAATCGTGCTCCTGTTCTCATTATCAGGTAGCTTTATTTCAGGTCGACCTCGCAAAAGCATTTGATCGAGTTCGTCATTAATTCCTGTTTTCTCTTCTGGAGCGAGCGAATGTTGGTTCTGTAGTACTGAAGGGGGTGCAACTTTGTCCAACTCGCCTGATTGCATATGGCCACCTATCAAGCCCTGTACCAATAAACTCTTCTGTGAAGCAAGGCTGTCCAATGTCTTTGTTGCTTTTTGCTCTTTACTTGGAGCCACTTCGTCTGATAGAGACAGAGAGAGAGGGAGAGAAGAACATTATGCCCTAGGTGGGCAGCCTCCTCAGTCCAGGAAGCCGTGGACCCTAGCCATATCCTGAGTCCGGCTGATCAGACTACGCTGATCCTTCAGGCTGGGGCTGGACAGCAGAGTCTCCCGCAGAGTCTCCCACTGCTCTTCGGTTATGGCCATGGTGGTTATAGTACCAGTTGGTCCCTTGCATCACCACACCATATGTTGTAGGCTGGTCGGTACGTTACAAAATGCGCATTCATATCTGTAGGTGGTGGGCGAGATTCTGTGTAATAAGGTGCCGTGGACGTGGCTGTTGGTTTGGATTTTTCGGAAGGTGACTGGTTCTTCTCTGGTTAGTTTCTCGTGGAGTGGGGAATATTTTCTTCTGTCAAGTCTGTAATGCAAGAGGATGTCAGTATATTTCTTGGGTACATCATGTGTGCTCCGAAACCCCTCTGGACGTGGTGCCCGGTTAGCATATCCTCGGGCTGAGGCATTGGCGGCCTCGTTTCCTTCCAAGTGAGTGTGTCCCGGAGTCCATATGATGTAGATATCTGGGAGGTGATGAGTTGTGGTGCGACGGAGGATTTGAAGCTTTGCTATGCTGGAAAGTCTTCCCTTTTGGTAGTTTCTGCATGCAGACTGTGGATCAGTGAGAATGACGACGTGCTCTTTGCTCGTCGAGACTGCCAATGCAACGTAAACGTAAACTGCTGTTCCTTCCCGAGGCTGTTGAACATTACCTTAGTCTTCTGCATATTGATTTTCAAGCCTACCTTTCTACTTTTCCTTTCTAGGTCAAAATCATTCTTTGCAGTTCATCTCCTGAGTTAACAAGGCAATGTCATCAGCAAATCGCAGATTACTTATTCTCCATCTACCCTTATCCATAACTGCCCCCCTTCCAAGTCTCTGAATACTTCCTCTTAGCAAGCTGTGAATAGTACTGGGGAGATCGTGTCTCCTTGCCTAACACCTTTCTTTATGGAATTGTTGTTACTTTCTTTATGCAGAAGTATGATTGCTGTGCAGCCACTATATATATATCTTCCAGCACCTTCACGTACGGCTCGTCTACCCCCTGATTTCGCAATGCCTGCATCACCGCCGACGTTTCAACTGAGTCAAATGCTTTTTCGTAATCAATCCAGTCCTATGTATAAGGACTGGTTTTATTCCGAGAATTTTTCTATCACCTGATTGATGGTATGGATATGATCGATAAAAGAGTATCGTTTCCGAAAACCTGTTTGATCCTTTGCTTGATTGCAGTCTAAGGTTGACCTGATTCTATTAGCGATTACCTTAGTAAATACCTTATACGTAACAGACAGTAAGCTGATTGGTTTGTAATTTTTAAGGTCCTTAGCGTCCCCTTTCTTATGAATCAGGATAATGTTTGCATTCTTCCGTGGTTCCGGTACCGTCGATGACACCAGGCACTGCGTATACAGGGTGGCCAGTTTTTCTGGCACGATATCCCCCCCCCCCCCCCCCCCGTCCTTTAACAAACCTGTAGTTATCTGATCCTCTCCAGCTGATTTCCCCCTTTTCATAGTTTCTAATGCTTTCTTGACCTCGTCCTTCGTCACTGATGGAACGTCTGACGTTCTTTCCCGACCTCCAATCTCATTACGGTCCTGACCACTTTCGCTACTGTAGCGATCAGTGTAGAACTCCTCGGCTACTTTGACTATCTTGGCCATATTCGTGATGACGTTGTCCGCTTTTGTCCCTTAGCGCATACATCTGATTTTTGCCTATGCCCAATTTCTTCTTCGCCGCTTCAGCTTCACCCGTTCTTTACAGCATGCTCAATTTTCTCCATGTTATACTTATTTATATCGGCCACTTTGCGCTTATTGATTAGCTCTGAAATATCTGCCAATTCTACTTGGTCTGCTGGATTGAAGCTTTCATATTCTGGCGTTTCTTAATGAAATCTTTCGTCTCCTTAATCAGCTTACCGGTATCCTCTCTAACTATCCTACCGCCTACATCTACAGCACATGTACTCAGTAATGATATCTGTAAAATTATTGTTTATTACTTCTAGGGTAATGTCGTCATCCTCGGTTACAGCTGAACATCTATTCTGTAGAGAGATCCTGAACTCTTCTGCCCTCCCCCTCACCGCTAATTCGTTGATGGGTTTCTTTCTTACTAATTTGTTGCGTTCCTTCTTCAGATTTAGACTAATTCGGTCACTGCATCGCACTTTTCCGATTACCTCTACATATTGCATAATGTTCTACTTAAGTTGAGGACAACCCAGAGGGCTATGGAACGAAAAATGGTAGGGGTAACATTAAGAGATAGGAAGCGTGCTGAGTGGGTCAGAGAAATAACTCAAGTTACTGACATTCTAGTGGAAATTAAGAAGAAATGGGCATGGGCAGGACATGTAGTGCGAAGAGAGGATAACCGATGGTCGCTTAGGGTAACAAACTGGATTTCAAGGGAAGGAAAGCGTAGCAGGGGACAGCAGAAAGTTAGGTGGGCGGATGAGATTAAGAAGTTCGCAGGGGTCAAGTGGATGCAGCTAGCACAGAACCGGGTTAACTGGAGAAATATGGGAGATGCCTTTACCCTGCAGTGGGTATAGTCAGGCTGATGATGATGATGATGATTGCATAATGGCGGGGGTTGAACACAGTATGAAGTCAATTTCATTTTTATACTCCCCGTTAGGACTTTTCCATATCCATTCCCGGTTCTTCCGTTTGCTGATTCATGATTCTTAAGTTATTGTGCTCTGGAAACTCAACTAGTAACTCCCCCCTGTTATTCCTAGAACCAATGCCATAGTCACCTGCTGCCTTGTCTCCTGCCTGCTTTTTCCCTACCTTGGCATTGAAGTCACCCATTAGTACAGTATACTGCGTCTTTACTTTTCGCGTTGCCGATTCTACATGTTCGTAGAAGCTTTCAACTGCCTGGTCATCATAATTACTCGTAAGTGCATAGCCCTGTACAACCTTTTGTTTATACCGTGTATTAGGCCTAATTGCGATGCCTGCCACCCTCTCACTAAAACTATAGAATTCATCTATATTATCCGCTATACACTTATTGACAAGGAAACCTGCTCCTAATTCTCGCCTATCCGGTAAACCTCGATAACACAGTACATGCCTCTCCTTCAGTACAGTATATGCCTCATTCGGCCTCCTAGCCTCACTAAGCCCTATGACATCCCATTTCATACCTTCTAGTTGCTAAACTGGCTTCACTAGCTAGGGTTCTAGCGTTAAACGTTGCCAGGGTCAGTTTCCAATGGCGGCCTGTCCAGCGGAGCCAGGAATTCTTAGCACCCCCTGCTGCGTCACAGGTCTCACCGCCGCCGTGGTCAGTTGTTCCGCAGCCGCTGGTGACTGAGGGCCCGGGGTTTTATAGAACTAATCATGCGAGGTTGCGGCCAATTACTGCACCAGGGGGGCAACTCCTGTTCTGGTGAGGGAGTGCGCTGCCGGAGATGTTCACCTGCATCAGGTCGCACCCCAAGCCTGTTTTTGCAATTCCATCGACACTCGGATTTTTTATTTTTTGTTTCTTATCCGGTGGAGAATTGTGTGGGACCGGGATTCGAGCCCCGGTCCTCTTGCATGCGAGGCGGATGTTCTACCGCTACGCCACCGCTGCACCTGCAGAACACAGCGCTATTACAGTACACTAAAAACAGGCACATGAATTTCACGCTAAATATAAGTATGGTCCGAAGTACAACCGCAAGAACTTTTCACTCTGTCCGCGGCGGCGTATCCTCCTGGCTTGTACTCTGCGTAGTGTCGTCGTAAGTTGTATCGACGGGCGTCAGTGCCTTGTTGGTCTTAATACGCAGGCGTGCGAGTCGTCGAGCTTCCTCTGCACGCTGCAGGTAGACGGTGACGTCCAGGTTCTCCTCGTCTGTTACGTGCGGCAGCATTGCATCGAGCGTGGTCGTGAGATACCTGCCATACACAAGCTGGAACGGTGTCGCCCTGGTCGTCTCCTGGACTGCAGTGTGATACGCGATAATCACGTAAGGAAGGATATCAATGGAGATTCGTGTCTTGTGTTCACCATCGACGCACGTGGCAGTCATGTCCACAATAGATATGTTTAGACGCTCCGTAAATCCGTGTGTCTGGGGATGGTAGGCCGTTGTACGTCGGTGTTTTCTATAACGATAGGTCAAGATAGATTGCGTTAGCTCTGCCGTAAATGCTGTTTCCCTGTTCATGATGAGCACTTCTGGGGCGCCGTGTCGGAGGAGAATTTGTTCAACGAAAATCGGTGACTTCCGGTGCGGAATCGTTAGGCGGGGCTTTTGCTTCAGCGTAGCGGGTCATGTTGTCGGTTGCCACAATGATATTCACTTGTTTCCCGTCGATTATGTTGGGAAGGCTCCGAGGAGGTCCATCCCTATTTGTTGAAAGGGCTTAGTTGGGATGGTATTGGGTTCAGAAGCCCAGCAAGTCTGACTGGAGGCGTTTTGCGTCGCTGGCACTCACGTCATGTTTGCACATAACGAGCAACATCGGTAAGCAACCGTGTCCAGTAATATTTGTATTCTGTGCAACGCGCGCGCATACCCGAGATGCTCTGCTGTCGGCTCTTCGTGCAGCACCCTGCAGAATCTCGTGTCTTAGGTTTTTTTGGCACTAGAAGCTGCATGGTTCTGTTGTCTGCGAAGTTTTTCAAGACGATTGACTGTTGAATGCGCATGACGATAAATGACGCCGGAACACTGCAGAAGGATAAACGATCTTTCCTTCGAGGTAATCAGCCAGGTCTTGGCAAAGGCGGACTGTTGAGCGTGGCCCCAAGTCCGCTTCATCTCCTTCAGTAGCAAACTTCGGATCAGTGCTGTCGTTTCCGATACGCGAGGAAAAAAAAAGAAAAAAAAAGTCCCATGTGGTTAACAATGGCGCAGAAGTCTACGGCCCCTGTGACGACACCTGTGGTGCCTTGCGGCACCGGCCTTTTATTGCAGAGATCTTGTCTGGGTCAGGAGAAATTTTATCAGCGCTGACAATGGCTCCCAGGAAGCTTGACAGAAAGTGCACTTCGTGCGATTTAAAGTGACCCTTGCTATTGTTAACTAATTAAGAACTTCTTGCAATCGACGATCGTTCTCTGCACGCGTCTTGCCAAAAACGAGAATATCGTCGATCATGTTCATAACACTCAACTAGCCTTCCAGGATACGGGACATCTGTCGCTGGAAGTAGTCCGGAGCAGTCGCAATCCCAAACGGGAGCAGGAGAAAACAGTAAACCCGAATGGAGTTATGAACGTTGTGTACTCTTGCGACTCGGGAGACAGCTTGACCTGGTGGAAGCTCGATGTGGCATTCAACTTTGAGAAAACAGTGGCATCCCCCAGCTGACCAAGGCATTGTTCGACCATGGGTAACATATGGCGTTCCCGCAAAATGACTCTGTTGAGGCGGGTCAGATCCACACAAATTCCGAGGCCGCCGGTAGTCTTCGGAACCACAACCAGTCTGGCGCACCAGTCCGTAGGTGTGTCGATGCGACGAATCACGCCATCTCCTTCCATTTTGTCCAGTTCCTGCTTGACCGCGCCCCGAAAAGGTAGCAGCAGGCGCCTGGGAACGCTTAATCAGAACGACGTAGCGTCTGGTTTCAGTCGGATAGTGTAGGCCTCTGGAAGCGTTACAAGTTCTTCAAAAAGACTAGTTACCAGACGAAACTGGCCGGATGCTTCTGGGGTTCTGAAACGTGGTCTAGAAACTTGCAGACTCCCAGGACTTGTATCGCCAGAAACCCTTAAGTTCTAAGAACTGGCAACACCTTTGTTACCTGGTGTTGTGCCTGGCCAAAGCCGCCTAGAAATTCAGCCGGACGCCAAACTTCTTCGGCGAACGCCTCCTTCACAAACTCTGGATACTTCTCTGCAAAGCACCAGTGCACTGGAGGCGAGCCGTACCAAAGGGAGAGAAGCGACGTGTTTCAACATGAGCTGAACGTCCAGACAGCACGGCGCGCCGTGGCCCTGACGGTGAACCCCTTCTCGCCCCGCGGCATATTTGAAGCGAGAGCGCAGCAAGCTCTCCCATTGGCCCTGCGAAAGTGCTGCCGTCGGATTGGACCATTTTGAGCGTCAACGGCTCTCGGCAACGGAGTCTCAAGTGCTTCCGTTCGAGACTCCGAGTGTGAGTTCGTCACGAGCGTCCATCGGGAGCAGTTCGCCCCCTGACAGTGCGGACACGGCGGAATCTCCCCGGCCGTCGCTGCGCGAGAACAGTCGCGTATGGCTATGTTAGCTTTCGGCCCCAGAGCCGATCTTGTTGTGTAAATACCTGTAAATAGTGTATAAAGCCTTTTCTTCATCTCACCAACGCCGACTCGGATTCATCGCTACCGCCCAGGGAGCTGACAGCCCTCGTTCACGAAACGGGTGACGAGCGCTGCGTTACCAACTCCTTGGCACAACCCTGTTGACGGTGGGCTACTGTGTGATAACCCCACCGGCACAACATTGGTGGCAGCGGTGGGATCCACTGGCACAACCCTGTTGACGGTGGGCTACTGTGTGATAACCCCACCGGCACAACATTGGTGGCAGTTGCGGGATCCACCGGCACAACCCTGTTGACGGTGGGCTACTGTTTGATAACCCCACCGGCACAACATTGGATGGCAGCTGCGGGATTGACCGGCGTCAGGCACCTCGGCGCGGTGAGTACCTGAAGTTTCCCTCAAACGCCAGACTTCTCTAACACACAGGGTAGCTTAGAGAAAGGCTGAGCGTAGCATTGTGTTAACCTTGCGTGTTTCAAGCCTACAGGAAGTGTTTTGAAAACCAGGGGATGCTGAGAAGGGAATCAGTGTGAGAAAGGCTTGCGCATCTCTTGCTAGGAGCGAGATAGCGAACGTATAGTGCACTATTCTAAAAAGGCAAACAACAAGAGGCCGGTGTAAAGATGGAGAGTTACAAGGTCACAGAACTTCTCCAAATTTGTGAGGAGTTGGGCATCGATTTGGGCTCAACAAAAAGAAAAAAGGAAATTCTTGAGATCATGCAGGCAGAAGAAGTGACGGTTGAGGAAGCCGCAGAGGCCTGGGATGATATTCAAGAGAGAAAAGGGAAGGAGGAAGCCAAGAGGCTAGAACTCCAAAAGCACGAGGAGCGTGAAAAGCTAGAACGCCAAAGGCGCGATGAGCGTGAAAGGCTAGAACTGCTAGAACGCCAAGAGCGCGATGAGCGTAGGTTACAACGCGAAAAGCTGTTTTCCCGCTTAAAGAAGCTTTGGCAGCTCGAGCTTTCGGCATATGAAAAAAGTGTTGAAAGGCAAGACGCTTTAATTGCCATTCAAGGTAACAGTTCGAAGCCGCGAGAGTTTCTGCAACCATTCCTCATTGCCGAGGATATGGCAGAGTACTTGGCAGATTTCGAGCGTGTCTGCAAAAGTAAGCGCTTCGAGCGAGATACTTGGGCACAGAAATTGGTCGCCCTTCTCTCCGCTGAGGTGTCGGAGGAAATCAAGCGCGTGTTAAACGTTGACTTGAAAAACTACGATTACCTGAAAGAGTCTTTACTGAAAAGACATCGGCTGTCACCAATGGAGCTTGGGGACAGGTATCGGCGTGAGAAAAACTGTACCAAAACGTACTTCGATTTGGCGTATCAATTGAAAGCCGATGTAACCGAATGGCTAGACAGTCAGGAAGTCTCGGAGCAAATTGTACTTGCACCAGAGAATGAGACACAGCTTGTGGAAGCGGCCGAGCAACGCGATAGCAGCAGCGAGCTGATCGAGTCTCGAACAGAAGTGTCTAGGGTTACCTTGGTCGAGCCACTGGCAGCTGAGCCGGTTGGAGCCGACTCCATCGGCGAGAAATCTGAAGTGACACCGTCCTGCACGCATTCCCACGTAGCTGTAAGCATTCCACCAATCGAGAGTGGGGAACTGGCAGTAAATCAACCGCCTGACAACTCAGAAGCAGCAGTTGTACAGCGTGGCGGAGATGTAGTCAGGCTAGGAGACGACAAATTGGCAATTTCCGAAGTCAGAGTCGACGTAGATCATGACACACAGAAAAACGAAGTTGCGCTCATGGAAACTGCGCAGCCCACGAGTGTTGAACAGCTAAGGCAGAACCATGACGCGGACGCTGAGAACCACACCTGTGAACTCGACAGCGAGCGACTAGACTGGAGCCATGAAGCTTCCTGTCCTGACGCGCTCAGTTGTATTGGCGAAAACAACCCTGGTGCGAACATGGACCTCATGCGATCCGAAGCGCCCCTGCTGTCGGACGAACGTGATCGCGCGCCGGTTAGCGCTGAGCGATGCTGCACACCGGCGGATCAGTGTAATTTGAGTGGCGAGCCTGCAGAGGATATGCCTAGCCCGGGGGCTGGCGTGAGCGAGCCTTGTCCTTGTTCGGACGCGACTGGCAGTGAGTCATACGCTGCTGGCCGCGATGTAGGCGCGGCGCCGCACTCGACTATGCCGGCGCCATACTAGCTCCGGTTACCGGCAGCTTGAAAGAGCTGGCACCAAACGAAAGAAAGAAAACATTCAAGTGCAGCCGCCGAAACGAGCGGAAAGGCAGGTGCATGAAAGAATGTTCTCATCGAAAGGTGAGAAAACGCAAACAATCGCGAAAGGAAAAGAAGCGGCGATCTAACCGGCACAAATGCACCCGTGCTGAGAAAATGCGCGTTTGGTGCGCAAAGCGTAAGGAACGAGACAGATCGTTCAACAAAGCGAGTAACTTCTGCTCGTCTGTTCTTTCACACACAAAGTGGAAAGAAAGGTCTCGTAGAGAAATGGACAGCCGAGGCTGTAGCGGAGGGAGGAGAGCCAAACCGCCCGAATACTGCTACGCATTCTGCCGCTTGAAGAGAGCAGCACAATGCGAACTCGGATGCTTTCAGTCATGCATTTGAGACATAGCTACCTAAGATGAGCGTTTCGTCGCTAACGGTGACTTTGTAGGCAGATCGGGGCAAAATTGAATGACCTCCTTACTTCCTCAGTTGTGCTTTACGGCCCAAGTGATTTCAAGGAGACTCTTTTCCCTTACTGATTATTAATCTTCTTTGCTATTTAATGTATCCTTAGTATGCAAAATTGTTGTTTGAACCTTGTGTACTGCATCCTATACACTTGCCTCTTGTTGTAGTGGGAGCGAAAAGGGGACAACAATTTAGCTAATTGAATTTGAAATTTTGCCTCTGTCTGGTGTTTGACGGGTGGCCGAGGGTACTTGCTTGTGTTGGGTGTTGCCTGTTGTCGGTCAGTTTTGCAAGCCGCAGAAAAGTCTACCGTTACCAGTGGCAAGGGCATCGGAGCGACCCGGGCGAAGTTGATCGGCGTGCCCCGGCAACAAGGCTGTCGGCAGAGATCCTGACCTGGCCAGTGGAACCCGAGGCACGTGAGGCTACCTGGCGCCCGGACACTGTACGTGAGCTGGGAGGAACCTGGCGAACGAGCGCGCCCGGCATCCGGGCCACATGCGAGCAGCTCGTCTTCCCGGCGCATTGTCTGATGGCGGGGGTGCTGTTGTGCCTGGCCAAAGCCGCCTAGAAATTCAGCCGGACGCCAAACTTCTTCGGCGAACGCCTCCTTCACAAACTCTGGATACTTCTCTGCAAAGCACCAGTGCACTGGAGGCGAGCCGTACCAAAGGGAGAGAAGCGACGTGTTTCAACATGAGCTGAACGTCCAGACAGCACGGCGCGCCGTGGCCCTGACGGTGAACCCCTTCTCGCCCCGCGGCATATTTGAAGCGAGAGCGCAGCAAGCTCTCCCATTGGCCCTGCGAAAGTGCTGCCGTCGGATTGGACCATTTTGAGCGTCAACGGTTCTCGGCAACGGAGTCTCAAGTGCTTCCGTTCGAGACTCCGAGTGTGAGTTCGTCACGAGCGTCCATCGGGAGCAGTTCGCCCCCTGACAGTGCGGACACGGCGGAATCTCCCCGACCGTCGCTGCGCGAGAACAGTCGCGTATGGCTATGTTAGCTTTCGGCCCCAGAGCCGATCTTATTGTGTAAATACCTGTAAATAGTGTATAAAGCCTTTTCTTCATCTCACCAACGCCGACTCGGATTCATCGCTACCGCCCAGGGAGCTGACAGCCCTCGTTCACGAAACGGGTGACGAGCGCTGCGTTACCAACTCCTTGGCACAACCCTGTTGACGGTGGGCTACTGTGTGATAACCCCACCGGCACAACACTGGTCCCTTAAGCTCGCCCTTGTGTCCTGAAGCTTGGCAGCTTATAATTTACGCATTGTGCTCGTGTAGACAGTTTTCTTTGCTTGTTAAACAGTTACTCGTCAAGACTACCTCGTGTAGGTGGTAGTCTTTGAGCGCCTAACGGTCACTCGTGAAGCCGGCAGTCAACGTTACGAGCGTATGCTCGAGTGGTCAAAAGCATGCATGTTTCTCAGCTGCAAGGTCTTGTTGCGTTTGGTGAACTGATGAGACATTCGTTTTCCTCCCCATTTTTATTCCTAAGGCTTCTGCGCTTGCTTGCAAATATAACAAATTCCAGTGGAGCGTACATCGCTATATTCCATGTGTAGCGTACATGTCGCTAGCTTATGTTGCTCACTTCGAGAGGTGCTCTCTTCTAGCTTTGTGCACCAAGCAAGGACCACGCCACTCAAATAACGAAGATAATCATAGAAAAATTGCTTAGGCCACAGCTAATCAACGCAGGAAAAATAGTAATTGATCAAGCAGCTTACCGGAAAAAAAAAGAAAAAAAAACCCTGCTGAGCAAGATAGGAGCTGCGTGTTTATAGTCTGGCGAGTTTTATCTTTGCGAATCGCTAGAAAACTACGCAAGTAGTCTTCATGTGGTGATTGAACTTTGTAAATAGTGAAATGTTTGTGTGTACTTCTTGATTGTGCTTGCCCATATTGTTTTTCTTTTTGTCCACCTCATGAGTTTTGTAAGTAAAGAAACATGTAAGTCTTTTTTTAAATTGCTCACAGGGTTTGCCTCATAATTTTGTTCAGAAAGTGACTAGTATCATTACAACCGGCGGATGTTTAGTGCCAAAAATGTTCTGATAAGTTTCGCATATATTGCTAATTATAGTGTGGCAGGCGTGTATGATAGTGCCGTTCTATAGTCTACTCATAATTCGTTTGAATTAACCCATTTGCTCGGCTTGGTCCTCTGCGTGTATAGACATAGGAGTAAAAATTAAAAATAAAAGCACTACACCCAGTCTGAAAACAAGACAATCTGAAACTCGCGTGATAATTGCACACATTTATGCTATGGCGGGCCGCGTAGTTTACAAACGAGGTAATACCTTCTCCTCACTTTCGATCGTATACGCTGATCCGTTTTTAACGGGATCGCTTCCGAAAACCTCGCATATACTCATATGACGGCAGAGGTGCCTGAACGTGCCCCGATTACCCTTCACCTTTATCGAACTATTTTTTTTATTGCAAGCTTGCCATAAGGCATTTATAAAAACACATGTAAATTGTTTTCCGTAAGGACTTCATCGAACTTGCGTACATACGATCTTTCAAGGCTGCTTTAAAACCGTGCGAGAGAAAAAAAATAGCTATCGTACGTGACATGCATCTAAGTAAGCAATAATCTTGTGGCTGTGGCGGAACCATTTAGAGATCGCATTCGTGCGATGGATGTTTATGTAAGTCGCCGCACTCGTAAATACTGTATTTAGAGAGTAATGAACACGCGAATGTACGGCGTGTATATACACACTGACAAAAAAAAAAAAAAAAAAAAGACGCAGAACCGCAGCAGAGAGCGCCAGAGCACGCATGCATGCTTCGGGCAGGCATGCAGCTTCGGGTAGTCGCTGCCTAACTTTGCGCATGTGGGCCTTATATTATTAGTAGTTTAACGATAGCGAAATTTTTGGCTGCCGTCTTGCCCGTGGCATTTTAAAGCTGGTAGCTCAACTGTAGTACGAACGCAAGCTGAGGAAACTCGTGTTTTATAGTTTGCGCCAAGCTGCGGCGGAACACTTGATGCATTAAAGTCCCTTGATAATTTGAAAGTAGCGACACTCTCCTCCGCGCCGCGCTTTCCTCCTCGATTCTCCTCGCGCGGCGGCGGCGAGCGCTGCGCACGACACGCTTTTTCCCCCTGACGCCCGCCGGCCGGCCGCAGCAGTGAGTGAAGCGCGAGCTTTTGGGCCAGGTCTGCGCTCCAGGAGTGCACAAAATTTTTGAAAAATTGCGAGAAAAGCATTGAAAATGCCGATAGTAAAGTTCATGAATTGATTGATTTCTTCTTAGAACTGTTTGAATGGGAAATACTGATAAACAAAGCTTTCAGGCGAGTTCTGTGCTACAGACACTTTTAAGTCTCATGATAAGGTTTTACTTTGTGCACTTAATCTAGTACTGCCTCTGACTTTGTGTTTGTTTTTTTTAGAGCGTGAAATCTGTCACCGCGGTAAAACTTCAGAAAACGATCCAGGCTGGTGCTTTGAACTTCAAGATTAGAGAAGGTTAAAGCAGGACTTAGTCTATTTCGCTACTGTCAAGCTATCTCTCTAAGCATAGTATATGTCACGTGATCAACCATGAGATTGGATTAATGGTTAATTGTACATGTATTTCAATCAATTACTGGGCCAAATTGATATTTAGTAAATTGCAATTAAAATCTAAATTTTAGCTGCAACACCGAACCGTATACCGTTGGAAAGCTTAGGCCAAGTGTAAGGGCACTGTGCTAGTTAGCGATCCGCGATAATCTGCGTTCATTAGTTAATTTTGTATAAAATCAAATTTTGAGCTGTTCCTTGCTGCTTCGAGGCAAGGAACAGGTTTGCCACGGCAGTCTTGATATGATGCTGATGGAGGAATTAAATAATTTTATGAGTACGTGGCCCCTCACTGACTTCGCGTGTGGTTAAAAGACAGCAGGATACACTGGGAGAAGTGGTGGGCCCTATTGCCGATACACTGAAGTTCTGGGGCAAGCATGCTGTGGTCTCATGCGCTGTGTAAAAGAGCTTGATTTCATTGAACGCAACAATCAAATAAAAAATTACAAGGTGCACATAGGTCTTCAACGTGCGGAAATGAGAAAGCATATAACTGCCAATTCATTAACTATCGCTATCCTATCTATCACTATATCTACTAATGCCAGAGACCTATCGTAACGGTCACTATCCGCAACGAACACTATCACCTCACTATCCGGGCCTATTACTATAATTTACTATTATTATCCGTAACAGTCACCATCATAACCCATCACTATTCATAACCATCACTATTTAACCTGATGCCGTCCCATGACCCATTGTATACTTCAATTTTCATTGACTTACGTTGTCAGTCATATCTCTATTATCTCATAATATCTGACATTGACTTTTAATTCTTATACTTTCTTGTTTTCTCATAAATGGAGGTGGGAAAAGAGCAAGCCACATAAATAACTGACTACTATCAGCGCGAGGTTCATGTCTCTGTCGAGGAGGCTTCCTTTACTTCAGGACAGGTCGGTGAGAGAAAATTGATGGAACGGCGTTTGGTCTGTTTTTTTTTCGAGTTCGTGTAATATTGGCGGCTCAAACTGGTCTTCAGTGAAATGTAGCTAGAACATAGAGCGATGAGATAATTACTCAGGCTAGGTGAAAAAAAAATCTTGCATACGATTGAAATGAGTAATATGTTACAGTGTTAAGAACTGTTGCTCGCAAAATGTTCCCCTATTTTTACATAATAACTATAATCATCATTGATTGTTTAAGTTTCGTAAATATAGAAAATTGATGCAATGATTCCGGCTGATTTGACATCGATGGGATAACTTTTCTCGCAATAAATGAATACGCGGAATCGCGCTTTTAGAGCTCCAGCTTTCAAAGCGAAGGTAACCTGCCAACGCCTAGTAGTCATGGTCAAAGTGAAGCGTGTGTGATCATATGAACACCTCCTGCACATTGGCCGTATCCCTGATAAAACGAACGCATATTTTTTAACCCACGCGTGCGTCGAAGCATGGCAAGACACATTCAAGAATTGAAAAAAAAAAAATGTCATACGACGTAACTAGTGCAGATTACCCGCAATACCTCGGGTTTACTTGCCAGAGTTTTTCAGGGCCAGCATTCATTGCTCCCGAGTAACCGACGCACACTACAAGTAAAAGCTGGAAAGGCTAGCTCCTCTACAAGCCCGAATTTTGATTTTTAGTGAAGGATGCCAGGGATCCTAGCATAATCGCGACAAATGCAATCGAGAGACTGTAATTTTCCAGTTATTTCTGACAGCAAAAAGCAGATTATAGCGCCCTGTTTCTGACTGTACAGAAGTCGAAGCGTGTTAAATGATGGAGCCTTGGAGCCTCGCAGAATATTCAGCATGCTGCAGAGGACAACCTTATTTTTATACAATGAACATGCTGCCGCCGCAAAAATATTGAGCAGCAAGCAGGAATAAAAAACGCAGCGTCAGGTGACGCGTTATTACGGGGAGTGAGAAAGGCACTCGACGTCGCAAACAACTCTGTTGTTTCTAGGAATAAACGTCTTTCGACTAATCTTGTGAATCCATTGACTCGTGCGCAAGCCGTCATGCTTGCCTTGAGATATCATGAATACCGCATAACCATCTTCAGGTCGCTTGCTGCAGTTGTACGCGCAACAGCACGGCATAGAGCTTGCACGCTGCAATAAAAGCACAGCGCGCAATATTCGCTCGCCGAGACTAGGAGAAAAATGGCGCGAAGGAAAAAGAAAACACAAGGAAAACGCCGGACGCGCGTCGGTCTCCAATGGCAACGGCAGGGAGACCAATCGTCGCTCAGGAAATCGGGCGGAGAGCCGGCCTTCAGCGAAGGGGCGCGCAAGGGGCGAGGAGGAGGCGAGGAGGTAGCGCGGCGGCGGCAAAGTTCAATCGTTGGCGTAACTTTCAAAGTATCAAGGGGTTTTATGATGCATAGGTGGCGAGCGCCGCTGTGCGGCGAAAGACGCTGCCACGCCCCTTTTCCAACTTACGCTCTCTCCGGCCGATTGAAACGGCCGGAGAGAAACGTGCGCGCGGAGGTGATCTCGGAGGCCATGCTGCTACACGGCCGGTCTGTACTCTCCCTCGAGACCGGCCATGGCTGGTAGAGAACAACTTCGCGACGTGGCCGCGAGGCGGAGCCAGAATTACCCCCTATTGGAAATAGACGAAGAAGGGGAGTGTAGTCTGGGAAGTGATCATAAACGTATTAGTCTGCAGATGGGACCCTTGATGAAAAGAGAAATGGAACTTAGACAAAACGTAAACGCAAAATTAAACGACGATCGAATAGCGCAGATAGCAGCAGACATAGAGGAAGCAATAGAGAAAAGCCCCATGAAAGACTGGGATTATGAACAGGTAGAACTACTCGTAAGGAGGAAAATTCAGGAGGTTAAAGTAGCAAACCGCTGGAATGGAAAGAGGAAGCCACGGAGCTGGTGGAATAAGGAAATCAGGGAAGCTATTGAACAACGACGGGCTGCTTCAAGGGAACACCGAATGGCAAAGAAAGCACAGGTATCTCGGGAGGAAATCGACGAAAAATGGGAATCATATCGACAAAAGAAACTTCAAGTGCAGGCCCTCGTCCAAAGTAAAATAAGACAGTCCACCGATCGCTGGATGGCTGATATACACGATGCCTCTAAAGGCGGAGCAAGAAAAGTCTGGAACCATATAAGCTGGCTAGGGAAGAAGAATCAAAGAAAGCAGGATCGGATTCAAGATAACGAGGGAAATTGTTTAAAGGGAGATAACGCAGTGAACTACATTACATCAGTTATAGCCGACTCATTTAAGAGCGACGATAGGGTAATATCCGCAAATCAGGAAGCAACACAAGCTAGCAGAATACAAAGCAGCTTAGAACTGACCAATCTAAACTGGAAAAAGGCAGAAAAAAATATTCCTAAAAACACATCTACACGAATAGATGGAATTCCGATCAAGCTAATTAATGAACTCGGTCCAAAAAGTAAGGAAACGTTGTTAAAAGCTCTGGAAACACTCATACGAATAAGCAAATTCCGGACAGCTGGCGGCACAGTAAAATGAATTTGATTAATAAAGGGAAAGGAGACAGGATGCACATAAAATCCTACAGGCCGATTACCATAACATCTGTTATGTACAGGTTAGCCATGCAGGCGGTGAAATGAAAGGTGCAAGCATGGGTTAAGTAACAAGATACTCGGAGAACTTCAGAACGGCTTTAGAAATGGTAGGCGCTTAGATGATAACCTGTTCGTGCTTACCCAATGCATCGAAATATCTAGAGTGTAAAATAGACCTTTGTATTTGGCCTTCCTGGACATAAACGGGGCGTACGACAACGTAAGCAGGGAACACCTGTGGAACATATTAAAAGAAGAAGGTATCGGTTATGAGATAATAGAGTTCCTACAGGAAATATACCGGGATAACAAAGTAGAAATTACGTGGGAAGGGATAAGAAGTGCGGAGGATGTCAAAGTATGCAAAGGATTAAGGCAAGGCTGTCCTCTATCACCGGTGCTGTTCATGCTTTATATGATAAACCTGGAACGGAGGATACAAGACAGTAACCTAGGTTTTAACCTGTCATATAGATTAGGTGGAAAGGCGGTAGAGTAGCGCCTCCCCGGTTTGATGTATGCAGACGATATTGTGCTGCTGGCTGAGAGTCTGGAAGAATTGCAGACTCTAGTTAAGTATTGCGGAGACGAAAGGGACGCTCTAGGCTTCAGTTTCAGCGCAGTTAAGTCGGGTCTGATGATTTTCAACGGCTCAACTGATCAGGATCTTAAAATACAGGGCCATGAAATACCCAGAGTAGCAGAATATATATATCTGGGGGTATGGGTAAACGAAGGATTGGCATACATTGGAAATCATATGAGCAATCACTTAAGGCCAAAGGGCGAAGGAATGCCGGGATAATAAAGCATAAGGCATTGTGGGGATACAATAGGTATGATGTTTTGAGGGGTATTTGGAAAGGAATTATGGTGCCCGGACTTACTTTCGGAAATGCGGTTTTGTGCCTAAAATTAGAGGTACAGTCGACATTAGAAACAAATCAGAGATCCGTTGGACGATTAGCACTAGGTGCCCACGGCAAAACTACGAATGAGGCGGTACAGGGAGATATGGGCTGGGCATCTTTCGAAGTACGGGAAGCTCAGAGTAAAATATTATATGAGGAACGCCTGAGGAAATTGGACAGTAACAGATGGGCAGCTAAAGTATTTAAATACCTGTACCTAAAAAGCGTTGACTCACAATGGAGGAAAAGAACTAGGAAACTAACTAGTAAGTATGCTAGTCACAAGGACGGAGAAATAAAGAGCATTAAGCAACAGGTGAAAAACACACAAGGTAAAAATTGGATAAATTCGATGGAGAAGAAACACAGACCGAAAGTGGAAAATGCAGATCAGGAAGGAAGCTTTCTTTGATAACTCAAGAGGCAATGCCCTACTTTTTGAAGCTAGACCAGGGTGCCTTAGAACACGCAGCTACAAAAAGAAATATAACAATGGAGATGACGCATTTGCTGTATGTGGAAACTCCAGTGAAACAATTGCCCATATTATACTCGAATGTAATGGTATCCATCCGGAAGTTTGTGCAGGCGCACTGTTCCTGAAGCTCTGGGGTTTAGAGATAACAGTGGCCGGGTGAATAAACCGGCGGTGGAAACTAGCAAAAAACGACTGGAAGATTGGTGGCTTAAAAGCAGAGAAGTGACATAATGTTAGTAATGTAGGAACAAAATTTAATAAATAGAATGATGGTTTAGTTAACCATTCTAAATCAATAATTAAGATATAGGGAGAAATATGAGCATGGTAGCTACTGCTACCACCCGGTTTCAAAGGGGACGCTCCTATATTCCATCCATCCATCCATCCATCCATGCTAGACGAAGGGCTAATAGTACCCAGCTGGAGCATGTGGTCGCAGTAGCCAGACGCTCGCCGAAGAGGCGCGGACGAGCTGCGACGGGTGGACACGCGTGACAATGTAGTGGGTGGTAACATGCTTGAGTGGCTGGTGGAGATCACAAGGCCTAGTGACCTCGGGAGAGTCTGCGAGGTCTTGGGTGTACGGGCATGACGGGATAAGCGTGCGGGTGGCAGTGGAAGCGACAGCCGATATAAAGCCAGTGATGGAAAGGCGCGTCATGATGTCGATGAGACGGTGGGGACGCATGCTGACGTCCAGATCATTTTTATTCCCTAATCCCCCTACCCCATGCAGAGTAGTACGTCAGCGAACATTCACAGATCCAAGGATGGGTTGATGGACGTCGGCTACGATGAAGACCTATCGAAACGTGCGCCGCTGGCCGAGGTCCAGAGCAAGGTACTGGAGACCATACGTGGCGATGGAGGTTGAGTTGGTCGCACGCAGGTTAAGTCCAGGTGACTTGGAAGTACGCTCAGCCTTGGTGGATGGCAGAACGCTGACTTCGGCACCAGTGTCGACGAGGAAGCGCAGGCCGCAAATACGGTCCATGACTACGAAAAGGCGGCCAGAGTGAAGGGCGAGGTCATGTGCCGCCGTCAGAGATCTCGCAGCGCGTTTCCCGACCAGTTGCATGGTGGAGTGCATTGGCGGGCGCGGCGTTGAAAAGTACGGTGATACCAACAATTACACTGACTGCGAGGACTGGAAGAGCGCGATCCTCTCGGCGAAGATGAACGACGGCGAGGGCTTGAGGAGAGCCCGTGCTGGGCATGAGAGGACGTCCGAAGGGCATCGAAAGTAGCGGTCAGCTGATCGATCCAGGTCCTCTAATCGTGAAATGACGGATGACTTTGGTGGAGAGGATAGGGCGACGACGGATGGCTAAATCGCGCATGGACTCAAACAGCTAACTGGGCGAGGCGGTCAAGGGTCAAGTCCCCCGCAGTAGCCAAGACGAGGCGGGTGGACTGCGGCAAGCGCTGCAGGAAGAGCTCTCTCAACAGTGTGCCGTTCGAGCCGGCGTTGGCTTTTGCCCAGGAGCTGTCGCATGCTAGTGAGTAGCTGGGAGGTACGGCGGTCTCCAAGCTCTTCGCAGGTGAGCAGCTGCTGGAGGCGCGCAGTCTCAGACGCTGTGGCGCGGTCCAAAATGTACTGCTGAAGTCGCTGGTACGGAGTAGACATCCGCTATCTCAGCAGGCAGGTTGGAAGTGACGAAACCGAGATGCCTCCGAGGTGACGTGGTCCAGATGGAAGATGGCTTCCACCTGGGCGAACCAGATGTGTAGCTGCTTGGCAGTGTTGCCACCTCTATCGTCTAGCATTCCGCCATAACAGTCTCAAAATCCGCTAAATATTTTCATAAAACCACCAAAATTACCGCTAATATATACTGCGGTGTTGGATGTGAAAATACGGGCAGTACAACCTCTGTCAGCAGCAACTCTTGCTGGGCTAGTTGGTCTGACATTGTGTTAATGGATGGATGGACGGACGGACGGACGGACGGACGGACGGACGGATGGATGGATGGATGGATGGATGGATGGATGGATGGATGGATGGATGGATGGATGGATGGATGGATGGGTGTGTGGGTGGGTGGATGGATGGGGGACGATCATCGTGGTCATTACCTCAAAGCATATCAGATGGACGGACGGACGGATGTATGGATGAAAGGATAGATGGATGGATGGATTATAGGAGCGTCTCCTTTGTAACGGGGTGGTAGCAGTGGCTATGATGCTAGTTTTTCTCCCTATATCTTTATTGTTTTAGTTAACTATATACCATCATTCTATTTGCTGAATTTTGATTCCACGTTATTAACATTTCCAATTTCTGCTTTTAAGCCACCAGTCTTCCAGTCGTTTTTTTTTTCAAGCTTCCACCGCCGGTTTATTCACCCGGCCACTGGTATCTCTAAACCCCAGAACTTCAGGAAGAGTGACTGCGTCTGCATCAACTTCCGGACGGATATCATTACATTCGAGTATAATATGGTCATTTGTTTCACTGGAGTTTCCACATACAGCACGTACGTCATCTTCATTGTTAAATTTCTTTTTGTAGCTGCGTGTTCTAAGGCACCCTGATCTAGCTTCAAAAAGTAGGGGACTGCCTCTTGAGTTATCAAAGAAAGTTTCCTTCCTGATCTGCCTTTTCCACTTTCGGTATAATTGCACACTCTATTTCTTTTTCATCGAATTTATCCAATTTTTACGTTCAGTATTTTTCACCTGTTTTTCATATAACTGTCCACGCCAACGCCAACGGAATTTACCGCATCAGAATAACGGCCTGGAGCGAGTTCGTGCATGATGGAATTTTCCGTTTCCGTGTTGCGCCGCCGTTCAATGGTTCAATTCCATCTTAAAGGGGGCATGAAACGGCTAGAAAAGTCACTGACAAACGTATTCAATGTGTAGAACAAATGCTTCCGAGCATTCGTTCAAAGGAAAACTCATCGGAAAAAATCCAGCGATTTATTATTAATTTTTAAAAACAGCGTTTTTTGAAATTCGCGGGCTGCGCCATTTCCGCGTGGCGGCGAGATTTGGGACTATTCTGCCGTGATTTCCTACCTCACCAGTCACAGAGTGACAGGCCACGACAGGCTGCCATTGGCTGCAGCCGCGACGCCCTCTACGTCACTGACACACTTCCGGAGCTGCGAAAGTCGTCTGCTCTAGTGGCTCTAGTGCTGCAATGCATGCGTGAACCCGAGCTTGGCGCTTCGGTTCGCGATGTTAACCGAAAAGGTGGTGGCGTCCGACTGAAAGTGCGCGTCGGTGCAGGAGTGCGAAAAGAGCACTAGCTGGTCCGATTTAACACCGTACCGATTAAATAGGCAGCATCAACATTTATGTACCGACCGACGGCGCAGCACCGTACTGTAGTCCCGTCTCGTCTTTGCCGCATCGTCCATTTGTGCGGCGTGTTAATAATTAAATGGAACGTGCGTCAAAAAAAGGTGTACTCTCAGCTTCATCGCGAAAGTACACAAATTCGCACCGCTTAAGTGCAGCACCCGATGCTGCCAGGCGCGGGCGCTGCGGCCGACGGCACTCCGGTCGTGCGCTGCTCCCTGCTAGTCGCTAGGCCTTGTTTCTTTTTCATCGCAGCCACGGCGGACGGCATTTTAGACTCGTCCGCTTCGCTGCGTCTCTAGTGTAGTTGCTCGCGTGCTCCTGTGCACGATTCTTGCGTGTAGCTTCGGAAAACAGTGACAACCTGCGCTGCCGAACTGCATGTGGCGAGCTGCTTTGCTCATGTTTTGCGCCGTTGTTTCTGGATCGGCCGATGCGTACACATGAGATAAAACACGCGTGCACGTTAAGCATTGGCACTTCCTAAACTATGTGCGTCCGACTGAAAGTGCGCGTCGGTGCAGCAGTGCGAAAAGAGCACGCAGGTCCGATTCAACACCGTACCGATTAAAAAGGCAGGCAGCATCAACCTTCGTGTAAATGAAACGTGCGTCAAAAAAGGTCTGTCCTCAGCTTCATCGCGAAAGTACACAAATGCGCACCGCCTATGTGCAGCACCGGATGTCGCCAGCAGAGATGCCGTCCGCGGGCGCTGCGACCGACGGCACTCCGATCGTGCGCTGCTCACATGTGGTCGTCGCTAGGCCTTATTTGCGTCGAAGCCACGGCGGACGGCGTTTTGGAATCACCCGCTTCGCTGCGTCTCTAGCGTAGCCGCTCGCATGCTCATGTGCGCGATTCTTGCGTGTCGGTCCGAAAATCAGTGACAACCTGCGCTGCCGAACTGAATGTGCCGAGCTGCTTTGATGATGTTTTGCGCCGTCGATTCTGGCTCGGACGATGCGCACACGAGATAAACACGCGTGCACATTGCGCATTGGCACTTCCTAAACGATGTGCGAAAGGACGTCAGAAAAAAACAAAACACTACACTATCATTTTTGTTAATCTCAATTTTAAGATTCGCGGACGAATAATTCGTGCTCACCTGTCATCCGATATCCAAACTCTGTAGCGATCATCAGTCCGTGCTCCCGTCGGTGATACGTACGCGTATACATTCCATTCGTTATGAACAAGGGATGCCTCTCGTCGACCATAATGAAAGCAGCTCCGGACTAAAAGCGACGACGACATATGTTTGCACGCGGGCAACTCGCACGCTCGATCGTCTGCCAGCATCCATGCAGAGTCGATGCTATCGCGTCAACTCCGCGAGGGGTCACCGGCCGCCGTTGGTCAAACCGCAGAAGACGGTACCAAAGAGACTGACCCAGGCAGCGCGAGAGAAGAAAGCGGTCTTGTAGAAAGCCGTGCTCGGCAGGAGTGCACGCTAATTTGCGCTGAATGGGACAGGGATATGAAGGAAAGTGCTCCCTCCGCGGCGGCCGCCGGTATGTGTGGACTCCCACCTGCAGGTATGCGCTCGCGAACGACCCGAGTCGTTCGGGCTGCTGTCGCACACAATTCCGAGAGGTCAAGAAACTGAAGACACCGGCGGCCGAGGAAGACAGCAGACAAGGTTGAAAGCTATGCAAACGCAGACGGGACGGGAAAGGCAGACCGTGAATGCATGGGCGACGCTCGGGGGAAAACAGGCGCGACGACCGGAAGTCTGAGAACCGAGCGTCACCCGATGACGCTTCGTGGGCGGGGCTAGCGGGCCGGAGTTCCCGAGCTGTTTTCTTCGTTTTTTTTTTTCTGGTGTCTCGGAGTGTTGAGTTGAGGGGAGCGAGGAGGAGCGCCATTTTTAATCGCCGATATCTCTGGTGTTAATGAAGCTAGCTAAAGCATTCTTGCGGTGAATTGACCTGTGAGGGAGTACCTATCTCTCGACCGATTTGCTTTACCCCGTTTTAGGCATTGCATGACCCCTTTAACCACATCACGGACGACCAGACGGCTGTCGCTGTTTGAGATCAACCCCACAGTTCTTCGCACATAACCTGCAGGAATCTTTTAAGCAGAGACGAATGACAAAACTTAACATCCACTGAAAAACCTGAAATCCACAAAAGAAAACGGGACATGCCAAATAAATATTCGTAATCAGCTAAAGAAACGCTAGCCGCTAGATGAAAATTTCTCCCACCAAGAGATAAAAAAAGCCGCTAGGTTTAGTGGGAAATCAGCTAAAATTGCAACACTGCCAGAATGTCGGCAGACGGAGCTGGATAGCTGCGACGTAGCGACGTCTAGGGCGCCTCGATACCAGCGCGGAGCGTTACATCGAGGCGACGTGCCGTAGGTGCAAGGTAGCGTCAGGCGGAGGGTCGCCTGAGGGCTGCAGGTTGCTGGGATCGGTCATCTCATAGGCCGGATTCACCACTGTCGAATTTACGGCGTCGCAGCGGAGCACGCAAACAAAACGACCAGTGGCAGGCTTCTCGAACTGAACAGCCCGTGCCGTACGTGCGCACCGCGAACGCGACGTTCAGCTATGTTCTTCTTTCGCCAGCTGGGAAAGCCGATCTTAGCGCCTCCGCTTTACAACGCCGCTGTGCGCTGCAGGTTAAATTCGCCAAAGAAGCGACCACTGTGTGACTGTGGTCCAAGCGACTACAGGGGGCGTCAGTTGGGCGTGTCATTCTCGCGAGCATCTAAAATAGAGCATTGACGCTGTGCGGGCGGCTTGTCGTGAACGTTGTTCGCGAAAGAACGGTCGTCCGCGCGGGGAATACTTGAACTACCACCCAGACTCTTTCGGACACTCGGGCGGTCTAATTTATGACTTCCTGGCCCCTTCGAGGAGGACGCCGCTCGACCCCCTGGGTCGCGTCAGGCGCTCGCTGTTCCTGGAAGGCCCCGCTCAACGCCGGAGCCTCGAGTGGGGAGAAAAGAGGGGTCTTCGGGGCGAGGACGGGGAAAGCGGGGACAATGAAGGCGGGAGTGGGAAGTCGCTAAACGAACTTGGTGCGAAACGGACGCGTTTGAATGTGCTCCCTTTTCTATTACCAGTAAATTCAGTTGTTTGTTCAATCGTTTGCTTTTCTTCCTAACGACAAAGTATCAACGAACGATTAGACATATCAGGCACTGCTGTTTCTGCACCTAAAGCATTTTTTCATCAAGCTACCATACACACGCGCCGCGACTGTGCTGCAGTGGGAGCGTGGCTCGCATTTTGTGGGAACACGGCACGAAATGGGTCTCGTCGACGTCACACCGTCCATGTCATCAAGTACTGGCACATTTTTCAGAGTGTAAGTAGCAACTAGCACCAGACTAATCTTCCGTGAATACCTGCATCAGTTAAAGAACCAGGGTGTCTATCAAGTTGTTTTCAAATTCCCCGAGTTCTCCAGCTTTTCCCCGAGTGCATTTGTAAAATTCCTTGAGCGACACAGTAATTTGTTTTATGACATAATGCAGTCTGATGCAGTTAAGATGTTGGTGGTTCGTACTTCTGATGGTTTCCGAAGTTTCTCGGTTTCCCAACGAAGTGCAGAATAAGTTGCAGCCAGTTCATCAAAGTTAAAGAGATACGCAATTTATTTACATAATCACTAGTCGGGATCCAGATCGAGGATCAGGAGCGAGATCGAGGCTTCCGAATTGCGAGGGAAAATTTGGCTGTTTTTTAATCAACCAATCACATCCTTTGACGAAAGCCCGCCCACTCTCACCGGTCCTCCCACCACGCGGCTGGTCGATTGATGTAACATCACTCCTTGGACAGTCAAGCTCTTCGGAGCCGACGAAGGTGATACATGCTCCTCCGCTGTCAGCCCGTTGTCCAAGTGAACTTCCAGAGCGTTCAAACGGCCGCGTCTCGGTAGACTCGATTTATGGGCCTCCGGCCCCGCGGTCCTGTCGCCCCACTTCTTTTTATGCAACCGCCATTTTCCAAGGCAGTGGTCCGCGTGGTCTCTTGATCGGGTGGCGGCGGTTGCGCTGCTACAAAAAGGGCGCCGGCCGCTTCCGGACCGCAAGAAGGGGGGGGGGGGGGGGGGGGGGGGGCAGCGTCTGATCGAAAAATTCCCGGTAAATATTTTCTACAGCGTTTCTAACAAAACCATTATGGAATCGAACATTTTAGACATCAATCTTTCCACTGCGGCGAAAAAAAATCGAGACCTAAATTCCAGTGTTCTGTCCCTTTAAGCAAACAGATATTGAACGCGCCCACCGCGTAGGTACCTTTAATAGCAATAAAAACAGGCCAGTCATCGTTAACTTTTCTTTCTTCAAAGTTAAAGAACAGATTCTCGCCAATGCAAGAAAACTGAAAGACTCAGGCTACGCCATTTCTGAAGATTATTCTCTGAACACTCGCCAGGCTCGAAATTCCCTGATTGCGTTTGCTAAGTCCTTAAATAAGAAATTCAGGAAGGGAAAGGCGCAGTATCTGTCATACTTGCTCTGTGGACACCTGAACCGCGCCGTAAGGGAGGAAGGTGGGAGTGAAAGTGGAAAGAGAGAAAGGGGAGCCGTAGTGGAGGGCTACGGAGTAATTTCGACCACCTGGGGATCTTTAACGTGCGCTGACATCGCACAGCACCCGGACGCCACTTCGTTTCGATGGAGGCGAAACGAAGTGGCGTTTCTCAAGCGACGACTCCTGTGCATGAACCAGTAGCGATGATCTATGCTGCTGCATTACGTCGTCCTGCACCCCGACGCGACCTCCCGAGCCCTCGTCGCTACCATCCTGCCCCCGCCCGCCAAGTCTACCAACGATCTCCAAGAAATGCGACGCCTGGAGGACATCTAACAACCGACCGCTCTGCTTCCATTGTAGTGAAGCAGGACACATCCTCCGTCACTGCCCGTACAGGTGGATCGGCCTCCGTGGTTTCTCTGTCGGCGTCCCACGACCCCGTCCTGGCGAGCGACCACAGGAAATCAACTTCCTGCGCGGCGGAGAGCATTCGTCGCCAAGGCGTTTGTCACACTCCCCATCGCCGTACAATGCCAGATTTGCGTCGCCGTGCCGCGAGTACTCGGAAGGACGGTGTCCTAGCCCTCGTAGGGGAAACTAAAGGCAGCAACCTTTGGAGGTGAGGTTGCTCAACGGCGAAAAGACGAAGATCCTCCGCCGACGACGCAGCTATTTTATTGCCGCTCCACACGACGACATCGATGAAAACACGACCAGAGTGCAGGCCGACACCGTCGCCCAGTGAAATAATAACGGTATGCCCAGGCCATGGCCTGAAGAAACGACGGAGCCGAGATCGGACACCAAGGCCCACGTGCAATGCGAGGACGCGAATAAGCGACCTTGAAGTTGATGTCGACGGTCGCAGAGTCACTGCCCTAGTAGACACCTGAGCTGACTATCAGTCATCAGTGGACCGTTAGCCTCTCAGCTCAGGAAAGTTAGGACCGCTTGGGATGACCCGCTGATTCGCACCGCAGGTGGCAACCTGATTACTCCATCGGGACTATGCACTGCAATAACCATAAATGGGCGTACTTACCCCACCAGCTTTGTGGTCTTGCGGCCGTGCTCCCGAGACGTGATTTTAGGCATGGACTTTCTAAATGAACATAGGGCTATCATCGACCTCCGATCCAGCTCATCAAGCTTTCTGCAGACAAAGCCATACCTGCTACGACGACTTCGACGCAACAAATCACTCTAAACGTCCTCGACGAAGAATTGACAGTGCCGCCCCGATCAAGCGTCGCAGTCAGCGTAAGTAGCACAGACATCGAAACCGCTGAAGGCATCGTTGAAGGAAATATCCAATTGCTCTTGGAACGAGGTGTCGGCATCGCAAGAGGCATCGCGAAATTCCGAAGAGGACAAGCTCAGGTGCTGGTTACAAACTTCACCGAAAAATACCGGCATCTCAACAAGGACATGACGATCGCTTTTCTCGACGAATTAGCGGACCTCAAAGACGTACAGTCGAACCCGGATATATCGAACTCGAAGGGGATCGCGAAAAAGTTCGATATATCGATAATTCGATATACAGAAATTGGCTTGTGACGGCACTTACGATGCGAAAAAACGATACCGTATTTGCCGCGTAATCAACCCACTCTCCACTTTTGCACCCGAGAATTTGAAAAAAAGAATGCGTTAAGGCCAGCTCGCTCACATGCAAGCGATTGAGCGATCTCAGCGACGAGCGGCAGCGACAGAGCGAAAAATTTCACTTGTTGGAACTTCGTCCCTCTCGCCGCTCGAGCCACCGCCACCGGGACTGTTCAATACAAGGTTTCTGTGTCGCTGTGGCAGAAAATCGCGAGCGTTTTCGCTTCCATGTCGATGGCGCGCGTCACTCCGTTTCGGTCGTCGCATCCACAGCTCATTTCTTGGCAGCGTGCCAAGATGTTGGG
Source organism: Amblyomma maculatum (assembly GCF_055883805.1). Classification (NCBI taxonomy): domain Eukaryota; kingdom Metazoa; phylum Arthropoda; class Arachnida; order Ixodida; family Ixodidae; genus Amblyomma; species Amblyomma maculatum. The sequence continues at coordinate 36,226,212 of NC_139351.1, read as the reverse complement.
CAGCGATAACGTCAGGGCGCGTTTATCTTTTTATGGCTCCTCCGGTGGCAGGAAGCGAACTTGGCAGAGTGCCCGTGATGGCTTGATTGCACAAGCCTGGTTTGATTTATCACGCCGCGCTTGGGGCGGGCGTCATGATCGCAGCAGCTGACGGCGTGCTTCCGTTGATTCATATATGCAAAGATAAACGGCTCCCGCCAAAAAAAAAAAAAAAAGCCTGCCGCTTCTTAACGTCCGCAGCCGCCATATCTTACGCTACGTCGCGAGTACGGCACAACGATAAGAAAGAAAGATTCTCGCAAAAAAGAAAAAAAAAACAGAGCTGCCGCTTTTTAACGTCCGCACTCGCCATAGCCACGTCAGTCGCCGCACGCAGAGGGTTCGCAACACACGCTGGAGAAAGCGTTCCACGTCTGTCTGAAAACGGGTTGAGCTGGTTCGGCGCATGCGTAGCGCGTGCTGAAGGAGAGAGCTCGGCAAAAGAATGGGCACACCCACGCACATGGCTTGCAAACGTCGTGTGTTGGCGCGCGGGAAACGATAACTGCAGATGCGCGCGCCTTTGGGGAATGGGCGCGGCGCTGTCCAGAACTGTCCCCTCTCATTCCTTCCGCGCGTGGCTTGAAAACGTCACGCGGCAAACGGCCAAGGGTGATGCGATCGTCTTTGGGGAAGGCACACTTTCAGTGCGTGGTGCGGAGTTCGATATATCGAACGACCGGCGAAATTGAGTTCGATATATGACGCGGCTTTCCTATACTTTTACATAGGAGTTTCAAGGGGATATTCCGCGAGTTCGATATATCTGGGTTCGATATAACCGGGTTCGACTTATTCGCCCTCCACAACCAACCACTGGAAGACGCATCGGACCAATTCCGACAGCCCACATTTGACATCAACCCGGCATTCACCCACAGCAGGAAAGACCAGACTCGCAGTCTTCTTCGAAGCTACAGGGAGTGCTTCTCGTAATCATCGAAGGTACGACAAACACCACTGGCCAAGCACCGCATTATAACGGACGAACACGCCCGAACTCTGCGCCAAAGCCCCTATCGTGTATCGCCGCGAGAACGCTAGGCTATACGCGATCAAATTGAGGAAATTCTGCGTGATGACTTAATTGAGCCATCGAACAGCCCCTGGCCGGCACCAGTCGTTTTGGTGAAGAAGAAAGACTGCACACTTTGCTTCTGCGTTGATTACCGCCGCTTGAATAGCATAACTAAGAAGGATGTCTACCCGCTTCCACACATCGACACTCGACCGGCTCTGCAATGCAAGGTATGTCTCATCGATGGACCTGAAGAGCGGATATTGGCAAATTGAGGTCGACGAAATAGATCGCAAGAAGACCGCATTCAACACACCGGGCGGTCTTTTTGAGTTCAAGGCGATGCCATTCGGCCTCTGCTCCGCACCAGCCACATTTCAACGAGTAATGGACACAGTCCTGGCAGGCTTGAAGTGGCAAATTTGTTTGGTATATTTGGACGACGTTGTTGTCTTCTCGTCAAACTTTGAAGACCACCTGAAATGGCTGCACAGTGTTGGAAGCCATCAAATCATCGGGACTAACATTAAAACCAGAGAAGTGCCACTTCGCATACGAGGAACTGCGGTTGCTATGTCACATCATTAGCAAGGATGGTGTTCGGCCAGACCCGGAGAAAACAGCTGCAATTGCACAATTTCCACCGCCTGCTGACAAGAAAGCCTTGCGCAGGTTCCTTGGGCTGTGCGCTTATTATTGAAGACTCGTCAGGGACTTTTCGCGCATCGCCGAACCGTTGACACAGCTCACAAAGGCTGACATATCTGTTAAATGGGAAGCGCCGCAAGGAGCAGCCTTCCACGAACTTAAACGCCGTCTGCAATGCCCTCCTGTCCTTGGCCACTTTGATGAAAACGCCGAGACCGAAATTCACACAGACGCAAGCAGTTTGGGCCTAGGAGCCGTTCTCATCCAGAAGAGTGCCGGACTGGAAAAGGTAATCGCCTACAATTACTCGACGACCGAGGAGTGCCTCGTGATCATCTGGGCCATTTCTAAGTTTCGTCCGTACCTATACAGCTGACCATTCAAGGTGGTAAGCGACCATCACGCACTCTGCTGGCTGGCTTATTTGAAAGATCCCTCCGGCCGCCTTGCCAGATGGAGTCTACGACTTCAAGAATATGTCCCCCAGCCCGGAGACTGCGGCTGAAAACTGGAAGCTGCGATGTCCAGCAGCCTCTTGAAGGCGTGACGTCAGCAGTCACCCTCGCTTAGAGAGGGATTTGAGCACTCGTGTGAATGCCGCCTTAACTACATGTGGACGAAATATAGGGAGCGGCGAAGTTCATTATTTGTAAAACTGGCTTGTAGTGAGAACTACATTGTGCACAGTCTCGCCATGCCTGTCCGAAGAGCGAAGAAAAAGAAGACAGATCCGAACAACAGCGAGTTGCAAGGACAGAGGGTTCGTTCCAATGTTGTGACGGCGATGTGCCCTGGAGTTCAACACCCGAATGAGAATGATCGACGAGAAGCAAGGGGTGCTCATACGTGAAGTGATTCCCCTATGGCATAAGTAAAGCTGAAAACACATGTGCAAAAGCCATGTCTTTACTTTCAAGCCGAACTAAAGCGTAGCCATGCAGATTGCTCCCGCGCAACTCCATGTTTAACCACAAGCTAAACCATAACCAAGTTTTCTTTCCGCAGAAAAACTTTTTTTTTTTGCAAGTTCACGATAAGCCGAGAAACTATATCCCATCTCCTAAATCCGCGCCACCTGCATCCACGGCAGCAGAAATGGACGCTTCCATCTAGGTGAAGTGCAGGAGGAAGTTTTTTTTTGTATTTTGCATTGCTCCCGTTGCAATCGGAAGTGTCGCAAAAATCTAGCCAGGTTTTCTCCTGCCTTGTTGGAGCTGTCTACTTGAAAAGAAAAAAAAAGAAAGGGTAGGCAATAGCCGTCAAACAGCTTATGTGCGATCCGTCGGAAGCGCATGCTTTGCGTCAAAATTTGAAATGCCGCTTGCGCCGCAGCACTTTTGCAGCCTTTCTGGGATGGTATACATTTGACAGCACAATGCGGGAGGCCGGCGGTCGCCGAAGAGAGGAAGCGCAATGCCATATTGTACAGCCCGTGCAATGCCAGTCAGTTTGTATCGCTAGTTCCCTTTAAATATCATCCAGACTATACCCACTGCAGGGCGAAGGCCTCTCCCATATTCCTCAAATTAACCTGGTCCTGTGCAAGCTGCATCCACTTGACCCCTGCGAACTTCTTAACCTCATCCGCCCACCGAATTTTCTGCTGCCCCCTGCTACGCTTTCCTTCCCTTGGAATCTAGTTTGTTGCCCAAGCGACCGTCGGTTATCTTTTCTTCGCGCTACATGTCCTGCCCATGCCCATTTCTTCTTGATTTCCATTAGAATGTCAGTGACTTACTTAGTGAGTGTCACCATTAAATATAAGTGCAACTAATTTGAACTGATATGCACACAAATTCCCGGGGTTTTCCATTAGTTCTTCCAGATTACCAAAAATGCCCGAGAATTTCCGGTTGGTAGACACCCCAAGAAATGCACCTCCTATTTTGCTGCAGTGTGGCCTGAACTTTCCTTCAGAATATTTTTATAACAAACCACTACCGTGGCAAATATCTATCTTCAAAAACAGACCATCAGACTTGTTCACAACCCATCATCTACATGACAAACGCTTGGCTGACACTCCTTTGCTTAGGTCGCAAGAAGCAGCCTCACTACAAAGGTCTGTATTTGTTTAAGAAAAAGCGTGACAGCCAGAAATGAGCAATCGCAAAGGAGAGTCTCAAAGGAGACTCCCAAAGGAGCAGGAGCCGAGCATGCAATAGAACCACAAGACACAGCATGGGAAACATGGGGCAGAGGCTGGTGTTAAAAAACAGTTTTTATACAAGTGAGGCTTGCGTTGTACAACTCTTCTTCAATTCCAAGAGCATGAAACAATGAGGGAGTGTCACACCCACATTCAATGGGTCCTAAGAACTTGGCGACTGCCCACCAACAGACAACAGCAATGAATAAGTTGGGCAGCAGTGAAACCAAAGCGTGAGGTAATAAAACCTAGCAACATGCACAGCATGCCTCCGCTTTCCACACACACACGCACACACACACTGCTGGCTATTTTGGCAACACTGCATCCCTCTCGTGACAGCTGTGACAACGTCTACCGCTCATCCTGTATTTGCAAAAAACAGTTCTGCATTGAGAGGTATTGTGAAAATACAATGAGAAATGAGAAGGTGGTGCGCAGGTGGCCGGGGAAAAGCAGACTGCATGGGATGTGGAAGAAGAAGAAAGCTCCATGCACATCTTTCCCAAACTCTTGCCCAGAGAGGCCATCCACAGATGATTTGCTTTGAACCATGAATCAGTTAGGCTTGGCTCGGCCAGAGTAGTAACACGCAACGCTGTCACACCATGGCAAAAGAAAATTACAAGGAGAACCGTAACATTGGGAACAAACAGTAGGCTACATTACTAGGACATAAAACACTAACGCCATTAATGAAGTTGAGGAATCAAAACCAAAGTTTTCACACAGCAGATGTCTGCAAGAAAACACCTGCCAGAGTTCCCACATCCCCTTGTGCACGCAGGTGCGAGAGTTGGCGTCTTGCATCCAGTGTCGTCTCGTTGGTACGTCTTGGCCACAGGAGCAGGGTTTTGCATCGAGAGGAGAGTGTCAGCAGGCAGCTTGGAACATCACGTCACCTGCTCCCAGCCACAACTGTGCGTAGCATGACGACCAGTGAGGCAGAGAAAGCACTGGCACTCAAGCGAGGAACCCTGACATGCATGCCTGTGACGATCCATGCCAACAAAACTTGGGTAAAAAACCTTGTAGACACAACAGGGCAAGAAGGGGGAGCCAAGAAGGTTGCAGCAACATCTTCCAATTAAAAAAACACTCACCAGCCGCCGCTTTTTGTTATTGGACACCCACAATGTGGACAACACATCTACACAAAACACGGCACAAAGAAAACAAGAACAAGGTTGCCGAGAGAGAAACACGGCAAAACACGTTGCACTCGACTGGGCCAGTCCAGCAAGCAGGCAGCTTGTGTCGCACCTTCGATCCCCGCAAAATCCACCGCCGCACTGTCAAGAGTTGTTGGGCACGGCTTTCTTTCGTTCCCCTCTCTGGGCTACCCTCCTCCCCTTGGCATGGCGTGAACAGTCTGACAAAGTCCTCCTAGGTGCCCTCCTGCAACCCGTGAAACACCAAATTCAACTTTGCTGCAGGCTCAGTCACGCAATGCACAATGAAATACAGTAAACTAGCGATAGATCCCAATTTTTCGTTGATTTATACATTTCTCAATGTTTTGGTTGGCTGGTTTATATCTGCAATGCATTTTAACAGAGTGTTTTTGCCACATGGGCACTGTGGCCGCATTCCGTCCCGCAGGGCTTTTGCTGTACGCGTACAGAGTTGAGCATGCATTTGAAATTTCACCCCCTTTTGAAGAGATGCACTTACTGGGAGGTGCTGCCATTTTGTGGAGGGAAGAAAACTGACTGTAACTTGTGTTGTGTGCTGTTTGCAGCATCGCGCCCTCACAGTGTCGGTTTTTTCATGCGATCGCAACAGACGTGCCAAATTCAACCTCTATCTTTGTTGGGGCGTTAGCGGAGGTCCGTGAGCACCGTCAAGGACTTGCAAGAACGGATGCAGAATTGTTTACGCTACCATCTCGCACCAAAAAAAAGAAAACTGATTGTGACCTTCGGCGACACACATGGTTTGTGGTGACTCAGTCATGGTTTTGTTTCCTCTGCAAGATAGCAACAGAAACACGAAGGTCGATCTCTAACTTTGTTAGGACAATAGTCGAGGCTCGTGAAGGCTGATTTTGATCTTTGATGGCAGCCTCTCAGCTTATTGACACTCACTGTGTGTCATTGCTCTCTCATTTATTTTCGTTGATGCTGCGGCTGTAACAATTTCCTTATACATTTTTCGCCTATTTATCTGGAGTTTCACAATTTTGTTTAAGGTAAGCAATTAAAAAATGTGATACTGTGGGTAAATTTTTTTTTCGATGCTAAAAGGGTTAAAAGCTTTAGTTTCAGTTCAATTCAATTTTCTTTATTTTTCCAGAACAAGAGATACATCCTGGAGAGGTTCAAGGGCTAGAAGCTAATAGAAACAGCTTGACCGGGGCCCACGAACCTCTGAAATTGGCAGTCAGCAACAGAACACACATGAACTGGATTAAACGAAAAGTACAAAATATAGAGCACAATGAAATTATCAACAGATGCGAGGAGCACATTTTAATTTTTTAGAGTTGCCTTTGTTTGTTTTCTTATGTCCACGGTGCACAAAACAGCGGCCATCAATGCTGAACAGGTCAGGTCTGCGGCACAGCATCAGCTCTCCCCTCCATCTGGTCAACTCGGATGAGTTCTTTTTTGTTAAATGCAGTAATTGTACCTCAGGACTATTTGGCATTTCAACATGATAGCGTTAAAGGCCCTGTTCTGCAGGAAATCCGGCATCAATGTTAGTGCTGCGGCCGAAACATAGGGGCATGACTCTGGCTGCTGGTAGCAAGCAGGCAACAAGGTAAACGCGCATTATTTGCTTACCCATATACATAGCTTGATATAACGGTTGGGACCATGGCCTTACAGGCTGCTCCTCATGGCAGCTTGGTGGCAGATTTCATGCAGATAAAAACATTCTGAGTGTGACTTCCTTCAGATAAATTTTGTCCAGTGTTCGCTCGTGGCCTCAACTGTAGCAAACAAAACAGGCACGCTCACCTGCCCTATAAAATGAAGCAGCGTTTCTTGCGGCCTTCCTTGCGATGTCGCTTCTTGTCCTTGCCTTTCCACTCGCGCTGCACAAGAAACAGTGCACGCACATGAAGTGGCACCAAGACACAAGAGGTAGGACACCAACTAGGCGCCCATGAGGCACACAGGGAGCGTCCGAGAAATCCCAAGCATACAAGCTTATTTTGCCTTGCTTTTGTTTGCTTATTAGAATGACAATAGCAGTCTTGGCAATCTGGCAGCCTTGACGAGGGCTACTGCACAGCTCTTACCCTGCTTACTATATAATGTCACATGTTTCACAAGAATACACATGAAAACAACATTCATACCTGCTGCTGCAGAAATATCTACATTGCAGCAAGGGCCACATGAAGCGCTCTCCTTCCATAGTGTTACCAACAACTTTGGCCGCCAGATAGCAGCGGAGGACCTAGGCTACACCGATCCACTTGGCCAGAAAGAAGAAGTAGAGCCAGCACTCACATCCTTGCGGATCTCTCGTACCAGGGTGTAGAAGGCGTCGTCCACGCCCATCCTGGTCTTGGCACTGGTCTCGATGAAAGGGATGGCATAGTTGCGTGCAACCTCCCCGGCCTGCTTCATGTCTACCGCTCGGGTGGGTAGGTCACACTTGTTGCCCACCACTGTGAGAGAGGCACATCACCCGCTCTGAGCCAGTACATGACATCACCCCAGAAACTGCCACCACTGTGTGCACTGGTGAGCTAAGTGCAATACAGTCGAACCCGGATAATTCGAATTTTGGTTATATTGAACTCACGAAATGTCCCCTTGAAAATCTCATCTTAACGTATTGGAAAGCTGCGTCGTATTTCGAACTCCATTTCATCGGTCGTTCGATATATGAAACTCTGCATCATGCATTGGACGGTGCGCCTTCCCCAAAGACGATCGCATCACTCTCGGCCGTTTGCTGCGGGACGTTTTCAAGCCACGTGCGGAAGGAATGAGGGCACACATTCGGCGATGGCTGGTCGAGGGCAGCGCCGCACCCTTTCCCGAAACACGCTCGCATCTGCGGTGATCGCTGTCGCACGCCAGCACATGACGCTTGCAAGCCACGTGCGTGAAGGAACAAGAGGAAACCAATGCAGCCGTGGTGTCAGGGGGAGGGGAACAATGCAATAAAGTGAGACGCTAGGGTGTACAGACTTTTCTGCAGAGCTTTCTCTCTCCCCTTCCTCTCTCTTTCCCGGTCTTCGCAGCCGTGGTGTTAGGGGGAGGGGAGCAATGCAATAAAGTTAAACGCTAGGGTGTACCGACTCTTTTCTGCAGAGCTTTCTCTCTCCCCTTCCTCTCTTTCCCGGTCTTTGCTCGCAGCAGCACGCATTAAATGAATGAATGAATGATATCTTTATTAACTCTCACAAGGTTACATGAGTAACAAAGGAGAGAGGGCGCAAGGCAAAAAGCTGCATTGTTGCAGCTTGAGAGCCACCCTGCGACCTCTGCCGGCGTATATAGTCCAGCAGCTGATCACAACAGCAGTGGAAGAGCGCACTCGCAAGCATAAAAGAAATAGATCTACAGAATATATACATTAACATTTGCACAAAGCTATTATCATGCGTGAGCTCAGTCCGTAGCAGGCACTTTCTCCACTGTGTGTTGTGAACGCTTTGCGTGCTGTGGCTGATGTGTGATGAGCGTCTCGTGTCATCGTGCTGAATGTGCATAACCTATGGCGGCTGTGGACCCTAAGAAGTGGCAGTTCTTTTCTTTATTTTGTGGGAGTCGTTCATCCTTGTCGTGCTGACCGTGCGGCGTAGCATATGGGGATGTTAAGAAGCAGCAATCCTTTTTTTTTTCTTTCGCGAAAGTCCTTACTTGTCATGCTGAACGTGCGGCGCAGCGTAAGCTATGGAGGCTGTGGACATTAAAAGGCGACAGGTGTTTTTTTTTTTTTTTTTTTTGCTTTTTTTGCGAGTCGTCCATTCTTACATCTATGAATCAACGAAAGCATGCGGTCAGCATCATGACATCGACTTTTAGTATTGTTCGCTTCAAACGGCATTTGCAGCTATCACGCTTTTCAATGATTTTGTGGCAGTGGACTATGCCCGCCCCAAGCCGCAGCACGATAAATTGAACCAGGCTTGTGCAATCAAGCCATCACGGGCACTCTGCCAAGTTCGCTCCCTGGCACGGCAGGATTTATCAAAAGTACAGTCAAAAGATAAACATGCCCTGATGCGCTGCGTAGTATCTTGCCGTGCTGCCAAAAAATGAGCAGTGGATTCGACGGTCTAAACGGAGGGATGTGCCACCGAATGTTTTTTTTCTTAATAAAAAGTGGGGGGTGGGTTCATAATGTGAGTGGGTTGATTACGCAACAAATACAGTATCATTTTTCACAATCGCACGTGCCGTCTCAAGCCAATTCCTGTATATCTAATTATGTCTCCTTCGAGTTCGATATATCCGGGTTCGACTGTATAGTGCTACAGGAGTCCCCACGAAATCTTGTTCTTTAGCAACTAACTTCTGTTTATTGCCCAAGCCACCATGAAGTATGCAGTGCTCTCCAAAGCATAGCTCCAGAACCAGAAAATGTTGCTCTTTCCATACTGTCGTAAAATTCCTAGCATGCACTCCACTCACAACTTTCCTGCTAATTTCACATTTCCGCATCGTTCCAGGAAAGCATCCCCCTCGCTACCATAATGCACCTCACAGAGACAGCACTGCCAGCTTCCAGTCCCAGAATCCAATCCAATCTCAAATATTACAAACAAGCAGGGTGTGGATGGACGGATAGATATTAGAAGCGCCCCCTTTGAAACGAGATGGCGATAATCATCATCATGCTCAAACTTGCTCTGCCCAACAGGTGCAGCGTGTTCAATTTTATTTTTTTTTTTCAGGAAATTGTCATCTTACATTCCCAGTTCTAGAAAAGTGCCTCTGCCAATTTTTCTGGTAATTTCAGCATGTGAGAGGAGGCGCTTGCTTGAAATTTTACAGTACTCTGCTTCTGAGACGTACGAGAAGCCCTGGTGGAATATGAATCACAAGCGCTGCTTCAAGTGGCACTGCTCCGAATCAAAGCCCCCTGGCGTAAATCCACTCCCGGGCCACCCCTCTTATCCCTCCCTCCAAGAGAGCCACAGTGAAGGTACTACTCACAGACCATGGGCACGTCGTCAGCATCTTTCACTCGCTTGATCTGGATTGAAAGAGAGGCAGGGAGGTGAATTACACAGTAGCATAAACAAGGCACTCACTATGACTGCAAGCAAAGGGACCCCCTTTCATCCACCCTACACAAAGTGATCCTGCTACAGTCAAACCACGTCAGTTCGGTCTTCGAGGAAACTAAAGCACACAGTGTGAAGAATTTAGCACTACACTCGAAGAAAAAAAGAAGGCATACACAGAGTGTTCGTCTACTTTTTCCCTCTCCAATCCCGCTTCAAGTTGTCGCGCTTCCTGTTTACAGCAAAATGCAACACCAAACTGCCGGGGGCAGCATGACCGCAGTGCTTCCCGGAAGCACTGTGGAGTCGACAAGTGGAGCCAATAATAACGAAAAAAAAAGAAAGCATTTTCTTAACTTGATGTGCGTTTTTTGAGAATATTTTTTCTTTTACTGCTCAGTACAGGCTGCACCTATGGGAGCGTTGACAGTATACAGAAAAGCCACTATTCCAAAAGCGGGGACGTTCGCTTTTTGCACGTCAGCCGTAACTGGTCACGCGACACGGTGGGACTGTCGACCACATGCTTCGGCATGAGCTCACCAGTCAGTCCGAAAAGCATTCGGCACTCGTTCACTGCAGCATTCAAGAAAGCGGCTATCATTTATGCTTAAGAAACCGCTAAGCTATTTTCAACTGTGATGCCAAACGAAGAGGCTTCCAAGGGATACAGTAGGGACGTTTCCCAGAGCTGGAGGTCAAGCTTGTAGCGTATATCCCCGAAATATGTGATCTGAAGTGGAGACGAGTACAGTTAAGGGGGGACGCAGGCTTCGAAAGTCGAAAAATCGCGAAAAAGTCGGCTTTTCAAAAAATACATATCTCGGCTGTATACGTTATAAACTACCTTTTCAATAATTATAAACGCCTAATTCATCGTGGAACTGCTTTAAATTAAATATGCAACTGGGCACGGCAGCACCAGAGTCGAACGGCAAAAATTCCCAAACTTCGCGCGCGCGCCATTTCTATGCCGTTGAACCAAGCGCCGCCATCTTGGTCTTGTTTTGTTTGTGAATGCTTGCCCTTTTCCATGTTGCCTTCGCCAGCGGCATCCGCGGCGTAGCAGAAGCATGGCTCGCTTGTGATTGGGGGCCTCACAAAGATTGTTGAGCTTCCCGAGTCTCGAATTCTGGCTGTGATTGGACAAAGCGCGCGCTCCGTGAGAATGCGGGGAATCGCGCGACTGATATTGGCCTCCCGTATAGAGTCTGTCATCGCAAGCAATAACGCGTCGTCAGTGTCATCCACTGTTCGCATGAAAATGCACTTTCCGAGGGAATCGACGAGGTGTAGGCACAACGTGCTGCAGTGAAAAACAAACTGTAGACTTGAAAATGCTGTTTTAAACTTCAAGGGCCATTTTCTCAGAATGAATTTTTTTCATGGTATGGTTGCTTATTCCCGCAGTATCTCTGGAATCGCTAATCAGATTCCCACCGTTCTTTTTTTTATTATGTGCCTGAATAAACTTCTGAGGGCAAGACATGCTCATTTTTTCAAAATATTGAGTCTGGAATTTATAATAAACAATCAAAATTAGGCTAATGCAAGTCCAATTAGTGGCACAAGCCTCAATGCACTGCTAAAATTTTCAGCAGGGAAATTAAAAAGGGCTCTGTCTTGCCCTGTGGTACCTATTCAGGAACCTTCATAATGAATTTCATAGTGACAACATATTTTGCAAGTTCACCAGGAATGGTACAAGGAACCCATGTGAACCATTCTGATACACTTCTGTAACTTGAGTACCAATGTGCGCAGCTCCATGAAACTTTGCAGTTATTCAAATGGATGTGCCATGAGTCTACCCTGAAAATTTCATTCGATTATCTCAAGAAACAAAAAAGTTGGTATTCAAAAGTAGCCTCCCCACTTAAACCCATGTAACGAACCTCCATGTAGCGAATTCCTCTATAGTACGAAGTTTTTCAATTCCCCGACGTCGCCCCCATTAAAGTGCATGTATTTGAAAACTCCACGACGTCGCCCCCATTAAAGTGCATGTATTTGAAAACTCCACGTAGGGAACAAGTCGCGACGGTTGACCTTGATACAGTAAAACCTTGTTTATCCGGATCTCATTAACTCGGAAATTCGGTTAACTTGGACTCACTGCGCAGTCCCGGCAAGACTGCATATAGTTCAATGGCGGCAGACACTTGGAGGCATTTACTGCACATCGGTTAACTCGGAGAACTTCGAGGATGAGGGCTACAGACTTTCCTGCGTTACCGTGCGATACAGCATGGATGTACATCCACGGCGCGCAACGGGAAACTTATGCGAGGCGAGTCGGTTTACGCGCTGCTCAGCAAAAACGAAACACAGCAGCAAAAAGAAAAAAAGAAGAGCTGGAGGGCACGAAATGTGGTGGCGATGATAGCAGATCATGCGAGCAGTGGCTAGGTGACGCCTGTGACTACGTGCTTCAAAGGGAGAGGCTATATCATCATCATTGTCACGGCGGCGAGACTGCTTGTATTTTGCTGTCAAATGACTGCCACTGCTGTCCCGTGGCTGCGATGGCTGCACTGACTCCACGCATGATTTCTTTGTCCCAATTGTTTGTGATGAGACGGTGACAGCATGCGAATCATTAAAATTAGCGCCTGCTGCCCTGTCGACTGTGTTTGAGGCCTGTTGCCGCTGCCGTTCCGTTCCAGAACGATGGCAACCGCCACTTCAGTGAAGAGTGTGGGGATTCACAATCTCCTCCCCCATTATAACAACTGCACGTAATTAACATGCGTGATTACGCGTGCTGTTAAGAAGGTCGGCTGAGGAGAGCACACTGGCCACCAGTCACAACCTCCCAGGCTCCCGCGGCGACACCGTGCGGGTTTCCTTCTCTCCTCCTAGCCTACTCGGGAAGCCTCCTCTCCTGTTCCGAGTTGAGGAGCGTGTCTGCCGCAGCTCGCTCAGGGCTCTTCAGCAGATGAGCGCGCACGTTCGCTGTTAGTGATTTCCGCCGAGGGGACCACCGCCGTCACCAAGAATCGCCCAGTCACCGTAGGCACTTTCTGCAACGGGCTGTGAGCGCGAAGCCGCGCCATGTGAGCACTCTTCCTCTCACCTCCTTGAGTGTGCTCCCCATTAGGTGGTTTATTCCACCCCCGTACGTGAGCGGGACGTTCGCTCGCTACGGCGGTTGTATTTGAGTGTTGTGCCTTACTGTGTACTCGAGCACAATAAACTCTATTGAGTACATAACTCGATATTTGTCTTCTCTGGTCTGAACCCGCCACAGTGGCGACTTCTCGCACCGCGGGTTAGGGGTCTCAGCTCCGTCTGCTAGGGCTGGCACGCCGGGGCTAGATGAAGACTGTAGTGTCTAGCACCCCCGTGGCGCATTCTTGCGAGAATAACTCCCATATTCTTGGTGTGCTAACGTATGGCCTGAGGTGTGACAAATTGAGTGCTTGCATGTATCCGACTACAGACACAGACTAGCCATGGCAGTGAGCAGGACTGAGTTTCAGTACCTTTCAATACTGCAGTGGTGATTGCACAACAGCAACTAAGTAAAACCACCTTAAGTTAATATTGCGAGAGCTCAAGAGCTGACGCTAGCCACTGTGATTTTGTAATTTTCTGCGAGAATCAGAAGTCGCATGACTCCCCCGTTCTACAGCAGAGTGACGGGCAGAGTGACAGCTGGTGTGATGGACATTCTCTCGTAGTGTTTTGATCTTACCATTCTCTATAGGAGGACGGACAGCGTTGTAGCGTATGCATTTTTGTGTGCGCACGTTGATGGCATCAGAAGTAACATTACTATCCGTTATGCCGCGCCCGTTAGCTGGTTCGTTGCGATAGCTCGCAGCAGGCAGCCTCAGAGAAGAGACGGATTACCTGGCTTCACTGGGTGTAAGTGGTGATCGTTTTAATTGCTGGTTGGTTTGTTGATTTGTGGGGTTTAACGTCCCAAAGCAACTCAGGCTATGAGAGACGCCAGTGGAGGACTGCGGAAATTTCGACCACCTGGGGATCTTTAAGGTGCACTGACATCGCACAGCACACAGGCACCTTGCTTTTCGCCTCCATCGAAAAACTGTCGCCGGGGCCGGGATTCGATCCCGCGTCCTTGGGAACAGTAGTCGAGCGCCGTAACCGCTGCGCCACCCCGGCGGGGTCGTTTTAATTGCATCGATCCAGCAGGGAGCCTAGTCAGCCTTAAGGGAGCTTTAGGAAGAAATGGTAGGATCCTTTTTCTTTTTATTTTTGTCGAATAGTGTTCGACGGGCTCTGGGAGCCGAGCAGTGCATATAAGGGCATGCTGGTATTGCTGCCTGTGTGGGAGCTAGAGAGCTTGTATTGCTGTGAGCGCGTTGAATCCCTGCCGACTGTACTCCGATAGCACCTTGCACAGCCCTTTTTCCCCATGCGAAGGATACACACGAGTCCTTCGAGGTTGGTCATACGCCAAGCTGAGACTAGCTATATCACACAATGTGTGCATAGCTAAGCATGCGAGCGGCCTTAAGACTTGCTTCAAGTTGTGTCATTTCGCTACCTAGTGATGTGTACGGTGACGTTGTCGAACGGGTAGAACTTCAAGTTCGCAACAATGCCACGATTGCTGTGTCTGGCACACGCCGAAGGGAGACAGAGCTGCAAGTGAAGATGGCAGAGCTAGACTTTACACAAAGCGCACCGCAATCCGAGCCCCGCTGCATGGCCTGAGGAGGGTGCTCTCCTCAACCAGCGGGCAGCTGCAGCGAGAGGCCAGACTCGGAATTTCGATCATCGCGCCTCGTTACGACTTGCGCCCACGGCAGACGTAATTCTGACCAACGCGTAGAGAGCGATTTCTTGTGTTAAATATGGACGGGACGTCCTATCGATATTCATCGCATTTTGCTTCCAGAGCAAACAGGTGCTTTCTTGTTGGAAAAGATCAAGTGGGGGTAGTGTAAATGAAAAAAAAAAAAGGGTCAAAGGGCAAAAAAAATCCCAATCCTCTGCCTCCATTACAACGACCGCGTGGAATTAACGTGAGTGATTGCGCGGCGCGCAATCACGCGAAAAAACACAGGACAAACAAAGGAGACATATGCAGGACTGGGAGGATGGCGAAGGAGCGCGCACACTGGCCACTGAATGCGTGCGCTGCGCATTCAGTCTGCCCGTGCAAACAGTACAACCGCTAGCGTATGGAGAGGCCTGCCCTCTGGCGCCCCGCGCCCCTGGCACGGCCGCTCAATGGAACAGCCAGGAAACGAAACGACGAAACTTCGAAGACTATGCCGGCGGCCGGCGCCGTGGAGACAGGCGAAGACGAGGGAATGGCGAGAGGAGAGGGGAGCGGAGTTGCGAGGAGGGGCAGCAGCGTGGCCTTGGAGGCCACACCACGCGCTGACACTTGTAGGCAGCGCGCGTCGGCGAGCAAAGGGTAGCTCGCTTGCGAGGAGGATTGCGAAAACAGACCAAAAGGGATGGGAGCCCATCGTTATACGCCGTCCGTTCGCTGTAACCGATCGCAGCGCTCATGGACGTTCGTTATACGTGCGATCTTGTGCCATTGAAGTAATGTATATTTTGGCGGTCGCTCCGGTTTCGTTCGTTATAAGCGAAAGTTCGTCTTAAGTGGGGCCGTTATAAGTGGGCTCGACTGTACTCCTTTAGGCTTTGAAAAAGAAACCTCACAGAGGTTGGCTGGTTCCCTAACAGTGAAAAATGTGCCCACAATTTATTTCACTGAAGGCACCCTTACGATTCCCCTTTCAACAGCAGCAATGTGGCAAGAGACTTTAAAGCTGATTTGCAGCTTTTTATGAACCCACCATTATGCAGCCTTTATTTTTTTCATTCCTTGGATAGCCTAAGAGATCAATGTGGCCTGCATCAGAATTGAATACATGTTAAGGGTGGCCTCGCATGGCAGCACAAAAGTGCGAGGCTTTCCTCTGGGCTAGCTACAGGCCCATTTAGAGCAAGCATTAACGTGCACAAAGCAGCACGTTACAGTGCCCGAGAAACAATTTAACACTGGCCTTTCTGCAGTTGATGAAAAACTGGCGTTACCTGCCAGTGCAATTTGTGTAAAGGGTGGCCAAAACCTCTTGCTGATCAAAGGAGAAGCGACCAACAGCTTGGCTCAATCTGTACACAAGTTCCTTAAATATGCCATTCAAAAAGTCTTCCAGCTAAAGCACCAAATAAAATAGTTAACTCGCCCACTAAGTTGACTCTTTAGTTTCTTCATCCGGCAGCTGTTTGGCTCGTGCCCGAGACGACAGTACTGACAGCCCAAAGCAGTTTGCCTTTCATCCCAGAAAAAAGAAGTAATTGTGTTGCCTGTGAAAGACATGTGGGCTCCATTTAGCCATCAGTTTATGTACAGAAATTGTATGACACCTACCAAATGTGGATGTCCCTGTATGTGACAAGGATGACATCAAACATGTCAAGGTAGCACTGTTTAGGGGCCACAATTTAGAGCAACAAGTTTAGGGCAGCAACAAACTCTAGATTTTCTGGAAACTTTGAATGCCAAAACCACCGTGCGACAGATCCCCCATGTAAACTGATGGAATTCTCAATACCCACTTTATTATGAGAGCACTGTTCAACCATATTTTGGTATGAGTGTGGTCACACACTCACGCAGACGCAAAGAAACAAAGATAAAATTCCCGGGATGTTTCCAAGCAGCAAAGACCACCCACCTGCTCTCTGTACATGCTGATGTCCTCGAACGACTTGCCGTTGTTCACTGCAAAGACGAGAAGGAAGCCCTCACCCGTCCGCATGTACTGGTCCCTCATGGCACTGCAACACACAAAGGGGCCACGCGCGGCATAAACATTCCGGCCGCTGCTGCTGTGAACTCAACCTCAACTTTTGACACAAATCGTAGTTACATGAAAACAACAGTGTGGTCTTGCAATCACGGGAGCATTCCTCCAGTTCCTTCTCTAATCGCTACCCATCCACAAACCTCAAGGGAATTCCTGATCTGGGAGAAAGGTCTCACTTCCTGCCTAAGGCTATCAATTATTTTAAGGTAATCCTTCCCCGCTGCTCCATTCCAGTGGGTGATAGGAGAAACCATTCCTCCAAGGAGTCTGGTCAGGTGCCATGCACACTGACCCGACTCAGTAGTCTCGTGCATCTGCGGAGAAATTTTTGAATGGTAACAAACAACTTTGCGTCATCAGAAAATGCATATTTCAACTTTTTTCACATGTTACTTGCAGAGAACAATGAACAAGGGTCTTTTTAGCTGCAAATTTCTTGCAAGGTTTTATTCACAGCCTTTCTGGTGAACATGATGACAGATGAATGTCTCTTTTTTTTAAACATGTTTTGCAACTGGCTCCCAAATAAAATCAATTATCAACTTCTTTGCAAATATTCCAGCCAAATAGACTGAACATTTTCAGGCCAAGAAAGTATTTCACATTCCAAATCAGTTGGAAGACTTGGACTGATAATCACAACTGACATGCTCCTGGCCATATTTCTTTCTGCCGGTCAGCTTTAACCAGAGAAACGCTTGAAGCTATGGAAATCAGAAAGCATGGTGAATCCTGCATTAGTTTCATTACCCTTCAGTTTCATTATCAGCAAAGGATTTGACACATCCAGGGCCCAGCACACAAATGACAATGGTGCAGTGCATGTCCTTACAATTTGTGTGTGATGTGACTCTTACTCTTGGCCGCAGATAATTGTTTATTTATTTACAGACGCCGAACGATTTTTCGGACGCTCAAGGGGCCAAGATAGCGTCCGGAAAATCGGGCAGTCTGAAAAAACGAATTCACGCAAAAAACGTCAGTTTATTTAGAGAGTCGCTTGAAAAAGTGGTCAATATGCCTCTGCGGGGTGCTAAGTTGCCGTACAAGTAAGTCGGCTTGCAAGTCAGCAAGAGTGACGTTCTCGCTGTACACAGCCAAAAGCACCATCAGAGCTCGGGTTAGTTCACTGCTAGTTGGCAGCACAGCCTCTGGCTCCGACAGTGAGGAGCCAGAGTCATCACTTGCAAGCACCTGGCAAACAATTTCAGCGTCAGTGAGTTCAGCACAGAGCTCGATCTTGCTGTCAGCGTTAGCAAACTGCTCCAGCGTTACTTCCATGAGAACGGCTCCTGCAGCGTGCAAGTGCTAACTGCCTGTAATTGACGTGGCGATGTAAACAGCACCACGCACCACACATGAATGGCGACCGCGGCGAATGAGGACTGTGCATCACGGCAGCACGGCAGAGCTGTGGCGGGATGGTGTGGCAAGCAGTGCCTGCTATCGAGGCTACACCAGGTATGCGAGGTTCCTATGGCATGTCAGCGGACAATATGACATGTGGGTTCGAGGTTGCTGAAAACCAAAATGGCAGCGGCCAGAAAAGCAAAATTGCACGTTTTTGCAATTTCGATACCTCTTGCGTTGCGAATGAAACAAAAAAGTCCGGAAAATCGAACGAGAAGGATTTCAAATGACTGAAATTTTGGCCGGTGTTTTGTGGCAGTGCCATGGCAAGGTCCGGATTTTCAGGCAGGTCCAAAAAATTTGGGCGTCCGAAATATCGGTTGGTGACTGCATTATACCCTCAAGGTACACAGTACATTATAGAGGGGAGGGGCAAAGAACAAGACAAATAACACAAAAACGAATACAAATATAAAGCATAGAGATACAAAAACAACAAAAAGGCATACAGAAAGATCAAAGCTACAAGAAAATATTATATTATTATTGTCCCGAGTTTCACATGGTCAGTTCAGTTCAGTCGTTCACTCGTGTCAGACTCTTCGTGACCCTATGGACCATATCACGTCACGCTTTCCGGTCTCTCATTATCTTCCTAACATCACATAACTTCATCTGCAGCGCCTCGAGGATGCCCCATGGTAGCACGAGCAAAATAGTATAAAATACAATGTAAGTAACCAAACAATGTTACTGCACATAGTAATTCATTTGTTACATTAGTTTACAAAATAAAACCTTGGATGGCCATTTTAAAATTATCAGTGCTGGTAATGCTTGTAAGTGACGCAGGTAAGTTGTTTCCATCATTGCTAGTTTGGGGAAGAAACGAATAAAAATAGCTTACGATGCTACTATGAGGAATATTCACGTTTTGGTGGTGGTTTAGGAGAGATGAAATATAGGGTGGTGGTAGAACCCAAAGGGCACGCAAGTATGAATTGTAATAATATATTTTCTGAAAGAGACATAGGCAAGATATTTTTCTGCAGATGAATAAAAAATAACGGCGAGTGGTGTAGAAATGATTTCATATTAGTAACACTGAAAGTCCTTTGGCAATTGTTTAGGATGAGGTTGACATGCCCTGAGTCCCAAACTGATGACGTATATTCAAGTTGCGGACGAATTTAAGTTGTGTATAATACAATAGTTTTAGTGTGAAATTTCAACAAATATATCCCAGTGTTCGACTAGCATTAGAGGTTATAAGATCAATATGTGTTTTCCCAGGATAGATTTCTAGCAATATGAACCCCCAGATACTGGTAAGAAGTTACGCTTTTTAATGGCATGTTATTAATCAAGTATGTTGGACATGTTATGTTAGTGCGAGATATCCGCATACACTTCAATTTCTTAATGCTTAATTCTATGTGCCATGTGCGACACCACTCATTAATGTTAAGGTCCTTCTGAATGGTCGTAATATCCCAGTGATTAGATTTTTTTGTGATGTAATACACAGTCGTCAGCAAACAGACAAATTTTTCATGAAACATGAGCAGGCAAGTCGCTAATATAAATTAAGAATAATAAGGGGCCAAGCACTGTGCCTTGCAGAACACCGGAGTCAACTGGGGCTGAAAGTGAGTTAGCATCATTAGTAGTTACAAACTGAGCACGTGGTGCCAGAAAAGCACGGATCCAATCAATTACGGCAGGGTATACTTTTTTGAATGCTCAGTTTATGAAGGAGTGCGTGGCTAACTTTGTCAAATGCTTTTGAAAATCTAGGAATATGCAGTCAGTAAAAAAACCAGAGTCCAAATTGGCATGCAAATCATTAGTGAATGAGATGAGCTGGTGTCACGCGAAAAATGTTTACAGAATCCATGCTGCGCAACTGTGAAAAACTCATTTTCAAGAAAATAAACTAGGTTTGTGAATATTATATGTTCCATAATTTTGCATGGTACTGTTGTGAGGAAAATGGGCCTGTAGTTATGGGGTTCGTGTGTTGGTCCAGTTTTGTGAATGGGTATTACTTTGACAATTTTTCAGTCGTGTGGCATAATAGCGGAGTTATACGATTGTGAAAAATACATTGTAGTATCATAGAAAAATATTCCAGAGTATTCTGTAAGAAATTAATTTTGATTTCGTCTACCCCACATGATGCTTTAGGTTTTAGTTTGTTTATTACAGCTTTGATGCTGATTATACCGAATATGATGGGATCCACGAGATGAATCAGGAATCTTAGGCGATGAGAATGATTAAGTGAATATATTGTTAAGCATAATGGCACACAAATGGAAAGGCACTGCTTCCCCTGAGCTTGTGAGTAATGATATTCTAACTTATTAGAATTCCCTCGTACGGTGTTCCAAAATCTCTTGGGGTTCGTTTTCAATAGATTAGGAAGTGTACATTTGAAAAAAGATGATTTGGCTGACTTCAAGGCATCAAAATATATATCTGTAGCTTTATTATACGCAAGCCAATGTGTTAGTTTTGAAGAATGTTTCGCTGCTCAGAATAAGCATTTCTTCTTGTTTGATAACCTATTAAGATAGGTATTATACCACGGTGATTTATCTTGGTGCAGACAGTTCGTAAAGAGGCATATTTGTTCATTAACTCAGATATTTTATTTTTAAAAATGGACCAGTTTCCATGCAGCATTCCAGATGAAGTAGTAGGAAGGTGTCAAAAAAGGAGCAGAGTTCACTGTTGATAGCGGGGTAGTCAGCCTTTGTGTCATTGTCGGTCCGGTAGCACCTGCTGGAAGCGCACACACCTAACTGGGCCAGCTAGTTTCAGTAGCACATGAAGATGGCACTCGCCACATCTAGTTGACTGCCGCGGCACAACATGTAGGCTCCCTAGTAGTTGACTCTTGCGGCAGTAGTGTTGTTGGTACGATGATTATGAGAGGAAAAAAAAATTCCAATTTTCAATAGGCGATGTGGGGGGTGCGAGCATTATGCGATTAAATATGGTAGTTGTTAGTGAGCCTTACGTGTGTGCTCACTATTTTCTCTGCCTTGGCGCTTGCTACTTGAGTTACGATACGTGCTCAGTGTAGGCATTCACACATTTTAATTTTTGTTGTTACTTTCTAGCATGAAAGTCTGACAACCAAACCAACTCTGGCTGCAAGGGTAGTGAAGCGCTCCAAACTATTTCGACCATATAGGGTTGTTTAATGTGCACTGACATTGCGTAGTACAACACCTTGCATTTTGCTTCCACAATATCCAACCGCCGTGGCCACCACTTCATGCGTATCTCCGTTTGCGCTCGTGTTTCTCGATGCATCGCTTTGTGCAGAGTTTTTCTTTGCGACCGAGATGATGGAAAACAGATTATAACCGTGCACGCAACGGGAAGCCGTAAGAAATGGGCGAGGAACAAAAACCAGAAGACGTCAGCCACAAGCGTGCAGTCGGGTCAGTCGAGTTACAGCCAGTGCCAGACTTTTTTTTTTTATAGATGTGCAGAGAACATCAACCATGCTGCCTAATGATGACACCGCAGGTTCAAATTATAGCGTGAATTGCATCCCGGATCACAGTACACAAGCTTCGAGTTGACGCCGCCGCGTACTACTCTATGGTGGAGCTGGCACACAGTGTGGTTGGCGCAAAGTCCGTTCTGTCGGGAAAGTCCACGAACAAACGCGAGTTTCGCCTCCGCGTTAGCGCATAATGCGATGCCGGTACAGAGTTCGTGACTGGACATGAAAGTGCTAAGCAATTTTATCGCGCACACGAAGCGCAGAACCTGCGGCGAGATCGCGAAGACGTGAGCGGTCAACAATGTTACAGTGAACCTCAGCTGTAGCTAAGCTCGCAGATTGCTTTTGCGCTGGCCGCTGCCGGCGCGATTATTCCTGCTTTTTGTAGTGTAATACTCCCACGCAGTGCTTCCGCATATTTTATTGAGTACCTAACACACGTGTGTATTGGTTCTTCTATTGTGGCAGCTCAACCATGCGCTAGCGTCAAACTGATATATCGTGCGTCGGCTCCACGCGCTCAACCGAAAAAAAGAAAAAAAGAAAGAATCTGCACGAATAAGAAGCTTGCTGTGTGCCAGCTTAAAATGAAAATGCACTGCAGAATATATCGTGCCATTTTTCCTGACTTGGCGAAATTTTTGATGGTTTCCCTGACATTTCCTCGATTTTTCCCGGTGCATGAAATTTCCCTGACAATTCCCGGTTTTCCCGGCTGCTAGACACCCTGGAACAGCCTAAAATTTCTAACGCTAATTTCACTAAATAAATCAAGCAGCTGGTAGAACAAGTGAGCAGATAATCTTACCATCGATTGTGGCCTACAGGGCCGCACAGTGAAAAGTAATGCACATATGATTTCACTAGTCCCAGAATTTATCCTCCAGGTTGAGCCACCAGTGCGGCATTTGTGAATGAAATGGTCCAGCCAGATACCTAACACCCCACACAGCACAGTGGGCAGCATATTCCCTTTCCCGGTTTGCCTGCATTTTGCATGACAAGAAGTGTTTCTTGTTAACACAGAAAGACTGGCTAGTTGGTCATGGTACAACGAATGCATATTTTCAGCGTGAAAAAACACAGGACGAAGAAAGGAGACATACGCAGGACTAAGCGCTTCTGTGGCCCTAGCACATCCCAGTCTAGGCCAGCTCAAAACACTGTCATGGAATGTACACTTCCTGAGGCACAAGTTACATAAAAGAAAGTGGCGCTCAGTATTCAAGGTGGGGGGACCACCATCACCGCTAGCGAGGCACTGTTTTTCATCCCCTCACAGCACAAAAGGCGCTGTGTGCCCAGCTGTATGTTAAACCTTTGCTACACTGTAGCTCCAGGCACAGCTGGGCTCCTTGGCAGAACCGGATGTGAAAGGGAACTTAAAATCTTCGCGACGACCTCCCACGAGTGCGGGTGAGAAGCCACATGCTTTCCCTGAGGTTGTTGCCCTTCAAGCGGAGCAATGCACTGACCTGTATTCTTCTTGGCCTGCAGTGTCCAGGATGTCCAGGAGGCACGTCTCCCCATCGATAACCACCTGCTTCCTGTACGAGTCCTCTGTGAAAAGGGAGCACTCACTCAAGCTTACACAGCTACTAGACCAACCTCCTGTCACGCACAACACTGGCCTCCGCACATGCAGCTGATAACATACATTTGTTCCTTGGACCCTTGTGACTGAACACACAGTCTATGAACCTCTGCCCTGGTCAAGGAACTGACTAAAGAAAGCTCCATCAGAAAAAAAATTGAGTCTAGTAACCGAACAAAGCTAGAGCTCATACTTGGTGTCAATATTTGCTAATTTACACTTGTGTTGTGAAAGTGTCAATGATAAATGACTTTGTAGATCATTAAAAAGTTTAATTTTTCAAAATCAGGCACTTCAGATCACATGCTGTCCCGGATAACACATCTCCCCCCGCCCCTCCCATTTTTTAAAGAAACAATTTCATTACAGAAATGCACTGCACGTTATCCCAAGCTGTTTTCCTGCAGTGCCTAGGTGCAATGGGGCAAAGCCTCAAAGAAAGTGAATGAGCCAACATACAAGGCATCCGTTCCCGTGGAAGCACGACTCCATGAGGAGAAACGTGGTGGCTTCTTTGAGATACCTTACAGGCATAGGGGTGAAGTATATGAGAACTAAAACTATTCACTTGCATATGAGTGGGGTCTGGTCTGGAGACACAGCATGAGCAAAAGCGTGGTGACTGTAAGCCATTGCAATCGCTTCTCCGCAAGTCACTGGTGTAAGGGGGCGAAGCATCTGGAAGCATCTAAGGAAATGATCCTGGCTTGCCATTGCCTTCTACGAATCGGATTTGTTACTAAATCACTTCCGCAATTAGGACGACGCAAATACGAACTGAATTCTGTGAAATCTAAAGAAAAAAAGATGCAGTTCATACTTGGTGTCAATACTTGCTAATTCACACTTGTGTTGTGGAAGTGTTGTGAATGATAAATGACTTTGTACGTCATTAATGAATTCAATTTTTCTAAATCAGGCACTTCAGATCACATGTTGTCCAGGATAACACATCCCCTCCCCCCCCCATTTTATTAAGACCGCATCAATGAGGTTTTACTGTATATTAAGCACAGCAAATACTAAACTTTTTTTAAAAAAAAAAAAAAAAAAAACCACAAAGGGGCTTATTCACATAAGAAAAGGTAATTTGTTTCCAAACATGCTATGCTATAGGGTATTCAAATTGCGCACTGTATCTCCGACTCATTCATGCTGGCAGTTGCTCCCTAAAAAGAAGGGTAGGCAGTACAATCGGAACTTCCAATAAGAATCTCGGGGTCACGTATGCACCATGCTATCTGTAGCTATATGGTCGAGCAGATTTGCCACAAGCCATTTCAGCTGCACTCGAATGTGGAAGGCAGGATGCAGCACACTTTTGACATCTGCTGGGCAGCAAAGCAAGTTTATAATTTAGTGCTGCAAGTTTCGTGCTTGCCATGGTACCAGGTCGCAGGAAAATACAGAACTAAGTGTGGTGGCGAAAGAAAGCAGTGGGTATCTGTAGCAATATCTCGGAATAAAATTTTTGCCTAGGCCCCATTTTTAGTGTGAAACCATGAATTACGTGGTAAACCTGAAAACCAGAAGCTATGCAGGCAGCCTTGACCTTTGACCTTCCCAAAAAGAACAAAACAAACCTAACAAAGTGGATTCGAACCCAAATAATTCTTGTGGTATCCGAGCAAGGAGCTTCACTACTTTTGCTGCATCTGATTGCCCCACATTTTTACCTGTCACTATTGCACTGTGCACTGCATGCAGTCTTGATCGGATTCCTTCAGTGTTTAATGACCATCATTGCATTGCCCCCTCAAGGTGTGTCAAGCGGCCCAAAATATTATATTGCGTTACCACCAAGGTCCCCAGTCACCAATTGCGCCGATCTCTGCCCGACCTTAAAACGTTAGCCGCAAACTGAAAGGAAACTTGATTTGCTTGCACAAGCACTCTGCATTTGGCCAGCTTAGCTAAACTGTCTGTGCTGGCTTATTCAACTACTTCTCGCAGTCCCAATGAGTTGGAATTGATAAGATTTTACCCTATTTGGCACAAGGGTGGAACACCATTATGCTAGTTATTAGAGACATGACATTTTGTCAATGTGGTTACTGCCAGCCCTCCTCTACTGCCAAGCAGCAATGGAGTGCAGTGCGTGCAGACTTACACATGTTAATAGAAACTTTCCTGGAAACTGCATGCACAGTGAGAGTACCACATTTGAGGCTTCATATTTGTATTTTCTTTGGGGATTGTGCACACGCGGAATACCTCTCAGTGCAAATAACAGTTGCTGCTCCAGAGCCAGGTGCGCTCAAGTTGGCAAGACCATGGTTTTTGAAACACGAGAGAAAGAGACGTGTCGTTACTTGACAGGCTAAATCTCACAAGGTCAATCAATGTTCAATGTCCACCACTACGCAAAAACCACAGTTTGGTGATCCCTTAAACAAAGAAGCCTCTCTTCCTCTGAGATAACAAGCCCACCTGTTGACATGCATTCTTTGCGGAACACACATTAAGTGGAACGAAGCCAAGACTGGAGCGGCACTGTGCATAAGTAGATGCATACTGCCACTAAAACAAAGACTGCAGCTTCGCACAAGGTTTCTGAAAATTAAAGTGTCTGCTCACCAGCAACACAGCTTGTCTGGGAGGAGCCGCAAACAAAAACATGCACAGTGCAACAAACGGGCCCCCTCCCCAAGCATTTTTGTTAATAGGGCTGAGACTTCAAGAGAGATGGCCTGGCTACTGAGTACAGCACGCCTAAAACACTAACAGCACTGCGTTCATCTTTCTTCCTGTGCATGCTGTTTCATAGCTATTCATGCATGGGGTTCGTGCAGATTCAAAACGGACAAATTCAAGGATATTCAAGGAATTTCAAGGTCCAGTTGGAGTATTTTCAAGGACTCTCACAATGCTACATGTAGCAAGTTTTCAATATCAGGTACCAATTTTACTGAACAAAATCGAAAAAGAAACATTTCAAGGAATAGCTTGTATTGCACTAAGCCAACATAATAAAGCCAGTATTGCACTAAGCCAACATAATTAAAAAATGTTCCGTCTCCAAACCCCCTGCAATGCATTGCACCAATGTCGAAGAGCAATCCACTCTGCAAAACTGCTAATGGCAACTTCAGGGAAGCTCCTGCCGCTTTTCCTGAATCTCCTCGTTGAGGCTATACAGTTCCTCAGTCTTGCTTCGTGCAGCCTTCCTCAGACTATCGGATCTGACACTGTACTTCAGATAATTAGATGCCTCTGCCTTTTCAGCATACGTATCTGCTGAAGCCTGGAGGTCATCCATTGTTGCTTCGAGCTTTTTTTTTCTTCTTTTTTTTTCATCGCATCAATCTCTTTGTCGATGCAGCGCCTCTGATTCCCTGGCGTCACCACACCGCTTCTTTTTTACTGCCTCCAGGTGGGCAGCATACTGCTGCCGGACAGCTGATACAGCAGTCCTTAGGTTTTTCGTAATAGGGACGTTAAGAACGCCCCCTGCCTTGTCTACAGCATCGCATACAATACGTTGCGAAATATACGAGAGGTCCTTCAGGTTTTCTACGGCAACCTGGCGGTTCACTCTAAACCCTCACTCCACAGTGGCCTGCTGTGGCTGAGCACAAACAAAAGCTTGACAACTTTCCAGAGTTCCCCATATGATGAATTAAACTTCATCAGCTCAGACAAGAACTCGTCCAACCTGTTTACGTTCTTCTCAAACATTCGCAGGTTATGCATCTCTTCCTGCAGGAACTCAGTGTACTTCCCCAGTACAGTGTCTTTTTGGTGCTCAGACATTCTGCTTGCTGTAATGAGGGCATCCAACACTCTTCTGAAGTCGGCCAGGCACTCATCTGGGGCCGTATCCAGCAGAGGTTCCTTTCGGGAACCGTTCTCTTTCAAGATGAGGTCAATTTGACGTCAGCAAGGCAGCGGGTGCCACCTCACGGCGAAGACGGGAAAGACAGCGGCCAATCAGCGATGGCCCCAGATCGCAGGCGTGTCCATCACGAGCATGTGGCTTTTTCTGGTACCAAATACTTGTACCAAAGTGGTGTTAAGCACGAAATAAATCTAATTACATAGTAATGCAAACTAGTGAATAATAGACTGAAATATTCTTAGAAGCATCCTGTTAACAACTGCCAAGCAATTATCTTGGCTCATGAGTACCTTTCTTCGCCACTAGATGATGTTGCGCGCGCGGCGTCGTCGTCTGCTTTTTCGCTCGCTGTGAAGCTTTTGTAAGTTCTGCCTTTCGCACAGAGTGGCAAATATCCTAATAACAATGTCTACAACGCCCGTAGTATGCAGTCCGAATCACGCTAGCTCTTTGACGGAGGAGTTGCTGCCGCCGTTGCGAGTACGAACGAGCTGCTTGATACCGGCACCGCGCCGGCGCGTCCGCGCCTGCCTATGTAGCGGGGCAGCGTCCGTAGCCTTATCGGCCGCTCAAGCGTCGTGAGTATGCGCGACCTTTCCATGAATAGCTGTCAATGTAGGATGCAGCCGATGACACATGGAATCACACTGCACTCGACCCAGTCAGCCACCGTCTGCTCCCCTTCCACTGATGTAGAAGAAGGGAAAACTCAGCCCGCACTTACGGACGCGAATTATTTGTCTCTACGACTGCCGGATTGAAATGGTCGCACTGCTGTTGGCCGAGAGCTTCCGATCGCAAAGTAGCGATCGAAGCGCGCAGAGCACCTTTGCTTCTGACGGCAGCCCGGCATACCCCTTCATCCCCACTTCGCTTCGCGATCGGCACGCAGCCTTAGCCAGTGTTGCTGCAAAACCTCCTGAGACATGTAGAAGGCGTTGTCTCGTTTTTCTTTTTTCTTTTACTGCGTCAGTTTACTAAATCCGCAAAGTGCTGCCCCAAAAAAAACACACACACAAAAAAAAAGGATACCACGGCCGTACTCAAGCAGCTGCGCCCGAATACGGCCATGAGGCGCCACAGCGAGCGCAGAGCAGTTCCATCTCGAAGCAGACCAACTCGTCGCGGTTCCTGCGCCGGCCGGCAAAAAGGTTCCTTTCGGAGCGGTGGCCCCGCCTCGTGCCGCTCCGTGACGTAGGCGAAAAACGTGGAGCCGCCTCCGGAAGTTTTGGGGGTCACGCCGGACGTGACACAGCAACCAATTAGGAGCGGCGAAAGGAACCAGTTCCCGAACGGAACCGTCGCAGGATCTGGCCCCTGGTTTAGTACACATTTGTTGTGGGTTCAGAGAGGACGAACTCCTAATGATTGAGAATCTCAGTGGGCCTCTCTCAAGCACCTTCTTTGTCACACTGATCAAGTGTTTGCATATCATGCGGAACTGGAACAAGTTCTTCTGGCTTGCTTTAGTTTTCTTGACAGTCTGTTCAGCGGCATGGCCTACGTCCATCTTTTCAAGCGGAGTGTGGTTTTGGGTGCTTTCGATGTCCACCGACAGCAGTCGACGAGTGACTCCTTTTGCTTAAGACAAGGCCGAGCACTTCAGAAACTTCGTCAGTAGCTTCCTGACTACTAAGAACACCATGGGCTGATCCGTTTGGCACTCAGTGAGAAATGGCTTGAGGGTCATGGCCATACCTAGTGCAAATTGAAGCTTTGCTAGCAGCAAGACATCACTGGCAAACTCACACAAGTTGTGAAATGATCCACATTTTGGGGGGCTTACTTCCTTCTTCCTTGCAGTTGCAATAAACTTCATAACATCACACCACGATAGTAAGGCTCTCTTTATCACAGGGACATTCTCCAGCCACCGGTGAGTAACAGTTCAGGGGAAAAATTTCCTGACCAGTAACTAAGAAGTCTTCCCTCCTTGCAGGATAACCATGGAAAAGTGTGCTCGGACTGGAGAGCAGACAGTCAACTTGCTGTAACAGCTGCCCTGTAGGCATTGTGCATGGTGTGGAGGCCACAGGTCCCAATGTCCAGACATTGAACTTGGTATGCTTGATGCAGGTGCTTCTGGAAATTCTTGAATAACTTAAGGTCAACATTCGGACCACCCATTGAAATCTGAAGAATTTTCTGAAGGAAAGGCTCGAGCGCACTCAGCAGCTTTCCTTGGATGTCCTCGGATATCTAGTGCCTCAGAAACACCGAGGTATAGTACTTCATTGCCACCTTGTGAGATGAATTCTAAAACCGGATGTGACCATCCATTTGTTTCCGCTGGAGATAGTCGTTCGTGGACTCGTCGAGGAGTATCACGTAGTAATCACAATCTTTTATCCCCCGCTGCAAAGCCGATAAAAAGAAGGGCCTCAGACCATGGCACGTCACGTAGGCAAATTTTTTCTCTCCGCAAGAAAATGCTTTGGTCACGTCACTGTCCGGGAACATACGCTGGAATAGCTGGCCTGCTTCAGATGATGACCGACAGGAGAAATGCAATGTGACAACCTTCAAAGTCCACAGAATCTCTGCATTCGTCACCAGCTCGTGTGCCTTGCAAGCATAGTCTAGCTTTCCAGATTGCGAAGGAGGCGGGACGGCTGATAGCTGGCTCGTGCTTGGAACTAAATACTTTTGCACCGAGCTGTTGACTGCAATCTTCATGACACCAGCATGCTTGGCACTCTTCATATGGCTCTTTAACGCCAACTCGACCATGGTGGTGATATCGAACGTCTCGCTGCAAAGCCTGCATCTTGCACGGTGCTTACTCATCGTATCTGCTGCAATCCAGTCTTTGTAAGCGTCGTTGTGAAGCCGCACGCCTTAAAATTTGCTTTTCCCAGGCATTTGCTTTTCAGTCGGATGCTTCAGCTGCATCAAGTCGGGTACAGAAACGACATAAAGAAATGCCGCCAACAACCGTAACAAAGCACCAAAACCGGATTGGATTGAATCAGCTCAAGCTGGCTTCAGAGCGAGTGGCTCCAATGTGGCTAACCGTTGTGCAACATTGGCTATATTAGCCCAAACTGATCTTTTACGCCTGAAATGCAGATACTGAAACACGATATTGAAAATACAAATATATTAAGTGCATTTTTTTCTGATTAATAACCATTTGCATGCAGTATGCTAGGAATTCAAGGATTTTCAAGGAGCAGCAAAAATTCCACGATTTTCAAGGGCCTTGAAAACGAAATTTTCAAATTCAAGAGTTTTCAAGGTTTTGAAGGACCTGTGCACACCCTGCATGCACTAAACAAAGACTATTCCTAAGGAAGGCACTCTCAAACTAGGAGCCAAGGAATAAAGAGATTTTCATGCCCTTCTGCCCCTCAGCCACCTTTCTGGTGAGGCATCTTTGGAAAACTGATGCACTTCCCCGAGGCATAAAAAAATGCAATGCAAGCTAAGCCAGGCTCAAGTACATCAGTTGGCACCGTTTTTGTGCTTTGACACCGCACATTTTCTCCAATTCCAGCTGAATTTTCAGTTGGAGCTAGCCAAAAATTTCGGTGAGGCAACAAACTTTCCAGCTATACACCATTCAAGGTTGCATTCCATCTGGGTGCCAACCACTTCCATTGAGTGCCTTACCACTGCAGACACTCCTGATGCTTCTGCTGGGCCGCTGTTGCAGAAGGTTCTTACCTGTACAATACACTGCGTGCATAGACCAGACATACCACAGTCATGGAACAGCACTTTCCCCACCACCATGTGCTGCTGCAAGGGAGAGGCCATTCCTCACCTATTGTGGGGTCATACTCGTCCACAAAACTGAAAGGAAAAAGAGGATAGGGATCACTTTACACACACGGCCAAACTACACACTTCCTTATGCAAAAAAAGCCCAAGAAGGAAGCCGCTACCTATTATTTTGAACTGCCATTAGGTGAACAAGGCCAGCACAGATCAGTGAGATTAGCCTCATACTGTACACATGCTCAATACCAAGCATACTTTATTTGCCAGGGAAAAAAGGTTTGCAACCCACCCACTAAACAAAGCATGCAACACAAGGAATCAAACATTTAAACTATATTCGCTTGAGGAGTGCACTCAGAGGAAAAACTAATTTACTCGATGCCACAAACAAGGCTGCTTGGCATCCATGCTATGCAAAAAGTTAAGAACCCAGCATTTGAGTCGAGATGCCTGTCAAAGAAAACACTTCCATTCCACACCAACCTGCAATGAGTGCCAGATCACACTCTCTAAACATTAAGGAATGAGAGACTGCACTACATTCAAAAGAAAGTCCACCCAAAAAGAGGTAGCGATGCATGCTAGCTGCACTCTCATTAGAGCTGCTTTTTTGAGCACGGTGTTAGTTAAAAAAAAAAAAAAAATGTGCAGCAACCGCAAAGGTTGTGAAGATGCATACTCACTGGTTCTGTATGAGTTGGATTGTCAAGGCACTCTTTCCCACGCCACCAGCTGCAAGAAAGGATTTGTGCAAAGGTGAGACAACACCCTCCTCCTTCCAGCTGGGTGCACTCGGGCACCACTTGGGCAATGGGGCTCTGGTTGGCCTAGAGTGCCACACCTCTGCTAAGTATGTGAACCATTGGCATTCGCAGCTGCCATGGCAGGGGAAGTAACTCTGATTGGCATTTCACTGGCCAGTGAGACCGACCTTGTCACTTCCAATACCGCTGTCACACGCACACTTCAGATCACGACTGGTAAAGATCATGATTGAAGTTTCAAGTGCAGTCAAGACTGACTGTGCTGCACGCATCTTCTCGATTTCGATTGACAAGTTAGATCACTACAAGCACGATGAACTGCAAAATTTCCAATTATGAGCAGAAAAAGAAATATATAAACAACTCTGGCTGCACACTGCATTTTGATTGCATAATGTACTGATGGCCTGATCAACCAGGGAGGGTGCCTGATACTCTGCGACAGCCAGCAGTAGCCAGATGTGAGTCCTGTCGTATGACTCGTTCCTGTGTTCGCTTTGTTCCCGTGCTCTACCTGTGCTCTAGCTGCGGTAAGCAGTCTGTGCTAGAAGTGCACGTTTCTCTATCAGGCAGTCCAACTAAGAGCGACAAGTAACCTGTAAAAACGCAAAATCGCCATCATGATGATGGAGTCTGCAAGCTTAGAATCGCAAAGCATGGCACAGAAAAATGGCGACAGGTGAGGAGGACAGGATAAGAGCTTTATTGTTTTGTGGAGAGACATTGAGAGTTCGAAACGACACCTCCTGCTCTCGAGCCCAGTTGCAGCAGCAGGTTGTGCTGTACACCGCGAGCGCTAAACGTCCATCGAGCCTGCGCGTTCATTTACCACTGCCAAAACACGCACATGGGGTCGAGAGTATGAACGCAGCTTTGCAATTCAGATCCTATAATTTTAAATACAAAGCTATTTATTTTAAACTTTTGAGTAATCTTTATCTTGAGTTGGCATAGTTAATTAATGTTTGGGAACGGGGGCGGC
Organism: Amblyomma maculatum; assembly: GCF_055883805.1. Classification (NCBI taxonomy): domain Eukaryota; kingdom Metazoa; phylum Arthropoda; class Arachnida; order Ixodida; family Ixodidae; genus Amblyomma; species Amblyomma maculatum. The sequence goes on along the minus strand of NC_139351.1, from coordinate 36,193,585 downwards.
TATAGCTCGATCACAGTAGAGGCGGCAGAGCAGAATCGTGGGCGACTGATACTGAATTCGCTGTGTAGCAACACCAGACTCGCATCGAACTCAATTTCAATTGCCTTGATCAAGACTAAATGACCGGGTGACAGGGGTATAGGGGGGGGGGATATATACTTGTTTAGCTAAGGTCACTAGGCCAAATTCCTATGTTATGCAAATCATCAGGTCAAGGAGAAATTGTAGTTTGACAGTAAAGCCAAGAGTGAGAAATGCAGTGGCGAGGATGCTCCTTTTGACCATTAAGAAAATGCGTGTGGTAGGTTCTTCTCACTAAGCACCATATGCCTGTATTTTCAATTTATCTTATGCACAAATATATCAGCAGTTAAACGTTGTAGGAAATTGCAAATAAAATAAAGCAAGAGTTGTTTCTCTGCAAGCTTTTTTTTAAAACAGAATTCAAGATGTTTTCATACAGCAGGTAAATGGCAAAGAAATTGTGGCATTGGATAAAAGGCAGGAATGGTTTGAGGAAGTGCGAAAGCCACGGCGTTGAAACTGCCTTCGACTGATGCAAAAGTTCTGGCTGTCTACCTAATTGTACTACTCAGAAACATAACTATTTACTCATTTATAAAGAGTACAGACACCTAGTTTTTGCTGGTATGTTTTATTCTTTGCAATGATATCCAATTTAATTCAATATATGTCCGTGCTGCTAAAGTTAACAGCTGAGTGAGGGGCATGACGCCAAAGTTTTGTATGTGTTATGTGAGAAATAAAAAGCAGCGATACAACTACTGCTACTTCACCTGTTGCGATTCTGGAGCATTGCAGTGAATCGAAATGACAGAGTGTGCACACAGAAAACTGTGTGCCGCACTTGACCTGTATGGAACTTTGATGACCAGTACTGCTTGGGTGTTTAAACTAAAACCAAAAATGGACACAGAAGAAATTTGACTATACATCACTTAGTGGTCACAGGTGACTACCATGCAGTGACCTATGTTGGTTGGTTGGTTTGTGGGGTTTAACGTCCTAAAGTGACTCCGGCTATGAGAGACGCCGTAGTGGAGGACCCCGGAAATTTCGACCACATGGGGTTCTTGAACGTGCACTGATATCGCACAGCACATGAATGCCACTCCATTTCGCCTCCATCGAAACGCAGCCGCTGGGGCCGGGATTCGATCCCGCTTCCTCGGGCACAGTAGTCGAGCGCCATAACCACTGCGCCACTCCGGCGGGGCGCAGTGATCTATGTATAGTAACTTACTCCGCATAATTACGATGAAGAAAACATGCGAACAAAATTTGGTAACTTGTGTACAGTAACATCACAGGCATCATTACCATGAAGAAACTTGTTTAATTTGTACAGTTGCTGAATGCCTCAGCAGCGAATTCTCTGGCAATGGTGAATAAAATTTCCAACCATCCCAAGAGAGCCACACAGGCTACCCCACAGAAAACAATGATGCTTTTGACCACAGTGTTCCTTACTGGAGTTGTGGGAACTGCTCGGGAGAACCACAGTAGCAGCAGCAACTGAGACAGTGCTCGCAGTTCGGGCAAAATCAGATGAGCTGGCATAAACGCCGAGACTGGATGCTACAAAATGGTATCCTTTACACAGGAATTAACAGCAAAATCCGGAAGGTAAATTCAGGGAGCAAGAAAGGGGCAATGCTTTACATGACTGCCCGACCACGTTTTCCCAATTCTGCATCTGGGGTCTGATGACAGCATTCTCTATCGTTGGAAATTTTTTAACACAATAGCGTTTAAAGCCTCATTCCCCAGAAAATCAGGCATCGACGTTGAGCAAATAGTCACAGGAACACCTATGGCAACAGCAGGTGAAGCACAAAGAAATGTATTGGTGTAAAGCGCTATACATTCCCCGCTGCTACATATTACCACCGGCAAAGTCGAATACAGGATTTTAGAACACCTCCTTAAGTAGCTTGGGTGTGTGTGCGAAATTTCTTGCAGACTTCAGAGTGCAAGTGGCGAGGAATAACAAGGAACCATTTGCACCTGTCAGACATGAAACTGCGGCAATAAAGAAGGCCATCTTGGAGAGTGAATTGGGTGGACTTGACACAGAAGTGAGTGCAAGTGAGCCGGATGGTGCAACAGGGTAGAAGGTCCACCAAAGAAATATAGAGGTCCCCACAGTAAATGTTAGCATAAAATGAATGTTAGGCAGAGTTGCTAAATCTAGGAGTAGTAGAGATCAGGACAGGGCGTCAGCACCAGAGTGTCCAGAGCGGTAGATGATTTGAATGTGGTACTCCTGAAGGCCCTGTGATTCAATGAATCCTTCAAGGATTAGGGAAAGCATGAAGCATGATGGTCAGTGTTTGATTAAAACCCATAAAACGCCCAAGCATTGCTTTTTTTCTGTTGGTGCATTAGGACCAATATGAGTGGTGAAGTAAGGAGCCGATGCAACACGAAAAACAGTGGTGTGCTCATCAAGGAGTAGCTCAGTTGGTCCGATGCATCCAAGGCATTCACCTGAATCCAAGTCGCAGGAAATGATGGGCATGATAGAAGTTGATGAAAAACAGCATGAAAACGGAGATGAGACTAGCCCGTCAATATGCTCTCTTTGGTGCTGGGCATTAGTGATGCAAAGCTTACCATGAGTATAAATGTTTGTGGACCTACTGTCTTCTCTCAAGTGCAATAAATTCTAAGATCGTATGATAAGGAGTGTTTTATGCAATTGTGTGAGAGTGATATCCTAGATTGCAGAAAATTTCATGGTGCTTGTACTCCCTCTTTGGGAAATACCAGGTAACGTGTCCACTAAGCAGAGATTCTGGCAGATCTTTCCGATTCACAAGAGCAGCAGCTTGGCATCCTGAGGTTGGTTGCTGAATATTATTCAAGAAGGGCACTTCATTACAACCAGACAACAGATGTGTTTAGGTAAGAAACGCACTTTAAGAACATAAGGAGAAGTGCCCTTCTTATCTCGAGGGGGTTCACTTATTTTTATGTTAAGACTAGCTATGGGAGATACACACACCAAAGAGGTTTCGTTTGCTTTATGGGGTTTAATGTCCCAAGCAGCTGAGGCTATGAGAGATGACGTAGAGCAGGGGCTCCAGCGACCGCCTGCCTGGGGTTTAACGTGCATCACCACAGCGCAGGAGTGCCTAGCTTTCCACCTCCATTGAAAAGTGGCTGCCACGGCCAAGGTTCGCTCCCGCATCTTGGGCATAGCAGTCCAGAACCCTAACCATTGCAGCTGTAAGAAAAACATGGGCCTGAGTTATGTATTGTGTCTAGTCTTTTTCAGGGGTGGAAGCAGGCTCAAGCATTTTGGAGCAGCTCAGGGAGCAGTAATAAAGGCTATTTGGAGCAATAAAACGAGAATTTGGAGCATTCGAATTATATTTTGCAGCATGTTTCTAAGGTTAAACGTCTTTAATAATTGCAAGTTTTTGCTCCTGACTTACCAAAATATTCAATTTGATTCCCGAATCCTTTCTATTCAACACTCAATGCTTTGCTGACTAAACCCGCATCTCTGACAAGACAAGACAAACAGCCAAAACATTTGAAGGTATTTAAAATAACAAAACTGACCTGAGGAAACATTTGGAAAAGACTAGCAGCAAACTTAATGTTTACTCCTACACTTCATAACTAAACTAAGTCTGACTGTTTTGACATGATATATTCAAACATAGTCCACCACTTTGATGTGCTCAAGCACCCCCACTAGTTTCGAATTGGACAAAAGTGAAAAGCACATTTCCCCTCTCTGTCTTGTGCGTATCCGTTTTGAAGATATGTCCAAATTCCAGGGCACTGGTCAGTAGTGCCTTCAGGAAGGATAGACGGCACTCAAGGGTAGTATTTTCCTCCTCCAGATTCTTTTGCTTCATAGCCTTTTGCTAGTGGCTTATGTTTTCACTCGAGTGAATCTGGCGCTTCCTTAATTCAAACGCATTGGCAATAGGCTCGTATAGCTTTCGAACACCCTTGAGAACATGTCTAGTGAACAACACCTTTGTGACGTCACCGTTTATGCTTCAAGTATGCTTTTGTCTGATGTGTGCTTGACACGCTTGCTACTAACAAAAAGGCGTGATGGCAAATTACCTGCTTGTTTTCACAGCTGAACCCTTAGAACAACTCGAGTTGTACTGAGCTGTCTGACAACTTTCCTAATGGCTCGAGATAAACCCCACCATGACTGCTTTGCTCACTTCTCTCACCACTGACAATTCAAAAAGCTTGGAGAAGGTAACTATGCATCATTGTGCTACCTTTATTTTGACTAAAGCAGCCCCTAGAGTGTGTACACGGAACTCAAAACATGCCACCACCATGGTGTGCTTTCTCACTGTCACTTAATCAAATAGCATCGAATCATTTCTTGGAAGAACTATCATAAATAACCTCCTGTGCAGCCAAAATCCATCTTCAAAAATTGATAACAGAACATTGAGGTTTACAGCAGTTTTGGAGCAATGTTGCATTTTGGAGCAGGATGGAGCAGGAAAAGCAGTTTGGAGCAGCACTTCCACCCCTGCTTTTTAGGCCAGACAGTCTTGCTGATCAATACACTACACACCCATAATCTAAGGAGGAGCAGTAAAAAAATGGGGGGTTCGTCTACCTCTACCGCCGGTGGGTGGCGGGATCCTACATATAGTACGGTGAGGCTGCCCAAAATAATAAAAACGTAGTATGCCTCTGCCCATATACTAAGTGTACCTAAGAGTGATAATGCAAAGAAAGCATGCTTTATCGGAACCGTGTGAAGACTTTCAGTATGGGTGTTTATGTAAAGTGGAAAGGCAAGCTCTTTTTGTCAAATTTTATCATCCAAAACTCATGTCCATGTTTTTCTAGTAGTTACAGTTTCAACACTTATTTTTGTGATAGAATTGTTTTTCTAGTCTTCATATTTACTTTGCAATGCCAGATTAATAATGCAATCGACCCATAGAAGCCATGGTTGTTTTCAATAAATGTTCAGTTGTTAGAAGAGCAGAACGATGGGCCAGTTGGTTGACATTCATGACTGAAGAAAGCACAAGCTGGAAACAAGGACTGAGAAAGAATGACAAGGACAGGTGCTATTTGGCCATGAATGTCCATTGTTAGTATTTCTTTGCATTGCCTACCCCTGTACCATTTCTTTTAGCAGTTTTAGTTCCTCATGACAGCCAAGAATAGAATAGGCCTGTTTTACGCAAGATGGCTGATGATGGAGACGATAAGCTGACTACAACTCAAAGGTGTCCATCCCTGTACAAGTTGGAGAGTAGTATGTGTGTTTCCAGTACTGAGCAAGCAAATGCAATATTTTTCTAAAACACAGTCTTCATTTTCTTCACTTTGCTCAAAAGAAGAGTATATGTCAGAATACCAGATATGGCTCTTGGTAGCTGGTTTAAAAGTGCTCCCAAGCTGTAAATGTGACCGCTAAGTAAAGACTGAGTTATACGGAACACATTTTTATTGTTTCAAAATCATGGATGGTAGGAGCATATTTGGTTTTGAGCTTGATTTTGCAAGCTTTAACACTGCTCTGTGCCAACACCCACAGGGAGAGTATTAGCTAGGTCTCGGTCAAAATGAAAGACAGACTTTAAATTGATTTTGTGTTGTGTTCACAAGTGGGGCCCCCATAAGCAAAGCAACGGGGGAAACCGAGTGTGAAATATCTTTTATGTCGCTGTAGTTTTGAAGAAATCCATAACAGTTCCAATGTATTAGGAACAATGCTTGCAGAGTTAAGGCGATGTGATTAATAAACCCAATTGTTTGGCCCCAGTACTCAGTGTTTCCCTTGCGCTTTTTCGTCCAAGAGTTGCGCTGCCGCTGCAGCAGAGGTGATAAAGAAGCCATGTCCATCACTTGCACAGCTGTGCTGGAGGACGTGGCTTCTCAGCTTGGGGGAGCCTCTGGGCTGAGGCTGTTTCAGAGATGACTTTCGCCGTCTCTGCCCAGGGTTTAAAAGGTGCTACCAGAGACTCTCTGCCAAATTCACAAACACATTGTCACTTGAATTTCTAACCTAAGCGGGCTCTCCACGACTACCACTCCACTTGTAAACATGGCGGACATCCCATCATTTGCACACTGCGTGGACTTCGTTCTACCTGTGCGGCAAGCTTTTCACGAAAGCGAATACAACAAGGAGGCACAAGACCGTGCTCTATAGTCTTGACTAAGCGAGAGTGTCAATCTGTTCGAAAAAGAATTCTGGCACACTATCATTTTACGGGTGCAGCCATGGCTAGCCTCCTGACATCCCTGCCATTCACCCCGAGCATGGACAACTGTGGTCAGGTGCTGACTCTAGTGCTGTAGTTCTTGCACTGAGCTGCTGTCAGTAGTCACCGGATGTCTGAGCAACGTTTCAGAGCCTTCCAAGTGGTTCTCACTTCTGCTTTCAGATTCTTTGTGAAGAAAGCAGTGGTATTGGTGTCCCCTCTTATGGATGGAGGGCGATCAAAAAGAAAAAGTTTAGAAGCTATAAAATATATATATCATATTCAGCCATGAAGCAAGCCACACACCATAGAGCCCAACAAGGGGATGAGCCAGGAACATAACTGAAAGTCCTGCCCAGATATGGTGTAACTCAGGGCAGTCAGCTACACAGGTTAAGTATAGCTGCCTGCAAGAAGGGAACAAACCAAGAAGAGAGGAAGAGACAGAAGATATGAGAAAGCGAAAGACTGAGGGGAGAACAGGAAAAGGTGACTGCCGATTTCCCGGTCGGACCAGCCCGGAGATCTACAGAAAGCGGGGGCCAAAGCTGTGTGTTGCCTCCGCCGAGGGGTGTTAAAGGTACAAATGTCCCACAGTCCAAACAAACACTGCTGCTATGGCAACTAGGCTGAGAAGCAATTTCTTGACAGGGTAGGACAACTGGAAAAATGGTTTACGCTACAGTGCCACAGAAGGCAGTGTTGCAAGGGGCTGGGGCTGAAGCAGGCTCGAGCAGTTTTGGAGCATCAATACTGCCGTTTTGTAGCAAGTTTTAGAGTGAAATGTTTTTAATTGCAATTTTCTATTCCTGACATAGACAAAAAAAAACCCCAACTTCATTATTTTTTATTCAGCGTCAAATACTTTGCTGACTTAACCACCACTTCTACCACTTTTTACCAGCCTCCCACTTTGATGCACTTAAGCACTAGACTGGAGTTCACATCAATCTCGTGCATGTCCCATTTTATCCTATGTCTGTGCTGATAAATTCCTGATAACGGTGAGAGGTGCTTTCAGAATGGATAGACGGCACTGGAGGGTAGCCTCTTCCTCCTCCAGGTTCTTTACTACCTCCTTTCTACCAGTGGCTCCTCATATTTTTGCTTGAGCAACACAGGTGCTTCTTTAATTTCAACACGTTAGTGACAGGTCCTGTAGGGCGTCCCAACACCCTAGTGAACATTTCTAGATTCGCACCTTTGTGGCATCACTGCCAAGTATGCTTTTGCCTGATCTAGACTCACTTGCCATTGACAAAGGAGGTTAATTTTTTTCCACTAAACTCCAATTGCTTGTGGCTAATTTTAAATTTACTCACAAAGATTTACTATACCCTATGCTTTATAAAAATCTTATTTAAAGTAGGAGCAGTGCGAGATGCATTATCCCTCCGGCACCTCTGTGCTGCCATCGTTTCGACTATGGCAGCTTCTGTAGCAAGGGCGCGAAACTCAAAACATATCACCGGCCTGCTGTGCTTCTCACAATCGCTTAATCAACACAACAGCCCACCAAGTGGGAAAAATCGGTGTTCTATATATGGTGCCAAAAAAAAAGTGGCAGCTAATTTGGAGCAGTTTTGATGCACTTGTTAATGTGGAGAGACTGGCTAGTTGGTCTTGGTGCGACGAATGCATATTTTCAGCGCAAAAAAACACAGGATGAAGAAAGGAGACACACAGCGCGAACGTTGATATTCTGTAGCTATTGTTTTCCGGAACAGAATGGGGCAGGGAAAGCAGTTTAGAATGGAGCGGCACTTGCATGCATGAAATGAGGGATCGAAATTTTGCTAACCAGGACAGTATGGCACCTGCTTGCTCGTTCACTTTCATCTTTTCTCTTGTGCTTCCTAACAGTACCACGATAAAGTCTCACAGAGACAATCATCACTTTATTTTGTTACTTTCACGGAAACTCTGAAAGCCTAGGCATAGGCAAAGTTTTGTGGTATAATCCAGCCACACATGCTGCCGCTGCCATGCACAATAGTAATAACAAGTACAAGTCCGAAGCATAGGCATGCTGGCTTCTGTGTGCTGTTAATAAAGAATTAGAGCTTGATGGTGTTTTACTGTTAAAAAAATTCAGTTTGATTCCAGCCTATCCGATTTCAAATGATCTAATTCTGCTACATATGAGACATAGGGTATGATGACTGACAGTAAATTAAATTATGGTCTCTGCTTAAACGTAATTGGCTACTGTTACTAAGCGCTGCACGAATAAAATACTGCTGTGCTACTACTACTGTCTTTTCCGATGGGGCACCAACTGACTAAACCGATGCATTACAAATCCTAGTTTAACGACTGGTGCCCAAATGCGTGTAACACGCTCTAGCAAGATAAAGCATTGGCTTCTTTCACCAGTGCCAATTCCACAACGGGCAATTTTATTTTTATTTCTTGTGGTAGTGTTCTACGCGCCGACAATATGCGCACCCGTCAGTCACGTGTGACCACCCGAGCAGACGACGAAAGAACCAGCGTTCCAAAACGCCAACTCATGCTGAGGTGTTTACTGCGCTGAATGCTCTGCTCGGTAGGCGAAACTAGAACGCGAGGGCAGCACTGAGTTTTCTCAAGCCGCCTCATCGGCACAATTCCGAGGGGAGGGAGAGCGTGGGTTAATACACCTCAACAAAGAGAAGCGCAAAGAATGTTCCACCGCTGCAGAGGTGGCGCCGCTCCCAAAATACGCGAATACGATGACGAAAGCGAATCAGCAGCTAAGGCAGTACTGCGTGCGCTTGACAGCTTCATAAATGAGACTAGCCAGTGCCTCCTGTAGTAATGGACTAGCGCGTAAAATTGCCCCTTGAAAATTTTCTTGGCGCGGACAAAGAAAATCGAAAGGCTGGCGTAGTTCTTCTGTTGTAACAACACTGAAATAAAGCCGAGAAAAATAAATTAGCTGGAACCAGGCATTGAGTTCCGAAAGGGGAGTACTGCCGCACCCGCAAAGCAATATGCAAATGCAGAGACGGCGAGTGATCACACCCCTTACGACCTGAGCACAGACGCTCGTTCGCCTGACTTAGGCCTATTCACTTAAGCCTAACGCCGCTAGACAAATCCGTAAGCACACATACATACACACATACAAAAGCTCGCCGCAAGCGCCAGTCCTGTCTTTTTTTTCTCCCTTTCTCTCTCTCCCCCCTCAGCACGCATTTATCTTCGAGGGTTCGTTCTCACGCGGTCAGTCCCGTTTCCTCCTCGCCTCCTCGTTTTTACTTTTTCTCCTCCTCGGGGCGTTTTTCTGCTGGGTCGTTGTTGCAAGAGCGAAGCGTTTTTCTCCTCCAACTTGGTAGGCGTACAAAGCGACGCGGCCGCGTCTCTCGCGTGCTCGCAAATGGCACGCTGCAGCGGCCTCACTCCACTCTGTCTACCCGCGCCCACATCGGGCTCTGCGCCCCCGCGTCTCGCCACTTCTCGAGGCCGTTCGGTGTCCGCAGACTCGGCACAGAGGCGTTAAACGACACCCGGATTTCCGAAGACCGCTCGGACCGTGCAACTAACAGCCACGCGCTGCAGGCAAATGCTCGGACATCGTCGCTGCGGAGAATGTCGACAAAAAAGTCAATCGGCACGCAAACACAGTCGAGAGATGCCTCAAGTGTAACAAACGAACAACGAGTAGTGAAAGGGAGGGAGGGAGAGTGGTGCAAATTTTGCCCCAAGGGTCGGTAGGGCACGGCACTCGTGTGACCAGTGCCAACTATGTGCAAGGGGGTGCGGAAAAGTCGAAACAAATAACAAGTGATGCTTACCGCCGACGACCACTAGTTTATATTCCGTCATTGTGGTGAAGGACTGTTGTCCGCAGGCGCCGTAGTGGGCACGATCACCTTAGGTTTCGTTGCGGCGTCCTGTGCACAGATTCCCCGCAGCACGCACGCACACAGGGCAATGCAGCGTCCGCACTTTCAGATGCACATGGAAACGACGCGCTCCTCGCGACACGGCTCTGCCGCTGCCGAAAGGCCCTCTGCAAAAGCTGCGGCCGGCCCACACACACAGTGCAGCTAGCCGACACCCTGCAGAAAGCTACGGCCACCGACGACAAGGTAGATCAACCAGATCAACTGGTAGCAAAGGTTCTATAGAGGTACCAGCGGGACAGAAAAGCGAGGCGCAGGTTTTGTGGCGCCGCCCTAGTGGCAGTTCTAAATACTAGTATGAGTAACAAATAAAAACTTTTATTTGGCGCCAATTTTGATTTTTTTTCCTGCATGAAAGACACGACCGATGACGACGGTCAAGTAGGGAAAAAAGACAACGGCTATCGATCAATGTGTTGATTTTGAGGCTATGGCCAAAGGTATGTCGGGCGAACCCGGTGATTTTTTTCTCCAGGTACTAGAATACTATCAGGCACTACAATTTTCGAAGTCCGAGATATTCTACGTGGCTGTCTAGTACGCAGGAGGTTCGGCATCACGAATCGGACAGTGTGTTTCGAAACTACTATTAAATGATAGCGCACACAGCTTGTTCGGTCGAAAACCGGTCGGCGTAGTAGTAGTAGTAGTAGCAGCAGCAGCAGTAGTTATCGCCATCACGTGTCGAAAATAATCGTGGGCAGCGTAGAAAGATTCGTATCATGATAATTTATTTTTATAGTGATTGAGTATAGATTAGTGTGTGATAGGTGATGTCGAATTAATGAAATCATTGCAATTAACGGATTCATTCAAGAAATTAAAATTGAAAAAAAAAGGAATAAAATGGTGTCAATATTCTCAGAATGAAAAGCCAATGCTTGATGATAGAAAATTTAGTTAAATTGATCAAATAATTGAACAATTGAAGAAATAAGATTGAAAAAACGGGGGGTTTAAAGGTGTCAAAATGCCCAGAATAAAATGCAATGCTTGATGATGCTAGGTATCGATGTATACAAAAAATAAAACCAATAAAAGAAAGAAATAAAAGTTAGAAACACACCGTCCGTGTGTGTGAAACGCTCTCGCGTCATAGCTTAAGTGTCGCCCTAGTTTTTGGTCGTAACAGGGGAAATCAAACTTTACACAACTGCAAAATTAAGTGCTAGTCGCGCGAAGGCTAGTACTACCCAGTACTTTTCGCTGGTCTGCCCACATTATACCCACATGCCCGGACTGGAGATTGGTGATCCGTGCGTGGATCGACTTGAAACAAGCTGTTTGTGCTCGAAAAATACGGCGCCTTTCGGTCGTATACTGGTTGGCACAATTGTCGGGGTAGCAGAGTTGAGCTGCAAATTTACTGCCGGCTATTTCCATGCAAACATATATGAGGCACATGCGATAAACTTCTGCCATGCACTAAGGCAGGCGTCGCATATTTCCGCTCGCGTGTGACGACTTCTGAACGGGGGCATTTGATCGGCTTACGCTCCATTAAGCTCCATGTTCGCGAACTTTCGAGAAGGCAAAGCAACAAGCTGAGCATTTTTCTAGTCTACCCCTAACTACTAAAATGGCGTCACTGTTAATGCAAAGCGAGCATCATATTCACTCTTTCGGCTTTCCAGGTTGTTCACTGTTGCATTACGATACCCTCGGCAGGTTTGTCAGTCTGCCGGTCATCGCTGCCCGTACCAGCTAAGCCCATCCAGCAGGCCTTCCGCCAAGGCTGTCAAGTGAGCCTAAAGGGAGATTTAATCATGAGCCCACCTATATGAAAAACCTATATATCCGCTCTGTTTCCACTCCTTTCTCATCATCTTAACGGCCGCCTCGGCAGACGCAACACAATACTTTTTACGGATTACAACATATTATGGACGGATGTTCTGCAGGGTGAGGTGCATATGCTTGTTGTGGCGGCTAGTGCGTAAGAATCGCGGGCACGGCAAATGGTAACGGCAGCTTGTTTTTTTTTTTAATTAGAAGCATATCGAAGTGACTGATTACGGGACTGTTAAGCCAAGACAGTGAGTGAATGTGCGTCTCTTCCATCGCACAAGTTGCTTGCATGCAACCTGTGCGAATGACAGCGGTGCTCGTCGAATACAGCCTTGAGTGAACAGATTCTAGAGGTGACGGAATGAACGGACTCTTCAAGATCTATTGCAGTACTTCCTCAAACGTCGCGAAGCTAGACACAGCAAGTAGAATGCGGGCATAAGAACGGTGGACATGACTTAATATTCATGGCCCTTGTGGGGACCGATATCCCATTTCTCCCTTGAAAGTCGACTTCCCCCGAGGTCGCGCAGTAGTCACTCTACTACTGTCAAGAGATGGCGAGGACGTTGTTGGAATTATTATTGCCAGCATTCGTGACTGCGCCCGCAAACTCAAACTATAGTGCCTAAAATGTACTCAAGCGCGTGCTCTGCCTTGAGACCTTGAGTTTTGATGGACGGATGGAATATAGACCAACACCGATCTGTGACGTAAGCACGATGCGGTGGCGCTTCTGTCGCCAGGCTAGGCTGGTTGGGGGTGAAAACTAGGCTTAGCTCCCATAGGAATACATGGACCTGAAAATTTTCAAAGCAATTTTCCAATTTCACGGCACACCAATGATCTCGTTATTCAGTACAGAGCAACCATGAAGATCCTAGAACAGATCACGAAAGTATGAAATCTCATTAACCAGGCGAAGTATTTTTAAAATACCGCGAAACGTATGCGGATGCGAGTTGGGAGGGCGACCCATAGAGACACATGTAAACACAACTTACCGCTACATTTTACTAGGTTTAGCAGCGTTGAACCCTTGTCATTTTTTTGGTGAACGTCTTGTATCACGCCCCGACATCATGTCACACTACATAACCCTTGCAGGTACTGCAAGTCTGACGACTTGCGGGACCGTTCACAGCACGACTAAGCTCTCCGCGCACAGTTGCAGACGACAATGCACCACCGGCGCTGTCGTTAGCAGACGCTCCGGAGCTGGAGGCGACCGCGGTGGGTATCGACAGCTGCGCTGTCGTCTGCTGCAATGCGCGACTCTCGTTCGGTCCATATTGTCGTACGGCGTTTGACAACTGCTTTTTAAATGTAATTCAATTCTGTCTAGGATATATCACTTGAGGGACTGTATTATCAAGCTAATTTACTCCATGCGGCAGCATATCAGACTGTAAACAAAACTACGTGATTCGCTACATGAGCATTTTGGGGTGTCTGGATTCACAACATAGATTATTCGGGGAGTTTTAAAAGTAGACCGCCTCCGCAATGACGCAGCATACTTCTTCAAAGCGCTGGCCAATGTTTAACGACCGGCCACCACTTCTGGTGCTCTGCGAAACGAGAAAAATGTTGCGGTAAGTTGCGTTTACTTGTGTTTTTATGGGTCACCTTCCCAACGCGCACCCCCACACGTTTCGCGGTGTTTTAAAAATATTTCGCTTCGGTCATGAGATTTCATACTTTCACGATCTGTTCTAGGATGTTCACGGTTACTCTGCACCGAATAAGGACATCATAGGTGTCTCGTGAAATTAAAAAAACTGCTTAGAAATATTTCGGTTCCATGTATTCCTATGGGCGCTAGCCCTATTTTTCACCCCCAGTCGGCTGCGACGCTGCGAGCGCCCCCTTTGTTTGTAAACACGGTGTTGGTCTATTTTCACCTCCAGTGAGTGAGTGAAAAACTTTATTTAGTATATCTAAGGGAGGGGGATGTGTAGGTGGGGCCCCTAGTCCGGGACTCCAGCGGCTGCCGCTGCTACCCGCGTACGTGTCACGAGGGCCCGTTGGGCCTCTAGTCCAGAGCTGGATAGGGCAGCCTCCCACCCCTCAATTGTTGGCACTGCATTCGGATCATCTGGAGGATTGTGTGGGCAGGTCCACACCATGTGGTGCAGGCCTGCCTTTTCCCCGCAATATTTGCATTTGGGGTCGCAGAACCCTGGGTGTATTGTGTTTAAACGGGCTGGTGTGTTTATGTACCTGTCTGTAGGCGTCGCCATCTAACTTCCTCCGCTTTGGAGAGCCCCTTGGCTGGGGGTGGATATTTTCTGCGAGGGAGTCTGCAGTGCTGTAACCTCTCCGCACACGTCGCCAGAGGGCCGGGATAGGGCGGTGTGGAGGATGGAGGGCTCGAGTCCCGGGGGAGGAGAGCTCGGGCAGCGGCATGGGCGCACTCGTTCCCTTCCACGCCTTGATGTCCCGGTGTCCAGACGAGGCATTTGTCTTGTTCGGGGTGTCCATAATTTTTCAATATTCTGGCAGCCTGGGGACATATTCGCCCTTTGATGTAGTTGCGGTAGGCAGCCATAGAGTCTGTTATTATATAGGCGCAGGTGGTATGCGTGGCGGCTAAAGCAATGGCCACCTCCTCCGCCATTTCTATATTGTCATCGCAGATGGTGAGGGCATCAACCAGTTGTTGTTGGTGAATCACAACCGCTACCGTGTACCCCGCTTCTGACTTTGCTGCGTCTACGTAGTAGGATTCAGTGTCCGTCCCGTACTTTTCCTGGATGTATTTGGCCCGCGCCTTCCGGCGCCCTTGGTGGAACAGAGGATGCATATTGCGGGGTAGGGGATTGGCTATGAACGAGTCTGACCACCCGGGCGGTATAGCCTGTTTTTGTAAGAGACCTTGCGGGCTAGTCAGGTTAAGGTCCATAAGAACGGTCTGGCCCGTGCGGGTTGCTGCTAGTCGATTTATCTGGGTGGCGTGTTGGGCGGCAAGGAGTTCTTCGGCTGTATTGTGCACCCCTAATTGCAAAAGACGTTCTGTGGAAGTGCTTTGGGGCAGGCCCAGCGCCTTTTTAACTGCGTTTCGTATAATGAAGTCGATTTGCTTATAGTCTCCCGTTTTGAGGTGCAGATACGGTGTCGAATACACTATTCTATTAATGATGAATGCTTGAAACAGGCGCAGGGTGTCTTGTTCGAGCATACCCCTGTTGTTGGTAGTGACCCTGGCTATCATACGCGCAACCTGCAGACTGGTGTTTTTGAGCCGAGTGAGGGCGTACACATTTCTGCCCTTGTCGTTGATGTAAAGCCCTAGAACCCTGATGGTATCCTTCTGTGGTATTGGGTTTCCATTGAGGTTGACTTCAACAGTGGGTCTGCGTTGGCGGGAGCTGTGTAGTACTACCAGCAACTCCGACTTTTCGGGGGAGCAAGTAAGGCCGCAGTTAGCGGCGTAGGCTTGCACGATGGTTACGGCCTCTTGAAGGCGGTCTTCGATTTTCGCGGTAGAATAGGCCGTGGTCCAAATAGTGGTGTCATCCGCGTAGAAGGCGTACCGTAGATGCGATACCTGATTTAGCTAGGCTGGGAGTTTGATTAAAGCAATATTGAAAAGTAAGGGTGATAGAACAGCACCCTGTGGCGTGCCGCGTGTGCCTAGCTGTATTTGGCTGGGTTCTGCCAGACCGAGGTCGGCGTAGACGGTACGACCGTGAAGGAAATCTTTAACATATGCATAGGTCCTTGCACCACAATTGATGTGGCTCATATTTTCCAAAATAGAGTGGTGCTTTACGTTATCAAACACCCCCTTGAGGTCAAGAGCGAGAATTGTCCTGAAGAAAGGCTTGTTAGGGGGGTTTGTGACTTCTTCCTTAAGCTGGAGGAGTATATCTTGGGTGGATAGGCCAGGCCGGAATCCGAACATGGTGTGTGGGTACAAGTCGTTTTCTTCAAGATATCGGGTGAGCCTGATGTGTACCGCCTTCTCCATAACTTTCCCTACGCAGGAGGTGAGAGAGATGGGCCGTAGATTGTTAATATTTATGGGTTTGCCCGGTTTGGGGATGAAGTGTACCTCCGCAGTCTTCCACTCGTTTGGCAGCCGGCCCATGCGCCAACAGTTGTTAATGTAATTCGCGAGCTGCGTGAGGGCTGCGTCGTGGAGATTGGCGAGGAGTCGCACCGTGATCTTGTCTTTCCCAGGAGCTGTGCCTCTGCGCATGGCTAGGATGGCGGCCTGTATTTCTTTGACGGTGAATTCCGCATCTAGTTTCTCGTTTGGCTGCCCATTATAGGGAGGGAGGGGGTCCGTGTCGACTGTGGTGCAGAAGTACTTTTGTTTGATGGTTTGTACGAGATCTCTATTGGAGCCGCGGTAACCATGTAGAGCCCTAGCAAGGTTCTTGCGTTGGTCGCTTTTGGAGTTGTTGGGATCAATGAGGCATCTGAGTAAGCTCCAAGTTTGTTTCGAGCTAAGGTTACCACTCAGGGAATCACATCTTGTCAGCCAATTTGATTGAGCAAGGTTCCATGCATAGTCCTCTGCAGCTTGCGTTAGGGTTGCGATGCGGCGTTTGAGCATTCTGTTGTGGCGCTGGTGGCGCCAACGTTTCACCAGGCCTCTGCGGGAGTCCCACAGGTGCAGGAGATGGGAGTCAATAGCAGGGTGGTCTAAAGATGTTTTCAGGGTTCGGGTGTACTTAGAGGACAGGTGCCTAAGGTCCGATGCCCAGGAAGCGTAATCAGTGATATCTGGGTGATCAAGGTCAGCTTGCTCTTTTCGAAACGCGGTCCAATTAGTGATTTTGGCAGTACCGCGCATATGTCGATGCGTTTTGCTTGCAAGATGGATGATCAGAATGAAATGGTCACTGCCTGAAGTTTCCAGTGTGTTTTCCCATAGGCAAGCTTTACCGCCGTGGGTTAGTGTGAGATCGGGGCTGGCGTCACGCGTGACACTGTTGCCAAGTCGAGTAGGTTGGGTCGGGTCGTTCAGCATGGTAAGCATGAGGTTTGATATGGTGTCTGCTAGGATGCGGCCTTTCTTGTTTGCTTTCGGGTAGCCCCAGGATGGGTGTTGCGCATTGAAATCGCCCAAAATAAAGAGCGGAGCTCCTTGGGCGACAGTGAGTGCCTTTGTGAACACCCTGGCGCAAGGGAAGGCAATTTGGGTGGGTTTGCTGTAAATGTTGAGAATGTAGGTGCCCGTACCGTTGCGGTGTCTAGGTAGGATTTGTACAAAGTCGTACACTACATCATCTTCTTCTTCTAGATCTAAAGCAAGTGCAGTATAATCCTTGTGAACCATAATGCAAGTTGCTTGAGTGCGTTGGTGTGTGGAGTAATTAATGAGTTTTGCGGAGTTGTTAACCTCCTGTAAAGCGATGACATCTGGTTGGTTTGGGAGAGAATCAATGTATTGTTGGAGTGAGGCTCTCTTACGGCGGAAGCTGCGGCAGTTCCACTGTAGGACGCTTAAGTTGTGGGTGGTTGCTGTCCGGGCGGTAGGCATGGTACAGGTGGAGAAGATTCTTCGGAAATGGAACGCATAGGTTCGAGGGTGGGTTCGAGGCAGGATTCCAAGTCTTCGTCCGCGACAGCGTGTCGGCGACGGAAGCCTTTCAATCGTGGGGAGGCAGACCGCATGAGTTCCGCCACCTGTTGTTGTAGGCGCGCTATCTTTGCGTCGTGAACTCGTTGGTTTTGAAACATAGGTTCTAGTAAGAGCTTAATTTCTTCCCTCATCTGTGGCACGACTGGTTGCATAGCCTCCTGAATCATCTGCCGCATACTTTGAAAAAGTTCTGTCCTTAGGTTATCTATAGCCTGGGTTACCCACGTTTTAATTTCGGTATACTGCTCGAGTTCCCCTGTGGCTTCAGATCGGATGGTAGGGGGGTTGGGTGCGAGTGGAGAGGCGCTAGTGTCAGTGGAGGGTAGGGGGTTGGTTTGCGTGGGTGATGTGTTGTTTTGTGGTTGAGATAGGAGCTGTTTGCTCCTATCTCAACCCCATTATCTTGCATTTTGGTTTGTGCCAACAACTGAGGGGAAGTAATGGCTACCTTAGCCCAGCTCACCTTTTGTGCGGAGCCGTCTCGCTTGTCTTCTCTTTGACTGCCGCCTCGCCACCCGGGTGAAGTGCTGGAACGCCGGGAGTTTGCAGAGCCTCCGCTGGACGACTGCAGGCGCTGATGTTTATGTGGCTCATGGAGCTGCAAGCGTTGTCTGTCCCTGGATGAGCGGGTGCTGGTTTGATGGGTGCCAGATCGCTGACCTCGGGGGGTTGGTGTCCGATATTTAAGTTTGCATCTGTTTGAGTTGGTGAGGTGATCGCCTCCGCAGGTGAAGCAGGTAACTGGGCACTCATGGCCAGAAGATGGGTTCTGAACACCACAGGAGGGGCAGCATGACGCGTCCGGATGAGGACAGACGTCTTGGCGATGGCCTACCTGGCCGCATTTCAGGCACGTCGGTGTGGTTTTCTTGTATAGCCGGACCGCGGGGTCGCTTGCTGGTAGAAGATGTGTCGGGGTAATTTGTGCCCGTCAAATGTGAGGGCTACCATGACTGTTTTCCCAAGGCGGCGAACGCCGATGACCGCAGCTTGTGGAGAGTAAATGGCTTGCATGATTTCGTCTTCCGTGGTTTCCAAGTCGACAGGAATGACTCCTCGGCATGTCGCATCTTGAGGCTTGAGGTATGCAGTTACTGCGTACAGATTACCTCCGACCCTAATGTGCTTGATGTTCAAGAGCTTGCGGACAGCTTCCTCGTTGCGTGCTCCTATGACGATGAGATTCTGGTTCCATTCGGGCCAGATGCTCAGTAAGCGCGCCTGCGGCTGAATTCCAGTAGCTTCAAGCGCGTGGCTGATTTTTCCGCTGTGCTTGAATTGGCTTAGATCGAGGGTATCCTTGCGTTTTATAATTACGACTGCTTCGTCCAGTCGGCTGCGACGCCGCGAGCGCCCCCTTTGTTTGTAAACACCATGTTTACAAACAAAGGGGGCGCTCGCGGCGTCGCAGCCGACTGGGGGTGAAAAATAGGGTTAGCGCCCATAGGAAAACATGGAACCGAAATATTTCTAAGCAGTTTTCTCATTTCACAGGGTACCTGTGATGTCGTTATTCAGTACAAAGCAACTATGAACATCCTAGAAAAGATGACGAAAGTATGAAATCTCATTAACGAGGCGAAGTATTTTAAAAATACCGCGAAACATATGGTAGTGCAAGTTGGGAGGGCGACCCGTAGAAATACATGTAAACACAACTTACCGGAACATTTTTCTCATTTCACAGAGCAACAGAAGTGGTGGCCGGTCGTTAAACGTTGACCAGCGCTTTGAAGAAGTGTGTGATAAAGTATGGTGCGTCATTACGGAGGCAGTCTACTTTTAAAACTCCCCGAATGACCTGTGTTATGAATCCAGACACCGCTAAAAAGCCAAGCTGTGTGCAGCGAATCGCGCAGTTTTGCTTACAGTCTAATATGCTGCCGCATAGGGTAAATAAGCTTGATAATACTGTCGCTCCAGTGATACGTGCTAGACAGAATTACATTTAAAAAGTAGTTGTCAAACGCCATACGACAATATGAACCGAACGAGATTCGCGCATTGCAGCAGACGACAGCGTAGCTGGCGATACCCAACGCTGCCGCCTCCAGCTCTGGAGCGTCTGCTAGCGACAGCGCCGGTGGCGCATTGCCGTCTGCAACTGTGCGCGGTCAGTTTATCGTGCTCTGAACTGTCCCGCAAGTCGTCAAACTTGCAGTATTGCAAGGGAATGTAGTGTGCCATGCAACATGATGTCAGGGCGTGATACAAGACATTCACCAAAAAATGAGAAGGGTTCAACGCTGCTGAACCGAGTAAATTGTTGCGGTAAGTTGTGTTTGCATGTGTTTTTATGGGTCGCCTTCCCAACTCGCACCCGCATACGTTTCGCGGTGTTTTAAAAATACTTCGCTTCGTTAATGAGATTTCATACTTTCTTGATCTGTTCTAGGATGTTCATGGTTGCTCTGTACCAAATAACGACATCAGAGATGACCCGTGAATTTAGAAAACTGCTTTGGAATATTTCGCTTCCTTGTACTCCTATGGGCACTAAGCCTATTTTTCACCCCCAGTCTGACCACGCTGGCGATAGAAGCGCCACCGCATCGTGCTTACGTCACAGATCGGTGTTGGTCTATAAGAGCGTCTCCTTTAAAGCGGGGCGGTGACAGTTGCTACCATGCTCGAGTTGTTTTTTCTGTTGACATCTTGAATGTTGTAAATATTCGTCAACTACATTGCCATTTCGCGGTTACTGTTTTTTTTATTCAACCACCAATCTACCAATAGCTTTCGAAGCGCAAGGTTCACTACGCCAGGTAGTTCGAGCCATCGGGTATGCACGGTTTCCACATTGAGGTGGATTGAGAGGTCAAACATCTGTGTTAAGCCTGGTGGACGCCATGTGCCTTTGGGGCACAATCACGTAGGCTACCAAGTGGCCCGTGACCTCTGTCAAGGGGAAGGTCACGTGACCTGGTGGTCGCCATGTGACTTTAAGGCATAGCGACGTAGGTCACCAAGCAGCCTGTGACCACAGTAAAGGTCACGGGAGGTGTCGTCAATGTGAGATGTATAGAGGGCGCTAGAGGGGCGACACGTGTATAAATAGGAACTCCCGCGCTCCTGCCTGGGTTACAACAGTGCGCGAAATGGAGGGGGACGTACATTCTGCTACAGTAGCGCGTCGGAAAGCGAAGAAAGCACCAGAATGAGGCCCTGTAAAGGCGGCGCGGAGAGAATACCGATGAAGAACGGGCTTTACGTTTGGAGAAACGCACAGTGTGTCTAATCTAAGCTTGGCAATGAGCGTGGCCATGTACATGAAGCTTTCACTTCCCTCCAGGGTTCACCAAAGTTGAACTATCAAATAACTTTTTGCTAACTTGCATCGCAGATTCATTCATCCGACCACTGGTGACTATGAAGATGATGAAAAATTCTTTATTGAAATAAAGCCTACTTGTCGGCCGCCCTATTTCGAGAGTCCGTTGAGTTTTGCAGCCGCGGTTGCCCTTAAAGCTGGACAGCATTTCTTCCCACCGCTCAATCGTCGAGTCCGTTTATCCTTTCTACTACGGTGTTGCACTGAGAGGTGATATAATTTGAAAGGATGCGCTGCTCACGCTGACAGGGATGCGTTAAAGGGACGGAGAGACGTTAAACGCAATCTACCAACTGAGGGTTTATTCCAAAAGATTGGAAAGAAGGCGAGTACCTGCGACAATGGTATGGCGATAAACGAGAGCAAAAAAAATTACAGCCGATTTGATAGTTAATCAAATGCAAAGTAGGTGCGTAGCACTGCTAAACCCTCATATACTTTTCATGCATTTTACATTTTGCTATGCGGCATGTTTCCTCCTTTATGCTTCTAGGTTCTTGCTCCATTTAGCTGCAATATCAGAATCAGTAGACTCGCTTTTTTGCTGTCTTTGTAAACATTGTACTTCAGCACGTCAAGCACGGCGAACCTGTGTTGCAGTGCCAGACGGCCCGGCTTCATTCATTGGGTCGCGAAGCACATGCGCGGCGCAGCCGCATCCTCAGCTTTCCTTACACCATCATCAGTGGTTCTTATTACAAATGAACGAAAATAGGCACAATATATTGCTCGTTGAATGCACTGCTCTGCGCCCGAAAAGTCTGGGGTGGGTTCATAGGGGGGAGGGAGAGATTTGAGGAAAATGTAGGGCACATGAGCAAAGCAGATGCTCCAGAGCTTCGACATCAACACATTCCGAGCATTGAAAGAAGATCTCCAGGCCGAAGAAAGGTAATCCAAGAGCAGGGAAATGCGCTTGAACGTGAGCGCCATTTAAGGCGCTGAGGTAAGCACAAGCTGCTCCACGACGAGGCGAGCGACTCGGAGCCGAGTTCCAGGGAGCACCGCGCTTGCTTGGGAAACGTTTATTTCCTTCATAAGAGGACGCGAGCCGGCGAAAATGGTGAACGCCGGCCTCAGTTGGTCAGCAGCCCCAGTCCGGGCTGCCCATGTGCCAGCCGCCTATCGAGCACGGCGGACCAGGGCCTTTTGGGCGCCGACCGATGAGCACCCGAGGAGGAAGGCCTCTCAAGCTTCTTCAGTGGGCGTGGGATGGGGAGAAAAGTCTGGACTAGAATGACATGCCCACACCATGTGGTATAAATAGCAATGACCTCTTCACAGTGTGGGCATTCGGGTTCAATATTTGGCTCGTAGCGTGCAGCCTGGGCCGTACACCAAAAAGTGTTGGTCTGCAGCTGTCGCAGAACGCTTTCGTCGGCCTTCGACAGCCCCTTCGCCGGAGGTGAGTGCCGTTGGTGCCGAGCTTTGCAGTCGTCAATACTTTCTCAAAACCGCAGCAGGGATCGCCCTAGCTCGTCATCGGGGGATCGGAGGGTGGGTGCCTGGAGGATAAGCGCGCAGGCAGCGGCGTTTACCGCTTCGTTCCGTGGTAGTCCCTGATGGGCCGGCGCCCACACGATGTGCTTAGGCTGGGGTTCCACGTCGCGGACCGCACTTTAAAACAAGTGGTGAACCAGTGCGCCCACCTCACCGCGCATATAAAATTTCACAGGCGAACCTCGAGTCGGGGATGACCGTTCGGTATTGGGGGTCAGAAACCACGAGGGCAATTGCAACTTACTTGGTTCGATAAGCGCTCTCGACTCGAAAGGAGAGCCCATTGACTTGTGTGTTGCGGTGCACTACCACCGCCGTGTAGTGGACCGAACGGGTCGGACCAGCCATATCGACGTAGTAGACCGCGCGTACACGTCTACTGTTCGTGAAGGCTGAGGAGTGACTGATGCGAAGGAAGAGATGCCGAAGTTGAGGACGTGCGAGTGACGCACGACTGCTCAGTCCGAAGAACACAAGCTTGTACAACGCGGTCAACGCTGCCCGGTGACGGCCGCGATGCCCGCAACTGTGATACGCCCCACTCTGTCACTGGGCGTATTCTCCTCAACATCGCCGGAGAGTAATAACAAAAATTCACAGAGCAAATCAGTCATACACTTACAACATAGGCGGATAAGGTTGGCAAAGTCGCGACGTTCGAAGTCGTAGGAGCACGATATCGCAACGAGGAATCTGTCACCACTTAGGTATCTACAAAACGGGAGATAACGAACCTGGAAGGTGAGTACAGAAGTGAACATCCTGTGTTTGGCGGTGTCATACCTTGAGCAGCTAGTGGGTTGCTGGTGATTAAGTGCTGGTGATGCGGTCCCGTGACTGATGACATCGCCGAAGGCCAGATTTGCCAGGTCGACAGTCACACGCTAGCAGTGGCATGTGACAGGCGGTGCTCCGCTGGGGTAGGAAAAATGCCGCTGATGGCGAGTTTACTTCCTGTAAGCAGAGATTCCGGTGGGTGGCTGGCTGTAGATCAAAGGGTACGAACTTGCCAGGATCCAGTACGTCATTATGCAAAATGCGTTGCGGGGCTAGTTGGTTCATGCTCGTAAACTTATGTAAAGCGCAACAGAGACACCACGATCAGACAAGAGAGACAGGACAGGGCGCTTAGCTGTCTTTCTTGTCTGATTGTGGTGTCTTTGTTGCGCTTTAAATAAGTTTACGTCATTATGTGTCTGGCGGTGTCATGCCCCCGGTTCATGAAGCATTGGTTCTCACTGTCATCGCTGCGGGTTTGTGTGATTTATTGTTTTAGTGCGTCCGCAATATTCGAAATCACGGATTTCGCCGATGTCTGTCTGAAGCCGCTCACTGTCTCTCTCTTCGTGAATTTGAAGTGGAGGAAGAAAAGTTGGCGACGTGCGCGTTGCGCGGCTCAGCATAGACCTTATGCAAAAGTGCCGCCATCTAACGACCGGCGCACTTGTTTCCGCTATGTTTGAGGGTAGTTGAACCGAGGAGCGGCAAGCGAGAGGTTGCGTGGCCGCTGGGTTAATGCTCGTTTTCGCCGATGATGCTTACATACATGTTGTGCCCCTTGCTGCACGCAAGACTAAAATAAGGTTGTGAACGAAAATAAACAGCAAGTTATATACATTCACTTTTTTTTTTCGTGTGACCTTGGTGTTAATCGGCTGTCCCATGATTCTCTCGCTGTAGTTCAGCGGCGCACCTAAACAGTAAAACAGTATCTTATTCTCCTTGCTTTGAAAAAAATTCAAATTCGTACTCAGTGCCAAGGCAGACGAAATATATCGCCCATAGTGAGTTCCATTTTCTGTAGATTTTCGCATAGCCTTTTAGCGTAAAATATCTGCAAGAGTGTTTCTCTTCATTTGTTTATTGTGCCAACGTATCTCAAGATTTACTTCTTCATGCATACAAGCTGTCCAGAAATTTTCTACATACGCCCAGGTACCCAGGTAGAAAACGTTGCTCCATGCACTTTGAAGGCGCCAGACTGTTCTCCATAATTCGAATGCGAGATTTTAACTCCACATTATATTGCTCAAATACGCGTTCACGCTTGACATTGCGTCTGGGTATAAGGCAGACCTCTGTGATGTGACTACCCAGGTTAAGGTATCGATTTATATTGATAATGTATCTGCTAATGTATCGATCGATTTTACGAAATGGAACAACGACGTGACGCTGACAGTAGCTATCTGAGGAGGATCAGCGCGCGCAGAATCACGTCGTTAACCTTTTGCGTTTCGCCTGCAAATTCACGTTGTTGGGAGTCGTTTGGTTGTACCGTTGTTTACAAGCTAACGAGATACACTTGTCTCTAAAGGTCTAAAGAGGGTATGGGAACAGCTAGTGCGCACGCGCAGTATTGTCAATGCTTTCAGGTCCATCGCAGCGCAGTGTTTATTAGACACTTGCATTTTAGGAAACGTAGCGCAAAAAAAAAAAAGGAACAAAATGAGGGATACGCACACGAGCGCTTACTCACAACAGATGCTTTATTAGAAATGCTAACAGGATATATAGGGTACAAAAATTATCAAAAACATGAAATAAAGGAGGTGAATTGACGAAAATTGACAAAAAATGGGGAAAAAAGGAAGTCTGCAAAGATACACAAAACACGTGAAAAATCTACTTGGCCACTGATTCAAGGTATGTAATCTCTACTTTTGTTAAGTTAATGGATGCTTCGCTAACACACTTATCCCCTCCTTTCGTGATACGATATGCCTCTATAATTTCTCTTGTACGTTGATTGCGCGATGTGCCAAGCACGATAGTTTTATCGAAAATGGGGCGGCATTTACATTTCTAGCAATGTTTAGGCAAATTGTCTTGCGCTGTTGGGGTTAAAGAATTTCTATGTTCAAAGAACCGGACATTCAAACAACGGCCAGTCGGCCCTATGTAGTATTTTTCACAAGAAAGAGAAATTTTGTAAATTACCTGCGTTCTGCACTGTACATACCTAGATTTATGGTTAACATAGCAGCGGTGCTCACTTTTTAACATTTCTGCCTTTCTTCTTACCAAAGCACACACACCTGACAATTTCGTGGGGGCTGACATTACTGTGCCTACATCATACCGATTGGCGACATTCCGCAACCCATGTGAAAAACGGTGCACGTACGGCAGAACCACTGGTTTCCTTTTATTGCTGCACAACTTTTTCGTGTCCTTTCCCTCCACCCAAAGCAGGAGTTTATCACACCTGCTACTGATTAACGGAAGCGGGTAACCAGAATTACTCAATCTGCTGACTTGATCTAGAAAATTTTTACTAATTCTATGCTCGCAAGATTTAATTAAAGCAAAGCGCAAACAAGACGAGGCAATTGCATTTTTCACCACTTTGGAATGTCCGGAGCGAAAATGAAGTAAAGGCTTAGATGATCTAGGGTGATAACCCTAGCACACATGGTTATTCCCAAAATGAAGAGATAAGTCAATAAGTAGAATATCATCATTGGATAATTCAAAAGTAAAGTTCAAACCATGACCACTTTCTTTGAAAACCTTTAAAATATTAACAACAGAATGATTGAACCGATTGGAAGGGAGAACTAAATAATGATCAACGTAACGGAAAATATTCAATGAAAGGCCATCTAGATTCTTTTGAATAACTTTGTCTATTTGGCCAAGAAAAATGTCTGAAAGAACTGGCGCTACACGCGAACCGATGCAAACGCTAGATTTTTGTAAGTATAAAGAACCCTTCCACCAACAAAAGTTGACTTAAGTTAAAAAGAAACTAATTCTAAAAAAGATTCTACAGGAATGCCGCAATGATTGATGAACCGTGCTTCATCATTCAAGTCAGAAATGCACGCCCTAACACTTTGCAGAAGGGCGTTGTGGAGGATATCATAATAAAGATTTTCTACATCTATGCTGAAAGCCCGCAGCCCCTCCGTGTTGGATATCTATAGATGCTGGACGATTTTTCTGAATTGGGAATTAGGAAAGGGTCATCGATTGCTAAAGCTGAAAGGCACCTGAGCAGGAAACCTGAAATGACATGTTTCCACGAACCAGCTTCGGACACAATCGCGCGGAACGGTGAGTCAGGCTTATGTGTTTTTAAAGAGAAAAAGATGTCTAGGTGTAATGCCTTAGTCGCCTTAACTGCAGTTGAAAGACGATCTAGTTCCATTTCTTCGAGCAGGGATATCGCTCTTTGCTTGACCTTAGCTGTTTTTACAGAAACCTATATCTTCTCAGACTCCAAAACAGCAATTAGTAATTATGCCCATCGCAAAATCCACTCCCCGGCCGCAAACATTCTAGCATCATCCCCTCCACCGAATCACCTCATCACCCTCCTCTGGGTCCCTGCGCACAGCGAACACCCAGGCAACACAGCCGCTCACTCCCAAGCCCGAGCACTCGTCAACCGGGCTGAGAGCGACCTGGCGCCTTCGTCTCGCAGTGCCAGAGATCGGCTTCTTAACTACCACGACCTCACCGTATTTTAGAAATTCCCGCCTGCTGTACCCTCCTCCGCATAAATCTCTTCCCAAAAGCGACCAGGCTTTCTGGCGCAGACTTCAGACGGCCACAGTCATGACCCCTTTCCTTCTCTCTATTGTAAACCGTGGCCAAACCTCTCCTCACTGCCACTTGTGTCCTAGCACCAGAGCCGACTTTACTCACGTCTTCCTGAACTGCCCGAACAAACCCAAGCCCCCGTGACAAGGGCCAAGACATCAGGAGCGATGGGAGGCTGCTCTGCGCAGCTCGCTGCCGGAGGTACAGCTTCTGACAGTGGGCTGGGCCCGAGGGGTCGCCGAAGCTCAACAGTGCCCGGCCATCTAGAGCGGCCTGAGGGCCCATCGTCGTCCTGCTCCCTCATTTCCCTTTACCCCCCCCCCCCCCCCCCCCTTCACTTGGTTCTTTTTTGAATCATTAAAGTTGCTACCTACCTACCTGGTGGAAATTGTTATGTACGGCAACGCGGGCCTTTGTCAAAAACATGTGATCAGGGAGTACGACAAAGAAGCCCTCCTTATCCGAAATAAGTACTCTCATTTTCGAAGAAGCCATGAAAAGCACCAAATCCCGTATTGGGGACTTACAGCTGTCAAGGTCGCATGTCTTAGCTACGACATCAACACACTCCTCGACACGACGAGCACGCATCATCCCGGGTCCGAGATCCTACATTTAAAAAACAATATCACTCTCCTACCTGTAGGCGTATCCGCAAAATGAACCCCGAAACACGATCGATCGAAGCCGAGTGCCAGGCCGCAGTAACATGTTGAACCTGGCCCGCGCTGGACTCGAAAGCCTTCTACGGCGGTCGACATAGTGCAATCACATCGCACACGTGTGTTACACTCGGACGCAATATCAAGCTCATTCATGGATGCGTGTTTGAGCAGTGTATTAAGGAATTCGCGGGAGCATAGAGGGAAATTAGAAGCGGCAACGCGTTTTGTGCTCTGTAGTTACGATGACGTTGCCGTTCGCAAGAAGTTTTGGCAGCGCGCAGAACCGCTTTACGAAGTAAGACTGGAATGTTAGGCAGCGTGGACAAATCCATCGCCCATTCTTCCGTAACATTTTTTTTTGCTCTAAATGAGAGCAAATAGCATGAAAACCACAGCACTAAAGCCGCAATTAGTGCGACGAGTTAGTGCGACCTTTTAACATGGCGTCGCGAAGCGTGGTTCGCTGAACCTTCGATAGATGGTAGCAAGTTTGCATAAGGTCGGAGCGCGACCGCACAGCTGCAGTAGAAGCCGCTCTCTCTCTCTCTCTCTCTCTCTCTTTGTCCTCTCCGTGAACTTGAACAGGAGAAAGTGAAGGTGGCGAATGAACTCATAGAAGCCTTCACGCGGTTAGAAGCTAGCCTCATCGTCATTCGTGAAGAGATCGAACAAATAAAATCTGCCCAAAATGCGCAAGAAAAGCTAATATCCGATTTGTTAAATCGCAAAAAAATTC
Source organism: Amblyomma maculatum (assembly GCF_055883805.1). Classification (NCBI taxonomy): domain Eukaryota; kingdom Metazoa; phylum Arthropoda; class Arachnida; order Ixodida; family Ixodidae; genus Amblyomma; species Amblyomma maculatum. The sequence goes on along the minus strand of NC_139351.1, from coordinate 36,165,295 downwards.
TAACACAGTTGAACAAAGCTCGGGTAATGTCATCAAAGCAGATGTGACACAGGAATTTGAACAGGAAATAGCAGCACTGAAGGCAGCAAATATCGAAACCAACATCCGCAAGGGTAGGGCGAATTTTTGTTCTTTGGAATCGACGATTCTTCGAATGAGCAACGGAAAGATTCTGAGGAGAAAGTTCTATCGCTCTGTGAAACCAATCTAGACCTTTAAAAGCTCAACCCTTCGTGCATAAAGCTTGTGCTCCGCCTTGGAAACTTTTCATTCGAAAAAAGAAAAGGCCAAATAATCGTCACACTCGTTCATTTCAAAAAGCATTCTGAGCTGTGGGCGTAAGTTCAGAGACACAGACTTTACCAACTACAAATGATAGACCCAGCCGAAATTTTATTGAATTTGTCATTAGACTGCCATTAGAGAAGCCTTCGCTTCTTCCATGCGGTTTGCACGCTATAAACTATAAGCATTCATCTGGCCATTGAAATATGATTTTAAGTATTCCGATAAATTACACATTGCAAGGAAATGCTACTTTTGCGATTCCGCACCCAAGAGCGCAGAAAGCACATCATGCCTCGTCCCACGTTTCAGCACCCGCTAATGTTTTTGCAAATGCAAAGTGACGCACTGGCACGCAGTTCACCCCGATCCTTTTAAGCACCGCCCGCGCTGTTTTCTAGATTTCAACATCATTTATACTAACATACGAAGCGTAATCCCTGAAGCGGGAAGACCTTCAATCTTTTATCAAAGACAGTAATGCAGACTTCGTTCTGCTCACCGATACGTGGCTACACCAAGATGCATACCACCACGAAATTTTCCCTTCCATTACTGTATCGTAGCGAACGACATGGTAGAAGACAATGAGTTGTACTTTTAGCCATCAAAAGCATCCTGATGGTAATCACTCATCTTCCATGACCGCAGGGCTGAGCTGTCATGGATCTGCGCTCACTGCACAGATATATAAAAGCCGTCTTCGATATATGCTACCGTCCTGCAGGAAATAATTCGTTGTTCAGCAATACCCTCAACATCTCATTGACTTTAGTTCGCAGCAAGTTGGCAAACGCCATTAACTTTCTTTTCTCTTTCTTCCTTGTCTTTTTTTCTTCTCCCCTTCCCCAGTGCAGAGTAGCAGGCCAGATTTTAATCATTCCGGCCAACTTCTCTGCCTTTCCTTTCAATAAATCCCCACCCCTTTCCCCCTCCCCCCTCCTTTCAATACCTGCCTGCCTGCCTGCCTGCCTGCCTGCCTGCCTGCCTGCCTGCCTGCCTGCCTGCCTGCCTGCCTGCCTGCCTGCCTGCCTGCCTGCCTGCCTGCCTGCCTGCCTCTGCCTGCCTGCCTCTGCCTGCCTGCCTCTGCCTGCCTGCCTCTGCCTGCCTGCCTCTGCCTGCCTGCCTCTGCCTGCCTGCCTCTGCCTGCCTGCCTCTGCCTGCCTGCCTCTGCCTGCCTGCCTGCCTCTGCCTGCCTGCCTCTGCCTGCCTGCCTCTGCCTGCCTGCCTCTGCCTGCCTGCCTCTGCCTGCCTGCCTGCCTCTGCCTGCCTGCCTGCCTCTGCCTGCCTGCCTGCCTCTGCCTGCCTGCCTGCCTCTGCCTGCCTGCCTGCCTCTGCCTGCCTGCCTGCCTCTGCCTGCCTGCCTGCCTCTGCCTGCCTGCCTGCCTCTGCCTGCCTGCCTGCCTCTGCCTGCCTGCCTGCCTCTGCCTGCCTGCCTGCCTCTGCCTGCCTGCCTGCCTCTGCCTGCCTGCCTGCCTCTGCCTGCCTGCCTGCCTCTGCCTGCCTGCCTGCCTCTGCCTGCCTGCCTGCCTCTGCCTGCCTGCCTGCCTCTGCCTGCCTGCCTGCCTCTGCCTGCCTGCCTGCCTCTGCCTGCCTGCCTGCCTCTGCCTGCCTGCCTGCCTCTGCCTGCCTGCCTGCCTCTGCCTGCCTGCCTGCCTCTGCCTGCCTGCCTGCCTCTGCCTGCCTGCCTGCCTCTGCCTGCCTGCCTGCCTCTGCCTGCCTGCCTGCCTCTGCCTGCCTGCCTGCCTCTGCCTGCCTGCCTGCCTCTGCCTGCCTGCCTGCCTCTGCCTGCCTGCCTGCCTCTGCCTGCCTGCCTGCCTCTGCCTGCCTGCCTGCCTCTGCCTGCCTGCCTGCCTCTGCCTGCCTGCCTGCCTCTGCCTCTGCCTGCCTGCCTCTGCCTCTGCCTGCCTGCCTCTGCCTCTGCCTGCCTGCCTCTGCCTCTGCCTGCCTGCCTCTGCCTCTGCCTGCCTGCCTCTGCCTCTGCCTGCCTGCCTCTGCCTCTGCCTGCCTGCCTCTGCCTCTGCCTGCCTGCCTCTGCCTCTGCCTGCCTGCCTCTGCCTCTGCCTGCCTGCCTCTGCCTCTGCCTGCCTGCCTCTGCCTCTGCCTGCCTGCCTCTGCCTCTGCCTGCCTGCCTCTGCCTCTGCCTGCCTGCCTCTGCCTCTGCCTGCCTGCCTCTGCCTCTGCCTGCCTGCCTCTGCCTCTGCCTGCCTGCCTCTGCCTCTGCCTGCCTGCCTCTGCCTCTGCCTGCCTGCCTCTGCCTCTGCCTGCCTGCCTCTGCCTCTGCCTGCCTGCCTCTGCCTCTGCCTGCCTGCCTCTGCCTCTGCCTGCCTGCCTCTGCCTCTGCCTGCCTGCCTCTGCCTCTGCCTGCCTGCCTCTGCCTCTGCCTGCCTGCCTCTGCCTCTGCCTGCCTGCCTCTGCCTCTGCCTGCCTGCCTCTGCCTCTGCCTGCCTGCCTCTGCCTCTGCCTGCCTGCCTCTGCCTCTGCCTGCCTGCCTCTGCCTCTGCCTGCCTGCCTCTGCCTCTGCCTGCCTGCCTCTGCCTCTGCCTGCCTGCCTCTGCCTCTGCCTGCCTGCCTCTGCCTCTGCCTGCCTGCCTCTGCCTCTGCCTGCCTGCCTCTGCCTCTGCCTGCCTGCCTCTGCCTCTGCCTGCCTGCCTCTGCCTCTGCCTGCCTGCCTCTGCCTCTGCCTGCCTGCCTCTGCCTCTGCCTGCCTGCCTCTGCCTCTGCCTGCCTGCCTCTGCCTCTGCCTGCCTGCCTCTGCCTCTGCCTGCCTGCCTCTGCCTCTGCCTGCCTGCCTCTGCCTCTGCCTGCCTGCCTCTGCCTCTGCCTGCCTGCCTCTGCCTCTGCCTGCCTGCCTCTGCCTCTGCCTGCCTGCCTCTGCCTCTGCCTGCCTGCCTCTGCCTCTGCCTGCCTGCCTCTGCCTCTGCCTGCCTGCCTCTGCCTCTGCCTGCCTGCCTCTGCCTCTGCCTGCCTGCCTCTGCCTCTGCCTGCCTGCCTCTGCCTCTGCCTGCCTGCCTCTGCCTCTGCCTGCCTGCCTCTGCCTCTGCCTGCCTGCCTCTGCCTCTGCCTGCCTGCCTCTGCCTCTGCCTGCCTGCCTCTGCCTCTGCCTGCCTGCCTCTGCCTCTGCCTGCCTGCCTCTGCCTCTGCCTGCCTGCCTCTGCCTCTGCCTGCCTGCCTCTGCCTCTGCCTGCCTGCCTCTGCCTCTGCCTGCCTGCCTCTGCCTCTGCCTGCCTGCCTCTGCCTCTGCCTGCCTGCCTCTGCCTCTGCCTGCCTGCCTCTGCCTCTGCCTGCCTGCCTCTGCCTCTGCCTGCCTGCCTCTGCCTCTGCCTGCCTGCCTCTGCCTCTGCCTGCCTGCCTCTGCCTCTGCCTGCCTGCCTCTGCCTCTGCCTGCCTGCCTCTGCCTCTGCCTGCCTGCCTCTGCCTCTGCCTGCCTGCCTCTGCCTCTGCCTGCCTGCCTCTGCCTCTGCCTGCCTGCCTCTGCCTCTGCCTGCCTGCCTCTGCCTCTGCCTGCCTGCCTCTGCCTCTGCCTGCCTGCCTCTGCCTCTGCCTGCCTGCCTCTGCCTCTGCCTGCCTGCCTCTGCCTCTGCCTGCCTGCCTCTGCCTCTGCCTGCCTGCCTCTGCCTCTGCCTGCCTGCCTCTGCCTCTGCCTGCCTGCCTCTGCCTCTGCCTGCCTGCCTCTGCCTCTGCCTGCCTGCCTCTGCCTCTGCCTGCCTGCCTCTGCCTCTGCCTGCCTGCCTCTGCCTCTGCCTGCCTGCCTCTGCCTCTGCCTGCCTGCCTCTGCCTCTGCCTGCCTGCCTCTGCCTCTGCCTGCCTGCCTCTGCCTCTGCCTGCCTGCCTCTGCCTCTGCCTGCCTGCCTCTGCCTCTGCCTGCCTGCCTCTGCCTCTGCCTGCCTGCCTCTGCCTCTGCCTGCCTGCCTCTGCCTCTGCCTGCCTGCCTCTGCCTCTGCCTGCCTGCCTCTGCCTCTGCCTGCCTGCCTCTGCCTCTGCCTGCCTGCCTCTGCCTCTGCCTGCCTGCCTCTGCCTCTGCCTGCCTGCCTCTGCCTCTGCCTGCCTGCCTCTGCCTCTGCCTGCCTGCCTCTGCCTCTGCCTGCCTGCCTCTGCCTCTGCCTGCCTGCCTCTGCCTCTGCCTGCCTGCCTCTGCCTCTGCCTGCCTGCCTCTGCCTCTGCCTGCCTGCCTCTGCCTCTGCCTGCCTGCCTCTGCCTCTGCCTGCCTGCCTCTGCCTCTGCCTGCCTGCCTCTGCCTCTGCCTGCCTGCCTCTGCCTCTGCCTGCCTGCCTCTGCCTCTGCCTGCCTGCCTCTGCCTCTGCCTGCCTGCCTCTGCCTCTGCCTGCCTGCCTCTGCCTCTGCCTGCCTGCCTCTGCCTCTGCCTGCCTGCCTCTGCCTCTGCCTGCCTGCCTCTGCCTCTGCCTGCCTGCCTCTGCCTCTGCCTGCCTGCCTCTGCCTCTGCCTGCCTGCCTCTGCCTGCCTGCCTCTGCCTCTGCCTGCCTGCCTCTGCCTCTGCCTGCCTGCCTCTGCCTGCCTGCCTCTGCCTCTGCCTGCCTGCCTCTGCCTGCCTGCCTCTGCCTCTGCCTGCCTGCCTCTGCCTCTGCCTGCCTGCCTCTGCCTCTGCCTGCCTCTGCCTCTGCCTGCCTGCCTCTGCCTCTGCCTGCCTGCCTCTGCCTCTGCCTGCCTGCCTCTGCCTCTGCCTGCCTGCCTCTGCCTCTGCCTGCCTGCCTCTGCCTCTGCCTGCCTGCCTCTGCCTCTGCCTGCCTGCCTCTGCCTCTGCCTGCCTGCCTCTGCCTCTGCCTGCCTGCCTCTGCCTCTGCCTGCCTGCCTCTGCCTCTGCCTGCCTGCCTCTGCCTCTGCCTGCCTGCCTCTGCCTCTGCCTGCCTGCCTCTGCCTCTGCCTGCCTGCCTCTGCCTCTGCCTGCCTGCCTCTGCCTCTGCCTGCCTGCCTCTGCCTCTGCCTGCCTGCCTCTGCCTCTGCCTGCCTGCCTCTGCCTCTGCCTGCCTGCCTCTGCCTCTGCCTGCCTGCCTCTGCCTCTGCCTGCCTGCCTCTGCCTCTGCCTGCCTGCCTCTGCCTCTGCCTGCCTGCCTCTGCCTCTGCCTGCCTGCCTCTGCCTCTGCCTGCCTGCCTCTGCCTCTGCCTGCCTGCCTCTGCCTCTGCCTGCCTGCCTCTGCCTCTGCCTGCCTGCCTCTGCCTCTGCCTGCCTGCCTCTGCCTGCCTGCCTCTGCCTCTGCCTGCCTGCCTCTGCCTCTGCCTGCCTGCCTCTGCCTGCCTGCCTGCCTCTGCCTGCCTGCCTGCCTCTGCCTCTGCCTGCCTGCCTCTGCCTGCCTGCCTGCCTCTGCCTGCCTGCCTGCCTCTGCCTGCCTGCCTGCCTCTGCCTGCCTGCCTGCCTCTGCCTGCCTGCCTGCCTCTGCCTGCCTGCCTGCCTCTGCCTGCCTTCCTCTGCCTGCCTGCCTCTGCCTCCCTGCCTCCCTGCCTCCCTGCCTGCCTGCCTGCCTCCCTGCCTCCCTGCCTCCCTGCCTCCTGCCCTACCTACCTACCTACCTACCTACCTACCTACCTACCTACCTACCTACCTACCTACCTACCTACCTACCTACCTACCTACCTACCTACCTACCTACCTACCTACCTACCTACCTACCTACCTACCTACCTACCTACCTACCTACCTACCTACCTACCTACCTACCTACCTACCTACCTACCTACCTACCTACCTACCTACCTACCTACCTACCTACCTACCTACCTACCTACCTACCTACCTACCTACCTACCTACCTACCTACCTACCTACCTACCTACCTACCTACCTACCTACCTACCTACCTACCTACCTACCTACCTACCTACCTACCTACCTACCTACCTACCTACCTACCTACCTACCTACCTACCTACCTACCTACCTACCTACCTACCTACCTACCTACCTACCTACCTACCTACCTACCTACCTACCTACCTACCTACCTACCTACCTACCTACCTACCTACCTACCTACCTACCTACCTACCTACCTACCTACCTACCTACCTACCTACCTACCTACCTACCTACCTACCTACCTACCTACCTACCTACCTACCTACCTACCTACCTACCTACCTACCTACCTACCTACCTACCTACCTACCTACCTACCTACCTACCTACCTACCTACCTACCTACCTACCTACCTACCTACCTACCTACCTACCTACCTACCTACCTACCTACCTACCTACCTACCTACCTACCTACCTACCTACCTACCTACCTACCTACCTACCTACCTACCTACCTACCTACCTACCTACCTACCTACCTACCTACCTACCTACCTACCTACCTACCTACCTACCTACCTACCTACCTACCTACCTACCTACCTACCTACCTACCTACCTACCTACCTACCTACCTACCTACCTACCTACCTACCTACCTACCTACCTACCTACCTACCTACCTACCTACCTACCTACCTACCTACCTACCTACCTACCTACCTACCTACCTACGGCTGCGGGAGGTGGTTCGTTCGAAACTCGCCGCCGGACATCCACCGCTAAAAATGGGTACAAGCGTTCCCCGGCCTGGCGCCCGGCTCTCACAGGGGTGTGCGTTTGGAAGAGGCTCCGCAAACCCCGTTGCGCTCCTTCTGAGGCAAAACAGTTTCGAACACTTCAGCCTGCAAAGGTGGTTCGAGTTACCGTGTCTCGCGGGGTTCAAAACTGAAAACGAGTCGTGTCCTGCACACGCGAAAACTCAGAAAAGTTTTGAAGTTTCAAGTGCGAAACGCTCTAAGCCAGCGTGTCGCAAGACGTAGAGGTTAACTGTCACTGATGAAGTTCACTTCTCAGAGATCACTGCAGTCCCATGGCAAGTCCGGATTTCCGGCTGTCTGACTTTGCGAGAAAAAAAAAGGGCCACAAAATGGGCTTTTGCCGCGGGAGGCGGACTTATTATTGTCCGATGGCGGAACGAATCACTGCCACATCGGCGCAACTATTTGGGCCGTGACCCCTTTTCCCAAGCATTTCATCCCAGAAGAGCCGAGCACCAGGCCGGGGGAAAGCTTGTACCCATTGAAAAACCGGTGGATAACCGGCGGCACCAGGGATCGAACCCGGTATCTCCCGAATGCGAGGCGGGCGGGCCTGCCTGCCTCTGCTTGCCTGCCTCTGCTTGCCTGCCTCTGCCCGCCTGCCTCTGCCCGCCTGCCTCTGCCCGCCTGCCTCTGCCCGCCTGCCTCTGCCTGCCCGCCTGCCTCTGCCTGCCCGCCTGCCTCTGCCTGCCCGCCTGCCTCTGCCTGCCCGCCTGCCTCTGCCTGCCCGCCTGCCTCTGCCTGCCCGCCTGCCTCTGCCTGCCCGCCTGCCTCTGCCTGCCCGCCTGCCTCTGCCTGCCCGCCTGCCTCTGCCTGCCCGCCTGCCTCTGCCTGCCCGCCTGCCTCTGCCTGCCCGCCTGCCTCTGCCTGCCCGCCTGCCTCTGCCTGCCCGCCTGCCTCTGCCTGCCTCTGCCTGCCCGCCTGCCTCTGCCTGCCTCTGCCTGCCTCTGCCTGCCTCTGCTGCCCGCCTGCCACTGCCTGCCCGCCTGCCTCTGCCTGCCTCTGCCTGCCCGCCTGCCTCTGCCTGCCTGCCTCTGCCCGCCTGCCTGCCTCTGCCCGCCTGCCTCTGCCTGCCCGCCTGCCTCTGCCTGCCCGCCTGCCTGCCTGCCTGCGGTGAGTTTCAGCAGTGGGGTATCCCAGGCTGAAAATGAGGAAACAAAGAAAAAGATAAAGAAATACAAAACTTAAGAAAGGAAGTCGAGGAACTGAGGGAGATAATCAGGAAACTCAGCCAGGACTTCCACCAATCTAAATCAAGGCCAAATTCCCGGTCTCCCTCGCCTCCACAGGCTCCCCCCCGGAAAACGAGTAGCCAAATCGACACCTCCACCTGTGACGACAGAGGTGCTAACACCACTCGCGGCGTCAGACATGAAGGAGGAGGCAATGATCACTGAACAGATCAGACCACCTTCCCCGCAGTAACGAAGAGGCGGAGAAACGGATCCGCTGGCGGCAATAGAACGTAGACTAGACGCCAAATACGGGGCGAGACTCGAGCGGCTTGAGACAGGCGTGACAAACATCATAGGCACCCTAAACTGAATTCAGGAACACTCTAAACATACAAACGCGGCTCTTGTTGCCACGGCATAAAGGCGAGCAGCGAGAGAAGGGATACTTGAGCAATTCCAACATGGGCAAAACGCAACCAAAGATTAATTCGACGGTATGGCAGAGGAACTGCCGAGGGTTCCCACGCAAGCGAGCGTTAGTGCAGCAACACCTAGAGTGATTAAATTATCAGGATATCAAGCGTTTACCAGCGCCCTGAGGGAAAAATCCTGAGTCACTACAGTCGTCAAAAGGAACGTAGCGGTGATCGAACATAAAATTAGTTCTCGCGACGTTGAGGCGGGTTTCGTTGAAATCATCACGGGCAGGAAGAAGGAACCCAGTATTTTCGTCCTTAGCATATATAGCTCTCCTCAGCAGCGCAAAGTTAGGTTCAAGACATTATTCCGCAAAGCAATAAAGGCAGCCAGAGCCAACCCCCTGCTAATTGTAGGAGACTTCAATGCCTGCCACCAAGAGTTGAGATATAATAGTCAAGATCCCAAGGGGAGGCATTTAAGGGAAGATTTTCACGAAATAAACCTCACCCTGCAGGGAGAATCTGGCTGCCCGACTAGAGTGGGAAACAGTGTGAGCAACGACACAGCCCCAGACTTAACATTCACCAAAAACATAGAGGAGCTTAGCTGGAAGAACAGAGAGCTCAACTTTGGAAGCGATCACTACGTCCTTGAAATAGCGCTTAAACGGGGAGTCAAAGTAAGACGAGAAAAGATAATCAGCGCAGTCGAATGGTAATCATTCATACAAATTAGGGAATCCGCAAACATAGAAGAAAATATTCAAAAAATCGATGATTGGGCAGAAATCCTCATGCGCCACGTTAAATCCGCTACCATTACTCTAGAGGGGGACGATGCACCAAAAACAGTTGACAGGAAACTCTTACACATGTGGGAAGCAAAAAAAAAAAAAAAGGTATGGAAAGGCGCCTCCGGTGTCAGAGATGGAACCGACACCTAAGGCGAAAAATAGCCAACCACAATAAGGAAATTGAGGATTATGCAATTAAACTCTGCGAGCAAAACTGGTGTGACAGGTGCGATGAAATGGAAGGCAATATGAGCCTTTCAAAGACGTGGAGCCTGCTACGATATCCTCTTAATACCGACTGTTCGAAAACACAGTCAAACACAACAATAGCAAAGGCAAGACACGCGTTCGAGGGGACTGACGCGGAACTAATAACTAAACTCGTAGTCACGTATGTCGGCAAAACAACATCCCTCCATCTTACGCAGTACGCAGGCCTTCCGAACGAGGCCCTCGACGCGCCCATCTCAGAAGCGGAGGTTAGAGCCGAAATCCTGACCTTAAAGACGCGATCAGCCCCCGGCCTCGATGGTATAACAAACAAGATGCCAAGAAACCTAGACGACGCCTCCATAATGGCACTCAACTACATGCAAGAAGTACGGAGTAGCGGTCGTCTTCCTCAGCAGTGGAAATCTGCAAACGTTGTGCTAATTTTAAAACCTGGCAAACCACCGAAATTGGAAAACGTAAGACCTATTTCTCTAACATCATGCATTGGAAAGCTTATGGAACGCATAATCCAAACAAGGCTAACAAATTTCATGGAGAAAAACGACCTGTGGCCGCACGAAATGGTCGGGTTCCGACCGGGCCTGTGCACGCAAGATGTGATGCTCCGATTACAACACGACATCATTGACTCGAAATCCAGAGACGCGAAGGTAATTCTAGCACTAGATCTAACAAAAGCATTTGACAATGTAAAACACCAGGCAATTCTCGTGGGACTGCAGGAATTAGGAGTCGGCGAGAGGACATATAATTACGTAATGAATTTCCTGACAAACAGGACGTTGAAACTAAAGTTTCAGGACCTAGAAGCCCCCACTGTCCACCTGGGTAGTAAAGGAACGCCGCAAGGCTCGATGCTCTCCCCCTTCCTCTTTAACGTTGTGATGAGAGGCCTTCCGGCCACTCTTAAGGTCACAAAAGACCTAAAATTCAGCATGTACGCAGACGACGTTAATCTCTGGATGACAATGGCAGCGACGGCAGCATAGAAGAATGCATACAGGCGGTGGCGGACACTGTGTCCTACGCGGCCGAAAGGAGTCTGGCGTGCTCTCCGCAAAAATCAGAACTTTTCATATATAACCCAAAATTAATGAGGTGCAAAAGCGACTTTAACATAGAAATTAATGTCGACAGCAAAACCGCCCCAAAAGTCCAGCAAATCAGAATCCTCGGACTTTTTATTCAAGAGGACAGGTATAACGACGGAACGGTAAAAAAAAAAAAAAAAAAAAAAAAAAAAACGTACTACCTACGCGACGCAAGTAACAGGGATATTTAGGAGGATTGCACTCAAAGGCAAAGGCAGCTCAAAGAAAAAAAGTCTCTTGAGACTGATGCAGGCGTACATAATTAGCCGAATATGCTATACCACACCATTCCTCAACATCAGGACCATCAGGCTCATCAGGCGTTGCGTCAAGATGGCGCTGGGTCTACCCATCTTCTCTACGGAACGCCTGCTAGAAATGGGAGTGCATAATAGCTGGACGGAACTTGCTGAAGGGGTGAGAATTGCCCAACATGAGATATTAAGTAGGTCAAGCACGGGCCGAGCCATTCTAGAATGGGTGGGTCGAAAAACAGATAGGGGCACAGCAGGCAAGGTTGCCCTAACGCCACAATGTCGCGAGAACATCATTGTCCGTCCTCTCCCCCCAAAACATGCACCCAGAATACCACAAGGAGAGACGGGAAAAGAGAGCAGAAGCACTGGTTAAACGAGCAAAAAAATTCAGAGTAAAAGAAGTTGCCTACGTAGACGCTGCAAGCGACCGATCGGGGGTGGCAGTCGCCGCGGTAGTCGTCTCCGCCACCATCCGAAGCAGAAATATAGACACGGCTGAAGAGGTCCGATCGCTTGCGTAGGAACGAAGGCTAGATTGATCTTTAGCAACAGTAAAACTGCTATCTGGAATATCGGAAAAGGCAGGGACTCGCAAGAAGCCGCTCGAATTCTATCAGCTGCAGCTAAAATCGAACGCAAAATCACCCTAATTTTGGTCCCAGCACACACGTCCGTCCCCGGCAACGAGATGACCCATGATTTAGCCCGAGTTCTCTACTTCCCGGCAAACGTGGAGCCGCCCGACTGCCAGGGGATGGACGAACGTTTGCAAACCTATAAAGAAATCATCGAAAATTATAGATTAAGAAGACGTCTGATGCCACCACCAGATCCTAGCTTAAATAATAAAGAGGCCATAGCCTGGCGGCGATTACAAGCCGGAAATTTCCCATACGCTGTCTGGTTGTTTCACACCCAGATAGATGAGAGAAAAAACGATAAATGTAAAGCCTGCGAAGCGAGGGGGACCCTTGACCATATACTTTGGGAATTCCCTAAGTCTCCGGGCGCTAGGGACAACATTAAAAGTAGAGAAGCCGACGTCCTCGCTGACCAGCAAAGAGCTGTCCTCCTGGCGGCTGGGGCCACGAATAACCAATGTATATTCGCCAGTCCTTAGTCGCGGAGGTTCCAGCCCCCGTTCCTCAGGCCTGCGTGCCAGGAGCGGGGAGCAGGGGGCCTCCTAAATCGGTGGAAAATAAAGTTTTAATCAATCAATCAATCAATCAATCAATCAATCAATCAATCAATCAATCAATCAATCAATCAATCAATCAATCAATCAATCAATCAATCAATCAATCAATCAATCTTATTGTCTGGCTTCAGCGACCATCGCCATAGAAAAACAGTTAGTGGGGCGAGTTGGTGCATGATATAGAAGAATCAGGGCATACACCTGCAGGACGTCTTTGAGCTGCGTTTAATACCCGGCTGTCCCCTCGATTCACAATCTGCCAACATGGCGCTCAGCCTCTCTCGCGCGCTCTCTCACAAAACCTCGTCTTTCTTTTCTTCGTTCTTATTGCAGATTTCTACGCGAATCTGCAACACATGATACCTAGAACAGCGGCGCAACGACAACACGAATAGAGAAACACATCACCGGCGCACACTATCATCTGTAATACAAAACGGAAGCCGGACTTCCTCTTTCACACCCAAACACAACTTCCTCCTCTGCTCCCTGCTTATGAGGTGTTGCGAGGGATGTGTGCTGTTTTTTTTTTTTTTTTTTTTAGTTTGTGTCTAAGTGGCGAAAATTGTGACTGTCTTTCTTGGACAATGTGAGTGCTGGACTTGTATTCGTTGCTTGAACGCTACGTTGGATATGAGGGTTGCTCACATTTATTGTCGGTTTACATTTATATATATTGTTGTCTGCTTTCCCATGAGACTTCCGGGATTGGGACATTAATCTACCCTTTGTAACACTCGCCTAAAACTGTTCTCGGCATGACACCGCTGGCTACTCTCCCTGTTATCTGCTTTTTGGACGACACCCATTACTCCCCTTTGATGCACCGTTACCCGGTAGACTGACGCCGTCACTATAATACTTACGCTCGTGATGTCATCTCCCGCGCTAACGATGCTCGCCGCATTGCTCGAGACAGACTTTTTGCCTCCCAAGGCAACCAGCCATCCTATTATAACAGTCGCCACCGCGATGTGCACTACGCTCCAGGCTCTCTCGTTCTGCTCTGGCTCCCATCCCGCCAGGTGGTCTTATGCGAAAAACTTCTACCATGCTACACAGGCCCCTACCTTATTTTGCACCGAGTCGTCGACGCCACATACGAAATCGAACCTCTGAATCCGAAGTCTTCTGCACCACGAGCTTCCGACATTGTGCACGTGACGCGACTCAAGCCGTATTATTCACGTCCTTCTTCGTTTACTTAGAACGCACCGGGACTGGGCTTCTGCGGTGGGGGTAATGTTATCTGGTGTCCCATGCTGGCATTCAGCAAGTGAAGAACGAAGGGTCGGGTTCAGCGAACGAAGACGACGTTGAGGATTGAGTTGAGCCGTTAAGCAGTGCCCATCGATTCCGGAGTTGTGTTGCCCACTGGTGCGTAGTTTCCACTCGTAACAATACTATTGTGTTTACATATTTGCTTGGGAAAGAAGAGGTGTACGAGTCTGATGTACTTGGGTGTATAGAGGCGGTAGTTGTGCTTGAGTGCGAAAGAGGAAGTTCGGGTTCCGTTTTGTATTACAGGTGGTAGTGTGCGCCGGTGTCGCATTTCCCCCTACATGTTGTGTTCGTTGCGCCGCTGTTCTGGGGACCATAACCTTCTTCATTCCAGAAGAGGGCAAATACGGGCTGGTTGGTACATGCTTAACAATCGCTTAGAATTAAGGCTTCCAATATAGAAAAGTTAGGAGGCACCTGCATCAGTAGCCCATCGATAACGTTATACCCTAAGGAATATGACTATCTGAATCAGTGACTTAGTTTTTTCATGTGGTAATGTGGCAACGCGCGCATCCCTTTTTTGTATTTTTCCTTCTTGCCATTTTTCCCTTATATTGCTGCCTCACAGGTAACAATAAATTATTTGGTTGCTACTCAGCGCATGTGTCTGTCGTTCACGTGTTTCGTCTCCCCTAGCGCTGTTTTACTCGATTCTTAAGCCTTCTTCATATATGCAAGCACTGCCTATCAAAAAGTGATCACCCACTCATAAACTAATCATTGATTGTAAGAGGGTGAACTTTGAAGAAACAAACCGCAAGCTCGAACGGCTTTATGAATATTTCAAAACTTCATACTCTTCTCGCTGTGTTAATGCCAACATGGAATTGTATAAAAATGTGATGCTAAATCTGCAATCCTCATACATTCCGACCAATGTTATAAAAAGTGATTCAAACAGCCAATGGTTCAATAATCGTCTAAAATACTCGCTTAATAAGGAATAAGCGGTAGAACATCCGCCTCGCATGCAAGAGGACCGGGGTTCAAATCCCGGTGCCGCGCAATTCTCCATCGGATTAAAAAAAAAATAAATCCGCGTGTCGATGGAATGTTGTTGTAGTGGTTATTTATTGTATGTACAAAACGAAAGAAAAGATGTTTGCCAGCTCCGGTATCTGCTATTTGATATCTGAAGCACCTGAACTGGGGCGGCGGAAATAAAGGGATAGCGAGGAGAAGATAGAGGAAATCAAAGAGGTGAGTGATAGGAAGAAAGAAAAGGGTAGGTAAAAATAAAAGAAATATATACACTATGGTACAGTATACATAAACAGGTTTGGGGTGCGACCTGATGCCGGTGAACACCTCCGGCAACGCACTCCCTCACCAGAACAGGAGTTAGCCACCCTGGTGCAGTAACTGGCCGCAACCTCTCATGATAAGCTCTATAAAACCCCGGCCTTCAGTCACCAGCGGCTGCGGAACAACTGACCACGGTTATGATGACCAGGCAGTTGAAAGCTTCTACGAAGATGTAGAATCGGCAATGCGAAAAGTAAAGACGCAGTATACTGTACTAATGGGTGACTTCAATGCCAAGGTAGGGAAAAAGCAGGCAGGAGACCAAGCAGTAGGTGACTATGGCATTAGTTCTAGGCATAACAGGGGGGATTTACTAGTTGAGTTTGCAGAGCGCTTAAGAATCATGAATACCTTCTTCAGCAAACGGAAGAACCGGAATTGGACATGGAAAAGTCCTAACGGGGAGACTAAAAATGAAATTGACTTCATAATGTGTTCAACCCCCGCCATTGTGCAAGATGTAGAGATAATCGGGAAAGTGCGATGCAGTGACCACAGAATAGTGAGGTCCCGAATTAGCCTAAATCTGAAGAAGGAACGCAACAGATTAGTAAGAAAGAAACCCATCAACAAATTAGCGGTGAGGGGGAGGGCGGAAGAGCTCAGGATTTCGCTACAGAATAGATATTCAGCTCTAACCGAGGATGGCGACATTACCCTAGAAGCAATGAACAATAATTGCAGATATATCATTACTGAGTGTGCGGTAGAAGTAGGCGGTAGGATAGTTAAAGAGGATACCGGTGAGCTGTCTGAGGAGACGAAAGGTTTAATTAAGAAACGCCAGAGTATGAAAGCTTCCAATCCAACAGACCAGATAGAATTGGCCGAGATATCAAAGCTAATCAATAAGCGCAAGTTGGCTGATATAAGGCAGTATAACATGGAGGAAATTGAGCATGCGGTAAAGAACGGGGGAAGCCTTAAAGCGGTAAAGAATAAATTGGGCATAGGCAAAAACCAGATGTATGCGATAAGGGACAAGGCGGGCAACGTCATCACGAATATGGACAAGATAGTCAAAGTAGCTGAGGAGTTCTATACAGATCTCTACAGCAGCCAAAGTAGTCAGGACCGTAACGAGATTGGCGGCAGGGAAAAACAGTCAGAAGTTCCACCAGGGACGAAGGACGAGGTCAAGAAAGCATTAGAAACTATGAAAAGGGGGAAATCAGCTGGAGAGGATCAGACAACTACAGATTTGGTAAAGGATGGGGGGGATATCGTGCTATAAAAACTAGCCACCCTTTATACGCAGTGCCTGGTGTCATCGACTGTACCGGAACCATGTAAGAATGAAAACATTATCCTCATTTTTAGGACAGGGGACTATAAGGACCTTATACATTACAGGCCAATCAGCTTACTGTCTGTTACGTATAAGGTATTTACTAACGTAATCGCTAATAAAATCAGGACAACCTTAGACTGCAATCAAGCACAGGATCAAGCAGGTTTTCGGAAACGGTACTCTACTATCAATACCATCAATCAGGTGATAGAAAAATGCTCGGAATATAACCAGCCCTCATACATAGCATTCATTGATTACGAAAAAGCATTTGACTCAGTTGAAACCTCCGCGGTGATGCAGGTATTGCGAAATCAGGGGGTAGACGAGCCGTACGTGAAAGTGCCGGAAGATATATATTGTGGCTGCACCGCAACCATAGTTCTGCATAAAGAAAGTAACAAAATTCCCATAAAGAAAGGTGTCAGGCAAGCAGACAATCTCCCCAGTACTATTCACAGCTTGCTTAGAGGAAGTATTCAGAGACTTGGAATGGGAGCACTTAGGGATAAAGGTAGATGGAGAATACCTCAGTAATCTGCGATTTGCTGATGACATTGCCTTGCTAAGCAACTCGGGGGATGAACTGCAAATAATGATTGATGACCTAGACAGGAAAAGCAAAAAGGTAGGCTTGAAAATCAATATGCAGAAGACTAAGGTAATGTTCAACAGCCTCGGGAAGGAACAGCAGTTTACATTAGGTAGCGAAGTACTGGAAGTAGTAGGCGAATATGTCTACTTAGGACAGGTAGTAACCGCAGATCCGGACCATGAAAAGGAAATAACAAGAAGAATAAGATTGGGATGGAGCGCATTTGGCAAGCACTCGCAGATTATGACTAGCAGCGCAGCGGTATCGCTCAAGAGGAAAGTATACAATAGTTGCATCTTACCTGTACTCACCTATTGGGCTGAAACGTGGAGGCTAACCAAGAGAGTTCTACTTAAGTTGAGGACAACCAAGAGGGATATGGAACGAAAAATGGTAGGGGTAACATTGAGAGATAGGAAGCGTGCAGAGTGGGTCAGAGAAATAACTCAAGTTACCGACATTCTAGTGGAAATTAAGAAGAAGAAATGGGCACGGGCAGGATATGTGGTGCGAAGAGAGGATAACCGGTGGTCGCTTAGGGTAACAAACTGGATTCCAACAGAAGGAAAGCGTAGCAGGGGGCGGCAGAAAGTTAAGTGGGTGGATGAGGTTAACAAGTTCGCGGGGGTCAAGTGGATGCAGCTAGCACAGAACCGGGTTAAGTGGAGAAATATGGGAGAAGCATTCGCCCTGCAGTGGGTATAGTCAGGCTGATGATGATTATGATGATAAACTACACTAGTTCTACGTTCGGATTAAAAAAGTCCCAGTTATACGTGAAACTTGCGCCTATATAAATGGATGTTTTGACACACATGTGAAACCAGATTAATAGTGTAGTCAACAGCTCTAAACGCACGGAAGCGACATCGACATAGTCCGAATTGTCATGTCAAATAATTGAAAGCTTCTAAAAACAAAGTTTTTCGCGTCTAACCTCTTATCAATTTTACAATTACTTCTCATCAGTATTCTCTACCCTTAACACTGATATCTCTCTTGTTCCCGATTATCGGTCACCCCAGTGCCTGAAATAAAAATTGGCAGTGGCTTAGCTTGATTAAGCCTGGTAATTGCGAAAGCAATAGCTATGGCTACGCCTAGGTTCAGCTGGTGGTGTAGCTGGTTGTGGTGCTTGCGGTTATGCTTATGGTTATGCAGTGATTCACTCTGGCCACGGCATATGGTTCAACTATTGTTTATTGCGGGGTGCTACCTGGTTATTCTATGTATAACTTTTAGCGAGGCAAGGAGTGCCGTGGCTGCAACGATATGCTTGGTTGTGGGTGAGGTTAAGGTAGAATGTACAATTGCCGCTCCGGCACCGGCTGCAACGGCATTCTTTACGCCAGCAGAAATGAAAGCATCCCTTGGAGACTGCGTTGGTTCCACCTGCCGCTAGGCCACCTCCTATAGTATCCAACGTTGCACCCCGGAGGTAGTTGCGGCTGCAGCCCCATAATTCTCCTTAGCGTTAGGAGCATGTGGCACAACTGCAGCTCCGCGGTTGGTAGGTACCGCCTCGCGAGCCGACGGCGCGAGTTGGGGCCCCTGTTTTTGCCGCAGATGGGATGACGTCACTCCGGCTGTAGCGCCCCTCGTGGAAGGAGCGGGAGTTAGGCCGCGGTCAGTAGCTACCGCCTCGCGCGCCGACGGCACGAGTTGGGGCCACCGTTTTTGCGGCAGATGGGATGACGTCACTCCGGCTGTAGCGCTCCCTCACTGAGGGATTGGGAGTTAGGCCGCGGCTGGTAGCTACCGTCTCACGAGCCGACGGCGCGAGTTGGGCCCCTGTTTTTGCCGCAGATGGGATGACGTCACTCCGGCTGTAGCGCCCCTCGTGGAAGGAGCGGGAGTTAGGCCGCGGTCAGTAGCTACCGCCTCGCGCGCCGACGGCACGAGTTGGGGCCACTGTTTTTGCGGCAGATGGGATGACGTCACTCCGGCAGTAGCGCTCCCTCACTGAGGGATTGGGAGTTAGGCCGCGGCTGGTAGCTACCGTCTCGCGAGCCGACGGCGCGAGTTGGGGACCCTGTTTTTGCAGCAGATGGGATGACGTCACTCCGGCTGTAGCGCTTCCTCACGGAGGGAGCGCTACAGGCCCCTGTTTTTGCGCAGCTGTGCTTGGCGGCGCGCCAAAGTTCACGCTAAAGGTCAATGGTAGCTACCGCCTCGCTACGCGAAGGGATGAAAAGGGTAAGTAGTATTGCTTTCGCAATAAAAACCAATCTTCACGGTATAAAGAACTTGATTGAATCTCTCAAACTATCATCGTCAGCTGACTGCGACCAAATCAGCCCCAAAAGGTTAAAGAATACTACCGCAATATCAAGCAAAATACTACACCTGTGTCACAAAACCCCCGCCTTTACGGTCAAAAGAGGCGCGGGATCCCCTTTACGGTTATCCGTCATCAATCTAGTAGGTTTGAGAACACATTTGAAAGTTAGGCCGGTCAACCCGTGAATCAGGTGTGTCGGTGTGGGATTGAGGAATAAGTTCAAATAGGTCGCTTTCTTTTTCAAACAATTGAATGTTTATCAATAGTAGTCCGAATTTTATACTGCATAATAATAGAGTACAATAAAAAAAATAAAACGCCATGACAAGATATTGATAAAATAATAGTTAAATGACAAGAGGAAAAACCCGACAATGAACCAAACGCTGCGATAAAAAGAAGACTATAAATAAACAAAGCAAGTATTCTGGATATAATAAGTATGGGCAAAAATCACATAGAAACAGCGTAAAATATTACTAAGTCAGGTAAAGGATAGCAAAAAGCGAAAAATAATGTTCGATTGAACAACAGACTGTGGCGAAAGGGAATTCTCACGACTTTCTTGTTTGTTGAGGCGTCGAAGGCTGGGTTGCTCGGTAGCGGCGGTAGTACAGGTGCAGAGAACGATGCGTCGATCGCGGGCCCGAAGAAACACAATACGCTTCCCGGAGCGCCGTGAGAGTGACCGGGAGTCTGAATCTCCCCAGGCGCACAGGCGTGGGCGTTCTGCGGCCTGTCATTTTAAGGCGCCAATACACTCCGACGTATAACGCACGCGCGCGCACGTCGGCCTCCGCGACGTTACGTCGGCGAAAAACCGAGGTCAATACTCCAACGTCACGGCGTGATGGATATAGCGAGCGCGAGCCGACGCTGCCCAACGTCGCCGACGCGCAAATAGAATCCCGTGTAGTTCTCGCCGACCACGTCCGACGCGTCAGCCACGCATCCCAGCATTCTTCACGCGCAGTGAAGATGGCAGCTTGCTATGTAGACAGCGACCGCGCGCGCGTTTCAGACACTGTTGCAGAAAAGCTGCTAGAAGGCATTCGAGGGCAGCCCTGCGCCTATGATACCAAGCGGATTGACTATAGAGACATTCAGAGGGGAAAAAAAATGGCTGGGATGCAATGTCAGCAGTGTGGCCGTTCCCAGCTGAGTGTTTCGCTGCAGCGCGTGTGCCATACCCGTTTTAATGCAGGGCTATAGGAGGTGTTAAAGGTCTATTCACACTTGCGACTAGATGAGGTCGCGCGACTACCAGTCGCGCGATCAGAGGAGAGGAGCTCGCCACTACCGAAGTTCACACTTGCGACTGTCGCCTTCTCGAAAAACGAGTTGGGAGTAGGAGAGCTGCAGGGCGATGACAGCGAACGTCGGTAGCAGCCGCTTGCCAGACACTTCAGCTTTTTCAGGCGAGAACGCCGACGACGAATAGACGGTGTCAATATAAAATGTTGCGCCTGCGTGAAAAACCTATTTCTCAAAAGTTCATTATACAATACCGGATAGTCCGAATATCTTTCCAATCTCCTCCCAGGCCATATCCTTCTCCCTGCCTTTGAATTCCGGGTGCCGTTTGTTGAAAATTAAGGTACGGGTATTCCTTATTTGCATTGAAAAGGTGCTCGATTGAGTACTCCGGGACCTCGCTGATTGGTGAAATGGCTTGCGACTAGTAGTCGCGCGACTGAAAATTCGAGCAGTGCCCGATCGGCCCGCGGCAGTCGCTTTTCGACCAAAACGGTCGCGCGACCTTCGCGAGTCGCAAGTGTGAACGGGCCTTAACGATGGTGTTGTTTCACTTATCTGCAGTACATTCAGTGGAACCAGTAACTGCGGAAGCGGTTTCGCACAGAGTTGTGACCGGTACACGCCGGAATCGAAGGCCGTACTCGATTTGGCCTCACAGAATGTCAGCGGCTCAACAACCAGGGAATTTGCGAAATTGATTGAACTCTACAGGAACTGCGGCTGACCGAAAAAGTGATCCTCATTACTGTGCAATCTCTAACTCTTCTGTAATCGTACAGATACTTAAATTATGATTAGTTTTCAGTAAAACAGGCACGTACACAATCATCGTTCCGTCCGTAGCCGTCGTCGACGCGGGCTCAGGCCGTTGCTGGGCTGAATTTCTCCACGGCTGGCTGTAAATGCTTCGTGCCATTTGAACATTCGCGACATTTTGAACATTCGCAGTAAACACATCGCATCATTGCCTTGATCACAACTGTAATCACAACTGTAATTAGTGCCTCGATAGGCATGCCAGTTCCTCCCTGCAATTTCCCTGTCGTCTGCTCGAAAATGCACACCGAAAACGTACCAGCCCTCGAAGGCGTCTTGTGCGCATGCGCGCCGCGGCACCGTGCACGCCAGCCGCGCCAGACCATACAGGCGGCAGTTTTTTGACGCGCCCGTCGTGGCCGACGTCGCCGGCTCTGCCAGTCGCGTCGAAAACGTCGGACTATATTGGGGCCTTTATACACTCGGCTTCTGCGCCACGCCCGCGTCAAGGACAGGCGGTCGCTGCCCCTGCCGGCGTGCTAAATCTTGTTCAGAGGAGCAGCAGGGTCTCGTGAGTTTCGCTCTATATCTGAGGCAGAAACTCCCGCAACTTCCGCTGTATAATAAGTGAAAGCCCGTTATACCTAGTGGCACGGGCAGAGGCACACTATTTTATGTTATTTTTTTGGTAGCCTTACCATAATATATGTATAATAAGTGAGGCAGCTTGTGACAGCCTGTTATTCACACAGTCGCCAGTAACGGAAGTACCTCACGATTGAAAAAAAAAAAGTAATATCCATTTTTAAATCAGGCGATATACATTAAAAGCTAACAACTGCCGAACAATTTCGCTCACCAGCGTTCAGTCCAAACTCCTGGAACACGGGATAGCATCAAATGTAATCACTCACCTTGAAACACTGAACTACTTTTATCCGCTTCAACACGCTTTCGCTCCCATTGTGCGAAACGCAACACGCCGAATTCACACAAGATATCCTTCAGTACTTGGAGGATCGCTTAGAAATTGATGCCATATTTTCCGACTTCTAAAAGGCATCTGACCGTGTTCCGCATAATCATCTATACTAGTTAAACTTGCCTCACTTGGAATCACGCAAGCATTACTCATCTGGCTTGAGCACTTCCTGCATGGGCGTGTGCAGCTTACGTCCGCTGTCACAGACCCCCGCCTTTACGGTCACAAGAGGCGCGGGATCCCTTTTACGGTTACCCGTCGTCCCTCTATGAGGTTTGAGAACACACTTAAAACGTTAGGTCGGTCAAGCCGTGAAGTACGTGTGTCGGTGTGTGATTAAGGAATAAGCTCAAATAGTTCACTTTCTTATACACGCAATTGAATGTTTATAAATGGTCATCCGAATGACACTGCATAGCAATCGAGTACAATGAAAAGAAAAATAAAACGCTATGACAAGATATTGACAAACGACGACTAGTTAAATGACAAGAGGAAAAACCCGACAACGAACCAAACGCTGCGATAAAAAGAAAACTATACAGATAACAAAGCAAGTATTCTAGATTGATAAGTATGGGCAAAAGTCACAGAAAAAAAAACAGCGAAAATATTACTAAGTCAGGTAAAGGTTAACAAAAGCGAAAATAATGTTCGATTGAACAAGTCTGTGGCGAAATGGAATTCTCACGGCTTTCGTGCGAGTTGAGGCGTCGAAGGCTGAGTTGATTGGCAGTGGCGGCCGTACAGGTGAGGCGTACGATGTGTCGATCGCGGGCCCGAGGAAACACAATACGCTTTCCCGGAGCGCCGCGTGAGTGGCCCGGAAGTCTGAATCTTCTCAGAGCACACTGGCGCGGGTGTGCTGCTGTATGCGTTTTTATGCTCTCGGCTGTCTACGCCGCGCCCGCGTCAAGGACGTGCGGTCGCTGCCCCATCGGCTTGTCGAATCCTTCCCAGAGGAGCAGCGGGGTCCCGCGAGTTTCGCTCTATATCTGAGGTAGAAGGTCCCGAAACTTCCGCTGTATAATAGGTGAGGCAGCTTGTGACATGCGCCAGCTGTCATAACTCAAGCGATGCTGTGATGGCGGCTAGTTGGTTTTCTATCAGCAGCCAGGCGCGCTGAACTTTAACTCAAGGCTGTAGTGAATCGTACTGAGCTAAAGTTTAGCGCGCCTACCTGATGATGTCATAACTAATCGGAAATTGACGTAATGTGAGGTGTCCCTCAGGGCACTGGACTGTCTCCCTTATCATTTCTGACCTACATAAACGGCCTCCCAACTATCATAAAACAAAACTTCGACTTTTCGCGGAACTCTGTGTCATTTATAACGCTGTTAAAGGTCCTGATGACACAATCAGGCTAAAAATGACATCGCCACGGTTGTATCATGGTGTGAGCCACCCGTGAGCAAAAGTGGAGAGAGCACGCAGAGTGCTACGACTGCATTTTTTTCTAAATAAAAAGATGTGCCAGACAAAATTGCTCGTGAAGGATGGCAAATATATGTAGGAGGATACCTAATTCACATTTCAGAAATAACCGCTTCACTGGCCGGTGGGCAATTTTCTCAAAGCGCATGGTCTCTCCACTTTTGCTCATGACTGTACATGCCGCGTAACCTAAGCAAGTGACAATTCAGGTCTTTCTCTCGTAGGCGCAGCTCTGATAACAGCACACACCATATCAGTTCTACTTCCATTGCTCGAACGTCGCGTCCACTTGACATCAACTTTGTCATGGGTTACTCACATTGAAACAATATGCTCGCAGGCTTCACGTATAATTTATGAAGAAACCTACAATCAGCACCTCTACAAATCAGACAGCTTTGATTCTAGACCTATGTACGCCCAAAACTAGAATACGCTTCATCCATCTGACACGTTCACAAGCATATCTCGCTAATGAACTAGAAGTCATCCAAAATCG
This sequence comes from Amblyomma maculatum, assembly GCF_055883805.1. Taxonomy (NCBI): domain Eukaryota; kingdom Metazoa; phylum Arthropoda; class Arachnida; order Ixodida; family Ixodidae; genus Amblyomma; species Amblyomma maculatum. The sequence continues at coordinate 36,141,579 of NC_139351.1, read as the reverse complement.
TTCTGCGCGATTTATCATGTCACAGTACTCACGTGAAACCAAAGTCACAACACTAAAACGTACTCTTTTCCTCCCAAGCCTTCAATTACGCCGTATAGTTTCACGTCTCTGCCTCCTTCATTTTGCTTGTTACCACCCTAATAGCCGGCACCCTCACCTAAACATTCTAAACCTAAAGGTACACTATAGCTCTGATTTTTAGTCGCACTTCAGCAATGATAACTTAATTTTTCCCGATTCAATAATAACCCCATGGAATGCTTTACCGGACGATATTGCTTCATGTAAAAATTGTGAAATTTTCAAACCTAAACCAACGAGTCACCTTCATTGTTCTACTTGATATTGCCCACTAGTCTGCTCTTATATTTTATTTACAAATACTGCTGTCTCTCTTGTTAGAGACATAGCAGGAGTGGGTTATGTATACAGCATTTCAATACAACATCAGGTAACATGATTAGGCAGTTCTTTCTGAAATTGGTTAGTTGACAGTAAACGCATAGAACCATCTACGTTATTCCATAATTCAATCGTCTATGGAAAAAAAGAAAACTTAAAGCAATCTAAAAATGGAGTGAAAGGAACTATGTTCAGTGGGTGAGCCCGATGAGTAACACGTGCTGTGGGTGCGATCAATGTGATAGGTATTTCAATGTTAGTTGATCCGTATACAATTTTATGCAGCATGATTAGGCGGTCACACGTGCGACGGAACGACAGTGGCTCCAGTGATAATGCACGCGCCTGAGATGACGGTGAAAACATGCGGTTGTAGCGGCTGTAAATGAATCTGATGGCCTTTTTTTGAACGGATTCTATTTTAGTGGTGTCGTTTATGAAACGAGGCGACCACACTGATGCATACTCGAGAATAGGTCTGATAAGTGTCTTATAAGCGGTCAGCTTGCATTGTTTAGTGCCGTATTTTAGAGTGCGTTTCAGGCATCCAAGTCTTTGCAGCACCTTGGAGCAGATATGATCGATATGATTATGCCAGATGAGGTTAATCTTGAAAGTAATGCCTAGGTATTTGAATTCGTTAACGTGGGTTAAATTGTGCCCCTGACTGCTATACGTGAATTTGAGAGGCTGTTTCTTGTTAGTAAAGGATATTTAACAGTTTTATTGAAATTGATGTTCATCTGCCATGTGTTACTCCAGTCGGAAAACGATGAAAAGATGTTATTGAGCACTTCTTGATCATGACGAGTACAAATGTTAGAGTAGAGAACGCAGTCATCTGCATACAGGCGTATTTTCACTGGTGTGTCTCTGGCTACTTTACGTCATTTATATATATTGCCACCTGGTGTCCCCATGTTCTTGCTGCGCCTGGAAGAAGAGGACACTGAAGTTGACTCGCGTGCTGTGCACCGAACTTTGCCTGCTGGTACAGCTTCGTCCCGTCGTCTGTCACGTCTAGCCCTGTTGTCCGTGACATATTTTGGTGTCGGCGCAGGGTATCGATCCCAGTATATGCCCCGCACTCCTCCGCATACCCAGGATTCAGGTCCTGTGCCAATTGACACGCCTGTTCACCGCGCTAGCAGGAGGAACCTAGGCCTACCACCTGAGCACGGGCCGTTGGAATTCACCACCGCAGCCGCCCCTCGACCTGTCATGCAAACTCCAACGTATTACACTTTTCAGAACCCACGACTGCCTAAGGCTTTCCACGGCTGTCAGACGGAAGACGTCGAAGACTGGCTCACCCAGTTTGAACGCGTCGTCGCATTTAATCAGTGGGACGACGCCGCAAAGCTCAGGAACGTCTTCTTTAGCCTGGAAGATGGCGCTCGTATTTGGTACGAGAATCGCGAAGGCGCCCTAACGTCGTGGCGCGAGTTCTGCCGCTGCATCCTGGACACCTACACCAGCCCGGATCGCCGAGAACGAGCGGAAAGGGCTTTACGCTCTCGCATACAGATGCCGAACGAGACCATAACCATGTACATGGAGGACATGATTAGGCTGTTCCGACGATCTGACCCGGCCATGCCCGAAGAGAAAAAGGTACGCCATCTCATGCACGGTGTTAAGGAACAACTACTCGCTGGGCTCGTGCGCAATCCGCCGAGCACTGTTGCCGAGTTTCTTTCGGAGGCAGTCACGATGGAAAGGATGCTCCAGCAGCGGTCTACGACCTACGACAGGCCGGTACACGCCGCTTCGCTCTCAGAGCCGCATTCGGCCTTCGGGGCTAGTCCGGATCTTGCGACATCATCCGCTCCATTTTGCGTGAAGAGCTCCAGACGCTCTTCGGCGCTCCCCAGCCGACGGTCGGCTCTATCGCTAGTATTGTCCGAGAAGAGCAACAAGCATTTCGGCCTTCGGTACCATCTGCTAACCCGCCATCCTTTTCCACCGAGTCCTGTCGCCCAACCTATGCGGACATCTTGCGACGTCCCCAAGCTGATTCCACACATTTACCGCCACCCGACCAAGGCTCGCTGTATTCTGCCCACCCCGAGCCGTACATCGACAACCGCCGACCACCCCACCGAAAGGCAGACCTGTGGCGTGCCCCAAATCGGCAGCGCCTGTGCTTCCATTGCGGAGAACCTGGCCACCTGTATCGACAATGCCCATATCGACAACTGGGACTGAAGGGTTTCCCCATCGACATGCGTAGCCCTCGTTTAGGCCAACGACCCCGGGATATTGAGGACTACGTAGCCTAGCAGCGCATGGCGCCAACTTCTAGACGACAGTCACGATCTCCATCTCCACGCCGACTATCCTCGTAGCCCAGCTCCTCCTGGATGGCGCAGCGACGGCCGTCTAGTCCGAGCCAGGAAAACTAAAGACAGCGACCTCAGGGGGCGAGGCCGCTTCAAATCGACGCGACGAAGACCCCCCGACAACGCCACCTGTGAGCGACCGCGACCTGACGGCCCCGACGACGGTTCGTACACGTGAAGATAGACTCTAGCTGGATATACCCGTGGTCCTCGACGGCTATAAGGTTAGCGCATTGGTAGACACTGGTGCTGATTTTTCGATTTTAAGCGGGAAGCTAGCTGCGCTTCTAAAAAAAGTGATGACGCCATGGTCTGGCACGCAGATTCGAACCGCTGGCGGGCATGTCGTAACTCCGAGCGGTCAGTGCACGGCGAGAGTCCAAATTCGCAACTCCACGTTTGTTGTAAGCTGCCTTGTAATACCTGACTGCTCCCGCGACTGTATCCTTGGTGTCGATTTTCTTCGGGAGTATGGGGCCATTATCGATCTCCGGAAGCGTACCGTGACCTTTTCGACCCAGAAAGCGGAGGATACTGACACCGCAGACCGCCAAAGCCACGCCCCTCTTCGAATTTCCGCCGAGAGCGTTTCTATTCCGCCACGTTCCAGTGTTTTTGTGACCGTTAACTGCGATGAACTGTGTGACGGAACGGCGGTCGCTGAGGGCAACCAGTCCCTTTTGCTCACCCACGGCATCACCTCGGCGCGAAGTCTCATCCATCTCAGTAACGGCCGATCTGAGCTCCTGGTGACTAACTTCACGAACGAGCCCCGCCATCTTTTCCGCGCTACCGCAATCGCATTCGCCGACGCCTTAGCGGACGTTTCTGAATGTTTTACGTTCGGAGAAGTTGAAAATGTGCACCCATCCCTTGATCGTCTGGATATTAATACAGATCTCTCGGAAACACAGCAGCACGACCTACGTTCTCTCCTTCTAAAATACAGTGCTTGTTTCGCGACATGATCGAAAATTCGGCAGACGCCTCTTGTGAAGCACCGTATAATTACTCCCGACGATGCCCGCCCTATACGCCAGCAGCCGTACCGCATCTCAACGACGGAACGTGAAGCGATTCACACACAGGTTCAGGAGATGCTTCGTGATGGTGTCATCCAACCCTCCAACAGTCCGTGGTCGTCCCCTGTCGTGCTTGTGAAAAAAAAAAAAAGGATGGCACCCTTCGCTTCTGTGTTGACTATCGAAAGTTGAACGACATCACAAAAAAATGACGTCTACCCGCTGCCCCGTATCGACGATTCGCTCGACAAGCTTCGTCGCGCCCAGTACTTCTCCTCCATGGACTTGAAGAGCGGGTACTGGCAGATTGAGGTTGATGAGCGGGACCGCGAAAAAACAGCTTTTGTTACCCCAGATGGATTGTATGAGTTTAAAGTGCTGCCATTCGGCCTATGTTCAGCGCCGGCTACTTTTCAGCGCATGATGGACACCGTTCTCGCCGGCCTCAAATGGCAAATCTGTTTAGTTTATCTCGACGACGTTGTCGTGTTCTCTGAAACCTTTGGAGAACACCTCGAACGCCTTCGAGCAGTATTAGATGCTCTCCGGTCAGCTGACTTGACGCTCAAGCCCGAAAAGTGCCACTTTGGCTACAAAGAGTTGAAGTTTCTTGGTCATCTTGTGAGTACCGCAGGCGTTAGGCCAGACCCCGACAAAACTGCCGCTGTCGCAAAATTTCCTGTTCCTACCACGAAGAGGAGTTTAAAACGTTTCCTGGGTTTGTGTGCGTACTACCGCCGCTTCATCGCCGATTTTTCCAAGATAGCCGCACCCCTCACTCGCCTCACGCGGGATGATACACAGTTCGTGTGGGCCGCGAGCAACAGGAGGCTTTTGCGGAGCTACGCAGACGACTGCAAACTACCCCTGTTCTTGCGCACTTTGATGAAGACGCTGCCACCGAAATTCACACCGACGCCAGCAACATCGGCCTTGGCGCTGTACTCGTTCAACACCAAGCTGGCGTGGAAAGGGTCATTGCGTATGCCAGCCGCACTCTCTCCTACGCTGAAACAAATTATTCCACTACGGAAAAGCAATGCCTCGCAGTTGTGTGGGCAACTATGAAATTTAGGCCTTACCTCTATGGCGCGCGTTTAAAGTCGTTACTGACCACCATTCTTTGTGCTGGCTGGCCAATCTCCGTGATCCATCGGGGCGCCTAGCACGATGGAGCCTTCGCCTTCAAGAATTTGATTACTCCATTGTGTACAAATCTGGTCAGAAGCACGAAGATGCTGACGCGCTCTCGCGGGCACCCATCGGATTTTTCGATAACGCCACGGATGACAGAGGTTTTCTTGGACTACTGAATGCCTCAGACATAATGACCCGACAGCGAGCTGACCCAGACCTTCGACCTGTCATTGACCATCTGGAGGGTCGCGCTGCTGACGTCCCGCGCCAGTTTGGAAGGCACCTGTCTGCATTCTGTCTTCGGAATGGCGTTTTATTCAAGAAAAACTCCAGCACTGTTGATCGAGCGCACCTCCTTGTCGTGCCGGCCGACCTTCGCGACGATATCCTTTTTGCTTGCCACGATGAGCCCACCTCCGGCCACTTGGGCTTTGCACGCACACTCGCTCGAGTTCGTCAAGCCTATTATTGGCCTAAACTTTCTGACGCCGTCCATCGCTACGTCAGAGGCTGCCGCGAGTGTCAACGTCGAAAGGTGCCTCCTCTCAAGCCCGCGGGTTTGCTCCAACCTATTATTCCACCTCGGACGCCGTTTGACCAGGTCGGCATCAACCTACTGGGCCCATTTCCGCTGTCATCGATGGGTAACAAACGGATTATAGTCGCGACCGACTATCTCACACGTTATGCGGAAACCAACGCAGTGCAGCGGGGCACATCAATTGAGATCGCTCAATTCTTTATGCAGAAAATCGTGTTGCGTCATGGCGCACCGTCCCTAGTCGTAACCGATCGAGGCACCGCGTTTACGGCACTGCTCATGCACGACGTGCTCGAGCTTAGTCATACCAGCCACCGAAAAACTACTGCATATCACCCGCAGACGAATGGCCTCACGGAGAGACTCAACAAAACCATCGCCGACATGATCGCAATGTACATAGACTCGCAGCACAAAAACTGGGATGAAATTCTCCCCTACATCTCCTATGCCTACAACACGGCCACCCAAGAGACGACGCGTTTTACACCATTTCGCCTAGTCTACGGACGTCACGTTCAGACGATGTTGGATGCTATGCTTCCGAGCTGCACAGATGATCATCCACTCATGCCAGACGCCGAACAGTTTGCTCAGCGCGCTGAGGAAGTACGTCAACTTGCCCGCATTCACATTCAGCAACAGCAGGGCACGGATGCACGCCGCTACAACCTCCGTCATCGACACGTCGCCTACCATCCCGGAGAGAAAGTTTGGGTGTGGACCCCGGTGCGTCGGCCCGGCTTGTGTGATAAACTGATTTCCCGTTACTTCGGACCTTACGAAGTTCTGCGCCGAGTCACGGAAGTAACATGCGAAGTTCTTCCAGTGGGTACTGTGCAGCCTTCGCGTCAGCAACCACGCTCCGAGGTCGTGCACGTCGTCCGCATGAAGCCCTATTTCACGCGGTAGTGCGCTATGCGCTTGTTTCGTTGTCGCGTAGGACACCTTACCTCGCGCTCCGTCCCTTATTTCTCTTTTTTAAGAGGGGGAGTAATGCCACCTGGTGTCCCCATGTTCTTGCTGCGCCTGGAAGAAGAGGACACTGAAGTTGACTCGCATGCTGTGCACCGAACTTTGCCTGCTGGTACAGCTTCGTCCCGTCGTCTGTCACGTCTAGCCCAGTGGCCCTAATACGGAGCCTTGCAGCTCCCCCGACGTGACATGAGCTGTAGAAGACGGTTTACTATTAAAAGTGACGGACTGAAATCTTAAGTGCAGGTAATCAGATATCAAGTCAATAATTTATTACCGGGAAAAATTGCAGCTAGTTTTAGGAGTAGTTTTTTATAGTTTACCGTGTCGAATGCTTTTGAGTAATCGATGAAGATGACATCAAGTTGACCGCGGTCGTTTAGTGTTGAGGCTATATCATGCGAGAATTCTAATAATTGTGTTGTTGTAGAAAATCCTGCTCGAAACCTATGCTGTTGCGGGGACAGAAAGTTATTCGCCGATAAATACTGAATGATGTGCTCGAGAAGTTTGCAACAAGTGGACAACAGTGATATAGGTCTGTAGTTAGTGATTAGATGTTTGTTGCCAGATTTGAAGAGAGAAAGGACGTTTGCATGTTTCCAAACTTGCGGAACGGTTGACGTGTCGAGGGATTTATTGAATATTATCGTTAAGTAACGGGCGTTCCACTCAGAGTACCGTTTCAAAAATACGCTTGGCACTCCGTCTGCTCCAGAACTTTTAGTCGTGTCAATCGATAGCAATAGGTTATGAACTCCAGCGCAGGTTATAATAAGGGAAGGAAATTCTGGCAAGGTGTTACTGACACGAAAAAGGGGGTTAATACCGTCGTCCGGACAAAACACCGACTAGAAATAATTATTGAAGGCTTCTGAAATAATCTGAGGATCAGATAAAGGAGAAGTGTCGTGAGCAGTTGGAAGTACCGTTTTCCAAAACTTTCTTGGGTTTTCTGCCATGAACGTTGATAATGTTCTATTGAAATAAAATTTTTTGGCTTCGTGCAATTTGGTTTTAGTTCACTCTGAAGCTTTTGCACCAAATAGCAGCGGCTACTCTGGCTTATGTTTTTTTTTTGTTTCCGGAGCCTTTTGATGCGCCTAATGAAATGTACAGGGACTTGAATATTTGGGGGCTGGAATTTAAAAAAATTCCTATGCAAAATCTACTGCCCCATTCCAGCTGAAATAATGTTCACAAAGTAGCAAAATATCGTCTACGTTATCTGATAAGTGATTCAACATCGGTACTTGCCTAGATTTTCCGAAATCGAGAAAAAACTGCTCTCGGCGGCGTGCACAATTTTCGCAGAACAGAGTCGAAAAGCTATTTTGACATGATACGTCATCTGTCGAGCAGTGAGACAAGCTCCATCCCGGCCGTTGGCGCGCTTGCCTCGCTGCCCGACAGATGACGCATCATGTCAAAATAACTTTTCGACTCTGTTCTGCGAAAATTGTGCACGCCGCCGAGAGCAGTTTTTTCTCGATTTCGGAAAATCTAGGCAAGTACGATGTTGAATCACTTATCAGATAACGTAGACGATATTTTGCTACTTTGTGAACATTATTTCAGCTCGAATGGGGCAGTAGATTTTGCATAGGAATTTTTTAAATTCCAGCCCCCAAATACTCAAGACCCTGTATAATGTCCCTGTTGTATCACGGGTGCTTCGCGTTGCGCTTTATACACTTTTGGGGAACGAATTGTGAAATGCATTCTTCGATAATGTTGCAAAATTTGTCAAAAAACTCATCAACATCGCAAATGCCACTACGGTGAAGAAACGAGTCATAAGAAGACGCTAAAACATTAACAACAGAACTGTCATCAGCACGAGCAAAACTTTTACAAACTGAAAATCAGGCCTTTTGGGCTCACAAGCGACACCAAACTTCAGCAGAGCACCCTTGTGATCGGACAGGCCCTCCACAATTTGACAGTTGTAAACATTTTGTAATAACGTTTGATTAACAAAAATGAGGTCGAGAATTGAGTTCTCAAGGGTAGCGCGCTGCCAACAACCTATATCAAACCTAGATACAAGGCCATGTCAATAAGGGCGTCACAAACGGGCCTGTCGTGACCGTTTGGAGACAATGTATTCCAGTCAATACAAGGTGTATTGAAATCACCAACAACGATCAATATTCTGTTTCTGTTGGTTTCGTTTTCTTCCTTTGTTTTGTTTCTTCAACTGGTGTTGACATGTTGTTTTACAATGTTATTGCCTCCGCCTTATGTAATGCTTTGGTCCTTTAAGGCTTGAATAAATGCAATGAAATGAAAATTAAATGAAAATTTCCGTTCGCCCCCAACAGAAGCACACGCTTATGCGACACTCATGTTATTCGTTCATTAGTGCGCAAGATATCCTCTTTCCTTTGAGTGAGCGCAACGAACTCCCTCTAATGTATTCTCTCTCATATGAATTTATGGTGAAGGCGGTATAACCTTACGTGTTTTCCCATTGTTTGCACGTGCCACTATTACAGAGTTCTCAAAATATGGGTGACAACTGTGTTTGAGGCAATGCTTGGCCAAGTTATTAGGAGCCTACAGGGAGCGACATAACGCCTGTGCTCGAAAAGCTATCATTTAGGCAGCTTCCAGTTTGTCCCACGTAGCGCTTGCCACAGGACACAGAGATTTTATAAACTACTTCAACCGAGCTCGGGACAACAGGCGAAACATATACGCAAACTATACCACCTTCCCTCGCCCGCGGGTTCTCTATAGTTGACTTTTTACGTATTCTTTTAAACTTTAAGGGAGCGGAAAGGACGACCTTCACTTCGAACCTCTGGTCAGTCTTCTTCAGCCTGTGCGAGATCCCGTGTACGTATGGCAGGACAGCAAAATGCTTCTTTCCTTCATCCTTCTTTGGCGGAAAAAGCTGGTTGTTTGTTCTTGGGGTTTTCAAGCACTTCGAGGCAACGTCAATTACTAGCCTCTGGGAGCAGCCACTGACACCAAGCTGCACTATTTGCAAAAATAGGTTTTATACACTTTGGGGGCGCATGACTTTGTTAAGCTTGTTTTACAAAACACAGGAATGCCCCTCTTTTGACCTGTTTTGGTATCATCCTCATCCTCAGCCTTACTATACCCACTGCAGGACGAAGGCATCTCCCATATTCCTCCAATTAACCCAGTCCTGTGCTAGCTGCATCCACTTGACCCCTGCGAACTTCTTAATCTCATCCGCCCACCTAACTTTCTGCCGCCCCCTGCTACGCTTTCCTTCCCTTGGAATCCAGTTTGTTACCCTCAGCGACCATCGGTTATCCTCTCTTCGCACTACATGTCCTGCCCATTTCCATTTCTTCTTCTTAATTTCCACTAGAATGTTAGTAACTTGAGTTATTTCTCTGACCCATTCTGCATGTTTCCTATCTCTTAATGTTACCCTTACCCCTTTTTGTTCCATAGCCCTCTGCGTTGTCCTCAACTTAAGTAGATTCCTCTTTGTTAGCCTCCATGTTTCAGCCCCAGAGGTAAGTACAGGTAAGATGCAACTGTTGTATAATTTCCTCCTGAGTGATACCGGTAAGCTGCTGGTCATAATCTGCGAGTTCTTGCCAAATGTGTGCAGATGCAAAAGGAAGGATGCCTTTTTCACCTCTAGTCTTATAAAATCAACCAATGTGGTTACTCGAGAACGCCATTCTGATATGGAGTTAGCTCTCTTAGCTGTAGGAGTATGTCGGGGTTGAGAGATTTGATCGAAAACCAGACGGAGTCTTAGCGATTAGGCATTTTTTTCCATATGATTATACAGTCGTTTGCGGATTATTTTCTCTGAGCTTCACCGAGTAGCATGTAAGCAAGATCGGTTTGAGATTCGCTATGCAGATTTCATTCCCTGGCTTCGGTATGAAATGTACCTGGGGTATTTTCTCTTCGGACCAGCATTTATCGAATAAATCTGATGGGCTTGTTAGGCTCCGTCGAGGTTGGCCAGCACCTTTAATGTGACTCCATCTTCTCCTTGGCTTCCGCTCCTTCTCGTTTACATAACGGCCATTTGTACTACCCGGATTGTTATTTCCCGGTATATTTCGTCGTTCGGCTCTCCTTCGTGATCTTCTTGTGATGTTTCTTTCGCCGATTTTAACGTAGTTTCGAGTTAGCTCTTTTGTTACTTCCTTTTCACTTGCGTCGAAGCTATGTTGGGCTCTAACCAGGTTTGCCCTCAGCCCTCTCTTGCTTTTGTTGTGGTCAATGAGGCATCTTAGGAGGCTCCATGTTTTAGTTGAATTTGATCTGTCTTGGAGTGAGTCGCATTATAGGTACCATTTATCCCTGGCTAGCCCCCATGCGTATTTTTCTACTTCTTTGGTGACTTCCGCTACACGAATTTTGAGCTTCTTGTTGAGGTGCTTCTTTTCCATTTCTTCGTAAGGCTTCTTCTGTCCCCCCATAGACGTGGCAAGTGCGGATCAATTGCTGATTTTCTTGCAACATAGCGCTAAACAGACAGGGACACAGCGAGACACATGGGACGGGCGCTCGCTGTGTCCCTGTTTCGCGCTATGTTGCAAGAAAACCGTCACCAACTCGCCCAAGCTTCCATCCTGGCAATTTCTGATATTCTCAGACAACAGTAGTGATTCAGGAAGCTTCAGCAGTTGCTCCATCGTGCCTAGGTTATTGGAGTCTTATCCTCAGAGCTTATCTCACTTCTGTCACCATGTATCAGTATCAGCGAACAAAAGCCGTTTATTGCTGAACGTACAGTGATCTTATAGCCGAAGAGGGCGCGGCAAACAAGGCGCGTATCTTAATCTAGACAAGCACGACGAACGGTCGCGCCAGGCATGACATGTGCGTCATTCTGATAGAACTGAGTTGCAGAATATTTTTCGCGACCACCAGAAAAACGTCGAGAGCAGTTCTCCGACATCATGAACTCAAGTGAGTCATGTAAGACGCCATTGGGGCTCCAGAATAGGAGTTCCACCTAGATTTGAGGGCCTGGGCCAATAGGGCCTCGGTCCAAACACCTCCTTGTACAAAGAGTAAATAAATTTTTGTCACCACCACCACCCATTGGATTGCATGACCGCCGTGGACGCCTTGAAGGTTGAGCTTTGGACGAACAGGTTCACATGCTCCGGCTCCCTCTTTGATCTGTAAGCGGCACGACACATGTGACTACACATACCCACTAGGCCAATAGTTCTAACGCTGCATTGTAGAGTTCAGCCCCACGGACCGGCTTGTCGCGTCTGCATTTCAATAGTTGTGGGCTGTAAGATGCTGCGGAGGTTTGTGACATGTGCCCGTCTTTTCTATTCCCTAGGTTAATGAGGGAATGGCAACTTAGCTTTAAAGACGTCTTTCTGTACGTGCTATGCGATATATTCATTGAACGCGGCAGACCACTACAACGGGTAACAAAACCCGCGTCGTACAACATCATCTACGTTCTTTGGTAAGCGCGGTACACAAACATTCACCTCTTTTATCTGCATATGCCCATCTTCATCATCGCTCGCCTCTGTTCGGAGCATCACGCGCTGTTTGCCAGTCCTTGATAAAAAGACGTTTGTTAAAGCGATGGATCAGAAGTGGCGGAGGTGCTGTTCGTATCCCCAACATTTCGCATTCGACACATCTAGTCCTCCATAGAGCTCCGCTCTGGCGTTAGCTTTTATATACGGCACTCCGCTATGGATGTGGGCACCGGAAGCTGTTCATCGTCGGCGTCTCCAGCTACTGCGGCGGCTTGTTTTGAGTGGACGACCACAAGCCGTAAAGGCGATCCTCATGTATTTGCCGGCCTTCGCGGGGAAGATGTCAGACTTGCTCGAAAACTACTTCAGGGTCAGTGCATTTAACCGCTGGGATGACCGTCATAAAGCAATGAACGTCGACTTGTATTTGGCAGACCTCTCGAAAACCTGGTTCCTCAACCATGACGACGATATCGGTGACTGGGCGACATTCGCAGACTAGCTAAAGCAAACGTTTGCGCTCTTGCTGGTCGCTCAGAGCTAGCCAAGAAATAAACTCGCCACTAGTCTCCAGCAGCCAGGTGAGTCATATACGACTTCGAGGACATTCTTGTCTTTTGAGCAGTGTCAGTGCTGCTATGCCAGAGTGTGAGCATGTTCACCGCATATTTAAGGACATCAGTACTTTCACTTTCCACGCCTTTCTGACGCAGAACACATCTTCTTCGTCTGAAATATACCTGTCAATCTGGTCAAGCTTCAGATGTGCCGCTGTCTCCAAGATCCTAGTCATGACGGCACCTTTGATGATATATAATATCTTGCGTTCCCTAATACGTACTATGATACGGAAGCAGGTCTACGGGCAACCCACTCCAGCTTCTGAATCCCAGAATCTCCCTCCAGCTAACACGTATTTCCTCAGCATCATAAAAGATGAACGGGCCACTTTCACCTACGCTGTGGTACCTGCTACGCTTCGAATTGCCTCTTACTTGCCCACCTATGCCGAGACTGCTTTGCGCCCACCCGCCCAGACTCTTCCGACGTCTCAAGCACCTGTGTGCGGTCATGTCGCTGCTGTGGCACCATATCCTGCAGTGTCCCATTATGTTGCAGCCTTTCGCCGCTCCCACCTCGTGTACTACTATTGTGGCGTACATGGCCACATTTCCCGTGTTTGACGTCGCCGCCAGCAAGATGAGCAATTGGGTGAATGCCCCCTTCGAGAGTGCCCGTTTGCGCCAATCTGACGAATCTACCATGCCCTACTCAGACTTTGCCAGCTTTCTTCCCCGCCTCCGGACTCCCACAATGTTTCCCTTCCCTCTCGTCCTGCTCGACGACCATCGTCTTCGTCTTTCCGCTGCACGTCATAGCTTAGCCCTATCACACAGCCCTCCACACCTAGAGCAGGAAAATAAACGAAATATTTTCTTGAAGGATAGCTGCGCTGAGTACGAATTATGAAAATCGTATAGGCGACCACCGATCATGCTAGAAGTAATTATCGAAGGACTGTGCGTTGATGCCCTCGTACACACTGGCGCTGTTTATATTGTTACCGGGATCTCTGGTGTTGCTCTGGCTTCCGTGCCGTCGTGTGGGGTTGTGTCAAAAACTTCTGCCCCACTACACAGGTCCTTACCGTGTACTACGCCCAGTGACCGACGTGACCTATGAGATTTCACCGCTCCACCCAAAGTCAGCGACTGCTACACCCTCTTCCGAAATCGTACATGTCGCCCGCCTCAAGCCATACTACTCCCCCTCCACACCGCACGCCTAATACGCACCGGGACGTTGCCTTTTGCCGAGGGGGGTAGTGTTACCGGGAAACGCGGGACCAAAGTGATGTGCTCACTGACAGACGACAACCGAGGAACACGGGCACGACGAAGAGTTGAGAAAGAGGACGACGCTGACAGAGCGAATTCTGCACGGCTACTGAAGTCTTAGCGTCGAGTTCAGCCCATCGCAGTGCCGTTACATTAAGTACATCCCCGTAACAATATTGTCGTGCAATTGATGCTCTGCTGACGCCTGCGTAGATTTACCACTCCATATAGCGTTACGCCACCTCATGGAGCCATTGGAACTATTATCAAATCCACCGGGCGATGCACAACACGCGTCCTTATTAATAAGCAGAGGCATCGCATCGAATTTGTCTTGCTTCCAATGTGGGCTCATCTCCTGATCGTGGCGTGGAAGTTTCTTCGCCGGCGTCTGCACTCAACACATGCCGCGAGTGTCACATCCATATTGCGGACCTTGATATAGTACCCTTTTCTCAGTGTTCACCAACGCTTATGTTCACATTAGTTGATTTTGATTTGCCCCCTGGATGTGTACAGCTGATTATTGGGGCATCGAACCAGGCTCTTGGCGGCGACGCCTTACTTAATGCCGCTCCATGTTGGACCTCTGATGACCTAGCTCTTGCCTCAATTCATGCATGATTGTGCAGTAGTTGCGGCACTGAATACAACTGGTCAGCTATTTTTACGACCAGGAGATGACCGTGGAATTGGTGGGAGACGCGTAGTTGACACGGAGAGACGAAGGACGACGACAAACTCGAAGCAGCAGAATAAACTTGGCCTTTATATAAAGGTAACAAGAAAACAATGCGGCGACAGCTAGGTGGCTACACCTGTACAAAATGGACTTGCTCGAAACTAAACGCAGCTCCACAAGCTACTCTAAACTGTACCTGAGCTCACAGCTCCCATATCATGTCTTCAATAAGCCGGGTTTTGCCTGCGTCCGCCTTCAAAGCCTCATCCAGAACTAAACATCCAGGCAAGATACGGTCCTAAATATTCATACCCGAATATTCTAGAAGTGGGTGACGGCGCTGAGAGGGTGCGAAAACACCGCAAAATGTGCACTCGAACTTTATAGTACCTACAACCAGCGTGCAGCCGATTTGTGTTCGCAATGAAAGAGGATGGCCGCGGTCATGCAGTGGGACGCACAATGCCGGCTGCGTCGCCCGTACTGGAAAGTTCTCGCAGTTTCTGCTGAAGTCTGGTGCTAGACGGACTGGCTCTCGTGTTGATGGGGGTGCGCATTCGTGGCGCCACGCTCGAGAGTGCGTGATCGACCCTGGTTCCTTCGGCGAGCTTCTCGATCGTTCCAGTTGCGAAAGGCCACCGCGGCTTTACGCCACCCTTCTTTTGCGCACAGAAAACCACTCTCTTCGTACTCATCAGTGTCACCACTATCGATTACACTACCTACTAGATATACTATTGCCCCTACTAACATTCACCGTGAAAGGAGAACGGTATGGGAAAAGCGGATGATGGTTGCCACGAATACCGTCTCCACAGAATAGTTACTGATAAAGTTGCACGTAACTCTAAAGCGGTAACCAGTTAGAGGAGCCATGAAGAGGGTGGTCACCAAGTCTAGGAATACGCTTGTAGCATGGCGACGGCGGTGTAATGCAAGTTTTTAAAGTTGTTACCATGGGATTCGGACGTTGCTATCTTATTGCAAAACGCGGGGACGAAGAAACCGGATGTGCGCATAAACAGAATGCGTTCACAGCGGGGGCTATCTGGTGGGTCGTTACTGTGCTACAAGGAGTGTATGGAGGACACCGTTAAATTGCGCAGTAGGAGACCATTGCCGAAAAGCGCTAGTCCTCTCGCATGGCTTCTACAGGTACGTCATTTTGTTGCAGTTCAGTTCAGTTCAGTCGTTCAGTCGTGTCCGACTCTTCGTGACCCTATGGACCATATCACGCCACGGTTTCCGGTCTCTCACTATCTCATTTTGTTGCAGATTTGGTTTATTGTTAGAGTAACGCTGGTAGTGTTGTTGGCGTTGAAATCATTGGCTATGTCGCATTATTTACTATGTGTACATATATGTGTCCTGCTGGTCCGAATAAACAGTTGGGGCAGTACGCTTGAGTGACGACGCCTGCACAACTTAGGTTTTGCAGATGTATTTTTCAAAGCAATGCACAGGAACATTTGATAGAAAAGCAGGCGATACCTGTTGGCAATGCCATAATAATGGCACAAGCGTCCGTTTTGTGTGCGAGCCCGCACATATGTCCTGCCGTAGATCCCAAGAGAGACACATTTTGTTAGTGTTTTTTATTCATTATTGATAAATCTGTTTTTATTGTGAAATGTATATATCGAAAATTACTAGGAGTTGGCCCGTACGCAAATGTAGCTTTCGCAGCCACCTCCAGCGCATGACCACTGCAGCAGATGCGCCTCTCCCGGAGCCAGTCTCCATCACGGCTAGGTCGGCTGCACTGCAGTGACACATGCGTAAGAGCAAGAAAAAGCATGTCCCTTGAATGAAAGGTGACAGAGCATGGCATTGTAGCGACGGCGTGTTGTAACCCACTGTTCTAGCAGAGTCAACTTTACGTATATACATTAAGAAGGAGAACTGAATTCCAATATCTTTAACCGCCAGTTATAATACTTACTTCGTGCATCTTCGGCCGATGTCAACCCTCCACACACTTCACTGATTACCTCTAGTCTCGCAATCCTACTTTATAAAGCTGTGCACAACATCATATCCTCAATTGTAATCAACAGGGGGGCCCTCACCAATAATAATCAAACAAGATTTGCTAAGGACAATTTTCTATTACCAACCGTTCGAACAAACTACGGCAAGCACACGGCTCTTTTTGCTTCTTTACAAATTTGGAATAACCTCCCTTCTCATGTCAAGCAATCCCCATATCTGTCCGGTTTCAAACAACTGTTATCCGTATTATCACAATAGTGTCACATAACTTTCAAACAAGCGTTTTCTTTATATACACACCGCTTTGTTCACATTCAATTCATGAGTGTTTTCATATGCCCGTTGGGAAGATGTATCACTTTGTATATAATTTTCAAATACTTTATTTTTACAATACCGGCCGCGCATGAAATTTTTGAGCTTGTATTGAATTCCTACTTTTTCTTGTTTTTACCATATTATGTTCGCCGGTTTTGCCTCTTTTGACTGCTTTTGCTGTACCAATAATATTTTTCATAAGTTTATACATCCATCCATAGGAGGTCCCGATACAGCCTTGAGCTCTGGGACCTCCTTCTGTATTATTTATGTAATACCTGTTTTCATGAATAAACAAACTTTCTTCAAAAAACAAAAACAAAAGGTATTCACTAGCGGATTTCATCGCGGGCGCTTCCTGACGGTTATCGCCCGTTCCAGAACGTTCACTCGCGAGGCTTTAAATAATTCATAAGGGCACCGATAATTTATTTTAAAATGAGGGTCGGCGAATAATTGGTTGATCAGCATTACCGACAGGCAGCCCGACAGTTGAGCGGGTGAGTTGAGAGCAACGGAAATAGAAGATAGAGCTGCTCACGACGCGTAAGCTGCCGAATCTAGGAAAAGAGGGTCAGTATAGCTGGCACGAAAACTAGGCTTACATTAAACGTATCGAACATCACGAAGGGAAGGCGAAAAATTTCATCTGAGTGTTCTTATGCGCCGAAATACAAAAGCATTGCTAGTTCGGTGCCTAGTTTCGCAATGAGTTATGTGTACCGTTGCTCAATGCCGTTGTTTAATTGTCATTTCTATTGGTCACATTCAGATGAAGTGAAATTCTACAGATCAAGGGACTATAGTTTCCTATATTTTGGGAGTTGCTTACACAAATTGAAAAGTTATCATTGAGTTACTCATACTGAAATTACGGTAGACACCAATTTTGGTCAGCTTCTAAGCAGGTAGAATGTCGGGGATCTAAAGAGGCCAAATTTCTGGCGTAGTCCGCTACTTATTGTGGTGACCATTGAATTAGGTTAGATACCTGCATTGGTCAAATTTTGAGGAGGTAGAATTTCGGTTATCGAGGAGGAGAAAGCCAAATTTTGGCGTTGGCCCAATGCCATTTGGCTGGGTGGTTTATGGGCCTTTCTTCATTTTGAAGGTAGTGAAAAAAACGAGGACCAAGCAGTAGAAGGACACAACACGAGCGCTGGTTTATGAGGTTTAAAGTCCTAAAGCGACTCAGGCTATGAGAGACGCCGCAGTGGAGGACTCCGAAAATTTCGACCACCAGGGGTTCTTTAACTTGCACTGATATCGCACGGCACACGGTCGTGTTGCTTTTCGCCTCCATCGAAAAGCGGCCGCCGTAGCCGGGATTCCATCCCGCTTCCTTGGGAACAGTAGTCGAGCGCCCTAACCACTGCACCACCAAATCGGGTCAGATGCCATTAGGAGGTCACCAGTGAATTGGCCATATTGAAATTAGGTTCGACATCATTTTGGGCAAATTTTGTCAAGGGCAAATTATTGTGATTCGGGAGGCCAAATTTAGAGGTGGCCTATTAAAACTTTGAGATCACCATCGAGTTTCCTATACTCTAAATACAGTGGTTATTAAATTTCGTTATATTATGTTGATTATGCATGTCATTAATTATGAACACCTCGCGCGATCATGCTCTGATGGCAGTCACTGTTCACACACTCTGTCGACGCACTCAAGTTACGTAGGCCACCTATGAGCCAAGATATGTTTTCGCATTAAAAAAAGGCGATATCGTGAAGAATTCCGTACAATAAAATGAAGCTAATTAAGGTCATCTAAGAGAGAACCGGTGGAAATGCAGCTGTCAGCTGCGTTTCTTTTCTCTGTTCATGCCAGTTTTAGTGCGAATGTACTAATTCAGGCACTCTCTCGTCCATTTGTTTCTTTGATGCCTACACGTCTGGCTCTCTAAAAACTGTGACACTAGCCGTTGCCATGGAAACTGTACGCGTGCCACCGCGCTGGTTACAATAGGAAGTGTGACCCCAGCCATATTCGAGCCATCGATGCACCGAGTGGAAACGACGGCTACACACCGGATACTTCCGTAACAGGTATCCTTTCCTATTGTTTCTTGTGCGCCGTTTGCTTGCACGGCATCAGATAACGGGCCATCGTGTTGCGCGGCATTTCCTTCTAGTGTAATAAAATTGCGATGCAAGAACTTCTGTACCTGCAATTTTATTCCATGAAATAAGGGTGTTTAGTATATTGCCCATGTATGTACCAGTTTTTCAGTGCTATGCTGCTAAATAAAAGCTCTCAAGCGGAGTCTATAGATCCCGGAGATGTGACCATACGATGATAACTCAACAAAAAACTTGAGAGGCAGAAGATGAGACTAGCTGCCGAAACCCATAAAAGCGGGCTGCGAGGCCGACCATAATTGTAAGCGTGTTGAACCGCCACCATAAGGGCAAGCAAGGTCTTGGAGTACCTTTCTGACATCAGTGCCACGTCACGGCAAGATATCTGCTATGCGACAATCGGCGCAACTGCTGCCGAAATGGATGCTGCGTTCGCAAAGTGTGTTCCTCCACAACGCGTGCTATATACAACGGACGCAGGGAACAGGCATCGTTTTTTCAGCGTGCAGCCGGACAAGGACAAAGCACGGATGAACAAGTACGACGCACAGTGCTCCGTGTTTTGTCCTGGTACGACTACGCACTGCAAACGTGCACGATGGAAAACCAAGTAGCCCGCCACCTTGTCCTCTTCAGGAAGCAGGCGCGTTTTCAAGGGTATGCAAGCTAGCTTTCGTCAGACCAGGTCAAACGAAGGCACGATGGACGCTGAACGAGATGTTCATCAGTTCCTTCACTTCTTTTTCACTGCCTCCCATTAGAATGCTGCGTGGGATAATTTGGTACCTGTTGCGAGCTTTGCACCTTATGACAGCACGCTACCGGCTGTCATTTAGTAATAATTATCATTTATTAGCGACGCGCTATTATTGGTGCGCACACTTCCTGGCACCATTAGAGTGTGTGTGTGGGTGTGTGTGCGGGGGGGAGGTAGCTGTTCCGATCTCAAAGGAGATGCTCTCGACTTGCGTGGCAAGCACAGCCGGAAGTCAGCTACCTGTAATTACATAAGGGGATGGCGGTTTGGTGCCAAGTTTTCGCCGGTTTAAGCCAGAGCAAGGGTCGGAGTCCGAATTAACAAGCAAAACAAACTATACAACAAGAGACGGTAGAGAAATTTACACTAACGCTTAAAATACACAGATTAGAGCTTCACACAAGGACAATGCAAAGCATGCAACTAAAGAGGCTTTAAATAAACACACAGGCTTCACATCAATGAACAAAGCATGAGAGTCTCGGAACAAATAAACACCAAATTGTTCACCGAGCATTATCGCAGACCGATGCTTGAGACTCACGATGTGGCCGCCCAGTAGACGTGCGCCGCTCCTTCGCGGATCAGTAGGCTTGCCGTATAGCAGATTGGACCTAGGAGCTGAGTGGTAGCAGTTGTACTGCAACACTCACTCTAACACTAGTTAGCTTGCCGAAGCGGTGCGACCTCAATAAATAGGACGCGCTGCATCTGTCGGTCACAACGCGCCAAGGCAGACGCGTACATACACGTAACAAGTAACTTCCACTGTTCAAGCGTCCTCTTATCTCCCCGTCGAGATGGACGTCGTCGTTGGTCAGCTTCGGCAGAGCCTTATGAAGACATCCAGTTGCCTCTCCGGCCGAGGGAGTCATCGGCGCACGCCGATGCACGCAAGGCTACGCGCTCTCCTCGCGCGGAAAAGGAGACGTTTCTCCTATCTTCTGGAACCCTCGACGCGATGCCACGCGCCCGCTGCCTTCGTTCTGCACTGACTCAACGAAAGTGTGCGCTGATTTTGTGACGCCGGGACAGCAGAACAGTTTCCAGTCCTTGCTTGTTTTCTGCCAAAGAACAGCGCGAACAAACGGGGACGAAAGGAAGAAACCACAGGAACAAGCAGTAGTTTATAAAATCCCCCTGTCCTGTGGTCAGATATACATTGGGCAAACGGGACGTGTCAATCCTGTTTTCCGTCCTAGCATTTTACTGACATTTTGTACAAACACCCCGAGCAGTTGACCAGGGAAACCATCGAGGCGTATAATATGGCTAAGAAAGAAAGATTGTGTGTCATCAAACTATCCCTGGTCCTGCGTGATTGTGAGGCTGAATATCTGGATATCACATAGTAACACGTGCGTTCTGGTTTTGGTGTTTTATTGTTTCTGTTTCTTTATATAAGCGTGTTTCCTGTGATTAAACTTTAGGTGAGAGTTAGCACTTGTTCCTGTGGTTTCTTCCTTTCGTCCCCGTTTGTTCGCGCTGTTTTTTGGATGATGTATCACCAAATCGCCCGCTTAACTATCCTGTTGTTTTCTGCGTTTGGTTGCTGGCGGCTTGGATGCTCTGAGAACTTTTCCTGAAGAATTCGGCTGTGCGGTTGTTTCGTTCATGTTCATGCTGGTTAGCTACAAGTGCTGAAGACGTGTGTGCAGTAGTCATGTTCTTGCAGTAGACAGAACATGCCCAGTGCTGCGTGTTCGCCTTTCGGGGCAATTATATACTTGGACTACGTCTACGTGTTGAAATTTTATCAGGATGAGCACAGACCCACAAGGTGGCGCGTCGTTCTCAGAGAGATTTTCTTCACTTCATCGAATTGCAACGTGAAATATCCCTGTTTTTAGATTTTTCGCTTGGTGGAGGCAGAGAAATAAGGTGCACATTACTTGTTAGTGGTATTTTATCGGCTGCATTGTTGCATCCCGGACGAACCTTTTCTTGAGCATATCAGCGTGCTTTTTTATTCATAGGCCGAAAAAAATAATTTTAGACCTATCAACTTCACTTGAGTGAGGGTATCATCATTTGTGAGAATTATTTGGATAAATGACGACCTTTGAAAATTGCTTGCCTGCGAGTACGGCGACACATTCAAATTTGTTTTTGTGCACATTCTTTGGTGCAGCATAAAAATTCTGCTCCAACACTTTTGTGTCGGGACGAACGAAAAAGGGGTTGGTGACAAGAAGTCCGAAGGAAAATATAACCCCCAACAGGGAATAAATAGTGTTTTATTACAGTTGATAGGTTGCACCATACAAAACTTTGATGCCAGTGCGAGGGTACTGCTTCTCGCTGAGAATGTCACAAAGTTAATTTGCTGAGTTTAGTGATATTGCAAAAATATTCGAGAGTTCAATTCACCAAAATAAAAAATGTTCCTCAACAATAATTGGACATAAGTGGACCTAATTCTCTCTTAATCAAGCTGTAGTCAGTGTTTTCAAAATAATGTAAAACATTTCATTCCTAATGGAACAAAATATGATGTACTCCACTGTGATTTAACGCAATCTATCCTTATTTTTGCCTAATATTTTCTGGTGCATTCTTAATTAAATTAATTGTACCCGGATTCAACCTTAATCTGAGCTGCTACAACTTATTACCCTTCTTCAAACTCGGTGTAAATCAATCACCTTGATTCATCCTTAATTGAACTAAATGCAATGTCACCCACCCCCAAACCGCCTGCTGGGTTTCCGCTACTACATTCAATTGACGTTCGGTTTTCGTAAAACAATCTAATAAAACTCTAGCTTAAAACCATTGCTTTACGTCGAGGTATAAGCTCCGATGACAATTCTTTCGCGCGCACACGTTCGCCTGCTGGCTTCGGTATATGACGACACGGCGGGAGCGCTGCAGCGTGTCTAGGTGGTGTTGGTTGAACGCGCAGTTCAGCTGGGACACTTTACCGCTTTCGCGCGACACTGGTCTAACCATGCGCAAACCTGTCTAATTTATTTTTCATTTAGATGTAGTCACATCCTCTCACATCCAAGGTGGTTCAGGTACTACCATACAATGATGAGGGAGGGGGTGCTGGGAGCTGTGATTGGTCTTTTGTAGTAGCACGCTTTCTCTCCATGTCTTCACAACTGTCTCTACCAATAATCTTTCTCACTGCGGCGGGGTTTAGGCATAGTAGAAAAGTCGGATTCCAAATTGTGCGGGTGGGCGAGGGGGCGATTTTCAAAATTTCCTTGTAAGAGTGGAGTTCTTGGATAAGCCCTTCGTTGTCGCGGCACTTCTTCCCGTCCATATTTTAGAGGAGTTGCTCTAGCTCATCTCAATGGCACCACGGCACCATAAGATTTGTGTGACATGTTGTTCACTTGAAAGGATGAAAACACCATGATATGTTTATTTACATGCGAGATGAATGTGTGGATGCTAGGTTTAGGAATCGCGATGTGAGGTTTCCTTGAGGCTTCTTCGTATTATAGCACTTCGTATTATTATTCGACTAACAAAAGCAATATTCTTTGTTGATGTCGCATGATTAGGCAATCCTGGAATATACTATATTCAAGACACAGTTACTGAAACTCTGGGCATGAGTAGAATGCAGGTTCTCTGTCTACGGAATCAGCACAGGGAAGAAACATGAAGGCCACAGCCCTCTTTTCAAAAGTTTTCAGCACATCAGATGTTTCTAGAAGTTAGGACAACACAGGTGCATAAAACGGTGTGACATGTGTTTGGCTAGGGCTATTTAATACAACCTATTGAAGACACAGCGCAAATATAGACACGAACGACACAGAATTTTAAAAACATCTGCGTCTACATCCGTTTCGTTCGTGTCTATACTTGCACCATGGTTTCAAGAAACTGAAAATGGAATGAGTAACACTATGAGACAAGAAGCGTGAAGAGTGGGCAGGAAGCAAATTTGAGCTAATGACATTCTAGTTGAAACCAAGATGAAATGGGCAGGAGATGTAATGCGAAGGGAGAATAACGGATTGACCCTAAAATGACGAAGTAGAATCCGAGGAGAGGGAAGCGTAGCAGGGGCGACAGAAAGGGTGCCATACGAAATTAGAAAGCGGTGAACATGTGAACTCAGCTTGCATAGGGTTGAGTTAAATAAAGTGGAATAAAAATATGTTTTTATTTCCTCTTTCAAGTACAAATGTGGGCCTGCCAAAGTCTCAAAGGCTTGAGAGGCAGTGCCCGGGCAGTGGACGGCACATAAGTCATGCATCTAGCATACAAGTTGCAAACAAAAGGATGGGAGAAGAAAAATGGTTTCAAAAAGAGAAAACGCAAAAATACACACAAAAGTAGAAAACAAAACATGTAAAAACATAGCATCAAAACAGAATACTGAAACTAACAACGTAATTTCACAAGACAAGCTTTTAATATCTTTTTGGAACTAACAGAAGATATACCTTTGGGTAACCGGTTAAGAACAGAAGGAACATACTGCTTTCGAAGATGCTAACCATAACGGGTTCGCACTTTAGGCACGAGAAAATGATCGCGACGTCGCAGATCTTTCACAGAAACATATGGTGTACAAAAATCCTTTTGTCAAGATGGCTTCAAAAACTACTGTTTCAGAAAATAGATAAGAAAAGTCAGGTATATGTAAAAGTGCAAACACGCTACTATCTTCATCTCATAACCTATTATATAATAAAAATTTAAGGGTGGATTTCAGTATTATGTTGGCCTTCATTCGCCCGAAAGGCAGAGCAGAAATGCAGCGAATACCATAGCGTAACATAATGTAGGCTAAGGCTTATACTCTTTGCTTGCGTACATACATAGTGCAAATGATCTTAACAGAGTAAAGCAAACAAGCGACTTTCCAGATCTGAGAACAGGCAAAAGACAATTGGTTATTCCATGACATGTTGGAATCGAAGCATACTCCAAAGTATTTGACCATTGACACAGGCAATATTGATGGACATTTGCGAATGAGCACAATTTGGTCTGTGCAAAGGAATTGAAATATTCTTAGGAATTTCTTTTAAATAATTGTTAAAAATACGAATTGTGTCTTTATTGCTTCCTTCCTATTATTTCTTTCCTATTTACTTGGTATTGCCGCGAAACCTTAAAACTGTATTTGATGGTTTTTAACAGCCGCCGGCATACGGCCTTATCACTTTGATTCTGGATCGTGTATCAGTTCTGTATTCTTTGTTTGTTAATGCCCGATGTCGCGAGTCGCACCTTTATCAGTTCAGTTATAGCGCAAGATGCACCGAGATCTGTCTCGAAGATTCCAGCCACTCGTGTGTCTTTCTACTATGTTCCAGCTAGTGCTGGTGGCTGTTTGCGACGTTATCTAGACGGTTCTTGCAGCCTTTAAATTGAGCGTTGGCGAGTTTGACGGGCATTCTTTGTTCGACGATCGACGAGCACGTTTGTTGCTATCGCCGCCGCCGAGTTGCTTAGTTCTTTTGCGGGCGCAAGTCAGCCAAATAAAGAGTTTCTTTAGTGCAATCATCGACTCTTCATTTGTGCCATCGACTCTTCCAGTCATTTCCGGTGTTCCGCAAGGTAGTGTTCTCGGGCCACTCCTCTTCCTGATACTTTTCAATGATATTGTTAATGTGATCCACGATCCCGTGAAAATTCGTCTCTTCGTCGATGACTGCGTTATCTTTAATAAAATTGTGGTACCCGAAGACCAGCACGCACTTAATGTCGAACTAATTAATATACTAGAATGGTGCAGGAGTGGGGCATACTCCTGAACTCAGAAAAATCTGTCTTGCTTCGCATAACAAAAAAAAACAAAAACAAATGCCCACTTCAGTACACTTACTCTGTCCAGGACCGCAGTTTAACCGAAGTGAAGGAATATAAATATCTCGGCGTTACACTAAATAACCGCCTCAGCTGGAACACACACATTCTTAACATCTCTTCAGCCTTTCGCAAACCATGCCTGTTCAGACACAAGCTTAAGGATGCTCCCGCTCATGTTAAACTTCTCGCATACTTAACACTTATAATTCCTAGGCTTGAATATGCTTGCAAAGTGTGGGACCCCCATACGTTGTGCAAT
This sequence comes from Amblyomma maculatum, assembly GCF_055883805.1. Taxonomy (NCBI): domain Eukaryota; kingdom Metazoa; phylum Arthropoda; class Arachnida; order Ixodida; family Ixodidae; genus Amblyomma; species Amblyomma maculatum. Next base: position 36,115,983 of record NC_139351.1, on the reverse strand, counting down.
ATAATTGCTTTTGAAAACATTCAGAGACGGGCAGTGCGTTTTATTTATTCCAAATACGGTCGTACCGATTCGTTATCTGAATTAATGGCAGGAAATGGTATTGTCACGCTCGAAGCCAGAAGAAAATTCCTCCGTCTTAAATTTTTATTTCTCTTTCTTAATAACAAACTCGCACTTGATCCCACCCGTTTGCCCCCTTACCACTAGGCAGACACACCACTCTCATGCCCTCTCTTTAGCACCTCACTTTGCAAGGACTAACTTATACAAATTCTCCTTTTTCCCTAATACAATTGCATATTGGAATAGTTTGCCTGTTTCTTACCTCCAGTCTTTAGATATGGTGGAATTAAGTAGGTAATGACCTACGAAATCTTGCCTCCTGTCAGTTCTTAGGTGTCGGTTTTGATTGTGTGAGCTTTTTTCTTACTGTTGTAGTGCTTATATTTTATGCATGTGCAGTAATAACCGCTTCAAATCGTCTACTCAATGTGTTGGTGTGGTTTTTACCTTGTGCTTTCATCGTTTTTTTTTAATTTTATGTAAATGTATGCCACTCCTGCTTGGGCGCTCAGCCTGCAGTATGTTCAAATAAAATAAAATAAATGAATAAATAAAATAAACATTAAGTTATTGCTGAAAAATTTCGTAACTAACTCGCTGTCGTGTTCAATGGAAGGTAATGCTATATTATAGTCCTTGTGTCTCATAACTAAGAGCGTATCATCAGCGTATTGAAAAATATGACACAGCATATAAATTAAATAAAATAGGTACAAGTATACATCCTTGAGGAACACTGGACTTAATCTGCTCCAGGCCACTTCTATATTTACCCAATACAACGAGTTGCGAACTATCGGATAGATAATTACAGGATGAGACAGAAAAGGACATAAACCCATAATTGTGGAGTTTACCTGAGAACACATCATGATTCATCATCATCATCAGCTGGAATTTACTCACTGCAGGGCGAAGGCCTCTCCCATTTCCTTCCAATTAACCCGGTAGTGTGCTAGCTGCACCCACTTGACCCCCGAGAATAATGTTCTGTCGCCCCCTGCTATGCTTACCACTTGGTTGTCATTAGAGACCATCGGTTATCCTCTCTTTGAACTACATGTCCTGCCCATGCCCATTTCGTCATTTTTTCGACTAGAATATCAATGTCTTGAGTTATTACTCTGACTCACTCTAGAGCTTCCTATCCCTTAACGCTACAACAAACATCTTCCATCCAAGGCCCTCTGCGTTGTCCTTACCTTAAGTAGAATCCTTTTCCTTAACCTTCATGCTTCAGCTTCATAGGTCAGTACCGGTAGGATTCAACTGTTATACACTTTCTTCTTGAATGATACCGGTAAGCTGCTAGTCATAATGTTTGAGTGTCTCCCAAAAGCGCTCCATCCCAATCTTGTTCTCCTAATTACTTCCTTTTCGTGGTCTGCGGTCACTACCTTGCCTAAGTAGACATATTCGCCTACCGCTCCCAACACTTCATGATTAACAGAGTCAAATGCCTTGGACACTTCCAAAAATAAAGCACAATTTCATTTTCTTCAATGCAGCTGTTTTTGAAGATCACGTAGTTCATCAAGTGCGTTTTGCGTACCTGGAACCTTAATAAATCAGAATTGATTGCCAGAAAACAAGTCATGAGATTAAAAAAAAACTAATCATCACTGTCGAAATGTGTTTTTCTAAAACAAGCGCAATGCATGGTAGGATCGAAATACCACAATAATTTCTAACTTTATTTTTACTGCTTTTTTATAGATAGCGATAACCATCGCATTTTTCAACCGCTCAGGTACTGTTTGGGTGTAAAGCTTACCATTGATAATCGCGAGCAGAACATTCTTTACTCGTTCAAAATTTCTGATAAGTGTATCGACAGTGATACCGTCCCACCCTGGGGACTTTCGCCGCCTACTAAAGCCAGAAAGAATGCAACGAAGATCGTGTTCAGTGCAAGGTGGCAGAAATGCGTATTCAAGCATAGATTGCATGCGGCGAGATGGTAGACTGCGTACGTTTGAATGCACAGTCAAACCAGCAGCCGAAAAAAGTATTGAACTTATCAGCAGGAGTTAGAGATGACGCCATAAAGTTGCGGGAAATGGAATCAGCTACGCTCCTAGGTGCAGTCACGTCACTGCTTAACAGCATCCCAGCACGTAGTTGGCTTCTCTTTCGACATCACAAACCTTGTCTGGAAATATTGACGTCTTTTGATCGGAGTAATGCGTGTTTCCTGTTCTTGGCAGACCTGTACAGTGCCCTCAATTGAGTGTTCGTATGCGAGCGCCTACAACCAGCCCATGCCATTTCCCTTTCTGCAATAGCCGACATAACGTCGTTATTAATCCACAGACAACCAGTCTTTCTTTGCTTTATGACTATAGTCTTTTACAGGACTCTAAGGATTGTGTGAAAGTTTCAACAATTGAATTGTAAAGAGAGCTTTCAGAAGTGTGGGTCAGAAACAGGTACCAGTCGTACTTTTGCATTGTGGGGTGCAGTCGATGTCTGTCAATGACCTCGATTGTGTTCAATTTATCTTGCTTCATAGCCCTTATCCCAGTTTGTGGAAAAACACGAAAGCCAACGAAGGAATGGTCCGACATTTTGTGTTCTACGAGAAATAAACTGGATTCGTTCTGTTCACGGTGAACGTTCACGTGGTCAAGGCATGACGATACTAATTTACTACCAATCATTTGAAAGCGCATGGGAAGGTTGATTGTGGCATAAATGCCGGCATCAGCAAGAGTGCAAGTAATTGACAACCAATTCTATTTTAGTTTTTAGAAGGTCAATATTTATGTAACCAATCATGCTGATACCACCCTGTGGAAAGATAGTCTTCGATGAAATAGACAATATATTGCTTCGGCAGACGATAAATAGCAACCTGTCAAAAAGTCAGTTGTGAATCCAGATAGCTAATGATTTCACAGTAATGAAAGAGATAGAAGTACTCGTCGAAATCCAACTATCCTTAACAAAAATTGTCATAACGCCCCCTCCCCTAGACCACAGTCACGATTAAAGAAGAAGCTATTGCATCCCAAAGTAAAAAAAAAAAAATGGTAGGATTGGTTAGGTGAAATAATAATCTCGGTCAAAACAAAAGTGTCAATAGAATCTTTTAATACACTGAATACAAAACAAAATTCGTCCCTTTGCTTCCGTCGGCTTCTAATGCTCACATGAACAGTAAAACAGCCTTCAGTAGTAGTAAGGAATGTGCCACGAAGATAAGAGACCTGTCTGTGCGGTGGGTGTAGTCAGGCTAATGTGGGGGATAAGCATCCTTGATTTTTAATCGGAAAGTACTCAATCGTCTCAAGCAACTGCTTTACGCTTTGCGCCACTGGAAGGGCAAATTTTATCTCCCTCTAAACCCTTCTTTGCCATTGTTCCAGGAAGGTTTATCGTGATCAGATGACGAAAATTTAACTATGACAAATAATCAGTAACTCATCACTATGGTGTCCCGTACAGCATGGGTCGCTCTGGGACGTCAAAAATTTTGCTGCATAAACCCACTCAACCGCACTTGCTTGAGAGATACGGTCCATCGAAGGACGGCCATGAAGAAATCGTAAAAGACGCCCTCTTCCCAGCTGAGACAAATTTAACACCTTGCATTGCTGACACTCTTTTTATGTGTATACTTCAACGGGAATCAGAAGAGGGAAATCTGAAGTCAGCCAGTCATACGTCCTTAGCAGAGTTTACCCTGTTAACTCTAATAAGGAGTTAACTCCAATCACGCAATCGTAGCACATGTGCGGCAAGGGCGTGACTGTTTGTTACAACAGCCAGATGCTACATTTTAGCCCGAAGAGACGTGATACATTGATTGGATGGTCGGGTCTGGCTGTGGGACACCAAATCAACGCCCCAGTTTTGCGAACTTGGGCTGTGCACTACCGAAATTGTAATAGTCAAGGTACAATTGGGCCACATAAATTGCGAGGTGCCACCGAATTGTTTAGTATGTGAACATGTCAAGAAATTCGCATATATAGTCCGCAGTTGAACGAATACAATGGCTGATTACTCGCGCGCTAATTGATCTTTTCTTCTAGAAATAAACTGAATATTGCATACGAAGACGACGAAGCGGGCAGTTGCGCGAGGCCCGCTGGCCATTAAAAGCACATTTCATCGCCATGACATCACGTCGTTCTGTTTCTGTCGTGCCGCCGTGTTCCATCGCTTGCCATATTCCACCACGTAACATTTGGTTGGAGGGGCGGTTTATTCCCATTTGCACCTTGCAGCGTCGACGCCAACCGTACGCCGGTATCGTCGGCCGAGAGCTCGTTAATTCGCCGTGCAGCTCTGCGCCAGCCATTCCTGATCAGCCGCTCTTACCATCCACGTCTCCAGCCCTGACCACAAGCCACGACGACCATGTTGAGCTCAAAACCAAAACCGACCGACCCCAAGACGAAGCGACCTCACGACCACTCGAGCGAAGGCAGCACCCCCGCCAAAGCCGTCCGGCGTGTCCATGGCCCTTTGCCTTCGGCAAACGGGGAGCACCGGACCTGATGCTCCGGGCGCAAGCATTCATCCCTCTTCGCATTCATTCATTGTGGTAGCAAACGTGTCATATCCTGAACCCTCGGCTGTGTTCATTGTCACATCATGAATTTGATTTCAAGCATTCGATTGAGATGATCTCTCGGTGGCCCCGGGTCATGCTAGGAAGACGACGAAGCGGGCGGTAACGCGGGGCGGAGCGCTCGCACTAGGCCCGCTAGCTACTAAAAGCATATTTCATCGCCGTGTCATCGCGTCGTTCTGTTTCTGTTGTGTCGCCGTGTTCCATCGCTTGTCATATGCCACCTTTCAGCATCCACAATTCAGAATGTGAACAAACCTATACTGATTTCTAAATACTATATCCAGCATAAAAAAATGCTACTCCGTCAATTTGGCAGCCGAGCAGACCAGTTCACAAGTTTATGCAAATGTGTTTTGAACACTGGTAAATTGCTGTGCTGTAATAAAAAGCTACTTTGGTCATCTGATAAAAAGAGAGGAGTCGCTGGAGAAAGATTTGATGTTGGGAAAGGTTTAGGGTCGCCAGAGAAGGGGTAGGCAGCGAACGCGGTGGTTAGATGGCATCCTCGAGGCACTGCAGATGAAGTTATGTGATGTTAGGAAGATAGTGAGAGACCGGGAAGCGTGGCGTGACATGGTCCATAGGGTCAACGAAGAGTCGGACACGACTGAATGACTGAACTGAACTGAATAAAAACATTATGAGTTGTACAATTAACACCTTAAAGATAAAGGTACAAACGCTTACTTTTCAGGAGCATATAACTCAGGAAATGTCAAACACTCGCTTTGGTTTAGCTTTCGTTAATCATGGGTGGAAGCGCAAACTTCTTTTTCCGGCTACATTACTCCCCTATCACGCGCTACCAGTTTAGGGGGTTACATTACTGCGGACACTTAAGCTCAGCTTTTAAGGGTATGACGCGAGGGTGTAAGCTACCAGCCCGCATATTGCCGCAAACCATTCGAATCTTTATTAGTTATTTTTTTCGACAGCCGCCGGCATGCGGCCTTATCAATCTGATTCTGGCCCGCTGATGAATTCTGTATTCCTTTATTGGTCGTTGTCACGAGACGCAGCTTTTTTTTTATCTGTTTCCTTGTCGCACAAGATGTGCCGAGATGTGTTTCGAAGATTCCGACCACTCGCGCATGTTTCTGCAATGTTCCAGGTTGTGGTAGTCACTGTTTGCGGCTTTATCTAGATGTTTCCTCGCCGACTTTAAATTGAGCGTTGATGAGTAGAACGGGTATTAGACGACCGGCGACCACATTTGCTGGTATCGCGGCCATCGATTCACTTAGTTGTTTTACGGGCGCTAGTCAGCCCAATAAAGAGTTCCATTTAAGCGCAATGCCATTGTCTTCGTTTCTGGCTACCGGGCTTGCCACCACTACGTGACATCTGGTGGAGGGGCTGCCATTTGATATCCGGCTTACCCCTTCAAGGGAAGACCTCAGCATCTTTCCTGTCGCCAGGGGGGATGAGCCTACAGGTCACCGAGCCAGTCACCGACTTCAAGGACTCCAGCCCGAACACAGTCTGTTGCCCGACCCCGTTAAACCTCGGAAGGAGGCTCCGACGTAAACAGTGACCCAGTCTACGGTACCAGTCGTGATGAAGCATCCCCGATAGGCTCGAGTTTCAAGCGGCACCGCGGGTCAAGATCCTGAGGACTGGCTGGACCATTACGTTAGAGTTGCCGCATTTAACAATTCGGACAACGCCTTGAAGCTTCAGAACGTATTCTTTGCTCTGGATAGAACAGCGCGGACATGGTATGAAAACCGCGAGTCCTCAATATCGACATGGGAGAGCTTCATGAATGAACTGTTGAAACAGTTCACTAGCGGGGTAAGGAAAGCAGTTCACTAGCGGGGTAAGGAAAGAAAGAGACAACTGCTCCTTCATTGTAAAGCCCCACACCCAAACGAGTGTGTCCTTATGTACGTCGAGGAAATTAAGTGCCTCTTCCGCCGCACGAACCCAACATGACAGAGGATGGGAATGTGAAATTGGTAATGAGATGTGTTAATGAGGGCCTTGAAAGGAGTCCGCGGACAGGAGTGGCCGAATTCGAAAAAGAAGAGTCTACCATCGAGAGTACTATTGAGGCCCGCATGGGTCAATACTGTCTACCACTTGAAGCGGTGTATGCAAATCCCTAAAACAGGTAACTTACAAGCGGATACAGCCTGCGAGACCTTATCTGCGAGGTCGTTCGGGAAGAACTGCGCTGGCTGCTTCCATGATCCCAACAAATACAGGTAGGGAAGTCGTCCGTGAAGAAGTGCAGGGGACACTGGGCGTTCCTCAAGCGACAACTCCAGTGCTAGACGCAGCAGCGCTGAACTATGCTGCTGCATTACGCCGTCCTGCACCAGGAATAAAACCTTAGTGGAAGTTAGCGCTTGTGCCTGTCCCTTGTGTTTTAGCTTCGATATGGGACATAACGGAGTGACCTTCCAAGTCCTCGTCGCTACCATCCTGTTCCCCAAGCCTACTAAAGACCTTCAAGCCGCAGGAGATGTGACGCCTGGAGGACGTCTTACAACCGACCACTCTGCTTCCATTGTGGTGTACTGACCTTCCCTCAAACCTAAAGTTCTCAACGGACAACCCCACAGCTTCCACGACGACATCGACACATGACATTGTTCTAAAAGTCCTAGACGGAGGCTTGATCATGCCCCCACGATCAAGCGCCGTCACCTGCGCAGGCGACGCAGATATCGAAATTGCCGAATTTTTCTTTGAAGGAAGCACCCAGTTACTGTTGCAAATAAGGCTCGGCATCGCAAGAAGTGTTACCAATATCCGAAGAGGACAGGCTCAGGTGCGGGTGACGAACTTCACCGAATAATACCGGCATTTTAACACGGACAGGACAATCACTTTCCTCGACGAACTAGTGAACAGCCGAGACGTCTTCGCCCTTAACAGCCAACCTGTAGACGACACACGCCCAACCTATCTAAGGAGCCCACATTCGATATCAACACAGAACTTCCCTGAGACAGGCAAGACCTCGTCTGCAGTCTGCTTCAGCGTCAATGGTGCAACAGACTACTTTGGAAAAGCAGGGCATTATCACGGATGAACATGCTTGACCTATTCGTCGTGGGCCCTACCGCGTATCGCCACGCGAATGCGAAGCCATCCGCTATCAAGTTGAGCAAATGCTTCGCGAAGGCCCGATTAAGCCATAGAACAGCCCTTAGGCGGCATCAGTCATCCTAGTGAAGAAGGACGGAACACTTCGCTTCTGCGTTGTTTACCGCCGCTTGAACAACGTCACGAAGAATGATGTCTACCCGTTACCTCGCATCGACGACACTCTAGGCCGTCCCTACAACGCTAGGTATTTCTCGTCTAGACTTGCAGAGCGGTTACGGGCAAATTGAGGTCGACGAAAGAGACCTCGAGAAGACAGCGTTCATAACACCAGACGGCATCATCGAATTCAAGGTAATAACATTTGGCCTGTGCTCCGCACCTGCCACGTTCCAACTAGTAATGAACACTGTCCTGGGTGACTTAAAGTGGCAGATTTGTTTGGTATACTTGTAAGACGTCGTTGTCTTCTAGTCAAACATTGAAAACCACCTTAAAAGGCTGCGGAGGGTGCTGGATGCCATCAAATCATCAGGACTGACATTAAAAGCAGAGAAGTGCAACTTCGCTTCAGAGTTGTTATTCCTGGGCCATATCGTGAGCTAGGATGACGTTAGCCCATGCCCGCAGAAAACTGCTGCTATCGCGCAGTTTGCACAGCCTTCTGACAAGAAAGCCGTCCGGAAATTCCTTGGGCTGTGCGTTTACTACCACCAATTTATCCGGAACATTTAGCGCATCGTATAACCGTTGACGCAACCTAAAAGGCTAATGTGCCTTTTAAATGGGAAGCGCCGCAAGCGAAAGCTTTCAAAGAATTTGAGCGCTGCTTATAGACCCCTCCTGTGCTCGGACATGTCGACTAAAACACCGACACAGAAATACATACCGACGCAAGCAAAGTTGGTCTAGGCGTTCTCCTCGTTCAGAGAACTGAAGGACAAGAAAAAGTTATCGTGCGCCAGCCGTTCACTGTCGAAAGGCGAAGAGAATTATATGACGATCGAGAAAACTCTTTCGGGATCATCTGGGCCACTTAGAAGTTTTGTTCGTACTTATACGGCTGACCATTCAAGGTGGTAAGCGACCACCACGCGCTCTGCTGGCTGCCGAATTTCACAGATCCCTCCCGCCGCCTTGCCCGATGAAGCCTACGTCTTCAAGAATATGATGTGACTGTGGCATACAAGTCTGGCCGCAAGCATTCTGACGCAGACTGCTTATCCCGTGCTCTTGTCGACGCTCCCCTGAAAGAAGACGACGGCGACGTGTTCTTGGGACCGGTAAGCGTCAGCAGTTTCGCAGAGCAGCAGCGATCAGACACTGCACTGAAAGACATAGCCGAATTGCGCAGAATAAAAGACCACTTCCCCTCAAGCTGTGTTCAAGCGTCAGTTGTCGTCCTTAGCGTTACAAATTGACGTCCTTGTGAACAACTTTGCATCCAAGAGGACCGCACACCTTCTTGTTTTGCTTACAAACCTGAAAAAGGAAATTCTACAGGCATTTCACGATGAGCCAACGACAGGGCATCTCGGCCTTCCACACACGTTGCACCGAATCCGGGAGAAGTATTATTGGCCATGATTAGGTGCCGACGTCGCCCATTACGTCTAAACGTGCCGTGAGTGCTAACGACGCGAGACACCCCTGACGAGACCTGCTGGTCTACTGAACCTGATACTACCTTAAACTATGGATTTTCTCGGACCCTTCCCAACTTCATCGACGGGAAAGAAGTGGATTATCGTGGCCACTGACTACATGAGCCATGACGCCGAAGCAAGAGCCTTGCATAAAGGCTCCGCAGTGGAAGTCGCCAAGTTTTTTGTCGAACAAATTCTCCTCCGACACGGCGCCCCAGAAGTGCTTGTCAAGGACGTGCGAAAAGCATTTACGGCTGAGTTCACTCAAGACATCTTGAAGTAAAACCAGACAAGCCACCGAACAACGACCGCCTACCACCCGTAGAGAAACTGGCTTACAGAACGTCTGAATAAAACGATCGCGGACATTATCGCCATGTAATATCGACGCCGAACACTAGAGCTGGGACGCCATCCTGCCGTACATGATCTTCACGTAAAACACGGCCGTGCTGGAGACAAACAGAGCGAATTCATTCAACCTTGCAATGAGTACGGCAGAGAGCCCACGACAACGCTCGACGTGATGCTGCCGCACGGGACTGCAGACAACCTGGACGTCGCCGCCTACCTGCAGCGTGCAGAGGGAGCCCGACGACTCGCCCGACTGCGCATCAAAGAACAGCAACGCACCGACGCCCGACGATACAACCGACGACGGGACAAAGAGTACAAGCCAGGAGACCAAGTCTGGGTATGGACGCCGATTCGCCGTCGTCGGCGTAGAGAAAACTTTTACGTCGAAACTTTGGGTCGTACAAAATCCTTCGCTGCGTCCGTCGGACAGCTGTATGAGTCATTCCCGACAGAACGACAGCAGTACAACGGCAACGCACACGCTCAGAAATCGTACATGAAGCCGTATTACGCGCGGTAAAAAATAAAATATTTTTAAAATTTGTAATTTTTATTTTTATCTCTCTATGCTTATTTTAAGACATTGAGGTGATGTTTTTAAGGCGGGGAAATGCCGCAAACCGTTCGAATATTTTATCTTTTTTTCCGACAACCGCCGACATGCGGACTTATCACTCTGATTCTGGCACGCGGATCAATTTCGTATTCTTTGTTTTTCGTTGTCACCAGACGCAGCTTTATCAGTTTTGTTGTCGCGCAAGATGCTCAGAGATATTTATAGAAGATTCCGGCCACTCGCGTATGTTTCTGCAATGTTCCAGGCTGTTCTAGTCACCCTTTGCGGCTTTATCTAGATGTTCTCTCGCCGCCTTTAAATTGTGCGCTGATGAGGGGAACCGGCATTCGTAATTAGACCACCGATGAGCACGTCTGCTGTTATCACGGCCGCCGATTCCCGCAGTTCTTTGCGTGCGCAGATCAGTCCTATAAAGAGTTTAATTCAAGTGAAACACCAGTGTCTTCATTTCTGGCTACCCGGCTTGTCGCCACTACTTTACAAATTAGTCACGCTTTAACGAAGCCGCACGGACATGCCTGCGCATCCTAGAGGTAACCAGAATGCAAATGGCTCTGGAAGGCTGATTCTGATATCACCCTCTCATATAAAAGGGGCCAGCTCCTGCCCGTGTCATAGGTGTAACATGAATTCAAATGTCATGGTAGGGTGATTCTAATGTCACCCTCCCACATGAAAGGACAGACTCGAGTTGGCGCTCTTTCAGGCACCCACCGACACTGACGCTGAAGTCTTGAGCTGGCTGCCGTAGGGAAGCTTGCGGTTAAAAAACAAACACCATCATTATTGGTGTAACATCTATCTCTACCAAAAGGGCTGAGTACGTGCTGACATCTATATTGCCGCGAACAGTTTAAATTTTTATTTATTTTTAGTACGACGATCGACGAGCACGTTTGTTGCTATCATCGCCGCCGAGTTGCTTATTTCTTTTGCGGGCGCAAGTCAGCCCAAAAAAGAGTTGATTTCAGTACAATCACCCTTGTGTCTTCTTTTGGTGTGTACGGCCTTGTCACCACTACGTGACATCTTGTGAAGATGCTGCCTTTGATCCTTCAAGCGGAGACACTAGCCATGTCCCTGTCGCCCTGGGGGACCAGCCTACAGGTCACCGAGCCAGCCAGCGACTTCAAGGGCTCCAACCCAAACACGGTCTGCTGCCTGACCCCGTTCGACACGGGAAGGCATCAACTTTGGAAATGGTCCAGTAAACAACACCGGTTGCTTTCGTCCAACCCCGTGAGCCGCCTTACTCCATGGATGATCGAAAGAGGATGCGGAGGACTGGCTCGACCTGTTCGAACACGTGGCAACTTTCAACTCCTTGGAACGACGAAACGAAGCTCAGGCGAGTCTGCTTTTCTCTTGAAGGATCTGCCCGAATACGGTTCGAAAATCATGAGGCAGCTTTGAAGGAAATTTTAAGGAAAAGCTTTGACTGCCTTTTCAAGCGTCGTCCGAAAGGAAGGAGCCCAGGCCCTCCTTCAATCAAGACTTCAACTCCCTAACGAGCCTGTCCTGGCGTACGTTGAGGAAATAAAGCGCCTCTTTCGCCGCGCCGACCCATACATGACCGAAGTTCGAAGAGCCAAATTTTTAATGCGAGGTTTTAAAAGTTTGAATCCGCCAAAAATTGCGGACGAATTTAAAAGTAAAACGTGGACGACTAAGAAGACGATGGACATCCGGATGTGCCACTATGATCGACTACTGCAACCGGTCAGTGCAAGCCCCAACAGCAGCGTATATACGAGCGGAGAAAGCCTTCCAGACCTCATCCGTGATATCGTCCGAGAGGAACTTCGTCGATTACTGCCGTCAATCCAACAACCCCAGGTGGCGACGCTCGCGGACGTCGTCCGTAAGAAGTCCAGCAGGCGCTGGGTGTTTCTGCAGCGACAGTTCCGACAGCACCTGCAGTAGAAACGACAGCGATGAATTACGCGGCAGCATTACATCGACCTGCGCCCCGACGTGACTTTCCAAGCCCTCGCCTCTACTGTCCTGTTCCTGAAAGCCGCCCCTTGGCCCCCGCCCGCCAAGCCTACCAATGACCCCAATCCCCAGAAAGTGCGACACATGGAGAACTGCAACCAACCGGCTGCGGTGAGGCAGGTCACAATCTACGTCACTGTCCGTACCGACGAATCGGCCTCCACGGATTTGCAGTCGACGCCCCACGATCCCACCCCGGTGAACGACCTCAAGAAATTGAGAACTACCTGCGTAGCGGTGAGTTTGCGCCCCCAAGCCGTCGGTTTAGGTCCCCATCGCCGCACAGGGCCCGCTTTTCGTCGCCAGGCCGCAGCTACAATGAAAGTGTGCGAGGAAGGTCCCCAAGTCCCGTAGGGGAAACTAAAGGTAGCAACCTTTGGAGGTGAGGCTGCTATACGGCGAAATAACGAAGATCCTCCGCCGCCGACGAGTAACGACGATGCCGCTATGACACCGGCATTACTTATGAAGACGCCCTCGACTTGCCGAGACTTCGAAGTGACACCACCGCTCGGCACGACGTCAACATCCATGGCGACGCGACCAGACTCTAAGCCAACACCGCCGCCCAGCGAAGTGACAACGGTGTGCCCCAGTCGCGACCATAGCACAAGAGAAAGCAGAGATCGAACACCGAAGCCAACATGCAATACGAGGACGCGGATGAATGACCTGGAAGTTGCTGTCGACGGTCGGACGGTTACCGCCTTAGGGAACACCGGAGCTGACTATTCTTTCATCAGTGGAGCGTTCGCCGCCCAGTTCAGAAAGGTGACAACCACTTGGGATGGCCCACTAATCCGTACCGCTGGCGGTAACCTCATTACACCATCGGGGCGATGCACAGCAAGGGTTACGGTAAATGGACGTACCTACCCTACCAGCCCCGTCGTCCTAGAGAAGTGTTCCCGCGAGGTGATTCTGGCCATGGACCTCCTAAATGATCATAGAGGGATCATCGACCTCCGATCCAAGCTCATCAAGATCTCGACAGAGAAAGCCATACCTACTACGAGAACTTCAACGTATCACTTCGCTCTCAACGTCTCGACGGAGAATTGACCGCACCGCCCGATCAGCATCACCATCCCTTTGGGTACAAAAGAAGTCGAACTCGTGGAAGGAGTTGGTGGAGCAAATACTCAGCTGTTACTGGATAGAGGACTTGGAGTCGAAAATGCGTCGCCCCTTTCCGTCAGGAGTAAGCTCAAGTGCTCTGCCACGAACTTTACCAAAGAATACGGGCACCTCAACAAGGGCATGGCGATTGCTTTCGTTGACAATCTAGCGGACACCCGATAAGTATTCACCCTCCCCAGCCAACTTGAATATGATGCACCCAACCGAGTCAAGTAGCCGAATTTCGACATCAACCCAGCGCTCCCCCGAGACAGACAAGACCAGATTCGCACTCTTCTCGAAAGCTACAGCGTGTGCTTTTCTTCAGCGTCGAAGGTGTGGGGCAAACTCCGTTGGCAAAACGTCGCATCATTATGGACGAACACGCTCGACCGCTACGTCAAAGCCCTTACCGTGTATCGCCGCGATAACGCCGGGTCATACGCGATCAAGTTGAGGAAATGCTTCCTGATGGCGTGATTCAGCCATCGAAGAGTCCCCGGACGGCACCAGTCGTTCTCGTGAAGAAGAAAGCCGAGACACTTCGCTTCTGCGTCGATTACGCCGCCTAAACAGCAAACGAAGGAATATGTTTACCTTCTTCGCATCGACGACACTCTCGAGCGGCTCTGCAATGTAAGGTACTTCCCATCGATGCAACTGAAGAGCGGCTATTGGTAAATTGAGGTCGACGAAACACAGACACTGTCCTGGCTGGGTTGAAGTGGCAAATTTGTATGGTATACTTGGACGACGTCGTTGTCTTCTAGTCAAACTTTGAAGACCACCTAAAACGGCTGCAGACAGTCCTGGATGCCATCAAGTCATTGGGACTAACGTTAAAACGAGAGAAGTGCCACTTCGCCTACGGGGAACTATGGTTCCTAGGTCACATCGTTAGCAAGGATGGTGTTCATCCAGACGCGGAGAAAACACCTGCAATCGCACAATTTCCACCGTCTACCGACAAGAAAGCTGTGCGCAGGTTCCTTGGGCTGCGCGCTTATTATCGATGATTTGTCAGAAAGTTTTCGCGCATCACAGAACCGTTAACGCAGCTTACAAAGGCTGATGTACCTTTTAAATGGGAAGCGCCGCAAGGAGAAGCTTTCAACGAACTCAAGCGCCGCTTGCAGTACTTTCCTGTACTTGGACACTTTGATGAAAATGCCGAGGCCGAAATTCACACCGACGCGAACAGTGTTGGCCTAGGAGCCGTTCTCATCGAGAAGAGTGTCGGACAGGAGAAAGTAATCGCCTACGCTAGCAGGTCCCTCGCAAAAGTCGAAGTGAATTACTTGACGACCGAGAAGGAGTGCCTCGCAATCATCTGGGCCATTTCTAAGTTCCGTCCATACCTATACAGTCGACCATTCAAGGTGGTAGCGACCACCACGCGCTCTGCTGGCTGGCTAGTTGAAATACCCTTCCGGCCGCTTTGCCCGATGGAGCCTACGACTTCAAGAATTTGACGTGACTGTAGTCTATAAGCCGGGCCGCAAGAATTCCGACGCAGACTGCTTATCCCGCGCTCCCGGTGACGTTCCCCCGAAGGACGATGACGACGACGCCTTTTTGGGACCAGTAAGCGCCTGCAGTTTTGCACAACACCGGTGATTAGATCCTCAGCTGAAAGACCTAGCCTATTACTTGGAAGGCAAGACCGCTTCCCCTCCTGCTGTGTTTAGGCGTCAGTTGTTGTCGTTAGCCTTAAGCAATGACGTCCTCGTAAAGAAGAACTACGCTCCCAATAAGACAGCACCGCTTCTCAGAAATTGTCCATGTTGTATGCCTTGAGTCATATTACGCGCGCTAAAGGCTATTCATATTTGCTTCGCAATGTTTGTTAATTTATGTCTGCTTATTTTCAAACATCGAGGCGATGCTTTCTAAGGGGGGAGTAATGTCGCGAACTGTTGAAATCTTTATCGATTCCTAGTTCGACGATCGACGAACACGTTTGTTGCTATCGCCGCCGCAGAGTTGCTTAGTTCTTTTCTGGGCGCAAGTCGGCCCAAAAAAAGAGTTAATTTCAGTACCATCACGCCTGTGTTTTTTTTTTTTTTTGGTGTGTATGACTTGTCACGTGTAAGTAAAAACGTCCCCGGATAAAACGTCACAGGAAGAAACGGCCCCTGAAGAAGCGGCAACTTGGAAAAAACGCCCCCAAGGCGAAAACCGGCCCTAAAAATGATTTCTTCCGGAACTCACATGAAAAAACAAAACACATTGTACGCAATTCTTTCTTGGCTTTGAGTTAAAGGTAATCATCATTTGGAGCCTGCGTCCTCTGGTGGCCGGAAATGTTTACAAAAACTGCGTAAAAGCATGGTAAAAAAGCCGTGTGGCTCTTTATATAATATGTTGCGAGGTTCCGAGCTTCGCAGCTCGTTAAGCAATCATATATGGCAGATTTTATAGTCTTGGTAAGAATGTCCACTGAGAAAGGTACATGCGGATTGGTGTATGGTAGTCTTGGGGAACCGCCCAAACAGACGACGTTACTAGAATTACTTTCTAGACCTTCTGGGGACGAGGTTCAGCCGTTCGTCTGATGATGGTGTAGAACAGTAATAAGGGTGATGATGGTTCAAGCAGGATCAGGCTTAACCGGTCGTGCATCATGGCCATATTAAAGCATCGCTCCTAGCTTCTCCTGTAAAGCCGGTGGTCAGCTCGCCTTCACCCCGCAAAAAAAAACGGAGACGAGGCTCTGTCACTGTATTACCGCTGCCATCATTTTTTTTTGTTATGAATGCCCGCATTAGTTCGATGTTAGCGGTCAATTCCATGCCGACAGGTGAAACCGTTGTAATAAAGTTAACATGCACCATTCATCATCGCAGCTCACCACGGGGAAACGCAGTCTACGTCCTATAGCGCAAGACTTCAGCCCCGTTCGGGAACATTTGTACCTACTTCGCAAATAGGAACATTTTTTTCCAGGGTCATTTTTTTCCGAGGACATTTGCTAGGGGATGTTTTTTCCGGGGACATTTTTACCGGATCCCGGCCTTGTCACTACTACGTGACAATATTAATGATCGAAACAATTTTGGTCCGTAAGCGATTTAACACAGAGGTGAAGGCCATTTGCGAGGCAAGTATGGCATACGTGCGTGCTAAGTAAAGTACTTCCTTCAGTAAGATGTGTTGTCGGCCTAGTTGATGCAGTACTTCATACATCTTATAGTTGCGCGAAAGACCACACACACACGACAGTGTACAGGACGAGCGCATCCTGTACCCTGTCGTGTGTATATATTCTTTCGTGCAACTATAAGATGTAAGATACTTCCTGGATGTCTTATCAACTGCAACGGGTACAAAGATATACACAGCGAAGTGATGGCTTAAGGGGAAGGTCGCCAGAATGGTATCTAGAGGCATTTAATTTTACAGGATGTGATTCGTGTTACAGTGGCATGTTGGACAGCTTGCTAGTTTGTGGCAAAAAGTCGAAGGAAGGGCGCGACTTCAATGTTAACAAGGCAATAAATTCTAATTTTTGCCTTTGTTTGTTTTCAAACAAGGTTGTGAGCGTAATAATTAGCGCATGACGGCGTATATAACAATAATAATAATATGCCGTTAATCGCCTTGTATACAGCATTCAGTTTAAGCTCAGTTTTAAGCTCAAATGCAAATTAGCATTCTTTGTGGGCGTTATTCGAGAACCAAGAGGTTGTTTTTCAATGTGCACTGTTGGCGTTCGCCCGCGTCCAGTTTCTTTACCGCCTGAGTACATCCGTTTAAATGTTCGCTCGATTACCTCTTTTTGGAAATCGTTCTGCTGTTGTGTATGCATCGCGTGACAAGAGTGGAGGTTTCTAATCACAAGGCGTTTACAAGGGCAAGTTCATTTGTTGGTCGTCTTCGAATACCGCTGTTAAAGTGTGAGCGAATAGCCGAGCTTTCCCCTCGGTAGCATACGTTGAACGTATCCGTCCTTTGAAGAGTGCCATCATGCAAGAATGGAACTTACGTTTCTGAGTGCTGCAAGGCAAGCGAGGGATTAACACTGCTGACGGGGGCGCTGGTAGTTTCATGATTTTTTTTAACGCAGACACTATATAAGAAAAACAATTCGGTGTCGACTGCGTATACCTCGTAAGCTTCAACCACGTCCCGGTAGCTCAGGGCCCAAATAAATAAAATAAGCTACACACGTACCACAAAAACACAGCTGGGAAGGATATGAAGAAACGACTGCGAAAAGTGACAGAGTTTATGACAGGCTAGCGAAGCAACGTATCACATTTACTCACGCTCCTTGCTCAGGTTAGTACAGGGAATCAAAACGAACAACGACGAAAGGGTACGATAAAAACTTATAATTTTAATCTCATTTTAGTTTCTTCGGTGTCGTGTCTTCAGTCGCCTGGTATGCAGCATTCAGTTCAAACTTAGCTTTAAGTTGAAAGTTAGCGTCCTTCTTGGCCGTTATTCAACCACAAATCGTCAACTTTCAGATGCCAAGTGTTTTGGCACACCTTTTTAATAATCATTAGAACGCTAAGTTTAAAATTTTATTTCACCGTGTCCACCGTTCATGATCGTTCTCAGCGTCTAGTATCACAGCTTTCAGTGAAACCCAACTTATCCGACGGATGGTTGTTACCGAGATATATCACACCACACATTAAGGGTGTGATTTCGCTTCGTCAGATTTGGAATAAATTCATACATCAGCCATTCGCCTTATCTGTTCAAGCATGTTCTTCACATGCTGTCTCTGTGATGCAGCGTTTGACGAGACACATAGGCGGTCTTTACGCTTAAGAAAGGATGCGTTACCTTGCTGCAGCGGCGGCGTCCTCCCTGCGTGCGGAAAGAATGACTTGATGTAAGAATGTTATTCAGAGTTAAGGCGCGATTAGCACAGATGATCAGAGGCCAAGGTATATTGTCACGTAGTGGTGACAAAGCCAGTACTCACAAATGAAGACACTGGCGCTACATTTGAATGAAACCCTTTATTGGGCTGATTTGTGGTCGCAAAAAAACTGACAGAATCGATGGCGATAACATCAAACGTGCTGGTTGGTCGTCGAACTAAGAATGCCCGTCGCACCCGCCAACGCTCAATTTAAAGACGGCCGAGATACATCGACATAAAGCCGCAAACGGTGACTAGCAAAATCTAGAACATCACAAAAACATGCGCGAGTGTCCGGAATCTTTGAGGCACATCTAGGCGCATCTTGAGCGACGAATGATCTGATAAAGCTGCATCTCGGGACAACGAGCATGAACAAGTAAAGAATACAGAACTGATCCGCTTGCCAGAATCAGTGATAAGGCCGCTTGCTGGCGGCTGTCGAATAAAATAATACAGATTTGAATGGTTTACGGCCAATAGGGTTCATTGTTATTATAAACAGCGCGAACAACAAGACACAGGACAAGATAAAAGGAAGTCATAGAACAAGCGCTGACTCACAACTCAGCCTAAGCCTTTACTCCAAGGCCCAGATATAAACAAATATGAGGAAAATGAAGCCTTCCCGTGAAACAAGCCCTGGGTTCACCTGCTACACAAAAAGTAACTAAAAAATCTATTTGCCTGAAAGAGCAAGAGAAGTCTTGCTGACGCACTTAATGTCCTTTGAAATGAAATATGTTTCAACTAGCTCTTTCGTCAACTTTTCTTTGTGGCGATACAAAATCCTAACCAGGGGCCCAATTCTCGACAATTCGCCATTGTGTTGAAATTGTGACGTACGCGTGACGTGTGCAATCAGGTTACGTAATCTGAAACACGTGACTGTTCTGAAAACCAATCAGAGAAAACAAAATGACACCGAAGGTCACAAATGTGTGTCGAGAATGGGGCCCCTGGACAAAGAGGGGAGTACACTTCTCTTTCTTCATTGTCCCACAGGAATGACAATGTGAGACCAGAAATGTTTTGTCCTTGCCACTTTCCAAGTTGTTCCGGTATTCCAGTTCAGTTCAATTCAGTCGTTCAGCCGTGTCCGACTCTTCGTGGCCCTATGGACCCTATCACGCCACGCTTTCCGGTCTCTCACTAGCTTCCTACCATCACATAACTTGATCTGCAGCGCCTCGAGGATGCCATCTAACCATCGCGTTCGCTGCCTACCCTTCTCCGGTGGCCCCAACCTTTCCCAACATCAAATCTTTCTCCCAACGACTCCTATCTTCTCATCAGATGACTAAAGTAGCTGAGCTTTAACTTTAGAATTTGATTCTCCAATGAGCAGTCAGGGTTTACGGTCGACAGTATCGACTGATTTGATCTGGCAGTCCAAAGAGCTCTCAAGAGTCTCCGCCAGCAACACAATTCAAACGCATCAATTCTTCGGTGGTCAGCCTTCTTCACAGACCAACTTTTGCACCCATACATCACAACTGGAAATACCATAGCACGAGTTATACGGATCTTGGTTGACAGTCTAACGTCTCTGCTCTTTACTAGGCGGTAAAGGCTAGCCATGTCTCTCTTTCCCAGAAGCAGGCGTCTTCTAATTTTATGGCTGCAGTCTCCTTCCGGGGTAATCTTGAAGCTCAAGAAGAAAAAATTTGTCACAGCTTGCACTACTTGTCCCTTGATGATCCAGGACTTTATAGGGCAAGACGCCATGATCTTTGTCTTTTTAATGTTCAGTTTAAGCCCAAACTTCTCAATCTCTCCTTGTACATGCATCAGAAGTCTCTTGAGTTCCACTTCACTTTCTGCCATTAAAGTGGTATCAACCGCATATCTAAGGTTGTTGATACGCTTTCCAGAAATCTTCACTCCAGAGTAAGACTCGCCCAGACCGGCCTTCCTCATGATGCACGCAGCATATAGGTTAAATAGGCAGGGCGACAGCATGCAGCCTTGTCTCACTCCTTTCTCAATTGGAAACCAATCAGTAAGACCATGCCCCGTTCTGACTGTAGCCTCTTGCCCTACATACAGGTTTCTGAGCAGACAGATGAGGTTAATTGGAACTCCCAACTCTTGGAGAGCTTGCCACAATCTGCTGTGATCTACGCCGTCAAATGCTTTCGCAGAACTAATAAAGCAGATCGGTTTCTGAAACTCTCTTGCTTTTTACATGATCCAGCGAAGGTTGGCAGTCTGGTTTCTAGTTCCTCTGCCCTTGCGAAACCCAGCTTGCACGCCCGGAAGCTCCCGATACACATACTGCTGCAGCCTACCTTGGAGGATTTTCAACATCACCTTGCTAGCATGCGAAATAAGCGCAATCGTGCGATAGTTGGAACAATCTTTGGAACTGCCTTTCTTTGGAATGGGGATGTAAACTGACCTCCTCCAATCCTGTAGCCACTGCAGGGTTGTCACAATTTGCTGACATAAAGTATACAGAACGTTAACAGCGTCATGGTTGAGGTTTTGAAGCAACTCAGCTGGAATGCCATAAATTCCGCTAGCTTTGTTCTTAGCAAGGCTGGCTAAGGCCCATTCAACTTCACTCTTCAGTATGCCCGGCTCGAGATCAGTAATCACAACCGTCTCATGTTGGGTTAGTACATCCGGGTCCTTCATGTAGAGTTCTGTGTATTCCTGCCACCTCTTCTGTTTATCTCTGAGGCTTCAGTGAGGTCCCTGCCTCGTTTGTCCTTTATCACGACCAGCTTAGCACAGAAGCTTCTTTTGGTATCTTTGATTTTCTTATACAGAGCTCTTGTGTTCCTCAGTTGGCTGCTGTCCTCAACTGCTTGACACTGTATATTCAGGAAGGCATTTTTATCTATCCTTGCTATTTTCTGAAAATCCGCATTGAGAACCTTGTATCTTTCTCTTTCCCCCATAACGTTTGCCATCCTCCTTTCCTTAGCTATTTGCAAAGCCTCTTCAGATAACCAGTTTGGTTTCTTGCATTTCTTTTGCTTTAGAACTACCTTAGTTGCAACTTCTTGTATTATATCACGAACATCAGTCCACATCTCTTCAGGCTCTTTGTCTTCTATATCTAATTCTAGAAATCAATTCCTCACTTCCACAGCATATTCTGATGGAATTGGATCCAGATCATACCTGAAAGGCCTTCTAGTTTTCTGAGTTTTCCTCAATCGAAGCCTAAATTTGGCAACAAGAAGCTGATGATCGGTGCCACAATCGGCCCCAGGCCTTGTTTTTACTGCTTGTATAGCGCTTCTCCATCTCTGCCGGCAAAAAATATAATCAATCTGATTCCTGTACAGACCGTCCGGTGAAGTCCATGTGTACAGGCGCCTCTTGTGCTGTTGAACATGAGTATTCGCTATGGTCAGGCTGTTTTCTTGACAACACTCTACTAGCCTCTGCCCAGCTTCCTTTGGCTCACCAAGACCGAACTTGCCTGTAATTCCGGATATTTATTCACTCCCCACCTTAGCATTCCAGTCTCCTATGAGAAAAATGACGTCTGATGATGGAGTGCGGTCTAAAAGGCATTGCAGGTCAGCATAAAATCTCTCAACGTCAGCTTCTTCAGCAGTAGTGGTTGATGCATAGACTTGGATAACTGTTATGTTGAAAGGGTGACCCTGGATGCGAAGTGAAATCATTCGGTCATTTTTGGGGTTAATACAGCGCCCTGTTGGTTCTATATAACAGGCTCCACAAGAAAGTGGAAACCTGTACACAACACCAGTCTTGCATCTGGCAAATGGATCTCTATGTTTCCCACAGTCTTGCTTCTTCGATTCTCTTTCCCTTTGAATAGCCGGGCAAATCCTCTTCATCTTGAGCGGGGCAGTCAATGCTACATCAACACCATACATCTTGCCAACATTTCTGAGGCTATGTGAAATCCTATGCAGATACGGTACCACCGCAACCTTCCTCTTCTCTTCACCCATGCAGGGCAGGGATTTCTGTCTGAGCGTTCTATTCAGGCTCTTCAGTAACCGGCAACAGGCCTCATTAAGAACCGACTCCCGATAACCGGGCTTTGCAATTCTTGTCAATTGCCTTCCAAAACTGTTGCCCATCTCGTAGTAGCAAGATTTCTTCAACGCATTTCACACTCATGTGTTGATCATCCCATTCCTCACTAATTTGAAATGCCCCGAACTGGAACTTAGCAAGGGCTTCACCGATCTCGGGTTGTGTTCCCAACAAATATGATCCTCACCGAACTGAATCAATAAATAAAAAAACTGTAACCGATCGTCCACTTGTTCTTCAGCAGTAATTGATTCTAGCCCAGATCGACACTCAGTAAAAACATCAATAATGTCCCTGATTCGTTGATTGAATCCTTCACGGTCTGTGAATACTAAAAAGTCGTCCACATACCTGAAGGTGGAATGATGTAGGTCGCTCAAGTTATCCTTCAGGTCTCTGTCCACGTACATTAAGAAGATGTCACTCAAGACCGGTGCAACACTCGACCCAATGCATACTCCGGCCTTAAAACAACGCGCAGACAAAAATCCCTGCCCTGCATGTGTGAGAAAAGGAAGGTTGCGGTGGTACCGTATGCGCATATGATTTCACGTGGCTTCAAAAATGCTGGCAAGAGGTATGGTACGTTGATGCAGCATTGACTGCCCCGCTCAAGATGAACAGGATTAGCCCGGCTATTCAAAGGGAAAGAGAATCGAAGAAGCAAGGCTGTGGGGTGAAACATAGAGACCGATTTGTCAGATGCAAGACTGGTGTTGTGTACAGGTTTCCATTCTCTTGTGGAGCCTGTTATGTAGGACAAACAGGGCGCTGTAATAACGGAGACTGCTGGAACACCGGAAAAACTTGGAAAGTGGCAAGGACAAACATTTCTAGTCTCGCATTGCCATTCCTGTGGGACAATGAAGAAGGAGAAGAAGTGTACTCCCCTATTTGACAAGGTTAAGATTTTGCATCGCCACAAAGAAAAGTTGACGAGAGAACTAGTTGAAGCATATTTTAATTCAAGGGACATTAAGTGCGTCAGCAAGACTTCGCTTGCTCTTTCAAGCAAAGAGATTTCTTTTTTGAGTCACTTTTTGTGTAGCAGGTGAACCCAGGGGTTGTTTCAAAGTGAAGGCTTCGTTTTCGTCATATTAGTTTTTATCTGGGCCTTGGAGTAAAGGCTTAGGCTGAGTTGTGAGTCAGCGCTTGTCCTGTGACTTCCTTTTATCTTGTCCTATGTCTTCCTGTTCGCGCTGTTTATATATTAACATTGTATGCTTATCAACTCGCCCAACAAAGTATCTCGGCAATAGGAAACCTGCAATGAAGTTTTCTGTATCGATTGCCGTGCCGCGACCAATACCCTAGCGAGAAGAGCAAATACCATATAGGCGCTCCCGTAGGGCGTTCTCCGCCACTTGCATGCGCTTAAAGGGATCAGATTGCACGTACTGCCGAAGCCCTGCATGGCGCCTCAGATAACTGGGCTACGTCGAGAGCGTCTGGGCAAGGACGTTATCTGTCACACGCGCAATTATAATGCTGCAGAATATGGTCGGTTGTTTATCGCGAACTTTTTAGGCGCGCTGTGGAGCAATTGCAGCGCCGCCTAGGCAATGCAGGTTCCCGATATGTAGTACACTGGTAGCGAAGGCCCCATAGAGGCCCATAAGTTCAATACATGGCGGCCTATAGGCTCCTAAACGCCCCATGAAAATTTGGGGGTCAACTAAAGTTAGTGACGTTGAATGATGTCAGGACTACGTATCACTTTGGCGCGCATTACAGAGTAAATTTTCTGGAAGCACCCTGCCGTACTTCAGAAGCCGCCCTTTTCAAGGGCGCCTTTCAGCGCTCGCCAAACTCGATTTCTGCTGTTTGAGTGCAGTTGACAATTAAGTCCAGCAATTAGTAGGCGGTACAGAAACCTAGAAGGCGTTTCAGGTATGATCTGGATCAAATTCCATCAGAATATTCTGTGGAAGTGAGGAATTGATTTCAAGAATTAGATCTAGAATACAGAGAGCCTGAAGAGATGTGGAATTGATGTTCGTGATATAATACAAGAAGTTGCTACTAAGGTAGTTCCAAAGCTAAAGAAATGCAAAAGACCAAACTGGTTATCTGAAGAGGCTCTGCAAAAAGCTGAAGAAAGGAGGATGGCAAAAGTTATGGGGGAAAGAGAAAGA
Organism: Amblyomma maculatum; assembly: GCF_055883805.1. Lineage (NCBI taxonomy): Eukaryota > Metazoa > Arthropoda > Arachnida > Ixodida > Ixodidae > Amblyomma > Amblyomma maculatum. The sequence goes on along the minus strand of NC_139351.1, from coordinate 36,091,550 downwards.
TACAAAGTTATCAATGCGGATTTTCTGAAAATAGCAAGGCGAGATAAGAATGCCTTCCTGCACATACAGTGATAAGTAGTTAAGGACAACAGCCAATTGAGGAACACAAGAGCTCTGTATAAGACAATCAAATATATCAAAGGAAGGATCTGTGCTAAGCTGGGCGTGATAAAGGACAAACGAGGCAGGGACCTCACTGAAGCCTCAGAGATAAAGAAGAGGTAGCAGGAATACACAGAAGAACTGTACAAGAAGGACCCGAATGTGCAAACCCAACATAAGACGGTTGTGATTACTGATCTCGAGCCAGGCATCCTGAAGAGTGAAGTTGAATGGGCCTTAGCCAGCCTTGCTAAGAACAAAGCTAGCGGAATTGATGGCATTCCAGCTGAGTTGCTTCAAACCTTAACAATGACGCTGTTAACGTTCTGTATAACTTATATCAGCAAACTTGGACAACCCTGCAGTGGCCACAGTATTGGAGGAGGCCAGTTTACATCCCCATTCCAAACAAAGGCAGTGCCAAAGATTGTTCCAACTATCGCACGATCGCGCTTATTTCGCATGCTAGCAAGATAAGATGATGTTGAAAATCCTCCAAGGTAGGCTGCAGTAGTATGTGGACTGGGAGCTTCCGGACGTGCAAGCTGGGTTTTGCAAAGGTAGAGGAACTAGAGACCAACCTTTGCTGGATCATGGAAAAAGCAAAAGAGTTCAAGAAACCCATCTATTTTTGCTTTATTGATTATGTGAAAGCGTTTGAATGCGTAGATCACAGCAGATTGTGGCAAGCTCTCCAAGAGATGGGAGTTCCAATTCATCCCATCTGTCTCCTCAGGAACCTGTATGAAGGGCAAGAGGCCACAGTCAGAACGGGACATGGTCTCACTGATTGGTTTCCGATTGAGGAAGGAGCGAGACAAGGCTGCATATTGTCGCCCTGCATATTTAACCTATATGCTGAGTGCATCATGAGGAAGGCCGGCCTAGACGAGTCTTCAGCTGGAGTGAAGATTGCTGGAAAACGTATCAACAATCTTAAATATGCGGATGGTACCACTTTAACGGCAGAAAGTGAAGTGGAACTCAAGAGACTTCTGATGCATGCACAAGAAGAGAGTGAGAAGTTTGGGCTTAAACTGAACATTAAAAAGACAAAGATCATGACGGCTTTCCCTATCAAGTCCTGGAGCATCAATGGACAAGAAGTGGACGCTGTGACAGATTTTCTCTTCTTGGGCTTCAAGATTACCCTGGAAGAAGACTGCAGCCATGAAATTAGGAGACGTCTGCTTCTGGGAAAGAGAGCTATGGCTAGCCTTGACCGCCTAGTAAAGAGCAGAGACATTAGACTGCCAACCAAGATCCGTATAACTCGTGTTATGGTCTTTCCAGTTGTGATGTATGGATGCGAGAGCTGGACTGTGAAGAAGGCTGACCGCCGAAGAGTTGATGCGTTTGAATTGTGGTGCTGGCGGAGAATCTTGAGAGTTCCTTAGACTGCCAGAAGATCAAATGAGTCGATATTGTCGACTATAAACCCTGACTGCTCATTGGAGGGTCAAATTCTAAAGTTAAAGCTCAGCTACTTTGGTCATCTGATGAGAAGAGAGGAGTCGCTGGAGAAAGATTTGTTGCTGGGAAAGGTTGAGGGTCACCGGAGAAGGTGTAAGCAGCGAACGCGATGGTTAGATGGCATCCTCGAGGCGCTGCAGATGAAGTTATGTGATGTTAGGAAGATAGTGAGAGACCGGAAAGCGTGGCGTGATATGGTCCATAGGGTCATGAAGAGTCGGACACGACTGAACGGTGTTTATCTAGATGTTATTTCGCCGCTTTTAAATTGAGCGCTGACGAGTGAAACGGGCATTTTTTGTTCGACGACCACCGAGCACGTTTGCTGCTATCTACGGCGCCGATATTTTAGTTTTTTTTTCTTTGCAGGCGCAAGTCAACTCAGTAAAGAGTTTATTAAAGTGAAGTTCAAGCCTGCTCATCTGTTACCAACGGCATGCTCACCATTGTGTGGTAATATAAAAGATGAAAAAAAAAGCGCAATACGCGGTATGACGAAAATAGAAAACCTTATTTGCTTTATATGTAGGTAATTCACGTAAAACCATGCAAATTATATTAGAAAGATAATAGAAAAAATCAAATTATGCGTCTTTAGCATCCTGGTAATAAACAGGTAATAAATATACCCTCTTTTGCATGGTAAACGGTTAAAATACCTGGAGGTCGATCGATTCAACCTATTGTTATGAAAATCCCGAAGATCTGCGCCTCTGGTAAAAATAGATTAGTCATAGGTGGCTGGGTGCCTGCAGATAGCTCGCAAATATGAGAATGTCGGTAGCGGCAAAAACAAAAATGCCAAATGTCCGCCCGTCGATTTTCTGGACTAGACTGAAAAGCCGTATTTGTTATCTACGAAATCAGACGAATAACTGCCATAGTTTGAAACAAACCTGTTGGAATGTTGTTGCTGAGGAGGTTCAGTGCAACAGAAGAAACAATCTTGGATGCCGCTATCGCCATGATCGCTATACGGTGACAACTTTTGCAGTAAGTTCAAAAATCCTACATTTTACCAGCAAGGAACACAAAATGAAATTAAACAGGAACTCAGGTAAACGTTACAACAGGCTGAACGACGATACTTGTACCGAAGTAGCCTGAATTAAGAAGGAAGGATACTTTACGCCTCCCCTTTGTGTAAGATTTGAATAGGCCTGGTTAGAAAGGCAAAGCCCAGCCCCGTAGGGTATTGCATGTGTACAGCAGTTGACCACTGCCGAAAACGAGGGCATTTAGCAAATACGGTGGCTGCCAGTACCATAGCTCGGAACCCTCCAATCTGTGGTTTATTTTATTCTTATTTACAAATGCTGCAGATCAATTGGGACAAAGATGTGGGACGCACCACCTGAAGAGCAAGCTGCCAGCTTGATACTCGAGCCTTATTGACAAAAAACTGAAGACAGAACTTCAAAACATTCAAACAAAAATTGAGCAAACCATGCCAAAAGCTACACAAAGAGATTGCAAGGAGTAAAAAATAGCATTGAACCGAAATAGAGCGGTTTTGCGATGTCATTCCGTTCATTGACTATTACTTTTTATTAGTTTTATTCTGCATTCGTTCTTAAAGAGAAATTGCGCTGTAATGTTGTCGTTAGCACGAAACCTGGGTGTAGGGAGTTCTGTGTATGCCTGGTTCTTAAGCTGAATATGGCGTAATGAATTAAAGTTTGGTTTGGTTTCTGTAGTTTAACGTCGCAAAGTGACTCCGGCTATGAGAGACGCCGCAGTGGAGGAATCCGGAAAGTTCGACCACCTGGAGTTCTTTAACGTGCACTGACATCGCACAGCACACGGGCGCCTTGCTTTTCGCCTCTATCGAAAAGCGGCCGCCGAGCCCGGGATTCGATCCCGCATCCTTGGGAACAGTAGTCGAGCGCCGTAACCACTGCGCCACCCTGGCGAGGTTGATGAATTAAATGAGCCTACGGTTGGCTTACCTGTATGCAGCTCGGCCAAAAACTGTTGATATTTGTAGGAGTTTCTATAGCATGCGAATGCCACATGACCATGAGAAGTCGAGGGAACCAAGCCAGGAAAATATGCCCACGAGTTGCTCTAGAGGCCTGAGTTTCAACTGTCCCAAATGAGAGCCGAATATTCAATGTTTCCCCCTGATAAAGACATAATAAGCATGAAACAGTTTAGCACGGATCCGTTCTGTGTTTCCGCCCAGTAAACCCTCATAATGAATTACGTGAGTGGACAACGTGTGTTAGTGTGTGGCTAATGACGTATAACCCTCAGTCCTTATACTTAAAGTGTGTGACTGATGACTTAAAGCGCTCAGTCTCCATATTTAAAGTATCCTGAAGTTGACTCACAAAAAGAAAGAGAGCTATCGTTTTCCTACTAATACTCTACCCTGCATTAAGACGGTGAAACACAGAGTCTGTAAAATAAAGCATTATGATCTTGTGACATATATCTAAAAAGATAACTCCCAGTCACCGGCGAAAAATATGTCAGATACAATAGACGAGATCAGGGTGACAGTAGGAGCGATTTGTTTTTTATATGCGCTTAAATATTTTGCCATAATATTATTTGGATCTAAACATTCATCCACATAGCTGATTACAGCATGAATAATCTACTGGGTATGGACAGCGCACGGTAATTAGTCAGTGAAAAGCGGCCACATTTCTTGAAGAATAGCGACCGACATGCCCTGCTTTAATATTTCGATATCTCGTCCTCTTGAATAGATAAATTGAAAACATACGCCAGTAGGTCGAACCCTTACATCGCGTAGCATCCTATACGGTGGTGTGGTTTGTCGTATACTCCGACAAACTTATTCACATTGCCCTTTTCCGTTAGCTCCCCACTGAGATGTATTCAGGCAGCGCCAACAGCCATGCTTCGGCCGCGAGGCTGGTGGAGGAATTGTTGAGTTCACTCGGGAGGGGCACTCGCATCCGCCCTGTTGAAGACGCAAGTTGCTGAAGTGGGATTTATCATTAGCCCTTCCGCGGTGACTGAGTTGTTACCCTAGGCTGAGGCCTAGAGATGGATTCATAGGGCGAGAACAGATTCAGGAGGACCATCTAAAACAGCGCACATAAAACACGAAAACACAGAGAACAGCAGGACGGACTCTTCTGTTTTTTTCTTTTGTGCTCTTCTCTGTGTTTTTGTGTTTTATGTGCGCTGTTTTAGATGGATCGCTACCAATCAGCCCAAATTTCAACATTGCTGAATCATTTACAAGGCCACGCGGCAAACGTCTTGTACGCCAGCGGAACCCACGGCTTACTTACCGAGGAACATTTGGAACCTTTCGTAAAACTAGGACTTGATTGAAATTGCAACGGAAAAACGTATTAAGGAGTTGATGCTCAACGTAATTCCATCGTGCGCTTCACAGTATCAAAATGAATGGTAAAGGTGCAGGTAAGGGTTAATACATAAAAAAAATTAAGCGAATCGTCAGTAAATAATTTCATGTTGAGTATTAGATAATATCTATTAGAATTACCTTTATGCGTCATTAAGGACAGTCGTAAAGAATACGTTTATGTCTGACTGCAAGGCTACATTACAAAAATTACGCAATCAACAGCGCAAATTTGTACATAAATCGATACACAATTGGCAAAGTTGCATTTTAAAATACCGATAGTGGAAATAATACTGGGCCATAAAGGGCATTTGATAAGACGGCAGCTAGGGTGCCGATTAGCGGCTGGTACTAACGTACTTAAAGGCGACTAGTAATAAAAATTCAACCCGTGTTAAAACGTTAGTACCTGCGTTCAATGAGAAAATTTACGCTTCAACAGACCACGATGAACCTTCTCAAAATATATAACAACATTCAAAGTAATTCATGCGCATTACCCGTTTTAATTCGGTGCAGCGTCTAAAGGATGTTTGAAGCGAGGTAATTCAGTTTCACATGAAAATAAGCCTTGGAAGCTTGGTCGTACAGATATAAGAAATTACCTCCTTAGGAATCAAATGTTCATTTATTTATTTAAATTTATCCGCAATACAGGTATTTCAAAAGGTAAATATAAATAAGTATATCTAAATATGTCATAACATCAAATATAATTAATACTTTACGAGGAATGCTCGTCTTTCATGTGGGCCGATATAACACACTCAAGCTAATTTCCTCATTTATGTGCTTGGACCGCCATCGCCATTTTATCTTCTATAGAATGTGCATTAAATTCAGCCATTACTGCGAAGCCGTAAGAATAAGAAGAATAGAGCTAAGTTTGTTTGCCCAATTGATAGGTTCCTTCGCTTTCACACATCGATGGGGTTGATTTGCTTGGAAACCTATACTGCAACTATAACCGATATAAGGAGCACATTGGCAAAAAGGCTTTGGAAGACAAAAAATTTCCGTGGCGCGAACTCACTCATCCTCGATGTGCATCCTCTGAAGAGTTGCCGCTCCAGGGCTGCGTGAAATATAATTGGCATCAGATCCGACAAAAACAAGCAATGCCCCTCTCCCTCACAGCTTACATTTGGCTTTTCCTGTGCAACGGAAAGACAAACAAAAAAATTGGGCTTCAGATTATTGGCCACCACTGCGAGGAAGTTTCTTAAAATTCATTTGGAATTTGGAAGTTAGTACTGAACGAACAATTAAATGTGCACGCAAGACAACTTAGAAGTGGTAAGCGTCTTAACACTGTAGCGGGAACACACCACAGTTCTTCTCGCAGCTCATTCAATAACGCAGTACTGCACTAGTTCAGGTTGCGTGACGGGAGCTGTAGGAGAAGGCAACGCACAGAAGTGGGCAGACATGAAAATGTTGAAGCGAAAAAGTATTCCTCATTATCATAAATTGTTTGCTTACATCCTCTGCGATAAAAGGCTACCCCCCCCCCCCCCTCCATTAACTACAGTCCTTGTTACGGTCCCTTTACCTCCCACTGGCCATAATATTGTTACGTATATGCCACCGAAGAGGACGACGATAGTAAATAGAGTGAGAGACGACGAAGCAGAAGAAACCGTTGGGCTTGCCTAAACACCTGCTGTGTTCTGCTCTGCTGTGCTGTGAACACTTGCTGATCACCTGCTGTGGTTTCCTGTGCTAGCCTTCTGCCCCGTATCAATATGATGCGTCCACTTAATGTTCTGCTGCTGGCTTTAACGCTTGCTTCGTGTCGGAAAACACGTGATTACATTTAAAACGTGCGTTAGGAACCAATGTGCTTACAGGTTCGCTCATTTACGCAATTAACACTAATTTTTGGCCGAGCTGGTTCATTTTTACAATTGGAAAATTTTAAGCAGTGCTAACACACACAACCACAAAAGATAGACGAACGACGAGACACAAGTCTCTTCGTGTCTCGTCTTTAGTTTATCTTTTGTGCTTGTGTGTGTTAGCGCTGCTTAAAATTTTCCTATAGTCACTTACGTGAACAATGTACCTATTTAAGCATTGAGTTTTGTTGTACATATATCTATCACAAATTATTAAATTAGGGCCACTGATTGTTGTGCTTTACAGCTGGCATTCATGAGAGGGTACGTAGAATAGAGACGCTGATTATCCCGTATATTCAATTACCCCCGCGGCAATCTGTCCACAGCTATAGGTAATCTGGGCATTGTGGGGCCATGACCTTCGCTCGTTCCTTTAATTTCGGCTAATCATTTCTCTCTCACTGCTTCCCAACTCTATTTCCACCATCAGTGAGCAATAATGTTCTGAATCGGCAGTTGAGGGACGGATCAGCCTCTACAGCCATAACGGGGACAAAGAACTGAGGCCCCACTCCGGCAGCCACTGATGCAGTGCTGCATTGTCATAGATGTCACTACGACTATACTAGCAGCATAAGAAAACAATGAATCTGAAAAATTGCGCTTGCACCAATAAAAGAAATCGGGTAGGTTTAACTCTTATCGGGCCATTGAAGGGAGAACTGGGAAGAAAATGTTCCCTTAATCTTCCACAATCCTTCGTAACCCAGCGTATAGGGTATAACGCACATGAGGAAGGTCGCGTCGTCGTCTCCTTTTTGCCACTTTTGTTACTTTTGTCTGACATATTCCCATATGTCACTTCTATTAAAGCTTGACGGCTTTGTTTCAAACTGTTGTTTTATGCTACATGTGTTCCCAAATGTAAACGTTTCAAAAATAGGAGGGTTATGTAAGGTAAAGAACAGGGCGTGCAGGACAGTTTCACTCAGAATGCCGAAAAGTTAGTCGATGTATCGATTATCTTTAAACTGCATTTTGCTTTTTAGTATTGCCATCTGTACTATAGTAGTGTATCATTGAATCCTACTACACTAACACCCGTAAGGGCGCTTAAGCTATTTCGAAAAATGAGCTAAACCCTCCGCGGTTCCAATGTCACCGTGTGTCCTTTAAGGGTAATGCAGGCTGAGGATACGCTAATTGGGATGCGAACAACAAGTGAGGCGTATCAAAGCTGTGTTGTATACCCAACTCCATTTGCTGCTCACGAACACAGTGCATAATGCCTGACTGTGATTTAAACCACAACATGAATCAATATTTTCCGACACTGATTACCTCAGATCTTAGCACATGAAAGACGTGTTTAATATTTTATGCGGGAGTATGTCGTCCACTTCTGTCCATACTCTGTGTTGTTAATTTCTTCCTAAGCACTAACAGTACCCTTTCTTCTGTGACGAAATATAATTCTAACAAGGACTTTGGCAATGATCAGTTTATTCTTTTTTCAGGCTTGGCTTGTCAATTTTTAAGTCGGACGCGGGGAAGCGAGGAAAACAATTAACAGAACGTTCAGGATGGAAAACATTAAGGGCATCTCGTTAATAATATCTAGAGAGAAGCAATCCCTCAGTAGCAGCGTCCGCGTAACACTCAGAGTTATTTTTAAGAATAAAGAATAGCTTACTTTCATGACAGGAGAGAACACTCGCTACTGTGTATAACAAAAGCCCTATAAAAATAGTGCCGCATTCTAGGCCCAGTTCAGCTTGATAGATCAGAAAAGATTGCGCTATGAGCGGAAAATTTAATGCACATGAGTAGAAAGCCTTTCTTGGTCACATACCAGAAAAGGTTAAAATAATACGCGGTATTAATGTTATAGCACTAAGCACATGACATCCGGGCGCAAAAGAAGACCGCGTCCAGTGAGAGGTGCGTTTGTCTTCTCTTAAAAGCCGCCAGAATTAGGTTGGCCCGGACAGCCGCAGCTAGCACTCACCGCCGAGATTTCGTCATCCTGTGCAGAAGAGAGAGCAAACACTGTGAGATGTTTTGCGCACTTGACCTCACTGTCGGCGTTGTTAACTACCTTAGAGGCATCTAGCGTAAAGTAAAGAAGCACATGGGTGGTGCTTACCATTTAGGCAGAGCCTTCTTGTCCTGCCCCACGCTCATCGTTGACGCGGAGCCAGGCCTGCATGGGAGGAGCGTGCAAACAGAAGCTGAGTGGCGCTAATTCCGTTCTTTTATAAGCCAATCTATTTGCGGCGAGATGCTTAAGGAGCGGCAGAGAAGAAACACCTTTAGTCAGGTTTTAAGTACTATCCGAACGCTCCCTAATGGTAGAGCCTTGGGTCTGATATGATGCTCCCATTTGCTGTAGTCCTATTTCAATGTCGCTGTCTTATAAAAGCAAAACCGCGAACTGTTTTGGATGCAAAAACAACTGAGCAGCGAACATCACATGACACCTGTGAACTCAAGCCAAAACACCTGAAGCGGCAGGCCGATATGTTAGCGATGATTTCTTCGCCTGCGGGAGCCAGTCGGTGCACGTGACGGTGCAAGTTGCAGCCAGCGCAGCGAGCTCGCGGAAACCATCGCCAACATACCAACCTACCACTGGAATTGGATCTCCGTGTTTGGCTGCATCTGATTTCTTTCACTCAAACCACGATTGAGAGCAGCACAATCGTGACACGCGAATGAGTCAGTCACATGATCTTTTTTGTATTTGGTGGGCTCGGGAAAAAGGTATACGTGGCGGTTTCTTTATCGCAAATAAACGGGACGAGGGTTGCCTAAAGGGCTCTCCAACTTTGCAAGTCATATTTATTAACTAAAATCAATGTTTAATAATTTGTAAAAAGTATTTTATTTACCAAATTACTGATATCAAAACAAGAAATTGCCTGCAGCGCACAAGACGACTTCCACTCTAAGCAAGCGGATCCCCTGGCCTAGTTCAAATATTTTACTCTTTTTAATCTTGCTTAAAGTTAGCTGGGATTCCTGTATAGTCTGATACTTTGTAACTTTATGCAAATGACTATATGTGGGCGCATGTGAGGATGACAGAAATAAAAAATTAAGATATTGTTCATAACCCAGTAGCAAAGTGCAGGTACAGGGTTGTCCACTTCTAGCAATAGCACGGTCACTGCTTACAAATCGTTATTGCTTGCGACGTGTCCGTGCAATAAAGCTAAATAGTAGGCCACGAGAAGGACTACCTGCACGTGCCTCTGGGCTTGCATTGTTTTGCTTGATATGCGCCTGCGTCGATGCAATGCTGCTGTGAAAGCCGTGAGCATGTTATAGTTAGAAGTAGATGACCCTGTACATGAACGAGAATTCAGAGAGGAACCAGGCAGACGGGAGCCATTTGGTAATGACGCCCGTATGCCTGGGGCATCAGATTCTTTAAAGCGAAGTTTAAATTTCGCCTCTATTTTTATAAATAAACATCTATTCGAAGTTTTCCTACCCGTTATTATAAGAGAGCTTTTGTCACTTAGAGAGAGTTGGTCCCGCCGTTTGCAAGCGGTTCGTAAGGAAGAGCTCATCCACCGTCCCCCGAGGGGACGTCGGAAAGAGATTTCGTTTTTATTTTGATTAATAAAACGAATGCACAGATACTGGGATGAGAGGGAACAGAACAAGCGCAGATTCGCGACTGAGTATAAAAAGAAAATGGATCGTTTACGAATTCAAGCCATCATATTGATGCCAGTGTGAAGAGGACAATGAAGAGGAGCATAGCAGGATGAAGTCCCCGTTTCCGCGCTTGGACAGAAAGTCCCTGGACTACGTGAACACCGGCTTTCTGTGTTACCGGCTCTCCGGCCTTTACACGTCTCTTCACCAACGTGACACGTGGTGGATGTGCGGGGTATATCTTTCATGTACCGGAGCCACGACTTCAAGCCACGATTCCAGCCAAGGATGCACTCTCAGGGTAGAAACGCCTGTTCACCGGGGTAACGGCAGCTACGCGGCCTATATCCCGAATTCGGCCCGCTTCTTGATCTACGGTCTACAAGCACACAGACTGTCACTATTGCCTCGAGACATTCAAATCTGTATTTGTTGGTTTTAAACAGTCGCCGGCATGCAGCCTTATCACTCTGATTCTGGATCGCGTATCAGTTCCGTATTTTTTGTTTGTTAATGCTCGATGCCGCGAGACGCACCTTTATCAGTTTCGTTGTAGCGCAAGATGCACCGAGATCTGTCTCGAAGATTCCGGCCACTCGTGTGTCTTTCTACAATGTTCCAGCTTGTGCTTGCAGCAGTTGCGACGTTGTCTAGATTGTTCTGAGCAGCCTTTAAATTGAGCGTTGACAAGTGCGACGGGCATTCTTTGTTCGACGATAGACGAGCACGTTTGTTGCTATCGCCGCCGCCGAGTTGCTTAGTTCTTTTGCGGGCGCAAATCAGCCCAATAAAGAGTTTCTTCAGTGCAATCACCGACTCTTATTTGTGCCATCGACCCTGGTCACCACCACGTGACACTATGAACACACAAGAGATAGCCGCCAATGTCCTGCTTCACCAGCGAGACCCCCCTCGTCTTCATGTTCTTCGCCATGAGGACGCCGAGGACTGGCTGGACCAGTTCGACCGGGTGGCCACCTTTAATGCCTGGAATGCTAATACGAAGATGCGCCATGTCTACTTTGCCCTGGAGGAATCGGCGAGGACCTGGTCCGTCAACCATAAATCTGGCCTGTAAACATGGAACACGTTTGCAGAATGCCTGCAGAATTTCTGCAGGCATTTATTAGCCCATTCCGAAAAGAAAAGGCGGATCTTCTACTGCAGATTCGCATCCAGCATCCAAACGAAAGTGTGATGGTGTACGCGGAGGATATGAATCTTCTGTTCCACCGCCTAGATCCAAACATGTCTGAAGAGAGGAAAGTACGATTATTGATGAGAGGTGTGAAGGAACAGCTCTTCGCCGGCCTGGTTCACAGTCCGCCAGTGACTGTGGATGTTTTTGTAACGAAGGCTACTTCCTGTAATGAATCGAATTACTTAAAATGGTCCTGGGTCCACACTGGGCATGAGGAGATGGAGGCACAGACTCGGGATATAATTTTAAACATATTTATTTCAATCAACTGACTGAGTTTCGCTTACGGCTCACCGTCACTGGGCTGCGTCGCTCCGTTGGCATAGTGCGGTACGAGCTCCGAAGAAGTGCTGGAATGCCGAATGCTGCGACTCGCCGTCACTGGGATGCGTCGCTGCGTAGATGTGGTGCTGCACGGGCCCAGAAGAAGAGCTGGGTGTTCGTCACGGCCAGGTGGTGGAATGTCAAGGGCTGCAGCTGCGTCCTTATTTCCAGAGGCGGGAGGATGAGCAGCCAGGAGTGGAGCCAGGATGACAGGGGCCGAACTTGAACGTTGGCTAGACCCCGGGCCCGCAGGTTGTGGCTCAGCTCCAGTCTTCTACCTTGCCCGTCTTTTGTTAGACCGTCTCGTCCGCTGCTTGTGATCCTCTCTGCCGCTATCCCACTTGCCTCCCTTTTTATCCCTTTCGCTCAATTGTTGTGCCTCCTCTTCACGGGTTGACCGATTTCCGCAGCCGCCGGTTGACTTTGTTAGCTCCCCCGCGGCTTTTGTCCTTTCACCCTTTCACAGGTCCCAAGGGAGCAGTCGGTGGCTGTCCTCATATGGTCAGATTTCGTCCCGTGATACCCAAATATGGACATGTCTAGAATTTGGCCCCTTTACTCCGGCATGGCGTGTTCAGCAGTGTCCATGAGTCACTGACCGGCGTCCGCATTCCTCGTGCACGCGCACGAGCCGTCACATTCCCCCGAGAGAGCGCTTTACATGCGGGCACGGCAGTACCAGCGCACGACTGTGTTGATGCTCTTCACATGGACTGAGGGATCTACCGTGGCATCAGGAGACCCGCTGCGTGAGACCATTCGAGCCATTGTGCGCGGAGAGCTGTGCGAAATTCTTGCCTACAGCCCAGTCGTAAATTCCATCGGTCACCGACGTTGTTCGCGAAGAAGTGGAACAAGCATTGTGTGCCTCACCGCTTCTTGCAGCCACTCCACAGTCACCTACAATGAGTCACGCTACAGTCGAAAGCCGTTTTCTACTGCCTTCAACACCATGCTACGAAGAACCTGTGTCAGCCCTCACCAACTGCCACCTTCTTTGTCGACTTTCGTTCAGCGACCCAGGCGCCGCCGAACTGACATGTGGCGAGCCGCGGGACTGCACGAGCCACGACCAGGCGCAGTCTTTATTTTCTTCGCCGGGCGGCGCATGGCATCCGGGTTCCCGGCGCCGATACGGACTGATGGCCGGCGATGGCACTGGAGCAGGAGGCCAGGCGGCGATGCGAGACTGTTCAGGGCGGTCTCCATGTAAGCTGGCTTAAGGCGGCTTAGGCTGACGGTCGCTGACCAACCATGCGTTTTCGGAGTGCGGTGGAGAACGCGGGAATGTCCTTCGTAGGCCGGTGTTAGTAGAGCTCAGACAGGATCGCCGCGCACAGAAAAGTGGGTCGAAGTGGCCAGGTCGGGGTGCACAAAAATGGTATGGTGGGGAGACGGACGCGGTGGAGTAGGCCGGAGATCTTTAACGCAGTTCAACAGGCGTTGAAGGAATTCTTGGGCCTTGACTGGGAGCTGCTGTGATGTAAAGAAGTCTCTTGGAAGGCGCAGAGCACTACTATACACCAGCTCTACAGCTGAACACTGTAGGTCTTGCCGGATGACGGCCCGTAGAACAAGGAGCACAAGGGATAAGGAGTCGACCCAGGTGGCGCAGATGAGGCGAGCAGCCACGGCGGCCTTTAATTGGCAGTGAAGGCGTTCCACCATGCCGTTGGCACACGGGAGATATGCAGTGATACAGCAATGCTTGGTGCCGAGAATATGATTAAGGGAAGCAAACAGGGAGCACTCAAACTGGCGGCCACGATCGATAGGCATGGTGCCAGAACGACTAAATCGAGATACCCATGAAGGCCTAACGCCTCAGGAGCGAAGAAACAAGACCGCTGTTGATTGGTACAAGAACAAGACGGGCTGCAGAGGCTGCACGAGCCACGACCAGGCGCCGTCATTATTTTCGTCGCAGGGTGGCGCGCGATATGCGGGGTCCCGGGCTGCGTACCTTAAACGTAACAAATAGTAAGCTGAATGTATTTTTTTACGTCCTTAGCGGCCTCTTTCTTATGAATTAAGATAATGTTTGCATTCTTCCATGGTTCCGGTTCCGTCGATAACACCAGGCACTGCGTAAAAAGGATGGCCAGTTTTTCTAACACGCTGTCTCTCCCCCCCCCCCCCCCCCCGTCTTGTAACAAATATATAGTTACCTGATCCTCTCTAGCTGCTTTCCCGCTTTTTAATAGTTTCTAATAGTTTCTTAACTTCAATCTTCGTCACTGGCGGAACGTCTGAGTGCTGTTCTGGACTGCCAATCTCCTTATTATCCTGACTTCTTTGGCTACTATAGAGATCAGTATAGAACTCCCCGGCTAGTTTGACTATCTTGTCCATATTCATGAAGGCACTGACCGCCTTGTTCCTCAGCGCTTACACCTGGTTTTTGGGTGTGTCCAATTTCTCCGTCATCACTTTAAGGCTTCCCCCTTTCTTTACAGCATGCTCAATTATCTCCATGTTATGCTTCCTTATATCGGCCACTTTGCGCTTATGCTTTCCCAGATCTTTGGTATAAAGCCTCAAAAATTTGAAACAGGCGTGTAGTTCGCTATATCCGACGTAGCACGAGTGTTGCGAATGAGATCCGCTTTTTCTATCTCAATGTCTCTTGGAAAGAAGCCAGACGATCTACCTTGAAAATAGATAGGGGCTAGTATGTGTATTGAAAACGTGAAGGGTTTGACCTGGAATCAATTTTCTTCAGTTTTACTATTTGTTATATTTTTATATACGGTCACGATCTTCAAGATCGTTTGTATACGGTCACGATAAATTCATTATACAGTTCCTCTCCACTTAGTTCTATATCATCTTTCATTATGGTCTGTTTAGAGCAGATATTTCCGTGCTTTGACATATATAATCAGATCTTTCCTTTCGTGGTGGTGATCATTTACCATGATCACCACTGCTGTTGCTACGTGTGTAATAATATCGGAGATTATTGTACAGTGCCTAAACAGCTGATTATTATTTGTAAAGAAATTATCCGAATTTATTACTTTCTTTCTTACTGCTATCTCATGGACGGTTTTCCATTGTTACTTCCTTCGCCCATTCCCATTTATAGATGTCATGTTTCGTGTATTTCAAGACCTTTGCACCTTACGATGAATATATTTCACCTTTAGGTGAAACGCACGTTGTGCACGATGTCAGGGTGCCTGAAAATTGGGAACAGTTTTCCATGTTTATTCTCGGCACTAAGGCGCTTCCAAAAAGAGTTCTCTATTTTTCCCGTTTACGCGAGGAGGCGCGCATGACCAGTACATCGTTTCGTTCCTTGATTCTAGCAAACAGTGTTGCAGGACGTGTGAGACGAAATCACTTTAATACCAATACCACATCTTCCACATCTGAGAAAATATCGGTGCACGTGTATCTCGTGTATACGTTTGGAACGCACTGATTCTAGCTATGTAATCTTTGGTGTGCCTAGTGAAGGAAAAACGCAGAAACTGCTTTGCTGCTTCATATGCACATCAACCACACCGCGGGGGAATTGAGTGGAATGTGCGAGGGCCACTATATTATGCGCCACTCACATGGTGTCCCTGGGAGCTCCTGGTGCCGTCGCTGCGGCGTCAGCGGCCGGCTGCGTGGTGGCTGGCTGCTGCGCGTTCTGGTCCGGGGACACCTTATCGGGCGTCATGGTGACAGTGCTGCTGCTGTCGCTTTTGAGAGAAGAAGGAGAGCCCAGTTAGCCGACGCCATATAATATATGTTTAGAGCAATGGATGAACTCGCTCTTTAATGCAGGCCTGATTTCCAGTTTCTCAAAGCGCGGTTGCAACGAGAAATGACTGCACTAAATCTACACAAATTTTAGCACCAGTTAAGGACCTAGTGACTCCGGCAAGCAAGCCACTGGTTCATTTCGGGATGTCGGCTTCTCTGACAAACTTCGGCATTTGGTTCCATCCGTTGGAAATAATTTAGGTTTGCCACCTGAATGTAGGTCGTGCACTTAGCCAGTAAGATTCGATGGTGGCAAAAGCTTTGCGTTGGTGAGATTTCTGCTCCCTCGTAGTCGTAAATCAGTAACCAGGCCACACTGGACGCATCCGCTGTCGCGGTCCCGTCTCATAGAAAACAAAGCAGCATTCGTTTTGTGAAGGAGAGACAGTAATTACAAAAGGAGATTATAGGGAGCGTAAGGCTAGCTATATTTGCAACACAGGTAATGGGGAGCGCCCTCCAGAGTCGAGCCGGACGTGATCCCCTTTGCAGCTGCACTTCAGAGGTCGATGCTGAATATTCGTTGCGACGCATATGCTCTGCCCCTCTCCATCTCACGGGCAGACTGAGGGGACTATTCGCGGCATCGTTTACTAAGCCGGAAAATAGCGATCCTCTGGTGAATATCCCCTTCCACCTTCCCTCACCTCACCTTCCCTTTTCCAGTACTGTAGCCTAGTTTGGTGTACCACAGGAATAACCACTTTATCAAAACTGCATGTATTACAAAAAAGAGCCGTCCGGTATATCGCTGGTGTAACCTATTTCCATCCCACCAAAGAGCTTTTTTCCAAGTATGATATACTTTCGGTGTTCCAGTTATTTGATTACAGACTTATATTGACTTATAAGTCACGTAAAATCAAATAACAGTTGTATAATTTCACTTGCAGACATAAAAGAAAATCCTGGAAGCAGACAAACTCTACATAAAGAAAAATACCTTGTTCCAGTACTTGGCCCATACGCGTATACACAGTCACTGCATTATACTGTACCCAAATTGTTGAATAAGCTACATTTTGCCGGACTTGATCCAGTTTGCGCGTCGAACCACGATGTCAGCCTCTATTGTCGAGGAGAGCTGTCATGAATTTGTATTTTTTTTTTTGCATCTTTGTGTACCATTGTTTTCTCTATCAGCAGTGCTTTCCCACTTCTTTCCTTGTATCTTTGTGATGTATTTTATAACGTTGCTTCGTTTGTACAGAAGGAACAGAATATAGTTTTACCCGTTTTTTATTTGTATAAACGTGTTTAGCTATAAACATGTGAATTGATTTTTTTTCTCCTGTCTGCTGCTCTGCCAACCTTGTAAGGGGGCCAGGACCCCGTCAAGCTGTTTTTACAGCTTTTAGTTCTGGCCCCTCCTTTTCTTGCTAAAAGGAAATAAACTTGAACTTGAAATATACCCACTAAGAGTCACATCTTTCCAGTTTCTCGCCACGCTAGCTCCCCTTGTCACTCTTTCTCACTGCTCATGTCAAGCTACGTCTCTGTGGTATAAGTCCCTTCATAGCCGGCTACACTTTTGGAAAAAGAGAGGTATGCGTGGTAAAAAGAGAGGGAAAAGACAGGCGCATGCTAAAAAACAGAACATTTCAACACTCTTAGAAAACTTGCGGCACAGCAAAATGCTCGAAACTGTGCCGAAATATCTCACATAGTATGCTGGTGGTAAGTCCTCACACAAACTAGGGAGCCTCGCTGCAAACGCCTGCATCGAGGCTCCCTAGCACAAACGAACTTATCGCTTGTCGATCAACACTGCAATATGTAAAGAAAATGAAAGAAGACCTGCGGACTCTGGGACAGTAAAAGCCGGTTAATACGACGTTAACAGGATCGAGAAAAAAAGTAAGAAGAATTTGTATTATGCTAAATTCCTGTATGTAGTCGCGTAAACCCACTTGCATAATGACCCCCCAGTTTCCCACTTTCACCGCTGAGGATTTGGAAAAAAAAAGCTTTAGTCGTTAGTGCATCCCTCCGTTTCGTGCCGTCACCATCGCAACTTGGCAACGCGCAGGATGCTACGCAGCGATAACATTACGCTGTTTATCTTTGACGTTAGCTCTAGCGAGGGGAAGGGGGGGGGGGGGACGCAATCGGCCTTGACAGGTATGCCGGCTGATGCGTGGTCAATAACGCCGCTGCCGCACGCCAGAAGAACGACGCCTCATAAAAGTGAAGCCAGAACTACATATTGGGCCTATTATCGCACGTGATGCCATTTGTGTTTCATAACACTCGTTGCGCGCATGTCAGATTTCCGCGGTCAGCTCTGTAACATGAAGTTCAGGTTCGGGGAGTGCCATGGAATCGTACTCGGATGTGGCTTATAACAAGTGCGAGAACCGTAGCACCCGTTCGACGTCATAGCCTTTCAAGGGCGTCGGCTGAGACCGCCCCGACAGAAATACTTATCTTTATTTCCGAATTAACTGGGTAGAATTAATGAAATTAATGGGTTTTGGGAGAAACAGCAAGCAGCCCCCATGCTCCGCGCCATCATGGTGCCGGCTCAGTCGTTCATGGTTTTACCTTCGTTTTATCTATGTTTAGACGTGCGCAGTCTTGTAATGATGCATTTTTATCACGAGGCTATGTGCGCCAGACCACACAAAGGCGCAGTGGTGCTTAGTTGGAATGATCCGTAGCTATGCAGACTCCCATTCGAAATAACGGGATGGGTTTCCTACATACCTTTACGGTTCTTGGCCGGACCAAAAAGTTTAGTTTGATTTATTCAAAAATTCGAATTATCGATGTTAGAACTGACGAGCTACCCCTGTAATAAGTATTATCTCGAGTTTTTATTCAATATCTTTACCCATCCCATGTATGACGCCTTCAAAACTTCTCAATATCGAGGGACCTAGAATACTGTCATAATCAGCATAACCAATGTTGTCTTTACAGTTTGAGAGTCTTTCATGGAGCAGTGTCCTATGTTTGTTTATGCGTGTCGCTAAGTGCACTTTATTATCATATGATCTTGAGTTAATTCTTTCTGAAAATTGCCCACTTTGGGTGAAAAAAGTAACTGGATAAAGGGAGCACACCAGCTAGCTCTCTACATAAGGCGGGGCTTGTATTTATAAACAAAGCTGTTATAACAAGGAATGGCTCGGTACATATTTATTTGTTGTTGACAATTGACCCCATCTACCTTGTCTATTGTTCTGCTTGTATTATATAATCCGTTGTTTTGTTTTAACTCTGCTTGTACCACCCTGCTAATATCAAAGCGGGGCGATTGCAGTATCTATAAATAAATATCCTTAATAACAAATAATAACAAATATCCTTAGTTGTGTTTTTTGAAAGTGTTCCGAAAGAATTTTTTTTGATCCCGATGCCAATTTCAAGAAAACACGACACATGTTGCTTATGCGTAACGTTGCGTTGAAAAAATCTCTTCACAGAGTAATTAGAAATTTCTTTCAAAAGCCAGAATTGAGCATCGCATACCGCTTGTAATCACATGAAATGAGGAGGTTTTTATTCATTTTGTTATTATCGCTGATGACTGCGTCTAACATACTGGGTTTATTCAATATTGCTGAAAGAATGGTTTAACCCGTTTGTAAACATTGAGGATTCTCCAGAGGACCAGCTCAGATTTACTGACAATAGCCTCCGTTTTTATAATTATGAGTACATGAATAACGTATAGTGCTAAAGAAAAACATATTTTTCACACCCCACTAGGTGTTCTATGTTTTATCAACCAAGCAGCAGTGGGTGATGTCGGCGTTACCTGCCAAGGAAATATCGTTAGGGAACAATATCTCTTCCTTCCCGTGTGCACTTGCGATTGATACAAGCCAATAAAATTCAACACGTTGCACAAGAAGCCTTCCTTGAAAAGTTGTCACAGATGTACGTTTGATCTCTGCTTCTTAATATGTTCTCTTTTCGCAACCTCATTGTGTAGGGCATAGTAATATGGCTAAAAAATTGCTATTTCAGCTACAAAGAATATGAAATATATTTCCTAGACCTTCTGTACAAACAGCTTTTATACACACGCACGGAAAAGCACGGGCACGGCGGTTTGCAATGTATTGCAGGACTATGGAGGGAATTCGGATAGAGCGTGCTTCATTACTAGTGAAGAATTATCTGCACCACCTGCCTTACTGAACGTGGAACAACAGCAGAAACCTAGTCAATAGTGTCTTCAGGTGGTTGCGCTTGGAAGAGTATTACTTTAGCAATGCAATGAACTTTCGGCAGGAAGGAGAACTGTAACTCTAAGCGCTGTGATGGCGAGGCTTCGCCGCAATTGAACGACAGGACTGAGGCTTGGCACCTTTCGTCGCTAATGCAGAGGTTAGCAGAAGCATGGCAGCGTTTTAAGAATGGCGCGCCAATCATTCTACCAAATATCATTGGCAGTGTATAGGGCTCACCTCGAGTACGACTCGACCTCAGAGCCATCGTAGGTCCAGTTGATCATGCGAAGAAAGTACTTGGAGAGGAAGTGGGACACCGTTCCCAAGGCAAGAAACATCCATAGGCAGAAGCCTAGAGCTGTCCAGAAGGCGTTCTGCATGCAGTGGAATGAGCACTCGATACGCAAGCCGGAAGGGCGTTCCCCCTTCGCCGAAAACAGTCTTGCGTATGGGTTGTTTATCGTTCGAACATCGGAACTCGTATACACTGCTTACATAAAATCCGTACTGTCTTGATTTCATTAGAAAACTGGAGATGCTGGTAAATATGGGCCAGAGAAGGGGTAAGCAGAGAACGTGATGGTTAGATGGGATCCTTGAGGCATTGAAGCTGAATCTGTGTAAGATACATAAGGAGTGGGCTAATCTTTATTAATGCGAAAACATTACTTCGCTACGTTCATAGATTTCTGTCCGAAAGCCATGTCCGCAAAATCGTGTCTGCAGCAGTTGTAACTGAGAAGTAGGAGACGTTAATGCTTGGTGTCAATCGATAGAGGGTGACGTAATATTATGGCCGAAAAATTAATTAGGCCAATAAACTAGGTATATAATCACAGGCAGAAATCTAAAAGTAAAGGCAAAAATGATCTCATTAGCCAATAGCTTGGCGCCACAATTGAGTGTATCAAATACTAAGATAGTTGATTAAGTAAATCAATTAGAGTGACGTCAAGATATATCAGATACTAAACAGTTGATTAAATCAGTCAGTTAAGGTGACGTTAAGGATGTGACGTCACGCAACCTGAAGTAGAGCCGAAAAATGGCATAGAAAGGGATTGGCGCGCAATTTGAAAGTACCAAAGATTAAAATGGGTAAACAAGAAGTGAAATAAGTTGACGTCAAGGATGTGACGTCAAGAAACCGAAAGTAGAGCCGAAAAAGGGCATAGGAAGGGACTGGTGCGCAATTTGAAAGTACCAAATACTAAAATGGGTAAAAAAGGAGTGAATTAAGCAACTAGAAGCAACCAGGAGCAGCCAACAGCAGCATCCGTGGATTCGCATTACTCCAATGCAGATTCTACAGCGGTCTTTTCAGAACGGGTGGTATATTTACCCTGTCATGTTGCAGAGGCGTGTCCTGTTAGTTGTAAATCATCAATGTAATATATTTGTTTGTTTTATTATTATTTTTGCTCCGTTTTGAATGCCTCTCTTGCTTATACTTCTCCTTTCTGCACTTTATCTCATCGTGTCTCCTGTGCTGCATTTCACGAATTATCCGTGCTGAGTCGTGCCACCAAATACACGTTTGATTGCATTAGTCAGTTTACTCGTGGTTGCTTACCTTGCGTTTATTTTTTATTTTGATGCGCGGCTAATAAATTAGTTTTTGTCGCTTTTTATTACTTTGACCACAGGTGCGTGCTTAACGGCCCACTTGAGTATGCTGTTTCAGCGAAGTAGCAACGTGAGGCAGGGATGGATGGGAGCAAAACTGCGTCTCTGCAGGGATGCTTGTCAACTAGAATGCGTATACGTACCATCGCGTTGCACACAATCAAGTGGGAGGGGCAGAACCCTCCAGACAGCATATAAAAAGCTCTTGCAGTTGACCGAGTGGGTCGACTGGATTTTTGTGAAGTAAGAACTGGCCTGATCAAAAGAAAACGATGTGTGTAACTGGCGTAGCCACGGCATCTCTCATATGCGCCATAAAAGGACGCCTTCATTGGGACAGCGTCAATATACGCCTAAGCAAGCTGACTGATATAATGAAGCCCAATGTGCCGACCAGCTACGACGTACTCCTTCTGCATTAATGTGAACATCGCTACTGACGGCTGTTGCCACATCTCAATGGCTCCAATGAAACTTAAAATGTCGCTTTACTCTGGCAATGTGGAGCGGCTCTGCTACTGGAACCAAATCGCCAGCCTAGGTCAGTATTAGGTCCAGAAAGCGACGAAATATTCCTGGCAATAAAGTACCAGGCTAACCCAGTTTCAGCATGGACGCACTGCGGAGGAAAAATGAATGATGGCTTAGCTCTGCTATGCCTGGATATACGTAGCGAAAAGCAGTGAGTACCTCGGGATCAGAAGACGTCTTTTGCGCCGTTCGCCAGCAGCTAAACTCTCATTGGCTTCCCCGTCGAGCGTGTCCAAGTTCACCAGCGTTCTATAATTCGTTTACAAGAAAAGAAAGGCGCAGCATGTCAAGAAGCGCCGCCCGGCGGCGTTGGAGCGCACTCGTTCCTGCTTGGTCCTCATAGCTGAAGGCAGATGGGGGACGTCACATTAATGACGTCAGCCTAATTGAGTGACTGAACTATTTTAAGTCCTTGGTACTTTCAAATTGCGCTCCAATCGCAGTATCTGTCACTCGCGGAATCCCGCTATGAACGTCACGGTAGACAAGCGGAGGAGGAGGAAGAACATTTATTTCCGCCGAATATGGTGCAGCAGCCACCTACGTGTCCGCACGCAGGCGTCCGGGGAGGCAGTCTGTCACACCGCGGCCAGAGGACAACCGGCCTCGTCTAGGAGAAGAGGTCTTCAGCCTCGGCCGCCAGGCGGACGGCGAATCGCTGTGTTTTTTCGTCGGAGCTTCTTAGCGTGGTCTCCCATTCATCGCTAGTTTTAATCGCGTTGCGCCCTGGGGCACGAACGCATCTCCATATTATATGATCTAATGTTGCCACGTGGCCGCAAAATTTACAAATTTCGGTTTCTGCACCGTCCCTCTTCCGCCCTCTGGCACCCGTCCAACTCCTCCACAGGGGCGAAAAGAAATTTCGAGCTTGGAGTCTTCTCCAGTCGTACGATTCCTTTTTACTCAGGGATCTAACCGGTGGCGGATATATCCTCCGGTCTTTCTTCAAGTTGTCGGTTACATCCCTAAAGGTACCTATACATTCTTTGGTTTTAGATGTTGTGGAGGCGTCCGCAGCACCCCGAGGTAGCGAGGAGCGGGCGAGCATGTGGGCAGCCTCGTTGCCGGCGAGACCAGCGTGTGCTGGGGTCCAGATTATGGTCACGCTTTCGGCGAGAGACGACTCGTTCAGAAGTTTTGCAGCACGATTGCTGACTCTACCCTTGCTAAAATTTCTAACCGCCGCTTTGCTATCGCTGATGACGTGTTTCACGCCTGGTCGTGCAATGAGCGTTCCACGACTCGGGTAGTGCAGCGGTAAAGCGCTCGTCAGGGGATCCTAGGAATGAAGTTCGACTCCCGGATGTAGGCTTTTTTTTTATTGAGGAGGAGTCGCACAACTCTTAAGCGTTGCTAGGCAACGCTCGTTAAGCAACTTGTAGGCGCGTGACGTCAATCGGTTTCGCGCATGCGCAGAATATAGCCTCTGCAGCATATGGCCCACGCGAAGCTTGGCTCCGACCCCCTTAGTGAGGTTTTTCGCTTCAAAAGAGAGGGCTACATAGGCGTTGTGAAATGTGATACCGGCTGCAGTTACAGCTTTCTCCGCTTAATATAGTGCCATTGTTAGACCTCAGCAGAAAATAATTGCTTGTTCCTCGCTTGTTGCCACAGCAACTGTGACGCTAGTGCTAGGATAGAATCTAACCATGTGTCGTACGATGCTCGAACGCAGGCCACGTATCAGAAACATACGCAACTTCAAACTCCCACACAGGTCATATAAGACCATCGTAGTGAAGTTAAAGACAAACGCGTGCAGTGAGGACGCGCAACATTGTGCCAGACACAGTCTCTCAGTGCTCAACTGGCAAGCAAAATCATACCAAACCATGTCAAATAGTGCTTTTGCGCTTCTTGATGGGTCGGCTATTTTTTATCAATCTTTTGGATGTTGAGGTTTGAGATAGCCGATAGTGGGCTGACCTATGTGGTTTTCTTGCTAGACTTCACACTAGCGTTGCGGCACTTGTATTTTTTTTTTTGGGGGGGGGGGGAGGGGTTCACAGCCCTGTGACCTCCAAAAACGATGCTACCGAGCAAGATATCAAGTAGAAACTTTCACCTACAAGCCATTAACACCATGCGAAGAAAGTAGTAGCGGATATGCCAGTACTCGTGTGCATCACAGCTGGGGTGCATGATATACATCATCGTAGGGGACCCAGGGTGCCGCCAAGGGTAGCGGGGACTTGTCTGCCCCGTGGCAAGTGACTTAGCCAAAAGAAGCTAACGAGGTACGCAAAGAGCAGAATACGTGTCTCAAAACTGAAAATGTCAACGGGCTACATGAATTTCGGTTCCACAAGAGACTGTTCTTGATTTCATTGGGTTTTTTTCTCTCACATAATTTAATAAGAACTAGACTGCAGAGCCCGAAAAACTATATAATCATTGTATGTATGCAGTGTCGAGTTCCTGTAATTCTTGAATGCACTGCTAGTCCCTAAAATATAAAGCTGCGAAGTATATCAGTTGCATTAGGTAAAAAAAAAAAAACGATAATTTAACTACCAGTGCCTTGGACTAAATCTTCTACTCAACGTACAGTTTATCTGTGAAGGCACATAGTTAAATATTTTCCAGCTTTTTAACCATAAATGTGTAAAAGGTAGAGAAAAATCAGATGGACGCTCAAGGTTCGCCTTACGAATAGATTCGAGGCGCCTTTAACCTCGCCTATTATTTTCGGGAATATTTTTATATATTTTTAACAAATATTGGTAGCTTGGTTTAAAGAAACGAAAAGGAATGGCGGGTAGTGTTTTTTATGTAGGTGAAACACTAAGCCGTCCGTGTGCTGTGCGATTTCAGTGCAGGCTAACGATTCCCAATGGCTGAAATAAATACGGTACCCTCCAGTACCACACCGTTTTCTTTATTTCTTGTTTCACCTGGCCGCTTTCCTCTCTTCCCTACTAGCTCGGTTCTGGATTCCCCGGAGAAGTGTGAAGTCAGGTGGCGGATGGGTACCTGCTCCCGGTCCTACGGGGCTAGGAATCATGAGCCTCCCGTTTGCCGCCGGCGTTTTTAATTGTTGTTCGTGCCGTCATTGCACCCACCGCAGGTTTGGTGGCGGACGGTGGCTGTTGGGACGCTCGTGTTTATCTGTCCGCCTCCCTCCTCTCTTTGTTCTTTCATTTCTGCTTTGTCCGCATGAGACAGCCGTGGCGGCCCAGCTATGGAGTTTGTTAGCACATGCGCATTTTCTGTGCTTCTGCACGAATACGACTCGTATGAATGGCGCGTGCAGTTTTCTCATATTCTATGAATACGGTGTACTTTGAAGAGCTAGTCACTGGTAGAGAGATCTGCAGCACTGGTGGTTATAGTAGGATCTTCTAGGTTGCTGTAGGATGAAGAATAGTGTAAGGGCCAAGGGTGTGCGTGTCACCACTTTGAGACGCCTCTCAAAATGAGTAAGCAGGCGTACAGCAGCTCATGGTGCGTCTGTTTAGCCAATTGTCAAGTCAGTAGGATAGACATGATTGAAACCGCGAGCAGGACGCCTTCCAGTATTATTATCGAACCCAGAATTTCTTAAAATAGGGGAGTCCTGAGGTTATCTGGGAGGAGGTACGGATGAATAATGATATACACCGTATACATACGCCACCTCGTCGAGTGCGGCCAGTCCGCTAGCGTATTGTCGGACGAATCTACCAGGTGGCGTGAGAGAACTCGCAATGTTTTCGCATTACTGCACCTAAGACTTAAGCCCACCCTTGAAATACTTCTCCTAGAAAGACGCGCCTTTCGCGGGTCTGTATTTTGCAGTATGAAATCTCCCAGGGAAACAAGAGTATTGGCGCTCTGTGGGCGTACAGATGGAATGATAGGAACAGCCTTGCACACTGTTTGAAGCACAACCTAAATCTGATGCCTTTGGTGAGAGGTTTGAGCAAGGTATATAATTGTAAGCGCATTTGGCTGAGTGCTAATGCGCGGACAAGCTGTCTGGCTTCAACGTCACGTAGCCCGCCATGCTTATTGACAATAGGGCGGACTAGGTGCGTGAGCTGGTAGCAAACATTTATGGTTATAGACACGTAGGCCTGATCAATTGACTCATCGATGTGAAGTCCAACGATCCAGCAGGGCGATACGCGTGAGGTGGGTTGACCCGCAATTGTGCGAATAATTATATCGCTAATTTGGCATTGATAGCGACAGAGTGCAATGAGTACCAATTCAGACTGTTTAGGTGCGGGAGTGGGCCTGATGTAATAAAGATAACTAATGACTGTATTGATATTTTGCTGCAAGGCCTCCCCTACTATCCCGCGAGACCCAGCGGTGCACCGAAGAGTAAGGTAGTTTGTACAGAACGTACTATCGTGCGCAAAAGTGGAGAGACCAGGGCTTCGACGACCGGAGTGGCTGCGGGGGCACACCACAGCGCGGCTATCTCGCTCTGCTCGCTTGGTGCGAGAGTGCCCACCATGACGCACAACGTTTCCCTCGCTCTCAGGTTGGTGGTTATCATGACTGAGAAACTCCCAGTGAGGCGTTCGACTAATCTGTTTTTGACGAGTGAGCCAAAGGCAGCGGCTTTGCATAGTGTTCAGAAATAGCGCAGTCTTACATTAGTGTATGGAGTGGGTAGTAACGCTGAGTCGACTCAATTTACTCTGCAAAGAAAAAGGCAAATTTAATTATAATGGCGCCGACGTTTCGTATTTTCTCCCTACAGAAGGAATTGGGGTGTGATTGTATCTTGGCTAGCTAACTCGACGGCACAATAATTTCGCCATTAAATTCAACTAATACCCGAGTCCAATCGGCGATTCGGAACAAGCTTTTTTGTTCCATGAACCAGAAAGCGCATTTGAGATTATGATTTGTATTAATGTGCTCATTCCTGAATGGATGAGCCTTGTGCTGTATCATTCGGTCGCTGTCATGAGTTCCTCCAGAGCAGAGGCACGGGAGAGTTTCGAGCCCACACTAGATGTGAACTGTTTGTCGGCGCCATAAAACGGGATGTGCCTGAATGCACAATCCACCCGGCCTAAAATTGCTAGCCTGTTCACCGACACGTTTCCGTAAGACGCATAGTTTTGTACACGAAATATGCAAAAAATGCTCTCTGTTTTTTTCTGGGCACGCTGGTAGGGGCTCGAAGCGAGTTAGAGCATGCGAACTGTTTTATCAATTGATGTGCAGCGTGAGCCGCTATCGCAGTGAAGCTGATCTTCTATCGGAAATTAAAGCAAAATTAAAGCTAAGCGAATGCAGAGTGCCGTGCCCTCGGCTGGCAAGCAACATGTCTAAGCCTCCGCTACTGCTTTTGCAGATTTTGCCGTGCAGTTTTACCGCTACAACAACTAGCAACGGTCATCGACTGGCCTTCTTCCGGATGCCTCGTGGCAATGATAGTGTGCAATGCCTGATCTTCGACTACCGTAAGTCATCTGTGACGTCGTCACTCGACGCCGTACTAAAGGAGCCTCGCAGCGACCACTGCTTCAGAGGGCATGGCATTTGGCTGGCAAGCAACATGTCTAAGCCTTCACTACTGCTTTTGCAGGCAAGTGTTCCGAGCAATACGATTGCTTATTGTAGTGACCACCGCTTCTTGAGGTTCTTGCCGTGCCCTCGAAACTGTGAAAGTTTGTATGACTGCTGGTCAATGCTTCTTTTATTGCTTATGTTGGGAGACGTTGAACAGAATCCCAGGCCAAAAGTAAATGAGAAGTTGGATGAAATTCTTGAGAACCAAGTTGCGTTCGCACTTAAGATGGATGACATCAAAGTGAAATTGCTGAAGTGAGAGCAAAAAACGACAACGTACAGGGCCGTTTGATGCATTTTATGCGATGAATAGCAGGATTTGTAAGTTAGAAGAAATAGTCGAACAGCAGGCTGCAAAGCTTGTTGATGATGAGAACTGAAGCAGACGTAACAATTTACGAATATTTGGCGTCACTGAAAATGAGACAGACACTGAAACGGAAACAGAATCAAAACTGAAGGAAGTTGTTGTGAGGAATATATTTCGGAAAACTGTGGGCGTGCAGGGTGACACAGTGGAGCGAATTTATCGCCTTGGTAAAGCCCAACCACAGAAATGTAGACCGGTTGTGGTTTCTGGATTGTGGGGTTTAACGTCCCAAAGCGACTCAGGCTATGAGAGACGCCGTACTGGAGGACTCCGAAAATTTCGACCACCTGGGCTTCTTTAACGTGCACTGACATCGCACAGCACACGGGCGCCTTGCTTTTCGCCACCATCGAAAAGCGGCCGCTGAGGCCGGGATTCAACCCCGCGTCCTTGGGCGCAGTAGTCGAACGCCGTAACCACTGCGCCACCCCGGCGGGATGAAATGCAGATCAGTTATTCTTAAATTTTATGATTCCAGAGAAAAAGAGAGTCTGCAGACAAAAGGCGCAAAGCTGAAAGGAACTGCTTGGCGTATTAGTGCTGATTATGCTAAAGAAACTGTAGAAGTACGCCGAAAACTATGGGAAAGTGCGGTCGCAGACAGGGCTAAGAAGGGAAAGGTCTTTCTTGATTATAATAAACTTCGCGTAAACAACGAAACCTAGGTCTGGGACCACAGACGAAACGAACGCTGTCTTATGTCTACAGGCCACGGAGATAAGACTGGTAATTCCAGACAGCATCAGACAGATGAACCAGGTAGCCCAGCTGATCTCGATTCCTCAATCAAAAGTGTGACGTTCGACACGCATCGCAGATATAGCTACGCCTTTTAAGTTTGAATGCGCGAAGCATTGTAAATGAGACTACAGAATTAGAATTCTTGCTCCTTTCGCAAAGCCCGCATGTTGTAACAATAACAGAAACCTGGTTGAATAACAGTATATCTTATGACTGCATTGCTCCTCCGGGCTATATGTTGTTTAGAAAAGACTGGGACACACGTGGTGGGGGCATTTGTATAATAGTAAAAACTCTATCTGCTGTAATGGTGGATTGCAATGTTGCTGATGAAGTTTGGTGCAAGACAGTTTTATAACGTTACTTACATTATCGTGGCTGTGTACCGTGCACCCTCTGCTTCGCCTGAGTTCCTGGATGTACTGCACACTCTTTTTATGTGAAAATGTCAAAACGAGCACGAGACTAATAATGACCGGCGATTTTAACCTACCACACATAAATTAACAACGCCTATGTTCTGTTGGTCCTGATTCATCTAACGGAGAGAAACTATTAGAAATTATGTTTTCGTATAACCTGAAACGAATTGTGCCAGAGGATACTAGAATAACGCCCAATTCGCGGTCATTGTCGGACTTGGTGTTCCTGTCAAATAATATAGAAGAGCACACTGTTAACGTTGAAGATGGCGTCTCTGACCCCAAGATGATTGTTGTTGCCATACCACTTAAAACCAGTGAGTGCTCAAGGCTTTATATCCCTGTACGAGTTAGGGATTATGGATGTCCGGACGTCACCTTCATTCTTGAATACCTGGAATCTGCCTTTGATGATTTTGAAATTGAGTATGACTCGAAAACAGTAGAAGAGCTGTGGTAGCATTTTAAGATCGTTACACTGCGTTGACAGGTATATTCCAACTCGTGTTAAAGCACCGAAGCCCCCTGGATCACCACGGACATAATTCATATGAAACGAAAAATAAAAAGACTATGTAAAAAGAAATATAAACGTATTCAATATTTGCGACTTCGTGCTGAGCTGAAGCAAGCGTTGAAAGCAGCTAAACAAACGTTCTTCGATGAAACGCTTAGCCGCTTCCTCAAAACGTCACCGCAAAAGTTCTAGCGATACTTTAGTGGTAGAAAGGAGAGAATACAGGAAATTAAGCACGGAAATCAGGTGGTGATAATAAAGGAGCACATAGTAGATGACTTTATTCCCTTTTTCCAGTCCGTAATCAGCGCAACCAAAGATGACATAGACCTTAGTTCAGAATGCTTATTGTCTAGCCAAATGGATGATGTTATATTTACGCAGGAGGGCGTATTTCAGCAGCTCCTCGATTTGGATGCTAGAAATTACCAGAAAACATACCAGCCCAGTTTCTTCGAATATATTCCGAGTGGGCGTCGCGATACCTTAAACTTGTTTTTCAAAAATCCTTAACATACCGATTGTGTGCCACAAGATTGGCGCAATGCAGTAGTAATTCCGGTGTTTAAAGGGGGCAATAGAACACTTGTAAATAACTACCGCCCAATATCGTTCACATCGATTTCTTGTAAACGTATGGAACAAATTATAGCCAAGCACATCTTTCATCACCTGAAAACAAGCTGTGTACCTTATCCTCATTAACACGGAATTAGAGCAGGTCTTTCAACCACTACACAACTCGTAGAGGCAATTCACTATTTGACAATGACGATTGATGCAGAGCAGCAGATTGAGGTAATCGCTGTAGATTTTGCGAAAGCGTTTGATAACGTGTCGCACAATAAATTATTTTTAAACTTGAATGAGCTGGAATTAATACGAATATTGCAAAATGGATTGAAGCATACTTAAAGAATCGTAATCAGGTTGTCAAAATAACTGGTAATGTGTGCGGTTCACTATCGGTGCTTTAAGGAGTTCCGCAAGGTTCTGCTCTGGAACAGTTGTTATTTGTGGTGTATATTAATGATATCTCTGCTTCCATAGAACCAAATGTACGACTAAAGCTATTCGCTGATGACTGTTTAATTTATTCTACATTTAGAAACACTGACGACTAGCTTAGAATTAACAACTCTTTAAGGCTTTGAGCGAATGGTGCAAAAATGGAACATGCAAATAAATTATTCGAAATCAACATACACCCACATTACAACAAAGATGTCTGTTCTTTCGTTTCCAAACTTCATTGGTGACAAGTGTATGGTAAATGTAACTCAGTTCAAGTATCTACGAATGACAATAAATCAAAAGTTAAATTGGGGCACACTTATAGAAGACGTATGTTCTAAAGCATACCAGATGTTATAATTCCTAAGAAAAACATTGCAGCATGCTACACGGGTTTGTAAGACTAATTGCATATAAAGCTTTTGTGAGGCCAATCCTTGAGTAGGCGTCAGTAGTATGGAAGAAGCAGGGCGAACACCAAGGCCGCCTTTGACTATCTTTAATCCCCGGCTGTCCACACGATTCTCAATATGCAAACATGGGCTCAATTTCTACCGCCCGCTCCCTCTTTCAATACTCGTCTACCTCCTTCTGGTCGTTTTGTTTGCAGATTCCTGCCTTAATTTGCAACAAGTAGTATGGAGTCCTAATCAATATATTTAGAGAAATAATTAGAAAGAGTTCAGAGGTACGCAGTAAGCTTTATTTGTGGCCGATATCGAAGGATATAGTTTGTTACAGATATGCTCGCTTCCTGTAACCTTGATTTATCAAAAAACACGTAGACAATAAAAAAAATCGGCTGAAGCTATTATTCTAGATGCTTCAAGGACAGATAAATATTGATACGGAAACATACATACAAGCATCAAGCAGACGGAGTTCTAGAACAAATCGTAGTCGGATAATTCAGCCGTACTATACGCCCGTAGTGAATATCAGAAATTCTTTCTTCCCTCATGTAATTGAAATATGGAATGACTTGCCAATGAGTGTTGTGCAACTGAGTGACCTGCATGAATTCGAACGATCTCTGGATAACCATCTGCTTGAAAGTGCCATTTTGATGCTTGACTGAATGTACAGTTTGATGCTGACGTAGTCAGTGCTGTGCATAATGCTGTTTTTCTATGACGTTTTTATACCCTCTCTGTAAGAACCCTCGTATGAGGGTTGACAGTATTGTTAAACAAATAAAATGAATTAAAATAAATTCCTAGATTTTCAGTGACAACCACGCCACATATATGCGATAGCGTTATTTTTTAAAGCATGCAAGATGATTGTGTTACTGTGTATGTAATGAAATGACAGCGATAATATTGTTTGTTTCTGAATCGTTTAGTGTGTCATGGAAATTTCTTTTTTTGAGTGACATAGCCCACATTGCATATCCTGTCAGTGTCTACGTTTCTTTCAGGTGAAGAGTTCGAGCTGAATGTGATCATGACAGGCTTTTACCATGAGAAGTGTAGATTTTCATGCCTTCTCTCAGAAGTATGCTCGTGATTTTACGAGGCTGTCATGCTTCAAAGGTGTGTGTGTGTGCGGGGGGGTGGGGCGGGGGGGTATTCAGACGGTGCCGCTGCTGGCGCTGGTGGACAATATTTTGAGACCTGGGGTAAATAGTATCGTTTTAAAATAAACCATTATTCTTCCAGGGGAGGCAATGACGAAGCGTTGGTGCACCTAAAACTAAAATATATTTTGCCGCTGCGGAGTCAAATAAGTGGATGCAGCGCTGTCGTACGCCTTCTTCCCTAATGCGGGACAGCGCTATTCCTGAACACAATGCGATTGCGCTCCCTTTGACTTGACCGTCAGCAGCAGAGTAGCAGACCGACGCGCTAGAAGGTTGCCAGTCACGATAAGCGCCAGCTCGGGAGCGAGGGAAACTGTGCGTAACGCCGGGCGTTCGCAGCGAGCGAGCAGCTCCAGATAGGAGCGCCGCGGTGCGTCCCCGCTGCCGCTCCTGCCGCCGAAGTCGTGGACGCTCCCCTTTTGGGCACGATAGTAAGTTTTAGGTTTTGAATATATACTATAATAGTAGATGGAGCGGTATGTTCTGAGGTTTAAAAAAGTATGGGATAGGATAGCGTCCTGTGGACTGCTACGCCTGAGGGGAAATAGGAGAAAATCTGGTAGGCAGCATTTCGCTTTGTAGTCACGCAGATGTGCAGTGATATAGGCGAACAAGGACCGCAGGCCGTAGAAGCAACAATGTTTAAGAGACCATTGCGAGCAAAGATATAAAGGGCCTTATGCACATCAAGGACGGCTATGGACGGCTATGTCTTGGGTATAGGATGAGGGAGAAAGATGAAATTCGTATCTGAGAAGAAACAAATGGTCCCCTGTGGACATACCTTATCAGAAGCCAATTATAGATGAGGATAAATACTAGGACAAAGATGTGCCTCCACCCGATTGAGTGTAATCCGTTTCATGAGCTTTCCTAGGAAAGAAGTTTTGAAGCGCGGTCTTTTTTCCTGTCTGTGCCATGCGCCCAATTGCGTGTCTTCACACACTCACCAATATCCCAAGCAAACTGAGTGAAAAGATGGAGGGTTCTTACCACATTCCGTATGATTCCCCTGCAGAGAAGACCGAGCGCACGCTGGTAGCCCTTGTAAGCGGCGAAGCAGGATGGATTCCCCTGCAAGGCGCAATACGGATTTTGTGCCGTAAAATTGTGGCTGCTTTATCTTTAGTAAAGTCAGGTGCCTAAAGTCATAAAATGATGAGAAATAAATAACACTTCACGACATGAGCAAAGCCGCATCAGTCGATCTTGCTGATTTTGAAGCACGAAGCGAAAACATTTACGTGATTCCTAGAGAGTAATCTGGTGCGCTAACGTGACGCAAACAAACGTGGCCTGAAAAAGATTATACATCAGCGACTAGACTAGCGCAAAATTATGGGGGACTCTTAAGCTCCGCCTTTAAGGGTATGACAAGAAAGCGAAGGCTACACCCCACGCGCTTTAATAAAGCAGCATTAACGTTTCTGCGTGTCCTTGGAGGAACGCGAATGCAGTGGTCCTGGCAGGCTGATTCAGATATCACCCTGCCATATGAAAGGAGAGGCTCGAGTTGGCAGCTCCTGCCAAACGTAAGTCAGGCAACGCAACTTCCAGCCAGTGAGCGGCCATGACAGCTACCAGATACCGCCTGTCAGCGCCACGTTCGAGATTTTCGCTCACAACGCCAAAACTAACGTCACTACATTTCAATCGTCTAGGTTCATTTTAACTCATACAGCTGGAGCAAGTCCCTATCATTCCTCCCAGAAGTGGAGATCTCGAGTCTCTCGTGGAGGCGTTCCAGGGATTGGGAGATTTTATTGCGAAAGCAATACAACTCTAGGTTTCCAGCCTTCAGCGTGGCGCGGCAGCATCCACGTGACGCTGTGACGTCACACCCCCCGTGAAACTAGGGTGAGAGATGGGCTACCAACTCAAGCGGTCAGCGTAGAGCGGTCGCAGCCGCGGCGCAGCGCGTGACGTCACAAACCATGTGACACAAAAGCGAGCGATGGGCTGGCAGGAGCTACCAACTTGAGTCTCTCGTTTCACATGGGACGGTTATGTCAGAATCAGCCTGCTAGGACCCTGACATTCACATTACCCCTATAGGCCACTAAGGCACGTTCATACGGCTTGGTTAAAGCGGAGCTTTATATGTGGGCCGAGGAAGAAGAAAAAGAGAAGAAGAAAGCTCGGTCACCCGCAGCTAATGCTCTCGCTCAATTTTTGGTTCAGCAGCGTTGAACCCTTGTAATGTTTCTTGAATTTCTACCTGTTAATTACTGCTACGCGCTGTCGTAGCATATCAGAAACGTTTGCGATTACGCGTGCAGGAATAAGCCATTTAAAATTCTTTTTTTCCACGACAGGATTGCGAATGGAAGGCTTTATCCGCCGACACTGTTGATTTCCCAATGGTATCGTCATTTCTCTACCCCTTTAGCATAAACCCTAATTTACATCTTTATCTCCACGCCAAATCATCTTCACAATTTAAACATTATTGTACGTTTTTGTTCTTAATTATTCTTCTGTGTCTGGAACCTTGTTTGCTGATTTTTTGTTAGTTTTAAATATCCGCATGTCCATAAGGCCTGATAACAGGCTGGGAGCACCTGTAACGTAATTAACAGATATTCAGATAGCACTGTGGAATGAACACTGAAGAAATGGGAAAGGCTGAGCTTTGTGGCGGTGGATCACGTTTGTTCTCATTATCATTATCATATAAATGCACTGTAATTATCATCGCTACTGTAACCATTTTTATTAATACTAATTGTATCGTCATTCTCATCGCTACTATGATCCTCATTCTAGACAAGCAGAAGTATTTGTGGGCGTCAGACGCACCAGAAAATGCCTCCGAATTTATTCATCTTTGCTTGTTTGCAGGTTCCGCTCATTGCTTGTGCTGGAGTGCACATAACAGCGGATCATGCCGAGGCCCACATGCCTCAACAGACACCTACAGATCAGCGTTATCTTCACCTGACGACAGTGGCGGCTATCCGAGCAGGCGATGACGAATTTTGCCACAGAGGTTTGCCTGCGCGGCAAGCCCCAGAACATGCCTCTGAATTTGTTCGTCTTTGCTTGTCTGTAGGTGAGAAGGGATTACTCTTCTTTCCGAAGCAATCAGTTGTCAATTGCTGTCATGCCGTGCCACCCCCTCCCTCCCCCCGCACACACACACTGTTATTGCTATTGAGTGATTGTTGGTCTGTGTTTTTCGAAACTTGCTATTAGCGGTGATATTGAGACAAACCCAGGCCTTCCCACCCTTGATGAGAAACTTGATCAGATTCTATAAACACT
Source organism: Amblyomma maculatum (assembly GCF_055883805.1). Classification (NCBI taxonomy): domain Eukaryota; kingdom Metazoa; phylum Arthropoda; class Arachnida; order Ixodida; family Ixodidae; genus Amblyomma; species Amblyomma maculatum. The sequence goes on along the minus strand of NC_139351.1, from coordinate 36,056,070 downwards.
GAAAGAGCGCACAAAAGCACCCAGTGATATTAAACGCGACCAAAGGGCTACCAAGAAAGAAGTTCAAGAGAATGGAAACGCTATCCGGCAAATTGATGAGCGCCTTACTAAACTAGAATCATGCTTATCCAAGTTTTTTGAAACAGAAACCGAGGACACTAATTGGACAAACAAAATTGCTATACTTTCAGCAAAGGTGGACAATTTGGAAAACGGCAACGGCGTAACGATCTAATAATCATCTTCGGATCACCTGAAAAGGAAGAAGAGACATACAATGACCTTTCGGAAAAGGTACAGCAGAAACTTTTCTCTTATCGGCGTAAGTCCGAACAGAATAGAGCGCATGCACCGTCTTGGAAGAAAAAGGACAGAGAATAATCGTCCAGTATTCTTTAGATTATACGATTTTAAGGCAAAAATTGTTATCTTACAACCTCTCAAAGTTAAAAGGTAAAATGATTTCAGTCAGCGGAGACTTTTTGAAAAGTCTGTCGCACATCAGAAAGCGCGTTTGGGAAAGTGCAAAAACCGAGAAGTCGAACGGAGAAAAGTACGTCTCGTACACGACAAGCTTATCGTCGATGGAATTATATACTGCTGGGATGACATGAATGCATCACGAAAGTTATGTCAAGAACCTATAAGACGTGCACAAGGCTCACTCGAGGTCGACACACAATCAAGCGAGGGACACGAGGATGAGCAGTCTTCCTGGTGTCTTGACAATTACGAACATGAACGCCCGTAGTATCATGAATAAGACTACACGCTTTGAAAGCATTCTACTTCAATACGAACCGGACATAGCTATTATAACTGAAACCTAGCTAAATGATTGCATGCATGACACCGATTTCCTTCCTCCAAATTATGCAGTCTGCAGGAAAGACCGTGGTTCTAGAGGAGGTGGTGTGGCCATTGTCTACTAAAATGGTATTGCTTGTGTGGAAGTGCCATCCCTGCCGAGTATTGAGTGTGTAATGAGCAATATGGATGTTGGCAGTTTCTCATCACGATTATTGCTGTTTATCGCCCCCAGCTACTACAGAGGAGTACACGGAGTGTCCCAGTGATTTCCTTAATGTCACATTACCTGCCAATAATCGACAGGGTGTAATGGGCGGGGACTTTAACCTCCAAGTGTACCCGTTGCAGGGATATCTTCTTTGCGGAAAGGCCTATCCTTCTCATTGAACATGACACAAGTTGTAGGTACGCCTATGCGAAGAACTGGTTTACGGGAATCACGTCTTAACTTAATCTTCTTTAGCCAATCTTTACTCCAGTTCACTTATTCCTGTGAAGTTCTGAAAGGAATTTCGAACAACATGATGGTAGTAATTAGGTTGTATACAAAGCTTCAGAAGCCACAACCCGCCAAAGTGATATAAATTCCTGATTTTGCTATAGCAAATGACGTAGGGGTATTAGATTAAGAAAGCTACGAACGTTTCAGCCACCTTGTGTTCTCTGACTTGGTTTCTGTCAATAAAGTCTGGGCGAAATTCAAAGCAATAGTGCTTAAGTCTAATAAATGCTTCATTCCCAAGCGCAAGAAAAGAGTACTTAAAACGAACCCATGGATTTCCCATAAGATTCTTCACATGAAGCGTCAGTTGAAATGCTTTCGAGCTAAACGTAGCACATCGCCTCTACATATTAGACACGAAACTATTAGCACTCTTTCACAAACTTTTCAAAACGAAGTTGCAAAGGCGAAAGAAAGGTACGAGGGGGTACCCAAAAGAAACCGAACTTACTTCCTTATTTATTCACATTTTAAGCCCAAACCTTTAATCTCTCTCAACGTACTCTCCACTTGCACTAATACACGTGTCTAATCTCTCATACCGCTCTTAAAAAAATTTTTAAATTCATCTTTTGGGATGCTTGAAGCACCTGCGTCGTTTTTTTTTCTTTGCCTCCGCAACACCAGCAAAACGCTTTTCTTTCACGTATTTTTTTCATTCTGAGAGAAAAAAAAAATGTTACACGGGGCAAGGTGCGGTGAGTATGGGGGGTGAGCAACAGGGGTCATACCATATTTGGTCAAATATTGAATATTACACGAATTGTTACAACATTTTCATGTGTTCGGGCCATGGAAAGATGACCAGAATGAGGTTGGTCATCAAATGACATTTCACCAATTTTGAAACGGGAGAACCACTCAAACACTTAAATTTTCCCTATTGAATCATCCTTGTACGCCTTTTTTAACATTTCAAGAGTTTCTTTTCTATTTTTTTTCCGAGCAGAAAACATAATTTCATCACTGGACGCCATTAAAAAAAATCAGCCATTGAAAAAACGACGCTCAAAGAAAACAGCTCACTATAAATTCTGCTGAAGCTACTACGTCTGACCTTCAGCGACGCTACTCGGCTGGCTGACTCTGGATGGGTGGAATATAGGAGCGTCCCCTTTGAAACGGGGTGGTAGCAGTAGCTATCATGCTCATTTTTCTCCCTATATTTAATTATTGTTTCAGATTGGTTAACTATACCATCATTATATTTATTGAATATTTTTTTCTACATTACTAACATTGTCACTTTTCTGCTTTTAAGCCACCAATGTTCCAGTCGTTTTTTGCTAGCTTCCACCGCCGGTTTATTAACCCGGCCACTGGTATCTCTAAACCCCAGAGCTTCAGGAACAGTGCGTACATCGACTTCCGGATGGATGCCATTACATTCGAGTATAATATGGTTAATTGTTTCACTAGAGTTACCACATACAGCACATGCTTCATCTTCATTGTTAAAATTCTTTTTGTAGCTGCGTGTTCTAAGGCACCATGATCTAGCTTCAAAAACTAGGGCACTGCCCCTTGAGTTATCAAAGAAAGCTTCCTTCCTGGCCCGCCTTTTCCACTTTCGGTATAATTCCACACTCTGTTTTTTTTCCATCGAATTTATCAAATCTTTACCTTCTGTGTTTTTCACCTGTTGCTTAACGCTGTTTCTTCGTCCTTGTGACCAGCATACTTACTGGTTTGTTTCCTAGTTCTTTTCCTTCATTGTGAGTCAACGCTTTTTAGGTATAGGTATTTAAATACTTTAGCTGGCCATCTAATACTGTCCAATTTCCTCAAGCGTTCCTCATATATTATTTTACTCTGAGCTTCTCGTACTTCGAAAGATGCCCACACCATATCTCCCTGTAGCGCCTCATTTGTGGTTTTGCCGTGGGCACCTAGTGCTAATCGTCCGACGGCTCTCTGATTTATATCTAATGTCGACTGCACCTCTGGAATGTTGACTCTATGCACTCCTAGCGGCAAAACACGGTACTACGAAAGCGCTGCCGACTAAAAAACTAGTTCGGTTTCTTTTTTTTTTTACTCTGAGCTTCCCCTACTTCGAAAGATGCCCAGCCCATATCTCCCTGTACCGCCTCATTTGTGATTTTGCCGTGGGCACCTAGTGCAAATCGTCCGGCGGCTCTTTGATTTATTTCAAATGTCGACTGTACCTGTGGAATGCTTACTCTACGCGCTCCTAGCTGCAAAACACGGCACCACGAAAGCGCTGCCCACCAAAAAATTAGTTCGGTTTCTTTTCGGTACCCCCTCGTATGTGAAGGAGTAGCGCATCATTCGGTAGCGCATCATTGGGTGCTCGTGACAAGCAGTCTGCATCGGAGTGCATGACTTGTAGACGACTGCGATGTCGAATTCTTGAAGACGCAGGGCCCACCGGGCAAGGCGGCCGGAGGGGCTGTTCAGATTTGTCAGCCGGCAGGGCGCGTGGTGATCGCTTACCACCTTGAATGGTAGGCCGTATAAGTACGGGTGAAACTTCGAAGTGGCCCAGATGATGGCGAGGCACTCCTTCTCTGTCGTCGAGTAATTGACTTCAGCTTTCGAGAGAGACCTGCAAGCTTAGCCTATTAAGTTCTCCTGTCCGGCATTCTTCTAATTGAGAACGGCACCTAGGCCCAGACTGCTCGCGTCGGTATGTATCTTAGTCCTGGTGTTCTCATCAAAGTGGCCTAGCGTAGGAAGGGACTGTAGGCGGTACCTAATTTCCTCGAAGACTTCCGCTTGCGCTGTTTCCAATTTAAATGGCACGTCTTCTTTTGTAAACTGCATCATGTCAGCAAGGCGCGAAAAGCGCTTGCCAAATCATCGGTAATACGCGGACAGTCCGAGGAATCGGCGCACAGCTTTCTTGTCACCTGGCTGTGGAAAGTGTGCGAGCGCAGCTGTTTTCTGTGGGTCGGGGCGAACTCCCTTCTTGCTGACGATATGACCCAGAAACAACATCTCTTCATAGGCAAAGTGACCCTTCTCTGCTTTCAACTGAAAACATAATTACTTGATTGCGTCAAGTACTGTTCGAAGCCTTGTCAGATGCTCTTCAAAGTTCGAAGAAAAGACGACAACGTCATCCAAGTATACCAAACCAATTTGCCACTTCAAGGCAGTCAGGACTGCGTCAATTACTCGTTGAAATGAAATGGGGCTGGTGCGGAGCAGAGGCCAAATGGCATCCTCTTAAACTGAAATAGACCGTCCGGTGTGATTAATGCGGTCTTCTCGCGATCTCTTTCATCGACCTCAACTTGCCAATAGCCGCTCTTCAGCTCCATCGATGAGAAGTACCTTTTACATTGCAGAGTCGGTCAAGCGTGTCGTCAGTGCGAGGAAGAGGGTAAACGTCTTTGTTATGCTGTTTAGGCGGCGGTAATCGACGCAGAAGTGAAGTGTCGCGTCTTTCTTCTTCACAGAATGACTGGTGCCCCCCAGGGGCTCTTCGATGGTTGAATGACGTCATCACGAAGCATTTCCTCATCTTGATCGCGTATGACCTGGCGTTCTCTGGGCGATACATGGTAGGGCTTTGACGTGGCGGTCTAGCGTGTGCGTCCGTGAGGATGCGATGTTTTGCCAACGGAGTTTGCCGCACCTTCGACGCTGAAGAATAGCACTCGCTGTAGCTTTCAAGAAGAGTGAGAATCTGGTCTTGCCTGTTCCAGGGGAGCGCTGGGTTGATGTCGAAAATGGACTGCTTGGCTCGGTTGGGTGCGTCGTCTTCAAGCTGGCTGGGGAGGGCGCAGACTTCTCGGGCGTCCGCTAGCTCGTCGAAGAAAGCAGTCGTCATGCACTCCTTCAGGTGCCGGTATTCTTAGGTGAAGTTCGTGACGAGCCCTTGAGCTTGTCCACGACGGAAACGGGCGACGCCTCTTGCGACTCCTAGTCCGCGCTCTAAAAGCAACACGATATTTTCTTCTACGACACTTTCAGCAGTTCAGATGTCGCTGGTAACCACTGATACGACGATATTTGATCGGGGGGGGGGGGGGGTATACTCAATACTTCGTCGAGGACATTCAGAGCGACTTGTTGCGCTGAAGTCGTTGTGGAAGGTATTCTTTGTCTGTGGAAAGCTTGACGAGCTTTGAGCGGAGGTCGATGATCTCCCTATGCTCATTCAAAACGTCCTTTTCCAAAATCACGGTACGGGAGCACTGCTGCAAGACCACGAAGCTCATAGGGTAAGCACATCCATTCATTGTCACTCTTGTGGTGCATCGCCCAGATGGTGAAATAAGGTTACCACAAGCGGTGCGGATTAGCGGATCATCCCAAGTGGTCTTCACTTTCTTGAGCTGGGCGGCGAACCTCCCACTGACAACGCAATAGTCTTCTCCGGTGTCAACCAAGGCGGTTACCGTACGACCATCGACAACAATTTCAAGGTCGCTTCTTCGCGTGCTCGCATTGCACGTGGGCCTTGGTGTCCGATCTCGTTTATTCAGGTCACGGCCGGGGCATATCGTAGTTACTTCGCTGGGTGGCGGTGTCGGCTTGCACTCTGATCGTGTTGTCATCAATGTCGTCGTGTGGAGTGGTGGTGCAATGGCTGCGTCGTCGTTAGTTGTTGTCCGCGGCAGAGGATATTCGTCATTTCGTCGCAGAGCAACCTCACCTCCAAAGGTTGCTGCATTTAGTTTCCCCTATGGGGGCTAAGGGACCGTCCCACACGTTACCGCGGCCTGGCGGCGCAAAGCAGGCATTGTACGGCGATGGAGGAGCATGACAGACGTCTTGGTGACGTGTGCTCTCCTCTGCTCAGGAAGTCGTCGATTTCCCGTGGTCGCTCGCCAGGACGGGGTCGTGGAGCATGGACGGCAAAACCACGGAGGCCGATCCAACTGTACGGGCAGTGACGGAGGATGTGTCCAGCCTCACCACAATGGAAGCAATGTGGCTGGTTGTTAGATGTCCTCCAGGCGTTGCATTTCGTGGGGCTTGGAGGTCGTTAGTAGACTTGGCGGGCGGGACCAAGGGGCGGCGTTCGGGAGCAGGATGATAGCGATGAGGTCTTGGCAGGTCGCTTCAGACGGTGCAGGACGACGTAATGCAGCTGCATAGTTCATCACTGCTGCTTCTTGCACAGGAGCCGTGGCTTGACGAACGTCCAGTGCTTGCTGGACTTCTTGACGGACGACGTCCGCGAGCGTCGCCACCTGGGTTTATTGGGATGATGGCAGCAATCGGCGGAGCTCCACTCACATGATCTCACAGATGAAGACCCGAAGGCTTTCTCTGCTCGCAGATGTGCTGCTGTAGGGGCTTGCGTAGACCAGTTGGGGCGGTAGATCGTAGTGGCGCATTCTGGTGTCCATTGTCCTCTCGATGGTCGACGCTTCAGTTTCGAATTCCGCAATGGTTTTGGGGGACTTCTGACAAGCCCTGCAAAAAGACTAACGCCTCGCATTAAAACTTTCACTTTCTCACCTTCGGTCATGTTAGGGTCGGCGCTGCGGAAGATGCGCTTCATCTCCTCAACGTATACCATGACAGGCTCATTTGGGAGTTGAAGTTTTGAATGAAGTAAGGTTTGGGCTCGTTCCTTCCGGACGACTCTTGCAATCGCTGCCAAAAACTCAGACTTGAATGTCTGCTAATCCTTCAAAGAGGCCTCGTGATTTTCGAATCAAACTCGGGCAAGTCTTTGAAGAGAAAAGTAGTTTCGAAGCGTCGTTCCAACCATTGAATTTTGCCACACGGTCGAAAATGTCCATCGAGTCTTCCGCATTTTCAATGGGCCGTCCTAGGAATATGGGGGGCTCCTGGGGCTGCACGAAGACAACCGGTGCTGTGGACTGGACCATTTGCAATGTTGATACCTCCCGGGGCCGAACGGGGTCAGGCAACAGACCGTGTTCGAGTTGGAGCCCTTGAATTCGGCGGATGACTAAGTGACCTGTAGGCTGGTCCTCCAGGGCGACATGAACAAGGCCGAGGTCTTCGCTTGAAGGATCAAGGTGCACACCTCCACCAGATGTCACGTAGTGGTGACAATGACGTTGGCGACAAATGAGGAGGCTTGAAATTCACTGGAACAAATTCTTTATTTGGGTTGACTTGCGCCCGCAAAAGAACTAAGAAACTCGGCGGCGGCGATAGCAACCAACGTGCTTGTCGATCATCCAACTAAGAATGCCTGTCGTACACGTTAACGCTCAATTTAAAGGCGGCTCAAAACCATTTAGATAACGTCGCAAACTTTTACTAGCACAGCCTGGAACATTGTAGAAACATACGCGAGTGGTCGGAATCTTCGAGATATATCTCGGCGCATCTTGCGTGACAAATAAATAGATAAATGTACGTCTCGCGACATCGAGCATTAGCAAAGAATACAGAATTGATATGCGTGCCAGAATCAGAGTGGTAGGGCGCATGCCCAACAAAAAATACAGTTTAGAAGGTTTTGCGGCAATATCTTGAAAGGTATTCATGATTACATGTTTCAGAAAGTGGCAGGCGTAGGACACTCTCTCCGTTGCTGAACTCTACGCTCTGCCAAATCTTTCAATAGTTGCGCAAGCAGACGGTCCTGACTCATGGGCTGTAGGCTTCAGTTAACTCTTTTGCCGCACTGACTCCTACAGATGACTACTGCTCTCTGCTGCAGCAAATCAGTTTACCTGTCAATAGGTAGTGCGCGAACTTTCATTTCTATAAACCGTCAAAACTTACCGACATATTAGGCACCGCATCGCTGGCGTTTTATCCAAGATCAGGTTACTAAAGCGTTTGCGCCTGCTTTGCAGACAGTGCCTGCTGCCATTCTCTTGCCTTGAAGTGGCGACCGTCCCAAGACTTGCCACCACTCATGCGTCATACAACAATGCCATCCGAAGACAGGTCGAGTGAGACCATGACATACGCTAATGTGCTCGCGTGACCTCCGCCACCTGTGGACCCCTCAACGGTATAATATGTATAGCCGCCGGCACCTATCATTGACCGGCTCCAAGAGCAACCAAGTTTGTTTCAGAAAGTATGACCGCCCTATTTACTATACTTTCAAACTGACTGGTCGTTTGACTTGTCATAGCCTTGGTAAGGCAAAATATCTTATTCCATAGTGGGCACATTTATTTGCAGTGAACATCATATAATTTTCCCGACAATTTTTTCTGAATACTGGAGAACGGCGACGGCCACGACGGCGGCCTTTTGAACGAATGAGCTAAATTTGTACGCTTTCGCGTAAAACACAGTGATGCGCCAATAAGGTGACGTGGCATGGATAGAGGCACGAAGTGGTACAGGATACCACGCTGCCTGCACAGCAGCCGCTAACGCCAAACACCTAATTGATCTTGGAAAATACCTCTTACATTTCGTGTTTTAATGCTGGTATTATGCTGCCTGCCGTGCATGCGCTATACATGATGGTAGATACCACTGCTGCTGACAGCGAGACCAAGCCCACAGCAGCACACCCATTGGAATACGCCACTGCTGCTTTCACGATCACTACCTTGTGTCATCGCCATAGAGATCACGTGGCAGACCCCACAAAAAACAGATGACACAATTGCAAAGACCATGAACACAAGAAGCGAATTTCATTCACCACCCTTATATACACGCAGGGCACTCAGGAAGAGCCGCACCTACATCTACTTCACGCGCCACTAGAAGGGAACCAGACTGACATTACACCCCCCACTCAAATCCTCTCCTCCAATCAAGTCGATGCCACAAGTTGCCAGCAGCTCAAAGCCCATACATGTTATATTTAAGTATTTATTTTACTTATTACTTTATTTATTATAAGCCATAAGTAGGAGTTAAAACAAGAGCCCACGGCGTACCATTTCTATTAGGAGTAAACAGAGGACACATGCTGTGACGCATATGTTCTGTGTCACCTATACCAATGCTAACGTGGAGGCTGCTTTGACCAGCTCGGGACAGAACAAGCAGTTTTGACTCAGCCAATGAACGAGATCTGTAGGGAAAGCAAACGGTGCCATCTGCAGAGGGCAGTACCCAGACCAGATATCGTGGACTTTCACTATCATCGAATACTTGCAATTTCACTGCACTGGCATGCACAAGGGTAGCGGTAAAAGTGTAATTACAATCTCTGCGCATAGTTTAGAAGAGCAGAAGTAGCCGTAGAGTCACATGCCACATAAGGTTGATTAGGTGTACCATACTTCCTAATGTTTCGCATAAACATAAGTGGGCACGGCGGACCTGTCGCGCGAATGACGCTTAAAAAGCCACTTTTCTACCTTGTGCAGGGTCTTGCACTCTGGATCACCAGCTTCCCGTCGCAGTATGGCGCACTATCTAGTGATGGCTTCCTGCACGTGTACCAGCCCGTCACTATCAACTCAACTGCACCACAATCAGAACAGAGCATGACACCACCCATCTGCTGCTACCGGCCACAGTCCCGACAACTGTGACGTCGTCAACACCATCGCTGCACAGCTTCCAGTTCAGTGGGCACAGCGGACCTGCCGCGAGCATGACGCTTACTAAGCCACTTTTCTACGTTATGCAGGGTCTTGTACTCTGCATCGCCAGCTTCCAGTCACCGTACGGCGCACTCTCTAGTAGTGGCTTCCTGCACATGTGCCAGCACGTCATTGTCAACTCAACTGCACCACAATCAGAACAGGAGCATGACACCATCCATCTGCTGATTCCCTACAACTGTAATGTCAATAAGTACTCTCTTCTGGGCGAGTTGGTTCATATTAGCAAAAGGTAAACGACTTGCGCAAAAAGTAGATGAAGAAAGAGACGTGACAACAAGACAGAGCGCAAATGTCTTGTTGTCACGTCTCTTTCTTCATCTACTTTTTGCGCGTCGTTTACCTTTTGCTGTGATGTCAACATCATTGCTTTTAAATGAATCGCTGCACAGCTTCCAGTTCAGTGGGCACGGCGGATCTGCCGCGAGCATGGCGCTTGCCAAGCGACTTTTTTACCCTATGCAGGTTAGTCATTATTCCTACTGTAAAATCGACTTTCGTGCTTTGGTGGTTCTGCCGTGCTCACGTCAATGGTGCAAAAATGCATATGAATGTTATCTTGTTCTTAAGCTTCCTATGAGCGGAGATGAACTGAACCCGGGACCTACCGAAGCTCAATTACTGCAGAAAATGTTTGATGGACAAGTGAAATTGCATGCAGAAGAAGAAAGAACTGAAGGCAACAACTGAGGTCATTATGGACGACATTAAAGTATGATATCAAAAAATTGAAAGCCACATATGACCTTAAAGCAAAAACCGGGAAACTCAATGAGCTTGACAATCTTCTTAGAATATGCGAAAGTACATTCACTTTCTAATTGCATAAGCTCAGACATATTGAAGACAGGGACAGGCGTTCTAATGTAAAGTTGTCACGGTGATAAAGAAACACCGAATGAAATAGAAGAAGTCCTAAAAAGCAAATTCATTGCCATATTTTGCTATAAACTAGGTGTGAAATGTGAATCCATTGATAGAATCCACAGACTTGGCAAGGGGATCAGCAAAAGACTCGTAATAGTTTTCTTCCAGGACTACAATGAAAAGATGGCAGTCCTTCAAAAACGTAGCAAACTCAAAGGAACAGACGTTTGTGCCCAGAATGATTACAGTCATAAGACGCTGAAACCGCGAACACTGTTATAGGAGAGCTCAAAATTTAATAGGGACAATAAAAAAAAGACTCTCATACAAGACAAACTGCGCACTGACGATGATCTGTTTGTGTGGGATGACATAGAGAACGACCGAAAGCTAATTTAGAAAAAAAAACAGTATCCCAACTTGCTCCATGACGTTCCCATGAAACATGCATCTGTCTACTTAATTTATCACCAGCAGCATCGAGAACAAAACTGTCCCGCTTTAATCTGCCCTTCTTTCTTACAACCCGCATGCAGTTGTCATTTCCGATACATGTCTTAGCAGTACTGTTTGAAGCTTGAAGTTTATTCTTAGTTTCCTTATACAGAACATAAAGGACCCTGACCGAAAGATGCGTACGTGCACCTGACCAGGTTCAGAGCCCCATACAATTTGTACAGAGGGGAAATAGCGCGGTACAGAAGAAAAAGATGACTTTCTGTAAACGATGACCTTCTATCCTACCCAACTATACGATACACCGCATGGATATGGCGACTAGGGGAGGTGGCACAGCTTTTATAGTGAAAACCGACCCTGAAGTCAATATATTTTGCAAAAACTTTCATGTATTGAAACTCTGTGTCTAATAGTCACACTATTCGGACATGTTTTAGCACTGTTTGCAGTGTAGAGACCGCCAGATTCGACAGCTGTTTTTTTGTTTCAACATAAACGCATGTGGAGACATTCAGCAGCCAGAAACTTAATCGTGGCCGGAGATTTTAATCTTCCCGATATTGATTGGAGTCTCTGACATTCGGGCTTTGTTTCTGATGGCTCTACTGGTATAATCTTTGATATCATGTTTTACCACAGTCTACTCCAAGCTGCCCAAATATCAACGCATGTTACTGCTTCTTCATACCCGGTTCTTGATTTCGTTTTTATTCCCCGCTTTATAAAGAACTACGATGCTTTAGTTGATCCGGGGATTTCTGATCACCTATTTGTTTCAGCCACTTTTACCTTGGATGGTACTCGACCTGATCGCGCTTCTCTGCTAAAACTGTGAAAGATTACGCTCGTGCCGATGACGTAAGCAAAATAGATTACCTAAATTCTCACCTCGAAAACTTCACTGGTAATGAATGTATTAATATTTTTATTTATTATTGAGAGACATTTATTTATTTGACGAGTTATAGTGACATTAACTCTTTATGAAAGAGGTTTAAAAATTTGCGCTTTTATATTGACCGCTTTGCCCCTGACAAAAAAAAAAAAGACTTCGGAACGTAATTCATGGATGACTAGGGATATAATACATTTAAAAAGGAAAGCGAATTGGGCAAGAAACAAGCATACAGCTTCACACGACTTTATCCAAATTTGTCGCGTACTTTCAAATGCCACTCAGTCAGCCAAACCCTATTGTAACACTACCTTGCCTAACTTTATCAATTAAGATCCCTATAAATTCTGAAACTTTGTTACTGAGCGTAAGAAACCTATTGACCACATTTCACATGAAGGAACTTAAAAAATTCAGGGCGCACTTTGGCTCACTAAAGTGCTTCAAGGCGGAAGCCTTCCCCGCCGCGCTGCTTAGGCATTGACTGCGAGACTATTTGTGATTGACTAGCGCTTTATTTGGCTGTTGACCTTAAATTTGAATGACAAGTGCCTACACTTTGATTGCAGTGTTTCGCTTCTTTCTATCACACCTGTTCCCCTGCTCCACTAACTTCTGCTGTAATTATTATTATGACATCACCGCTGTACCTGTACACGGCGCGCCACGGTCCACTGAATGCATACCTCGACAGCTGCTCCGCGGGACGCGTTCTCAGACGATGACATCAACGCTCTATCTCTACAACTTCTGAAAAGGCGCCGTACGGACGCCTGGATCGAACGCCCGGCAAGGTCGACTTCGTATATGCGTGAATCTCGTGGTAACGTCATCACCAGTCATGACTGGACGTGATGTCATCATCACTTCCGGTTATTAGACGATTGGATGTGACGTCATGAGGATGTGACATGCCGTCATGACGTCACGGTCGATGTTGTCACCATGTGATGGCATCATAGTGAGTCATCTGTCATTACTCATGGCTATTTAGTCATGAATAATGACTAATTAGAAGTTGTAATGACTAGTTATTCATTAATTAGTACTGCTTAGTGAGTAGTTAGCCATTAATACTGGTTTGTGAATTATCCTGATTGGGTAACTAACTAATTAACTGAGTCAACTCAGACTCATTCTGGATATACTACCACATCAATCCTGTAATTGCGATTACTCGCCTAAGTACAAGTGGCCTCGTTTGAAATTCGCGGCCTGTGACTTCACACTTCGATCGCCCAACTAAAAAGCGGGAAAAGCGGGGCTACTGCGTCGCATTTCAATCTCCATTTCAGCAGTGTCTTTACCATCTCTAGACCGCTCGTAACCACACCTCGTGATACTCTTAACAGTAACAGTATTTCATTTGAAGGCATTGTTAATACGATGTTAAGGTTAATAGTAAAATCGCCCCCAGGACCGGATGGTATTCCAAATGTATTTTTGAGGCACTACGTAGAGCATTATCTTTAAGCAAAGGAAATACAGCGCTAAATGTTTGACGAACCCCACAGAAAGACGAACGGGACAGGCTGGACAGACGAACGGAACACCGTAGAGCAATTAGGTACATTGTATTAATCTAGTCAGATCTTCATCTCTTCCTGGAAGATAGCGCGCGTAGTGCTTGGGTTTAAAAAGAGCAACCCACTCTCACTATCTGATTACCGTCCTATTTCCTTGGTATCACAGGCCTGTAAAATGCTTGAACACATCGTGAGTACTCATTTCTCCGCTTCCTAAATAACCACAATATTATATCTCCATTCCAACATGGGTTCAAAAAGGGGTTTTCAGCCACAACCCAGTTAACAACAGATGTTCATTTTTTCGCTTCTGTCCTTGACAAAGGTGGAAAAATATTATTTTTGGACTTGAACAAAGCTTTTGATCGTATTCCGAATGACACGCTTATTTTCAAACTAAAGTAACTTGAGATTCCCAGTTTCATCATTGCCCCTATTTCCACCTATTTAGCCAATGGTTCTGAGTACAAGTACATATTAATGGTTCAAACTCTATTTTCCAGTCATTTCCGGTGTTCCGCAAGGTAGTGCTCTCGAGCGGCTCCTCTTCCTGATACTTTTCAATGATATTGTTATTGTGATCCATGACCCCGTGAAAATTCGTCTCTTCGCCGACGACTGCGTTAACTTTAATGAAGCTGTGGTTCCCGAAGACCAGCACGCAATTAATGCTGAACAAATTAACATACAAAAATGGTGCGGAGAGTGGGGCATGTTCTTAACTCAGAAAAATCCATCTTGCTTCGTATAACGAGGAAAAAATGGCCACTTCTGTACTCTTACTCTGTCAAGGACGGCAGCTTAACCGAGGTGGAGGAATATAAATATCTCGGTGTTACACTAAATAACTGCCTCAGCTGGATCACACATATTCATAACACCATCCCTTCAGGCTTTCGCAAGCTATGCCTGCTCAGATACAAGCTTGCTTAAGGATGCTCCCGCTCATGTTAAGCTTCTCGCATACAGAACTCTTATATGGCGTATAGCTTGAATATGCAAAAACTGTGTGGGACCATCATACGATCTGCAAATAAATGCTCTTGAAAACGTTCAGAGACGGGCAGTGCGTTTTATCTATTAGAAATACGGTCGTAACGATTCGGTATCTGAATTAATTGCAGAAAATGGTAAAAAATTTTATTGTATGTAATGTATGCCACTCCTGCTTGGGCGCTCAGCCTGTAGTAAATTCTAAATAAATAAATAAATAAATAAATAAATAAATAAATAAATAAATAAATAAATAAATAAATAAATAAATAAATAAATAAATAAATAAATAAATAAATAAATAAATAAATAAATAAATAAATAAATAAATATACATTCCAGATGTAACACACGTTTTCATAAAGCCGGACTGTTAGCCTACTGATAACATTGATGTGTTTTAAATGCAGTATTGTTACGTTGCTTAAGCCGTTTGTGAGAAGAAAATAATGTTTTTATTCCGTCATCCAGCCTACTGTTTCAGGTTGTCCTACTCCTCTAAGTTGGGATGAGCAATTGCTCATAAACAGGAGTTATTTTTTGATGTTAAACAATTTGCTGGACGCTGTTGAGTGCTTGCTTTGCAGCATAATTTCTTCTTTAAATTAACTGGCCTGTGAAAGTGTCAGCGTTTGGTGGCTTATGTACGCCCCTCTGGAGTCAAACCTCGCACATAAAATTTCCTCTTAGCGATAGCTATTCATGCTTTAATAAATTCACCTGAGACGGTCTAGTTTAGAGGGATTAGTTCGGCATTAATTGCTATCGCTGTAAGAATCGCAATTCTCTGAAGCTAAAATGATGTAGATGTGAAATAAAACACACGTAAAGATTTAAGTCTTAGAGTCAATAAGTTGCGGAAGAGCCAAACGCAAAACAAGCGGGGACATCAAACGGACATCAAACGAAACCTGTGCGCTTGATTTTCTTAGGGAAAAGAGAATAAGCAGGCTTTCCCTACTAGTCGGCTTTAGGTCGGAGAAAATTACCTGGCCGCGAAACACGAGAGTGTTTAATGATGGTGACACACTGCTCGCGTTTTCGCTCATGCAAAGGAGTATGAATGCAACACACATGGAAAGCAGAGGCATCCTCTTTGTTTTCAATGTTTTAACTCTTGACTGTAGTGCTCTACCTACACATCAGATGCAGCATAGTGCTTACCGAATTTCCCCCTCGGTCCATTTCGTTCAGATCCTTGAGCTTGTCCTGGAAGAACGCTTCGGTAATCTGCGAGTCACAGGAGCGGGAAACAACAAAGTGGCAGGTGTGGCTCACTTTTGTAGGCTCATTGCACAAACATGACGAAAAACAGGCAGACAGATAGTGAAAGGCAAAGTGCAATGCGAGCCTGCAAATTATTTTGATATATAGGCGATGCACAGCGTGCAGAAAAACATCTGTACAGTACATGAACTTCCAGTATAAGAAAAACGAAGAAATGGTGTTGTTACTGCACGAGCATTTGATATTTCGACCCTAAAGTAAGGCTCGCGCTGGCATCTACTTCCGTTTGATGCAAATTGTGTAGATAAATTTTCGCTGCTTACAAATCTTCCGAGTAAGGGCACCACTCAATAGTTACATATACTTCTGTTTGCATTTTTATTGTACTAGCAAATGCTAGTAAAGTTGAGTATTTGAAGTTTTGGTGCTCGTGCAGACTGTCTAGGCTGATATGTAGCATTGTGGTCCCTGTAAAATTGGAAATAAGTCACCTTTCACTGACCCCCAATACTATTTCTCACTTGTAAAAACACACGAATACATCGCTGTCCTTCGCGCTTATCTGTTCGTGCGCTGAATCAAGAAAGTATACTACGGGACAACCGCATAGTGTATTCATTCCTTTGTCCCGGCACCTTCAGTTTCCATTTCCTTCTGCTGTCTTAGCCTCGGTTTCTAAGAAGAAGTAGTGTTGAGTACGCTGCTCTTTTCACACAATAAACGAGCCTAAGGAAGCCCTACTAACCGTCTACTAAGGATCTACGTTTAACATCAACCTAAGAAAGGAAAACGACAATAATAAAATTGAACTCACAAGGTTGAAGACCTGCAAGAAATTTTCCTCTGGCAAATCTGAGGAAAGCGAAGCGCATGAGAAAATGCTTCGAGCATAGTCGGGACGCTATGAACTTTTCCGGGGAAAGTCAGATCAGTGGAGAGTTGGGCTTTTGGTTTACGATAATTGTGGAAATAGCGCTAACACAGGACGGAGACAGAACACAACACAGGCGCTGGCTAGCCACTGGCGTTTATTTCAGAAATCACACGGGGAATCCCACATATGCCTGTAACCTTCAAAATATTATGGTCATGCCACCCCTTACGTCGCGTCGGCTAGCACGACTCAAGCCCTCTCTCACCAGTAGTCCGAACAAATTTTACATAAAAAATAGGAAACATACCGCTGGTGACACGGTGCAGAATGAACGAGGGACACACACTAGCACTGAATGCAGTGAAATTTCATTAAGCAAGAAAACTTTTTATAAAATAAAAAAATGAAGTCGGAATTACACAGTCTGTCAACATGCAAGATGTCTAAACCTCGCATTGTCTAGGGCAGTCGGTGAATATATAAAGCGCCAAACACAACACAAGTCGACATGCTGTGAGAAAGACGAGCTATCTTTAGGGAGGCCTGGAAATGTAACATCATATGCTCCTTCTTGAATCCACAGGGAATCAAAACAAACCACACACTAACATGAAATGAAACTCCGAAATAAGGTTTAATTACAAGGCAATAGAAACGTGTTATCCGCTTCCATGAATTATAGGACTAGGAAACTAACTTTACGTTAAGGGCAGCCTAATCATATGACGAAATAGCTGTCTGTGGGTCTCTCTAATAGAAAGCCTCAAAATGCTATTTTAGTTCAAAGACTGCATGACGTTCGAACCCTGCCTGAAGATTAAAATTCATTAACGTCTAATAGAATCAATAGTCTTATAAGGTGTGCGATTTAGGAGATGCGGCGACCTTTTATTTCTATTACATGCCGTGCTTTATTTACACAAAATCCACATTTGCCTAAACCGGTTCACGCGAAAGCTTTGGGGTGTTCGACCTTTCAGCGATAGGTCGTGTTGATGTAATTTCATCACTTTCATGGCCAATGATGCTTTTTTTTTGTGTGTTAAATCAACGGCAAAGCCAGCGTCCGATTTTCTACAATACACACGTGAACATAGATTTCACGTCAAGTGAAACCATGACGTCCTCGTCTCCAGTGGTTCCATTTGACGTGAAATCTATGTTCACGTGCGTCCCGGTGCACTTCGCAGTGAAGTGCTGCAAGGAAGCGCTTTCCGTAGACGACTCTTTGCCTTCGAGGACGCCGTTCGACATGGACGACCTATGCCGCCAGATTTTGTCTCGACAACACGTATTTTGTATTCAACGGAACTTTCTACAGGGAGCGCTTCGGCACTGCAATGGCAGCTTCCATCTCCGCTGTCTGCGTCAACCTCGCATTAGAAGCCATTGACAAAGCAGCCATTTCCACGTTCCGACCTGCACCGAAGCTATTCCTACGCTACGTGCACGACTCTCAGTGGGAACAAAACGTAGCGCACCAAGACAAGGACGCAGTGTGTGTCTTCTTTCTCAGTCCGTGTCTTGGTGCGCTACATTTTGTTCCCTTCGATCCTGTGCCAACAAGCCCAAGTATCTACCCTACTCTTTCAGTATTATGCGCCGCGAAGTTGTGCAACCTTTCCTACGTCATCTAAATTCAATTCAGCCGTCAGTGCAATTTACCGTGGAAGTGGAAGCCGGCGAAAATACCCATTTTCTTGATGTCCTTGTACAGAGGAAGACAGCCATGCTTGGAACCTCAGTATATCGAAAACCGACGCACACCGGGAAATATCTGAGCTTTCAGTCCGCACATTCGACTGGACACAAGCGGTCAGTCGCCAAATCTCTATTTAATAGCGCTTTCGCCTTATATTCAAGCCGGGAAGAACGCCGCTCGGAAATCGACAAAGTGAAGCAAGACTTAAAAAACAATGAATATCCGCAGCAGCTAATGAAAAGCCGAGAAAGCTCAGCTCATACCTCCCGACCTGGTCAACAACAAACAAAAAACGCTGAATCCAAGAAAGCGAGCATCCCGTAAGCTTCTGGGGTGAGTGAAGCACTGTCACGCATATTCAAAGCATATGACGTTCACATTTCGCATGTGCCTACCAGCAAGTTGAAGCAACAGCTGGACCGGGTAAAGGATCGTCTAGATATCTCAAAATACCCGGGCGTGGTGTATAAGTTACTGTGTGGAATCTGTGACGCTGCCTACATTGGCGAAACCGGAAACTTCAGGCGCAGGCTCAGAGATCATCAAAATGACATCACGAACGGCTGCTCCACATCTAATGCTTTGGTGGAACGCAGCGTATTAACGGGACACACCATCGATTGGGACGAAGCGTCAGTCATTACCACAGAGAGAAAATTATCATCGCGCCTTCTTTTAGAATCTTTTCATATTCATAATATGAAGCATGCCCTTAACAGGACACGTGGAAATCTTCCAGAGATATACAATTGGACACTACGCAATTTTAACCGTATTTAAGCAGCCGCCTTTCCATGCAACGCTCTGTGTGATCAAGGGACCCGTACGGACCCCGAAACGTCTTGTTTTCCTTTTTTTCAAAACGTTTTGGCGAGTGTATGTTTATTTCTACAACTTACCTGTAGTTGCTCAATACCATAGATTAGCATTAGTTCGGTTGGGGAGTCAGTGCGGAGAAACTTTAAACATATAAATCTAACTACTTTTCTTTGTAATCTTTCGAGCTTCTTGATGTTAGATTTAGTGTAAGGATCCCAAATTATGCACGCGTATTCAACCTTAGGTTTAATTAGTGTATTATAGCTTAGGAGCGCTTAACATGGACCTTTATGAATCGTTATGATTTATAAATAATTTGCAGCGTTTTTGCCCCATAAATATTCACGAGAAAAAAATATAACAGAAATAACAGAAAAAACAACAGGAATATGACTCACAAAGGGCTTTCTGTGTCCTTTTTGCGCTTTTTATTTTATAACGTCAACCAACCAGCGCCGGCATCTACTCTTCTGAGATTTGAAGTAGTTTCGCGCTTAAACAGTACTTCTGCGCCCCAAAAGGCTAATTATATCGGTGGGGAGCGTTCTACACGCAATTTCGCCTTATTTCGCTACTCACAGGCAGAACTTTGGTCCTTTCTGACGTAGGCTAACTCCGCTGCGGTATCATTACCTCGTCAAGCGTAGCAGATTCGTATGCTCCACTGGCAATAGGCCGTGCACATTTACTGCGAGCGCGCACCCACCTGTGAAGGCTTCAAAGACATCCAGTCTTTCCAGTGCCAGCCGCTAACAAAACTCACTGTGCTTTCAGTCTGCGTGGCTTACCTGTCCTCTATAGAGCAATAATATTGGGCATCACATTTGTGTTTAGAATCGACAGCTCTTATACAGCCTTTTCAGAATATGCATGCCTTTCTCATCACCGAAAAAGAAGGAAGACATCTATAATTGGCCTCGGTTTAAGCGCTAGAATCCCCAGTATTAATGCACGGTGTAGAAGTTATTTCGCGATTTCATGCTCCTTTGGAAGAAATGTTTCATCGCAAATAAGCGGCATCGACATCGTGGTGGTAGACGCTAACTAAGCCTGCGCCACTAGCTAGAAGACCACAACCACTTGCATCAGGCCTATCGAATTCGAGAATAAATCACAATGTGTTTGGAATCCCCGCAAAACATACCCTGATCATTACTTACTCGTTACCCGAATAAGCAATGTTGGTATAGCACACGAAAATAATGTCAAATGCTTCAAACTCTGGTTACTATACTCATGTGGGTAGTGGATACTCCATTTTGTACGATTGTGCTATTTCGGAATTGGAAAAAAAATTCACTTTTATGCCTAATTTCGCATTAGTGCGCGTCATGGCGGCGCCTTCATGATCGCAAAGATGGTAAAGTCTTTTTAATGACTCCACGCACCTTGTCGACGTGACCCCAGAGCTTCGCACTCATCTCGGCAAAGAAGGGCTGCTCCGGGTGCTGCTCCTGCGCAGGGCGCCTTGTCGAGACTACACAAGCGGGATGTCAATGGCGACACACCGCGCTACATTACTGTGATTGGAACTGCTTTCTCCAGTGGTGTCCGTGCTGACCCCTAGGTTAAAATTTTATGAGTGATTAACTAAGCAGGGGGCAAGGCGAAGTGAAGAATAAATCCTTAGCGACATTAAAAATTACTCTCCTTTCTGTAAAATAAGGTTCGACATCTAATGAATGTTGGAATAGTAGTTTGATGGTCAGTGCTTGATGACACGTGCCGCCGCAGTCTTTTATCAGCGTGATAAGTGAAAATCAAGTGACGTCAGCAGGGGCTCTACAAAAAGTGAGCAGCAGCAGTGCTGGGCTGCGTCGTCTGCTGTGAACGACAACATCATGGCGGATTACCCAGCATTAATCGCTTCATGCAAGCTCCCTATACATGTAGCATAGTTGTGTTATCAGCAGACATACGTGATGCCATCAGAACCGAGGATACGAGAATTCTTTTTGGGACAGATTAACAGGGGGTGTGATAACGCCGGCACTTATCAAACCAACTAACCTATTAGCTTCGATTATTTTCCACGTGCGCTTATCCTTGTTTTCACCGATAAGAACTGTGGAGCCGTAGAAAGGTGTCACCCTTTGCATTATTGCAATGCAGTACGAGCAAACCGTCTTGTTCATTCGTCGTCTTTACATTAAATTTGTGCTCTCGGAGGCAATCATTTACACATCGACCAGTTTTCCCTACGCAATGTTTACCACGCGATTGTGGAAATCGGTACACCCAACATTCTTTACATTCAACGAAGAGAACTTCTTGCTTGTTCGTGCAAGCCAACATGACGTTCTGGTTTGGTAGCCGCCTAACTTCTGAGGGGCTGCAACAAAACAACAACTCGTACAACAAAACAACAACAATTCGCTCTGTAAAACCCTTCAATGTGTGTTATGCGGTATGCTGTACGGAAAAAGAGCAAATTTCGTCCGTTTTCCGACAGCACTAGCAGCAGCAGGTTATTTTGCATCGCTAGCTCAAGCTAGACTCACATAGAGACCTGAACCTAGTTTAGAGAGTGGACGCTCGTTTAAGCATGGTCAGACACATGGCTTTCTATGGTTCAACTGGGTTCAGGTTAAAACGTCCCCGGCAAGAATGTCTTCGGAGTAAATGTCCCCAGATAAAAGGGCCCCGGAAGAAACGTTCCAGGAAAAAAAAAGTTACTATTTGCGAAGTAGAAAAAAATGTCACCAAGAGGGGACTGCGTTGCCCATGCCAAGCTGAAACGATGTATACTACATCGCTTCCAACTTTCGGCGTGGAAGTTACCGAACATCCAACTGATGCGGGACGTTCATACTAACAACAAACTTTATGTCAGTGGTAACAGTGGCAGCGCCTTGTCTTCGCCTTATTTGCAGGCGAAATTCGAGCTGATCCCCGGATTTACTGGACAGGAGGCTTAGAGCGTTAGGTTAGGGCGACAATGGACAACGACCGGTTAAGCCTCGGCTTGCCTTCCCCAAGACAGCATCTCCATCACCCCCAGAAGTGCAACAAGGATTGTACACAATCAGAAGGGTCGAATCTCGTAACCGGAAGGTCTTCTAGGTAGTTCTAGAGGAGCCTTCTCTTTTGGGCGGTCCTCCAATACTACCACGTTTCGAGACGCTTGTACCTTTCCCAGCGGGAATATTACCGAGCTGATTAGACCTGTCTTAATGACTGCTGAACGAGCTGCAGAGTTCGAATCCACGCAGCGTATGAAGAATCAGATGAATTTTTCATTGTTTTTTCGCAGTGCATGTAAACACGTCATTCATCCAGACGAACCAAGGTTCCAAAGGATAATTACATTTATGCCAAAGCAAGAAAAATGGAATAAAATGTGCATTTGTTGCGGTGTGAACTCCGGAATGATTCATTCTTAGGTCGAAGTTATGCCTTGAGGACGTTTTTTCCTAGTGACCGCTTTTTCAGGGGCCCTTTCCGGGAAGGTTTTTTCATGGGCCGTAACTTCCGGGGAAGTTTTTACCTACACCTGGTTCAACTCCTTCATGGTTGTCTGTGAACTTCAAGGGCAGCACAGACTGGTGTAGACGAAGCGAATCTGTCCTGCGTAGTTTGAAGGAGAAATCCCAGCAGTGACGCGGGAGGGAATGGGTAGGCAGAGGGACTGGAATGCTATATCAGGTGGGGAGGTGAGGTTAAGAATTAGTCAGGTGTCACGATGATGCAGCTAGCATAGAACGGCCTTAATTGGAAAAATATGGAAGTGTATAGTGGCTAAAGTCCAGCAGATGATGATGACGAATGAAGTTTGCCATGTTTATAAAGAAACTGCAGGCGATGTGGGAAGTAGAATAATAAAAAAAATAAGCTACAGCAGAAGAAGAAGCGAGTGCAGTCGGCTCTGTGCGCGGCACGTGCTTCTCGTGCCAAAACTAAGGACAAATTGTCATTAGAGAGATTTAGCTTACCGTGATCCGCGATCCGCCACCGTGACTCTCTCAAGCTGATTAGTCCCGACGCGGCAGGTCTGTGTGCCGACATCCAGTATGTGGCGCCATCTGTCGGCGTCAAGAGGGGTCTGGGCATGCGCAGTGGAACGCGCGGTGGCGGATCATGGTAGCGGATTGCGGATCACGGTAAGCTAAAACCCTCTAATGCCGATGGCGTTGGCTCCAAGAAGGCAACAATGGTTTCGCTTTAAGGTATTTTGGCAAATTTTGCCTACATATGCATCTAAGAGCCTTATTCCCGATTTAAAGGTCATTGAGAAACGCCTTCGTGCAGACTGCACGTTTGTGCTGTCCACCGAGAAGAGATACTCTAGTGCCTTTTCAGTTCTGCGTGACAAACCAAGTGTAGATGGAAGATGGACACTTGTTGGAGCGTGAGATTATCTTGTCGCATGCAGTGCAGCATGCAGAAATTAGGCACTGATTCACGAAGGGTTGCTCAGTGTTTAGGTTCGCCTTTAGTCCTCTTTTGCGTTTTTCTGTGATTCGGCCCCCATTGGTCCCTGGCGCCACGCTGAAAGCGCATGCTAAAAGCATACCATGCTTCATATCCCTAGCGACAACCCAGAAGCTTCCTCACCCAGCACCTTTTGCAATTTATGAAAAAAAATTAAAGTTTTGAAATCATTAAATAATGTTTTGTGAATTTAAACCATTTTAGAGTGTGCGAGCATGGCCTTCAAAATATTTTTATATAAAATGCAGCTGTATACTTAATTCATATTGCCCGCTCGTATACCTATTCCTGTTTCAGAGCTTCAGTAAACTGCTGATACTAGACTTTAGATTAATCAATAATGGTAATCATGAGCCGGTTACAACTGTACAGTTAGTGTAGCAGCCTTGCGCTTTTATGTTCATCGTCTTTGCGAAATAATTTTGTGCCTTATTTATTTATCTTTTCCGCCATTTCGCATTCAGCAGCAAACAAGTATTAAACCAGTATATTATTCATTCCAATTGATTGTATTCTCAAAGTAGTACTGATCGTTGTAAGAACCTTCAGTCAAGACTCATTCATCGCAAAGGATATGGTACAATAACACCAGTGTCCCTTTGCCTATACGGACACGGGTTTTCGTTCTTTATTTAATTCAAACAGCGAAACTGTTCTTGCTCGAGGCTTTCAATGGACAAGGCGTGGTAACGCGGGCGCATCTATGTGGAGAGGGTATTGCATGGCGATGAGGAGAGCAAACACCAAGCCAGCACTCTCCGTGTTGGCCAAGCACAGTTTCATGAATAGTGGGAAGCGGAGGAGCGGGCGACAGGCGCAGGTTAAGCGCAGGTGGGTTACGACAAGGCGCGGGTGAGAGCACGTGCTGAGCTAAGGCAACACCCTCTAAGCAGCGTGTCTCTTTTGCTGATGCCCCTGTTTTTTTTTTTTTTTTTTTTTTTTGCTCTTTCACGATCGACATAGCTAAGCAGACAAGGAGAGGAGTCGGCCTATCGGAGAGCGCGCCCAACAGATAGTTCGTGGCCTTTTATCGAATGCTTCGAAAAGGGACAAGCTGCGGGTTTTGCGGAAAAAGTCGCCCGTCGGGAGCGCCAGCGAAAAGGTGTGCGGACGGGCACGCCATTGTCGGGCGAATACAGATGCCCGCGCAGGGGATACCGAAGCGATAACGCAAGCGGGAATGGAAGATCCAGATTTTCGGGTGAGAGAAGCAAACGCTAAGTGCGAAGGTATTACGACGAACCGGGATGAAAACAAGGAGATTTGCATTACGAAGTCTTTTTACGGGTATTTAAAAGAAATTAGCCGAGCGATATCGGTAGGGCAAAAAATGATTTGTGGTAGCAAAAAGGGCAGGGCCTGCCATGCATAAATGACAACTCGGCGATTGCATCTGCTGGATTTGAGTTCCATGAAGTTTAGTCTCGCGATTAGGGAACGCTAAGCAGCGTCACTGTTGTTGTTGTTGTTGTAGTAGTAGTAGTAGTAGTAGTAGTAGTAGTAGTAGTAGTAGTAAGCAGTAGTAGCAGCAGTAGTAGCAGCAGTAGCAGTAGTAGTAGTAGTAGTAGTAGTAGTAGTAGTAGTAGTAGTAGTAGTAGCAGCAGCAGTAGTAGCAGCAGCAGTAGTAGCAGCAGTAGCAGTAGTAGCAGTAGTAGTAGTAGTAGTAGTAGTAGTTGTAGTAGCAGCAGCAGCAACAGCAGCAGCAGCAGCAGCAGCAGTAGCAGTAGCAGTAGCAGTAGCAGTAGCAGTAGCAGTGGTAGTGGTAGTAGTGGTAGTAGTGGTAGTAGTGGTAGTTGTGGTAGTAGTGGTAGCAGTGGTAGTAATGGTAGTAGTACAAGTTAACATCAGCGCTGGCCACGTTAAGTCAGTGAAGATGAGCTAATATTTTTTCCACATCACAGTATACAAAAGACCAACATTTATTCGGCTATGTGATATCTAGCTTAATAACCTTCTGTAGAATATATGAGCCACGATCCAAAGCCTTGAGTTCCAATTCCACACTCACCCCAATTCTCTTTCAATCTTTCAACGAACTTATCTGTTTGCATTATTACAATTCAAAATACAGTTGAGACCTTATAAGCTAATATATGCGATGTTTTATTCAACTCTGCAGATGAGTAAGGTCTTGTGCAGGGCTGTCGTTCGTTTTTACTGCACGAGCATGTTTGGGTGTTTGAATGCCCGCGCGAAGTGGTTGGCTTTCCTCAACAAATTGGGATTTTCGAGACAGACCACAGCCTGATCTTCTCCGAACGTCAGCTCTTAGGCTATCGGGGTTGAACTATACTGAAGCGATTTCCGCCTTTCACTTGTTGTGCACAACACCTACTTTCCGCTCAAAATTCTTCAGTCAGTAATAGCTTGTTTTTAGTCATTCATTGAGCAGCATTGTGTGCTAAAAAATGAAATCTCTGTGAGACTGGTCCCTTCTGGCGTGAAATTTGGAACAGATGAGTGAGGTATGAAAGAAGAGCTATGAAAAAAAAAATGCCAGAACACTCGCTGCAATGTTCAACCGAATTATTAAAATTTACATAGAAGTAGAACACTTCAAGCCCTAGAAGACTGCATGCATTTTTGCCCCACCACATTTCAAAGCGCACTTTGCATTTCACTTCATATTTTTCTGTGATGACTGCCTAGGGATAATTATGCTGTACACAATATAAAATCACCAATGTCAAAAGATAAGCAGCTAATTGTTTTCATGAATTTGGGCTGTATTTTTTTCGTGCTGTAGTCATTAGCTGGTATGCTGCAATACACGCAGCGTTTTTGTTTCCAATTAGTAATTGAAACAAAATAGCTCTGAAGGTTGCCATTGCTTGGAGAAGAATAAAGCCACCGTCCCACTGCATCGTGCGGCCTCTCTTGGGTCGCTCCGTCTCGAATTGCATATTTCGAGTTAACTTTAAAGCAATGCGACTGCAGGATGAAGGTGAAGCACTTACAGCAAAGATGAGGCGTGGATCGACAGTCAGAGACAGGAGAAGGTTCCGCACGGTGTCCTGCAGAGCACGAAATTTGTTCAGTGCACTGCAAAGCCGACGCAGACCCGACAACGACACTGAAGGTCGGCCAACTCGTCAGCCCACAGTGTCTGCGGCCGACCGAGCTGTCACACTAGGACGACAATGACACAAACACAGCGGAAAACCAGATGTCTTCCCAGTGTGATAGGTTTTGAGGCCGGGGACACAAACAAAACCAATCTGCTAACTCTCGGTGGCCGAGTCTTCGCGAGACCGGCCGCCGAGCAAAAACATACTCGAAACGCGAAGCCTCGGAATCGAGCAGAGTCGCCACTTCCGGCGCAGCGGCCCTGATTTAAGCTTGGTATGATTATCTCGTCGCTCCTAACTATCGCCTCCAATTATTATCGTGCTCCCAGGCGCCCAGAAACAGCAGCTTCTTGCTTAAGTATACAGACTGCATGCTTACACATTTATCGAAGAACCTTTATATTTTCACGTAGTGGTGGCAAGGCCGTTGGGGACAAATGAACGACCTTCAAATTCACTAGAATAATCTCTTTATTGGGCAGACGCGCCCGCAAAAAAAAACTAAGGAATCGGCGGCGGCGATAGCTGCAAGCATGCTCGGCGGTCGTCATTCTACCCACGTCGCACCCTTCAACGTTCAACTTAAAGGCGACAAAGAACCATCTACATAAATCTGCAAACGGTGACTAGCATAACCTGGAGCATTGCAGAAGCACATGCGAGTGACTGGAATCTTCGAGATGCATCCCGACGCACCTTGCGCGACAAGGAAATGATAAAGCTGCGTCTCGCGATACTGAGCATGAAAATAATACAGAATCAATTCAAGCGCCACAATCACAGTGATAAGGCCGCATGCCGGAGGCTGTCGAAAAAAACAAACAAATAATGGTTCACGGCATTACTCCTCCTTTAAAAAGGCATCTTCTCGATGCTTATAACACAAACACAGAAAAGTAAAAAAAAAATACTAGACATTAAAATAACTAGTGCCTTCAGAGCGCGTAGCTAAGCTCCTGTCTGTGCTCTTTTGCCCGCAGCAATGACGGTAAAACCATATGCACTGAAGTCGCACACCGGTGTGGCAAGGTGTATGTAGTACGCAGCCAAGACAGACCTTCAGGCACGGGATGCTGCATGTGCTCGGGAGGAGAGAAGTATGTATCGGAATGAACAAGGCAGAAATGCCGCCTAAATTGTTTCAACCTCTCTCTTGCATCACATGATCCTGAAGTCCATTCACTAAGCAACTTTCTTAAGACGAACAGGATTACCTTACCATTATGCATAGCATTGTTTTTGACCTAAACATTTCCGTCACCGGAGATCGACGGTAATTTTTTGCCTCCTGTGACCAGGCTGTGACATTTCTCTGTCTCCTCGCTGGCAATGTTCCGGTGGATCACAAACCTTTGCACTTTGTGATAATGCAAAAAATAATATTGGCAGGTTGCGGGTTAAAAAAAGGCAATTCCCGACGATTACGTTACTTCCTAATAGGAAATTTGAGCTCAGCAAGACGTGTGTGTATAATTAGAGAAAAAGTTTTATTTTTCACATATATTCTTTCTTCAAGAAATGCTCCACTAACTATTCTTGATCTAGACGCATACGTGGCCTACATGCGCTAGACGGAGTAACTGTGTACGCAGCGGCAGACGAAAGACTTCCGCCGGTTGCCTCGCTCATGGCTCAGAAAGAACTGGCTGAGAATAAACTATTTATACAGGCAGGCGGTTCGCAGTGGCGAATGGCGCCGGCTATGCGTTTTGGCTCGGGCGGTGATGGCTACCGTGCGTTGCATCGTACACAACCAGCATTCGGTTGAACGCATCAAAGTTCACCGGCGGTGTAGGCGGAATCCACTTTTATGCCGGGATTGCTGCATGCAGTGCCGGTACAGGCTTTCCTGCTCCATTCGATCAGACCTCTGCGCCGACATGATTTGCAGTGCAGAATCTGGCTACGAGCGACAGCGCCGATGGCGACGCCGCGAAACACAGAAGCGGGCGCCAAAGAGCTGCGCTCTATAAAATCTCTCGCTGGAAGATGATATGATAGCTGACAAGGACGGCTGAGGCCACAGATTTCGGAAAACAGACGAGCGATGCCTACTGATGTGTGGAATATTACCGCGAAACCCTCAAAACTGTATTTGTTGTTTTTTTTAACAGCCGCCGGCATGCGGCCTTATCACTGTGATTCTGGCACGCGTGTCAATTCTGTATCCCGTCTTTGTTCATGCTCGTTGTCGCGATACGGCGCGTTATCATTTTCTTTGTCGCGAAAGATGCGCCGAGATCTGTCTCGAAGATTCCGATCACTTGCGTATGTTTCCACAATGTTCCAGGGTGTACTACAGTTGAATCCCGCCACAACGAATACCGCCACAACGAAATTTCCGCGACAACGAATAATTTTTTATTCCCCGCGAGTATCCTATAAGAATTAATGGCCTAAATTTCTCTGCACAACGAACCATTTTTGCAGAGCGTTTCCGCTTCAACGAAATTTTCGCGTTCAAAATCGAAACCGAAACTAGTTTTATTGGCGAGAAGTCCAAGTCAAATCCAAAGCCACATTAAGCATGAAATCACGTGATTGCAGTTCCGCCATTTTGGCTTTGTGTCGTGGTCGCGTTGTTCACTCGCTGCCTTTCTCTTCGACAACGACGAGTTTTCATCCGCAGGACACGATGGCAACGCAAGTGAAAAAACGCAAAACTCTTTCCCTTGAGCAAAAAGCTCAAATAATCGCCCAAGCAGAAAGCGGAAGGAAGAAAGCGGCAATTGCTGAAGACTTCGGAATTCCTGCAAGTTCGCTGTCAACGATTCTAGGCAATAAGGACAACGTGAGAATGGCACTTGCTTCAGGCACATCCTCGAAGCACAAAAAGGTGACGCGGCCCCTCCATGAAGAGTTGGACAAAGCAGTGCATGCGTGGTTTGTGGAAGCACGAGCCAGCAACGTCCCCCTGTCCGGAAGCATCGTCCAGCAGAAAGCCTTGAACTATGCATGCCTACTTGGCATTGATGATTTTAAAGCCAGCATTGGCTGGCTAAACCGTTTCAAGGCCCGCCATAACATCGTTGGAAAAGTGTTGTGCGGCGAGTCAATGTCAGCAGACGTGGACGGAGCAGCTGCTTGGAAGGCGAGTAACATGGCCGGAATTTTAAGCAACTTCGCGCCTGCAGACATTTACAACGCCGACGAGACCGGGCTATTCTACGAGATGTTGCCGGCTAGGACGCTCGACTTCAAGGGGCAGCGCTGTCACGGCGGCAGACACAGCAAAAAACGCATCACAGTGCTGCTTTGCACAAACATGGATGGCTCGGACAAGCGTCCGCCGTTAGTCATAGGCAAAAGTGCCAAGCCGCGCTGTTTTAAGGGAACTCGTAGCCTACCTGTGCAGTACAAGGCGAACAACAAGTCATGGATGACCCGCGCTATTTTCACCGAGTGGATGATGGCATTCGACCGCGACATGAAGCGGCAGGGCCGTAAAGTTTGCTTGCTTTTGGACAATTGTTCAGCGCATCACTCCGACGAAGTCAAGCTCACTAACACGGAGCTGAGGTTTTTCCCTCCCAATTGCACGTCTGTCTTACAGCCTCTCGATCAGGGCGTGATTCTTAGCCTGAAGCGCGCTTACCGCGGGAGGTTAATTCAGCGGCTGCTTTTTAACACCGAAACCGGCCGAGACACGAAGGTGGACTTGTACGTGGCACTGCAGATTATGTCTGCTGCCTGGAGCACACTGGGGCGCTCAGTAATTGTGAACTGTTTCAGGCACGCCGGATTTGCCGAAGGTCGACCCGTACACTCTGCTGGCCTAACACCAGGCGTTACAGACGACGACGAAGAGGCGTCACCGGCTCCGGGGATCGCGGCCGCCTGGAAAACGCTGGGAGAAATAGGAACCGTGCCGCCTAATCTCGAGCTCGACGAATACATCGGCGCTGACGCTTGTGTTGTTGTTCACGAAGATGTGAGTGATGAGCAGATCATAAAAGCTGCCCGGAATGATAAGGACTCTTCCGATGAAGAAGACGACGACGTACAGGAAGCGCCGGCTGCGGCAACCGCCGTACAGGTGATGGACGCTTTTGATGTCATCAGGAATTTCGTTGCTGTCCGAGACGACGATGTTGCAATGGGTTTGCTGACCGAGTGCGAAAATCGCGTGACGGCGTTGCTCGCCGTGAAGCGTAAGCAAACCAAGCTTACAGATTTTTGGCATTAAACGCCTTTGCTGCTGCTTGGGCAATTCTTTCTGCGTTTCACGTCAAATTTTTGCGATAACGAAGTTCCGCGAGAACGAATTTTTTTTCCTGCACCGTGAATTTCGTTATAGCGGGATTCAACTGTAGTAGCAATTTGCGACGTCATCTAGATTGTTCTGAGCAGCCTTTAAATTGAGTGCTGACGAGTGTGACGGGCATTCTTTGTTCGACGATGGACGAGCACGTTTGTTGCTATCGCCGCCGCCGAGTTGCTTAGTTCTTTTGCGGGCGCAAGTCAGCCCCAATAAAGAGTTATTTCAGTACCATCACGCTTGTGTCTTCTTTTGGTGTGTATGGCCTTGTCACCACTACGTGACAATATCTTAGTTGTACGCGAATACGATGACTGACATACGCGGAACTTGTGCCAACGGTGGTCACAACGCAGGCTACATCACTCACCGTCATCTTGAGCAGTGTCATAACTGAGTCCACGTAGTCGCCCCCAATCACCTCGAATAGCCGACCACCATTGCACACCCTGTTGGGAAACACGGGGAACCCACTCTCAGGATCATGCCCGACCTTAAGGTAGACGACCACGTGAGAGCGTGGCCGTGAATTTCGTCAAGTGCACATCCTTGAAAGACGAAGTGTCCTGCTAGAGTGTAAAAACCAAAGCAACATGCAACTGGTGCAAGATTGATTTGGGTGATGTTTTGGGACTTAATGAAAGCGCCGCACTTAAAATAAACCGGGAAAACCTCGCTCCTGCTTAGTTTCCTGGAGGATCAGGTTATGTTTTGCTTATATACTTCCGAGAACAACGGTTAAGAATTTCTGTAAGCAAAATTACGCCCTCTGACAACTAAGAAGGCCAATCCTAGAAGACCAGAAGTATGCAAATTATCCAATACGCTTTTATTGAATAGTCAACTGGAAAAGTAGGTAAATCAAGCATGTACGGTATGTAAAACGAGTGGGCACGACGGTTGTGAAGTACATGCCGCGTCCAAATGCCACATCTTATGGTGAAACATGCAGAATAGATGGCTGATACATTTGTAGGATCACGTCTCTAAATGCGTTTATACTGTGAGCAGTTTTTGTGAACTTCATCCATATCTGTGATTATCCATTATCACCGGTTGGTGCACGTGAATTTCATCCTCATTTGTGAATGACAATCATCAACGTTGATTATCATCAAGCTGCATTGTTTCTGTAAACTTGCTTCCTGTGGCAGTAATTTGCTGAAAAGGAAGAAAAACTTGAACTGGTGGTGGTGGTGGTGAGGAAACTTATTTCGAGCGGATACATACGAGCGACACGAATGGCTGCCCCGAACAATTTGCGCCGAACCATACAGTACAAAAGAAAGGAGACAAGACACAGGAGCTACTTGTAGACAATTTCATTGAAACCAGGAGGCACCTTTTATAGAGTGAAGTGTCAAGGGGAAAGGAGGGTGCCTTATAGAAGGTGCCTTCTAGGTTCAATGACATTCAGTTGCGAATAGCGCCTCCGTCTCGTCTTCTTCCTTTTGTGAGGTCTGCATGGTTCGGCGCAATTTTTTCACCATTTCAAGATGCACCAATT
The DNA here is from genome assembly GCF_055883805.1 of Amblyomma maculatum. Classification (NCBI taxonomy): domain Eukaryota; kingdom Metazoa; phylum Arthropoda; class Arachnida; order Ixodida; family Ixodidae; genus Amblyomma; species Amblyomma maculatum. Next base: position 36,023,643 of record NC_139351.1, on the reverse strand, counting down.
AACCCAAGAAGAAGTGGTAATGAAGTAACTAATATGAAAGTATACAAGTCTATAGCCATCGAAGCATGTGCTATTCTACATTGCCTAAAGCTAAATAGGGAGTGGGGTACGTCTCGCTGTCCGGCGTGTAGTTTTATAGCAGCTTAGAAACGGCGCACGAGCGCCGCGTTACATGTTCCTCTCTTTAATCCTACGGGGGAAGAGGGGGGGGGGGGGGAGGTGCTTTGGCGTGTTGGGCAGTGGCCAGGAAGTAGAGTTGGAACAGCCGTCGTGACTCCAAGTTTTTTTTTTCTTTTGCGTACTGTGGACACGAAAGGTCACAAGGCGCATAGTGTTCGTGTGGAGCCACCCAGGACTATTTTAAAAGACACGCGTGTTAACGATTATCGCTTGTCAGTCCTTGCCTGAATGAGATAGAGGATAAAAGCTTCACATACTAATCGAGAGCCAATGAAAGCTTGCACAAGGCGAAGAGCGCTTCTTCTTTTATACCTTGGTGGTTTTTAGACAGCGCGGACAATTCGTTGTTTGATTCGTGGTGATTTATTACTGTAGCATTCTGTCGGTCTTGTGGTGCGTACTGGTCTCAGCGCACAATTTTAGTTGGCTTGGGAATTCGTGGTCATCTTCTCATATTGTGATGTTTTGAGCTGTGAATATACACGTCATGGTTTTCTTGTCTGGAATTATGAAATCTGGGTTCTTGAATTTGCTCTCCAACTTTTCCGAAGTCAATATTTACAAATTTATCTAAATGATCCAAGTTAAGTAAATATGTACAAAACAAAATTTGCCACAGGCTTCCCTCAGCTGCGACAGAAATATTATTCCTCAGCCTTTGGATCACGTAGCTGGAACACACGGTACACGTGTGAAAATCGGTATACCTTATGTTTGAATAAACTCTAGATATTATGCAAGAATACATCTCGTCCCCATAATAACGGCCCACTTAAGAACAGCTCGAGTGAAAAATGTTTTTGGGCTCACTTTTAACCAATAGCAAAAGCACTACTGCTATGCATACAAGGGTGCTCGTCATATTTGTTGGCGCTTTTTATTGATTCGCTAGGAGAGAAAGCGTGCTCTTGAATAAGGAAGCGTCAAGGAAGGTTGGGACAACAGCGGTCAAGCAATGGGTCGTAACAGTTCATGACTGCGAGTCACAAAGAACGAAGATGGTGACACCTATAACTGATCCTAGAAGTTGAAGCTGCTATAAATTTCTTCGAAGCCACGAAAGCTTAACAATTTGAAATCCAAGTTTTGCTCGCTGTGTTACAAAATTTAGAAGCACGCTTGAGCTACGCGTTGAGAGAAGAGGCGATAGAGCCTTTGGCGCCTTCTTCTCATTCCGAGTTTCTGTTATTGAGAGGCTGGAAAAGAGTTTGAAAAAAAAAAAAAAAAAAACGGCTCCGTTTTGGAGACATGAAGTCGGTATATCTGTCTCAGTTCTGGGTGAACATTACAATGAAAGGCATATTGTGCGGTTCATATATCTACTCCTACTTTGGTATCTCTATCGCTAAGAAGCCTCCATCTTGACTGGTATATGGTAGATAAATGGAGAGCGAAATAATATGACCGTATTGGCTGTCGCGGTCACGCCACAATCTCCTTCTGAAATAATGGGCGTATTTTTCTGGCATACTTTTCTCAATTCCTGTTTTCTGCAACAGAAACGGCTACGCCTTTTCAACTGAATGAGCCGTATACGTTTCGCCTAAAAGTCGCGGCTTTTAGCAGTTATTTGAGGAAAATGACCAATAAATATTGTGGTCTGATTCTACCGACGTCGCAGTGCAGTTAAGTAATGTCCCCTCATGTAATGTCCCATCTGGGGGCCCTTGAGGTTCTAATGAATGAATGAATGAATAAATAAATAAATAAATAAATAAATAAATAAATAAATAAATAAATAAATAAATAAATAAATAAATAAATAAATAAATAAATAAATATAAAGTGCTTGCCAGCGTTGAAAAAACGGCGCCTTTTATACATACGCAATGATAAAAATATAAGTTCAGAGCTCATTTCAAACAAAAGCTGTGTTTCAAGAAATGTTCCTGCAACAGCAATTTTCATGGATGGCCGAGCTTTTTGCCCTGCTTGGGCATAATTTATAGGGATTGGACTTTTCGGTTTAAACCGAACAACACCGATAAACGTACGCCGAAAGCATTTTAAAAGATTCGGTTTAAACCGAAAAAGGTCAGTACCTCTTCATACAAACCGCGAACCCCGGATGGCGGGAGAATATTACAACAGTGTTCAATCCAGGGGCGTGATGTGAGACAGTGGGATCGTTGGTTTAAGCACAGCGGTTGAGAGTTTTGAGGCCTTGTTCATGGCTCCGCAAATGAGAAAAGAATGGCAGCCGTTCTTTCCGACCCTCATAAACGTATCAAGCGTCCGAGGAGGGGCGCCTGTGGCAAGGCAGGCACCTCGAAGGGCGAAGGACACACTAGAGAATTTCTAGCACAAGTGCTTCCAGGAGATCGCGAAGACCAAAGCCCACCAGTTTCTTGCCCCGTGACACTTCTCAGACACAAGCCGAGAGAAGTGCATTTGATTTTTAAGTGATTTGGTTTATGAAAAATTTGATCGTGATCAATAATTTTTTACTTACTCTCTTGTCTAACGATGATTTTATATGGCATATGCTTTTTTTTATAACGGTAATTTTTATCATGGCAATAGCAGTTTCTTCTATGAGCTTAGCTGTATAAGTGAATAACTGTGCAATAAATAAAAGTGCATAAAACAATATGCAAGGAAAAGCAACCAAAATGAACACTGCGTCACATTTAACTGTACACATATGCCTTCTATCTGACCGAAAAAAAAAAACGATATTAGTTCAGAAGAAAATATTATTAACCGAAAAAACCGGACGTTGTGTTTGCGAATAAACACCGAAAAATGTCAGCCGAATTCTCGGAAAATGAAAGCCGAAAACTCCAACCCCTAGGCATAAACCACGGCCGATTCGCCGACCAACTGCGTCGTGGTCTAGGAAATTCGGAATGCGTCGCCGACCCTCGCTGACCGAAGGTCGAATGCTCACTAAGTGGAGCGATTCGGCTGAGACATTCCGCTAAGCCTCGTTAGCGCTTCCTAATCTTGTTACACATAAAATAAGCGGAGAGCAAACGATAGTTCTACTGGTGCTGCGGCTTTTTTATGGAAGCGTGCAGGAACGTACGTGAGTGTTGTTCCCGCCAGGAACCGTCCAAACCATTTTCCGCGTTTCTCCCGGGGCCAGATGACGCGCATGGTCTGCATGAGGAGCAACAGTCCCTATGAGCACTTGTGTGAAGTGTGTGCGCTCTCACGAGCCGACTAGTTTCTTCAATAAATTACCATCGTGTCAAGTCTACCCTATATCTTGTGACCGCTCTTCAGGCGGAGTTTTCGCATATGTTACGTGTTCTACACGGTATGCATTGAAACCTTGGGGGCCGTGACGGAATCTACTGACATCTGATAGTAACTACAGATCTCAACCATCACTCTGAAATAACTAGAATCGTAAATATCTTTTTTTTTGTATTTTATGGGCCCTAGAATTATGAATGAAAATTCAACACAATCTCTCAAAATAACAGTAAATACCACATTTACTTGAGTGTAAGAACCCTTTTTTTTTCAAGCTCGCATTGCCCAAAGTTAGGAGGATGCTTAGATTTGAAAAATCTGAAATTCGTCCTGCCCAGTTTTTTTCTTGCGGTATATATCGACTAGACAGAAACAAGAAACAATTTAGTTGGCTAAGAAACTTGGCAATTATTTTCAGCTAACTCGACTACAGTTCGTCTAAAATTCAAGCGATAGGGAGCCCTCTGCAAACTGGTTCCAACCTCCATTACGGCTTTCAAACAACCAACCAACAATGCGCGTCCACGATGAGCGTAAATGCCGAGCAGCGCTGGTACCAGACCCACGTAATCACAGGCTGGTACAATTTTCGGTGCGTTTTTGGTTGGTTTTTTGAGTGTCCTGTGGAACCATCAGTTTTTAGTGTCGGGAAACAGCAACACTTGAGGCTAGAGAGAAGACCTAAAGTGATCTTACGACGCGGATGCAGCGCCGCTTTGGGACTCTGACCGCTTCAAAGTGAGAAAGAGTATAAAATCACATAGCGATGAAGCGTAGGCGCCCTTGGAAGTTATATGCTCTCTACCTTGAAAAAAGGGTGCTTATTTCACGTGCTGACTGTTTTTTTCAAACTTTTTCCGAGTTTAGGAGGCGCTTAGATTAGTGAAAATATGATAATGGCTTATCTCAGTTTCACTCAACTGTGGGGAAGAGCGTCGAGCCGAACTAAAAGGGTTCAACTTAAATTAAGGACTGCGCTCACAGCTATTTAAAGGAGAATGATATATATATAACGTAGGTAATCAGGACGACAGCTGAGTGGGCTAGGAAAAATTGTAACTGAGCGTAATAATAACAGAAGTAAAGAAAAAGTAAGCATCCTCTCTGCATGTGTGAGGGAATTGCCGTTGACTCTGAAGGGCATTAACTCATTTCCTAGAGAGGGCTATTAAAGTAACTGGGCTGGTAGAAAGTTACGTGGACAGGTCAAAGTACAAAGTTTCCGGGGTTGTAATGGAGTTGTGCATGAGTCACAGAACGAGGGCTAATTTGAGAGGTGTGGAACAGCGATTTGCTCTTAGCAGATCTGCTCTTGTAGAGCAGATTTATTATTTCAGGCATGGTGCTAGCGCACAAGGAAGACACACACGGCGGGTAGGCGGTGCGCTAGCACCATGCCTGAATTCGTTCACTAGCTAGCTCAGTTAAGAGCATTGACAGATTTATGATGGCGATGAAAGAGAATGGCCATGCGCCGTGCTCAAAAGGCGCACTCACATCGTCGAGTAGCGATATCTGGGTGATTTCAGCGGTGTCGTAAACGATGTTCTCGAAGGGTCGGCAGATGTAGTTGGTGAGAGTGAGGGTGACCATCATCACGGCCAAGGTGACCACCATGAGCAGCGAACAGACGGGAAAGGAGAGCACCACAGCCAGCAGCATGGCAAGGCCCGCGTAGTTGGAGGAGGCGCTGCGCGTGGATCACGTGATGAGGGTGAGCGAGAAGGTAGTCCAAAAACCATAAGTAGGAGGCATGCTTTTACTACGAGAAGCTTCCATCCCGGGAATAGAGTGATCAAGGCACATTTCAGATATAGAGGCTGTATGTTCGTTTCAGTTCCGTTCACTTTAATACCTTAAAGGCGCCTATATTCAGGGTATTATTTAGGGTAGGTGGGTGGTTGTTTTTTTTTTTTTGTTGGCCTATTGTTTAAAACGGAACTTAACAGTTGCTCTGATTTATTGTTTGCACTTCGATCTGTTGGTGTAACCAACCAGGCGTAACATCTGTTAGCCGCCCTCGCTCGTCTATCGAGCGTCTATCGGCCGAGTTGCTTGGGCGCCCGTCTCGGCTGCGGCAGGTGGTCAGTTCGAAACCCGCCGCCGGACACCCACCGGTAAAATTGGGTACAAGCGTCCACCTGCCTGGCGCCCGGCTCTTTCAGGGGTGTGCGTGTGGAAGAGGCTCTGCTAACCCTGCTCTGCTCCTGCGAGGGTTTAAGGTTTCGAACAACTAATGGCTTGCAAAGGCCGGGCTGACAGTACGATGGCTTTGCAGACAGGAAGCTTTATGTCGTTCTACAAATTTTCGGTTTGACACTAGAACAAAGTTTTGGTGAATGCAATGAGATATCACCAGCCCAGTTTGAACACCAAATTGTTCCCTCTTCATATCTGTTTACCTTCGTTTAGTGCGTTCTTGCAGTTGCCTGGTATATAGCTTTCAAGTGATGCTTAATCGAAGCAGTGTAGAACCTTGAGCACAATGGAGGCAGCAACAAAGCAGTAACTCCAAAGTTTTGAATGGAGTTTCTTTCCAATAATTGAACATCGCAATGGTCAACAAGCCTGGTCGCAAGCATTGTGAAGCAGACTGCTTGTCCCATGCCCATATTGACACGCCCCCAAAGACAACGACAACGCCTTCTTGGGAAAAATAAACGCCAGCCGTTTCGTACAACAGCAGCACTCGGACCCTGAGTTCAAAGACCTAGCGGGTTAGTTAAGGCAAGATCACTTCCCCTCCTGCTGTGAACTGGCGTCAGTTGTCCTTCGCGTTGTACAATGACGTTTTCGTGAAGAACTTCACGCCAAACGACACCACATACCCCTTTGTCGTACCGGAGGTACTCCGAAAGAAACGTTTGCAGGCTTTGCACGATAAGCCGACAGCAGGGCACTTCGGGATAGCGTGCTCGTTGCATCGGTTACAAGAGATGTATTATCGGCCGCGGCCACATGCTTACGTGAAAACGTGCCGTGAGTGTCGATGACGCATGGCATCTTATCAGCTGGACTACTTAACCCAACGCCGTCTCCGAATAAAGCCTTTAAACCGATCGGGATGGATATCCCCGGCCTTTCCACCTTTTCCTTATTTCATCAAAGGGCAACAAGTGGATCATCGTGCAACAGATTAGATGACCCGCTATCTCGAAGCAAAATACCTACCTAATGGTACCGCAGCAGGAGTCGGCATGCTCTTCGTCAAATGCATTATCCTGCGACACGGCGCCCGCGAGGTGCTTATCACAAACAGGGAAACAGTATTTAAGGTGGAGCTCACGCAAGCCATCCCGATCTAGTCATACAAGCCACCGACGTACAATAGCGTTCCATTCCCAGACCAATGGGCATACGGAGCACTTCAACGAAATAATCATGGATATGATTGCTATGTACGTCGGCGCCAAACATAAGACATGGGACGCCATCCTGGCCTACGGGATCCTCGTGTATGACACAGCCTACCGGGAGACAACCTGAGCGCCCCCGTTCAAGCTTGTGTACGCCAGGGAGCTTAAGATGACGCTCAACGCCATGCTGCCGGATGTTGCAGACGAAGAAAACCTCGACGTCACCACCGACCTGCAGCGTGAACAAGGATGCTCCTCGACTCGTCCGGATGCTCATTAAAGACCAGCAAAGTACCGACGCCCGCCGCTGCAACTTGCGACGACGTAACGCTGAGTACAAGCCAGTAGGCCAAGTGGGGGTTTGGACGATGATTCGCCGTCGTGAATTCAGTGAAAAGCTTTTACGCAGATTCCTCGGCCCGTACAAGGTCCTCTGCCGAGTCGGACAATTGGACTACGATGTCATTCTTGACGGCGCGGCAGAATCCCAGCGGTACCGTGAGAACCCAGAAATCGTGCATGTTTGAACGCCTTAAGCAATATTACGCGCGCTAAAGTCCCTGGATGCTTTAATTTTTATAATTTCTGATGGTTTTGTTTGACTTTCTTTGATTATTTTGGAAAAATGAAGGCGATGCCTTTTAAAGAGTGGAGTAATGTCGCGAATCATTTAAAACTCAGTGACTTTCTAACAGCCGCTAGCATGGCGCCTTATCCCTTAGCTCTCGGACCTATTTGCACTATTTGCGAGACTGGCTGTTATCATTTTTTGTTGCGCAAGATGCACCGAGTTGTATCGCGAAAGGTCCCAGCCACGCGCTTGTGCTTTTACAGTGTTCTCCATTGTGCTAGTCACATCTTGTGTCTTTATCCACATGTTTCTGTAATGACTTTAAATTGAGTCTTGACAAGTGCACAGGGAACTCCTACATAGACGATCAGCGAGCGCGCTTCCAGCTATCGCCGAAGCCGAATTGCTTAGTTCCTTAGCCGGCGCAAGTTAGCCCAAGAAAGAGTTTATTTCAGTGTTATACGAGCCTCTTCCATTGTTGCCAACGGTCCTGTCACGACTATGTGACAGTACGCATATGAAATGACATTTGGCCTACAAACGTTGCGTCCATCCATGTTTGCTCATACGCCGACTGACATCGTATACTCTCTGGAAAAAGAGGGCATTTAACGTTGTCGCGTGCATTCACTGAGTCTTTAAAATGCATCGACGTCATACGGCAGCCACCCCACATAACAGAAAAGACTGCTAATGAAAGCAAGCTTTATCGTGCAGCTTCTGTATGACCCACACCGCTCACATTCAAGTTATGAGGCGTCGACCCCTCACAGCGAACACAGGAGTGCGAGGCACTCTGCTAAGAGAGGGGTCTTCTAAACACGCGATTTAAAATTACGAATTCTTTTTTTTAAAAGAACGCTTGTAATTTTTCAGTGGTCTCGCATGCCCATATCGTAGTCATGTGTTTTCAGGCTTGGAAGTAGAATTTAGCATATGAATATGTTCGCCTTTACAATTTTTACTTATTTCCATCCTGGCATTGCTGCCTTTCTTTATACTATCCCTTCACCTGGTTTTATTACTGATTTTTACACGTCGGATTTGTCTTTTCATCTTTTAATTGTTCTTTTACGTAGGTACAGCCATATAATGGTCTTTACCGCCTTAAATTACTCGTTGTAGTCCTGTTGGCCACCATTCATGCGTTTAAATTCATTACATGGAGCTTCTTGGGACTTCCTCTACCATTGTTCTGTTTTTTATCTGGTCTTCCGCAATGATGAAAGTTTTACTCGAAAAGTAAAGAAAAAACGACTATTTTTTATAGATATCGTCATGTCTTCTGAGAAGAATAGTACGGTTGTGAGCCTCGTTTGCTCACCTTTTAGATCTTGCATAAGCAGCTGCAGGTGTGCGCCTGTCGAATCGAGTTGCATTGTTATGAATATTATAGTGTCTTATAGGAGCATTCTACCTTTATCGTTCTTACCAGATTTGCACCCAGCTCTAAAAATACAGCTAAAAACAATTCCTAGCAGATTGGTGACTGCATACCTTCTCTTGGTGGGCGCCACACCTTCATTGTAGTAGAACATGCCCATAATGAAGCTCCCGGCATAGAGGCAGAACAGCACCGAGAAGCTGACCACGATGGCTGCCACATACGACTTGCTTTGGCTGCGCAATGTCTGCAAAACGAGGCAAAAGTATTGCGTCCTTTCTCGGGTTTCGATGTTCAAGAAAATTCCATAAACAAGCATGATATTATGGTGGTATAGAAGCGACCAGAGACAATGAGCGCGCATTAAAAAAAAAAATAGCTGGAAGATATTACCATAGTCAACTGTTTCCATGATATTTGTGTAAGTAACAAGCAAAAACACGTCCCCAAGTCCCGATTACTCAGTAATCAGATGAGATGAAGGAGGAGGAGGAGGAAGATGAGAAGGAAACGCAGGGAGGTTAACCCATAAATGAAACCAGTTTGCTACAATGCACTGGGGAAAGAGGTGAGTGGATATAAAATTTGTGAAAGAGGGATGGGTGAAGTTAGTACAGTCATATCACGTCACAGTCATATCACGTAACGTAACATCAAAATCATAGTCTTTCGATTAGGCCTGTGCTTTTCATAAAGCGGAGCAGTGCCTGGGAGGTCCTCACCGCAGACGATCGCCACTTAAGGCACACTTAAGAAATGCCCTAAAATATTACTCGAACGATTTTACTAAGCGATGTGGCATATTGAATAGGGTTCCGAACGCGGCAGCTATAAATCAGTCAGCATCGACGGGCAATGTCATAGTTCTGCTAAGAGCGATCGTATGACCTGTCCAGGAAACAGAAGAACCTTCTTCACGCGTGGTGGGAATGTGTATCTACCTCTCTTTGGCGCATAACTATCATCATCATCATCATCAGCCGAACTATACCCACTGCAAGGCGAAGGCCTCTCCTATATTTTTCGATTTAACCCGGTCCTGCTGTTATCTGTTTCCACTCGACCCCTGCGAACTTCATAACCTCGTGCACCCACTCGGTTTTCTGCCACCATCTGCTACAATTTCCTTTGCTTGGAATCCAATTTGTTACATTAAGCGACCATCGGTTACCCTACCTTCTCGTATACCCATTTCCTCTCCATTATTTCGACTAGAATGTTATTAACTCGAGTTATTTATCTGGCCCACTCTGGGCGCATCCTATCCTCTAACGTTGTTTCTACCATTTTCCGTTCAATAGTTCTCTGCGCTGTCGTCAGCTTAAGTGGAATCCGTTTCGTTTGCCTCCACGTTTCAGAACGATAAGCATGCCCTGACAAGGTGACACTATTACGTACTTTCATCTTCATCGATGTTGGTAAGCTGCTCGTCATTATCTATGAGCACGTGCCATACGCGCTCCATCCCAATCTTATTCTCCTGGGTATTTCCTTTCCTGGTCCAGATCCGTGGTTACTACCTGTCCGAATTAGCAATATCCGCCTACACCGCGGTGCTTCGTTATCTATTGTAAGCGGCTGTTCATTTTCGAGGCTGTTGAACCTTACCTTAGTTTTCTACATATTAAACTATCAGCTTGTGCTGCTGCTTTTCCTGTCTACAGCCTTATAATTGTCTGCAATTCTTCCGCTCAGTTACTTAGCAAGACAATGACATCAGCGAATCACAGATTACTTTGTTATTCTCGATCAAACCTTATCCTCAACCCTTCCCATCGCAAGTCTCTGAATACTTCGTCTAGGCAAGTGGTGAATGATACTGCATGGGGAGAGCGTGTATCCTTGCCTAACAACTTTCATAATGGGATCTTCATTACTTTACTTAAGGATATTACGGTCTGTGTGCAGCCACTATGAATATCGTATCTAATACTCTCACATATGGCCCATCTACGCCCTAATTTCGCAATGGCTGCATGAATGCTCAGATTTCGACAGAGTCAAATAGTTTCTTGTAGTCAAAGAATGCTCTGTATAGGGTGGTTATATTTCGTACAATATTCTGCCACCTGATGACAGTGTGAATATGACCAAAGGTTGAACCCTTTCCGAAGACCTGTTTGGTCCTTTGGTTGATTGAAATGCAAGGCATCATGGAGAGGAGCAGCGAAAGAAAACACAGACACAAGAGCACACTGAAAAACAGGTCTAGCACGGACTACCAACTGAATGTTCATAGAAAATCAGGCCATATTTGATACTCCAAACCATACAAGACCACTTATCGAGAAACACGAAGCAAAATCACAGTCATTGGCGGCACAACAGTCATGTTATGAACCCAGGAACTTCAGAGGCAGTCAACAGGCTTAATATGCATCATAACGGCCTGAGGGGCGGGTTCGCTCATGATGAAATCAACGGCGGCGCAACAAGGACACTAACAAGAAAAGGCCACCACATGTTTCTTGTTAGTGTCTTTGTTGTGCCGCCGTTCATTTCAGGCTTATATGCCTAAGGGGGAAATAAAAAGTTCAGAGAACCAGCACTTCTCAGTTACCAACATAGCAAAAGCAGAGTTGAAACATCGCAGCAAAAGATTAGTAAAACCTACTAACAACAAAAAACAGAAACAAAAACATGTGTAAACTTAAAACGACAAAAACAAGAGTTTACATCATAGAAAAAGCACAGTCGGAACATCGCACCAAAAGCAGAGTCAAAACACCAAAACATAAAAACAACAGAGACACCAACATGTGGAAACGTTAGACATGAGCTTCACACAACAGCACAGAGGCAGTCAGGGGTAAAAGGAGTTTAAAAAGCATCACAGGAATCCCTAGGCAAACACCAGCCCTAAAATAAAACTAATCATTCAATTGAATAATCCAAAAAAGGCAAGTTCTTTTTGCGACACTACAAATTGACGGAGCGCTATCGCACCTAGAAGACATGTGCTAAGTTTCAACTACTTCCCTTTCATGCTGGTGTTTTGCACGTCCGCTTATCTCTCAGTGGTTCACGTTTGAAATCGCACTCTGATCCACAATTAATCACATCCACATTTTTTTTGCATTTCTTACAGTGGTTGACAAGATGACCGCCAGCATTGTTTGTCGTCATATCACCCATGCTCTCTTATTCTTTGACTATTCCGTGAGAGTGTTTTGACTTCCGGAATTTTCATTAAATGCAGGCTGTTCAAGTTGTAGATGCCGTCAGGTATCACACAGCTTAAAAAAATTGTGCTTGCACATTTAGAATATGACTTGAAAGACCAACTGATGAGCCTAACATTTCGTGGATATTTTAAGTTGTATTTTTCGTAGACGGGTTCAGTGCAGGACCCGGCTGCAGTGTTTTGGCGGAGACACACACAATGCACGTCTTTCTGATGCGCAGTGTGCGTGCTGCTAAATAACTGAAATTAATTGAACGAGTAAAACTGTGCGACAAAGACGGGACTAAGAAACACACAGGCACAAACAAGGCGCAGTTTTTTTTTTTTTTCGTAGACTTCAGACTAGATTTATTCACAAAGCAGCTGGCTTATATAGCCTCTCAAAAAAGCAATAAATACACTATCGCGAAAAAACGCTCGACTGTTACAACAGACCATTATGGCAAAATCAAAGCGACTATGGAACCCGAACATGCCCTTTTTGACACTATATCTCCAGTCTCGATAGCGATACAGACGGCGAACTGACGCAGTCGTCACCTTTTTTGGCAATCAGGAAGGCCTCGATAGCCTCCCTTTCAGTCTTGTCCCTTGCCCTACCGAGGAAAACGGTTTTACCTAGACAGGGGTCGCATCCGCAGCTTTTGCAATGCAGAGGTATATTGCCACCTGTGCCGGTGCGCATAGACCTATTGTGCTCAAGGGCTCGCTAATTGAAGCACCGGCCTGTTTGGCCGATGTGTACCGTCCGCAAGATAGAGGTATCTGGTATATAACCCTAGAGGCACACCTGTGAACTTGATCTGGTGGTTTATTCTTCACGTGCTGTGCTCCGTGTCTCTTCGTTCCTTTTCGCTCAAAAGCAATGGGCAAACGTTTCTCAACTTTACAGGTGCCGAAAATACAACACGAAAATGCACAAATACAACACAATGCCACCTTTTTGATACTATGTGAAAGATAGTGACAGCACAGCATGACAACTGTAGGTATCCTATATTTGCATCCTACTTTTCTTTCAGTGTTTTTTAACTTCTGAAGAAGGCTTTCACATGAACTAAGAATTAAGTGCTCAGGGTAGCCCGAGGATTCGAGCCGCTGGACTTTATTCCGGAAACTTGATGAAACAAAGTGGACACATGACTTCTGAAGGGCGGAGAGACAACTGTTCATGATGATGCTGCGTTTCACTAGCTTAGAATGAGCACTCGTAAAAGGCAAAAGGCCTTTGCTAGTGCGAGGACTGTACGACCAGCAAAGATGAGCATCGGAGAAAAAGAATATAAGGTCAAGAAACAGGACAGGTCAAGGCTGGTCAGGCCGCCACTGGAAACTGACCCTGGCAACGTTTAATGCTAGAACACTAGCTAGTGAAGCTAGTTTAGCAGTGCTATTAGAGGAACTAGAGGGCATGAAATGGGATGTCATAGGGCTTAGTGAGGTTAGGAGGCCGAATGAGGTATATACTGTACTGAAGGATGGGCATGAACTGTGTTATCGAGGTTTACCAGAGAGGCGATAACTAGGAGTAGGTTTCCTTGTCAATAAGTATATAGCGGGTAATATAGATGAACTCTATAGTATTAATGAGAGGATTGCAGGCATCGTAATTAGGCCTAATAAGCGGTATAAACTGAAGGTTGTACAGGCCTGTGCACCTACATGTAGTTATGATGACCAGGCAGTTGAAAGCTTCTATGAAGATGTAGAATCGGCAATGCGAAAAGTAAAGACGCAGTATACTGTACTAATGGGCGATTTCAATGCCAAGGTAGGGAAAAAACAGGCAGGAGACAAGGCAGTAGGTAACTACGGCATTGGTTCTAGGAATAGCAGGGGGGAGTTACTAGTTGAGTTTGCAGAGCGCAATGACTTAAGAATCATGAATACTTTCTTCAGCAAACGGAAGAACCGGAAATGGACATGGAAAAGTCCTAACGGAGAGACTGAAAATGAAATCGACTTCATAATGTGTTCAACCCCCGCCATTGTGCAGGATGTAGAGGTAATCGGGAAAGTGCGATGCAGTGACCACAGGATGGTGAGGTCCCGAATTAGCCTAAATCTGAAGAAGGAACGCAACAGATTAGTAAGAAAGAAACCCATCAACGAATTAGCGGTGAGGGGGAGGGCAGAAGAGTTCAGGATCTAGCTACAGAATAGGTATTCAGCTCTAACTGAGAATGGTGACATTACCCTAGAGTCAAGGAACCACAATTTTAGAGATAACATTACTGAGTGCGCGGTAGAAGTAGGCGGTAGGATAGTTAGAGAGGATACCGGTAAGCTGTCTAAGGAGACGAAAGATTTGATAAAGAAACGCCAGAGTATGGATTGTGTTGTTCTTTGTCAATTCATGTGTGAAGTGTAAACCTTGCCTCTCAGAGGAGAAGGAGTCGAGAATGTTAGCGACTACACAGTCGAGGTAAAGGCTTAAAGAGAAATCTAGGATCATGAGATAGTCGTCAACATAACGAAATACATGTGACACCGGATGCTTCAAAAGCTTTTGTTCCAGGCGTCTGTCAAAAGATGCCATAAAAATATCACACAAAACAAGACCAACGGACGACCCAATACAAATGCCAGATTTCTGGATATAATACTTACCATTGTGAAGGCTAGCAGTAGAGCATAGATAAAATAGTACAAATTCTAGAAACTGGTCAGTGCTAATGCCGGCAGTGTTCTAGAAGGCTATTTCACTATGCTCGTCCATTCTGTCCCTAATTGCTTTAAACCGGTCGTCATGAGGGATGGAGTAGAAAAGTACTCTACATCAATTGACAAGGCGTAGAAGGTGTTAGGATCTCTTTCCCAGGACTGCCACCAAGTCCTTGGAGGTGCGGATGAGGAAAGGATCACACCCTACAAGCTTGTCGAGGTCTTTCTTCAGGAAGGAACCCAGAGCATGTTGCCAACTCCCTCTCTCCGATATAATGGCACGAAGAGGGCAATCCGTCTTGTGTGTCTTGCCAGTAAAAACATGTCCAAAGAGCCACTCTCAGTTTGTCTTGCCAGTAAAAAACATTTCCAAAGAGCCACTCTCAGCTTTTGAAACGGCCAGCGCGACAGAATATAAGTTCATTCTCTTCAGGAGTTTGATAGCTTGCCTTCTTTGGAACTTGGTTCGGAACTTAATCGGTTTGAAGTTCTTTAAGACTGCTGCCTGAGCTTTTTCGGCAAACATATTCCATGCGGCAGGACAACGAAGCCACCCTCCTTATTCGCTTCCATTATTGATAGGTTGTTAGCGCTAAGGTAGGACACAATTCTCTTAAAAGCATTCTCTTAACACAATCCTCTTAGACTTTTTGTGCCTGTGTGTTTCTTACGTCCCGTCTTTTCGCGTGGTTTTGCTCGTTCACTTAGTATGAAACAACTAGCTCTTCAGAGTGTATGACTGAAGTTATTTGCATTTAACGCACGACATTCTGCTGAGGCATCCCTTAAAGCACTCGTCAGATCAGAACGTGCCAGAGGAATATGTCCTCTGCAGAAATTCTTAGAAGACGATAATAACAAAGTGTAGGCAACGATGTAGACATACCGTAGCGAGGTTAACTAAGCTTTGGAAAGGGCTAGATGTCAGCTTAACACGTACAAAGGCTTGACTGGTCGAACAAAGGCTGAGAATAGGTTTAAACTACTACTACAAAAAAAAAACCACAGGTCTATAAGACTGTCTTATAAATGATCGCCTTATTTACGCTGAACTGGCACTTGCAAATAAGTTTCATTGCTGTTTCATTACAGCTGTTAACAGCGCAGACGGCCTTACCGTATTTGAATTACGTCAATATCCACACACCCAACAGGATTTTTTAAAGTTGCTGTGAGAAAAACCGGGTACATAGAATGCAATAAATATGAACGTTACGAGAGTGTATTACGTCTTTGGATTAAATTTGAGGCTTGTTATATTGTCCTTGGATAGTATTGATTTTGCTGCTTTTGCTCAGAGACAACTTCGCGAGTATTTCGTGAAACTTTCAAGCCACCCTTTCTGCAGTTTTGATGACATCCCTGAGGTAATACCGTGAAATTGCACAGTCATTCAATGAGCACATATGTATATATTTTTTGTTTTTGGTGCTACTGACCTCTGTGATGTCTGCAATGTTTAAGGCTGTGTTTTTCGTGTAATGTGTTCCATGTAAACTAGCTTCCTGCTGAACTGTCGCCTGCTAATGCAGCGGTCGATGGTTGACCGCTTCACCTGTTGGCCTGATGCCGTGCCAATTCCGGACATTACTGCGCAAACAGTTGCCAGAGCTTTCGTTTTAGCGTGGGTTTCCCGCTCCGGCTGCCCCGGCATTGTTACCAGGGATCGCGGCCACCAGTTCGAATGCGCCCTCTTCACTTCGCTCACACGGCTACTCGGCACTAAACACTGCCGCACCACATCCTACCATCCCTGTGCGAACGGCATGGTCGAGCGGCTCCATTGCTAGCTCAAGGCTGCCCTCACTGCGCGCCTGGATCGCGAGCACTGGGTCGACCACCTCCCTATTGTGCTCCTAGGCCAACGTGCCGTCCTGCGTCGTGACCTTGGCTGTTCCGCGGCCGAACTCGTCTTCGGTACATCCCTGCGGCTTCCCGGAGGCTTGTTCGTACCTTCGGCTCTCTCGTCCCAGCCCCTACAATACCTTCATCGCCTACAAGACTGTCTTCAGCATCAGCGCCCAGTGCCGCCTCGCTCATCTTCCCATCAAGTCTTTGTGCACCCAGACCTTGCTTCCTCGACGCTCCTCTCTTGGAAGAAGGCAGCAGAGCAGGTAACAACGCAAAGCGCAAGAGGCACACACACACACACACACACACACACACACACACACACACACACACACACACACACACACACACACACACACACACACACACACACACACACACACACACACACACACACACACACACACACACACACACACACACACACACACACACACACACACACACACACACACACACACACACACACACACACACACACACACACACACACACACACACACACACACACACACACACACACACACACACACACACACACACACACACACACACACACAAGAATAACGCTGCACTGAAACTATATTAACTGGAAACCGCACACCTTCTTCCTTCACTTCCCGTCTGCAGCCAACTTCTTCCTTGTCGTTAACATCCTGCCGGTTTGCTGCCTTCTTCCAAGAGATGTGTGATCAACTAGCTTTTCGTTCGACTCTATTATTGTTCCTCGACGCATGTGTTTCTCAGGCGAGACGCTGTAAAGGCACCTCTTATCCCCTCATACGACGGTCCGTACCGCGTCCTCAACAGGACGACAAAGTCAGCGACAATCCTGCTGGATGGTCGTGAAGAGGTCGTCTCTCTAGATCGCCTAAAACCCGCGTACCTCGAGACACCTCTCCCTGAGCTCCCCTCAGATGTTTCCGGCTTATCTGCAGACCTGCTTGCCGCCCTGACACCCCCATCTCTGCCCCGTTGGCGCGTACATTTCGCCGTTCCGTCTAGGCGGGGGGCAACACATCCATTCATCCGTCCGTTCATCCGTCCGTCCGTTATCGAAGGATGGTGCCAGCGACGACAGCACCAGCGGCACTGTCGGCTTCATCACTGCACATGCAAAGGTATAGACGGTCTTCTCATCGGGAACGTGACGCGCGCGGACGGATGTAGGAGGCTCCTCTGTCACCGGCAAGGCGTGTTCCTGTTCCCAAGACTAGCGCTCGGTAGTGCGTGCGATCACGCGGTGGGGATCGGCTGTTTGGACAGTCAGCCGCCATAAGCGGGTGAAACGTATTTATTCTCTATTGCAAACTCACAATTTATACCAGGCGCTGCGCCAACGATGTAATCGAAGGGCAAACAAGGGTTTGTATAAAACATTAGCTGTGGTTTAGCTTCTGGTGAAACCTGGAGTTACGCGAAAGCAATCTGCATGGTTACGCTTTAGGTATAGCTTCAAAGCAAAGACATGGCTTTTGCACATAGTAGTTTCCTCTATGGTTTCAGCTTTATGTCGTAGGGGAATCAATGTATAAGCACTCCACTTCCTCTCGGCGTTGACCGTTCTCATTTGGGTGCAGAAGTATATTACATCGTCTCTACGCCGAGCTCCGCGGTACACTGCCGTCACAACGATCCAACAAACTTCTGTACTAGCAACTCGTTGTTGTCGCTCGCCTCTACCTACTCCTCGCCTTCTTGGTCTTTTTCAAAGGGTACAAAATGTAGCGCACCAAGACAAGGACTGAGAAAGACACACACAGCGCTATACCGCTATAGCGCTGTGCGTGTCTTTCTCAGTCCTTGTCTTGGTGCGCTACATTTTGTTCCCTTTGACCATGTACCAACAAGTCCAAGTATCTACCCTTTTGGTCTTCTTCTTTTTCTTTTTTTTCTTCAGTTTATTCTTCTGGTTCTTCTATTCCTTCTTCTTTCAGTTCTTCTTATTCTTCTTCGTCTTCCATGGTGCCGCGGTAACACGGCGTTACGCCGACGGCTTGAAAACCTCCCGCAGTGTTGCTTTCGCTACAAAATATATTCTCAGAAAAAAATTGACAAATTCATGTGGAATGGCGGCTTTACTTTGCAGACCTATGAATAGAAAAATCGGTAGATACAGGCGGTCTTGATTGGGGGATACAGGTAGTAAGCACAGACCCGGACCCACAAAGGGAAATGACTAGGAGAATGCGATTGAGATGGAGCGCATTTGCACGTTCTCGCAGAATATGACTAGCTTTACCGGTATCGGTCAAGAGGAGAGTATACAACCGTTGCATCTTACCTGTACTCACCTATGGTGCTGAAACGTGGAGGCTAGCTAAAAGGGTTCTACTTGTTTTGGGACAGCGCAAACGGCTAATGAACGAAAAATGGTAAGGGTACCGTGAAGAGATCGGAAGTGTGTAGAGTGGGTCAGAGAAATAACACGAGTTAATGATATTGTAACAGTTGTCACACAGAAGGACGACTGTAGCCGCTGAGCGAGGGCACCGAGAGCTGAACCAGGGAACGAGGGCAACAGGAACGGGGCTACACTTCCACGTCGTCTACTTCTTCCGATTCCACTCCTTCTACCTCTCATGGACGTGCCGATATTCAAGCAGAAATCAAGAAGACGAAATGGGCATGGGCAGCGCATGTAGTGCGAAGATAGGATAACCGATGGTGGCTCAGGGTAACTAATTAGATTCCAAGGGAAGGAAAACATTGCAGAGGGCGGCAGAAGGTTAGGAGGGCGATTTGAGATTAAGAATTTCGTAGATGTGAAGTGGACGCAGCTAGAACAGAACCAGATTACTTGGAGAAATATGGGAGAGACCTTCGGCTTTTATTGGGTTAGTCCGATTTATGGTGATGATGATTCCTAGCAATCAGAATGTTAACAGGGTATTTATGTTGGTGTACTTCGAATGATTAAGTGGATGTTACCGACGTAAACGAAGCTTTTTACCAAACATGTTTTGTTCGTATCCGACGTTAATTATTGTCATCTCGACATGGATACAGCGACGCAAGCTACGATGAAGGGAGTTTCAATTATGCAAAAACTGCAGAAAATGTATAAGGGGTTGCTCCAGGCTAGGCATATGCAGATTAATATTTTAATGTACCCCAATATGGGGGGGGGGGGTAGGAAAAGGTCATTTATCAACAGCAGGCTAATGAGCAGCATAACGGTGATGTAGAAGTCTACGCGGCCTTTAAGCACACATTTCTGTTTTTTGAAAAGCACCGCTTTAAAAAACAATGCGCCTTCAGTGCTGTCATGTATCTTGCCCCCCCCCCCCCCCCCCCCCCCCCCACACACACACACACATTTCGGTCTCCAGACAATAAGATATGCATTGCCGTATTTTCTCAAGAGACAAAATGTCACTAAATGATCCATTTGCTCAAAAAACAAAGATTAGATCCAAATCGCTCAGGAAAATGAATGCATTTTAGCAGCCGATGTCCCGAATGTGATCCGGAAAAACTATTCTCCTTCGGTGTGTCTTTGCCACCTGTACAGAGGCGGCACTCGCACGTTATTGTGACTCTATCACGCTACTGTGACTATTACTCTATCAACGCCATTCCTTTATTTTGTTTCATTTCTAGTCTAGCCTGGCGTCGGCGTTCCCACATGCGACTGGAGAAAGAAGGTTTAGAATCTGTATGAACCGGTGCTTTCCCCCGTTATTGTACATGGCTAGAATAAAATGAACAGAGCTACAGATGGTATAAAGTTCCTCAAAGTACTATATATTTGATCGGCTTTTTTTTTGCTGCTCTTTATTCTATGCCTCTGGGTTTGTCGTGTACGATGCATACGTGTTACGTTTGATGCAAAAATGTTATCCGGTGGTTATTTCTCTACGTTTTTGCTTTATCGTTCTTTCTTGGTAATGTATTGTTTTGCGAACTGGACCAGGAGTGGGCGTAGAAATCGTCATTATTTCTCTTCGTAGTTCGTAGTCAGCTTCCACCCAATACCTGAGTATAGCTATCCAATGACCCTTTTTTTTTCGAGCTGTTTCTAGTATATCATTGAGCCTTTTGATATGCAGCGCCACCATCAGGTTTGCAAGCGCCACATCGAAAAGTAAGGAAACGTTTTTTTGTTGTTTTTTTTATTCAAAACCGCTCAGGTTGAAGGAAGTGAAAATTCGTTTGTAAGTAACATTTTCGTTTTCCTACCCTCTTTTCAGGTAATATCCGATCGCATTCTCGTATTCTTTTTCATTAGTTGCGTTTAATTGCGTGACATTTGAATAGCACGCGTTGTTCCCTCATCTGCAATCTCTTGCTTTATTTTACACAGTTCGATTTTTTTTTCCAATTAGTGCTTTCTATTCCCATATATTCTTCCACTCGCCGGTCAATTTATATACAAGCGGTACTGGTTGCCTTCAGTTTCATTTCGAATCATGGCCGAGAAGCTTAATTATCAAGCGGATAAATCACGTCGTTGAGGTCATTGTTTTTTTACAGAGTTAGGTGTTTAAGCCAATGTTTCAGGGCTTAGCGTGATTAGCGTCCTCGCGAGACTTCGGCATATGCGTGTTGGCTGCGGCGACCACACCTACAAAGCTTGTTTCCACGGCAGGGCTGTGACGATGTGATCAAATCAGAACCCCATGAAAACACTGCATGACGCACACAGTCGCTATGTCACATGGTGCTTCGCAATCACTACAGGTGTCAAAGCAGGATGGATTAACCGAAGTCACGAAGCCCAAGCCACCTCGGCGAAAGAACCCTTGATTTATATCTGCATTGCGGGCTACCTACCATGCACTGACCATCCGCATCGCAAATAATGTGTAATCGCCGTAAAAGCATGATTTTACTGACAATAATATTTCTTCAGTTTTGGCTGCACCATTCGTATTATTCTTGTAATTGGCTCTTATTTCCAATTTAATTTTGACAATAGGTGCGCTTTTGGGAAGGTGGTTTTTCCTCGTGATACTTGAAAGGCATTACGGCGGAGGCTTTTGTTTTTTAGTCTTTCGTTATGCTAAGCTGTTGTTTCTTTTTGCTGCGCCAATTCTCCCCTGGGTGGTGGCCATCTACCCGTGGACTCTAAGCTGCGAGTTCCGGCTGTTGCTTAGATTTCAGCGCGTGCGTGCATGAATCGGGAACCTGACGCTCTTCGCCTGTCTCGGTTCTTGTTTCTTCGAGCCGTGCCGTGCACGTGTGGTGCGGAGTGTGGTGCTTGTTGCTGTTGCCTTTTTGTGAGAAAAGACTTCATGCGCAGCGGACTGAGTGCGAGCCAGCGCGAGTGAAGAAACTAGAATGCGGAGTGTTGTCAACGTCCGCGGACGATCGAGGTGTGAACCCAGGTAGCACAAAATGTGGGGCCCCAGTAGGTCCGATGTAGGCAAGTGGGGCTGGGGCAACCATCATAAAACCTGCATCGGTCCCCGATGGGGCAAATGTGGGCAAGCCCCATTTGGGCTTGCTCCTGTTCCTCCTGCATGGGTGCCACATGGGCGTTGCTCGGGCTAATGCAGAGCACCTTTCTGCATCCAGACCACAAGGGTCCCTTGCCGGATATTTGCGGGCATTCCAACCTAAATGTGGGCTTTTATGGGATAGCCCTCATAGATCCGAAATGAGGCCACCCCCATTAAATCTTTGTGGGACCAACATAGGCCGTAGTGGGGCAAGAAAACGGACATACCCACATGCTGCCCCATTCGGCCCCTTGTAGGTTAGTTGAGGGCAGGTGAAATATGATTAAGAGCTCAATTTGGGCATGTCCTCGTGATGCCCAAATGAGGCAGCCTTAGCTGAACCGCTTTAGGTCCCAAATAGGCTGTAATGGGGCTGGACGGCGGGCGCGCCCGCATGGTACCAAAATCGTTCCCTGGTGGGGACTTTGAAGGCAGGTGCCACAGCAGGTGGGCTTTAGGTTCAAAAACAACACCCAGCCCGATTGGGGCTGCCCACACGAAACTGCTTTATATCCCACATGGGCCGAAATGGGGCCAGAAGGCGAGAGGGCCCGCATAATACCAACATTGGTCTCTTGTGGGGAATTTGAAGGCACGTGCAACAGCAAGTGGGCTTTAGGTTCAAAAACAACACCCAGCCCAATTGGGGCTGCCCACACAAAACCGGTGTAGGTCCCACATCGGCCGTAATGGGGCTAGAAGGCGTCCGTGCAGTTCTGTAATCATTCTTTCCAACCTTTATTTTTATTAGATGTTGCCCTAAATTACTATTATAGATGATGTGTATAACAGTTGTTGCCATGTTTCATCGGTTAGAAATATTACGTGGCTTTAGTTCTCGCGCTCATGCAAATGGCGCTGGAAATACTAAAACATACTGATTGCTAACTGTTGCTATTTATGTGGTTGCCGTGGACAGCCTGCAACTCTCAGCACCTCTCAGCCAATATTACTGTTCAGAACACATATCTCCATAGCCTGAACAAGATGTACATGAAGTCATTTAGGCTAGAATAATGTTATGAATTATTGTAAAATTTATTATTGTGGCTGTTTAGAAAGTGCCGACATGTATAAAATAATTAATTATGTGCATAAATATTGAATGGGAAAACTTGGACTAGGGCTTCCCATCAATTTCTTGCATCGGACCCCTATGAGAATAATGTGGGCAAGCCCAAGTGCGGCTTGCGTTATAGAACCCGCATCGGTCCTATGTCATTATCTGAAGGGCTAACCGAAATAAAAAAAAATGTTCATCCAGAGCGGCTGCCCGAATCTGTCCAAAGTAGGACTATCGTGGGGAGTTGGCGGGATGGGCCCTTTTAGAAATGCGAGAAAAATGTGGGCAGCCCCGCAAGGGTTGCCTGCATCGGTCCCAAGTAGGGCTCATCGGGGCTTTGTCGACAGCCCCTTTCAGGCCTACGTCGGCCCCTCTTGCAGCACCCACATTGAGCCCACCGGGGCTGTCCTGCATTGCCTACACCGGGCCCACCGGGGCCCACCCTTCATAGCCCACTTTGTGCTACCTGGGATTGTGCGTGTGCGAAATTGCGTGAACAATGACGTGTTCATTGTAACCCGGGTGATATCAATACAACTATTGTAGTCTTTTAACTCTTATCTGTTCGTTAAGTGTTCTTTTCGTTTATTTTACTTCTTGGCTGTCATGAAACAGCCTTCTTGTGATTTTCGTTCAGGGGCCCACGAAGCGTACCTTGAGCACGCCTACGCCGTCCAGCGCTGTGATTGCACCTGCAAAACCTTCGAAGCCGGTCACAGTGTGCAAGGCGTCCTGCTGTAGCATGCGGGTGAAGTCGCTCGCCAGATGCCTGGTCTCCCTCGCAACCTTCGCACATTCTGCACGAAGGAAGACGGCATTTAAAAACAATGGAACATTTTTCCACGGATTCCTTCAGGTTCCCTATCCCTAGTTCATAATTAAATAATTTTATGGCGCAAAAACAGACAAGACACAAAGGTAGCTGACGGGACGAAGCGCCAACTAGTAATTATGAAGCGAAACCAACTAGCCCAGCAGCAAGTGCTTTTAGCCTATCCCTCGTTATGCTTAGTGCAACTGTGGAGCCGTATCGCATACGTCAAACAAAATAACCGATTACTGGGGTCAATTATAGCCGGTCAAAAAGTAATTTATAACTGTCGGGCTACTCTCCAAGTTTTATTACCAAGGAATACATTTTCTTGCACCAGAACGAACAAGAGCTGTTGCTTGTTATTTTAGGCCCCGTAGTGATTTTTCGAAAGTTTATTTGAGATGTTTTCGTTAAATATACCAGCTTTTTTCGTAAAAACAAACGGAGCCGCACTGATCATTCTCTCACAGTACGTACTGAATTGTTCAGCAGTATTATAAAGAATGAAAACATTGCGCATCAGCTCGCACAGAAGCCTCTTTTGTGGTGGTAATGGTTGCTTCAACAGAACTGTTACTTCGCGCCTGGATGTATATGTGTGGAGGCTGTCAATTCTGGTGCTGCGAAATATACGTTGCTGCGCCACCTAACAGTGCGTGCGATCCCATAGAGTGGATGTGTAATAAGTCTAGCGACTGGAACCGCAGGACGCGGCGATGACTCAGTCAGAGCCAAAATATGGTCACAGGATACTTCTCAGTACAGGCGAGTTATCACTCTGGCATGAACACTGAACATCCCTACTGGTGCCTGGGTTTAGAGCAGAATCAATATCTTAAAGAACTACTGTCAACTACATCCTGACTTACGAACAATAACTAGACAGCTCCAGTGCAAGAAGGAATAGAGATGAACTATTCTGCTGCATTACGTCATCCCGCACCCCAATGCGACCTCTCAAGCCCTTCGTATCTACCTCTCTGCTCTCTAAAGCTGCCTTTTGGCCCCCGCCCACGATGTCTATCAACGATCTCTAAGCCCCAAGAAATGCGACGCCTGGAGGATGTCTAACAACCGACCGCTTTGCTTCCATTGTGGTGAGGCTGGACAGATACTCCGTCACTACCCGTACAGGCGGATTGGCCTCCGGGGTTTCGCCGTCGACGCCCTAGGGACCTGTCCTGGCGAGCGACCACAGGAAATCGACGACTTCCTGCGCAGGGAGAGCACGCGTCGCCAAGACATCTGTTACGCTCCCCATCGCAGTACAATGGCCGATTTGCGTCGCCGGGCTGCGGGTATGTGCAAGAACGGTCTCCTAGCCCCATTGGGGAAACTAAAAGAAGCAACCTTTGGAAATGAGTTTGCTAAACGGCGAACTAATGAAGATCCTCCTCCATTGACGACGAGTGACGATGGTTCAACCAATACCCCGCCGCTACGCACGACGAGGATGGATATATAGTAGTACGTCGAGGACGGCGTCGAGGACGGCGGGGAAACGGGGCGATCAAGACCAACACAATCTGCGCGATGGCAATTCCACAACTGCTTCTTTCTCATCAGCGTCCAGCGAAGGGGTCCATCTTCTTCAAAAAAGCATTAGAAACTATGAAAAGGGGGAAATCAGCTGGAGAGGATCAGATAACTACAGATTTGCTGAAGGACGGGGGGGATACCGTGTTAGAAAAGCTGGCCACCCTGTATACGCAGTGCCTGGTGTCATCGACGGTACCGGAACCATGGAAAAATGCAAACATTATCCTCATTCACAAGAAAGGGGACTCTAAGGACCTTACAAATTACAGACCAATCAGCTTACTGTCTTTTACATATAAGGTATTTACTAAGGTAATCGCTAATAAAATCAGGGCAACCTTAGACTGCAATCAAGCAAAGGATCAAGCAGGGTTTCGGAAACTGTACTCTACTATCGATCATATCCATACCATCAATCAGGTGATAGAAAAATTCTCGGAATATAACCAGCCCTCATACATACCACTCATTGATTACGAAAAAGCATTTGACTCAGTTGAAAGCTCGGCGGTGATGCAGGCACTGCGAAATCAGGGGTTAAACGAGCCGTACGTGAAAGTGCTGGAAGATATATATCGTGGCTGTACAGGAACCATAGTTCTGCATAAAGAAAGTAACAAAATTCCCATAAAGAAAGGTGTTAGGCAAGGAGACACAATCTCCCCTGTACTATTCACAGCTTGCTTAGAGGAAGTATTCAGAGACTTGGAATGGGAGCAGTTAGGAATAAGGGTAGATGCAGAATACTTCAGTAATCTGCGATTTGCTGATGACATTGCCGTGCTAAGCAACTCGGGGGATGAACTGCAAATATTGATTGATGACCTAGAAAGAAAAAGTAAAAAGGTAGGCTTGAAAATCAATATGCAGAAAACTAAGGTATTGTTCAACAGCCTCGGGAAGGAAGAGCAGTTTACGTTAGGTAGTACTGGAAGTAGTAGGCGAATATGTCTAATTAGTACAGGTAGTAACCGCAGATCCGAACCATGAAAAGGAAATAACAAGAAGAATAAAATTGGGATGGAGCGCGTTTGGCAAGCACCAGCAGATTATGACTAGCAGCTTACCGGTATCGCTCAAGAAGAAAGTATACAACAGTTGCATCTTACCTGCTATGGGGCTGAAACGTGGAGGCTAACCAGGAGAGTTCTACTTAAGTTGAGGACAACCCAGAGGGCTATGAAACTAAAAATGGTTGGGGTAACATTAAGAGATAGGAAGCGTGCAGAGTGGGTCAGAGAAATAACTCAAGTTACCGACATTCTAGCGGAAATTAAGAAAAAGAATTGGGCTTGGGCAGGAGATGTAGTACGAAGAGAGGATAACCGATGGTCGCTTAGGGTAACAAACTGGATTCCAAGGGAAGGAAAGCGTAGCAGGGGGCGGCAGAAAGTTAGGTGGGCGGATGAGGTTAAGAAGTTCGCAGGGGTCAAGCGGATGCAGCTAGCACAGAACCGGGTTAAGTGGAGAAATATGGGAGAGGCCTTCGCCCTGCTGATGATGATGGTAATGATGATGTTGATGACAAGCTGGAACGGGGTCAGTCGCGTCGTCTCTTAAGTGGCGGTATTGTACGCGAAAGTTATATAGGGTAAAATCGCATCCCTGGTGCGATGATCTGCGTCCACATACATAGAAATCATGTTGGTGTGGGTCCGATTGAGGCGCTTCACCAGTCCTTTGGTCCGAGGGTAATACGCCGTCGCACGTCGATGGCTAGTGTGAGTCAGAGTCATGACCAACCGGATTAGGCGAGCCGTAAAAGCTGTTCCACGATCAGTGATTACCACGGCTGGAGCGCCATGACGTAGGATGATGTTATAAATGAAAAATTGCACAACTTCGGCTGCAGTACCTTTAACAAGGGACGCGGTCTCTGCGTACCTTGTTAGGTAGTTTGTCGCGACGACTACCCAACAGTTGCCAGACGAGGACTTCGGAAAAGGACCAAAAAGATCCATGTCCAGTTGATGGAAAAGGGTCTTCGGCGGAGCAACAGGCCGAAGAAATCCAGCGGGTTTCAATGGCAGAGACTTCCGACGTTGGCAGTCACGACATGAGCGTACATAGACCCGCACCGATGGAAGTAACCTGGGCCAATAATACTTTTGACGAATTCGTGCAAGTGTACGGCTGACCCCCAGGTGGCCGGCGGTGGATTCGTCATGACAGGCACTCAATATATATGGGCGCAACTCGGAGGGCATAACAAGGAGAAACGTCTCTCCAATGTTAGCAAAATTTCGCTTGTAAAGCACGTTACCAAGCAGAGTGAACGTCTGAAACCCACGATGAAAAACACGGGGGATACGGGCGTCGACGCCCTGCAGGTAGTCGACGAGTGGCGCTACAACTGGGCCCATTTTCTGCGGCTGCGCCATTTGGGTTGTACTAATAGCCCCTAGAAAGGGAAAATCACCGGCCGTTTCTTCTGGACATATGGCGATGGGCGAGCGCGACAGACAGTCAGCATCCTGATGCTTCCGTCCTGATTTGTATACGACTGTTACGTCATACAAAAAAGGCTCCATCTAGTTAAACGTCCTGAGGGGTCTCTGAGGCTCGCGAGGCAGCATAATGAATGGTGGTCGCTTATAACGAGGAATGGTCGGCCGTAGAGGTATGGCTGGAACTTGATGAGGGCCCATATTACCGCCTAACATTCTTTCTCAGTTGTTGAATACTTGGTTTTGGAGCAGGCAAGCGTTCGGCTCGCGTAAGCGATGACACGTTCTGCACCATCTTGCCACTGAGTTAGTACTGCTCCAATCCCAACATTGCTGGAATCAGTGTGGAAGTCAGTTGCGGCGTTTTCATCAAAATGGCCTTGTATCGGGGGATTCTGTAGGCGATTACGAAGCTCAAGGAAAGCGGTCTCTTGTTCACTTCCCCACAGGAACGGCGTGTCATCTAAAGTTGTTTCGCGATGTGCGAAAAGTCTCGTCCAAAGCGTCTGTAATAGGAGCACAAACCTAAGAACCATCGGACAGCTTGCTTGTCCGTCGGGCGCGGAAAACCAGAAACGGCAGCTGTCTTTTCAGGGTCCGGCCAAACACCTTTTGCGCTGACCATGTCACCAAGGAAGCGAAATTCCTCAAATCCGAAGTGACAGTTCTCCGGTTTGATTGTCAGATTGGCGTCCCGGAGAGCTTTTAACACAAGGCGTAACCGTTTTAGGTGTTGGTCGAAGGTGGTCGAAAATATGACGACATCGTCCAGGTAACCCAAACACGACTGCCACTTCAAATCGGACAGAACGGTATCCATCATGCGTTGGAACGTGGCCGGTGTTAAGCATAGGCCAAATAGTAGCACCTTAAACTCATGCAAGCCATCGGGTGTTGCGAAAGCCGTCTTCTCCCGGTCTCTCTCATCCACCTCTATTTGCCAATACCCACTTTTTAGGTCTAGCGACGAGACGTATCGGGCATCTCGCAGTAGATCGAGTGCATCGTCTATGCGGGGAAGTGGGTAAACGTCCTTTTTAGTGACGAAATTAAGTTTTCTGTAATGGACACAGAACCGCAGAGTGTTGTCCTTTCTGACGCAAACCGGTGAAGCGCACGGGCTTGTAGACGGCTGAATGACATCGTCGGAAAGCATTTCGGTGACCTGTCTCTGAATGGCTGCTCGTTCCGTTGGAGGAACGCGGTATGGGCGTTGGCATACGGGGCGCGTGGTCTCGTCTGTTATTATACGGTGCTTGGCGACCGGAGTTCTGCCCACTTTGGAAGACGTGGCGAAGCAGTCTGCAAAATCTGCCAAGACATCCGAAAGCAGATCCTTCTGAGCCGGCGATAACTCGGTGTTTATTTCGACAGGTGGCAGAACGTGACGAGGTCCAGTGTCGTCTTGAAGGGCTCCTTCAATGGTGCACAAATCTGGACACTCCGCGACGTCTTGGAGGAAGGAGATGACCTGTGCCTTTGACAAGGTGCTGAAATTCGAAACGTTGGTGAGCATAACGGTAGTGCAGCCATCCCGTAGGTGGACAAGACCTAGAGCAACAATGAGACCCCTCTCAAGCAGCAGTGGGATATGACCCTCCGCCATGCCCTCAAAGTCATCAAATAGGTTATTCTGCCCGCGCATCAGGACACTGCACCGTGGTGGCACTGTGATATCATCTTCCACGATACGCAGAGCATAGCTACAGGGATTGCGAGTCTCGAAGCGTGCCACTGCCCGTTTAGTCGAGAATGTGACACCTGCCTCGTGTAGGTCGATCACAGTATCGTTTGCCTGCAGAAAGTCGAGCCCCAGGATCAAATCTCTCGAACAGTCGCGCAAGACGACGAATTCCCCGATGTAGACGAAACCGCGGATGCCAATTCGGGCTCTGCACCTTCCGGCCGGACTAATGATGTGACCTCCAGCCATGCGAATGCTAGAGCCCAACCATGGCGTCGCACTTTGCTCAATTCCTGGGCGAGGGCGTGGCTCATCACTGAATGACCTGCACCAGTACCAAGTAAAGCGATCGGTTCTGAGCCACCTTTAAATTGAGCGTTGACGTGTGCGACAGGCACTCTTAGGTCGACGATCGACGAGCACGTTTGTTGCTCTCGCCGCCGCCAATTTGCTTAGTTCTTTTGTGGGTGCGTCAGTCAAAATAAAGAATTTGTTTCAGTGAATTTCAATCCTCCTCATCTGTCGCCAATGGCGTTGTCACCACTATGTGACAATATGCATGCTTTGAGCCTGTTTTGTTGTTGCTTATTTTCATGCGGTAGCATTTCTGGGTTCATGAGTGGCGCGGGTAAAAATTGTGGACAGAGTGCGTCCGTACGAATTTTCAATGAAGAAAAAGAAACTTCAATTAGTTTGGCCCAAGCACGACAGCGATATGCTATCGCCGTCACCGATAAGGCTCTGTGTAAAGATGCAGGACTCTCGCGCGGTGCAGTGAACATCGTTGTATTCCTCAGCTTTCAACGCACCTAGCTCGCTCTGTGCAGTGAACATCATTATATTCATATAGTTCCAGTCACGCCTTTCCTTGACTTAAGCTACGTATACAACTTACGCAGAGTAAGGCGCACGTACACACGCAATCATACGCACACCGTGCCGTGGTGGCGCAGTGGTTATGGCGCTCGACTGCTGTGCCCAAGGAGGCGGAATCGAATCCTGTGAGGGGTGGCAGCTATTCAATGAAGGCGGAAAGCAGGCGCCCGAGTGCTGTGCGATGTCAGTGCACGTTAAAAACTCCCGTGTCGAAATTTCCGGAGTCCTCCACATGCGACGTCTCATAGACTGAGTCGATTTGGGACGTTAGGCCCACAACCCAACCAACCAGCTATCATACGCACAGCATCGCACGCATTTCAATGGCCTATGGCACTGATAACTAGATGGCACATGTCAGTGGCGTATGCAACACACATACGCCATCTGGCTGAGTGCAGCCGATGTCCGTGAGCGTAGCGTCAGGCGAATTCACAAAGCGGCCAGACAGAACTCGCAATGCTTCCACATTACTGCACCTAACATCACTTAGTGCAGCCGTAGAAGTTTTTGTCTTTTCCTGTTTAGTGTATTGTACACTCATTTTTTTTCGTAATTACTAAGTTTTAGTATGTTTTCTTTAACACGTAGCGCTATACTGCCGCCCCGAAAAATGGAGCTAGTTACTCCACCTTACTCAGGTGTATCGAGAGTACAATTTTTTTTTTCAGAAATGCATTGTGTGCTCCTTTGGAGACGTTACTTGCCTTTTTCGTTTTTTTTTTCAGTTCCATTTTTGGGAGAAGAAACATTGTTTCACAGATGAAATATGAAAACTAGGATGTCCACGGGAATTTCTCGGCCATGTGAAGGAATACGCGACGTCATAGCTATGGTTGCAGTTGATTACCCTGCTTTTTTGACAGCCAGACTCTCGCGCTGATCAGTGCATATCGTCGTTTTCATCAAAGTTCATCACTTCGCAATGCATCCAAACATACCGCCATAGCATTGCATTGATAGAATGCATTAAATGTTCAAGAAACTCTGTAGTCCATCTAAAAAAAGTGACAGTCTCTATCAGCGATACGTCAATGAAATGACAGAGTGGTGAATTATGTTTCATGGAAGGCACGCTACCCCAATTGGCCTCCGCAACCTCCCTGCTTGTTGTGAATATTAAAATATAATCGTTTTATACCGCCTTTGCCTCAGTTGACAAAACAACATAAGAGTACCTTCCTTTCGAATAAATATCCGTTGACAGTGCGCGCTCCTCCTGTCCTGTCGTTTTTTGTGGTTGTCTTTTCTTGCGCACTACCTTCCCATCGCCATGAACTAACTCGTCCAATTCTGAGCAGTTCTGCCATATTATCAAGCTCTTTATTGTGGGCGGCAGTCTTTCGCTTGCAACTGCACGCTGACATTGAACTTGAGGATGTGCAGGTTCTAAGCCAACATAGCGATCAGCAAAGTCGTGTGGAAGTCCTCTTCTCGCTGACGACACTACATGGGCATATCCGCCGCCATTCAGAGCCATGCAGTGCGCTCGTATCTGCCCTGGTTTGGTCGCAAGTGCTTCACCGGCAAGAAGAAATTGATAAAGCATTTGCTCTTACTACGAGACCTTTCCTCAGCTCTGCGGGGACACAGGCGCTTCGCTAAGCCGAGCAGCGACACCAGAGGAATTCCGGTGGCCCTCGGCGTCCTCAAGTTGTCGACAGAACCAGGTCCGGTTGCACTTGTGGTGGGTTTCTATCCCACTTAATTATATTTATAATATGATATCTGACATTCCTGGCTATTGTTCTGCAGCAAAATGAAACGTATTTTGACGTTTACATCAAACCGCCGACGTTTGAGGCCGGCGGAATCTTTCGCTGAGAGGTAGGGTATAAAATATCAGTCTTCTCTCTCGTCTTGTGTCAGATCACGCTCCTAAACTAAGACTGCAAATTTGAAGTTACTATATCTTATGGAAGTCTTGTGGAAGGCGTATGAAAGGTTTTCATAGGACATTTATACAGCCCTTCCTAGAGCTCAGGCAGTGAGCGTCCCTGACGCTGACAACTCTGTGTACAGTAGGGCTAAGCAACTATTGTACGCAGTAAAAAACTAGTGCCTTATTTTATTTACTTCAACTATGACAGCACTATGACAAGACAAGGAAGACAAAGACAGGACAGAGCTACGTGTAACTCTACATGGAGCTTTGTCGTGTCCTTGTCTTGTTTGCTACGTTTTTTGTTCAGCTAATGTTTGATCAACTGTCCCCACAATATACTCGGTTAAATTTTACGCCACCCCACAGCTTCTAACGCATCGAACATAACTACGTATTTGCTTTGTGTACGTTTGGTCTGCCCGGAGAAATAACACATTTTGTACAGCCTTTCTATACAGGCCTCTCGTATACAACTGTAGTCAACGGCACCACTGCAGGCGCCTTCCTATTCACGCGAGGAATGCGGCAAGGACTACATTTTTCGATGGCTTTTGCTGAGGTTGTGAACGACTCGCTGTTGCGCAATGTAGCCTCGGACTGTCAGGTATCCGTTGGTTCGTCACAAAACTGCGGTCTCCACTAATGCTGACAACCTTTTTTGTGCTCGTGCGGAATCGCAACAGCCTTGGTGCTTTCCTTTCATTCTCCAACGGAATCGGAGCCGCGCACACAGTTAGAGGCTCACAATCTGCACCTGATGCCTCTTGTCGACGCAGTGTGCGCACTTCCCCAGCTTTCAAAATCAAGCGGCATTTCCCCCCGCGCTTCGACTTAGTATCGTAGGCAATGCGAGCCCTCTCCGATGCCACGCTGTTCAGACCCGCTGGGTGAAAAGGCGCTATTGTGGAAATCTGCACACGCTCATTTGTTTTGTATTTCGGGCGCGTCGTGAATACAGACCGCCTGGAATCATTCGTTTTGTCATTCATGCACTATGACGGCCCAGCGCTTGTTTCCCTTCATCTACGCAGAAGCTAATTAGCTGAAATGCCATCGAGCTGCTTTCCATCTACACGGTGACAGGAGGGCTTACCCTGAAGCTTTTAAGTACCGCTCTAAGGAACGAGTTCAGTTTCCGGGGCCCTCCAATGGCATGCTCAATGAGTATCTTGGCCCACGAGCGGAGACCGCTTTAACCAAGCGGCCATCGGCAGCAAACTAGCTTTTCGTGCGTGCCTATCAGATACAGTGTAGCTGAAATTACTAACGCGTGTTACGAATTGCTTGCTTGCTTCGGACTCGTGAGAGGAACAAAATGAGCGCTGCAGAAGCAATAAAACTAACATTACGCGAAATTAGAAACAAAGAAAACCATTGGCGACAATATAATAATATTGCCTGGCCCGTCAGTATATGAAGCTCCACAGTGCAAAGCGTTTTATATAGAAATTAGTAAATCCCTTCGAACGTGCATATATTCAGTAACTGTGTACAACATTACGCGAAAAGATTGCGAAACCACATTTATCTGACAGTTCTTCCGAACTGTTGCGCAGGAAAATGTCCTACCAAAGATATCTAGTAAACATTATTCTCAGGCTTCTAGCGAAGGATGCGCTCATTCGTATCCTAGGCACTTATAATCAACACTGCAGTGTGCGGCGGCTACCTGTATCTTTTTTTGCGAAGACAACATTATATGGTGCCGAAAGCGAGGAAACAATATCTCCAACCGCGCTTGTAGGCCGCGTGTTTGTGATCTACGAAAGTACAACAGTTTCCTACCGGTTAGCGTAGCGTTGTACACGGCACCCACCCTCTGCGCCAAGTACCTCGCCATGAACTCTTCGGGCTGCAAGAAAGAAGGGCCGACACTAGAAAATAGAACAATCATTCATTTCGCATTATTCTTGAAAAATATTGATCCAAAGGCGGATCTAGCTTTGAAATCTTGGACATCATTCCGCATTAACGTCTATGAAGATGTGAAATTTAGCTGCAAATATTTTGAAGGAAAACTACGAAGAGAATTAAAGGGTTAATGGTGATACTCTTGACATTGTGAAAATGGTATATTCACTAACTGCGCAATAATATAATCATGGGTGGAAAAGGGGACTTGTTCTCAGTGTGGATGTCTTCAACAAATATATTTCCTATTTTGCAATCTTTACCTGCATATAACAAGCTCAGAGCGTATGCTTATTTTAGTCGCAGTATTATAAAATAGCTTTATTCAACACTAAACATGCATTTTGTCGCGATTACATCAGAAGATTTCAGCGGTAGAGAAATGGCACAAATGTTCTCACCAGTCAATGCAGAAAAATTCTCATTCATATTCTCATGTATATTGAGATTTCTGACGACCACAATTAAGCTGTGAGCTTCAGGTGCACTTAGCGTACGGCAGATACTCCGCAATTTCAGAACAAAACGTAAAACAAACAGTGGAGGAGCGGAGGCTATCTTTACAACAGCAGGCGAAAGCTATCCACAGCTGCTTTTCGCGACGTTGCCGGGTGATGTAGCCTGTGTAGGACGATGCTTAATCTCTGAAAAATTAGAGGCTCTCTTTGACGTCTCTTAAGAGGAGAATGACGAAAGCCTACCCTTCCTCTCCTATCATTTGCATCTCTTTGTTTGACTTTTATCGGCGTTCGTTGCAGTGCTACTAATAATTATAATTGGTGTACAGGAAAGGAAGGGCGCAGTATCTATCATACCTTCTACGACAAGTGTGCGTTTGGACGGTACACCATCGCTCCTGTCGCGTGGAGTTCTTTGGCGCGCGTTCAAGTGTGGGATTGCAGATGGGAGGAACGCTAGACAAGTTGAGACTTCTGATTGGTCGCTTCGAATTTGTCGGCTGGTGACGTCACTTATCTGTCGACCAATCAGGTGTGCCGGTCCCGCGAACAACTTTTTGTCGACGACAGTAGGAGCCATTAAAGGCTTTCGCCTTAAGTAGGCATTATGCTAGTTTTTCATGCCATGACGCTGCTTGGCATCACGTGTAAATATGCTGCAACACAGGATACCGGGGTTTTGCAAGCAAGCCGTATAAGCTCACCGTGACGCTGGCGGTGACCTGCGTGGCCGGGTCTTCGTCTTGAGGCGCAAGGAAGCTATTGAAATCCTCCCCTGCTTTGTTCAAACATGCAAATAAAAGGCCACATGAGACGTAATGAATACTGACGGCGTGGGAAGCAAATTCAAAATTAACTTCATTCTCATTCAGTGTGTTAATCTGTGCAAGAGGTTGTTTCAAAGCTAATATTATCTCCAGCAAATTTTGTCTGAGAAGCCTGATAGACAGCCTATCGCGTCAAACCGAAAGCGAGATGTTTCTTTTCAAGTTTATTGCGAGAAAGTAAAGTACTCTCTAGAGGTTCCGCTAAAACGTCCCCGGAAAAAATATCCCCAGAAAGATGTCCGTATTTGCGAAGTATGAAACAAAATGTCCCCAAGCGGGGACTGCATTTCCCGTGCAATAATGCATGCTACAGCGCTTTCACCTGTCAGCTTGGAAGTGACCGAACATCAAACGGATGCGGGGCATTCATAAAAAAAAAAAAAAAGATGGTAGTAGTGACACAGTGACAGCGCCTCGTCTTCGCCTTATTTGCGGGGGAGATGCGAGCTGACCACCGGCTTTTATTGGGCCGGAAGCTTGAAGCGGTGCGTTAGGATGACAATGATCAACGACCGGGTAAGCTTCCTGCCTTCCCCAATAAAGCATCTCCATCACCATCGCACTGCAGCAAGGATTCTACACCATCTTGAGATGGAGGGTTTACCTCGTCACCGGAAGGTCTTCGAGGTAGTTCTATAGAGAGGCCTTCTGTTCTATGCGGTTCCCCAAGACGGAGCCGCTTGTACCTTTTTGAGCGGGTAGTATTACCGAGCTCATTATACGTGTCTAATGATTGCTGAACGAACTGCCGAACGCAGAACCATGCAATATATGTAGAGCCAGATGGCTCTTTCACCATGCTTTTCCGCAGTGAATGATTGGTAGAAAGAGTATATGGTAGCGTAACTTCCATAGAAGTCTGCGTGTCGACTCTGAGCGAGGCTTTAGTTTCCCGGCGCCCCCTGCGAACTGTGCGGCAAAGCAAACACATGACGTTGTGACGTCAGAAAAGCGTGTGACGTCACAGTGACGTACTATTGGCGGGGAATTAGTCTTTTTACTTTTGGACGAAAAACAAGGCCAACAACGACGGAGGCAGCGCCACGCTCGGATAAGGCAGAAAAATGGACACCGTAACTGTTGAGCCAAATTTACTTGACATGGATTCCTACAGTCAGGTTTTACGTTAACTGAAATGTTACGGCATCTTTAACCACCTTAGCATAGCATCGTTCTGACTACGTCGTCATTAGCCTAGTGTTTCGTTGCGTGACATGTAAATGCATTCCGAGGCTTATTTCTTCGGGCACGTTTGTGAACATAAAGGGCCTTCAAGTGAATTGAGCAAGCACATGGCTGAATCATTCCCCATGGCTTGAGGGATTTCACTAAGGGCACAAATGAGTGAAGCTGTGCTGCATAGAAAGCCAGGCTTTATTAATTTACGATTACACACATAGACGCTTCACGAGAATGCTAAATTGGAAATGTAGGAATACGACCACCATTCATTCGTCACGGTCTTCATGAAATCCTCGTGATAACAAAATGACCTGAGCGTAGGTCTCCAAAAGAAACGCGATGAGATTATAAAAGGCTACATGATTTTTCTAACAAGCAAAGTACATATCAGTGTTAAAGAACAAAGAAAAACGAACGCTAGTGTTAGAACACCCAACTGTAAGAGCTTAGGTAAGCAATTAAAATTGGGATTGCTAGTATTTAGAAGGTAATGAGTCTGAGAAGTGGAAACATCTGCGATATAGCTTCGCTCCAATAAATCTCGCCCTGTTCACGATTCCATTATTTTATTCGCGCTTCATTTGCCACTGAGAGGAGTCAATGGGAGGCTACAAATTTACAACTTTAGCATTTGACATATTCTTGAGAAAGATCCCAATTACAATAGGAACATCCTTGTGATACCAGCTAAAGCACATTCAGCGAACGTTGGTGCGGTAATATGACGCAGTAAGCAAAACACGCAGCAAAGGGAGCGGAACGGAAGGCTTTGCGCAATGGGATACGCAACTTGGGGGCAATAAAATCTCACCTTCACCATTCAATTAAAACAGATGCAGCGATACGCCATTTTTGCGACGTGCCTGGGAGGCCGAGCCGAGCCGCCGAGCTGTGACGCAGCATTGTCCCATCTTCCGAAAATGCGCACATGCAGCGGCAATTAATTTCTTATCGAGCACACACAGTCTTCGTCTTGCTGTAAAACTCTACCACAACGAGCAGAATGCAATACTGGCTGTTTGGTACAGATAACCCACACTGTACGCAGCAAGCAACGATGAACGTTGAACCGGGGCCGATGACGCACCCATCCGCGGATGAAAAAAAGCTTTGGTCTGATCCATTTCTGAGCTTTGGGTAACTATGCAGCGGATACTAAATGACGAGAGAAGTCGCTAGAAAAAAGTTAAAATATTATTATAAATATGACTCGTTTTTCCTTACGCAGGAAACGAAAACTGCATTCATTCCTGAGCGTGAATATTATATTTGCTTTCTAGTTCTTTGGAGTAATCCTTTTTTTTATGCTTTAATATTTTACCACACAGTTTGCAGGGGCCCTTTGCATCGTTCATCCTCATCACCGAGTTGATACCGCTGGCAATAGGCAGCTGCACGCGTTTTCTTCCAGGTAACGGGACCTGTTACATTGACCTTGGTGAATGTACACACGTCACACACACACAGGGGACCTAGGTCCTAAATGATGATTTCACTTATCTCAAAGCCAAGAAAGAATGTAACAAAATGGGCCCATTTGCGGTCCAATCTTTGCCTTAGGGACGTTTGTTCTCAGTGGCCGCTTTTTTAGGGACCTTTTCTTCAGGGGACGTTTTTTCCGGGGCCGTATCTTCCGAGTACCTTTTCTCCGGGGACGGTCTTATCTATACACAGTCTTTGGCAATTACTGACCCGCATCTGGTAATGCGCTGGCAAGGCTGAGAACGGGAAAGTGCTGCTAATCTGTTACGAAGGCCAACTTATTTTAAAATATTACGTTCTATTGAGGCAATTTATATTTTCACGATCCCCGCCGCAGTGGAGCAGCGGTTCGGCGCTCCCACACCTGAGAATGCGGGATCGAATCCTAGCCGCGGCAGCAGCTTTTCGATGGAGGCGAAAGGCAAAATGCCCGTGGGCTGTGCAATGTTAGCGCGTGTTAAAGAACCCCGTGTGGTAGAAATGTCCGGAGCCCTCCACTACTGAGTCTCTCAAAACCTCAGTCACTATGGGACGTTAACCCTCATAAACCAAACTATGTTGACAATCAGAAACGAAGGGAAAGAAATATTCTCCCTTATTGCGCATTTTAGAATGGAATTAAGATTCGCCATAAAACATTTACAGCGCGCTGTCAGCGCGGCCAGTCTGATCAGAAGCATGCGTTCGCATTTTATTGCACTGGCATCAGAGTGGGTCAGAGAAATAACTCAAGTTACCGACATTCTAGTGGAAATTAAGTAGAAGAAATGGACATGGGCAGGACATGTAGAGCGAAGAGAGGATAACTGATGGTCGCTGAGGGTAACAAACTGGATTCCAAGGGAAGGAAAGCGTAGCAGGGGGCGGCAGAAAGTTAGGTGGGCGGATGAGGTTAAGAAGTTCGCAGGGGTCAAGTGGATGCAGCTAGCACAGAACCGGGTTAAGTGGAGAAATATGGGAGAGGCCTTCGCCCTGCAGTGGGTATAATCAGGCTGATGATGATGATGATGATGATGATCAAGCCTATTGTCACGTAGGGGTGACAAGCCCAGTACCTCAAATGAAGGCACTCGGGTTGTACTTGAATAAAACTCATTTTTGGGATGACTTGCGCCCGCAAAAGAACTAAGAGAATTGGCGGCAGCGACAACAACAAACATTCTCGTCGGTCGTCTAACTACGAATACGTCTCGCGCACGTCAACACTCAGTTTAAGGGGGCTAAGAAACAACTAGATAAAGCCACACACAGTGGCTATAGCACAACCTGGAACATTGCAGAAACACATGCGAGTGGCCGGAATGTTAGAGATATATCTCAACGCATCTTGCGCGACAAAGAATATGATAAAGCGTCGTATCGGGACAATGAGTGTCAACACATAAAGAATACAGAAAAGATCCGCGCGCTGGAATCACAATGATAAGGCTGCGTGCCGGCGGCTATCAAAAATAACCAATAAAGATTTGAATTGTTCACGGCATTACTTCCCCTTAAAAGGCATCACCTGAATGTTTAAAAATAAACACAGAAAGGTTAACAAAATGTCCGAAATTCAGATAGTTAGGGCCTTTAGCGCACGTAAAAAATGCTTTAGGCGCGCAACATGAGCTATTTCTGGGTCAACAAAAATAGCGCAGAGACACGACAAGAAAAAAGCAAGAACACACACGAGCGCTAACTTCCAACAGTTTATTACGGACCCCAGGGCAGTAAATATACACGACGTGGCAATGCATTGCGCAGACGGAGTGCGCAGACAGGAGGATTAACAATTATCAGTGGTTTCTCAGATAATTAAGTTCTTTTTGCGATAAACCTACAGACGTGTTTGCAATACACATGTCACCTAGGCTATCTATGGCTTCAGCTTCGATGATTTCGCGGGGTTTTTTGTGATGACCTTGCATGTCTCAAAGACAGTTTCACAATCTACACAGTGTCTGCAGTGCATACCGAGAAAACCACCTCTTTTTTCTTTAACATTGTGGCGATGTTCACAAGGACGGTTGTAGTACAAAGCATGTGAAAAAGTTCGTTGAATGTAAGGAATCAATTGTGTATAACCTTATACTCACATGCGGAAAGAAATATATTGGTTAGAGTGGAAGGTGCCTCAACGAACGCTTAAGTGAACATCGCTACAATGTTAAAGAAAAAAAGGTGATTTTCTTGATATGCACTGCAGACACTGTGTAGATTGTGAACATGTCTTTGGGGCATGCAAGGTCATCACGAAAAACCCTAGCAAACTCACCCGCGAAATAATCGAAGCTGAAGCCATAGATAGCCTAGGTGACACGTGTATTGCAAAACCGTCTGTAGGTGTACCGCAAAAAGAACTTATCTGAGAACCATTGATAATTGTTGATACTCCTGTCTGCGTACTGCGTCTGTGCAATGCATTGCCACGCCGTGTATATTTACTGCCCTGGGGTCCGTAATAAACTGTTGGAAGTTAGCGCACGTTTGTGTTCTTGCTTGTTCCTTGTCCTGTTTCAGCGCTATTTCTGTTGACATGTGTTACCAACAAGCCCCCAAAGTACCACCCTAATATATTTCTGGGTGCACCCGGCGCCGCTGAGATGTGGTTGAATCACCGGAGTTAACTACATAAGTAAGAGGTGCGATGCGCCGGAGAACTTTGTATGGACTGAAGTACCGACAAAAGATATTTTCACTCCGTCCGCGACGGCGTATCGGCGTCCACACCCACAATTAGTCTCCTGGCTTGTGCTCTGCGAGACGTCGTCGTAAGTTGTATCGCCGGGTGTCGATGCGCTGCTGGTCTTTAATACGCAGGGGTGCGAGTCGTCGCGCTTCGTCTAAACGCTGCAGGCAGACGGCGATGTCTATATTGTCTTCTGTCACCTTCGGCAGCATCGCGTCCAGCGTTGTCGTCGGCTCCTTGCCGTGCACAAGCGTGAACGGAGTCGCTCTGGATGTATCCTGGACGGCCTTGTTAGGCTGAAGATCACTTACGGCAGGACGGTGCGTCCCAGGTCTCGTGTTCAGCATCGACGTACCTACATGTCGATCATGTCCGCGATTGTTTTGTTGAGGCGCTCCGTAAGTCCGTTGGTCTGGGGATGTAACGTAGTTGCTTGTCGATGGCTTGCATGACTGTGCTTCAAAATCTGTCCTTGTTCCAGTTGCACAGTTTGCAAATACGAATAGTGACACGTATCTCTAAGGGCACACGCCATATTCCTTCGAGAAGGCCGCCCCAAGAAAAAAAAGGATTGCGTTTATTAAGGTTTTACAAGTCACTCCAACGAAGCTTGACGGCGCTTGCGCTTCCGGGAGCGTACTGAACAGCATGAAGAGTGTGACTTATACACTTCTTTCACAATGACCGAACAGGAGTTGCTAGCTGGCGGGGAGCAT
Organism: Amblyomma maculatum; assembly: GCF_055883805.1. Lineage (NCBI taxonomy): Eukaryota > Metazoa > Arthropoda > Arachnida > Ixodida > Ixodidae > Amblyomma > Amblyomma maculatum. The sequence goes on along the minus strand of NC_139351.1, from coordinate 35,982,253 downwards.
AGAATAGGCGTGCCACTGCGTGATACGCGCTCGTAGGCGTAAGTAGCGCTGTTTACCTTCCGGGCAGTCATCATCATCGGCCTGACTATACCCACTGCAGGGCGAACGCCTCTCCTATATTCCTCCAATGAACCCGGTCCTATGCTAGCTACATTTATTTGACCCCTGCGAACTTCTTAACCTCATCCACCTAACTTTCTGCCTCCCCCTGCTAGGCTTTCGTTCCCTTGGGATCCAGTTTGTTACCCTAAGCGACCATCGGTTATCCTCTCTTCGCACTACATGTCCTGCCCATGCCCATTTCTTCTTAATTACCACTAGAATGTCAGTAACTTGAGTTATTTCTCTTACCCACTCTGCACGCTTCCTATCTCTTAATGTTACCCCTACCATTTTTCGTTCCGTAGCCTTCTGCATTATCCTCAACTTAACTACAACCCTCTTTGTAAGCCTTCACATTTCAGCCCCATAGGTGAGTACAGATAAGATGCAATTGCTTTATACTTTCCTCTTGAGTGATACCCGTACGCTGCCAGTCATAATCTGCTAGTGCTTCCCAAATGCGCTCCATCCCAATATTATCCTCCTTGTTATATCCTTTTCATGGACAGATCCGTGGTTACTACCTGTCCTAAGTAAACATATTCGTCTACTATTTCCAGTGCTTCACTCCCTAACGCAAACTGCTGTTCTTTCCTGAGGCTGTTGATCATTACCCCAGTCTCCTGCATATTGATTTACAAGCCTACATTTCTACGTTTCCTGTTCAGGTTACCTCCGGGCAGTAACAATGACTGAAATTATGGCGCTTTCGGAATTATAAATATGACATGCATATTACTGACCGCGGACTACTATGGCATGAAGAAAAAAGGGGCTGAAGAGTTTTTGTCAAACGGTTCAGTAGTGAACAGTAATTACCCACCAAAATGTTAGCATTCCTGAGATGTATTAAGATACACAGCACCACTGACAACGCAATACCAAGAAAGCGTGCTCGTAACACGAAAAAATACTTCTTTACAAAGTCTGGCCGCGTAAATTGAAACACACAATATACAGTACGTATATTGATTGGAATAGTGATTTAGTTTTGCTTTTATCGGTTGTCAAGGCTACTACGTCCCCAGTTGAGTAGAACGCTTCTTAGTGCATGTGACCTGCCTATTTCACATTGCGTTCCCATAAGTGACTACCACAGTGGCCAGCCACTCGACCGCGGCTGTAGTAGCAGCAAGTAAATTGGTTGCTTACTGTCAGGAGAAGACGGCTGAGCACAGTGCGTCAGGCTTATGTCATTAAAGGTCAACTCCGGGGGTTTTTCCATCATTCTGTGTTTTTGGTTGAATTACATTCCTCGGCACGTCCCGACTCGAACACAAAAAACCGTTCTTCGAAATTCCAATTAAAAGTATTTTTAAAATGAAAAAACAGCAAATCGAAACCGAAACTGCTTTCACGGCCAGAAACGACGTCCCAGGTGACGAAATGGTGACGTCACACTCAGTATTAGAGAAACACTCGTACGTGCGTTGGATGGTGAAAATGAAGTATGGAAATCATGAAGCATTGCATAAAATGTCTGAGATAGTTCAATATAAGCCTCACAATTTCATAATCATGCGGGAAGTGGACAGTAACGCCGGTATACTGTTTGTGACGTCAGAAACTCAATGTTGCCGGCAGAAATAGTCTCAACTTAAGCCATGAAAACAGCATATTTTAAAGTCGTGTTGAGCGCGAACCGATTATTGTACGGCGCCCAAATTTTGTAGAATGCGTCAGGACGGAGAGGAGAATCTACAGTAAAAATTTTATTAGAATATTCGAATGTCAAAAAGCCCCCGGAGTTGCCCTTTAAGTTGGCCTAGAAGGGCGTAGGTATCGTCTTATGGCTGTGATAGTGGTTGGGTTTGATCTTCTACTAGTTTGAAACGAGGTATTCCACTCGCGCAAATGGCCCTAATATTACTCATGGCAATTTAGTCGCTAATGGGCTACTGATAAGGCCGGTATTAGGACTAAAATGACAAAATTACGGCTGATGTTTTATTCGCTGACAGTCCGTTGCGCGATGCAGGAAATAAGCGTTATCACATGCAGTGTTCTCACCGAAAAGGAGGCCAGCTTTCGCAGTACCAGCTGTAGCCGACTTGACACCAGTAACAGCGTACACGGTGTAGGAGTTGTGAAAATCTGCGAGATGAGACAGCAGATAAATAAAAGCTCTCACACACTCTCTCTTCACTTAATGAAACGAATGTTTCGGACCACCTGAAAGTGCTCTGCATTAATAGATTGGTTCCTTATAATGAAAAATGCGCTCCTTGTATGAATGAGGTAGTAGTGATGAGCGGTATTAGAAATACTGAAATGCAGGAATTGCGCCAATTGAACATTTCATGAAGGCAACCTTGCACGTTGAGTAAAGCCTAAAGCGTAAAAAAAAAAACAAATAGGTACGTGAGAGATACAGAGGACACAGTATCTTTTGTGCTTCAAGTTCCGTCAATATGAGGAAACTCTACCGAGTAGCAAAAGAATCAGCCTTGCTGAAAGCTTGTATCCCAGGACATCGTTTTTCGCTGGCGAATTTATGAAAATACGTGGTAGAGCCTACCAGAAGAGACAGCGCTGCGAATGGGGCAGAATTTCAATGGAGCCTTTCTTCTCGCAAATAGCGAAAGAAACGGTGCAGCAACTGTCGCACGCTCTTCAACGCGTTATATGGGGCTTCTGTCTTTGTCAGCAGACTGCACCGCACGAAACAAAGTATTATCTATTTCTATTTCACAGTCAGTACTTTGAAAGTACTCAAACGCCGTCGTGATCATCAGGCTTCAGCCGGCGCTTCGATCCCACACCCTTCAAAACGGGCCGCAGCAGGCGAAGCGTTTATAGATACACAGAGACCCTCACCCACGGTCTGCTCTACTTACCTGTAACAGAAGCGCTAACGTCCAACCGCTGAATTCCAAATTATTTTGCCTTAACATGATGGGTTTCAATTGAATGGCGGGAAACATTACAGACGTTACGTTTTTCGGAAGGAAAATCAAATTTTACTGTTTGACAAAAATCAGCACAAACAGCAAGGGTCATAAGAGTCAAAATAATATCAACTATAAATGAAGAAATTTCAAATTTGAGATTGCAAAGAATAAGGTTCTTTATGTTTAACCAGTTGTCGTCAGACAGAGGTCTTTCCTTTTGAAGATGTAGAACTTATTCTAAGTGAAAAAGCAAACATCTAGTTGACCACCTGGAAGTTTGCTTTGATGGACCGATGTGTAAATACCAGGAACTGGCACGCCCACTGTTTGTTTTAAAAATGATATTGGTGAGAGAGGTTTTAATAATTGTGTCTATAGGTACCAACTAATATATTATAGCGCCGTGAAGCTCACATTTCTATCAAACACAGCTACGGTCACAATTTTTACGCTTTATAACAGTGTTGTGGGATGCGCAAGAGCATAGTTACGAAGCAGTGTGCTTCATGTTTAGCGATCTACCTTCTAAAATCCCCCCCTACAAAAAAAATTATTTAACCAAACATACAATTCATCATCATCAGAACGTATATATCCACTGCAGGGCAAGGGCTCTCCCATACTCCTCCAATTAAACCGGTCCTGCGCTAGCCACATCCGCTTGGCCGCTGCTAAGTAATTATTCTTATTATCTCACCTAAATTTTGTCGCCCCCGCAACGCCTGCCTATCCTCGGAATAAAAATTATTACTCTTAACGACCATCGGAGATCCTCTCTTTGACGTATTTCATTCCAATGTCCATTCCTACTTCCTGCTTCCCACCAGAATGTCATTAAATCAAGTTATTTCGCTGATCTCAAGTGGACGCGTTTTGTCTCAAACTTAGACTGACCATTTTTTTTTATTCCACAGGTCTCTGCGTTATCTTCAGTTAAATAGAGCCCTTTTCGTTAGCCTCCACGATTCAGCGCAATAGGTGAGTACCGGTAAGATGCAATTGTTATATATTTCTCTCTTGAGTGACACCGGTAAGTTGCTAGTCACAATCTATGAGTAATTTCCATGTGCACACCAGCCCAATATTATTTTGTTAGTTATTTTTCTTGCCTGGGTCGAATTTGCGGCCATTACCTATGTTAAGTACACACATTGCCGCGCACCATTAAAAACTCTATTCGTTGTTGGTTTTTAACAGCAGCCGGCATGCGGCCTTATCACCGTGATTTTAGCACACGGATTGATTATGTGCTCTTTGTTCTGCTCGTTGTCACAGGACGCGGTTTTATCATTTCCGTTCTTGCAGAAGATACTTCGAGATGTAGCTTGAAAGAGCCAAGCCACGCGCGTGTACTTCTACAATGTTCCACGGTCTGCTAGTCACCGTCTGCGGTTTTATCTAGATCTTTCTTCGTCGCCTTTATATTAAGCGCTGACGAGTGAAATTCGTGTTCGTAGATCGACGACTGCCCAGCACGACTGTTGCTATCTCGCCGCCGATTGCTTAGTTCTTTCGAGAGCACATGTCAACCCAATAGAGTTAATTCCGATGAAGTTCAAGCCTTCTCATTTGTCGCCAACAGCATTGTCATCCCTACGTAACATCTGATGGAGGTGCCCAGTCCTGACACTATGGCATACAACCGACGATGGCACCTGTCGAACAGAAACCACCTTTGGCTTTCATCCAGCCACGTGTGAACCCCCTTCTTCCAAGGACGACCGGATGGGGATGCGGACGACTGGCTTGACCTATATTTAAGCAACACTTGCTGTTGGGCTGGTTCAAATCCACATTTGAGAACACAGCGCCAGAACCACAGCGCCAGATCATCGACAGAACCACAGAATTCTTATGGCTTCAGGTCCTTTCACAGCTGCGAACATTGGTGCGCAAGAAGAAGGTGGTGTGCAGGAACCCCATACACGTAGGCGAAGGAGTATCCCTACCTGATGACGTGCGAGGACTGCTCAGCCGAGGCCCAAAGTTCGCTGTTTAACCGAGACTGTCACCGCCAGAACTTCTGACATCGCTGAGGCAAGTTTCTGCGGCTTGCTCCAAGTGATGAAGCAGACCGGTGCATTTCGGAGGGAGTAGACATGCTTAACCGCTGTGAAGGTGCGAGCAGAAAGTTCCCATTTGAAAAGAACTGTGGATTATTTGAAAGAACAGGATTTTATTTTGCTGACTGCAGACAAAGAAGGTGGATTTAGTGTTTTAACTCGTCAGGTATACTTATCAAAGGCTTCGGAAGCTATCCAATATTCCTTTGACGTGCGCAGTGGTGAGTCTGTTTTGAACACCAAAAACGAAGTGAAGAAAATGTGCAAAAAACTAAACCTGCAACAACGTTGCAATTCTATTAAGGGTAGTAAAAAACTTAGCCTAGAAATGTTTTTTACATCAAAAACGCACAAACCAGGTGTTCCTCTCCGTGTTATTGTGTCAGAAACAGGAACTTGGAAAAAGTGTGTAGGAGAGTTTCTGCAACAACATCTTAAGAAGCTACCTCTTATAGACCCGTTCTTGGTAAAAAATTCGGACGCTGTTGTAGAATTTTTGAAAACACAGCAGAAAAAAACAGTTCTAGGTTTCTCGGTGGACGTCAAAGATCTTTATTATTCCATTCCCCATAATGACCTTCTCAAATGTATCAATGAATGTATAGATAATTTTGGCGTGGTTGCCTTTCAAAATGAATGTGGCATTCCTGTAGTAGGTTTCTTGGACTTTTTATCAGCGTACCTTCAATCAACGTTCGCCGCGTGGAATGACCATGTGTTTCTGCAGAAACAAGGTATCTGCATTGGATCTGCCATAGCGCCGGTTTTAAGCAACCTGTATCTAGCTAAACTTGACAATGCTATTAATAGACGGCTGGAAGGAACGAAGATCCTTAAGGTCTTCCGGTTTGTTGATGATTTTCTGGTGCTCTTTGAATGCAGTCATGCTATGTTTAATCTGGAAGTAGAAACAGCCTTAAATTTGTTTTCACAGTGCCTGACACCCTTAGTTTTAACCCATGACCGACCCGAAAAAGACGTGTTACAATTCCTTGAATTCAGTCTCGAATTTAAGGTAGATCATATATGTTGGTCATACAAACCCAGGGGCAATAAGCCCATCCTTTCGTTTGACTCAGCCCACTTTAAGCTTGTAAAAAGGAATAAATTGTTCAAGCTGTTTTCAAAAATGCTCTCACAAAATCTTGCATTCACTTAACTGAAAAAAGTTTCTTAAGGCAGACAGCCAGATTGGAACAAGCAGGCTACCCTCCTAAGCTTTTGGTCTCTGTTGCTGAGGGCATGCTGAATAAGTCAAAAAGACCTTTAGCTGAAAGACAACAGATTCGCAGAAAGAATTTGGTTGTTCTGCCATACAAGCACCAAATTTCCCACAACCTGAGAAAAATTGGGAAAAAAGTTGGTGTAGAAGTAGTTTTCAGTGCCCCTGAGCGTTTAGCACGTCTCTGCAATCGCGTAAATAAACCTAAAAAAGTAAGGAACATTTGCACCACTCGCCACCAGCAGCCCTTTGTTCAGTGTTCTAAGTCGGTTATTTATTTCATTCCTCTGCCTTGCGGGAAAAAGTACATTGGTCAGACGGGTCGTTGCTTAAACGAGAGACTCAAAGAACACAAATACAGTGTAACCGGTCAAAAATCGCGCCATCTAGGCATTCACTGTAGGGATTGTGAACATGTGGAATCAAGATGCTTACCAGAATTCGAAAAAACCTCAGTAATAGGGAGACACGTTATAAGCTAACACGTGAAATTACGGAAACTGCCAGCATTCAAAGGATGAATGATCAGTGCGTAAGCATGCCTTCAATTCTACTGTCAGAAAAAGAAGTAGCCTTTCTCTCAAGATAGTGTAGATTTTAACAGAGTTCGAAAACTTTCACCTCTTTTTGGTTGTGTTTTTTAGTCGTTTATCATTGGTGATCCTTTTGTTGTCAGTTGTCAGTTAAGCGCTCCGTCCTGTCTACATTCGTTCTCTTGTGTTGCGTCCTGTTACGCGCTGTGTTCCCAAATATGGCTTGACCTGTTTTAACACGTATCAACGCACGACGTCTTGAATGATGAAACGAGGCTAACGCAAGTTTGCTTTTTTTCTCTTCGAGATTCTGCCCAAATTTGTTTCTAAAATTATAAGGTTTTGTTCAAGGATTGGGAGACATTTAAGAGAGAAGTTTTGACGGCTTTTGAAAATGTCGCCCGAAAAGGAAGAGCCCTGACCCACTTTCAATCCCTAAAACAACTCTCTTAAGGTGAAGAGGCGAAACCACTCTTCTATTGCTCCGATCTGGATATAATCTGCCTGATGCGCGGTGTAAAAGACGAACTCTGTGCCGAGTGTCCTACGCGAGCCACCAAAAACTCTGCCAGGATTCACCCAAGAGGCAGCGAGCATTGAAAAACATTGGACACCGAAACCCGCCAGTACAACCGGCCTCTTCAAGCCTTCCCAAGAAGACACTATGAAGTCTCATCTAGATGCGGAGATACGCGGCGGAAACTTATCCGCGAAGAATTGCAATGGACTCCTGTCATCGTCCCAACAGTCCCAAATAGCCACGTTTGCAGACGTCGTCCAGCAGGCACTGGGAGTCCCTCAAGCCAAGGCTCCAATGGTTCTGACGCAAGAGCCAATTGCAATGAACTAGGCTGCCGCATTAAGCCGTCCTACGCCACGAAGAGACTCCCAAGCCCTCGTCGAAGCGAACACGATCTTTTTGACCGCCGCTCCTACTCCGCATCCCGCCAAGCCTGTGAACGACCGTCCAGCCCCAATAAGTGCGGTGCCTGGAGGACGTCCAACCACCGCCTGCTTTGCTTGACTGCGGTGAGGCCGGTCATATTTTACGGCACTGCCCGTGCAGACGCATCGGCCTGCGCGGTTTCGCCATCGACGCCGCACGACCCAGTCCTGAGGAAAGACCAGCAGAAATTGATACCTACTTGCGCAGGGCAAAGTCACCATGCCGTCGATCCTCTGCCGCCGACGACAAGTGACAACGACGCATCCATTCATCACATCGCTCTAAACGCCCTCGACGGAGACTTGAGTGTGCCACCCCAATCAAGCTTCGTCGCCTGCGTGGGCAACGCAGACATTGAAACTGCCGAAGGCGTCATTGAACGATACAGCCAGTTGCTTTTGGAAAGACGGTTCGACATCATGAGATGTATCACCCACATTGGAGAAAGACCGGCTTAGGTGCTGTTGACGAACTTCACCAAAGAATGCCGTCATCTTAACAAGGGCACAACGATCGCTTTCCTCGAAGAGCTAGCGGACAGCCCTTCTTCTCAAGTCTTCGCCCTGACTCCTCGGCTCACGCGAAGACGATGCACCCAACCTATTCAAGAAGCCCACGTTCGACGTGAACGCATCACTACCCCGAGACAGACAAGACTGGATTCGCAGTCTTTTTGAAAGCTACAGTGCCAAAGATGCGACGGACGCCGTTGGCATAGCACCGCATTATCACAGATGCACACGCCCGATAGCTTCGTCAAAGCTCCTACCGTGTATCGTTGTGAAAATGCCAGGCTATACGTGATCAAGCAGAGGAAATGCTTCACGACGACGTCATCCAGTCATCGAAGAGCTCCTCGGCCGCACAAGGCACAAGACTGAACCTAGTGCCTTCGGTGGCACGCTGGCAGAGGTACCTTCGTCGGCGCCGCCGGTGTCGACGGCATTACCGATCGCACAGTTGATATCCGAGCCTGGTTCCCAACTCCTGGTTCCTGCTCCTGGTCCACCGGCTGCAGCATACATCCTGCCGTCTCAAAATGCACATCAAGCCGTGAGTGATCCGTCCCCAGGGCGGAGCCCGGAAATGGCTGACCAGACTCCACTTGGTGATGGAGCACCCACCAATGTTCGTCAGCAACCGAGCACGCTAATGGACATCTCTTTAGCGCGACCATCTGGACGGGTGGTTGAGCGCGGTGCTCAGAAGTGTCCTTCAGAAGACAGTGCACCGGGGTCATCTTCCGCAAACAACAGTTTACAAGGCAAGCATTCCTGTACAACGACTGATCACCCGGTATTTTCGACACCCGGATTAATCCTATAAAGTGACCATTAAGGCTCTGACAACCAAGTGCCTTACTAAGACCGAATACAGTTATTCAGGCGAACCTGGGCGCATGTCTTGGAACCAAAGGGTTTCCGTGGCTTCACATCCAGGACTGTGCTGCTCTCAGCTATGGTCTGAGTGAACGAAATTAGCCGCGACTTTTAGTCGGTTAGCCGATAAGTTGTCGGTTTCACTGTCCCACGCACCAACTGGGGGCGGTGCGCTTGCTGATTTCCACCGTCCTATGCGCCAACTGGCGGCTCCTGCCAGTTGACGCTTGGGACAGTGCAAGTTGCCGCAAGCGCACCACGTTTTGTAGTGGCGATAAAGCATAGCTTCAAAAGATTCAGATGATAGAAGTTTTATTGTCTTTTGTTAAAAAGAAGAAGATATGGTCGCGTTTTATAGCCATATCAAGTTTATTTATCCACTGAACATTTATTTAACCCCGCCGGGGTGGTGCAGTGGTTACGGCGCTCGTCTACTGCGCCCGAGGATGCGGAATCGAATCCCGGCCACGGCGACCGCTTTTCGATGGAGGCGAAAAGCAAGGCGCCCGTGTGCTGTGCGATGTCAGTGCACGTTAAAGAACCCCAGGTGGTCGAAATTTCCGGAGCCCTGCACTACGGCATCTCTCGTAGCCTGAGTTGCTTTGAGACATTAACCCCACGAATCAAACCAAACATTTATTTACTTATTCGCACCGCAAAGGCTCAAATGAGCCCTGGGTGACAGAGGCTTATCAAGAAAGAATTGCGCAGCGATAAAAAGCAGAATAATGGTACAACGAACATGGTACAAAGCAAGTTCTGGACAAACAGAAGGCGTTCAAAGTTGATCCCAAAAGGAAGTAAAATCAGCATGTGCAGACAAAAATTGTAATACGAAGAAAACAGGTGCCACGAAGAACATTCCATCGCCTTATAACTTTAGTTATGAAGATGAATTGAATGACTGCATTTTTTCATATGTTGGATTGAGTTAGATCTTATTATATAAGAGTCACGATGAGCGAGGAGGTGATTGCAGTGGCAGAAGCGAAATACACAGAGTTGACATATTTATGAAGTAAACATAGAAGTAAAAAAGAACGCCGATATAACATCTTTCGCCGCTCTGGTATCTTGTGTGCACATGCGCGGTTCTTTTTGTAATTCACCCCTGAGTTACTTGGCATGACAATAGAGAGATCTAGCCTACCGTCATCTGCGATCTGCTACCGTAACCCTGCACCGCGCGTTCCACTGCTCATGAGCAGATCCCCTTGATGCCTGTAGATGGCGCCAAATACTAGTTGTCGGCACGGTCCACAGCAAAACCACCAATGAGGCCTTACAGTGAGATATGGGCTGGGCATCTTTCGAAGTACGGGAAGCTCAGAGTAAAATATTATATGAGGAACGCCTGAGGAAATAGGACAGTAACAAATGGGCAGCTAAAGTATTGAAATACCTGTACTTAAAAAGCGTTGACTCACAATGGAGGAAAAATACTAGGAAACTAACCAGTAAGTATGCGTCACAAGGACGGAGACATAAAGAGCATTAAGCAACAGGTGAAAAACAGAGGGTAAAAATTGGAAAAATTCGATGGAAAAGAAACAGAGTGTGCAATTATACCGAAAGTGGAAAAGGCAGATCAAGAAGGAAGCTTTCTTTGATAACTCAAGAGGCAGCGCCCTAATTTTTGAAGCTAGATCAGGGTGCCTTAGAACACGCAGCTGCAAAAAGAAATTTAACACTGAAGATTACGCATGTGCTGTATGTGATAACTCCAGTGAAATAATGAACCATATTATACTCGAATGTAATAGTATCTATCCGGAAGTTTATGCAGGCGCAGTCATTGTTCCTGAAGCTGTGGGGTTTAGGAATACCAGTGGCCGGGTGAATAAACCGGCGGTGGAAGCTAGCAAAAAACGACTGGAAGATTGGTGGCTTAAAAGTAGAGAAGTGACATAATGTCAGTAATGTAGAAACAAAAATTTAATAAATAGAATGATGGCATAGTTAACCAATCTAAAACAATAATTAAGATATAGGGAGAAAAATGAGCATGATAGCTACTGCTACCACCCAGTTTCAAAGGGGACGTTCCTATATTCCATCTATCCATCCATCGGCACATAGACCTGCCACGTAGGAAGCAATCAGCTCGTGCGCCCCGCACACGAGCGGTACAGTGTCACGGTGGCGGATCGCGGATCACGTTAAGCTACATCTCTCTAATGTCACCAGCAAATCGCAGATTAAAGATATTCTCCATCAAACCTGTTCACTAACTGCTGCTATTCCAAGCCTCTGAATACATCCTTTAAGCAAGCTGTCAACAGTACTTGGGAGATCGTGTCCCCTTGTTTAAAACGTTTACTTGTAATTTTATGACTTTCTTTATGCACAACAACGGCTGCTGCATTATGCACAACTAAATAAGGTGCAGCGATGGCACAGAGGTAGAAAATCCGCCTCGCATGCTAGAGGATCGTGGTTCGAATCCCCGTGCCGCGAAATTCTCCACCGGATCATAAAAAAAACTCCGAGTCTCGATAGAATTGCATAAAACAGGTTTCGGGTGTGACCAGAACAGGAGTTGGCCACCCTGGTGAAGTAACTGGCCGGTGCTTCCCATGATTAAGCCTATAAAACCCCGGCCCTCGTTCACCAGCGGCGGCGGAGCAACTGACCACGTCGGCGGTGAGACCTGTGACGCAGCGGGGGTGATAAGATTCTCTGGCTCCATTGGACAGGCCACCATTGGAATTCATCCTGGCAACGTTTAACGCTAGAACCCCAGCAAGTGAGGCTAGTTTAGCAGTGCTGTTAGAGGGGCTAGATGTTATGAAATGGGATGTCGTAGGGCTTAGTGAGGTTAGGAGGCCGAATGCGTCCGGTACTGTTTTGAAGGATTGTCATGCACTTTGTTATCGAGGTTTACCGGAGAGGCGAGAGCTAGGAGTAGGTTTCCTCGTCAATAAGTATATAGCTGGTAATATACATGAACTCTATAGCATTATGAGAGGGTGGTAGGCATCATATTTAAGCTTAATGAGCGCTACAAACTGAAGGTTGTACAGGCCTACGCATCTAGATGCAGTCATGACGACAAGGGAGTTGAAAGCTTCTATGACGATGAAGAATCGACAATGCGGAAGGGGAAGACGCAGTATAGTGCACCAATGGGCGACTTCAATGCTAAGGTAGGAAAAACGCTGGCAGGAGACCAGGCAGTAGGTGTCTATTGGTTCTAGGAATAGCAAGGGGGAGTTACTAGTTGAGTTTGCAGAGCGCAGTGACCAAAGAGTCATGAATACCTTCCTCAGCAAATGGAAGAACCGGAAGTGGACATGAAAAAGTCCTGATGGGAGGACAAAAAAGGCAATCGACTTCATACCGTGTTCTAACCTCGGCATTATGCAGGATGTAGGGGTAAGCAGCAAAGTGCGATGCAGTGACCACAGGATGGTAAGGTCTGAAATTAGTCTAAATCTGGAGAGGGAACGAAACAGATTAGTAAGGCAGAAGTCCATCAATGAATTAGCGGTGAGGGGGAGTGCAGATGAGTTCAGGAACTTGCTATAGAATAGACATTCCGTTCTAACCGAGGACGACGACTTTAGCCTAGAAGCAATGAACGATCATTTCACAGAGATCACTGAGTGCGCTGCAGACGTAGGGGGTAGGATAGTTAGAGAGGATACCGGTAAGTTGTTTAAGGAGACGAAAGATTTGATTACGAAGCGCCAAATATGAAACCTCTCAGTCCAACAGACCAGATAGAATTGGCAGAGATATTGTTACGGGGATGTACTTAATGTAACGGCACTGCGATGGGCTAACTCGACGCTAAGACTTCAGTAGCCGTGCCGTATCTACTCTGTTAGCGTCGTCCTCTTTCTCAACGTTTCGTCGTGCCCGCGTTTCTCGGTCGTCCTCTTTGTCAGTGAGCACATCACTTTGGTCCCGCGTTTCCCGGTAACACTACCCCCCTCGGCAAAGGCAACGTCCCGGTGCGTATTAGGCGTGCGGTGTGGAGGGGGAGTAATATGGCTTGAGGCGGGCGACATGTACGATTTCGGAAGTGGGTGTGGCAGTCGGTGACTTTGGGTGGAGCTGTGCAATCTCATAGGTCACGTCGGTCACTGGGCGTAGTACATGGTAACGACCTGTGTAGTGGGGCAGACGTTTTTGACACAACCCCACACGACAGCACGGAAGTCAGAGCAACACCAGACATCCGGGAGGATAGTGCACATCGCGGTGGTGAGCGTCGTAGTGGCGTTTTTGAGCTTTTTGAGAGATGGTGAGATTGTGACGAGCAATCTGGCGAGCAGCATCGGCTCGGGCGATGGTATCGCGGGCATAGGTTGTGACGGGGCCAGCGGCGGGAAGCAAAGTGTCGAAGGACAGTAAGGGGTCTCTTCCAAAGAGAAGATAGAATGGAGAGTACCCAGCAGTGTCATGACACGAAGAGTTATATGCAAAGGTGACAAATGACAGGCTAATATCCCAGTCGCGATGACTGCCGGATACCTACATCGCGAGCGTGTGGGTGAGTGTGCGGTGAATACGCTCCGTAAGGCCGTTCGTCTGAGGGTGATACACAGTGGTGAACTTGTGCCGAACGGAGCAAGAACGAAGTATTTCCTCAACAACTCGGGAAAGGAAATAGCAGCCACGGTCGGTAAGTAGTTGACGGGGAGCACCATGGTGAAGTATGACGTCGTACAAAAAGAAGTCAGCAACGTCTGTGGCGCAGCTGGTTGGAATGGCGCGAGTGATCACGTACCGCATGGCATAATCGGTGGCCACAGCAATCCATTTGTTTCCCGACAAGGACTCGGGGAAGGGCCCTAGGAGGTCAAGGCCAACACGAGAAAATGGCTCAGTCGGGATAGCAATCGGCTGCAGGTGTCCAGGTGGTAGCACAGGGGGTTTCTTCCGGCGTTGACAGAGGTCGCAAGCGGCTACATAACGTTGGACAGAGCGGTAAAGTCCAGGCCAGAAGAAACGCCGGCGCACGCGGTCGTATATGCGTGAGAGGCCAAGTTGACCAGCTGTAGGGGCGTCGTGCATTTGTTCGAGAACGGCAGAGCGTAGGTGTTGGGGAACGACCAGCAAGTGCTCATCGCCATCAGGTCGCATGTTGCGGCGATATAGCGTATTCCCATGAAGGAAGAACAGGGCGAGGGAAGAGTCACGGCTGTGTGTGCGGAGGCGGTCGATAAGAGAACTGAGGGTTGGGTCCAAGCGCTGTTCGTCAGCTATGTGGAAAAAGTCCGATATAGAGAAGACACAGGGGTCCCACTCATGGTCAGTAGAGGAAGGGGGATCGACGGGATAACGGGACAGACAGTCTGCATCCTGGTGGAGCCGACCGGATTTGTATGCAACGGAAAAGGTATACTCCTGCAAGCGCAGTGCCCAGCGGCCGAGGCGGCCAGCAGGATCTTTGAGGGAAGAGAGCCAACATCAGGCGTGGTGATCGGTAATTACAGTGAAGGGCCGGCCAAACAAGTATAGGTCTGATTTTTCCAACGGCCCAAACGAGAGCCAGGCACTCCCGTTCCGTAATAGAATAGTTCTGTTCCGCTGATGATAGGAGACGCCTGGCGTAGGCAATCACGCAGTGTTGGCCGCGTTGTCGCTGTGGAAGAATGGCAGCAATCTCGTGGTTACTGGCGTCGGTGCGAAATTCCGTTGGGGCAGACGGGTTGAAATGGGCCAACACAGGAGGATTGGTGAGAATAGCGATGAGGGTGGAGAATGCGTTAGCCTGCTCTGGTCCCCATGAGAAAGGAACGCCTTTCTTCAGAAGATTGGTGAGAGGACGGGCAACAGTGGCAAAGTTTGGCACGAACCGACGAAAATAAGAGCACAGTCCTATAAAGCTGCGGACACCACGGGGTGAACGGGGAGATGGAAAAGCACTGACAGCGCGAACTTGTCGGGAACGTGACTTGACGTGGTAGTTGCGCATGCCTTCGTATGTACTTTTCGCATATTTGACAGCGTTGAAGCAATTCCTCAATATCGCTGCTTATACTTGGCCAGTAGATAACGGTTCGAGCACGTGCCTTAATTTTTTCTGATCGTATCTGCGCAGCACGAAGACAAGCCAGTACCTCACTGTGCTCTCTGGCAGGGATGATGAGGCGATTCTCCGGAACACAAGGCCGGCTTCAGTATGCACCTCGTCACGGAAGCTCACGTAACTTCGTAGCTCGGAAGTGACGTCAGCCTTGTCGATGGGCCACGCTTTGCTTGCATACTGGTTAAGCATCACTATCCTTGTATCAAGGACCGTCTCCTGCAAAACCTTCTCCAGGCGCCTGTTTGAAGCTTGAAGACAAGTGATAGCGATAAAATGAAAATGCGTACACTTTTC
Source organism: Amblyomma maculatum (assembly GCF_055883805.1). Lineage (NCBI taxonomy): Eukaryota > Metazoa > Arthropoda > Arachnida > Ixodida > Ixodidae > Amblyomma > Amblyomma maculatum. The sequence goes on along the minus strand of NC_139351.1, from coordinate 35,966,783 downwards.
TACGAGCTGTGCTTTATTAGAAAAGCGTGATAACGTTTCAGCGATGAACAGTTCTTTTCTCGGAGTGTACGTGACAGTCATGTGGTATTTATGAAGATTCAGTCGCATACGTTGCAGACTGAGAGGGCACTGACGTAATGCAGTTTTGAAAATCATTGAGAGCGGCTTGTGATTAGATTCCACCATGAATTCTGGCTGCCCAAAAAGGTAGTCTTCTCACAGCCGTGGACGATTGCAAGCAACTCGTTCTCTATCTGAGCCTATATTTGCTGTTTTTCTATCAGCGAGCGAGATAGTAAGCTAACGGGCGTCCATCCTGCATTACTACGGCGCCAATTCTATTTCGGCTGGCGCTTACTGATAGGATGATTGGTTTGCCCTTCTGGTAGTATGCCAATACGGGAGCTGTAGCCAGTGCGTCGCGCAGTGTTTCGAATCTCCCTTGATGTCTGTCTTCCCAAGCCCATGCGGCATTCTTTTTCAAAAGTTCTCGGAGTGAAGCTGTGTGCGTTGATATGTTTGCTATGAAGCGGGGAATGAAATTATTTATATCCAAGAACATCTGGCTGCACTTCTTTCTTGTTACAAGAGGCCGGCACGTGGAAGATGTATTAAAGTCTCTGTCGATCCAGGCTCAACCGTCGCGGGTCAACACGAGGCCTAGGTACTTGGCAGAATCCTGCAAAAAGTCACACTTTTTCTGTTTAGTTTTAAGTTGTGCCGTTGACACCATCTCAGCACGTTGAGAAGATTTGCGTCAAGCTCTTTTTAGTTCGACGCCAGACTAGAAGGCCTCCATAACGACTGAGGCCGTCCATAACGACTGCTATGCTAGCGATAACTTCTAGTACTTTTTGAATGGCGCGCTGAAATATTTCTGGTGACGACGAAATACCGAGACTTACGTAGGAATCCGCAACACCCGTAAGAAGCACTCATTGTGCCAATTCTATAGCTTTCTTCGTTCTGTTTTATCTGCTAGAACCCTGTAATGGCGCCCAAAGTCGAAAAGTACTGTGCTCCGCACAGAGGCTGTCTATTGTTTTCTAGCGTTGGCATAGGATAATGCTCCCCAGCAGTGCTTTCTTCAAATCAGATAGATCGAGACATATGCATACCTTGTTCATTATGACGATAATAATATGGGTGGAGCACTCAACTGGCTACGTCACCATGGAAACTAGTCCAGCTTGTTTCTATGTGGTCTAGTTTCGGCTTTACTGCGACTGCGAATGGAATCCTCGACTGGAATGGAATTCCTCGACTGCGAATGGAATCCGGCGTGTTTTCTTGGCCACTCCTTGGAAACTCAGTTTGAGCTTCAGGTAGTAGAATATACCCTTGAGCTCGCCTAACCCGGCGAAAACATCTTCATAAGGCTCGACTACGTAGTAGAAATCCTCCTGCTTCAGTGAAGCAATTCGACGGACCAAGCCCAGCTTCTCCTTGCTCACTTTGCTATCCGGTGAGGCGGCAGACGTAATCGCTCATTTGACAAAAGAGGAAGCAGGATTACGACAAAGTCAAATCGAGTCTGCTAAAAAAGTACAGGCTGTCAGCAGAAGCGTTCCGTCGGAAGTTTCGGGAGTGTGAGAAAAGCAAAAGTGAGTTGTATACAGAGTTTGTCCACAAGCTTATGCCAAACATGTATGAGTGGCTTAAAGAAGAAAAAGCATATGGTGAACACGATAAGGTTATGCAGTGTATCGGGCTGGAATAGTTTTACAGTCGGTTACCCGAGAACGTGCGGTACTGGGCCTTGGAGGCCAGACGTTAGTATGGTGGAGAAAGCCTCCGAGCTAGCTGAAGAGTTTGTGACGCGTGGGGATCTTGCAGCTAAGAACGGTACACAGGGATAATTCGGCTCGAAGTTTTAGAGACCGACGTTCACGCCCTTTAGAACCAAGGAGAATAAACGTGGAGCGGATGCGAGTGAAAACATTCCGGCCGAACATAAAGAGACAGTGGTAGCCGAAGCCGAGCGCAAAAAGAGGTTCGATGCAAGGCGATGGCGCGTCTGTTATACGTGCTAGAAGCCGGGTCACTTTTCGGCGCAGTGTCCGGAAACAAAAACAAAAATCGTGTTTTTGTCGCTAAGCAGTTCTGACAAGAACATGAAGCGTCTCGAACCGTGCACCCGAGACCTCCTCGTGAACGGGAGCGTCGAGTACCTCGTGATTCTGCGGCTACCATGGATGTGGTTCAGCCCTCTTAGAACCAGAGACATTCACGGGTGAGTGCGCGTGGATCAAATAAGCCGTGGAAGCTCACAGCATGCGTTTGCCCACAGCCAAAGTGCTTATTGAGGGTCCTTTCGGGGCACTTGAGACAGAAGCGTACGATAGTGTCTGTGGAGACACGAAAAGTACCCAGAATGCGTATGGAGTCCAAATTTATATGGACGCCAGCCAAGACTACTGTATTAGTGGGCGGAGCCTCTGGGCTTCCCGAGGAAATTATAACTCCGGGCACCTGTCAGCAAGTAGTCTGGGACTGCCTGCAACTGAACATTGACGTACCCAATAAGTTGAAGACCAAATATTTCGCCTTGCAGGGAGACTTAAAGCACAGTTTGTAAGAATAAATGCGGCCTTCGTGGTAGGCGGGGCTGCTAAACATAGTTTCAAAAAATTCATCTGCAGTTTTCGCTCATCGCAGCGCAGGGAAAATGAGGAAAAACTCGTACCTATATCGAGCAGCTGAGTCAGCGCTCCAAGTACCTCCCTGCGGCGTTGGTTGTTCTTGGCTTGCTCCTGCGCAATACAATATCCACAGCAAAATAAGCATAGCTTTGAGCACTGTTGTTTGCCGAAGGCGCAGCCGTGTTAGCATAGTTCTCGCTGATTTTAGTGGCTCTGAGCTATGCAAGAAAAGGATTCTCTCTTCGAAACTAATCCATCAGGCATCCATCATGTAGAAAATAAATCTTCCAATGTCAGCTGAGTGAAGTTTAAATGCACCTGGCTGAATGGCTGGTTAATGTGCTTGCCTTCACAATTAAACCTGCATTAGGTGCTTTCGTAAACTTCAATTTCCATTATGTTAAAAGAGCGCTAGGAACACGAACAGATAGAAAGACAAGCACACATTGCACTGTCCTCTTATCTGTCCGTGTTTCTAGCGCTGGTTTAACATAATGTCCAACCAACTCGCCCAACAGTCCACTTTGTTCAATTTCCAGTTTGCCCATTGGAAACAGTATTGCTCCACTTTTAACAATATCATTCACCGCAAGAATTTTGCTACCATTACAGTGATCAAATTTCATCTATAGACCCTATTCACTATCAGGTTTAACAGGCGGCAGTTGTGGCAACCCTGTGTTGTGGAGACGCCATAACGTTGGGCGGTTTGAAACTAAAAGCACCCAAAAAAATGTTTCCGACGCGTCGGCAATGGTCTGCCGGCGTCCGCCCTGCTAAGCGCCGTTCATTTGTCGGACACTTGAGACACCGTTTGCAACTCTGTCCGACCAGAGCTCAGATTTCACCGATGCCGTGTCATGATTCGCCGTAGGCCCTCTCTCTCTCTTTCTTTTCTCCTCTCCGATGTCGCGTTGAGCGTGCCATGGTTGCCAATAAAGTTGCAATGACGTCATGTGAATAAGCTCTATAAGTCGTTCCAGAAGCATTCGGCATCCCAACATATCTACCACTATTTCCAGCTGGTGATCTTTCTACCACTCATACTAGCGTTAGCTTCCTCGGTGTTTTTCATTAATGAGTTTTAGAAACTGCAATCGTTCCCACAACTCATCAGGTTACATGAACATGCAACATTTCTTGCCAGATGTTCTGAAATTCAGCGTATTTGGTTACTTTATATGTCATCGTAACGAAAGGAGTGGCTAGAAGGTATGACAAGACAGAATATTTTATTCCTGAAGCAGCGCTTAAATAATGGGTCACTCGCTGATCTTTCATGGGATAATCTTAGGCTTGCTTTAGTTTCTGGACACCTAATAGTCAGCTTAGACGAGTACGTGTTTCGTACATAAATGAAATTTTTGGGATATTAGCATGCCATCAAGTTGGGATTTGCCTTCTGATCAGAGGTAGAACTAGACTGCTGGTGCCTTATCAAGATGCATAATATATACTTGACTGAAATATATTGGCATACTGGTAACGAGGCCGAAGGCAACCAGTGAGCCGACTTGAATTGTAGTTAAGTGAACTCTTTGTTGTCATTACTTTCACCAGAAAAAGAACTAAGCAACACGGCAACGGCAATAGCAAGAGTGCACGTCGATCGTGGAACTTCGAATGCCAGTTGCACTTCTCAGCGCTTAATTTAGTCTGCGAAGCATCTAGATAAAGGCACAAAAGACGGCCGGAACCATCTGGAACATCGTGAAAACGGACACGAGTGCTTGGAATTGTTCGAGATACATCACGGCGCATCGCATCTTGCGGGACAAAAAAAAAATGATAAAGCCACGTCGCGTGACAACGAGCACAGACAAACAAATCGCTCTGTGAGCTACAATCACATTGATAAAGCCGCATGCTGATGGCTGTTGAGAAACAATAAAATTTGAATGGTTCCGGCGTTCTCCCCCCTTAAAAGACATGGCCTTGATGCTTACACAACAAACCGTGAAAGGTAAACAAAACGTTTAGAAATTTAAACATCTAGGGCTCTTAGCGCACGTAATTGAGCTTCAGGCACACAGCATGGATGATTCCTGGGCGCATCCGAAGCCGCTCGTATGTGGTCGCGCCATCGGGGACGACTCAAGTTTTCCGATGAGTCGAAGGATCGTGGTGTTGCAAGAGCTAGGTGTATGAACGAGCCTCACCGGTGCGGCGCACCGCTGCTCGTAGTGTTCTCGGCCTCCGACAGGCGGCGCAACCATGTTTGGGGGATACCATTACATACTCGAATGTAATGGTATCCATCAGGAAGTTGATGCAGGCGCAGTCACTGTTCCTGAAGCTCTGGGGTTTAGGTATACCAGTGGCCGGGTGAATAAACCGGCTGTGAAAATTACCAAAAAACGACTGGAGGATTGGTGGCTTAAAAGCAGAGAAGTGACATAATCTTGGTAATGTAGAAGCAAAAAATTAATAAATAGAATGATGGTGTAGTTAACCCATCTAAATCAATAATTAAGATATAGGGAGAACAATGAGCATGATAGCTACTGCTACAACCCCGTTTCAACGGGGACGCTCCTATATTCCATCCATCCATCAAAGTCAAAGAGCAGCGCTCGTAGACATGCAGGTAGACTCACGCGGATTCGGACAGAACACGGCAGTGCGAATATTCTGTCTTTCCATCATACCTCTACACTATTAGAAATCCGTTTAAAAAGAGCATATTAGTTTATGTCGTTTACAGTATTCAAACACACCACTAAATGCATCGCCTCTATTGCATTTTGCTTCTGCTGAAAGCGGACCAGTTTGGCCATGATTTGAATCTGAAAAAACGCATTCAGTGAAATAAATATTATCCCACTTCTTGGAAGGCGGCCTCATTATTTAAACTCCACAGGCAGCAAATTATCACTGATCAAAATGTTCAGGAAAAACAAAATATTCTATTACGCGCGCGTATGCAGATGCCATGCCAAGACTGCCGTTCATCAATCGAAGTATCACTCCCATCAGAGAAAGAGAAAAGAAATATTTTCTCGAATCAATATCTCTGTGCACTGGAAGCGACGATGGTATAAGAAAGCTCAGACGCCGTGCCCGCGCTATGGTACGCAAGAGGCACTGTTATATCATAGCTCACTAGAGCTGAGTTAAAGCTCAGCTACTTTGGTCATCTGATGAGACGAGAGGAGTCGCTGGAGAAAGATTTGATGTTGGGAAGGGTTGAGGGTCGTCGGAGAAGGGGTAGGCAGCGAATGCGATCGTTAGATGGCATTCTCGAGGCATTGCAGATGAAGCTATGTGATGTTAGGAAGATAGAGACCGGAAAGCGTGGCGTGACATGGTCCATAGGGTCACGAAGAGTCGGACACAACTGAACGACTGAACTGAACTGAGAGCACCGCCGCGGCACATGATCTGGCCGCAGTGCTCTCCGCTGACTCTGCATGTAAAAGGTCACCCCCCCCCCCCCTTCTCACCTTCCCGTGTCGAGCATATTGACGCCGCTGAGCCCTCAAGACGCAGTCTTCATAATACAATGTATGTTTCTCGCACGTCAGTTGCACTGTTCTGATGTCTGAGGCGTCAGTGCTCAAAACTAATCCTGTAAAAGACGGCAGCTCATCAAGCGTTCGAACGTTGGCCATTTCCAGTGGTATGAGGGTTCCTGTTTCCAGTCTCCAGCGATAATACAAAACAGACAAATTGCGGAAGTACCTCAGGGCAGACCAGACGGTCTGTGCTCGCTGATGGCTGTAACAGCTTCATCTACCTTCTTCCATGAGTCGCGTGTGGGCTGTTAGTCCACGCAGCACACTTGAGCGGACGGCGTACGAGTTTTGCAGTTTTAAACACGGGAGAGTGGTGTCTGACTGCGGCTCTTCAGTGAACGGGAGGGGTCATATAACATATATGTTTGTATCGTTCAACGTGTTGCGCGTCTATTTCCTTACTACGCTGATCAACTCGATCTAAAAATGGCTCATTGAAGATTTATCTTATTCCATCGTCAAGATTTTTAAACTCTACCGATATTTCGTGGCTAAGTCAGCACAACAAAAAGGAGGCCATACACATTTATGCTTTTAAATGTTTCGATGTGAGAAAATTCGTCAACAAAGCAAAGCCCTAAAAACCACAAAGGACGAGGGGAGGACAGGACAATAGCGCTATTGTCGTGTCCCCTCCGAAATGTACCGTGCTCTTAGCGAGCAAAAGGAAAAGCGCGTGCGATGCAACTCGAGAACTGACTGCCGTACCTTTTAGTATCTTGTGGCAATCAGCGAACCTGCGACCACTAAAAGTCAACGCTGTCTCTCGGCAGTCTGCTGAAATCCAGGGATAAATGGCGCCATTTGCTCTTCGGTCCGGAGCGGCCCGTTCAAATCTCCTCTATTCCGCTATGCTAAGGACATTGTAGGGAAGAAGTACCCAGCAAGTGCTTTTTACTCAGCCCGCGACGGCGTATCGGCGTTCAAGCCCGTACTTAGTCTCCTGGCTTGGATTGTGCGTTGCGTAGTCGTACGTTGTATCGTCGGGCGTCGGTGCCTTGGTGGCCCTTAATGCGCTGCCGGGAGAGTCCTCGGGCTTCGTCTGGACGCGGAAGGTAGGTGGTTACGTCGACGTTTTGAAACAGTAGATTCGCTCTGCTAGGTAAAGACGGGTAGCTGTGTGTGTAATATAACATTGAGAGCGTGCGCCACCTGCTGTGGAGACGATAGTCACGTACGCCGCGCAGGCAGAAGACATTTATTATGTTGGAGTCCATAGACAGACTCCTCCCGCACCACATATGTATAGCGGGTAGAGAAAGATAATCCAATGAGGGATATAAGTGAATGGGTCCTTTAGACAATGGGTTTTGATTAGACGTTATTAAATAAATGAGGGACAGCTACTAAGTGACCCACAGCAGAGGAAGCGGGCCCGGGGAGACCCCACGCATCTCCTCTGGTAAGTAGCGAAAGGAATAGGTATAGTGGAAATGGAAGAAGGAAGGAGGATAGGGTTATGGGAATTTGGAAGGGAATGTGGTCAGCGTAGCATTTTCACTGACAGACACTTTGAGCCGAGCTCCCTTACTGGTCTCCGTAGAAGGCGAGCACCCGCTATTAGCGAAATGTGCGGGCCTCAGCCCCTAGATCATTCCACCCCCACAAGGCGTTTGCCGGTTTGCCGGCGTCTGAGACAGATTCCCTTTACGAAGACGCTTTTGCGTCAGGGCTCATATGGCGGACGTGGGGACGAAATTCCACTATACACGAATAAAAAACAGGCATCCGGAAAGCCTGAGGTCTCCGATTGAGTGGTATGTCAGGGACAAGCTCCCTCACATTTGTGCCTAAAAAATAGCAGGCGAGCACCCGTGCTGGGCACTCATCACCCTGCAGCAAACGAAGAAGGAAGCGTAGTGCCAGCTGCCGACAAAGAAAGGAAGGCAAACCCACCCTTCGAACGTGGCTGGCCGTACATCTTGTTTAGGCTTTGGAGATGTGTGTTCTGAACAGTAATATTGGGCTGAAAGTTGCCAGCTGTCCACAGCAACCACATAAGGAGCAACAGTTAGCAATAACTATGTTTTAGTATTTTTAGTGCAATTTCCATGAGCGCGAGAATTAAAGCCATGTAATACTTCTAAGCGACTAAAATGGCAACAACGGTTATACAAATCATCTATAATAGTAATTTATGGCAACATCTAATACAAATAAAGGTTGGAAAGAATGATTGCACAATTGCACGCACCCCTTCTAGCCTCATTACAGCCGATGTGGGACCTTTAGCGGCTTTATGTGGGCAGCCTCAATTGGGCTGAGTGTTGTTTTTTAACCTAAAGCTCACTTGCTATTGCACGTGCCTTCAAATTCCCCACTAGGGACCGATTTTGGTATCATGCGAACCCGCTCGCCTTCCAGCCCCATTACGACCCATTTGGAATATAAATTAGTTTTCTGCGGGCAGACTCAATGGGGCTGGGTGTTGTTTTTGAATCTAAAGCCCACCTGCTTTTGCACATGCCTTCACATTCCCCAGAAGGGGCCGATTTTGGTACCATGCGGGCACGCCCGCCTTCCAGCCTCCTTACAGCCGATGTGGGACCTAAAGCGGTTTCGCTAAGGTTGCGTCATTTGGGCTTCACGAGGGCTTGCCCAAATTGAGCTCTTATTCATATTTCACCTGCCCTCAAGTGACCTACAAGAGGCGGATAGGGGCAGTATGTTGGCATGTCCGTGTTTTTTTTTCGCCCCACTACGGCCGATGTAGGTCTCACAAAGATTTAATGGGAGCGGCCTCATTACGGATATATGAGGGCTTTCCCATAAAGAGCCCATATTTAGGTTGGATTTCCCTCATATATCAGACAAAGGACCCTTGCGGTCTGGATGCAGGAATGTGCCGAGCAACGCCGACATATGGAACCCATGCAGCAGGAACAGGGACAAGCCCAGATGGGGCTTGCCCACATTTGCCCCATCGGGGACCGATGCATGTTTTATGATGGTTGCCCCATCGGACATCGGACCTACTGGGAGCCCACAATCTGTGCTACCCGGGTATGAATACATTGGCTGCACCACCGAGAGCTTTTGGCATTCATTGGGGCCACAGGCATGTATCAATATATGTAGACCCTTATGCCGAAGGGCATACTTGCGCAACAAAAAATAAATAAGTACTTTTACCAGTAGTTTCCCTCATTTTTGTTCCACCCAGTCTTCACATTTGAATGTCGGAGACACATTCCTGGTATACATTAACGTCACAGGGGAAATAAAAGCAGTCATCACTCGAGACAAAAGGAAGAAACGACGAAAGATGAAATAGACTTATACATTCATCCTTGTGCTGAGTTCAGATACAGCTCAAGAACAGACTGGTAAATAGCCGCCCAAGGCGGCTTGGCTTAATTTAGTTGGTGGGGTTTAACGTCCCAAAGCAACTCAGGCTATGAGAGACGCCGTAGGGGAGGACTCCGAAAATTTCGACCACCTGGGGTTCTTTAACGTGCACTGACATTGTCGGACCATTGTTCTGACGTCTCTGCAATTATATTGCATCTGCTGGCGTCGCCTCGCAGATGGCTGCTGTGCATGTGCCGTGCGACCTATTGCGATGTCGTAGAACGATGGGTAAATAAAATGATTTGCGTGACATTTTTTGAACAGATTCGTCATTCCTTTTTTTAGTTATACATGGCTATGTATTTATTTATCTATTAATGCATAAGTTAACTTACTAAATACCAGATAGTGTTTCACTGCCTAAGAATGCTCCTGAACGGGGCAAATTTCTCCACGAGTGACGCCATTGCGCGACGCAGAGGCCACTCATGTTCGGAATGACACGACACCAGAGATTGGTGCTTGCCTGCGGCAATATATATTGCGCTTAACCTCAGATTTGTCCAGTTACTTTGTCCGTGTACAACTAAGCAGCGCAGCATTTATGAGAAGATGTTCCAACTAGCCCAGTCACAAGCACTTCTTGTATATTCTTCCTTTGCTCTTCACCTTTTTGCAAGAAGCAATTTTTCAATACTGTTTTGATTTTAACGTTTGTGGTGTGCAGTGGCGCTTTAGAAATGAGCGCTTCACAAGCATCGATTAAAGAAAAATAATGAAGGGAAGTTGCCACCAAAAGTGTGTAAGAACCGTAGCACGAACGGGTTTGGAACGATTTCACCGATTTGTTCCGGTTCGGGTTCAGATGGCGGAATAAATCCGGGTTGGGTCGATTCCGGGCGAGAATTCGAATTCGCTTCTGGTTTGACACCCTGGTTAGGGATCCCCTGATTAGGAGACCCCTGGTGGATGCTGTACCCTGAGATAATGTGTTGAGTGCTGCTAAGGCATGCTCATAATCAGCATCAAGTGCTTCCAGGTCACTGCAGTGCACAGCCTTGTTTCTCAGGCTGTCGGTCGCACTTTGCAGCCTTGCTCTCGAGTTTCCGAAATATTATTTTTGAAGTTTTTGAAGAATACCGAGGCGTCATTCTCGGCCTTCACTTTATTTGAGAGAATGGTCGATATAAACCTTCGGAATACATTTTTTACATTTTCACCGGCCTCGCTACAACCAAACCCGTCACGGTGAATTGCAGATCCGCACTGCGTATTTCTGACGATACTGTAAATGCTGTAAATGCTCCTCCACGGGCGAGTATTCTGGATAGGGCCACTTGCGAGTGTGGCGGACAGCGTTTTGTTGAGACAAATGTGTCTTTCTCACCATGGGTGTTTGCGTCGCACTGAAGTATACTCGTGATGGCTCGCCTTTGTTTGTTCCGGTCGCACTGAAGCACTATAGTGACCAATTTAAGCAGTGAATATCGTCATTTATTTCGTCGTACAGCAATAGCCCACGTACGGCTCTATCCAAGAGGTGGCTGCATTTCTCGCATGTCTAGAAAACATACCTGGTGGAGTCGACGAAGAGGCAGTAAGCACCGTCCACATAAGTGAGTGTCTCCCGCCCGCGTCAAGGTAGCAATTTCAAGAGTATTTGGTGTAGTTGAAGACTGCTTTACCTCGTCGTCCGAGGTAGTAAGTGCCCATTACTAATCACCAGATAATTATGCATGATGGCGCACGCCAAGTAAATCAGCAGCTTTATCGCGTCTCTCCCTGAGAAAAAGAGGCCGTCTAAAGAGAAGTGAAGGAGATGCTTAATGACTGCGTAATCCAGCCATCCAATAGTCCTTGGTCTTCCCCTGTGGTTTACGTGAAAAAGAAAGATGGCACGCTGCGCTTCTGTGCGGACTAAAGGAAACTTAACAGAGTGAAAAAGAAAAAAAGATGTTTATCCGCTACCTGGTATGAAGGACTTCCTCGAGAGACTGCGCCAATCAAAATACGTGTTTTGAGTAGACCTTTTGTCACTGCGGACGGCCTCTATGTATTACGCGGGCTCTCCTTCAGGCTCTACTTTGTCTCGGCAACATTCCAGAGAATGATGAATACCGTGCTCACCGGCCTTAAATGACAAGCATGTCTGGCGTACCTGGACAATGTAATAATTTTTTCAGCAACCTTCTCGGAACATCTACAGTGGCTTAGAAAAGTGATAGAAGCCGTCCATTCAGCAAACCTTTCTTTAAAGCAGCAAAAGTGCCATTTTGGGTTTACATAATTAAAATGTTTCGGCCATGTCATCAGCGCTGAGGGAATACGGTCAGAACCAGAAAAACGCTTGTGCCGTCGCGGACTTTCCGGTTACCACTGATAAAATGCCGTCTGTCCAAGGATTTCTAGGCCTTTGTTCGCACTAGCAGTATTTCATCAAAACTTTTGCTGAACCGATCAGTTCTCTAACCCTCTTGATGCGGGATGAGGAGCCATTTTTGTGGCGCACTGAGCAGCAAACGGTCTTTGACGATCTACGACGGCGGGTACGGTCACCGCCAGTACAAGCCTATTTCAATGATGATGCCGCCACCGAAATTCACACGGATGCCAGCAATGTCGGTATTGGAGCGGTTCTCATTCAGCGCCCGAGTGGTGTCAAAAAAGTGATCACAATTATGCAAGCCGCACACTTTCACGCGCTGAATGTAACTACTCTAGGAACGAGAATGAATGTTTGACCGTAGTATGGGCCACAACAAAGTTCCTTCCTTATATACGTACGGCAGGCAGTTCTAGGTTATTGCTGACCACCACTCATTGTGCTGGTTGATGAACTTGAGGACCCATGTGGAAGGTAGCGCATTCGGCCTTACGCTCACTTCACCATTTCACTTCACCAGCGTTTACAAGTCTGGTTGCAGGCACACCAAAGCTGACAGCGTGCCGCGTGCACTCTTGAAACTTTACCAACACAACGCAGAAGAGAACGCACTCCTTGATGTAGTCATGTCGTCCGAACTCATCGCAGAAAAGCATGCCGAGGAGAATTGAAGCTGGTCATCGAGCCACTAGAAGGTCACCATTCATTGATACTCTAACACCTAATTCCAGGGCTGTCATCCCTCAGTCTTTGTGGTGGCGTGTTGTATACGAAAAACTCCGCCTCCAGAGGTAAGAGTTACCTCCTTGTAATAAACGCCGCCCTGAGCAACCAGATACTGCTGGCCTGCTATAAAGAGCCGACCTCCGGGAACCTTGGATTCAAGTGAAATCTTGCTAGAGTGCGGCAGAATTACTGTCGGCACAAGCTTTCCTCGTGTGTGAAGCGATACTTTCGGACCTGCCATGAATGCCACCGTAGGAAGAGGCCGCCTCTGAAAACGCCTGGCATGTTACAGACTACCAAGCTTCCTAAAACACCATTGGAACAAGTCAACATGGACCTTCTCGGACTATTTTCTATGTCGTCGGGAGGAAAGAGATGAATAACTGTTGGTACAGATTACCTGACGCGTTAAGCAAAAACGCAGGCCCTCCCTTAAGATACGGTGCTCGAAGTTGCGTACTTTTGTATGTAGGCAACTGTTCTCCGACCCAGAGCTCTGTCCATCGTCATTACAAATCGTGGCAAGATATTCATAGCTCAGCTTGTCCATGACATCTTCGAGCTGATTCACACTAGCTATCGCAAACTACGACACCATAAAATCCTCAAACAGATGGGCTCACAGAATGGCTAAGAATACGCTGGCCGACATATGTACAGTCTTTGTCAAAAATATACAGCCCAAGGGGTTCGCTTCTAAGCCCTGTAACGAGGCTCCTGGAAGCAATACTGAAATGTATGGGTAAACTACAGAAGAGCAAGGATGAAATTGGTCATCTACGAGGTTTCGAACGCTGCAGATGCTCAACCAGCTCTGTTACGGTGCTTAGAAGCAAAACCCTTGGGCTGTATATTTTTGACAAAGGCTGTACGCAGATGTGGATCATAAATGTTGGCACCAAATATTCCCTTACGTTAGAATCGCGCACTACACCGCAAATGAAGAAATAACCCGCTTTGCACAACCCCGTCAATCTACGGAAGAGAATTTCGGATGATGCTGGACCTCATGCTCCCGCCCGTAGATAATAACTTGACACCAGACGCGGGCTCTTTCGTCGAATAAGCCGTTGTTGTGCCCGGGCAAGCCACCCGGATTCTGCTCAACAGATTGCCAAACTTCTGATAACACCCCTTCGCAAGCCTTGGTGTTGCTCTGCAGAGTAGAAAAGCATTGCCAGGAAGCATTGGCGGACAACATGTTTCATCATGCCCGGAATTCCAGATGGTACGGCGCTAGTCCTCTAGCGGCGGGTCGCTTTCGGATAGCAGCAGATTTGAAGTGAGCGATCAGCGAACTCGTTGATTGGACCTGTCGTGCCGCCGTCACGTGCTGCCTCCGAATGGGGCAATTGTAGTGCACACGTCTTTTCCAGGTTATATAAGCTATATAAGCAAGCGCACAACCTCTGGCGACGGAGACCTCCACGAGCATTCCTCGAGCGTCATGACGCTTGCAAGGAGGGGACGTATCGTAGGCTCCCCGGCTATCGCTCCCCTCCGGCACAACATTGGTTGGCAGAGTTGGGATACCCCCGGCGTGACCGTGGCGCTACAGTGGCAGGAGGAAGCAGTCGGATGTCCAAGGCGTGGACGTACAACTAGCTGGCACCGGAGATCTTGCAACGCTAGATGGAAGCTGCGGAGGGACCGGCAACACGCACTTCGTCGCGGTGAGTACCTGTTGTTTCCTTCAAACGCCAGACTTTCTCTGACTCAGGTTATGATAGCTTAGAGAAAGGTTCGAGTGCAGTATTGCGTTAGCCTTGCGTGCTTTAAGCCAAGATAAAAAGTAAAAACCAAGGACTGCTAAGAGGCTAAACAAGATATTGTAAAATACTTGCGCGTGTTTTGCTAGAGTGAGTTAGTGAACGTCAAGATATACTAAAAGACAAACAGCAAGAGACCGGTGCGAAAGATGAATAGTTACAAGGTCAGGGAACTTCTACAAATTTTTTATGAGTTGCGCATAGATTCGGGCTCAACAAAAAGAAAAAAAAGGAAATTCTTGAGATCATGCGGGCAAAGGAAGTGACGGCTGAGGAAGCCAATGAGGCCCCGGATGATATTCAAAGAATAATGAAGTAGCGTGATGAGCGTGAAAGGCTAGAACGCGAATAGTGATTTGCCCGCTTCAAAAATCTTATGCAGCTCGATCTTTCAGCACATGAAAAAAGATTGGAAAGGCATTGCTATTAAAGCTAATGGTTCGAGACCGCGATACACTGCAACCATTCGTCTTCGCCGCGGACATGGCAGAGTATCAAAAGATGTCGAGCATATCTAGAGAAGGAAGCGCTTTGAGCAAGACAGTTGGGCAGATAGACTGGTAGCGCTTCGCTCCGCTGAAGCGGCGAAAGAAATCAAGCATCTGTTAGACGAGGGCTTGGAAAACTACAATGAACTAAAATACCCATTACTATTCAGATATCGGTTGTCACCGCAGGATCTCCGTAACAGGTATCGGACGAGAAAAACAATACCAAATCGTGCTTTGCTTTGGCGTAACTATTTAAAGCCTCTCTAACCGAATGGATAGACAGGGCAGAAGTTTCGAAGCAAATTTATCTTTCACCAGAGAGTGAGACACAGCTTTGGGATGCGGCCGATCAAGTGATCGCAACAGCGAGCCTATCGAGCCTCGAAAAGGGAAGTCTCGAGCTACCTTGGTGGAGCCACTAGCAGCTGAAATGGTCGGCGCCGGCTCCATCGGTGAGAAATCTGCAGTGGCACCGTCAGGCGACGTGAACTGCATGTAGACCCACGTAGCTGTAGATGATCTGGTTCCCCCTAATGAGAGTGGGCATCTGACACTAACTGAACCGCCTATTGAGTCAAAATCAGAAATTGCAGAGCGTGGCGGAGATGACAAATTTGTAATTTCCAAAATCAGCGTCGTCGTACAGAATGACACGCAGAAAAACGAGGTGCGGTTCATGAAAATTGCGCAGCCAATGACTCTTCATCAGCGAAGGCAGCTCGACGTGGCATACAGTGCCCTCACGCGTTCGAAAGCGCCAAAGCTGTCGAAGGAACTTGATCGCCGAGCGATGCTGCACACCGGCGGATCATGCAGGGTAACCTAAGCGGAGGGTCTGCACAAGAAATGCCCAGCTTGGAGGTTTGCGTGTGCGAGCCTTTTTTCGACATGACAGGGAGTGAGGCATGCGCTGCTAGCCGCGATGCACCGATGCCGCACCTAGACGACGCCGGCGCCAGCTGGCAAGAGCTGGCTGCCGTAGAAAAAAAACGAAGAGAGCTCCATGACAACGTTGATATTAGTCGAGAATATTATTTGTTCAGTGCTTGTAGAAACCAAGGCACGGGTTGACAGCGCAGAGAAAGGACTAAGGAACGTTCTCGATGTAATTTCAATGGAGAAAGATGATCACGGAAGTGTTCTTTCAGACGTTACAGAAGGCAGTCTTGATGCAACTATGAAATGCATGAAATATATCTTTACCAGTATCGTTAATGAGAAGATGTGTTTAAACCTCACGCCTGGACACTGGACAGTGAATTTGGAAGGACCTGGCGAACGAGCGCGCCCGCTATCCAAGCCGCGTAGAAGCAGCTCGTCTTCCTAGCGCAATGTCAGATGGCGGGCTGCTGTTGTGTCCGTGCAAGCCGTCCGGATCCCGCTCAACCTAACGTCAAGCTTCTCCTGCTAACACCCTATCGCAAGCCCTGGGGCTGAATTACGGACTCCGCTCAAACGTTTGTGAGCGTGACGTCAAAATCACGGAGCCGTGACGCAGCCTTTAGATGTCAATCGTGACGAAGTACGAAATCGTCCAATTACCAGTGCCATTTAGCGGGGCTCCGCCCCGGTCCCACGCAGCACGCCGTCAATGGACCGCCACTTGTCCAATATTGGAATATATTGGTCCCAATAATGATCAGTATTAGCATTTGATCGGGGCGTACAAAGATCCAAGATATAAGCCAATTTGATTTGCTTTCCTATGAATACCAGTATTGGCATTCTACCTTGTTTACTGGCATTCAACAGCACTCAGTAGCTACCCAATATCTTCCCAACAAGCTCACTCAATGGTTGTTATATCATGGCCATCCCGCCGAGCTCACTGGCCGTCCACTACCTTGTATCCATGCTTATTCACTGGATATTCACAACTGGCATCCAGCCAGATTTATTGGCTATCCAATATTGCCAATCCAATCTTTTTTTTAATTGTTATTTCAGCAGAGCAAATACAGCATCTGCTGCAGGGGCAGAGGCTAAAGGCTGTGACGCCTTACGAAGGCCTCTGTCCCTCCGCAGTCGACTAAAATGCTGTCATATTACCGCATAACAGCATAAAGTACAAAAAATGTGCATAAGCAAAACCAACAGAATCACATGACGCTATACGACACCATAGCAATATATACAACAATGAAATGATATCCAACGGGGATCGACTGTACAACTATACAATTTATAGCTAGTCACTTATGAAAAAATAAAGATAATAGAGATAATATACACTGGAACACAACACAAGGCAAAATAGATCAAATACCAGGTCAGTATACAATACTAGAATATGTTCTGCAGAAACATGGCCAAGTTGATAATCAGTCCCCATACATAACTCCAGATGCTATTAAGACATCTTTAATGTGCTTTTTAAACTTAGCTATACTGGTTTCGAAATTTATTGCAGCTTCTAATTTATTAAGAATAACAACATTTTGGTATGTGAATGTTTGCTTTGCATAGTTTGTTCTTGTTTTAGGTGTGCGTCTTTTATTATGTCGGAATGGATAAACAGGATTTTCTTTCCTGTCGCAGACGTACAGTTTTCGGTGTTTTATGAACATTAGTAGTTTGTAGTAGTAAAGCTGGTCGGCCCTCAATATTTTGTAATTTAAGAACAAAGGATAAGTTCGTAAAAGCTGCGTGGACCCATTATAATTTTCATAGCAACGCAATATTTTCTTCTGTAATATTATAATCTTATTGTAATTATTATATGTTGTGGTTCCCCACACCATGATACCATAGAGCAGTTTTGAATAGAAAAGTGTATCATACAAAAGTTGCTTTATCCATATGGGGACTATATGAGCTACTTTGCATAAGCAACCAGCCCAAGTAGCACTTGCGACCGGCCAGATTTTGGAAATTGATTAGCGACGTCTGGTCCACTAGTGGCCCGGCGTTGCCAATGCGCTACCAATAATGGTACAGCCATACGATAACATTGACCACTCTTGGACCAGTGATTTACATGTTCCCCCCATGATTGGTATTCATGGGCTATCAACGGGCAATAATGACCTTGCGTATAGAATTGCTTGCCAACATTGTATACACATTTATATATGATGGCCAGTATTACCCAGCCATCGGCAATGTCTTGCCCATAATTCGCGAATCATGGCATACATTGGTAAATATTCTCCTGCCAGTATATATATGGCTTGTCGACATTGAATATAGATTGGCATTCATTGGTCAATATCATACCGCCAGTCATAGTGGCTTGCCAACATTGTATGCACCTTCAGTTCCAGCGGCTGATATTGCCCAACGAGTGGTGGCCACTGACCTACATTGAACATATAACGGCATGCATTGGTATATATTGGTTGGTTGGTTTTTGGAGTTTTAACGTCCCAAAGCAACTCAGGCTATGAGAGACGCCGTAGTTGAGGACTCCGGAAATTTCGACCACCTGGGATTGTCCAGCCAGTATTGACGGCTTGTTAACATCGAATATATCTTGGCATACATTGGTCAATATCCCCCTGCCAATCGTGATGGCTTCCCAGCATTGTGTATATCTGCAGATAAAATGGTCGACGATGGCATACAATGGTAAATATTGTCCTGCCAGTATAGCTGACTTGTCGACATTGAATATATCTTGGCATATATTGGTTAATGTTATCCCACCGGTTTTTGTGGCTTTCCAACAATCTATACTTGTTGGTTCTAGTGGGCAATATTGCCCAATAAGCCGTGGCGACTTGCCAGCATTGCACCTATCATGACATACATTGGTGAATAATGCAATGCCAGTATTGATTGCTAGTCAGCATGGAATGTATGTTGGCATACATTGGTAAATATCCTCCCGCCCTTCATCTTGGCCTCCCAGCATTGTATATCTGCAAATAAAGTGGTCGATGTTGCCTGACGAAGCGTAATGGCTTGCCAAAATACCATACATCTTTACATAGGTTAATCAACATTCTCTTGCCATCATTGATGGCTTATCAACTCGAAACATTTACTGCCATTCGATCGTCAATATTTTACTACTAGTTGAGATGGTTTCCCAATATTGTATCCACCATGGGTAATAGTGGTCGATATTTTATGGACAGCTGCGATTGCTCGCCAACATTGCACGCATCATTGCATGCATTGATTGACATGATCCTGTTATTATAGCTGGCTTATCTACATAGAATACATTTTGGTTTACAGTTGTCGATGTGGCCCCGGCAGTTTTGGGGACTTTACAACAATGAATATGACTGGGTTACAGTGGTCGATATTTCCCACCGAGTTTTGATGGCTGGAAAAATATTGTACGTAACATGACGTGTTGGGCGGAATCGGCTTGCAGATATTAACGATCAATTCTCAAACTGTACTTCCTGATATATTTTTAACATCCCGAACAATACTGTCGTGTCCTTCGCGATGGCTTACAAGTATGTTTTATACATCGTCAACGATATAGTAACAGTAGTAGAGAACATTTATTCAAGAAAAATGGCTTAGGCGGTAAGGGCACGGTTGGTATGGGTCCTCCCTCATTGCTCCGGTGGCTTAACCACTGCCAGACATAAGGCTTCATTTTCTTGACAAACCCATGCCATGAGATAAAGGCAGAGATTATTTAGCCAAAGCATTTAGAAAGCCACGAATTGAATGATTGGGTGGCACTACGCATGCAAGCAGGGCATGCTTCGCGCAATGTTGCCGTCGAGTCAGACGCGTGGCTTATGTCGTCTACGAAGCGCCTAGAATTTCCCGACTGCTGCGCTGTTCTTAACTGTGAAGAAGTTTACTACAAAGGTGGAACGCGCAGCAGTTACAGGCCCTACCATTTCTTCTATACGTCTTCAAAGTGACGCGTGAGGCCGCTCATACGTCAAAATTTTAAGAATACTTCGTCGCCCTCCTCGATAAAATCGCGACAAAACAGACGCATATTGTTTTAAGCTGACAACGGTCGCTGCCTATATATAGAATCACAATACAGTGCAGTATACAAGCATATACACTTCTGCAATCTGCAGTAGGCCAGTAAGACGTAGCACCTTCAAAACCATATATACTATAGAATGTCAGCCCGACTTCATTTGTTGCGATTAGGTCTCACAACCGCATCCTCAAGCCTTTTGTCCATAACGGAAAATGGACACATAAATGCTTTACGTATGCATTATTTCGTTTGCGTGGTGAAAGAAAAGATCAAATTCTGGAAAACAGGGGTCAAAGAGATTGTGCTAGTGAAGGCAAATGCTGCATCGTTTCATCATGTACGCTAGCTAACTCCTCAACGAGGCGCCAGCACCGACTGTATTTCGCCGTAGGTGGTCTTGTAAGCACAGAAGACGGGCTAGCTGCAGCATATTTTGTGTTGTAATTTACATCAGTCACGAACTTGCACTTGACTGCTATATGCCGGCGTGCTCTGCTTTGTGTGCTTCAGCAAGAGACGAATGATGAACAAACCATTTAGTTTCTTGACGCAGCGTAGCTCATAGTCAAAAGGTAGATCCCCCCACATAAAAAAATAAAAGCATTACTTTCTTACGTTCTCTACCTTCGCCTGGCAGAAAAAAAATCTTGCTTTCTCAGATGTTCTGGAATAAAATGTATTTAAATTCAATAGCATTGCACGCTGCCAACTTTTTACTACAAGTTGTGTGCTTGCTGTGGCAGCTTGTAACTAATTCGGACTTAACATTTCCTGGCAAAGAGTTAAAAGAGAAAATATTGAAGAAGCTTGAAGCATAGAAACCCCACGATTGGAGACTGGAAATGAGTGTCAATAAACGTTTTTGTTTTACAGAAACAAAAAAAAAACATGAATGCGTGCTCACCACCGAAATATTTGTTATAAAATTATTGTTGCCTGGTCATGCCGCTCTTCAAGGAAATTATTTTTGCCCGAAAGCTGTATAAGCGTGTTTATAACTCTCATGACCTGCCTGCGAATATTTTTGCAAAGTCGGCCTAACATCACGCAAAATTGTCTAGCCGATTTTAACAGCGCCAGTGTCTGTTCCCTTTGGAATACTTTCAAAAGTATGTGTCTTCACTGCGTAGAAAAAATTCATACGTACTAAGAGAAAGAAAGTTCACAAGCGTACAGCCTGGATGACACGCGCCGTGATTCATGCTAAACGAAAGTTAAAAAGGTTAAAGAAAAAGCACATCAATCCGAATAAAATAAAAGAAGCTCAGGATGTGCTTGAACAGAAGGTGAACGCAGCTAAGCATTATTAATATAATACTTCACTGCCAAACTTCATTAAAAATGATCCTGATAAATTCTGGAAGCATATGAAGGAAAAAAAATCAATTCCGCAATTAACAGTGGATGACACACTCATAACTGATGACATAGACATAGCGCAGCACTTTAATGAATATTTTCAAAGTGTCTTTTCAGTATCAAATGTTATTACCGGGTTTTCCAAGAAGCGTGAATTTGATCCCAGTTTTGTTTCTTATGCTGGTATTGTCAATGTGCTGGTAAATCTCAAAACCAAAACTACATGTGGCCCTGACGAAATACCGAATATCTTCCTAAAGCGGTATCCTGAACATGTCGCGAAATTTCTTGTTAAATTTTTTTTTTGTTGCACTTTCGTCGGGGGAGCTCCCGGCTGACTGGAGGGTGGCCCGAGGTGTTCCGGTATTCAAAAAGGGAGATCGAAAAATACTCCAAAATTATCCCCCCATCTCTTTAACATCTCAATGTTGCAAGCTCTTGGAGCACATTGTGGCAAATTGCATCAATGAATTCTTGGCTGAAAACAATGTGCTTACAGAGTTTCAGCATGGTTTCAGAAAGGGTTATTAGACTAACACAACTGGTATCCATGAAGGAAAGAAGCCAACAGTCGGCGAGGCCAAGGAAAGCGTTGGGAATGGTACTTTGTCTTTTTTTTTTAATGTTTACTTGGATAATCACAGAAATTAGTAATGTAATCTATTAGGGGAAAGATGATTAAACACAAAGTAGAAGAAAAAACAACGTGCCGATGGTGGGAACCGAACCCACGACCTCCGAATAACGCGTCCGGTGCTCTACCAACTGAGCTACATCGGCCGCTGTCCCCCCTGCTACTTGCTTGGGTATTTATGTTGTCTGTATACGAACCTTGAGAGTGTTCACCAGCGCCACCCTCAACCATAGCGGCGGACGTAGAACGTCCTTTGTTACCGCCAGCGTCACGTAGAACGTGATCAAGAGCGAGGGCGAAAGCTGTGCTAGAACCCTCTTACGCTACCTATGGCTTCAAGACTGCCAGAACCGAGACCCCCGTAAGCTACAAGCAGATCAGTTAAGGGGAAATGAGGGTGCTCGTTATAATACATAAAGGAAAGAAGCCAACAGTCGGCGAGGCCAAGGAAAGCGTTGGGAATGGTACTTTCTCTTTTTTTTTAATGTTTACTTGGATAATCACAGAAATTAGTAATGTAATCTATTAGGGGAAAGATGATTAAACACAAAGTAGAAGAAAAAACAACGTGCCGATGGTGGGAACCGAACCCACGACCTCCGAATAACGCGTCCGGTGCTCTACCAACTGAGCTACATCGGCCGCTGTCCCCCCTGCTACTTGCTTGGGTATTTATGTTGTCTGTATACGAACCTTGAGAGCTCTCAAGGTTCGTATACAGACAGGTTGAGGGTGGCGCTGGTGAACACTAGTGTTCACCAGCGCCACCCTCAACCATAGCGGCGGACGTAGAACGTCCTTTGTTACCGCCAGCATCATGTAGAACGTGATCAAGAGCGAGGGCGAAAGCTGTGCTAGAACCCTCTTACGCTACCTATGGCTTCAAGACTGCCAGAATCGAGACCCCCGTAAGCTACAAGCAGATCAGAATCTATTAGGGGAAAGATGATTAAACACAAAGTAGAAGAAAAAACAACGTGCCGATGGTGGGAACCTAGCACAGCTTTCGCCCTCGCTCTTGATCACGTTCTACGTGACGCTGGCGGTAACAAAGGACGTTCTACGTCCGCCGCTATGGTTGAGGGTGGCGCTGGTGAACACTCTCAAGGTTCGTATACAGACAACATAAATACCCAAGGAAGTAGCAGGGGGGACAGCGGCCGATGTAGCTCAGTTGGTAGAGCACCGGACGCGTTATTCGGAGGTCGTGGGTTCGGTTCCCACCATCGGCACGTTGTTTTTTCTTCTACTTTGTGTTTAATCTTCTTTCCCCTAATAGATTACATTACTAATTTCTGTGATTATCTAAGTAAACATTAAAAAAAAAAAAGACAAAGTACCATTCCCAACGCTTTCCTTGGCCTCGCCGACTGTTGGCTTCTTTCCTTCATGTATTATAACGAGCACCCTCATTTCCCCTTAACTGATCTGCTAACAACTGGTATCCGTAATTCATAATTTTGCGTTATCCCTCGACAATAATGGACAAATAGATGTAGTATTTTTAGATTTCACCAAAGCGTTTGATAAGGTGCCGCACGACAAATTAATATTTAAACTAAGATTGATTGGCATACCTGACATTTTTGTACGCTGGATTGTTGCTTACCTCACTAAACGAACGCAGTACGTTAAAATTGGCGAATGCATCTCGGCCATTCTTCCAGTCACATCAGGGGTGCCCCTAGGTAGTGTTCTGGGTCCCCTGTTATTCCTGATATATATTAATGACATAGTGAATGTTGTGAATCCAGGTGTTCAAATCAGACTGTTTGCTGATGATTGTATTTTGTACAAAGATGTAACAACTCCACGTGATCACATTGTCCTTCAAAATGATTTAAGCAACATATTAAATCGGTACAGTGAATGGGAGATGTTTATAAACGCTGACAAATCAGTATTCCTCCGTGTTGCTCGTAAGAAAGCCCCGCTTGTTTTCTCTTACTCCCTTGGTTCCTCACCACTGCACAGTACTAACAGCTACAAATACTTGGGTGTTACCTTAACTTCTACTCTGTCCTGGAGCTTACATATTAACACCATCTGCTCCTCTGCCTTCCGCAAACTCTGTTTCTTGAGACACAAACTAAAAAATTCACCCTCTTCCGTAAAGTTACTCTCTTACATCTCTTTCATTAGACCTAAGCTAGAGCATGCATGCATAGCATGGGATCCTCACACTAAGTCAGATATCAAGCACCTTGAGAAAATACAAAGCAAATCAGTTCGGTTTATATTTAATATATTCGCTAGGTTTGACTCGCCCTCTCAAACAATGACAGATAATTCTATTCCCACACCTGAATCCCGCAGAAAACAGCTGAGGCTAGAATTCCTTTCTCTCCTGATAAATTACAAGCTTGCAATAAACCAGTCCCCTTATATATCTCCTGCATCAACGCGCTATACGAGACATCATCATCCTGACTCACTGACACCCTATTATGCTCGAACTAACACTTTTATGTTTTCCTTTTTCCCTCGCACAATATCAGATTGGAACACTAATTTACAGATGGCTATGCATTGCGATTAATATTGTATAATTTCTTATTACTTTTGTTGTTGTTCTTTGCTCTTTTTTGTACTCAACTATGCCCCTCTGCTTGGACCCAAGGGTCTGCAGTATGTAATAAATAAATAAATAAATTTAAATGCTTGTTCCTATACAGTATTCTGGGACGATTCTCCATGCTTTTTAGGAATATTATCAAAACACATTGCAACCAGACCGAGGGTATTTCAATCTAGAAGTTGCGTTCATCCGCTCTAACAGTTTAGAAAAAATGTGCCCTCTTTGCCAAAAGTAACCTGGCTGCTGCGTTTCCTTTTCAGCCGTGTTTGGAGCCCTTGATCTATTTTAAAAGGCAAAAGAATGGTCTTTACAGATAAAAGTGATGGGGATTTTTACCTTACAGGTGAATAATAATTCGGCATGTCCTGTAAAACGCTTAACTACAGGGCGAAGGAGTAAATCGGGAAGCCTGGTTACTTTTGGAAAAGACGGTACGTTCTTTCTAGCACCGTTAGACAGGCGGCTATTGGCGACGCAGCGGCGCCATCCTTCGCCGTGGCAGCGTACGCATCCTTCGTTTCCACGCCTGAGCTGCATCCAGTCACCCCCGGCGGAATTTCAACTTGCGGTGTCATGAAACCATACGGACAGCGCTGCCGTGCTGGCGCGACTGGCGCCGGCGCGCTCTCAGCCTCTCTCTCTTCTATCTTCCCTCTGCTCTCTTGCAGCGCAGGTGCGCGCCTCGCGGGGTGTGTGCTGCAGCTCCGCTCGCACACGGAGAATAAACAGTAGAACCACGACATGCCTCGTCCTGTCTCGCGGAAGTCTGCAGCTCAGTGTGAGTACCACTGACCCTTTATTTTAAATATCCCCGCAGGGGGCATCTGTTAAAGCAGATGTTTGCGTGTACTGTGCGACACCACGGACCCCGAGCACCCACGCTTAGCCGTGCGTGGCATCGCCATGTCTGGGGAAAAGGGGATCCTGGTGGTTGAGCCGATGCCGAGTGTTTGGACCTTTAAGGCCCCTCGGCGGAGGCAACACACCACTTTGGCCCATGCTTCCCATAGACGGCACCTCCGGGCTGACCCACCCGGGGGGAACCGGCAGTCGCCTTTTCCTATCCTCCCCTCCATCTTTCACTTTCCTATCTTCTATCCTACAGCCCTCCTGTCTTCTTCTCTCTTCTTGGATTCTTCCTTCTTCCGGGCGGCTAGGGTTAACCGTGTGTGGTGTAACTACCCTGGGTTACCCATATTAGGTTATAGTTACTGTGTACAGCTGGCGAGGGTAGGACTTATTTATTTAACTCCTGCCCCGTCCCCTTGTTGGGCTCGATGGTGGGTGGCTGGCACTGTGACCGAACAGCATACTTACTTTATGGCTTCTTCAAGACAAAATGATCGCCAAACAAAGAAAAGGCGGACCGAAGTAACCTCTCAATTCTTTAATGAAAAACTAGAAATATTCCCCAAGTTCCACGTTATCCACAGTGAAAAACCAGAAAAGCCAGCCCGCATGGTGTCTCCCTTCATCGTGTCCAAGTCTCTCACACAAGCCCTGGGTCCAGGATACAAAGTATCCAAGCTGGGCAGTGGGGACCTCCTGCTTGAAGTCAAAGACAAAACTCAATATGACAACATTCCAAAGCTTGAGTCGTTTGGGGACATACCAATTGTAGTGTCTATGCACACATCATTGAATACTGTCCGTGGCGTGATATCTGAGAGCGATTTCTTGAACCTCACAGAAGAAGAAATGCTTGAGGGGCTTAAAGAACAGCATGTAACCAATGTGCACAGAATAAAAATAAGAAAAGATGACAAAGAAATACCCACTAAGCACCTTGTCCTAACTTTTGCCACCTCCACACTCCCCGAATCTATTGAAGTAGGATATATCAAAGTGACTGTGCGACATTATATCCCCAACCCCAGACGCTGTTTCAATTGTCAACGCTTCGGTCATGGCTCACAGAGCTGCCGTGGCCGTCCAAAATGTGCAAGATGTGCTGGAAATGACCACACCTCTGAAAACTGTGCAGCTGTGCCACGTTGTGCCAACTGCGATGGGGAGCACCCTGCCTACTCCAGATCATGCCAAACTTGGAAAAATGAAAAGGAAATCATAGCCATAAAAACAATAGAAAACATCAGCTTCAAAGAAGCGCGCGAAAAACTGAAAAAGAAAAACCCATTCGTTTTTACAGCGAAGGCAGACTACTCCAAGGTGGCGCGTGGGGGCGACACGCCACGCTTGAATCTGGCTCCTGTCCAGGCAATGCCTCAGACAGGACCACCCCCGCCCCAGGCAGGGACAGCGAAAGCTTCCTTGCCATCTGCAAAACAGGGCCTACCGGTCTCACAACCGCCAGCCCAAAAGGCTTCCCTTCAGAAGAAGCCTGAAACACAAGCACCCGCAGCTGACCAGCGGACGTCCAGCGCCTCCGAGGAAGCGATGGACACTAGTCTTAGTTCGCCGCCGCTTCTGCGCCGGCACAACTCCCTTGAAAAGAAAAAAAAGGGACAAACCCCGAATAACGGGCCCTGAGAGACCCGAAACCTAAATTTTTAACTCTCAACAAAATCCACCCAATATGGCGTTCCTCATTCACTGGAACTGTCGAGGTCTAATTAACAACTATAGTGATGTAAAAGATCTCTTAAACACGTTCTCTCCATTCGTCATCTGTTTACAAGAAACAAACCTAGGACCTGAATATAAAAACATTCTAAAAAATTATAAAGTCTTTCGGTGTGACCGGGAGCAGTCTGGTAGATTATCAGGAGGTGTCGCTATTGTTATCCAGAGTGGTGTTGCAACCAGACAAATCAAGCTCAAAACTAAATACGAAGCCGTAGCTGTCACCACTTTGCTTTTTAAAACGATAACGATATGCTGCTTATATCTTCAACCTCATTCACTAGTAAATCTCCATGACTTAGAGGAGCTTTTAGACCAGCTGCCAGAGCCTTATCTGGTAGTTGGTGATTTTAATGCCCATTCATCTTTTTGGGGCAGTGAATTAACAGATACTAGAGGCCGCATATTAGAAGATTTTATATTATGTAACAACATATGTTTGCTGAACACCGGAAAGCAAACATACTGCTCACCAAGCTCTGGAAAAATGAGCTGTTTAGATCTATCCCTCTGCTCGCCATCGATTTTTAATTATTTTAAATGGGACGTGATAGACAACCCGTATGGAAGTGATCATCTACCTGTTGTTATTGAGCTTTTATCTTCTCCATCAATCATCCCTTCTAAACCACGTCGCTGGAAGCTCCACCTAGCCGACTGGTCATTGTTCAAATCAGAAGCCAATTTAGAAAACATTTTTTCAGACAGCCTCAGTGTAGATGAATTAAATGAGCTTTTCACGACCCGTATCCTTGCTGCTGCTCACCTTGCTATCCCCCAGTCCTCGGGCACAATACAACCAAATCATAAACTGTGGTACACACAGGAATGTAAGGAAGCAAAAAAACAACAAAATAAAGCCTGGGGTGTCTTTCGCAGGTACCCAACGCACGAGAACCTAATGAACTTTAAGAAAGCAAGAGCAAAAGCAAGATATATTCGTCGCAGCGCAGAAAAAACATCTTGGAAAAACTATGTTTCATCTATAAACAGTTCCATCACATCCAAAAAGGTATGGGAACAAGTTCGCAAACTAGATGGTACCTACTCCCCCTACACAGTCCCTCTCCTAACCCCTCCAGGTGTGCAAACTAGCTTGCAGGAGCAGGCAGATATACTCGGTGAACATTTCTGCAGAGTGTCTAGCTCTAACCACTACACAGAATCATTCTTAAGATATAAAATCACAGCTGAAAAACAGAAACTCCCAACTAGCGGTGGCAGCAACGAACTGATTAACAGTTTAATCACAATACAAGAAATTCATAGAGTTCTATCTACTGGCAAAAAGACTGCCCCAGGCCCCGACGAGATACATTATGAAATGTTGTCCCACCTCTCTGAGCCATCTGTAGAAGCCCTTCTAAAGTTTTTCAACAAGATATGGGTAGTAGGACAGATACCGGAGGCGTGGAAAAAAGCTCTTGTTGTACCATTTTTGAAGCATGGCAAACCACCAACTTCGGCCAGCAGTTATAGGCCAATATCATTAACTAGCTGTCTGGCAAAATCATTTGAGAGTATTCTTAATATTAGATTAATGTTTATCCTAGAATCCCAAGAGCTTCTCGATTTTCATCAGTGTGGCTTTAAGAAGGCATGTTGTACAACTGACCATCTTGTCCGTCTGGAAAATACCGTCCGAGAAGCATTCATACACAGACAGCACTGTCTAGCGGTCTTCTTCGATCTTGAAAAGGCATACGACACAACATGGAGGTTCGGAATATTGCGTGACCTTGCAGACTTGGGCATCCGTGGGAGAATGCTAAACATCTTGCGTGATTTCCTCTCTAACCGCTCATTTAATGTTCGTCTAGGCACAACTATGTCAAAAACATTTATCCAAGAGAATGGCGTACCACAGGGATGTATTTTAAGTACTACATTGTTTGTTGTAAAAATGAATAGTATAAGTAAAGCAATCCCAGAGTCTGTTATGTATTCACTCTACGTTGATGATTTGCAAATTGCCAGTACATCATCCAACATATCATCCTGTGAGAGGCAAATACAGATAACATTGAATAAGTTAGCTACATGGGCAGACAGGAATGGGTTTAAATTCTCCCCTCAAAAAACAGTAGCTGTTCTTTTTTCACTGAAGAGAGGCCTACAGACAGATCCAACTTTATACCTAAATGAAGCTGAACTGCCAGTAAAAAATAAACACATATTTTTAGGTATAACTTTTGATAAAAAATTAACATTCCTGCCTCACATAACTAACCTTAAGAAGAAAGCTTCTAAGTCCCTCAACATACTCAAGGTTCTCTCAAAGAAGCACTGGGGATCCGATCGAACATGCCTCTTACACATTTACCGCTCTCTTGTACGCTCCAGTTTAGATTACGGTTGTATTGTGTACGGCTCCGCGAGGTCATCATATCTAAAGCGATTAGACCCAATACATAACCTCGGCTTACGTCTTTCTAGTGGTGCATACAGAACATCCCCCATTAAAAGCATCTATGTAGAAGCAAATGAACCACCCCTAGCCGACAGGAGGAGCATGCTTACATGCGAATACATACTCAGGATAAGATCTTTACCAAAACATCTCTGTTTCCCCTTAGTTACAAAGTGCCCTTCCAGAACACTGTTCATAAACAAACCCCATGCTATCAGGCCTTTACTACTCCGCTTTGAAGAAATATGCCAAGATTTAGGAATACTGGATGCACTTCCAACTGTAGCCCAGAGACAGTATCCATTTCCGCCCTGGTACAGCCTTCCCTCTACATGTGACCTCACACTGACAGCCTTCCGAAAAAATCAAACAGCACACGAACACATATTACAGGAATACCTAGCACTACGAGAGAAGTATATGAACTTCACAGAATTTTTCACAGATGGATCAAAA
This sequence comes from Amblyomma maculatum, assembly GCF_055883805.1. Lineage (NCBI taxonomy): Eukaryota > Metazoa > Arthropoda > Arachnida > Ixodida > Ixodidae > Amblyomma > Amblyomma maculatum. The sequence continues at coordinate 35,937,037 of NC_139351.1, read as the reverse complement.
ACAGCAAATTATGTTGGATGTGCTGTCGTGCAAGGCAACAGAGAAAAAGTCATAAGGCTACCTAACAGTGCCTCAATATTTACTGCAGAATGTTACGCTGTCTATGTAGCTGTAAATAAAATTATGCAACAGAACTGTGAAAAGAGCATAATCTATACCGATTCTTTAAGTGTGCTTACGGCATTACATTCCAAAAATGCAGTTGAGCCTATAGTAGGGAACATCATTCACGGCATAGAAAAAATCACAACGCAAGGCCAAACCATAGTCTTTTGCTGGGTTCCTAGCCATGTTGGGATAGATGGTAACGAAGTAGCCGACTCATGTGCTGCACAAGCTCGAACTAAGAAAATAAAGAAAATACCAATTCCCTACAAGGATTGTATTAAGTTAGTAAAAAGAAGCCTGATAGATAAATGGCAGAAAAAATGGAATAACGAAGAGCAAAATAAACTACACACAGTAAAACCCATAGTAGGAGAATGGAAATCATGTACACAGAACAAACGCTTCAGTGAGGTGATTTTGTGCCGTCTTCGAATCGGACATACACACTTGACACACAATTTCTTACTGAGAAAAGAGCAAAAACCATTATGCAAAGAATGTGGAGGTGAGCTCACCGTGAACCACATTTTGATCTCGTGCACAGAACTTGAACAGTTAAGGAAAAAATATTTTACTCCATTCTATAATGAACGCATCCCATTCCACCCCTGTTTACTATTAGGAGACAACCCGCTTGTTGAAATTTCATCTGTTTTTAGTTTTCTTAAAGAGTTAGGGATTCTAAATCAGCTGTAATTTTCTAAACTTTTCATTTTCACTCATAAAGAAGCTCAGCAACCTAGTGTTTGGCGCATGATGGCCATAGTAGCCTATGTGCCAAAAAACCCAACCCAACCCAACCCAACCCTTTATTTTAAATATATGTTCGTAACGGAGTAGGGTTTTGGGAGCATTTGTTACTTTATTTGCCTCCCATGTTGCTACACTTCCCTGCCGGAGTAAAGACTCGGGATTACTAGGACGGACTTTTGAGTGCCAATTTCCTCTTGGGCTGCTTCGGTTGACGCTGCTGCACGGATGTGCTGGACGACTGGTAAGATATCAATTTTTTATAAAGTGTGGCGTATTAAACTGGAAATTAATCATTTTGTCAGTCATTAGCACCTGATTATTAAGATTAACAAAATGTGCTCATCAGCTGTTTATGTATGCCGAGAGTAAGGAAAGCTTTTGCTTCAACTCTACTGCACCGAAAAAAAATGCATTCTTCATGAATTCCAATTTCAGCCCACTGACTTGTACAACCTCGTGATCGTGACAAATTTTACTGCTCATGAACAGTTCTCCCAAGCTGTACTAAAAAAACAATTCTGCATAATATTGTCTCTTATTTTTGTTTTCGCTTCCAGATGTTTGTACAAATGGAAGATGGTGACATGCAAACTGCTCGAGCATACATCGGCAAGGTCTGCTGAAAGCTGCTATCCTTATAACCGAGAGCAAAAGGCGCATGCTAGAGATGCTGGTTTGACAGACGCCTGAAGCTGTATTTAATCCGGCGTCTTCCTACAACCTGGGATCTGCCGACACCTTGTCAATGGGCATATACCAGAGGTGAAGTCCTGGAAGTCTGAAAGAATTCTGCCTATTGTTTTTTTTTCACTATGCACCACATGCGCACCTGATAAATATCCAGTGAAACGAACAATTCTGGCTTTTTTGTGTGAATGCATGTATATTTTCAGGATACTGTATTATATTATTAGCTGCATGTAAAATACCAGCCCAAAAACAAACTCAATCCCGTGTTTGGCGCATGATGGCCTTAGCTGTCTCTGCGCCGTAACACCCATCAAATAAAAAATAGTCACAAAAACAACCATAAACAATAATGGGATTGCCTGGATTCCTACGTGCAAAGCCAGTGGACAAGCTTGGGTGGGCGATGTTGGGCAGCCGATGCGCCTAGCTGGATAGCAGTTATTAAAAGCCAGTGAGTAAGCTTGGTTGTAAGTATTGGATAGCCAATGAGAGTGGCTGGATGTTATATAGGAGCCAGGGGATATGCTTGGGTGGAGGATATTGGGTAGCCGTTGAGTGAGGCTGCGTGGCAATAAATAACCGAATCCGCCATTCGTGGCCTATGTAGGAAAGCCAGTCTAGTAGATTGGATTAAATCTTGGCACGGGTAGCGCCCCAATGAAACACCATTATTGGTCCCAATATTGGGGCCGTTTTCCCCCAATATTGGGCTCATGGCGGTCCATTGACGGCGTGCTACTTGGGAACGGTTCGTGCCAGTTCATTTATTAAATGGTTCACGTGTGGCGTCCATGATAATTCTTCCTGGAACCACACGCCTAGGAATTTTTGTTCTTTAACCGAGGAAAGGAATTGATCATTAAACTTCAGTGTTATTGTAGTCTGTAATGGTTACTGACGGGACGAAATACGATACAGGTTGTCTTTTTTTAATTCAGTTCTAGCATATTTTTCTTGAGCCATCGGGAAAGGTGTTTGGCTTCCAGTATTGTTATATCCTGTGATGCGAAGAAAATAGTATCATCTGCATACATGATAACTTCTGGTGATTCGGGTATTTTTACGATATCATTTATATAAGTTAGGAAGAGCAACGGTCCCAATATGATCCCTGTGGAACACCTTGAGTTAGTTTTAGTTGTGATGAACTCGAGCCACTTATGCGTACAATCTGATAGCGATCATAAATATACGAAGAGAAAACTGCAGAGCAATACCGCGTACACCTTACATAGATAATTTCTTTAGTAAGATGCTGTACTGGATAGAATCAAATTCTTTTTGATATCCAAGAAAAGTCCCACTGGTTTTGCATTATTGCCATCCAGCCAGAGCAATTGGCAATTCGGCACATTATAGTGCTGTATGTTTCAATCAGAACCACGGCTAGTTGCTTTTTCGTGCTATGGCTAACAGGCAACTATAGAGCCATCACCTGTCTATGCAGTGCAGATACTTTGCAGGCAGCGTTTTATTTAAACACGGCATCGGCATGCTGAGAATATACATGCACAGAAATTAATACAACTGAAATGTTCATTGCATGGTAATTTATCAGGTGTGCACGTGTTACAGAAGGTGGAAAAATTTAGGCAGAAATCTTTTAGACTTCAGTGCTCCTCCTGTTTTGCGTCTCTTGGCAAGGTGGTCTCAGGTCCTAGGTTGGAGGAAGGCGCTGAGTTCATCGCAGCTGCTTTTGTGGTTGGTTGTAGGGGCAGCAGCTCCCAGCAGCCTTTAAAGATATGGACTTGAGCAGCAATGTATTTCCTTTCGCAGATAGCACCTGGAAATAAAAGCAACAATAATAAATCCCATTAGGACAGAACACGTTTGGAAAGTGGAAGTACAGCTAGATCGTGGAGTAAAAATGCAAAATAAAGCACCACCTGTTGGTCCTCAGGCAACTTTCTTGTCTAGTTTCCTCAGGTTGAAATAAGCTGCTCTGTGAGGCCGGCCATATTAACTTGGTTACATTGGTTCCGACATCTGGTAGTGTACGGCTTCCCATGTGGATGTGTTGTTGATGCTGGAGACACAAAACAAAATGATATTTGCCGTTATCTACTTGTTAAACGGTAGTCAGTGCTTGCCCCCTTCTACTTGCAGTGCCTTTATGATCGAACACCTGTAGAGGAAAGACGTCGTCATAACTGCATGCTTCAGATCAATAGCTTTCCTTTGAATAGTTTTCGTTAGGGTAGATTGCCGCAAGAACTAAAAGAAACTACAAAGAAAAAAGAGACGCAAAAAAGGGCAGTCGCACTCCGACCGCGGCTGCTAAAATTAGTGTACACCGCATCATTACTGCAAACAGTGCATTTTAAAATTTGTCAAAGCTGCAGCCAAAACAACATACTACACAGATGCTTTGGGGTTTGTATGATATACTCAAATTGAAAAAATAAAGAAATTCGTAGCTTAGCATCTAGTTTGTTGTGGAAACAAGTTTGTACGTGTGGTAAAGTATAAGAACTATGGTAGCAACTGTAAATAAGAATCCCCTTTTCAGAATTTTTTTCATTGAGCTCTTCGCGCGGATAGTAGAAGCTCTTGCACGTAGAAGATGAAGTGTCATGTTTCAGGCAAGCCCCTTTTTTCTGCGCGATATAACAATCTATAATTATGGGTAACCGCATTTTTGAACAAAAGTTGTTTAATATTTCCGCAAATAATCAAATTTAGCAGTAAAATAAGTGCGTCGGCAGATATTCTTTCGGCACGCGTTTAGTTCTCTACAATTGATTGTAAAACAGCACGCTTTGGCTATTTTATGACACTTCTACTACTCGGGATTAGCGCAGGATAAAGATAAAACACGTGAATAAGCTACACGTCGCTCAGCCAATTCCAATAGCGCGTTCGTAACGGCAAATTACAATGTAAAAGATTCGCTCGCCAATAAAAATCATGTCCCAGAAAGCTCAACTTAACTCCGAGTTTTGAATATAGTATGTAAAAGAAACTGATCACTTCAGACACACAACACACACGCGATGAAGCTGTAACCTGAAAATCACAAAACACGCGTCATGTTTTACAGGGCCACGTATTTTTCTTCAATAGAAATTGGGCACCTCTGCGCCGTAAACATTGTCATTGTGATCAAAGTTTATGCATACAAAATAGTGTGCTGAAGGTACAGTTGAGAACTGACTGGCGTGGTACTGTCGAAATAAATGACTAAGTTGTCGCAAGCATACGGGTATTGACAAGATGATCAAGGCTGACAACATACTGCACCAAATCAGGAAACAAGAAATTGGGTATCTTACCGTAGGGCTAGCGCAGATTCGCAGACCTCAGTTGCAACAATCGAAAATCAATGTTGCCACGCAAAGTACATTACAGTGATCTGATGCTTTATTTACACCTGAAAGAAAAAGTTGTGATCTTACAAGGATACAAAGCAAGAAATAATCTCAGAAAGCTGTTCAGTTATGAACAAACGACTAAGCCTGCTGGTGGTACTCACAGATGTCATCTTTCAGGCATGGCCATGAAACGAATCGGAACTTCCACAAGGCTTGGTTTTTCAGTTCTGCTGTCCAAAGCTGCGGGAGCTCGAGCTGATGGGGATTGTGTGGCTAGTCGGACGCCTCTGAATCAGCCGCTTGTGTCGACTTTCGAGGCACAGTTCGAAGAGGGCAGAAGAATCGTTGTGTTTTCTCTCTACATTTTTTTTTGCTGGAAATCTGCCGAAAGAGCAGGCATAAAGCTCAAAAGAGGGTGAGCGAAATGAAAGAGTTCCCGTAGGACCGCGCGAGCCCAGACGCCTGCCGGCCAGGAAAGTTGGCGGGAAGAAAGGGAAGAGTGCGAGGGAGTAGAGTGGGGGCATTGTGAGCAACGCATGCCCGGCCGGGAGGAAAGAAGGAATAGGGCCTTGGGCAGTGAAGGTCGCTGCCCTTCCGCGATGACTGTTTCACGGGAAGAAAAGGCTACAAGACGATAAGTTGAAAGCGGTTTGGAGAATTGCTTTAGTCAAGGCCTTCGGGCGGAGAGGCGACGAAAGGACGAGAGAATGGAAACCATATGTTCTTTGCGCGAAGCTTGTGAGGAGGAATGCGTGGAGCTTTGCCCTTGGCTTCGCTAAAACAAGGATGAGTACGTTCGGAGCTCTTTGGTTGTCTCGACTGTTGGCTCGGTAACGTTTTCTTTTCAGTGGCATGATAAATTCGATATATGCGTTCTACCTCCTTGTTTAGAGTAATAATCGCATACGTAAAACAATCATCAGTTTTCACGGAATCGTTCTCAGTTTGAAGAAATGTACATTTTTTTTACTAAAGATGGCACACAGGTCGCTATCCATGACGGAGTGCTCTTGAAACGTCATCACGCGCAACTGAGCGAGGCAGCAGCCTTTATACTTGCTGTATTCTTAATTAAAGAAAAGAAAAGCGAAAATGACCATAGCTACGAATACTTCAAGGTTAGAAATTCCCATGTTATTATTTTTTTTTTTCAAATCAGGTCGACGTTTTCAAGCAAGATAAAATCCGCATAGAACTAAGCGGGGCATATAAAGCGGCTAGAAATACAAAATGCTCGACGAGCTAAGGTCTGAACAACTGAACTGGCAGTAAAGAAAAAATAAAAAGGAAGCAAGTGTACGAACTTGGAACAAGGTATAGTCAAGAGAAAGAAGCGCGATATAATCATCTTTTAGCCCGTGGAAGCTGCGCTTGTGAAACCGGCAGAATATTTCACACAGAAAACCTAATTCTCAATAATTTGATAAATTCTTCGAGAGTGGTGTTCTCTAAAAATGCCCCAAAACTGCTAAAGTAACTCACTCGCATTACTCACGTTCTGTGATCGAGTAATTAGGTTCAGCCGCAGAAAGGAGGCGACTGGCATAAGCAATGACGCCAGTGCGACCCATCTGCTGTTGGGCGAGTATGGCACCAATACCGTGACCACTGGCGTCGGTGCGTACCTCCGTTGGTGCCGAGGGATTGAAGTGTGCCAGGACGGGCGGGTTGGTGAGGGCTGCAATGAGCGCAGAAAAGGCTTGGGATTGTTCTTGGTCCCAGCAAAATGGAGTGTCGTTCTTCAAAAGATTGGTGAGTGGACGAGCCGTCTCCGCGAAGTTGGGTACAAACCGCCGAAAATAGGAGCAAAGCCCAAGAAAACTACGTACGTCACTGGTACAACGGGGTGTAGGAAATGCACTTACAGCACGTATTTTGTCTGGATCGGGTTGAACGCCACGGGCGTCGACCACGTGACCGAGCACCTTGAGTTCACGTCGGCCGAAGCTACATTTCTTCGAGTTCAGCTGAAGGCCAGCTCTTCGGAAGACGCCAAGAATGGCATCAAGGCGATGCAGATGGCTCTCGAATGTAGCGGAAAATACAATGATGTCATCGAGATAGCACAAGCACGTCGTCCATTTCAAGCCGCGCAGGAGAGAGTCCATCATGCGCTCGAAGGTTGCGGGTGCATTACACAAGCCGAAAGGCATCACCTTGAATTGATACAGGCCATCAGGAGTGACAAAGGCGGTCTTCTCTCGGTCTCGTTCGTGGACTGCGATCTGCCAATAACCGGAACGAAGATCAATGGAAGAGAAATAGCTGGCCCAGTGTAAGCAGTCGAGGGCATCATCTATCCTGGGGAGCGGGTAAACGTCCTTCTTTGTAATTTTGTTCAGGTGTCGGTAATCAACGCAGAACCTCCAGGTATTGTCCTTCTTTTTAACAAGCATGACAGGCGACGCCCAGGGACTGCTCGAAGGCTCTATAATGTTTTTTGCTAACATCTTGTCCACTTCATCTTGTATCACGCGTTGTTCAGAAATGGCGACTGGATAAGGTCTTCTGTGAATTGGGCTGGCGTCACCGGTGTCGATGCGATGTGTAACGAGGGACTTTTGTCCTAAGGGGCGATCGCCAAAATCGAAAATATCGCTGTACGAAGTCAGAAGGCTCGTAAGGGCGGTAGCACGGTCAGGGCGCAAGTTAGGTGCGACCATTCCTGATATGCGGGCCTCCGGAGGTGGGGACGGTGCAGGTCGTGTCGACACTTTAGCAGTAGGGTCCGGCAAAAGAGCGGCCACAGTGAAGTCAGACAGTGGGGTCAGTTCAGCGAGAGTAATGCCCTCAGGAAGAACGTGCACAAAAAGGCCGAAGTTCAAGACTGGAATATAAGCGTTGTTATTTTCTACGTGCACGATAGTATGAGGGAGAGCGATTCTACGCTACAGTGTCACGTCGGTTATGGGGCAATCAACATAGTCGCCACCAGGAACGGAGGGGAAAGGCGACATGAGCACATACACTGCAGCTTCTGGTGGCAGGCGAGTAAATGTAGAGGAGCGGAGACGGATCAGAGGCCTGTTTGTCAGGACAGAGTGGCAGGTCCAGATGAAGCAGTCCAGAAGAACAGTCAATGAGCGCGGAATGTGCAGTGAAAATGTCGAGCCCTAATATAACGTCGTGAGGGCAACTGGTGAGGACTGTATATGGCACAGGGATATGGCGGTCGGCAGTGGTAATTCTCGCAGTACAAATACCAATCACACTAACTGTGTTGCCATCAGCAACACGAACGGTAGATGAGGGAGCGGGTGTGAGGACTTTGTTGAGGCGTTGACGGAGCGAGGAACTGAGGACGGAAATGTGGGCGCCAGTGTCAATAAGGGCACAAACTGAGACTCCGTCCACAAGAATGTCAATGAGATTACGTCTGGGTGCAAGGGTCAGTTCCGAGTTGACAGTCCGGGTCGGTAATGCAGCGTCACTTCCGGGCGCTGCATTCGCTAGTTTCCCGAGTAGGTGCCGGCGTATGATTGAGAGGAGCCGCGACGAGGTACCGGTAAATGGGATCGATGAGCCCGGGGAGATGGAGATCGGCTGTAGCGACAAGCAGTTGGGACGGTTTCGGTGCGAGGTTCATCTGGTTGAGGAGGAGAGTGTGCAGGTCAATCATAGGCGGAGCGGGGCTCCTCTGGTGGGGTGACAAAGCGTCGAGGTACATAGTAATACCGACGGTCAGCGTTGTAATAGAAGCGAGGGGTAGGGGAAGTATGGCTACGGCAATACCGCGAAGTGTGGCCGGCTCGACAGCAAATGAAGCAGATTGGCCTGTAGTCTGAGGTGCGCCACTCTGCAGGGTTGTGACCAAGGTAGTGGCGTGGGGAGGCTGTGCTGATGGTTGTAGCAGCCACTAAAGGAACAGGGTGCGATGGTGGCGGGGTGGCACGGAGCTACAGGAGAGGCCGACGTTTGCAAGTTCCTCGCGGACAACGGCCTGTATCATGGCAACGGTGTCGGGCACCGGAGACGAGAGTGGTGCAGGAATTAGGGCCTCAAGTTCTCTGCTGATGATCCGAGTCACGGTCGTGGGATGGGAGGGTTGGTGCAAAGGGGCCAGGTCATCGCAGGATGAGGTAGCCGCCGTGTTCGGAAGACGCTCAAAGTGATGTACGAGACGTCTTTGTTTTGCCTGCTCGAATTTCCGGCAGACTTGGAGCACCGAGTCGACGGTAGAACAATCCATGCAGAATAGGATGTGGAACGCATCATCCGCGATATCCTTCAGGATATGCCCTAACTTGTTACTTTCCGGCATGGAGGTGTTAATCTTGCGACACAACGCAAGCACATCCTGAATGTAGGCGAGGTAGGACTCCGTGGGGGATTGAACACGAGAAGAAAGTTCCGTTTTTGCAGCTAGAGCGCGTCCAATTGGTTTCCCGAACGAGTCCTTATTGCGCTTGCAGGTATCCCAGGTAACGAGCTCTTGTTCGTGGTTTTGAAACCATGTTCTAGCTCTTCCCGCCAAATAAAAGATGATGTTAGCGAGCATGATGGTGGCGTCCCAGTGGTTGTTCCGGCTGCAGAGCTCATACTCATCAAGCCAATCGTCAACGTCTGGGTTGTCGTCGCCATTGAACATGGGAGGGTGGCGAATTTTCGTTAGAACAACTGGCTGAGCCGATGTTCCCGCGGTGTTAGGGGCTGCTTCGGAGGTCATCGTGGCTGTTTGAGACGTGGTTGTGATCTCAGGTAGGTGGCGGCTGCTTCGTAAATCCAGCTTTAGGCAGCGTAAATGGGCTAATCGGCGCGTACGGGGATCTCGATTCACCTCCACCAAGATGATACGTGGCAAGGTTAGTCGACGAAGGTTAGTCCAGGCTGGCACCGCACACAGAACACAGAAACACAGCAGCGTCGACCTTATTCTAGCATCAATCGTTGCTACCACTTTGTCTTCTGTGTCACTGTTGCTGATCGTTGTCATCATCAACTTCCAGCGATTCAGGGCATATATGTCACACTATATATGATTTGCCATCAGCTGCCTGGCTGACACGATAGAATAAATTATTTACTTCTCTGGAGTGAAACGCCTTCGGGGCAGTGATTATATGGTTTGATAATAAGGCAATGAATGCCTGAAAAATATTTTCTGTAGAGTGCTTATGAGAAAGCTGTCAAACGCTGTAGTCAAATCCATTATTATGAGCTATATATTGCAGTTTTCGAACAAAAATTACTTCCGTGAAGAGCGTCGTTACTATGCAATTTAAATTTTGTGACCATATATGTTGGCGCCACATGAGCGCGCATTCGTTGCACTGTAGGTTGCTTTAAATTTTTATATTTTTCCCATTTGCCTTGCCCCATGTGATGCCGTTGATTTTTTTATCTTCCACGTGCACACAACTTTTTGGCAGTGTGCACAATACAAAGAATACAAACCCTTCCAGGACTGTTCACATTCCTTTTCTTTGCAAGTGAATTAGCTAGACATAGTGTAGAATATGTTGCTTGTATTTTTTCTTTGAGCTTAAATATTTTATGTGCTGCCAAAGCCATTCAGACTTTATCTTTCTGTTGCTAAAGCCCACAGCAGAGCGCGAAAGAGTACAGGAATAAGATGCAAGTTTGTGTTTAGTAGATATTAGAACTCAATGGCCTTGAAAGCAGCACAATATATCTGTCTATAAGACCAGCTAGTACTGAGGCGCGGTATATCGGTGATGATGCTGAATGCCGGAAACCGCTAGCGTAATGGCGAATTAGTGCGTGTTTGATCGGCTAGCGCGATCGATCTCCCCACCTCTGCTATCGCTTGAACAAGTTGGGTTTCTTGCCATCACGTAAAGAAAAATGCAGAAATAATGTTGCTACGTGTGTGAGTTTCCAATCATGGACAAAAGTCTACAGGATGTGGATGCACCGGATATATTCGATCGTTTCTGCGTTTACTAGCCAAACGTAACATGGCGTTCGTTCAAGCGACACACACGTTCTGTTGCGTTCTTAGCATTTGAGTACCTTGAGTTTCTTAAACTCGCATCCATTTACCTTTTGGATGTCAGATGTGTTCTCGAGCATGCACGTATGCTTGTGCACTAGTATGCGTATATATAGGCCCATGGAACGAAATTTCGTGCGCGAGAGTTCTGCGCGAGATATGTTTAGGATTTGTGCATGGATATATCTGTGCATCGGATCTGTGCACTAAGGTGTCAATCACTTGTCAATCATCCTGATATGAAGATGTCAGGAAAACAAATCCTGTCTCCACCGAGAATCGGACCCCTGCCCTAGCGCTTTAACCAAAAGCGCTACGCCCTGGAGCGCGAAACTAGCATCATATATAATTCTCCTTGTCTACCGTGAGGATGGTGGTGACGAGAATGATGCTGCAATTAGTGCTAATGACAATGATGACAGTATCAATGGTAATGACGGTGCATTTAGGTGATAGTGATGATGATACGTGATGCACTGTATGCAGCAGCTAATTCCCCTTTCGCGAATTTCTGCAGTGTTGATTCCACGTGCTGTCGCAATTTTTTCAACCCTTGGCTGAAGTTTGGAACACTAGCTGTCAAATATATTGGCAGGTCGTCCACAACAATTAGCGAAGCACGGAAAATGTATTCAGAAAAATATATTCTACATTTTCCGTGATGGGCGCTTCGTACATTTTGTGTGGTAAGCTAAGTCAAACAATTTTAGGACAATGTATACATTAATCCCAATAAATATTACATATATGGTGGCCCAAATTATCTATGGCGTATGAATATCTTCTACACTTGAACGTAAACTGACGTCCGGGCCAGCGAAAAATTTAGTTGAGACGAAATTAGCGCAAAAACACTTTGTGGCGCGGGCAGAGGCTCTTTATTTTTCTTTCCTTTTCATGCCTCAACATAATATATGTCAGATTGGGATACATGCACATTGAAAAATGTCTGTGTCGGTCAGAGCGGCTTCTGCCGTTTTTTTTAGCGCCGCCGCATCAAGATTGTGCAATGCTGGCCAGCCATCAAAGCTCGTTAGACAATATCGACCACTAGAAACCAAGATATATACAATGTTAGGATCCCACCTAAGCTGGTGGGACAGTATTGTCCAATCTATATCAAGATATATTCAATGTTGACGAGACAACCATAATGGCCGGACAATATTAGCCAAGCTATGCCGTGATATGAGCAATGCTGGCAAGCCATCACAGTCCATCAAACAATATTGACCACTATAAACAGATCAGCATACATTGTTGGCAGGCCACCCCAACTGTCAGAACAACAATAATGACCAATGTATGCCAAGATATTTTTCAATATTGACAAGACAACCATATTGGCAGAACATTATTGCCCAACCTATGTCATGATATGTTCCATGCTGGCCAGCCATCAAAGCTCATTAGACAATATAGACCATTAGAAACCAAGACAATGTTATACAATGTTAGGAAGCCAACAAAATTGGTTGGACATTATTGACCACTGTATGCCTAGATATATTCAATATTGAGAAGCCATTTTTATGGCAGGACAATATTTACCAATCTATACCATGGTGTGAAAGATATTGGCAAACCATTGCAGCTGGTTGGCCAATAATTACCAGGTTGCCTCATTGTGTATACAATACTGACAAGCTGTTCAATATGAATGGGCATTAGTGACCGCTGTTAGCCAGTTGAATGCCAACAACGTATATGGGTGAAGTTCACTGTGCCAATAATGGATATGTTATAGCGTGGCTGTGAATTATTGGTAGCTCATTGGCACCATTGGGTCACTTGTGGTCCAATGTTGCCCCCATTATTGGGCCGATGGCATGTGCTGCCTGGGCTAGTTCCGAATCCCCGTCAAACGCTGTTGCCACAGTGTGGCACAAAACTGAGCAGGGACCGTGCCATAACTTTTTATAACACGACCCAATTACGCAATAAATAAAACAAACAAAAGTTTATTTTGGCAAGGTGCTATTTTTAATATTTAATAACATTAGGCTCAAGTAAAAGCGCTCTTAGTTGTGTAATTATACTTGCTATTAGGTAACTTTGGTTGCCGCGAGGGTGCGCCGGCGCCGCCATGGCATGCACATGACCGCCTACAAGCAAACAGCTGATTCCCCGAGAAGGTGCTGCTTTTTCTAGCGTCGTTCCAAATCGAAGTACCGTGCGGGTGCCATGCGCATGCTGAAAATCTAATAGAATGCAGTCGAAATTCAGGGCCTGTAGCGATAAAGTTGCATGGAGCATTTGACACGGAAATGGACAAAGACAACTTGCGGAGGTGGTTTCGGTCGGCGCCTACCAGTATCGATGAGAAAAGTGCTGAAATTGCAAAGTGCAGGCTCTGTGGTTCTATTTCTTTCAATTTAGGAAATACTAGACGACTATAAAGAATGTAATGTAGGCCAAAATGAAGCTCTGTGTTTGCATGATCATCGGTTTGTATGTAGCTGGATTGTTTAGGAAAGAACATGATCATGGGAATGCTTCCACCCTTGCCGGGACTGGACCCGAAGCCTTCATTCACTGCAGTGCCACCGTGACAGGGCTTTCCATGCAGCGTTCATTGTAGTGTGCACTGTATTTTTTTTCTTTGTTCTCCATGACTGGGTTGGTTTGCTTTTGAGCGATACCTTATGCCCACACACCATTTGCTTGATGCATATGTGATGTTTTTGCACCAGTTTGTATACCTACGGGATTTTCGACTTATGCTACAATCACTGTGAGCACTAAAACTCGCAATATTATGCAGTCAATTTGTCAGCTTTACACTGTTTAGCCTTAAGCAAGTGCGTTTTATGCATCCTAACAGTATATGCAGGCCTGTAGTCCTGAAAGGCTCACTAATGGAGACTGCCCTATGCAACTTGTGTCATGTTTCTGCACTGTTAAGTACCGTACTTTGTTTCCTGCTTCTGAAATGTACCAAACATATGACAACTACTATGTAAGCCTGTAATCATTAGGCAACTATTCGTTTGTGTCTTGCCTATATGTCGCAGGTATATGCACAACACTTTTGTTTCTTGCTTATGAAGCGTGTCAGACCTTCGATAAGTACTATGCCAGCTTACAGGCTCTAAAACATTATTCTTTTGGGTCCTGTCTGTGTAGCACAATTGTGCAGCACATGCAAATAACGGCTGATGCTATTGCAGGCAGTTGGTTTCACTGCTGCATATTCAAGCGTGTGAAATACTGCAGGAAAGTAAAGGTGCAGAGTGGATACATGTGCTTCTAAAAAACTTCTTTGAGACTTTTCGATCCCGATAGGCATCATTATTGCTGCCTCGCTGTAAAATAATTATGTACTCAAACACATTCACGCACACAAACACCAACATCTATGGTTGCAAGCAACAGTGAAGGGGGTGTACGAAGACAAACTTGACAAATGAGGTCTTCTAAAGCATGATTCGAGAAGATGCATCTTTACCACAAGTTTCTTGGCACAGACAAGAAATGAAGAGAAGCTGCGCTTGGCTGCCTGTGATGAGTTGTTCAGTTACGTGTGGTGTATCTCACTGATTGCTGTGCTGGGATTGACGCCGCAGCAGTTGCCGTACCATGGGCAGCTATGCCAGCCTCTGGTGGCAGGTTCTGTGAAACAGGCTCAAAATATTATTGTTGATTTTCCCGAGAGGCATGCATGGCAATAGTAATCCCACTTCCAAGAAGCCGGTACACAGATGTGACCCTTTCTTGTGCAAGCCAGCAGCACCCTCCTCATCTGCAGGCAGGAAGACATCCAAAGAAGCTATGCAGCACGGCACATGCTACACGCTCTGGCTGGTAGAGGAGCGTCTAGTATTTCTGCAAGCACCAGCAGCGGCTCTTCAGCACGCCGATGCAATTATACACCATTAACTTTGTGGAGGTGTATGCCTTGTTCTATAACCGTTATGGAGAGTCCGGACCGGGATTCCATGACACTGGCAGCCATGTCTCCAACAGAGGCCCCTCTCATCAGTGTAGCCGAAAATGGCACGCTGTTAAGCACATTCTTCGTCGTTGTCGACTTCAACTGTCTCATACAGCTTAAAAGTCTTACTGACACAATGAAAGAGTCGCATCAAGTAGCTCATTGCCAGCCTTTGCTGATGATGACATACATGGGCGTGCAGACAATGAATGATTGAACGTTTCAGCAACACTGCTGTAAGGAGAGCCTTGCACTTCATATCGGTATAAATGACGTCCCATTCCTACTCAATACAGGCATCAAACACACACATGCCCATCTTCGTTTCTTACGCAGGCGTTTCAACAATATACTACGTGTCTTATGTTTAAGCTTTTATAAACGCCCAAGAGAGAGAGAAATCTTTATTTCAAAAAAAAAAGAAAAAAGAAAAAAAGGGGGGGGGAGGGGGCAGTGAGTGGGGTCTTTATTTCAAGACCCCAGAGGCCTGGGCTGCCGTTCTTGCCTGAGGTACCAGCCTACGCTTGGTCTCTAGTTCATAGCATAGCAGAGTGGCCTCCCACTGCGCCTCCGGATGGTGCATGTTTATATATGGAGGTTTGGGACCTGTGCACCCCCATATGACGTGGTAGGCGGTGGGCTGGTCGTTGCACCAAGGGCATATGTCTGTGTAGTGTTCTGGGAACATTATGTTGCATTGATGTAGGTTGGGGTTAGTGTTGGTTTGGAGCTGTCTCCATTCCCGCGTTTCTTGTGCATTTAGTCACATGTGTGGAGGGGGATAAATCCTACGTTGTTCTCGTAGGTACTTAAGTCGCGCGCCGTAAGTCGCTGGGACAGGAATGCTGGTTGTGAGACCGGGATTGGTGGCCGCTCGGTTTGTGTGAGCCCAAGAACGGTAATACATGTGAGGCATGTGGAGCCAACCATAGCTTATCTTGCAAAGAGCGGCGTGGCTCATTGTGAATTCGACGTCTCGCAGCAGGCCTGCCTGGACCTGTGTCATGCCTGTGTGCAGCCGGCAATGCCGCCAGAAGAAAGCATCATGCCAAGATCCCAGGTAGGGAGGAATCATGGTGCCATCTCATATCTGAAAACAGGGACATCGCAAGGCCACTCGTAGACACCCGTTTTGCCGTCGACAAACCCGACGACGCCGGGTATGCTGCCGTGACAAAAGAAAGCCGTTCTTCGCCGCCTCCCTAGCTGCACGCCGCCGCAAACGCTTTCGAACTGTCGGCAGCGCGAAGCCGATGTTCGCCTCGTTGCCAGTAGCGGCTTGGAAGCCACTAGCAGTTCGGAAAAAGCGCAGTGCACACATTATCTGCCGCCGCACAGACAGCGAACTCGGCCGCACACACCTATCTCAGTTCGTCGCGTCGCACAGTCACTGTACTATATCCTTCTCGAGTAGCAACATGCGTCGAAACATCTCGCCCGGCACGTCAAACAGTCTTCGTACGCCGTCCTTCGCCGATAATCGCGTCGGGGCGCTGCCGCTACCGCCTCACGAGAGCGGCGGCCGCCGCATAGATCGCCGCCATTTCCCCTTTGTGAGCGCTCACAAACTTTTTGCGAGCGGCTAGCTTCGCTCACAACCTCCGCTCACAATTGGCCCGTAGCCAACGTCATCACTTCGAGTGTGCTCATGACGTAAACAGGAGACGTCGATGACGTAAAGAAAGGCCACTCCTGCCGTGTTGCCGCTGGCCAATAGGAAGATTGTGAGTGTGATTGTGATTGTGAGCCATCTGTAATTCGGCCCCGGGTTCCGCTCCGCAATGCAGTGGCATATTGCCAGGAAGCATAGGCGGACATTGTGTTTCATTCCAGAAGATACGGCGCCAGTGCCCTAGCGGTGAGTTGCCTTCGCACCGAAACAGATTTGAAGCGAGCGATCAGCATGCTCGCTGATTAGGCCTCTCGAGCCGCCGTCACGTGCTACCTCCGGATTGTTCAGGCTATATAAGCGAGCGGACAGCCTCTGGAGACGGATATTTCCACGAGCATTCGTCGAGTGCCGTGGCGCTCGCAAAGAGGACACGTGTCGTAGCCTCCCCGGCCGTCAGTGTGCGACTATAGTTGTTACTAGCTTGTAGTCTTCGGCCCCCGTGGCAATTTGCTATAAATAATGCCCTGTACATAGTGTATAAAGACGCCTTTGGCCATCTCTACGACGCTGACCCGGTTTAATCGCTACCGCAAAGGGAGCAGGCAGCTCTCGATCACGAAACGAGTGACATTTTGAATGTAATTTCATTGTAAACTGCTTAATTGTAAACTGCGTTTGGCGTTTGGCGTTTCCGTTTTATTTTATTTTGTTTGGTTTTCACCACTTTCTTCACGCTTTTACTTTTTCGCGCTCTATACCGCGGCATTCCCTTTTACTTTGATACATTTTGTTTCTTTTTGCTTTTGTCTGTGCTATGTACATAACCTCGTACAGGGACGATGCTTTTCATTCTCGGGGGGCGAATGTCATGATCCTCGCTCGAGCTACCTGCGAGCTAAGCAGTGATGAAGACGAAGCGGTCACGCGTTTGCGTGAGGAGCGCACGAGCTGGCCCTGTGCTGAGCGATTAAACCTCGGCTGCTATACGATCCCTTCTACGTCTACGACTGCGCTCCGTCTGGTCTGCGACAATGTTACCGCCAATCATTCAAGTCTGTATTTGTTCTTTTTTTCGACAGCCGCCGGCATGCGGCCTTATCATTGTGATTCTGGCACGCGGATCACTTCTGTATTCTTTGTTCACGTTCGTTGTCGCGCGATGCTGCTTTATCGGAAAATTTGTCGAGCAAGATACGCCGAGATCTGTCCCGAAGATTCCGGACACTCGCATGTGTTTCTGCAATGTTCTAGGTTGCGCTACTCATCGTTTGCATCTTTATCTCGATCTTTCTTGGCCGCATTTAAATTTAGCTTTGATAGGTGCGACAGGCATTCGTAATTGGACGACCAGCGAGCACGTTTGCTGCTATCGCCACCGCCGAGTTGTGTAGTTATTTTGATGGCGCAAGTAAGCCAAATAAAGAAGTAATTTCAGTGCTTCTACGCCTGTATGATTTTTTTTTCTATTACGGCATTGTCACAGCCACGTGAAATCTGGTGGAAGTGCTGAATTCCGAGACCATGACGCACCATCGACGATGGTATCCGTCGAACAGAAACCGGTTTTACTTTTTTTCCTAGGTCGCGAGTCTCCTTGCGCTTAAGGACGATCGGATGAGGTCGTAGAAGCCTGGCTCGACCTATTCAAATGCCTGCACGGAGTAAAGGAATCTAAGCCAAGTCTACTTTGCTTTCCAAGATTGTACACGAATTTGGTTTCAAAATCGTGATACCTTTATGAAGGATTGGGAGACATGTAGGAGAGAGTTATTGACGGCTTTTGCAAATGTCAAAAATAAAAATCCCAGGCCCACCTTAAATCCCGAATTCAACTCCGGAATGAGTCCGTCCTTGCTTACTTTGAAGAGATGAAGCGTCTCTTCCGCCACGCCAATTCCGACATGGCCAAGGATAATAAGGTAAACTTGCTGATGCGCGTTGTGAAAGACTAACGTTTTGCCGGTGTGGTACGCCAGTCGCCAAACACTGGCGGAATTCTGCCAGGAAACAGCGAGTATAGAGAGGACTTTGTAAACAAGGACCCGCCAGTATAACCATCACTCGAAGTCTTCCCCGCAGGCTCTCCTACATGCGGTAATAACCTGCGGGAACTTATCCGTGATATCATCCGCGAAAAAGTACGACGACTCCTGTCATCCTCCCAACAGCCCCGCTGGTGGTAATTTTATTACGCCGTCGGGCCGATGTATCGCAAGTGTTACGGTAAATGCACGTACCTGCCCAACCAGCTTTGTCGACCTACAGCAAGGCTCGCGCGACGTTATCTTGAGCATGGATTTTCTTAATGAACAGCGGGCGAACATCGACCTCCGACCTAAGCTTATCAAGCTCTCGACGGACAAAATAATACTTGCTAAGACAACTTCTACGCATCACTTCGCTCTCAACGTCCTAGACTGAGAATCGACCGCACCGCCTGATCAAGTGTCATCGTCTCTGTGGGTACAGGAGAAATTGCCGAAGGCTTCGTCCATGGGAACACCCAGTTGCTACTAGATAGAGGACTTGGCATCGCAAGACGCATCGCCCTTTTCCTGAATGGACAAGCTAAGGTCATGGTAAACAACTTCACCTAAAAATAACCGCATCTCAACCAGGGAACAACGGTCGCCTTGCTCGACGGGTTAGCAGATATGACAGGAATCTTCGCCCTCTCCAACGAGCCCATAATTAACAAAACTGGCCAAAGCCAACATCCGACGTTCTTCATCAACCCTGTACTACCCCCGAGGAGACAAATCGACATGCCCACTCTTATTGTAAGCTATTGCGAGTGCTTTTCGTCAGCGTCGAAGATGTGACCGATGCCATTGGCAAAGCACCGCATCATCAGACGGATATTTCCGGCCTCTTCATCAAAGCGTCTATCACCTACCGCATTAAGAACGCCAAGCCATGCAGGAGCAAGTCGTTGAAATGCTTTGCGACGTCATTCAGCCATCGAACAGCCCATGGGCGCCTCCCGTCGTTCCGGTGAAGAAAGACGAAACGCCTCGTTTTCGTATTGATTACCGCCACTTGAACAGCATAACAAAGAAGGATGTCTACCCATTCCACGGCATCGACGACACACTGGATCGGCTCTGCAGCGCTAAGTAGTTCTCGTCAATGGATCTGAAGAGCGGATACTGGCAAACCAACGTAGACCAAAGAGACCGCCAAAAAACCACGTTCAACACGCCAGTTGGCCTTTCCCAGTTGAAGGTAATGCCATTCGACCTCTTCCCTGCTCCAATGACGTTCCAGCGAGTAATGGGTACCGTGTTGGCTTGCTTGCAATGGCAAATTCGCCTTGTGTACTTAGACGACGTGGTTGTTTAGTCCTCAAGCTTTGAAGAACATACGAAAAGGCTTCGGACAGTGCTGGAAGCGTTCAATTTATCAGGGCTAACACTGAAGCCAGAGAAATACCATTTTTCCCACGAGGAGCTGCTCTTCCTGGGCCCTATTGTGAACAAAGGAGTTCGCCGTGATCCGCAGAAAACTGCGATTGCACAGTTTCCACAGCCTGCCGACAAAAAGGCTGTGCTCAGATTCCTTGGCCTATCCGCTTACTACCGGCGATTTGTAAGGAACGTTTCGCGCACCACCAAGCCGTTGATTAAACTTACAAAGGCTGACGTCCGTTTTAAATGGGAAGCGCCGCAAGCACACACCTCCAATAGAGTTACTATACAGGCTTTACCAGAGTTACGCGAAGGGGCCGCATAAGAAACTATATTGTGCAGTGAAGCCATACGTCGTCATTGCAGGATTCGATCAGCCAGACTGAAAGCAGTCAAAAATAAGTATTTTGGCGGTCATAACAGAAATAAGTCACCGTGGCTACAGCTCGCACACAGCGCGGCACACCGTACCCACGACGGACGATGCAATGCAGTCGGAGTTTCCTTCGGGTTGGCTTCACGGTGCTAGACGATTGCTTGGCGGCGACAGAAAAGCAATGGGGAACTTTGGAAAGCCTATATAGTAACTCTAGCCTTCAACGAACTTAAGCGCCGCCTACAGTCCCCTCCTGTCCTATGCCACTTTGATGTAAACGCCGAGACAAAGTCGCAACCGATGCAAGCAGTGTCGGCCTAGGCACCGTTCTCGTTCAGAAGAGTGGCGGACAGGAGAATGCTATCGCTTACGCCAGCAGGTCCATTTCCAAAGTCAAGGCCAATTACTCGACGATAAAGAAGGAGTGCTTCGCGATCATCTGGGCCACTTCGATGGTCGCTCTTATATACATGGCAGACGATTCAAAGTTGTAAGCGATCATCACGCGCGCTGCTGGCTCGCCATTTCAGCAAATTGCGGTGGACGTGCTCGGCGCCTTTCCAACTTCATCTGCAGGTAGCAAGTGGATTATTGTGGCAACTGACTACCTTAGCCGCTACGCCGAAGCGATCGAAAGCCCTGCCTCATGGCACCGCGGCAGAAGCTGTCAAGTTCTTCATCGAACACATTCTCTTGCGACACGGCACTCCGAAGTGCTCATCACGGACAGGGGATCATCATTTACGAAGGAGCTCACGCAGGCGATCTTGAACTACAGTTCATCTTTAGGAGAATCAGTCATATCACCTGCCTATCGCCTGTCGAGCCGTATTAGTCATCATAAGACCGTCTGTTGGCCCCTCCGCAAGAACTATTGCTCATTCTCGATCTTTTTTTCGTCATGTCATCCCGGGGCTAAAATGATCTACCACAGGACGCCGTGCATCATATCAACGCCATCCATTTTAAGAACGCTATCAAGCCCATTGTTTAACTCTCATGCCCATCCCTCATGTAATGCACCACACCAGGGGCCTTTGAGTATCAAATAAATAAATAAATAAATAAATAAATAAATAAATAAATAAATAAATAAATAAATAAATAAACGAGTCATCGGAGCACAACGGCCTACCATCCGTAGAAGAATGGATTACAAAGCGCCTCAGAAAAAAAAATCGCAGACATGATCGCCATGTACGTCGACGCCGAACACAAGAGCTGGGATGCCATCTTGCCGCACGTGACTTTCGCATATAACACTGCTTTCGAGGAGACAACCAGAGCGACCCCGTTCAAGCTTGTGTACGGCAGGGAACCCACGATGACTCTCGCCGCAATCCTGCCGCACTTAACCGACGAAGAGTACCTGGATGTCGCCGCCTGCCCGACGGCTAGCCCGGCTGCGCATAAAAGACCAGCAACACACTGACGCCCGACGGTACATCTTGCGACGACGCGACACAACGTACAGACCGGGAGACCTAGAGTGAGTTTGGATGCCGATATGCCGCCGCGGATTGAGTGCAAAGCGCTTGCGTTGGTAGTTCGGACCATACAGATTTATTCTACGCATCGGAGATCTTGACTACAAAATCATCCCCGACGGTACGACCACATCCCAACAGCGTCGGGCGCGCCCAGAAGTCCTCCATGTTGTGCGCCTCAAATCTTATTACGCGCAGTAAATTTATTTTAATATCCAATCATGTGTTTATATTTTTGTGTATACTTTTGTAAGCAACAAGTCGATGCGTTTTTAAGAGGGGGGGGGGGGGGGGGGTAATGCCGCAAACCATTCAACTCTGTATTTGTTTTTTTTTTTTTCGACAGCCGCCGGCAATCGGCCTTACGACTCTCATTCTGGAACGCGGATCAGTTCTGTATTCTTCGTTTAACCATGCTTGTTGTCCCGAGATGCAGCTTTATCAGATTATTCGTCGTGCAGGATGTGCCGACATGAGTCTCAAAGATTCCGGCCAGTCGCATGTGTTTCTGCAATGTTCTAGGTTGTGCTTGTCACCGTTTGCAGCTTTTGCAGCTTTATTTCAATGTTTCTTGGCTGCCTTAAGTTGAGCACTGACGGGTGCAACAGGCATTCCTACAGAGACGACCAGCGAGCCATTTGCTGCTGTTGCCGCCACCGCTTTATTCAGTTATTTAGAGCGTTATACTTTTTTTTATTGGGGCTGGCGCAAGTCAATCCAATAAAGAGTAAATATCAGTACATCTACGCCTGTGTATTCCTTATGCACCCGGTATATATATATATATATAATGTTGGCCGGACCCCGGCCGAAACGTCTGATTAAAGTGTTGTTTTTTCCGCCGTGTGTCACCTCCTTTAAGTTTATATATACATATATATACATATACTTCATGTCCGATAATTCCGAGTGCTTTCTAAAGCTTTAGCCGTTATGAGGTTTCTTTTACTCACCCTCTTATAGTCAGTTGTGGATAAGTTAGGATAAATTCTCATGTACACTGATGGCTAAAGGCATCTTCTTTTTCACGAATTCAATGCAGGTGAGGTTCGCTAATCCAGGCTGTTCATCCGTGCAAAACTCTGGTCCCCACCGTGGCCAATGCTGGGACATGGCGACTTATAGCCCTTCAGTTTGACCGGACAAATAGTAATATTTATTAATTTTGTCAGGGGGTTTTCGGGACCTTTGCAACAAATGCCGAGAGAGCACAAAGCGTCTGTTGAAAAGCAAACATTTGTACTCTGAAAAGCGTTGCTGTTGTGGTTTTATGCACGATACTGAATCATGAAACAATGAGTGAACACCTGTCCTTGTCGCTTATTGGATTATGAAATTGTGTATGTGACGCCCATATTTAAACTGCATTATGATTCGTTGTGTTCTTCACCCTCTTCGACTTGCAGTCTGTTCTGATCTTCAGAAACCCATGGTAAATGCATTGTGTACATTTCGAACATCCCTGTTTGGTGCCTCAGCTCATTCTTGTGCTCATGATCTTATTGTTAGAAAGTCTTTCCTCACAGACGGACTGAGAAAGTCCACAAAGCCGACGTTGATTATTACTACTTCGAAGGGATCCTTTCTTCTAGACCGAAAACGGCCCTACCATTCAGTCCTGAAGTAATGTCAAATGAGGACGAATCACTGATCTCACGAAACCACCTTGCGAGGGCAGGAATGCAAAATTATAAGTTGCGTCCATAATTGTAGACACCGCGCAGCAAAGCTCTCAGCCTCATTCTTAACAAAAACGTTTCTAGGTGCAAACATCTGATGACCTTCCCGTTTCCTTACCAGATTGCAGGCACGAATAAGCATTGCAAGTAGGGAATATCAGACGACACATTATGGTGACAGCACACAAATCCAACATCTGACCACTCTCTGCTACTTCAGAAATTAGCACCGGCCTTGGCTTGCTACAATGCGCTGCCGGTGTTGAAGCTGGGCCTGAGCATTGCCGCCGGGGTGACGGCCACTTCAGATGCCTTGAGCGGCAAGAGAGGACTACTCACGGCGGAGGCGTTGCGTATGTAGTGCTGGACGTCCATCAAGCTTCCTTCGAAGCTCGCCTCGTGTGTAGTCACCGATTGGCCCAGCTCGAACAGACTGGCCAGCATCAGTAGCGAGCCCAACCTGCGTAGCAGGTGAGAGGCATTTTGGCTCCCACCGACTGTGGCATACCTAGAACGACTGCGTATGAATTCAATTTACGAGGAACGTATAATGCGCGTTTTGCAAAGTAGTCTACTTTTCCTATTCAGTGACTGAGCGTAAGGATACGTCTGGCGAGCAAAAGATGTGATTCACAGGATAAATTAGACGAAGCATATGCTCATTTGGTGGAAGAGGCCTCCAGGTCAGAATTGCAGTGGCCGTACACCGTAAATGAGATAAGCGAGTAAGACGAAAATATGCACTTGATTTTGTGTGAAAATTGTGATTTGGACGCTCTTTGCGCAGCGTTGAGGGTGGTGGCCGACTATCTTAACCGTTTTCCATTTAGCATTCATCTGTTGATTATGTTAGACCGTAAGATGCGATAGGGAACCGAACAGACGACATATCTACCTCCCTTTGTATGCCGTTTGGTTTTAGTGAAGGTGTCCACCAAGTAGTGAGAGAGAAACTGCGCTTCTTTTTGTATCAAAATCTATGCCCAATATAGACCATTTGATACTTTGCCATACTCTGTGCTACACTCTAAATACCTAAAATTTGTAGAATGAAACGGCTGCGTTAAAGGTGCACTCGCAACTACTTTTAAAGGGAATGCCCCAAATGTTTTTACAGATATACAGACAGAGGCTGCTATTTATCCAATCTGTAGTTAGCCTGCACGTTTTCTCGTACGTCTTTGCAAGTTCAATGGCCTGATTCTAAAAGCGTGAGGGAATGTATCAGAAAACCTGTTGTAGGCCGATAATATATGCAGCTATCAATTGCTACATCTCGTGCTACGCTCGGCAGTATTTTTCTCACCGCTCACAGAGATTTTTATGCACGCCGAGCAGTTGTTTTTTTTTTTTTTTTGAACAAGTCAGAAATGGAGACGAAAATTGCAAGACGAATGCGAAAGAGATTATATTTCATACGCGGAACCGGCATTCTTCAATAACAAATTATAAGGGTTGGCGTCTCCTTACGTGCAGTAATGCGCACGCCTTTCGATTTCCGTGCATAGCAAAATAATGAGTTCCGTGTTTCGTTGTTTAGAGCCGCTGCTTCGAATCTGAAATCAAATTTTAGGAATCACCGAAACAAATTTGGGTGTAGCCTGTCCGAACCTGGAGGTTACCATGGAGTTGGCTATGTTAGAATTAGTTTGGGTGCCAAATTTGGTACTAATATAATGATTGCTCATGCAAGGAATTACTGGCCCGGGCGGACTATTTTATGACAGGCTCTGTCCGCACACACCGGCGTTAATATTTTTCAGTTTTTAAGAACCCAGCGATAACTAAAATATCGAATAAGTGCTCTATTACTTGATTGGTTTTCTCCGTCAGATACCTGGTGATACACCGTCTTCGGTTATATTCTCCCAATCAAGTGAATTAATCACAGTATGACATGCCATATCTCCTTTCCACTCTTTTCCACCGACGCTAGTCGGCTCCCAAGTTCTATTTCACTTTCTTTTCCAAATTAACCCCCTCTCTCCCGTCTTTCCCAAACATGGAGAGATTTTACTCATCAACTTGTCACCGCGAACCTACGCATTCAGTTTGAAGCCGGACGGGCCAACAGCTTTTTGTTATAAGCTGTCTCTAGTAACAAAGCTAGATGACGCGTTTTGTACCACTCTAGCTCTTTTGTTCTGCTTTATTGGAAAAAACAAATATTAGTCTCTTTTTTGCTTGGCCGGCAGAACTCGAGGCTTTGTCTCTGTGATCGCTACTGTGGCTTTGAGAACACTGTCTCGTAGCGGCGATGGTTTAGAAGAGAGCAAATGGAGACTTGTGGTGCACCTAAATAAGCCCTTTACTGGGCTTACTTGCGACGGCAAAAGCCTTAAGCAACACTGCCGTAGCGACAACAGGAAACGCATTCGTCGTTTATCGAATTACAAATGCCAGTTGCGCTCTGAAATTGGTTTACAGCGCATACAGAGAAACACGAGAAATAATTAAGTGACAAGACAGTTCCCTACTAACAACCATTTGATTGACCGATCAGCCTAATATATACAGCAGCTGATGTATATAATCGGCTGATAATAATTGTAATCGTCTTTGGTAAGCGGTATATTGGTCAAACTTCCCAGTTTAACCAATATACGGCTTACCATACTGGGAGGTAGTACAATAAGGAGAGGTTGAGGCAGCATGCAAATGATAGAAATAATTCAGGCAGTAAATTGATTGGGCCCTATAAAAAATACCGTAAATATGCTCCATGATTATAATATTTCAGTGGTGCTGGACATGTACACAACGCAGACAGGAAGAGAGTTATCGAAGCTGATGAAATTGAAAAGTGTTTTGCAAAGTCCGGCAGCTCGTGCGGTAGCACGCCTCAATTTTGCTACCAGAAAAAGAATTGAAATATACCGTGCTGTGAGAAAACTAGTTGCGCGCTTCCACTTCCTGCGATTACGGGGTATCAGTTTTGATTTCTACCTGCGTTTTTCCTGCCATTCCTTTTTTTTTTTTTTTGTTGATATGAGCAGGTGCTGTATATAATCAGGTGATCGGTCAATAACATGCTCAACTTATCAGTATCGCTCTCTCCTGTCACTTCGATCTTTCCTGTATTTGTCTCTCCTCAATTTCAGTAATGCAAAACCTATCCAGCAAAAACGTTCTCGAGCGTTGCAGTGGTCAGCGCTCAATTTATAATCGATAAAAGAGCACCTAGATAAACACGCAAATGATGGCCAGAACAACCTGGCACATTTTGGAAACGGACGTGAGCGGCTGGAAACGTTCGATATGCATCTCGCCCCATCTTGCATGACAAAGAAATGATAAATCCTCGCCTCGACGGCACTCAGCATGAGCAAGACCGTGCGTCACAATAACAGTGAGAAGTCCGCGAGCTGGCAGCTCAGCTGTGAAAAAAAACAACAAATATAACTTTAACTGGTTCGCGGTATTACTCGTCCCTCAAAAAGCATTGGCCCGATGATTCCCAAAACAACCCTGGAAGGCGCTTTTAACGCGCGTAATAAGGCTTCAGGCACGCAACATGCACGATTTCCGGCTGACCCGGCCGGCCAGTAGAAAAAAGCTACAGAACTGTGTCAAAAATACTACAAAAAATCCTGTAATTCTGTCGTAAGCATCAGAGTTTTCTGTAGTTCTGTAGTACGTTTCTGTAGTTCTCTAATTTGTCTGTAGTATATTTCTGTTGTCTGTATTTCTGTAGCACTTTTCTGTTGTAACAACAGAAATTTCTGATGTTACGACAGAATGTTCTGTTGTCACAACAGGCTTCCCGTCAAAAACCGCACAGAAATTCTTTCGTAACAACAGAAAATTTTCTGTACTTTTTTCCGCTGGGCCGGCTCGTGCCGTCGGGGCTGACATCGTAGTCCAGTTGCCCGATGCGTGGAAGGATGATGGGGAACTGAAAATATTCTGTGACCAGTGCCTGGAGTGGTTTCATTGGTAATATTCTATCATTTGGGTCTCATACACATTGTTGATGATGTTTTCTTTTTGCAGGTCCTGTGTAGGAATGAGGAAGAAGGACCTTGGTCGATACTGGTTTTGCGCTATGTGCTCTGGTCCCAAGTAAATGTGCCTCATCACGATTTGCGTTGAAATAAAGAATTTAAATTTCCGTTTTCAATATTTCGTTAAATTCCACTGCAGCCTTAAGTCATTGTAGAAAATCTATATGGTTAGATTTATACGGTGTAATGTCCATAGGGGCTCGGGCTATGAGGGATGCCGTAGTAGAGGGCTCCGAAAATATCAGCAACCTGCGTTTTGTTAAGGTGCACAAACATCACACGGTACGCTGGCGCATATGCCTCCATCAAACAAGAGCTGCCGCCACAGCTGGGATTGAGCCCACATCCTTGGTGTTCACCAGACTAACCATTGAGCCACCAGGGCAGGTGTAAAATTATATGAAACTGCCAAAGGCCTAAAGATACGGCTTCTTGAATTAGAAAAAGTTCTGGGTTTGTCTTGCAAAGCGAAATACTATAGGGAGTTAATACTTTGCCATAAAGCTCATTTGGAGAAACAGCTGCAAAAAAAAAAAGCTTTAACAGGAACGTTGTAGTCCTTGCTGAAAGGTCATACTCATGACAACTGCTTGCCCAGTGTAGTCACTTTACCGAAAACTAACAGGAGTTCCTTGATTAAACATTCACAGCTTGCATGTGGGCAGGTTGACTGCTTGTGAGGTTGGCGGTCGGTAATTTAATTTATTTTTTTCACAGTTTCCAGCAAATATAATTTCTAACAGGTGACAGCTAATCGTTTTTAGTGAAAAATTCGGTAACTTAGCCGCGAATGCAACCCCTTTATCAGTGCGCATGGAGCAATGCAAGTGCCAGCTCGGCATTCAGTTGTTGACCGCAAAGTCGCGCCATCATTGAAACTCAGATCACATCACAAAAGCTGTCACAAACCTGTGAAACCAATCGTCGACTGGTTTGTGACAGTTTTTGTGAAGCCCCGCATCTTCAGCCAAGCAATCTTGCCCGCATGCTGTGGGATGTCGAGCGGTCACCAGTCAGCCACCCCGGCGTCATGTGTCACTTCGGGAAAACTTCGCAGCGTATCAATTCCTCCGTTCATTGGCTCGTAGACACCTACTCGGGGTGATCGCGGAAGCAGAGACAGCATGATGACTATAACAAAACGAAGTAGACGGCGGCTCTTCCTAGTGTCACCTTCGCGTCGCACTGTACTGAACCCTACTTGAAAATCTCCACTTTCCAGACCACGGTGTTAGTTGCCCACGAACAGCAATTAAAATAAAAATAAAGCTTAATGTGCCGCTCACACTGATCAGCTACGACTCCGGCGAGGCGAGCGAAATCGCCAGATTCGCGTCGCACTGGACTGATTCCTACTTGAAAAATCTCCACTTTCCAGACCACGGTGTTAATTGCCCATGAACAGCAATCAAAATAAACATAAAGGTGAATGCGCCGCGCACACTGATCAGCTACGACTCCGGCGAAGCGAGCGGACGAGCCCAGTCGGTGATCAGCTACGACTCCGGCGAAGCGAGCAAGTCGGCAGATATCTCCCAGGCGGCGCATGGTGGCGCGAGGGTCGGTCGCGTCGTGCACGCAGACACCGCCGGTTGACCCTCACGACGTCGTGGACGCAGCCTCAGTCTTTCGCTTACTATAACTTGAATGTCGGATCGTGTAGGTACGGACCGAACTTCAACGTAGCCCTGATGATCGTGAGGAACTCTTCATACAGGACGTCGAGTAATTGGCTTCGGTTTTTGAGCAGGGCTTTTCAGCGTAAGCGAGAACTTTTTCCACTCCGGCAATCCTCTGAACGAGGACGGCGGCTAGACCCACGTTGCCTTCATCAGTATGAATTCCAGTCTCAGCGTTTTCATCAAAGTGCCCGGGGACATGAAGGAGCTGTAAGCGGCACGTAAGTTCTTCGAAGGCTTCCGCTTGCGGTGCTTTCCATTGAAATCATACGTCCGCCTTAATAAACTGCGTGGAAGGTTCGGCAATGCGCGAAACGTTCTTGAAGTATCATCGGTAATACCCACACAGTCCAAGTAATAGGCGTACAGCTTTCTTGTTACCAGGCTCTGGAAAATGCGCGATCGCAGCTGTTTTCGCCGGGTCTGGGTGAACAGCATCCTTACTTGGTTTGGTTTGAGGGTTTAACCTCTCAAATCGACTAATACCGGTTTCCATTGGGCGAACAGAAGCACATATAGCTGCCCTAAAATTGCTCTCGCGAGTTTCGGCGCCTACCAGTGGTCAAACAGGAGCGGTAGCGTTGTGTTCTGTTGGCAGAGGAGGCGCGCTTTTGGGGTCCCGGAGTGCCCGAGAGCAGCCCTCGGTGCTCCGTCGTAAGCGGCGGAGTAGAGTAAAGGGGAGTAAAGGCAGAACGGAGGAAGTCACGTGACCTTTTTGACGTCGGGACGGGATACGGGCAACGCGAGCGCGGGGAAAGTTTTATCACATGACGCCTGACGTCACGCGCTTCCCCTCGGTACGCTGCTCTCCAGGCAGCGTGAACGCGAGCGCGGGAAAAGTTTGATCAGATGACGGCGCTCTCCTTCGCTAGGCTGCTCTCCGAGCAGCGTGAATGTTCCGTTGGGGAGACGAGAACGCGCGTCCCCAGTGCTCTCTTGCGCTGCTCTGCCTGCTCGTTGCTATTGCTCCTGTTCGTCCAATGGAAACCGGTATAAAGCTATGAGTGACGCTGTAGTGGAGGACTCCAGAAGTTTTAAACAGATGGGGTAATTTAACTTGCGCATATATCGCCAACACACGAGCGCCTTGCTTGTCGCCTGCAGCGAAAAGCGACCTTTCCAACCACCGTCAGCATGCGTCCTTATCACTGTGATCGTAACACACCATCTTGTCCATGCTCTGTAATTAAACCGTGCGCTGGCGGCTATGGAAAGAAAAACGAAAGAAGCTTTGATTGTTTGGTGGCGTTATGCCGACACGGGCAGCGAGCATCATTTCTCCAACTATCGGCTAGGTACGTATAGTAAAGAAAACACCATGAAATATTTGATGAGCCTCACAGGATAGAGGCCAGCACGACGATGTAAGCGGCCGTGTACACCTGGAGTACGCAGCGCATGTTCTCATTGATGTCCTGCGTGCGGTCTCCACCGCATCGCTTGCGGCGCCGCAGCTGCACGTAGGCGACGCTGCCCAACAAGCCGACCACGACGTAAACAATCCCTGAGGCGGCCACCACGAACACCTGGGGCTCGTACTGCAGGTACTGCGAGTTAGAGCAGCTCAAGTTAAGTCTGAGTGACCTTGCATCACCGCAGCAGCCACCTGAGTAGATTCAGCCGTTCTGAACACTTGCGCGAGATAGCATAAAACATTCCACTGCAGCAAAATCGATTACAAAGCAGCAGGGAACGTTAAAGGCGAGCAATTGCGAACAAAACCTCCTTAGATAGATAGGATGTTTCTTATGCTCCTTACACTGCCGGCTGATGGATTTTCGAGGTAGAGTGATGTTGGAAACTAACTCCATTATTTGGACCACCGGTGTAAAAAGGTATCAGATTAAGTTTTGCATCTGAAAAACATATTTAACCTTGATTCATAACGGCAGCGAAGGAACACGAACACAAGAGAAGGTGACGTACAACTCACGGACGAACGTTGACGAACAGGGACGAAGGAACTCGGACGAAACGTTCATCCGAGTGTTGCATTTTTCTTTCTATTGTGGTGGTGTTCCTTCGCTGCCGTCGCATATATATCAAGAAAGTTCCGAAATTGCCCGAAAGTTTGTTTAAACGTTTTTCATTTCAACCTTGAAAGCAAAATCTATTAATACTTTCTGTAAGAAAGAAAAACTTCCGTACAAATAATTCGATGAAAGTGCGTCGAGAGGCGGGGTATCATTGACAGAAGAAATTGTTATAGAAAGCAACTTAGCTGTTGTGATTACGGGAATAATGTCCCTGTCACACGGCTACTGTAAAGCCGTTCGAATAAAAAGACACCTCCCTATATTTAGCTCCATCCGCAGACACACGACAGAGTTCGCCTTGCCAGACATCGTCTTTCCAGAAACGGTCTTTTCCAAAAGCGGAGATCGCCGGTCTGTTTTCAAGGCATATAGCCTCCAACCTAGTGGACACCAGTGGTTATTTTTAATAAAGAAAGGAAGCAAAAGTTCATTCTAGTGTCTTGTTTATAAATTATAAAACATATTAACGCTTCGCAGAAGGTTACTTAGGCGAAATAATGCAGGTGATGCAGTTTTTCACAGCACTCTCACCAGCAGTTGGAAAATATCATGTAATGACGCTAACCGCCGATGCGGATGAGCGCCCTCTTCTTCAACGTAAGGTTTTTAAATATACTGTAGCTAAACTTGCTGTAAGCAACGTGCAATAACGCACTCATTTGATTTATATGTTGCGATACTTCGGTTTACACAGAGTGGCGTTTGTTTGAAGATCTAGCGCCACGCTTTCGATAGCGTCCTCGGAAGAAAACGCTAAAAAGAGATCGCCAGCGTCGTGTTTCTGCTATGCAACTCCTTTTGAATACGTCTTTCAACTCGGTAAGAGACCGCTTAGGTGAGATATTGTTTGCTTGCTCGTGTGACAGATGTATGAATCGAACAGAATGTATTTGGGACCATTGCAAGCAGGTTCAATAACATCTGCTCGTAAAGACCCTAGAATGAATCTGCATATTTGAGTTCAGAAAAAATTAATACCCTGCACAGAAAAAGCTTCAGATGAAGTTGCTCTACAAAATGCCATGCAGGTATCCAAGCGTTCTACCTGCATTGGCAGCGATTAATGCTACACCAACAGGCCGATTATGTTTCTTAGAAATTTGAACACGCGGGTATAGTTTTAAAAGCGTACATGGTTTAAAACTGTGATGAAAAATTAATAGAAACCCGGCAAACGCATGCTATTTAGAGCTTGTTAAAATTTTTGCGCCTTAGCCATCATTTTGTACCATGCATAGTATGGAATGAAGGAGAGATTGAAACATAATTATGCAGCCATACATTTCTTCAAATGCTACCGAGTCATCAGCAAAAAGGTAAGTCTTAGACAACGTTTTTAGACAGAAACCGTTCGAAAACTGCGCTGGAGCACAGCGCTGCAGAGTGCGCGCAATCGATCGCCAGCTAACCTCAAAGCGACCGCAGCGCCCCTCCCCCTCCACTGCGGTGGATGGGTAAGGCGGAAGTTTTAAATGCTACTAACCCTCTTTTTTCAGCAACGAAACGAAAAATGAAACTATGTTTGCATTTTTAAACACTCTTTTGTCCTTATATAAAAGCCACCGCGTTTGCAGACGTATCTCAAGCAGGCAAGCAGCCGACGATACACTTGAGCCGCGTTTGGAAGCTTTTTTTGTTCGAGACGCGTCGGTAGACACGGTAGATTCCGTGAAAGGTGAGGGTTCGTAGCATTTAAAATTTCCGCCTTACGTATCTACGACAGTGCAGGGCGCCGAGGTCGCTTTGAGATTGGCTGGCGATCGTTTGGGTCCACTCCGCGCCACGCAGTTTTCAAGCTGTCTCACATCTAAGAACGATGGTCTTAGATTAAATGCAGTACACTAGACCGCTAACATTAGTGAGAGAGGACGGCAGCGCAAGGGACCTTTTGTAAGAACACGGTGAACTGAACCCGACTTCAAGGTGCGCTCATTTAGTGAAACGAACTGCGAAAGGTTTCCGAGTGCAGCTTAAAGCAAGGTCATCTTTCTAGAGGCTAGCTAGGCCTTGGTATTGTGTGTAGAAATAATATAAGGTGCACTTGCAGTGCGGCTTTGATTTTTTACGTAGAGGGAGGAGGGGGCCGGGGTAGCCATACACAGGAATCAAAGCTCATATTTACTTTAAAGCCAATCCATTTCGTTTATATCAAGTCTCAAAATACAAATATTGATAAAATTTACACTTTAACGCGAGAAAATCAGCGCGCAGATTAGAGGCCTAATCAAATATAGAGCTCCTGTGTACGTATCGCAGTGAGTAAAGTCTCTCCGCTAGAACCCTTTTCATCTGTTTCAAAGCGCTGCTTTTAGTCGTTCGTTCGGCAATTAAACTGCGTCGCCTTTTGTGTCGTTGCCGGTGTACCCTTGTGAAAGTGAGTGACAAGGCCCCGAGAACTTTTCAGAAGAAAGAAGACCCATGAGCTTTGCGCTGCACAACATGGCTCTTCTTTCGCTTTTTTCTGAGAAATTCACCTTGGCTCGCGGGAAAAAAATAAAGAGTAGTTTGTAACGGCGCGTACTTATAAAAAAAAAAGCATTACCCAATTTATTTGGCCCAATATATCGCAAACATCGCATTAGGTAGTATCCTTATTAATTTGAAAGAGAACATCTTCGGCGGAACTCCGCCTTTTTGGGTACTTATAACAAAGCTTTGAGAACACTATCACCAACCAAATATTTATTAGAACCCGACGTTTCGGGACAAACTCGGTACCTTCCTCAGGGGCTACTAAAGTTCGGAGCCCGCACTAGCAAGCAGCGGCCTATATATGCTTCCCCTTTCCCAACACGTGGCGGGCGGAGTCCAATTGTGTATGCGGAGGGTTGCGTCCGGGTTTCCTATTCACCGCTGCAGCTGTCAGCCGGATGAAGCGCGACTCGACGTGAAGTCTTTTGAAAGGGTTGGTCACCACGTCAAGGACGCTCACCTTCCCAACGCCCCAACGTAGTCTTTTGAAAATTCTGCGCGCGTACTAACACAGCCACCCGGGCAGCGTTCTGTGCGTGCGCAGTTTTGGTTCATTATTTATTTATGCACCGTCACATTAAGCCTACTATCATATAGTCTTACTAAACATTTAGTGAGTAAAATCAATATCTTTGGAACTGATCTACGTACGCGGACCTCCGCCCAACCAAGATGCACCGGTAGGCCCAGCTCGGCCAAAAGTCGATCTCGTACGAGGGCTGCCATTGTGGCATGCAGCTGACACGCCGAACATGCTACAATGACATAAACCGCCATGACTGAGGAATGCAAGCTTGTCTTTTCATCTAGTACTAAAACACCAGTGCTCATTAAACCATGCCCATCGAACGTACCTCGACGACTTAGCTTATCATATCTAGCTCCCATCCCACAGACTCGAACTCAATTTTCATTACACTGAAATTTTTTATCGTAATTTGTTTCCCTAATATTTTGCGTCTAATAATGACAGTTGGTGACTCAGTAGACCAATGGTTACTTGAGTAGTAAGAAAAGCTGTTGAACTTCGCGGTAATTTGGTGGGCCTGAATTACCCACGTGAGATCCTATGATTGTGACGCCACGACCCTCTCGACACTTCTGGCTTTCGCTACATGATTTTGAGGCTCACTAGTAACGTCGACTTCGACAGTATGACATTAAATGTTGAAATGCGAAGCCTTTATAAATGCTGCGTCCAGGTCTGCATTGCATTGCATTGCCCAGGTGCGCCATATGCCGTCTCGAAGAAAACTCGGTCTGCTGTACTGCCAATGGCACGGAACATTTCACATAGCTTCCGGTACATTCAGGAAGGCTTAGAAAGCAGCAAACTGTATCGGCAACTGCTAAAAAAGAAGTTAAAAAAGGGTGCCTGTTGATGGTCTATGCACGGCTATGGAGATATATCTGTGTAAACTAAAGAGTTTGCATGTACATTTGTTTTTTCAGACAAAGGTGACAGTAACTGTGAATAATGCGCAACTTCTGAAACATCGCCTCAGCCACCCCCGATCGTCACGAGATCAGGGCACCGCTTGCTGTACTGGGACAAGTTTCGCTGGAAGCTTAAGAGCACTTGTTCATGCGGCAGGAAAACAAAAGCAATCGCGAATAGGGTAGAGCGCTTTTGTAACATAATAAATAATCTTATCGTCCCGGAAGCTATCCGCATGACGCAGCATTGGAGATTGTATTCAAATTACACAATTTGAACGCATGCATTATATAAAATCTTAGATTAGAACACTTAGGAGATGGAAATTCAATTTTATGTTTTTGTCAACTTTGCTCTGACTTTACACTGGATTCTATAATTCGTTCTGTTAGAAGCAATATATATATTGTAGGTTCAAAAACGTTCACTTACCAAGTCCAATGTCTCGATCATGTCCGTCTTGTTCAGGCGCTTTAAGAACACTGCATAAATCGAAGTTAGACAATGAACATCGGCGCTGTAGATCACTGAACATGTCTGCATATTCATGACATTTTTCTGAAAATAATTATACCGTAATGGTTATAGGAGTGAGTAGCCAGTGTTTATATATATTCTGTAACCTCCATCTACAATGGGCCCGTTTCATTCTAGTAACGTATTTTGTGGCCTCCACCTAAAATGGGGCCGTTTCATTTTAGTACCCTATTTTCAAATACATAGGCATATATTGTTGTGAGCGTGTGAGTACTAAGATAACTAATTGAAAAAATTAGCAGCATGGACAAAAATACATGCCTGTCCACCCTTGACACCAATGCACTTACCCAAAGCCTCCACTCATCTCGCCCAACAGTACAATGCTACAGCGTTGTTCCAAATTCGCACGAACTTTAGTCCCGCGAGTGGCTTAGTGGCGACCAAGCTGTTGCACGTTGCTATGTGGATCCACCAACCCGTTAACGTAATTGAAGAGAGTTGGCACAGGTAGAAAATTCTCTTCAGAGGGCTTGCCTTTCATGGATTGTTCCTCGTGTGGGGAGCTAATGGTAAGCAACGGCTGGCTCTCCTTAAGGCTGCTCACAAGACCTTAGTGTAGTGCTTTTACTGGTTATAGGAACAGCTGCAGCTGCTCCTCAGCAAAAAAGCGAATGACTTCACGCAAGTTTTTATCACTACGACCCAGAGAGCGGGGTTCCTCAACCGAGATTTGCAATGCTCTCTGTGCCGTCAGATGTTTGTTTCTAAGTGCTCTACAGCTACGTTCCTTATCAATTAAAGGCTTCGCCCGTTCTGTTAAAGTTTTTCTAAAGGCTTATATGATTGTGAGAGTCTATATTAAAACATTTGTCCCGCACTTTGGACCAGTAAAGTGCGATAAGGCGAAAGTCTTGGTTTGAAGTTTTGCTGCTTCTGCAGGCTGTATGATGCAGCATTCGAGGAAGCACCAAATGAAAGGTGCCGTGCGGACGCCTGGATTGGCATGACGCGATAGCGTAAGCTACCAGCCAACATATAAAGCACCGCTTTGACGGAGCCGTATGAACGTGCCTTCATAGCTTAGGGATAACGTGAATACAAGGGTCTTGGCAAGCTGATTCTGATATCACCCTCCCATATGAAAGGAGAGGCCCCAGTTGGCAGCCCCTGCCAAACGTAATGTCAGGAAGCCCTAGGTCCAGCTAGTGCTCGGCCATGTCCGCTGCCAGCTACCGCCTCCCACGTAACGTAAGCCTTAATACGTCCCTCTTTGGAGGGCGTGGGCCCAGGGTGGCCCACCGTGACCTATGGGGGCCGTCACCTTGGGTGGCATCATGTGACCAAGGGTGGCCGCAAAGAGTGACACCTTCTGCGAACGACAGTCTGAGCCAATAAAGCTTTTCGCCTTACAAAGAAGACGACCTTCTCCTAATTTATCTTGGAGTCAAGTTAAGAAAAAGCCTACCATCTAAAAATATTACAGCCACTTTCTGGACAACTCAATAACTAAGAGTTCGCCGTTTCCAGATAGCGATGGTCATAGATCTCATCATGTGCTAGGCATCGAGCCCAACTTCTGCCCCTTATAGCTGTTTTAACTAAGTTCTCCTGTACTCCAGCTCAGTGAACAAGCACTAATATAGTTGATGGTCCTCATCAATCGCTATGATGTAGCGCCCGTTATAATGCGCTTGAAGCGGCATCGTAATACTTCACGGAAGTCTGAAGGGAAACAAAGCGCTCAACGGCGGAATTCCAAATAATTTTGGTGCAGGATCAGGATGAATCTAGTATCCGCCAAAGTCACAGAAAACAACATAGGCGAAATGCTGCAGCCGTTCTTCAAAGATACCTCAGGTGTTCTGCTGGAGAAGCGGCACTTGGGGCTGCTAAAGGAAGGTTTAAGTTACGTCAGAGGAAGCATCATTGTCCACGTTGATTTTGGAGGCGTACGGTAAGCCCTCTCATACAGAAGCCTTTGTTTGGAATCGATCATGTTCTCTAAGTTCCTGTCCAAGCGTCCTTTACATCTTTTGTGTCTGTTGTAAAAAAAAAAAAACTCTAAATTAGGCATGTATTAAGTAAAAGTGATGCGATGGCATTGGTGCCTTTTGGCAGGAACCGATGCTCTTAGTAAATAAAAGGCATTAGTTACTGCGAATAACTTACCACGCATTTGAAAAAAGACCGGCAAAATATGTTTCCGTAACTTTCTATAGGCAGCCAGCCAGAAACCGACAGAATTAACCAACTGAATAATTCATACCGGTCTCAAAACAAAGAAAAAACATGGAACCCTTACGCCAAAATATAAGTAAAGCAAGTTGCACAGAGCAAGACAAAATTTCTGTCCACTGAACTGTTTGTTAGATTTTAGAAATAATCGGTTCAATGAAGCGAAACTTTGCTAAAGTCTGCTTAAATTAAGCAAAGGCAGTTAACGGAGTGGTTCAAACCACACTTAAAAAACAAAGAAAAATAACCACAATCAGAATTCTCCCAGTATCATTTGTTTTCTTACATGGAATGTGACTACCGTTACATCTGCAAGTGCTGGGCGGCTGATATGTTAGTACATCAACAATTGTTTTCGGAAGATCTGTCCAGAATGCCTTAAATTGCGAAAGCTTTTCCAGTAGGGATTTCTTGAATGAATGGAATCGAGCTTTGCTATGAGTTCATTTCACAGAGAATGTTGACCAAAGATATGTATACAATAAGCGAATTCACAGGTGTGGAAAGAGCAGCACTGAAAGCCTAGCGATGGGCACAGTGGCTGAAAACATCCAATAAACACGTTTCTTGAAGGAGTTGGCAGCCTGTCTAAATTATATCAGCAGCCACTAGCAAAACTTTGCAGTTGCCACAACCGAAATAAACGAAGCTGGGTATTCAATGCGTTCGGGAGGTTGTGCGTTTGGATGCAGCCAACTCCAGGTTAAGGTTTAAGGTTTTTTCCTCTCTACTACTTATTTAATTGTCCGCATGAACGTAATATTTCTTCACAATGATCAACGTGAAAAGAATAATTGATGCTTTCTTCGGTGGAAGCGGCTGCTGGCGCCTTTAACGTGCTTCTCATAAAGTGCCGCACGTATCCAAAAATTTCTTCGTTAATAAATTAGTGAGCTGGTGCTTAAGCAGGCACGAAACAGTGTATGCGAACGTGGATCAAAAAAGGGGTTTTCAGACAAATCGAGCCTTTATTGCCTTGCCGGGATACCCTGACTTGCGGTATCTAAAATTTCAACCCAAGGGACGTTTTCATCGTGAAATGATTATCAAATCACAATGTTCTTCGTCCTCTCTCCTTTGTCAAAAAGTGTTGAGGATTAAGCTCATTTTGAACCCACAGTGACACAAGCGAAAAAGTGTTTGGCCTGCTTTACGTGCTTGTGCATGGTTTAGCATGGTACACGATTTGACAGTTTCAAATCTGGGAAGCTCAAGATTTGCCTTAATGAAGAATATTTGTGCTGTCACCTTTAACAACACGTTTTCATTGCGTTCTTCCTCTAGTTTTTTTTTTTTTAATAAAGTTAGTCTTTTTGGGAAAAAAAACGCACAGCATCTGTCTCATCCTTGGGTGAAGGCTTAAAACTATTAGGCCAACGTAATTTGAACGCAGTGACGTCAAAGACATGAGATTATTAATGTTCTGTCACTGAAAGCCGTACAGAGGCATGCTCTTAATTTTTTTCCAGACTGGGAGGATTAAACAGGTCGATGTCAATGCTGCCAAAGCCGACTAAAAAATGTTTCCGAAATGGAAGTACTAAAAACTCCCTCACATGAAAAGGCAAAGAAACCAAAATAAATTATTGCATGTCCATACACATGAACGTGAAGCATAAACGCATTTATAATAATTGCCCCCTTTTAATCTGCATATTAAATAGTAGTCACATAGTGGTTCGAGTGATTGTGTTAGATATATAAAGATCATCGAACAAGTGTAGAGTGGCAGCCTCAGTTCGCAAGCTGAGCAAACGTTTCGGCAAGTAGACTTGTCGTCGTAACAAGGGTAGAGTGGCAGCCTCAGTGCGCATGCCGAACCAAAGTTTCGACAAGTGGACTTGTCTTCGTTTGGGCCCAGACGATGTCAGATCCATTTGCCGAAACTTTGGCTCGGCTTGCCAACTCAGGCTCCCCCACTACTCTTGTTCAGTGCCTCTGATACTGTGCAGCCATCTTCTTTCTCTCATTCTGCCCTGTTATAGGTATGATCACATATTGTTGATATACGCGTTGTTTCTGTTGAAGAAAAACAAGAGGAAAAATTTCGAATTACGAGTTTTGAAAGGAAACGACGTCTCGTATTTCGTGCCCCGCCAGTTCTAATATTTAGAGAGAAAATATTAAAAACTTTTGATTGCGAATCGAAATGCTCAGGGGAAAATTTCGAACTGCCGGACAGCCACGAAAAATATGAAACACAGATGATTCTCAGAAGTAGTGTCAGCGTAATATTTTAAGTCCGACATCCTTAACCGCCACTTGGCCTAGAAAATTCGACGTCGGCGTAAATGAGGGATTTCGCACTGATTAGTCCTTAGTTGCCCGCGTTGTTTGAAAAAAAAAATTGATTGGTTGACAGATCACGAGATTCCTATCAGATGAGATCACGCGGCACTTTAAAAGAACTGCTCACATTGAAAAGGCCGCCAGGCATGGAATGAAGGCGAATTTCACATAACATATATATCACATAAAAGCTCATTATACATTTCAATAATCTTTATGTTAAAGAAATTTATTATACACGAAGGAAAATTTCTACCTGACTGAACCCATGACCACCTTTCGTTCTGCGCAATACATGCTATCAACACGGAGACGTCCGGTCCGCTTCTACGCCTGGAGAACAAGCGTGAATTTATGTGTATGTCGTCTGTTCTGTTGACTAAAGTGGTATTTTACAACTCTCGTTTAACAAGTCTGCGTACAGTGCGAAAGGTGACGATTATAGAGGTAGGGAGGTACCAGCTACAGAGGCAACTAGCATAGTCGATGCTTCACGATCACGACTTTTTTCCTTCACATGGTATATTGGCGCTGGCTCTCGAAGGCCACCAAAACGCTGCCCCAGTCATATTGCACGCTGTCCTCTGTTCGTACGTAACTGCTCAACTTTCCTAAGGTGTGACGAAACTTTGTTGCTTAAGTGCTTTCCATTCGCAAGCGGGCGTCGCTGCAGATACTTAGGGTATTCCTTTTATATATGCGAAAGCATTACTTCGCTATGTTCACAGATTTCTGTCCGCAGACCGCGTCCGGAAAATCTTTTCCGCAGCAGTTGTGAGTAATTGACAAGAGTTAGAAGCTAATGAGTGGTGTCAATCGATAGAGGATGACGTAATATTGTGTCCGAAAAAATATTTATTGAATAATTTAATTAGGTAATAATTAGAATTATTGGTTCACAGGGAAGGGAAGGCGCAGTATCTGTATCACTTGTTCTGTAGACACCTTAACGGCGCCGTAAGGAAGGTGAGAGTGAAAGCGGAAAGAGAGAAAGTAGTGCCGTAGTGGATGTGACGTCACGCAAGTGGAAGTAGAACCGAAAAATGGCATGGGAAGGGATGGGCGCGCAAATTTGAAAGTACTAAAGAATAAAATGGGTAAACAAGAAGTGAATTGAGCAGTTAGAAGCAACCAACAGTATCATCCGTGCTTTCGCATTACTCCAATGCAGATTCTACAGTATTCTTTAATTTTTTCTCGGCGCAAAGGCGCCACAGAAAACTGGAGACCACGGTTGCGTCATGTGCTTAAGTAGAAGCCTCAATGTCCCTTATGTCGTTTTCTGCCGAATTTAACTTGCAATAGGTAAAAAAAGGAAATAAAAATAAAAAAAAATGAAATAAAATAAATAGTAAAGGAAACCCTATATAATAAGATCTACGAATTTTGCATTGACACACTTTTTTCTGAAACCAAAAATTAAAAAAGCAGCTGATTAGTCTTCACTAAATAATGAGCTTTAGTGAACGAATACTGGAAGTTCACATTAGCGACTCTGAACAGCTATGAATTGGTTTCACTGGGGTAGGACTAACTGTATTTTTGAAATCTTGGTCTAATATAGCTGGGACACTCTATATATAGTATACATATATTGTGAAAGAAGACCAGGTCCAGACGGCAAGGTCGTGAAGGCAAGGCAAGGTATGCCGTGTCAGCGTTTAATCTGATGGAGAAAACCCAAGCGCGCGCCAGAGCCGGCGCCGCGGGACGATGATGATGGTATGTACAAGAGGAAGAAGAACATCATGGTATGTACAAATGAAAGAAGATCCGTGGAGAGCTCACACAATCTCCCCGGGGGGTCGGAAGCGGCCAGCCTGGCCGCTCCTAACCAACCGATGTACCGCGGCGCACAAACGGCTTCAAGCGAGATACATGAACAATTTCTGTTCCACGGTGGCGTCGGTCAGCTGGGGGATCAACAGGTGTGACTTGGTAGTTTACTGGGGAAGTTTGGTTGATTACCTTGTAGGGACCAAGATAGCGGTGCTGAAATTTATCACTAAGGCCAGGGGTGCGCAGTGGTGTATAGAGCAGTACTTCGTCACCAGTTCGAAAAGAGACGACGCGATGCTTCGAATCGTAGCGACTGTTGCGGTCTTGCTGGCACGCTTCTGTGTTGAGGCGGGCAAGATGACGGCATCTGGCCACACGGGATAAGAACTGGGCTGATAATGATGAGGAGTAGTCGGGCGTAGAAAAGAAGGAAGTGTCGAGGATTGTAGTAGGAGGACGGCCGAAAACGAGGAAAAATGGGGAGTAACCGGTAGTCCGCTGTACTGCAGTATTATAGGCGAATGTGACGAATGGTAGAACAGTATCCCAATTTCGATGATCCGGTATGATGTACATGGATAGCATATCCGATAGGGTGCGGTGAAATCGCTCAGTCAGACCGTTAGTCTGGGGATGGTAGCTTGAGGTTGTCTTATGAAGGGTCGATGACGCACGAAGAACTTCGGATACGACTGTCGATAAAAAGGCCGTCCCGCGGTCACTTAGAAGCACCCGAGGAGCGCCATGACGCAATACAATTGACCGCAAAAAGAAATTAGCTACCTCTTCAGCGGACCCAGTCGGAACAGGGGCCGTCTCAGCATAGCGTGTAAGGTGGTCGACAGCTGTTATAATCCGATGGTTACCACCATTGGAGAGAGGTAAGGGACCATATAAGTCGATGCCGACTACGTCGAATGGTGTGGCGGGACAGGGAAGGGGCTGTAGAAGACCAGCGGGGGAAGAAGTCGGCCGCTTGCGACGTTGGCACAGGTGGCAGGAAGCAACGTATTTAGCTATGGTGGTAGACAGGCCAGGCCAAAAGAATCGTCTTTTTACGCGGTCGTATGTTTTGTTAAAACCAAGGTGACCTGCAGTAGCGTCATCGTGGAAAGCCGCTAGTGTACGTGGGCGAAGCACACGCGGTACGACTGGGAGCCAGCGAGTTCCATCAGGATAATACACGTAGCGGCGTAGTATGCCATCTTCAAGCTTGAAATTGCGAAGCTGTCGGCGAAGCCTAGCGTCTTCTGTCTTCCTGTCTTCTAGCCTAGCGTCCTGTCTTCTGTGAAGCCTTCTGCGAAGCCTTTTTCCGTAGCAAAAGATAGAAAAGGCTTCGCAGAAGGAGCACTATACGTCATTCCGAACTCAAAACGAATTCCTATCTGAAACCCCAATATTTGAACAAGTCTCCATGTTCCCGACATTGGATGTGTAGTTGTGGCCAACGCAGTGGTCACAGTGGCATTTATGTGGATCACATTCAAAATCTTGCCCACCAGAGCCCCGAACCTTGGTACTAATCTGAGAAAAAATGGTGCCAAGGTTATATGACTATGACTAACTCAGTGGCGAGTTCAAGTTCAGGATAGAGACGCCAAAAAGTGGCTTATTTATGCAATATCCGCGCGAGGTACTCTACATGCGACGTCATGTGAGTCTTTGGTGCGAAGCTCGAGTGTTACCAAGTAGGTGCCTGTACTACATGTGCGTGTAATACGGAAGAGACAGTGGTGACCTTTTCGTTGCTCAAATAAGATAGCGGGATGCTTCTTCGCAGCTGGTAGTTTGTAGCTCTGGCTGGAAGGAAATATCTCCGCTAGCCGCAGTGAGCGATTGCTACCAAGTTGGGGTTCTGAAACCTAACCGGTGGTACGGCCTGTTTGTCAGAGAAAATAAATGATGCCTGATAACCGACAATTTATTGAACAAAGAGTCGTTGATTTATAGGATACGTTACAGTGCAATATATCGGCAATCGGTTATTTAAAGAAGGTGAAATTGATTACAAGTATACCGTTAATTCTGCACTATATACGCATGACTAAAAGATAAAATTTCGCTTGGTGCGGACTATCTATGCGTACTGACTATTTGCTTTATTTTATAATTGTTTATGAGAGCCATAGAAGACAAAAAAGAAAACAGAAGCGTGACCTGACTTTACGCATGGCTTTCTGCCGTCATGCCTCGCACAGCATCAGCTCGAATAGAAAATCTGCTTCCAGTGGCTACTTTTTTGTTGTTAAATAGGGGGGCACATTTGCAAAACATTTAGGAATAGAATTAAATCAATATATACACAACCTCTGTCAATATAATTCAATCGATGTATGCAGAAACGTGTAAAAGTAAATACAAAGTTAGGGCAATGCTTAGTCCTATTTTAAAATGAGTTACGACCGTACCGAAGTACGAAGAATCATCATGGCAGCGTTCAAGCTTAGTATTCGATATCTGCCCTGATGATTTGTGTTGCCGCTACGCTTAGAGTTTATTTCTGACCTATGGTAAAAACTTACAATTTTAGCAGCGTCCATGCCGCGACCACTCTTCTGCAAATGTAGTTCATTTATTTAATTTATTTTTTTACAAACACTGCAGGCCTTTCTCGGGCCCATGTAGGAGTGGATACAAAGGAGACAATACAGGGGAGCAAGTTGGGTACATATGTAATACAAAATAAGAATTTATCATCATAGCTGCATCGTGGTGGTAATGATGCCAATTCAGGGAAAATAAAATAGCGGGTTCAACACGGAAATAAGTATAGTTACCAAAAATACAAAATGAAAGTCAATGTCATAATTTTTTCTCGATAGCATTACTGATGAACCAATGCTATTGATATGCTCTATGAATGATCAAACTGAGTTTCAGTGTACAGCAGCCGAGGGTAGTTTGTTCCTGTTAGATATAGGCGATGGAAACAAAGAATATTTAT
Source organism: Amblyomma maculatum (assembly GCF_055883805.1). Taxonomy (NCBI): domain Eukaryota; kingdom Metazoa; phylum Arthropoda; class Arachnida; order Ixodida; family Ixodidae; genus Amblyomma; species Amblyomma maculatum. Next base: position 35,892,371 of record NC_139351.1, on the reverse strand, counting down.
GAGAATTAATACGGCTTATGGGTTGATGAAGTGCTTTCTCATGGTTAGCTCTCGAAGAGTGACGAAATGGTTCCTGGAGGTATGTTCCTCTTGACATGTTCCAATTACCGTAATAAAGTAAGTAGAAAAATTTTAATCTTGATGTTGTTCTACGCTGTTCCAAGCTGGGATGATCTGCTTTGTGAAGTTGGTTAGATACGCTGGTTAGATATAGCGTTCTTTGCGATTATAATTGTAGTCATGGAAAAGGAACGTTCCCAAACTAATTGAAGTTCCGATTGTTGTGCGCTGCTTGCGAACAATTAGAAAATAATTTTCTCCAAAATGCTTCCCTGCGGATTATAAACCGAGTGTGGACACTGTAAGAAAAAACGTTTTATTTTGAGGCAAAGTTTGTCCACCAGTACTTAATACATATTACGGGCTAGGATACGGAAAGTGTGGCAATCGATTACTTCTAACAGGTTGCATACATAGCCCTTTAAGACAGAGCTTCACGTCGCAATCATTTGACATCAGCGCAGTTCCAGGTGACAGTGCTTTTTCCTACAGCCAGCAGCCGTTCGCATTACAAAGATCGAGCACAAAGTTTAAGTGCTGCTTCGTCCATTCTCGACATGCGATCAAACGTATTGCTTCTCGTTTTTTAGGGCACTTCATTGTGAGTTAGGAAATCTACATCTGCCTTAGACGACCAGGTCTAGCTGTTAGTAACGGCACAGACTAGAAAAAAGAACACAGCTCAACGGGTGTGATGTGGTGTTTCTTTTTGTCCGGTATCAGTCTCGGCAGCATGATTTTGAACCAACATTCGACCTCGACACGCTTATGTCCAAGTCAATTGGGGGGGGGGTCTGCATTGGAACGAGGGAAGTAGGCATCGGAAATGTGTGCTTTAAGAGTTGGAGAGCCCTCAGGGCAGTTAGTGGTTGCTCACTTACTTGCTTCTTTAGGGCTAGAGAGGAGGAACCCGAGGAACCAGCGAATGACTTCATGCCAGCCGGACAGCAAAGCCTCGTCCTCTTCCTGACGCAGCGTCTCCTCACCCGTGCGGTCCCACGCTTCTTGGCCAGCTGCCGCTTCTGGGCGCCCATAACGTTGGTAACATTTAACGGTGCAGCAGTATCGGCTGAATATAAGTCTTCTACACAATGAAAAGTTCGGCGTAGGTTTGAATCAATTAAAGGGCGAAATGCTCTAATAATTTCTCGGTACCATTTTACTACGACCGTCTTCCATACTATTAGTTACCATGGATCACCAAGTCAGAGTCTCCAGCGCTGAATAAAATGTTTCTTATTTTCCGTATTGTTTTCAGTCTGTGGAAGGACAGTACCTACATCCCAGCAGATCAGGAAATCACCTTATTCTTACTGAAACTGCTATACAATCGCTTCTTTGTTGCTTTATTCATGGCAACTGCCGGGTTAAACTCAGGTAGGAGTCATAATGACACCGATGATAAAGAGTTGTTATATAACCGAGTTTGTGTGCCTAACATGACATTACGCTCAGGCGTAACGTGGGGACACTGTTAGAATCTTGCTATCAAAACTATTATTTTATTAAGGATTAAATTAAACGAAAAGCAAGGTACCAAGATTTGGATAATTACACGCAGTGATTGGTGCCTGCTGATATAGTAAACGTAACCAGAAAGAGCATATTCGCGGCGAGGAAATAAGTATTTTCTAGCTACTTCAGTGCTCGGTCACAAATTTCCCGCCTAGGGCTTTTCGCTTCACACATTCCTTGCATACAAGCATAAGTCAGGACTGCCAAGCAGCTTAGGCCTGCACTTGCAGTGTTATAACGCAATTATTCTTCCGCGAGGAACTCTCAGTATGCACAGTGTTTCCAGTGTTTATTCTACATGCATACAATCGTCCAAAAACGGCGCATTAATTATTCTTGCATTTAAAAGAGGTCTCAGAAGTGCCGCTCTTTCGGCTCAATATGCAGCATTAGGAGTGATTAGTAACCCTTAAGAGCTAGAGATGTATCTGTGTGTGAAGTAGCCTCAATAATGAACAGAATCCAGAACATTGTGAGGCCGCATCACCACAGTTATTGATTAAGAAACAATGCGAACTCCTCAACCACACAACGACATTACGATGGAGCGCAGATGTACTAAAGTGGAGCCTAAAGATTGTTAGTACAAGCCATATTCTGATTGTAAACGAACAATGCCACAGAACAGGAAGCAAGCATACACAAAACAGCTGCTTCCTTACAGTTGAATTAGGAACGAAGACCGCACTATGCACAAAATTTAGCCGAACAGTCTGCTCATACACTCATCAAACGTTGAAGAGAATAGGTAATTTTAACGCATTTCGTTAGGTATGTTTTTGTCTTACAATAGGTCGCAATAAATTAACTCATAGGTATGATGTTTATATACCCATTTGATCGCACTTTATATTGTAGCCCTTAAGAAACCTTTAAATAGTTTGGTCTGGTTTGGCTTGTGGTGCTTAACATGACAAAGCGACTCAGTCTATGAGAGACGCCGTAGTGGAGGGCTCCGGAAATTTCGACCACCTGAGGTTTGTTAACGTGCAACTGACATCGCACAGCACACGGACGCATTGCTTTTTCACCTCCATCGAAAAGCGGCTGCTGTGGCCGGGAGCCGATCCCGTAGTTAAGTGCCTTAACCACTGCGGGGACATTTAACTAGTACCAGAGTCCTTCATCAGCAGTTAAGCACTCTTCTGCTACTGAATTCTTCACGCGTTCATTGTCATAAAGGAAGAATTTTGATGACACCTGCCAGCGTTTCGACTCTGTTTCGACCACCTCTTTTCGGCTCACGTGGCTGACATGTTTTACTGCGACTATTTTGCGCGTGCTTCAGGCTCCACCTTTAAGGGTATGAAGTGACCGCGTTACTGGTTTCCATCTGCACACTGCTTTCCGATACACGTTGCTTTTCGCTACTGCTATACCTACCTGTCTAATCAATTAATCAAATTCAGCAATCAAGCCCACATAGCTTAGAGTCGTAAGCTGACACGTTTTCCATAAATGCCGCACTACATAAAGCTTCGCCGACACGTAATTCCGTTTTCTCAACGGTAGGGTCCCGCAACTTCTTTCTCCTCGCTGGTTGCCTCTCAGCGGATTAAACGGCGATTGTAACGGAGAGGTGTCTCTGAACGCAACCTAAACTAACATACACTCGGTGAAAGCAAAAAATGATTATGGTGAAAGTAATTGCATAGTGTAACTGTTGTCATGCCGTCACCTCGTGGCTCTGTTCACGGCTGGTTTTGCGGCTATTAGGAATTAAAAACATCACATAATGCAACCTAAAGGAGAACACCGCCCTGGAAAGATCTCGGAAGCTTATTTTAACGTTGCGATTTAAGAAAAAATTAGAAAGAAGTTCTACTGACAGGATTCCAACAAACGTTTTATTCACTCACTGCTCAGGTAAGTAGTGTCAAACACTGCGCCACTAATATTTTATTTCTCTATTGCCAAATTTATATTCAGATTTTACACATAAAGAACATTTCTTCACAAACACACAACATGGGTTAAAAACCACGTGATTTCGGGCTGCGTAATTCATTAAACATCAGGCATGTGCAGCAACACTTCCATTCTCTGAAGAAACTCGGGCACTTGGTCCTGTGTCTTGAAACCATCAATAACACTAGCAACGGCTTCTCAAAAATACTACCGTATTTTCCTCGCATTAATGTCTGCATGCCTGAAAGCCATTCTGAATCACCAAATAACTGTGCAGGCCCAATAAAATGATTATGTCCAGCGGTAGCCCATCATCATCTTCAACTGGTAAAAATCGAATTCCGAATGCATCCACGGATAGGTCTTTATTAATCGTTCGTTGTCGCAGAAGAAAAATGCTCCCCAACAGTCTAAGAAAACGTGTTCGAAGTTTCCGGCTTGCGGCATATGAAGCCGTGATTTCTCCAAGGTAGAAAAAAAACCCTTCATTTCTAAATAGGTCTTAATTTCTAGTTTATTGCTATGAGTTTGAAAAAGGAAGTTATTGCTCCCCCTGGTACAGCCATATTTTTACTCATTTAAGGACTGAATTCCATGGACCTGCACATTACAACAATCTGTACAATGGGGATCGGGAGAAAGACATCTCACCAGCATACTTGTGGAGTTTCTTTCGCGTCACAGTTGATAAATATTCAAGCGAAAAACGGGCTTGCAATACACGACATGACATGTACACTTCTTTAAGGATTCCGAAAATCCTCTCTTACATGCTCGCTGAATTTACAACTAAATTTGGCTAAACTTTGTTAACCTAACCCATATACAGTTCGTAAAAATGGGCCCTTGGTATCAGGAAAGAACATAAAACGGGTAACCATTTGGCGCAAATACAAATGCGCCAAACCACCTCCTCCAGTGCGGAGGCGATAAAACAAGCTGGTTCGGCGGGTGCGCTCCCAAGTACTTCCCCACACAAAAATGGCGAACACACTGTGTAATCTCCGCACATTCCCAAGAGAACAATGCAGTAGTTGTAAAAGAAATAATTACAAATCGTAGCACGTGCAAACATAGAACAACCAAATCCTTTTGTTTTTCAGCCTTCCCACGTACTTCTAAAACCCGCTGCAGGGTTCCAATATGACTCACTGTGTCAGTAGTGTTCCAGTGGCACTTTTAAATACTTCACTGAGGTTGTTACCCAAGGCATGTTTACGAAATTCTCAATGGTTTTGGGTCACTCTCCTTGACAGAAACCCAGATACTTATCGCAGTTCACAGCACTCCTGCTCACATAAGAAAAGCCCTTCAGCAATCAGTTCACAGCACTCCTGCTCACATAAGAAAAGCCCTTCAGCAATTTGAGAGCACTGCGAATGCTTTCGTAGTCGGCATAGAAGACGACAATGTCATCGGCATACGCGATTATGCGGACCTCTGCTGCATGCATACGAAACACTCGGACACTGCTGCTATCGATAATGCTCAGACAAAATGGTTCAATATACAAGCAGAAAAGCAATGGCGACAGGGGGCAGCCTCGACGTTCAGAGCGCTTCACTTTGATGCGCTTAACCACCCGCCTATTTACTATCCGTGTAGAGGATCTACACTCCTCTTTACGGATGGCTCGGTTCGACCCGCTACCTTGCAAGCAGCTGCTGCTATGACAGCACCGCAGCTAGACCAGTCTAGGTCCTGCCGCCTGTCATTCCCTGCCAGTTCAACAGCTGCTGAGCTGGCCGGTCTACATCTAGCCGCACAGTTCATCGCTTCCAGTGTCCCTCCTGGACCTGTGAACGTTCTGTGCGACTCCAGACCTGCTCTGCAGCTCCTGACTATCTACCACGGCACCAACCTCTCGGTGAACATTCTCCCAGCCCGTCTCCTAGCCCTTCAGGACTCGGGGTATCAACTGGCCCTACATTGGGTTCCAGGACATACTGGAGTCCAGGGCAATGAAGAGGCGGATGCCCTGGCCAAAGCGGCGCACGACAACGGCGCCCCAGTCACTGAGGCTGTCACACCTTTTGACTTTTCAAGACCCCTCTTGAGAAGGTCGATAAGGTCTTTCCATCCTGACCGTCGTATTGCCGCTGGTGAACATCTCCAACGGCTCTCTGACAAACTTTCACGGAAGGACAAATCCCTCCTCCTACGACTTCGAATAGGCTGCACGTGGACTCCGTCCCGCATGTATGCCTGTGGCCGAGCTCCCAGCCCAGCCTGTCCCTCTTGCGGCAATACTGGGACACTTGCTCCTCGTGTGTCCAGCCTCCGCTGGCCATCGCCAGAAACTTCTGACTGGCTATCGGAATCTTGGTCTCCCTGCTGATACGGATGGGCAATTGCTCTTCCCAGCTCGGAACCAACTTTCTGCTCACCGGCTCCTCCTGATTTATCTGGAGGAGTCTGGCCTCAGCTCTGTTCTGTAGGCCTGCATGGGTCTATAGTGCTTCTTGCGGAAATGGCGGCGACATATGCGGCGTCAGCAACCTTCCCCTCCCAAACCTTCCCCTAATTCTAACTTCCCCTTCCCCCTGGTCACCAAGAGTGATGCCACAAAGATGGCCAACATAAGACGTGACCGGTATCCCCTCCCCAAAAATAAACCATAGTCACCACCACCACCACCAGCACAAGCTGTTCACGACGCGGCGAGTGGCTCGGACTTGAGGTCCAGGGAGCACCGCGCGTGCACGTCTGCTGCCCGTGAAGGCTCAGGAGTGACTGATGCGAGGGGAGAGATGCCGAAGCTGAGGACGCGCGAGCGGCACACGACTGCTTAGTCCGGAGTAACACACACTTGTGAAACGCTGCCCAGTGATGGCCGCCATGTCTGCAACTGACACGCTCCTCTCTCACTGTCTCTCTGGGTGCATTTTTGCGACCGCTCCGCCTCCTCAATGCTGAGGTGATAAGATCGTCACGCTCTACTTCATTATCACACGCGCCCACGCCCGCTCGCGCGCTGCGTACAGATGTAGAAGGCCACTTCAGCGCTCTGCGCATGTGCAAAGGTGTCTCCGCTTGGCCGCTCAGCTCCGGTCGTTGTGAAAACGATGAGCAAAAACTGTTAAGCTGTCTACGACTGAGAACGCAACATTTTTATGCACGTTCCAGTCATATGATGCGCAGCCCCAGAAGGGATTCTGTTATATCTGAGAGAGGCACTAAATTCAGCGCGATAAACAACTCTCATTTCATCTTAAAGCAGCGCTAAACCACAACACAAGACAGCGCGAAAACACAACACAAACTATCAATGCCAAGCATGGTTAGCGGCGCCCCAACTACCTCGAAGGTCAAAAGGCCTTGGTACAATGGACACGGGTGGCGTTTCTTGTCAATCGGGCCTCGGGGCCTCCCCTCACCCAGTATGGTGAGGGGAGGAGTCAATAAGGCCCTAACCCAATCACCTCTATGTTAACCACATAATGGATAACAAATGTTTGAAACACCAACTACCACCCTGTCAAAACGAGCTCGAAGTTTTCCTACCCCCGCGCCGCTTAGGAGAAGATCATGGGGGTGATATGAGAGGTTGAATATTAATCTCCACTTTTATATCTCATACAGACCTTCACGCAAGTGTCAAAGGCGCATAACTTTTGGAAATGGCTCAAATACTGTTGTCCAGCTGCTGTAGGGCTCGCGAAGGAAGAGTTCTACAGTTTGCGTAAATACGTTCTCGAGCGAGCTGGCATCAACTAGCGCGACTGCACGACGGAGCCAATGATGCGCAGTCAATGAGGTTTAGGACGCCGTTGTACGTATCTACAGTGCGAGAAAAGCAAGGAAAAGGATTACCTGTGACGGCCGTAGTCATGCTGAGTTCTTTTCCTTCTTCTTCGTCTTCGCCTTTAGAAACATTGCCCCCTACCCACATGGAGGGGATTGACCAAGTTGTAATGGCATATACATACAAATTTCCACAGGCGATTACGACAAAAAAACCACCAAGCGGGGATTTCACAATATGCATTGATTAAAAATAGGAGACGCACATTTGCACTAAAATAAGCATAATATTTGGTTGAAATAGGTATCGAAAAAATTTAAAAAAGAGTTTCCAATTTAGCCTACCATTCGTAGTTGTGTAATCATGGAGAATCCTCCATATCGAACCTTATGCAAATCCTTTGGCGCTGTCACAAAATGGCAGGGGAGGCGAGCTTCAGGAATGCAGTAATGCCAGTTTCCTGGTTTCGTGTTTAGGTTTATTGCTGCAAACTCAAGTTCCCGACATTCTAGTGGAAACCAAGGAGAAGAAATGGGCATGGGCAGGACATGTAGTGCGAAGAGAGGATAAGCGATGGTCGCTTAGGGTAACAAACTGAATTCCAAGAGAAGGAAAGCGTAGCAGGGGGCGGCAGAAAGTTGCGTGGGCGGAAGAGGTTAAGAAGTTCGTAGGGGTCAAGTGGATGCAGTTTGCACAGAACCGGGTTAATTGGAGAAAATGGGAGAGGCCTTCGCCCTGCAGTGGGTATAGTCAGGCTTGATGATGATGATGATGAAGATGATGATGATGCGAAGTATTTTCAGATATGGAGAACCAGGGAATAATAATGAAAAAGCATTCGACACAGACCTTTGAGATTGCTTGAATGTGATCATACGAAAGCAGTAAAATCTGCTTCCTAATTCTTCATTCTCCTAACTTTTGCAACGTTTTCCCGCTGCCTCTCTGCCGCATCTATGCGTCTTGTTGGGGTTTTTGTAGCATCGAAAGGGCCTTTAGTAGTAGACGTTCTTCGTCGGAATGCCGTCGAGCTCATTGTAGACTCTCAAGACGACCACGACGTTCGGGCAGTCTATCTCTTAAACTCTATGTCGAATTGATTATTAATAATGCTAGCTGCATGTTGGGGTACCCGCATCGAAATTTCTATCCTTCTTCAAGCCCAGTTAAACTACTGCGCTATAAAATACTAAAATACTCGTCAGGCATAAATTGCCATATGGGCCTTCTGTGGGGTTAAAATGCCCGACGACTGTGCCAAAATAATAATAATTGGTTCGCAGGAAGTAAAAGGCACAGTATCTCTCCCACTTTTCCTGTGGATGCTTTAACAGATTGATTTTTTCTGTGGACACCTTAACCGCACCGTAAAGGAGGGGAGGAAAGTGGGAGTAAAAGTGGAAAGAGAAAAAGAGGAGCCATAGTGGAGGGCTACGGAGCGATTTCGACCACCTGGGGATCTTTAACTTGCGCTGACATCGCACAGCACACGGACGCCTCTTCGTTTCGCCTACATTGGAACGCAGCCGCCGAAGTCGGGTTTGAACCCGGGTACTCGGGCACAGTAGGCGGGCGTCTTACCACTTCACCGCCCCGGCGGGGCGCGCCTCCATCGAAAAAACTGATTGATTTCGGGGTGGTGCAATGGTAAGACGCCCGACAACTGGGCCGGAGTTCCCGGGTTCGAACCCGACCGCGGCGGCTGCGTTTCGATGGAGGCGAAACGAAGTAGCGTCCGTGTGCTGTGCGGTGTCAGCGCACGTTAAAAATCCCCAGGTGCTCGAAATTACTCCGCAGCCATCCAATACGGCTCTTATTTCTCTCTTTCCACTTTCATTCCCACCTTCCTGCCTTCCCTTACGGCGCGGGTCGGGTCGGGGGGGGGGGGAGGGGTCGGGAAGGAGAGAAATGTGTGCCGTAGTGGAGGGCTCCGGAGTAATTTCGACCACCTGGGGATCATTGAAATACACTGACATCTCACCAGACACGGACGCTACTTCGGTTCGCCCCCATCGAAACGCAGCCACCGGCGGTCGAGATCGAACACGGTATACTCCGGCCACGGAGCAAGAAACCTTTAGGAGTGGAAACTATGCTGTTTGCGGCGACCAGACAAGGTCACACGCCCAAGGCGCCTCTATCATGCTGGCGGCGTCTCTTGACGCGGAAAGAAATTACCGTTTCGGTTGCCAAGGCAACCAGTCCAGGTTTTTTTATCGTCGTAAACGGTTGCCAAGGCAACCAGTCCAGGTTTTTTTATCGTCGTTGCAGCTTCCACAATACGCCGCATGACGCCGCCACTGCATATGGCTCCACCCTCCGCGCCATCGGCGCTACTATTGGGATCTGTTCGCCTGCGCTCAGTAGCGCTGACGAGAGTTTCACCTCCTAAATGGTTCCTTGCTCCGTGACTCCGGTACAGTAGTCGGGCTTACTGGGCTCGATTACGACCGCCGGCGGATGTGTTTAGTTGAGGCGGAGCGAAGAGGCGTCTGTGCCAGTGCGGTCGAAATTACTCGTGAGCCTTCTACTACAGCACCCCCTATCTCTCTTCCCGCTTTCACCACCAGCTTCCTCCGTTCCCTTACGGCGAGGTGCAGGTGTCCAATGAAGCAGTGTCAAAGATACTGCGCCTTCCCATGTGAAAGCAGAGCCCCGAGGAAGGGTGGCAGTTCCTGGCCCTACGTGGCTGGGACGGTAGGTCAACACCGCTTTTTTTTTTGTTGATTTATAGGAAGGGAAAGGCACGGCAAATGTCTCACTTGTTTTCTGTGGACACCTCAATCGCGCCGTAAGTGAAGGGAGGAAGGTGGAAGGGAAAGTGGAAAGAGAGGAAGAGGAGTCGTAGTGGAGGGCTGCCGAGTAATTTCGACCACCTGGGGATCTTTAACGTGCAATCGCAGAGCACACGGACGCCTCTTCGTTTCGCCTCCGTGTGCTGTGCGATCTCAGCGCACGTTAAAGATCTGTTGTAGAGGGGGCTAGCCAGTCACCGAATTTTCTGTTGTATGCCGTCATTGCACCCGCCACTGCTTCGGTGGTGGATGACGGCTATTGTTGCAGCGCGCGTCTTTTTCTCCCTCTTCTTTTTTCTTTCTTCTCAATTTTCTCTTCTGTCCGCAAGAGGCAGTGGACGTGTCCCGCCGGGGTGGTGCAGTGGTAAGACTCCCGACTACTGTGCCGCAGTACCCGGGTCGTGCGCTGACATCGCACAGCACACGGACTGCCGGAGTACCCGGGTCGTGCGCTGACATCGCACAGCACACGAAGTGGCGGCGACGGTGTTCTATGCAGTCACGTTATCTTGACTCTCTAGTGGCGTCAGCGGCATCCAGCGGTATCAGTCGGTCGCTGCTAGCGCTGGGGGGATGAAAAGGGGGCGGAGCTGGTTACGAGGCCGACGCCGACGCGAAACCCAGGAACGGACGCCAAAGAGCTGCGCTCTAAAATTTGCGCCCATTTCGTGACAGACGGGGGCTGGATTATGATTCATATCGGCGTTCGCCTGCTTGAAACAATTCTTTGGGTGGGAGATAAGTACCTTTATATTTCTACCCAATAGGTTATAACCTGGGGGCGCAGGAATAAGTTCTTAACGGATATGCAACTTGAGATGTACGCGATAGTCGGGTAATGTAATATTTGCATAAAACACCGCAGTGAGCGCCGTGTAAAAGGCATTCAAATGAGCGCATGACAACTAGACTAGCCTCCATTGCTGCCAACATGCGCAAGTTGTGCGATGCTGTCAGAGTAGAAAAGGAATGCAGACGCAGTGGAGCGCCAACGAGCATCTCTATTCGAATTTCTTCTGATTGCGCTTCTATCACTCCGATAGAAACGCGATGAGAAGGTAGCAAAGCACGTTGTTTAATTAGGGCGCTAACTACGTCCGGTATAATACGGACGATTCTAGTGGGTTTTTTTTCTTGGTGCCACCCAAACACAAACTTAACGACAAGAGATTCAGACAGCAGAACCCGTAGGCGCACTAATGTGTTGGCATTTCTTTTGCTACAATTTGTTGTTTTACTAGTATATGCGATGTGTAACAAGAGAAAGCCTTGCAGTCCGTAGTCCTTTTTTTTATTTACAAGAAAAGACGTACGTGTAAGAGATATAAGCAGGCAGCTGATATCGTTTAAAGAAAACATAATTATCCTATTCAGATGCTTACAAAAACCCTAAAGTGTATAAAACTAGTATCAAAATAAAGAACCAAAAGCAGCACCCCATGTCGTTGTTCTCGGTGGGCAGACGAACGTACACACTGAGACCAGCTTGGGTCGTATCAAATATCGGCATGCACACTCCATCGGCCCAAATTTAGCCCGCAGCTGTTTTGCTTTGCGTTACTGAGCACCACTGGACAGATGAAGCCTCGCAGCAACCGTGTCACATATGCGTCTCAAGCTAGCGCTCTTCAAATTTTCTGGATGTTTTACCGCTGTGACCTATTTGCGATCTCGTCATCCTTCGGGATGGCGGGCGCACGACTCCTGCGTCCACGTCCCCCGTCGAACAGGCTTCGGCGAACTCGACGGGTGACCTCAACGTCGCTTCCAGACTAGGCGGATGACTCCACAGTGACTGAGCTGGATTCCGACAGCAGCAACAGCCTGTACAGTCTAGCCGCCTGAAAAGAAAGCTACGCCGAACATCAACAACGCGTGAGTCACCAAAGAAGAATGGTGACAAGCAAGGGATATTTTCCGTAGCCTTCGTACCAACAATGGCGACAGCTAATCTGAATGATATACACAAACAGCACCTGACCCAGTTTTTCGATCAGCTGGATCCCGGTGAAGTTGACGTGGTCAGAATTAATCCCTCGAAGAATGTCCTCACCATGGATGTCAAATCCCAAGCTACAGTTAACAAGCTGAAAGGCATTTGTGCGCTTGGCAACATGCCGGTCTGTTCCTTTCTTGCACATGGGAAAAAGACTACTGCAGGTGTAATCACAGATGTTGAACCTGAGATATATATAAGTGAAAACAATCTCTACACACCGATCAAATTTACGGCGCGCATTGTGGATGTTCATCATTTCGGCCGCTCGAAGTGTGTTAAATTAGTTTCTCTCATCCCACATTTTAAAGTGGGCTGTGTAAGACTCTTGTTCGGATCATACATGGCAGTAATTGAATTACATTAATGAAATTATTGTAATTTAATTACTTTTCTCGGTAATTTGTAATGTAATGAATTCCTTTTTCAGGTTGGTAATTTAGTAACGTAACGAATTACTTTTTGGCAGTAATTTCGCAGCAATAGACGACAAAGTAGAGTGCCGCGAAAGCAGGAACGGCGTGCGGCAATCGAAGCCAGCGTAACGGATCGGCAAAAGGGGACAGAGTTGTGCAGAACAGTGCGTCTGAGACCTCAACCATTCTTCAAGCAGCAGGATACAAGGCGTCAAGGGAATGCTAGAGAGATGGTGCAAGAAGGCTGCAGCTGAAAACTAGTTTGGAGCGCGGCGTACCGGCACTCCCTGCTGCGTCGGCTGGGGCACAGTGGTGCCTGGTTACACTCAACACCACGGGGCGAAAGAGGATTTGGGTTGGGGGAGACAGGCAGAAGGGTCCGTGACGTGAGGCACCGTGGCTTGAGCATTACTGAGCAGTGAGTACAAATGTGCCGACATCGATTCTTGGGACTGCGGAAGCAATAAATAACCTAGCTTCTCGGGTGCTTCAAATGGCGGAGACAGCTCCGGGCCAGCAAGACGCTGGGTTCGCCGGTCATTTCAGGACCGTTCGACCATGTTTTTTTTTTTATTTTTTTTTTGCGGTAGTCTTGTTTTTGTAATCGCACGTACTGTAGGAGAGAGAGAAGGAATAGCTTTCTGGGACGGAATTTGGCAGGAAGACGAAAGAATGTGGGTGTTTCGCGTCTGGAGAACAAGTTGTTTTGCTTACTAGCTTTGCTTAGTTTTTGCACGGTTGGAAACTAGAAAGTAATTTAAAAGTAATTTGTTTGCTCAGTAGAAGTAATTGTAATGTAATTTCATTACTTTTTGGGAGCAGAAATGAGTAATGTTTTAATTACTTTTCTGCAAATTTCAGCAAAGTAATTAGTAATGTAATTTAATTCCTTTTCAAGAGTAATTTTGCCATGTATGGTTCGGATGTATGTTCCAAGTCCTGTTCAGTGCCGCAAATGCAACAATATCGGACATGTGAGTGCTGTTTGTCGAAACGAGGTATCCTGCCGTAAATGCGGCGGCACGCACCCTCATGACACATGCCAGACGGAGACTGTCAAGTGTGTTAACTGCTCGGGTGCCCATGAAGCAACGGATAAGGACTGTCCGAAAATTCGGAATGAAAGACTTATACTAAAGAAGATGGTGAGCGATAATTGGATTAATTAAGAAGCAGCTGCGTCTATTCGTCGCCGCAAGCGCCGTTCCCGACGCCGACAGCAGGAATCAGTATGCAAGCCTAGCCTGGATAAGTATACTTTAGAGTTAACGTCAGCTCAGGTGCCACAGCAGCTTGAGCCTAATCCCGCTAAGAATACTCTGGCTGTAATATCACAGGCAATGCCACAGGCAAAGAATCAGTCACAAGCTGTTGTATTACCTGCCGCCTCTGATGGTGAGTGGCCTGCTCTACCATCAATGGCCATCGCCATGCCTCATCCGAGTTTGGTTGCCACACGTGCTGACCATACCGACATACCCGACAGCCAGCAGCTGAAACAAATGCTGAAACAGCTTGATCGTTCAATGCGGGTGCTGCTCTCTAGCATCGACAGCAAATAGCAATGTTTGCTGAAGAATTTTTGGACGCATTTGAGCCGCTCTTGACGGCATTGCAATAATTCACAATGGCGCAACAAACTAATGCCATTTCTGGGACGATGCACTTGCGACGCAGTGTAGTGATGCAATGGAATACCCGATGCCTGCGTGGTCGTCTGAGTGACTTCCGAGAACGGGTACAGAAGTACCGCTTTCCTGTGATTGTGATGTGTGAGCCTAAGATGCCGGTTGCTTTCTGTCTTTCTGGCTTTCCGTCTCAGTGGGGCAGTGCCATAATGTGCAATAGAGGAAGAGACCTGGCAGACTTTGTGCATACGCAAGATCTCGTCAATAGAAACGACGGCTCAACGACGTTTGTACGCGGGACAACCTACAGCAGCTGCTTGGATGTAGTTTTTATTTCCAGAAGTCTCCATCCCTCGGTTTCTTGGTGCAGTGATGTGGAAATACATGGGAGTAATCACATACTAACGCACGTATGCATGAAGGGGATCGCACCTTCCACTTCCCCTCGTGTGCAATATGGTTGTTCGCCTTTAGGGCATCTGTGGAGCTTTCAAGCGTAGGCCTCTAGTCACCATCTCAAATAGAGGGCCTCATCACTTCCTCTCAGTGAGAACACTCGCTATATTTGCGGGCCGGCCTCAGTGTCCAGCATTGGCGTGGAATTTGAGCGGCTTCGCGCGATCCGTCAGCGGGTTGAAATGAAGTACAGAATAACGAATTCCACGTACCATCTAGCACTTTCTCGCAGAGCTAAACGACAAGTTTTGCGCCACCTAGAGAGGTTAGGACGACAACGTTGGAGGCAGGTCTGCTCATCACTTGATCCCCGTAAGCCACTGTCGCGTATCTGGCATGTTGCGAGAAGCTTACGCACACCTCCGCAAGAAAGGCACACTTTTCGTACCCTGGCCATTTATCATCGCCGCAGTGAAGTTGACGTAGCTGAAGATATTTGTAAAACGGTTGTCGGCACAAACCAAGCCCAGTCACCCATTTCAGATATTTTTGCGCCGCCTTCGCAGAATGACGAATACGACTTGCAAAAAAAAAACCTGAATGAGACGCCGCTCTTGCTTCTCGTCGGCATTCATCTGCCCCTGGTCCTGACAGGATTACGTATTCAACCTTATGACATATGGGCTTTCAGTACTGCTCCTGAACACAGGAAGATTAGCCGCCTGGTTGCTCTTTTGAAGCCTGGAAAGCCCCCTCTCGAACTTTAGTTACTTTTTTGAAGCCTGGAATGTCTTCTCTCGAACTTACCTCATGACGGCCAGTTTAGCAAGCTGTGTTGGAAGGTTATGCAGCAAGTGGTGCTGGCAAGACTGGAGTGGTGACTGGTTATATGAGATATGATGACAGGATTTCAACGGGGACGGTCCTCCATCGACCTGGTAGCGTCACCGTCGACTAGTACCTGCTGTCATTTTAGATGCAACGGGGGCTTACGAGAATGTCCTCCATGATGCTATTCTTGACGGACTTGACAACGTAAGTGTTGGTGGCTGACTGTACCTGCGGATTGTGAGCTATCTCAGTGGCCGCTCTGTTTACATGACCACGCCTGAAGAAGATACTACCCGCTATCATGCCGGTCGTGGAATTCCACAGGGAGGAGCCCTCAGCCTAACTTTATTTAACATTGCGCTAATTGGCCTGGTGAGTGACCTGCAAACTAACATCCCCATTAGTGCATAGGCTGACGACATCTGCATCTGGGCTTCTGGTTCGACGCGCCCACAACTACGTGTAAGATTGCAATGAGCTGTGCCATGGATATCGATGTACTTAGGGCGTCACGGTTTACTTTTAGCGGCTGAAAAGTGTGCAGCGATAGCATTTACGGGAAAATATGTCTGCCGCGACCAGATTACTCTCATGGAGTCGTAATACCGTACGTCTCGGGCACAGATTCTTGGGAGTAACTATTGACCACCGACTACCTAGGTCGAAACATATTAATATGGTGAAGAAAAGGCTAATCAATTTTTGCCATTTACGGGACTGTTTGTTGGCTACATCCGGTGCAATCTCGCAGTACTCTCTAATATTAGTATTTCCTGCTTGCAGATTTTAGATACCGTGCAAGCACAGGCTCTGAAAATATGCTTTAGAGCGCCCAGATGCACCTCTAACAAAGGCACAATTAAAGATGGACATGCTCGCCCAATATCCTTATGCTTGTCACACGAACCAATTCGTGTATATTTATAAGAGCACATACAAGACATCGTTTTCGCCCACTGAGCAAGATTCTGGATGAGCAGCCGGACTGCAGTTTTACAAGTCCACTCCGCTGCGGACAGTCGCAAGTACCAACAGGATATGCCCTCCCTTATCGTCCCGCCCAACAACCTTGGGTGATGGATAAACCTTCGGTGCACCATCGTGTTCCCGGAATACTAAAGAAATCAATGGTGCCACTCAGTGGTCTCAAACAACTTACTCTGGAGCCCATCTGGTCATAATATAATAATTATATTCAAGCATACCCCGACGGATCTCTGTCAACACAGGCATCCGCTGCAGCTGTGGGCCAACCAGCTAAGAAAACGACTCTACATTTCCATTTGGGACATACTTCTACACCAACCGCTGCTGAACTTGTAGCCATTCGGGAATCTATTCGCTACATATGTGGGGATACCACCTCAGAAATGGTGTATATTCACGGATTTAAAGACTGCATTGCAAATTTTGGAAAACGTCTTACGCCCCACTGCCGACCAGCCCCTTACACTAAACATTATGAAGCTCATCAGATCTGCCCAACTGCAAGGCCACAGGATAATATTTCAATGGATCCCTGCCGACTGCAGGCTCCATGGAAATGAACAGGCCGATGTTGAAGCGAAAAGAACACTCAGCAATGGCCTCCAAACAGATGTGCCTTTTTCAAGAGCGGATAAGACGTGCCTTCTTACAAACTCTATGAAGAATGCTACGGCAGCTTACTGGGCCCAGCCGGACGTCCGACACATTCGTCTGAAAAGGCTCGATGAACATTGACATTTTAAATTCCGCATGATATTCCGCGTCATCACGCATGCTTGGTACGTAAACTTCGTTTAAACGGAGCGTTCACGCACAGTTACATTTATGTGGACAGGTGGACTCCCCGGAATGTTCAACTTGTGGGGTCCCCGAGACTATAGACCATATATTATTGGTGTGCCCAGTGTATGCGCGTTATAGAAATGTGCTAGCCGCTTCCTTGAAGCGTTTGGACAAGAGGCCTCTGTCGGAGGAACTGCTATTGGGCGCTTGGCAGGACAAGGTAAACAATGTCCAGGCAGTGCGGACTCTGTCGTTTTTGTGCGCCACCGAACGTGGTTCGCGCTTGCGAAGTAAGCTGCCGTACCAGTATATTGTCACGGTGTTGGTGCCGGGCTAGCTTAAGACAGCCGGTACAGGCGAAAATCCACGGTCACAGTTTTAAGATACGTCTTGTGAGGGCGGAGCCGATTCACTTCAACGTCTTCAACTCAGAGCGCCCCCTGGCATTCCTCTCTCCTTAAGCGTAACGCACACAGGCACACGTTCACACAAGCGGACAAAAGCAAAGAAAATAAAGTTTGCAGAGGCAGTTTTTCAGTTACCGCGCAAAATACAGCTTCATTCGCAAGACATGAACTGTCTCTGGACGAGGTAGCCGACGACCGCTCTGCTCTGGGTCATCCGGCAGCACCTCATAGTTGACGTCACTGAGGCGCCGTAAGATTTTATATGATCCGAAATAGCGGCAAATTAGCTTTTCTGATAGGCCGCGGATTCGAACAGGAGTCTACACCCACACCTGGTCCCCGGTGTTGAAGGAAGCTTGTCTGTGGTCGAGGTTGTACCAGCGTGAATGCTTGCGCTGTAGCTGGACGATGTGAACGCGTGCTAGTGGCATGCTTGCTCAGCATCTTGAGCAAACTGCTCGGCGTCAGAAGGAAGTTCATTACGGCACATTACGGTTCTGTGTTGACTACCGACGATTGAACAATGTAACTAAAAAGGATGTTTACCCCCTGCACAGAATCGATGACGCTAAGCAGCACCAAGTATTTCTCTTCCATGGACCTCAAATCTGGGTACTGGCAAATCGAGGTAGACGAGAGGAACCGCGAGAAGACCGCATTTGTCACTCCAGACGGGCTGTATAAGTTTGAGGTTATGCCGTTCGGCCATTGCTCCGCACCGGCTGCCTTTCAAAGGCTTATGGACAACGTCCTCGCGGACTTGAAATGGCAGATGTGTATCGTATACCTGGATGATGTGATCGTCATCGCCCCAAGTTTTGCAAAGCAAATTCGTCGCCTCGAGGCGGTTCTGCAAGCTATAATGTCCTCAGGCCTTACATTAAAGGCATACAAATGTCACTTCGCCTACGAACAATTGAAATTTTTAGGCCACGTCGTCAATAAGGAAGGGGTACTTCCTGATCCCGAGAAAACTGTTGCCATTGCGAATTTCCCGCCGCCATGTGACTAGAAAGAACTTCGGCGCTTCCTCGGGTTATGTGTGTACTACCGCCGCATTGTGCCAAATTTCTCAAAAATCGCAGCGCCCCTTACGTATCTCACCAAGGCAGATGTACAGTTCCAATGGGAAACACCGCAGCAGCAGGCATTTCATGACCTTCAGCGCCGCCTTCAGTCACCACCCGTTCTGGCGCACTTTGATGAACACGCTGATACGGAGGTACACACCAATGCAAGTAATTTTTGTTTAGGCGCTATCCTAGTTCAGGTCCAAAAGCGTGAACAACGTGTACTTGCTCGCGCAAGTCGTTCTTTGTCGAAGACCGAGGGCAGTTATTCTGCCACTGAAAAAGAGTGCCTCGCCATCGTGTGGGCAATTATGAAGTACAGGCCATACCTGTACGGGAGACCTTTCAAAGTAGTGACGGATCACCACACACTTTGTTGGTTAGCCAGTATCAAGGATCCATCAGGGCGCTTTGCATGATGGAGTCTGCGCCTACAAGAATATGACATCACAGTGACCTACACTTCCGGTCGTAGACATTTGGACGCACATTGTCTTTCCCGGGCTCCCGTCAAACCTGCCTCAACTGACGCAGGCAAAGACGACGACGTCTTCGTCAACGCAGTGAGCTGTACACACCTCGGCGCGCAACAGCGCACTGATCCTGACCTCCAGACAATAATTGATTATCTGCAAAGTGCTAGCTGCAGAGCTCCCGTAGCTTACCGGCGCGCTTTATCCTCTACGCGACGACGTGCTTTTCAAGAAGAATGTTTTCCTAACAGTCGACATTACTTTCTTGTCGTATCTACGAACCTCCGCAACGAACTTTTGTATGCCTGCCACGACGAACCAGCTTCCGGCCACCTTGGAATCATGAAAATGCAAGCCAGATCCAAGAAAAATACTACTGGCCTCGTCTGGGACATGACGTTACGAATTACGTTCGCACTAGCCGTGACTGTCAGCCCCGAAAGATTCCTCCTGTCAAGCTAGCCGGCTTCCTAAAACCCATAGAGCCTCCCTCCAAGCCGTTTCAACAAATAGGGATGGATTTGTTAGGACCATTCCCTACCTCAAGCTCCGGACAAAAGTGGATAATAGTCGCCACCGACTACCTGACACGTTACGCGGAGACAGCGGCTCTTCCGAGTGGAACTGCTATTAAAGTTGCTAACTTTTTGTACTGGAAATCGTCCTGCGCCACGGTGCTCCTCGAATTGTGATCACGGACCGAGGTGCTGCCTTTTCTGCTGAGCCTATGCAGCACATTCTTGGCTTAAGTCACACAAGTCACCGCAGGACTACTTCCTACCATCCCCAGACGAACGTATTAACCGAACGTTTAAACAGATGCTTGCGGACATGCTTTCAATGCATGTGGACGTTCAACACAAAACGTGGGATGCAGTCCTACCTTACATAACGTTCACATATCCATGAAACACAGCCATCCAAGAAAGAAACGACCAATATGACGCCGTTAAGCCTTGTTTATGGCCGCCAAGTCACCACAACACTCGACGCCATGTCGACGACCACCTCAATGATGACGTTGCGTACTTTTTGCAGCCCGCCAGCTCGCTAAGCTGCGCATCCGTGAGCAGCAGGTGCAGTATGCGCGACGCTACAACCTGCGGCACCGCGAGGTTGAATATCAGACAGGTGATCTTGTCTGGGTTTGGTCTCCAGTTCGACAAGGTGGACTTAGTGAAAAGCTCTTGCGTCGCTTCTTCGGGCCTTACCGAGTTCTGCGCCGCGTTGGCGCTCTCAACTATGAAGTTCTTCCTCACGAGGCGCCACGATCAAGTCGTGCCGCACGCCAAGAGATGGTGCACGTCGCTCGACTCAAACCTTATCACGCCAGGACGCCCTCCTTGTGAGTCCGTGAATTGCCTCGAGCATCGGGTCGATGCTTCCTCACCGGGGGAGCTAATGATGCCATTGTGATGAAGACAAGGCAGAGGAGCAGACGACGACGAAGTTCCCCTCTCGCGCTCGAACCGTACGCCCCTGGACTTCGCAAACACCGTGCTCTCTGTGGTACCGGCTCAGCGGCCTTCGCACGTCTTATTACCGACGTGACAATATGATGGGCATATGGAGGCCTGCAGGCTTTGATTGCGGCACCGTCTGACGCTGACATTACCGACAGCTCTGGACATAGCGCTTAACAACAGTGGCAAGGTTGGACCAGTAGAATGTCTATTGTATTCTAGTAAGAGTGCGAGAATAGCGCAAGTGGCCAGAAATTGGTTCATCGTGGCACGCAGAAAGCATTTCGTCTCGCAGAGCTGTAAGTACCACCAGGAGGTCGATTCTCGACTCAGATCTAGAGTTGTGCTTATAGAGCCACCACTTCTCAGGCAGAAAGTTGGGCGGCTCGGAGAAAACACTTAGGTGTGGTGGCTGGCTGACCTTCTAAATAATCGATCAGGGCTCGCAACTCTGGGTTAGCACGCTGCTGGTTAGACATATCGGAAGCATCAACAGCTCCGAGGAAGCTGCCAGCGTCACAAGTGTCCGGTGAAGCGAGCTCGACAGGCGCACGAGAGAGCGCGTCAGCGTCTTCATGCTTTTGTCCGGACTTATAAACTATAGTGAAGTCGCACTCCTATAGGCGAAGACTCCATCGCGCCAGGCGGCCGGATGGGTCACGCAGGGTGGCCTGACAACACAAAAAATGGTGGTCAGTGAGCCCTTTAAATTGACGACCTATAGGTAAGGGCGAAATTTCGCGGCAGCCCAAATTTGGTGCAGGTGAGGTCTGATGTCCCGTACCCCTCTGCTAAGGCAGATTGCTAGTCCTATATTCGAGGAGACGCCTGCTCACCGCACCAGCCGCAGGAAACGAGGTCTACTACCTGATTTTTCCCCATCGGGCATGACTACCGGCAGACACGACGTCGTCGCAATGCTGGCGCGACCCCCACACCTATGTGACGTTTCAGAACCCCCGCGTACCGAAATCCTTTCACGGGGACACTTATGAAGACGTCGAGGATTGGTTCCAGCACTACGAAAGGGTAGCTACGTTCAACTTCTGGGATGACGCCGCCCGGCTTTAGAATGTCTACTTGTCTTGAGGACGGCGCTCGGACATGGTTCGAGAACCATGACGAGCTTCTTAGAATGAGTTCAAACGTCATCTTTCGGCAGCTTACAGCAGCTCAGATCGCCGCGAAAGGGCCGAACACGCTCTCCAATCTCGTGTCCAAATGCCTAACGAAACTGTCGCGGCGTGTATCGAATAGATGACGCGTCTCCAAGCGTGCGGACCCTATGATGTCCGAGAACAAAAAGCTGCAGTTTCAGTTTTCAGTGACCGAGTCAAAAACGCCTGTAATGCGAAACACCTGCAGTTACGGAGTGTAAGCACCAACCTGCGTATGGCGACTGCTCACGTAGCGCCCGCAACCTCAGCAGCCCGTTTAACAGTCACTATCAATGGGCGAAAGATTAGACAGCGTTTCCTACACCTTCCCAGCCTTTCATATCCAGTGATATTGGGCCGTAACTTCATAGCCAAGGCGGGAATCATGATAGACCTTCGAAACCAAACTTACCAGTACGGCATGAATACTGCGGCATTTAAGTTCACAGCACAACCAAGTGCTGTGCAGTCACAGTGGCTGGCCGCAAACAGCCATTCGAACACCGCCACGGGATGTGGTATTCTCACTGTTTTGAAGTCTTTCAAGGAGTCACCAGCCTAAAGGTGCAGAATCGAGAGGACACTGAGGCCCGCTACAATTTTCACGGAGGCTCCTGCAAAGTCCAACGTTCTGACTCACAGGATCGACACCGGCGGTTCTCGACTGATCCGGTTCAACCCCAGACCCTTGAGTGTCCACAAGCGAGCACTGTTGGATAGTGCCCTCAACGAAATGCTGGTTACTGGTGCGGTGAGACCCTCAAAAAGACCGTGGGCATTCGCTGTTGTTCTCGCTCCTAAGAGAGATTGCACAGCACGGTTGTGCGTCGATTATCGGCGGCTGAACGGTGCCGCAGCTCGAGATTCATACCCCTTTCCATCAGTCGACTCGGTCATGTATTCACTTGGATCAGCAAAGTGTTTCACTGCTCTTGACTGTAGCAGAAGGTTTCTGCATATCCCGATTGACAGTAACGACATTGAGAAACTGTCTTTACTTCCCATCGAGGATTGTTCGAGTTAGTACAATTTGTGTAATTCACCTGCTACTTTTCAGCAAGTAATGGATATTGTGCTCGGAGACGCTATGTTTAGCTACGGTATGGCCTACATGGATGATGTAGTAGCGTTCTAGGAAAGCCTAGAGGAACATCTCGTCCATCTAACCAATGTTCTTAAGCGAATGCAGAATGCAGGTATCACCGTCAATCCCAGCAAGGTCCAGTTGGTGGCAAACAGAATCAACCTGCTTGATTTCGTAGTGGGGCAAGGCACAGTCCGCCCAGATGAAGAGAAACTCCAGGTCATACTGAAGGCCTCACCGCCAACAGACGTCAAGAGCCTCCAGCGCTTTTGGGCATGGCAGGATTCTACCGACCCTGCATCCCGAACGGCGGCGACTTAGCACGACCTCTCCATCAGCTCCTTCGGAAAGGCGCCTGTTGGTCCTGGACAGACACTGAGGATGTATCATTTCGAGCATTGTCCTCAGCCATCGCAGCTACGGCACGCCTACGACTTCCCCACCTAAGCCTGCCATTCAAGGTGCAAACGGATGCAAGTGAGTCCGGCATAGATGCGGTATTGCTCCAGGAGCATCAAGGGAAGCTTTGCCCTTTGGCATTTGCGAGTCATACCCTAACGGGGCCAGAACGCAACTATCACGTGACAGAGAAGGAGTGTCTGCATACTCACCCTCGAAAGCTAAGCTATTGAGAGCCTGTCTCGTTGGATCTGGTAAAGAACCTGATCAGTGCCAATTACGCAAGCGGCAATCTCGCTTCTAGGTAACTTGAGGGTATTCTCTACTTCTAGCAAATTTACAAAGCAAAGAAAAAATTTGGAGGACGCTTAAGCTTCGCCTTCAAGAGTGGAACGTGATAGCGTTATTGCACCTCGTCGAGAAAACTTACTAAACGCAAGGGTATTGGGGCATCCTCGCACGGGTACCCGCGCGGCCCGAAGGGGAGAAGCGGGTGAGCGAAGATAGTGATCTAAAGAAAGGAAAGACGCTTGATTCTACAACCTGTGAGGGTGCACGGCGAAACGTCAGGGGCGAGTGGCGCGCCACGTGTCGGGGCAGCGCCGCACACTGCGAGGAGGGGTTCTTCTGTGTTTGCCGCAAGATGGCTCTGCATGTGCGCAGAGCGCAGAAGAAATTTAGCGGAAACGTACTTCGCTACTCGTGTAACTGCGACTTCTGTAAGTAACATGCTCATAATTACCGATATACACTACAGTATAACGTTCTACGGCATGGTTCTAAGGCAACACCGCATTCACTAGAAGCGCTTTTGTACCGCTTTCAAGCATCGAACGCGTGGCTGAGTGTTCTTTAAGCTACATTCCAACACATTACCTGTTAAAACCTGGTTACATGAAAGAGGCTTATTCGTTCCCTGGACAACAGACTGTCTCCTTTGCAAAAACCAGAGACAATCGAGCACGTCTTTTTGGATTGCTGGGACCCAGTCTTTCACTGGGATGTTCTCCAGAGAACACTAAAGAAAGACCTTCCGTTAGATCCGTATGGCATACGGTTCCTTCCAGTCGAGAGTGAGGGTATTCCTTTGGATTTAGTCATGGTCTTGGGCCTTTACAGCCTGTGGAAAACAAGGATGCAAGTGCAACATGCAGATGTCAACACGCGTTCTGTACGCGAGAACTTTATCGAGAGTGTGCTGCTCCTTAGAGAAACGTATCGGGTGCTTTCTGATCCACCTGACTGGATCAGTGTGCTCGATGAACTGGCTGTCCTCAAAAAATTTTAAACCTTTCGTGACAGCCGAAGTCTGGTTGTTGCGAGTTTTACCAATATTGTGGATCTTTTTTTGAATTGATGTGAACTCAAAACAGGCAATAAAGAAAAAAAAAACGCGTGGCTGAGTGGAAGCGTCTCCGTCTCGCACTCCGGAGACCCTGGTTCGATTCCCCCCAGCCCATCTTGGAACTTGCTTTTTATTTATGAAGTGCATGCCGGGATTTATCGCTCACTGGACGCCGAAGACACCGGCTTTTCTGCGACACGAGCTCCTTAACGCTACCGCGTTAAAATAAATTCCGGCGAGTACCCCTGCACTGCTGACACTGCGACTCAGCAGAGGGTCTAAGACACCCCCCCCCCCCCCCCCCCCTCCCCTTTCCTTGTCACACTTCTATCGCACCTTTCTCAACACCCACACTTCGCTTCCTTCCCTTCTACTATATTTATGACCTCTTCGCTTTTCAAAGCCTTGTCTCACCGCTGAGGAAGGAGCCGAGGCACTCCGATACGTCGGGTCTGTTTATAATAAACATTTTAGTTGGTCGATTTCTACTTAGCAGACAAGCAATGATTAGATACAGAAACTGACTATGCAGGGTGGATTGCGCCGATGGAGGCGAACGGCTGATGCGAGTTTAGCGTCATATGTTAAACCTTTTCAAGTGAAAGGGTTAAATATTCGTGCTATCAACGAACATTTTCCGGGGCTCAGCACAGGCAGGGTTGATGCACACGACCAGCAAGTCAATTTTTCCGGGAGAAAAGTAGTAGCGGAGGTGCCCAAATACGATCGAGTATCATTTTCTTTGCAAGGCCTTTTCCCGCAATGCTTCAATGCTTGCAACTTGCACCTTGTTAAAGCCTGCTGCGGCCAGTGGTATAAACACAGAATCCACTCATATCGCGCAGCTGCCGGAATCCAACTTTTTCTGGCATTGGATACATACCCCTTGAAAAAACATTGGCAGCGCTATCAATGACTACTCAGGACGAAGTTTCTCCGTGTTAAAGAGGGTTAAAAAAATCACACACACATGCCAGTTAGTGTCGATGAAATTATTCCGGCATTTATGGCAAAACCAAGGCGAATTATGACAACACAATGACAAAAATTGTATTCGTAATTCAAACCAAACGCACATTATCTGAAAAAAAAAATTGCCATATATAGCGTTTCCTTGTGATTTATATTTATTCCATTCACATATAGATGTATTAGGGCATATTAGGCAATGCATAAATTGATAACATGTCCTTCTTGTGTGGCGAATATGTGCTGCTATGTGTGAAATATTCGATATTTTTTCGTAATTTATATTATAAGTGGCGTTTTAGATATTATTTGTACGTATATGATTTGTACCAGCTCGCTGCTTCTGTGTAACTGGTATCTTTAGTTCAGAAGGTTCAAATAATTCAGCGCTGAAGGGAAGCTGTTATTGATGTTTTTTTTTTTTCTATTTTAATGTGAAAGCCTTTCTAGGCTCATGGAACGAAATCCCGTGAGTGGGAGTTGTGCACGAGATCGGTCCACGAGATCTATGAATGCTTTCTTTTTATTTATTTATTTAAATACCCTAAAAACCCAAGTGGGCATTACATAGGGGGGGGGGGAAGCGGCATAAAAACAGCACAATACATATCCTTCACGCGTATTAATTAACAAAAAATGCACTTAAGAATTATACATAACGTACAGATCGAAGTACGCAGCACTACATTCACTAGCGGATGCATAGATGTTCTGTAATTAACAAAAATGCACTTAAGAATAATACACAACATACAGATTGACGTACACAGCACTACATTTAGTAGTGGATACATAGGTGTGCAGGGAACAGCACGTAACGCTTAAGAAGACAATAGTGGGAACAATACAACGGTAATTACAGACAACCAAGATGCCCTGAAAGTTTTATTTGAAATTGTGATAAAGAAGTTTCAGTAGCTATATCACTCGGTATTGAATTCCAATTTTCTATAGATAACAGTAAGGGTGAAGTTTGGTATTTTATCGTTCTTGCGAATATTGGCTGTACTTTGTAGAGATGATCAGTCCGGGATGAAATATGATGGGCAGGAGCGATGCGATTAGCTGCAAATGGGCAGTCGCCATGATATAAGGAATGAAAGAACGATAAACGAGAGAACTTGCGTCGAATGACAAGGTCGGGCATATTGAGAGATTTTTTAAGATTAGACACACTGTGATACGTTTAGTACGACGAAAGGATGAACCTGGCAGC
The DNA here is from genome assembly GCF_055883805.1 of Amblyomma maculatum. Classification (NCBI taxonomy): domain Eukaryota; kingdom Metazoa; phylum Arthropoda; class Arachnida; order Ixodida; family Ixodidae; genus Amblyomma; species Amblyomma maculatum. The sequence continues at coordinate 35,865,728 of NC_139351.1, read as the reverse complement.
TTTATTTTGGACAGACTCAAGACGGTTAATTAATGACACACTACTTGGATTACATATTATGGAGGCATACTCTAGAGCGGACCTTATGAGAGTAGTGTACGCGTGAAGTTTTGTCTCGGAGTTGGCAAGGTGTAAACGACGTTTAATGAGTCCCAGTTTTCGAAATGCTTTATTCGTGATATAATCTATATGGGCGCTCCAGCCTAAATCAGAACTGAAAAAAAAAAACACCAAGGTACTTGAAGCAATCTGTTCTTTCAACTAAACTGCCATTAATCATGTAAACATCAGAAGGCGTATTATTGCGCGTGGAAAAGGTCATTAGCTTGGTTTTTTTATATTAATTTCCATCTGCCACATGTGACACCACTAATTTAGATGCATTAAGTCAGTCTGTAAGATAACTGCGTCAGTGGGGCCAGCTATCTTTCTATAAATTACCCAATCATCAGCGAAGAGTCGTACGCTAGAAGATATATTAAACGCTATGTCATTAATATAAATTAAAAATAGCAGAGGCCCTAAAACTGATCCCTGTGGAACTCCGGATATGACGCGTGAACTGTTCGACGAATACTCTTTAATTTTGACCCGTTGGGAGTGATTTCTTTTAGGAAGCTTTGGATCTGTGCGCGATATTCCGCGGAATGTGTTCTTGTTCAGCGTTCCTGCCATATTCAACCCTACAATTGAACGCGCCCCAAGGAACGCCACACGACAGGGGTTGTGGTGTACCGTCCAAAGTCGCCACTTGCCGGGAAAAGTCTGACAGACTCTGCGCTTGTCCTTTCCTGTAGACCAATTATAATTATATGTAGTACTGTAACGAACGCCGATAAGAGGCAAACAATAGAGGGAAATGATAGAAAGGGAAAGGCAGGCTTTCGCTAATCTGCTCCTGAGACATGTAAGACACCACCTAATGTTTTTCCCCTGTGCGATTCAAAGTGTGATGAGGCCAGATTGAACACTTTGGATAGCATTGTGTGTGAAATATAATAGGGATGGGTCTGTTTTGCAGTTGGCATTTTGCACTTAACTAAGGTTTTTTTTTTTTTTATCCCATAATATTATGAGGATATGATGCTAATCTTGTCCAATATGAAACTCCGTCGCTCTGAGTCATTACAAGGATCGGAATATCTTTCAAAGGCACCAGGTAAACCTTATTTTATTCACGCCTAAATTAGCGAAAGTCATCGTTCCCTTCCCTCGGAGAAAAAGTCGAGGCTACGTGCCTGACACGTACAGTATAAAGCTTCCGTGTTCCAGGCATTCTAGCTTTGTAGCACGCCATCCCAACGGCACGAGTTAAACAAATAATGTTGCTTCGAAGGCCAGCTTTGACATCTGAATTCATTCCATGCCCATAAGTCAACTTCGATGTGTTCTCAGGCAGGAATCCGCCCACTGCACCATTTCCCTTTCGTCGGTCAGATTACAAAAGACGAGGTAACTTTGCATTGAACTGCACAATCAGGGTAATCACTTCGTGTACCAGATAGGACTGATGAGCTGCCGCACTTTTTAAGTAAACGTGTGCACACTTTGGATATAGTTTTTGTATTGCTCATAGAATAGAGAAAAAAACGTCTGACAAGATATTCGTTCGAAATTTATCAGTGGCTTGTAGAGCCGCAGCTGTGCACCTATTTCTTCATGGCACCCGCAAGAATCAGAGCATATCTGTTGACTGTTTCCGCCGCGGTAAAAAAAAAAAAAAGAAAAAAAAAACAATGCAAGAGCGTTCTTGGTTTAAAGTGCAACAAGATCAGTAAGTGAAGACGAGCACATACAAACAGTGCTCTCCACCGGCCCAAAAACAGCGCCCTCCCCCCCCCCCCCCCCTCCACCCCTGCTACCAATACTGAGGAACATTTGCATTCGGCCCGTCAATTGAAACAACCTACGCCGACGCCAGTGCCAACAGGTCATTTTAGTTGATACGACGCTAAGTGTTGCAACAACCTGGGTAAACAGGATGCTTCCGACGATTTTTTTCCCGCCTCTTTTCCCTTTCGTCGTCTTCATGCACCATCAGCTTGCTCTCATCCATCCTGGAAGTTGCGCACCTAGAAGGAGGACAGGTTTGCATCATACGTTGCCGTTCAACCTACATTCACATTTGTTTTTCCTGCTTTTATAACTATCAAAACAGGGGAAGAACAGTAACAATACAAATTTCAAAACAGCATTAGGTTTATAATCACACCATTATTTTTCTCACTTCAGAGCTTCTCAAGAAAGAAATGATCTCTTGAAAGTGGCTAAATAGCTTAAATATTCATAAATGCTACTTTACAAAATGTTTCTCAACAAAATATTTTATGGGCTATGCAACACACCTGAAAACAATAAAATGATAACAGTAAATAACATAACTATTAATTTCAGCTGGTGCGCTGACCACCCCAATTCTGGAGTAAATAATGAGCCAGCAATTGTGGTTTTTTAGTGCGATCAGCAAAATGGTGTTGAGCAGATTCTTAAGTTATTCAGAAATACGAATGTAAAAAAGAAACAGCGGCCATAATAATAGGGACAGCAGACAAGAACCAATTCTTAGAGCTGGTACGAAAAACAATAATGTAGATGGCAATCTACACTTCTTACTTTCCACTTATGAGCATTATATCACGTATTTTTTTTTTTTTTGCGGCATACCTCCTTTTGCGATACGGGGAGCGGCGTCAAAGACTGAAAACGCATAGAGTCCTTAATCTACACAGATATCTACTGCAGTACGATTTAATGAGCAGGCAGTTAAGAAGTCGTACGAAGCAAATGAAATGTTATTATTCCATCATTTACCTTGGCTCAGCTGCCCTCGCTGTGGTGAAGCCCACAACGAGGGTTTGATAACATGCCTTGTAAAGCGCGGTTCACTATTACACACAAAATGGCTCCCTTGCAGAGCATGGGCCCATACCTATCGCACTAGGCAACTATTTCTATACTTCCTCCCTATGCTCAAATAAAGCGCAAATTGTTGGTTTTGCAATCCGGGGTAATACAGAAAATTAATGTTCCGGAGATGAAGATGAGACAACGGAGGGAATTAATAATTGATATCGTTATAGCCCAAGTCAACCAGGCTATTTCGCACAGCGTAATAAACTAAACATATTCAAAAGTACACAGATTTCATCACACATTCGCCTACAATGCTGCAATTTTCGCCAGGTCCTCATGACTTATTGTTTGCTTGTATATGCTATGTTATTTGAACGGTCAGCCTGAGAGGCCTACACTTGACAAACTACGCTCAGAGCATTTAGTCTAACACTCGGCGTAATTCTTTGTAATCCTATGGCTAATTACGCACCCCTATGGAGTGTTGCGCTGGATGTAACGTCTAAAAACGACCACTTTCATTTCGCATTTTTTTATTGTCATAATTTCAAGCCTATAGCTAAGGCTGCAGGAGGTATTATCCCTCCTCTAACAAACTAAAATCCTCTTGTTTTTCGTAGGGTCGGCCAATAATCGCAGCACTTTTGCGGACCATGCTCCCCATGCTTATGTTGACTGTTCTGGACACTAGTTGTTTTGCGCTCACATGCGTTTAGAGGTCAACAAAAGCTTCTAACGTGCATGCAGAACCTGTAAAGCAGTTTGTATCTGTTTGTACTGATACTCACTGTGTGACGGTAGTAACACCGTTTTGGCAGAAGACCCGCTCACATGGATTCCGCATATCTCTTGTTTCATTAGTTCTTAAATATCGACAAAAGAAACTTGAGGTACAGGCCCTCGTCCAAACTAAAATAAGACAGTCCACCGATCGCTGGATGGCTGAAATACACGATGCCTCTAGAGGCGGAGCAAGAAAATTCTGGAACCATATAAGCTGGCTAGGGAAGAAGAATCAAAGAAAGCAAGATCGGATTCAAGATAACGAGGGAAATTGTTTAAAGGGGGACAACGCAGTGAACTACATTACATCAGTTATAGCCGAGTCATTTAAGAACGACGATAGGGTAATCTCCGCAAATCAGGAAGCAACACAAGGTAGCAGAATACAAAGCAGCTTAGAACTGACCAATCTAAACTGGAAAAAGGCAGAAAAAAATATTCCTAAAAACACATCTACAGGAATAGATGGAATTCCGATCAAGCTGATTAATGAACTCAGTTCAAAAAGTAAGGAAACGTTGTTAAAAGCTCTGGAAACATAACGAATAAGCAAATTTCGGACAGCTGGCGGCAGAGTAAAATGAATTTGATCTATAAAGGAAAAGGAGACAGGATGCACATAAAATCCTACAGGCCGATTACCATAACATCTGTTATGTACAGGTTAGCAGTGCAGGCGGTGAAATTAAAGGTGCAAGCATGGGTTGAAAGTAACAAGATACTCGGAGAACTTCAGAACGGCTTTAGAAATGGTAGGCGCTTAGATGATAGCCTGTTCGTGCTTACCCAATGCATCGAAATATCTAGAGTTGAAAATAGACCTTTGTATTTGGCCTTCCTGGACATAAACGGGGCGTACGACAACGTAAACAGGGAACTCCTGTGGAACATATTAAAAGAAGAAGGTATCGGTTATGAGATAATAGAGTTCCTACAGGAAATATACCGGGATAACAAAGTAGAAATTACGTGGGAAGAGATAAGAAGTACGGAGGATGCCAAAGTATGCAAAGGATTAAGACAAGGCTGTCCTCTATCACCGGTGCTGTTCATGCTTTATATGATAAACCTGGAAGGGAGGATACAAGACAGTAACCTAGGTTTTATCCTGTCATATTGATTAGGTGGAAAGGCGGTAGAGCAGCGCCTCCCCGGTTTGATGTATGCAGACGATATTGTGCTGCTAGCTGAGAGTCTGGAAGAATTGCAAACTCTAGTTAAGTATTGCGGAGACGAGGGGGACGCTCTAGGCTTCAGTTTCAGCGCCGTTAAGTCGGGTCTGATGATTTTCAACGGCTCAACTGATCAGGGTCTTAAAATACCTTGAAATGCCTTGAAATACCTACTGTAGCAGAATATAAATATCTGGGGGTATGGGTAAACGAAGGATTGGCATACATTGGAAAGCGTGAGCAATCACTTAAGGCCAAAGGGCGAAGGAATGCCGGGATAATGAAGCATAAGGCATTGTGGGGATACAATAGCTATGAGGTGTTGAGGGGTATTTGGAAAGGAACTATAGTGCCCGGACTTACTTTCGGAAATGCGGTTTCGTGCCTAAAATCAGAGGTACAGTCGACATTAGAAACAAATCAGAGATCCGTTGAACGATTAGCACTAGGTGCCCACGGCAGAACTACAAATGAGGCGGTACAGGGAGATATGGGCTGGGCATCTTTCGAAGTACGGGAAGCTCAGAGTAAAATATTATATGAGGAACGCCTGAAGAAATTTGAAAGTAACAGATGGGGAGCTAAAGTATTTAAATACCTGTACTTAAAAAGTGTTGACTCACAGTGGAGGAAAAGAACTAGGAAACTAACTAGTAAGTATGCTAGTAACAAGGACGGAGAAATAGAGAGCATTAAGCAACAGGTAAAAAACAGAGAAGGTAAAAATTGGATAAATTCAATGGAAAAGAAAGAGAGTGTGGAATTATACCGAAATTGGAAAATGCAGATCAGAAAGGAAGAATTCTTTGATAACTTAAGAGGCAGTGCCCTACTTTTTGAAGTTAGATCAGGGTGCCTTAGAACACGCAGCTACAAAAAGAAATTTAACAATGGAGATGACGCATGTCCTGTATGTGGAAACTACAGTGAAACAATTGACCATATTATGCTCGAATGCAATGGTATCCATCCGGAAGTTGATGCAGGCGCAATCACTGTTCCTGAAGCTCTGGGGTTTAGAGACAACAGTGGCCGGGTGAATAAACCGGCGGTGGAAACTAGCAAAAAACGGCTTTAAGGTTGGTGGCTTAAAATCAGAGAAGTGACATAATGTTAGTAATGTAGGAACAAAATTTAATAAATAGAATGATGGTTTAGTTAACCATTCTAAATCAATAATTAAGATATATGGTGAAAAATGAGCATGATAGCTACTGCTACCACCCCGTTTCAAAGGGGACGCTCCTATATTCCATCCATCCATCCATCCATCTGTCTCACTCTTGGATGGTGGCTTAAAACTATTAGGCCAACGTAATTTGGAAGCAGTGAAGTCAAAGACATGGGATTATTAATGCTCTGCCACTGAAAGCCGTACAGAGGCATGCTAGTCATTTTTTTCAGACTGGGAGGATTAAACAGGTCGATGTCAATGCTGCCAATGCCGACTAAAAATTGTTTCTGACATGGAAGTACTAAAAACTCCCTTACCTGAAAAGCCAAAGAAACCAAAATAAATTATTGCATGCCCATACACATGAACGTGTAGCACAACCGCATGTGGAATAAATGCCTCCTTTTAATCTGTATATTAAATAGTAGTCGCATAGTGGTTCAAGTGAATGTGGTAGATATGAAGGACGATCGAATAAGTGTAGAGTGGCAGCCTCAGTTCGCAAGCTGAGCCAACATTTCAGCAAGTAGACGTCTTCGTAGCAAGGGTAGAGTGGCAGCCTCAGTGCGCAAGCCGAACCAAAGTTTCGACGAGTGGACTTGTCATCGTTTGGGCCCAGACGATGTCAGATCCATTTGCCGAAACGTTGGCTCGGCTTACGAACTCAGGCTTCCCCACAACTCTTGTTCAGTGCCTCTTTGATACTGTGCGGCCATCTTCTTTCTCCCATTCTGCCCATGTTATAGGTATGATCACATATTGTTGATATACGCGTTGTTTCTGTTGAAGGAAAACAAGAGGACAAATTTCGAATGACGAGTGTTGAAAGGAAATGACGTCTCGTAGTCTGTGCCCCGCGAGTTCTATTATTTAGAGAGAAAATATTAAAGACCTTTTATTACGAATCGAAATGCTCAGGGGAAAATTTGAAACTGCCGGACAGCCACGAAAAATATAAAACACAGATGATTTGGGAAATTGGTGTCAGCGTAACATTTTAAGTTCGATATCCTTAACCGCCATTTGGCCTACAAAATCCGACGTCGACGTATGGGAGGGTTTCCACCCTGATTAGTCCTTAGTTGCCCGCGTTTTCTGAAGAAAAAAATTGATTGGTTGACATATCACAAGATTCCTATCAGATAAGATCCCGCGGCAGTTTAAAAGATTAATGCTCACATTGAAAAGGCTGCCGGGCATGCAATGAAGGCGAATTTCACATAAAATATATATCACATAAAAGCTCATTACACATTTCAATAATCGGTATATTATAGAAATTTATTATACACGAAGGAAAATTTCTACCTGTCTGAACCCATGACCTTTCGTTCTGCGCAATACATGCTATCAACACGGAGACGTCCGGTCCGCTTCTACGCCTGGAGAACAAGCGTGAATTTATGTGTATGTCGTCTGTTCTGTTGGCTAAAGTGGTATTTTACAACTCTCATCTATCCAGTCTGCGTACTATGCCAAAGGTGACGATTATAGAGGTAGGCAGGTACTAGCTACCGAGGCAATGTTTCACGTTTACGATAGTCGATGCTTCAGGTTTACGATTCCCTTTCCTTCACATGGTATATTGGCGCTGGCTCTTGCAGGCCACCAAAACGCTGCCCCAGTCATATTGCGCGCTGTCCTCTGTTCGTACGTAACTGCTAAACTTTCCTAAGGTGTGACGAAACTTTGTTGCTTAAGTGCTTTCCATTCGCAAGCGGGCGTCGCTGCAGATACTTAGGGTATTCCTTTTATATATGTGAAAGCATTACTTGCTATGTTCACAGATTTCTGTCCGCAGACCGCGTCCGGAAAATCTTTTCCGCAGCAGTTGTAACTAATTGACAAGCGGTAGAAGCTAATGAGTGGTGTCAATCGATAGAAGATGTCCGAAAAAATATTTGTTGAATAATTTAATTAGGTAATTAATTAGAATAATTGGTTCACAGGGAATTGAAGACGCAGTATCTGTGTCACTTGTTCTGTACACACCTTAACCGCGCCGTAAGGGAAGTAAGGAAGGTGAGAGTGAAAGTGTAAAGAGAGAAAGGGATGCCGTAGTGTATGTGACGTCATGCAACCGGAAGTAGAACCGAAAAATGGCATGGGAAGGGATTGGCGCGCAAATTTGAAAGTACCAAAGAATAAAATGGGTAACCAAGAAGTGAATTAAGCAAAGAAGCAACCAGAAGCAACCAACAGCATCATCCGTGCTTTCGCATTACTCCAATGCAGATTCTGTAGTAGTCTCTAATTTTTTCTTGGCGCAAAATCGGCACAGAAAACTTGAGACCACGTTGCGTCATGTGACTAAGTAGAAGCCTTAATGTCCCTTGTGTCTTTTTCTGCCAAAGTTAATTTGCAAGTAAGTAAAAAAAGGAAATAACAAAGGAAAATAAAAAACGAAATGAAATAAATAGTAAAGGAAACCCTACATAAAAATATCCACAACTTTTGCGTTACACTTTTTTTTTCTCAAGCCAAAGATTAAAAAAAGCAGCTGATTAGTCTTCACTAAATACTGAACTTTAGTGAACGAAAAAATACTGGAAGTTAGCATTGGCGACTCTGAACAGCTATGAATTGGTTTCACTGGGGTAGGACTTAGGACTAACTGTATTTTCTTAAACCTTGGTCAAAGATAGCTGGTACAACCTATCTATATATATATATATATATATATATATATATATATATATATATATATATATATATATGCACTGTGGGTACAGCACTCTTATTAATGAAGCCACAAGCAACTACAACTATCTAAACGGTTGCAGGAAAGTAATTGATTGCTATGCTATTATTTGCGCTGCAAAATTTCTTGGCACAGCAGAAATGTACGTCGGCCACAATGAGCTGCAGCTACGCTCTTAATATTTTATTACGTAGCGTAAATGTTGGAAACGACTTGTGTTTAGAAGTTGTCGCTGATAATTTCATGTTCTCTTCTGAAGACAACAGCAACGAGTTGATGAACAATTCGTAGTTGCGCAATGCTTCCGTGCTTTTGTCGGAGTTCTAACTAGATACATACGCTCCGTTGTTAGCGCTCCGATGAGGCGCTGTAGTTTAAGGCCTTGAAAGCGCTAGAAAAATGACAGCAGTCTATTTCTTCGCAGCCTTAGATTTTGCGTATGCTACGCAAACCCACTGAAGAAACAGTACTCGTGTGGGCACCGTACTTTCCTTTCCCTTAACCTAATATCTGTGGTAGGGAACCAACAATTGGACTGTATAATTCAATATTAATTAAAAAGCCGCGCATATATCTGGGACATAGTCACAGAAGAAAAGAGGCCGAGCAATCGTCCTGTCTTCTGTGAAGCCTTCTGCGAAGCCTTTTCTGTAGCAAGAGATAGAAAAGGCTTCGCAGAAGGAGTACTATACGCCATTCCGAACTCAAAACGAATGCCTCCCTGGATCCCCGATATTTGAACAAATCCCAATTTTCCCGAAATTGGACGTGCAGTTATGGCCAACACAGTGGACACAATGAAATTTATGTGGGTCACACTCAAAATCTACACACAAGAGCCCGAACCTTGGTACTAATCAGAGAAAACATGGTGCCAAGGTAATATGACTATGACTAACTCAGTGGCGAGTTCAAGTTCAGGATAGAGACGCCAAAATGTGGCTTAATGTGTGCGTCTTTGGTGCGAAGCTCGAGTGTTACCAAGTAGGTGCCTGTTCTACATGTGCGTGTAATGCGGAAGAGACAGTGGTGACCTTTTCGTTGCTCAAATAAAATAGCAGGATGCTTCTTCGCAGCTGGTAGTTTGTAACTGTGGCTGGAAGGAGATATCTCCGCTAGCCACAGTGAGCGATTGCTACCAAGTTGAGGTTCTAAAACCTAACCGGTGGTACGGCCTGTTTGTCAGAGAAAATAAATGATGCCTGATAACCGACAATTTATTAAATGAAGAGTCGTTGATTTATACGATACGTTACAGTGCAACATATCGGCAATCGGTTATTTAAAGAAGGTGAAATTGATTACAAGTACACCGTTAATTCTGCACTATACACATGACTAAAAGATAAAATTTCGCTTGGTGCGGACTATCTGTGCATACTGACTACGCATGCTTCATTTTATAATTGTTTATGAGAGCCATCGAAGACAAAAAGCAAAACAGAAGCGTGACCTGACCTTACGCATGGCTTTTCCCCAAAATGCTTCCCTAGCGGAATATAAACCGAGTGCGGGTACTGTAAGAAAAAACGGTTTATTTTGAGGCAAAGTTTGTCCACCAGTACTTAATACATATTACGGGATTGGGTTCGGAAAGTGTGGCAATCGATTACTTCTAACAGGTTGCTACCCCTTTACGACAGAGCTTCACGTAGCAGATGATTTGATATCAGCTCAGTTCCAGGTGACAGCGCGCTTTTTCATACATCCAGCAGCCGTTCGCATTACTAAAATTGAGCACAAAGTTTAGGCGCTGCTTCGTCCATTCTCGGCATGTGATCAAACGTATTGCTTTTCATTTTTTAGGGCACTTCATTGTGAGTTAGGAAATCTACATCTGCCTTTCATAGACGAACAGGTCTAGCTTACGTTGGCAACGGCAAGAGAACACAGCTCAATGGATGTGATGTAGGGGTTGCTCACTTACTTGCTTCTTTAGGACTAGAGAGGAGGAATCCGAGGAACCAGCGAATGACTTCATGCCAGCCGGACAGCAAAGCCTCGTCCTCTTCCTGACGCAGCGTCTCCTCACCCGTGCGGTCCCACGCTTCTTGGCCAGCTGCCGCTTCTGGGCGCCGATAACGTTGGTAACATTTAACGGTGCAGAAGTATCGGCTGAATATGTCTTCTACACAATGAAAAGTTCGGCTTTGGTTTGAATCAATTAAAGGGCGAAATGCTCTAATAATTTCCCAGCATCATTTTACTTTGAACGTCTTCTGTACTATTAGTTAACATGGATCACCAAGCCTGAGTCTCCAGCGCTGCATAAAATGTTTCTTATTTTCCGTATTTTCAGTATTGTTTTCTGCCTGTGGAAGGACAGTATACCTACGTCTAAGCAGATCAGGAAATCACCTGATTCTTACTGAAACTTCTATACAATCGCTGCTTTGTTGGTTTATTCATGGCAACTGCCGGGTTAAACTCAGGTAGGAGTCATAACGACAGCGATGATAAAGAGATGTTATATAACAGAGTTTGTGTGCCTAACATGACATTACGCTCAGGGGTAACGTGAGGACACCGTTAGAATCTTGCTGTCAAAACTATTATTTTATTAAGGACTAAATTAAACGAAAAGCAAGGTACCAAGATTTCGATAATTACACGCAGTGATTGGTGCTTGCTGGTATAGTAAACGTAACCAGAAAGAACAATTTGCGGTGATGAATTAAGTATTTTCTAACTACTTCAGTGCTCGGTCACAAATTTCCCGCCGAGGGCATTTCGCTTCACACATTCCTTGCATACCAGCATAAGCCAGGACTGCCCAGCAGCTTAGGCCTGCACTTGCAGTAACGCAATTATTCTTCCGCGAGGAACTCTCAGTATGCACAGTGTTTCCAGTGTTTATTCTACATGCATGCAATCTTCCAAAAACGGCGCAATAATTATTCTTGCATTTAAAAGAGGTCTCAGCAGTGCCGCTCTTTCGGCTCAATATGCAGCATTAGGAGTGATTAGTAATCCTTAAGAGCTAGAGATGTATCTGTGTGTGAAGTGGCCTTAATAACGAACAGAATCCAGAACATTGTGAGCCCGCATCACCACAGTTATTGATTAAGAAGCAATGCGAACTCCTCAACCACACAACGACATTACGATGGAGCGCAGATGTACTAAAGTGGAGATTGTTAGTACAAGCCATATTCTGGTTGTAAACGAACAATGCCACAGAACAGGAAGCAAGCATACACAAAACAGGTGCTTCCTTACAGTTGAATTAGGAACGAAGACCGCACTATGCACAAAATCTAGCCCAACAGTCTGCTCATACACTCATCAAACGTTCAAGAGAATAGGTAATTTTAACGCATTTCGTTAGGTATGTTTTTTCCTTGCAATAGGTCGCAATAAATAAACTCATAGGTATGATGTTTATATACCCATTTGATCGCACTTTATATTGTAGCCCTTAAGAAACCTTTAAATAGTTTGGTCTGGTTTGGCTTGTGGTGCTTAACATGACAAAGCGACTCAGTCTATGAGAGACGCCGTAGTGGAGGGCTCCGGAAATTTCGACCACCTGAGGTTTGTTAACGTGCAACTGACATCGCACAGCACACGGACGCATTGCTTTTTCACCTCCATCGAAAAGCGGCTGCTGTGGCCGGGAGCCGATCCCGCATTCTTGGGCACAGTAGTTCAGTGCCTTAACCACTGCGGGGACATTTAACTAGTACCAGAGTCCTTCATCAGCAATTAAGCACTCTTCTGCTACTGAATTCTTCACGCGTTCATTGTCATAAAGGAAGAATTTTGATGACACCTGCCAGCGTTTCCACTGCGTTTCGACCACCTCGTTTCGGCTCACGCGGCTGACATGTTTTACTGCGACTATTTTGCGCGTGCTTCAGGCTCCACCTTTAAGGGTATGAAGTGACCGCGTAAATGGTTTCTATCTGCACACTGCTTTCCGATACACGTTGCTTTTCGCGACTAGCTACACCTACCTGTCTAATCAATTAATCAAATTCAGCAATCAAGCCCACATAGCTTAGAGTCGTAAGCTGACACGTTTTCCATAAATACCGCACTACATAAAGCTTCGCCGACACGTAATTCCGTTTTCTCAGCGGTAGGGTACCGCAACTTCTTTCTCCTCGCTGGTTGCATCTCAGCGGATTAAACGGCGATTGTAACGGAGAGGTGTCTCTGAACGCAACCTAAACTAACATACACTCGATGAAAGCAGAAAATGATTATGGTGAAAGTAATTGCATAGTGTAACTGTTGTCATGCCGTCACCTCGTGGGTCTGTTCACGGCTGGTTTTGCGGCTATTAGGAATTAAAAACATCACATAATGCAACCTAAAGGAGAACACCGGCCTGGAAAGATCTCGGTAGCTTATTTTAACGTTGCGATTTAAGAACAAATTAGAAAGAAGTTCTACTGACAGGATTCCAACAAACGTTTTATTTACTCACTGCTTAGGTAAGTAGTGTCAAACACTGCGCCACTGATATTTTCTTTCTCTATTGCCAAATAATTTATATTCAGATTTTACACATAAAGAACATTGCTTCACAAACACACAACATGGGTTAAAAACCATGCGATTTCGGGCTGCGTAATCCATTAAATATCAAAGCATGTTCAGCAACACTTCCATTCTCGAATCCACTCACGCACTTGGCCTTTTGCCTTGAAACCATCAATAACACTAGCAACGACTTCTCAAAAATACTGCCGTATTTTCCTCGCATTAATGTCTGCATGCCTGAAAGCCATTCTGAATCACCAAATAACTGTGCAGGCCCAATAAAATGATTATGTCGAGCGGTAGCCCATCATCATCTTCAACTGGTAAAAATCGAATTCCGAATACATCCACGAGTAGGTCTTTATTAATCGTTCGTTGTAGAATGTCCCTGAAGAAAAATGCTCCCCAACAGTCTAAGAAAACGTGTTCGAAGTTTCCGGCTTGCGGCATATGAAGCCGTGATTTGACCAAGGTACAAAAAAAAAAACCCTTCATTTCTAAATAGGTCTTAATTTCTAGTTTATTGCTATGGGGTTTGAAAAAGAAAGTTATTGCTCCCCCTGGTACAGCCATATTTTTACTCATTTAAGGACTGAATTCCATGGACCCGCACAGTACAACAATCTGTACAATGGGGATCGGGAGAAGGACATCTCACCAGCATACCTGTAGAGTTTCTTTCGCGTCACAACTGATAAATATTCAAATGAAAATCGGGCCTGCAATGCGCGACATGACATGTACACCTCTTTACGGATTCCGAAAATCCTCCCTTACATGCTCGCCGAATTTACAACTAAAATTGGCTGAACTTTGTTAAACCTAACCTCACACGCAGTTCGTAAAAATGGGCCCTTGGTATCAGGAAAGAACATAAAACGGGTAACCATTTGGCGCAAATACAAATGCGCCCAACCACCTCCTCCAGAGCGGAGGCGATAAAACAAGCTGGTTCGGCGGGTGCGCTCCCAAGTACTTCCCCACACAAAAATGGCGAACACACTGTGTAATCTCCGCACATTCCTAAGAGAACAATGCAGTACTTGTAAAAGAAATAAATTACAAATCGTAGTACGTGCAAAAATAGAACAACCAAATCCTTTTGTTTTTCAGCCTTCCAACGTACTTCTAAAACCCCCCTGCAGGGTTCCAATATGACTCACTGTGTCAGTAGTGGCACTTCTAAATACTTCACTGAGGTTGTTACCCAAGGCATGTTTACGAAATTCGCAATGGTTTTGGGTCACTCTTCATGACAGAAACCCAGATACTTATCGCAGTTCACAGCACTCCTGCTCACATAAGAAAAGGCCTTCACCAATTTGAGAGCACTGTGAATGCTTTCGTAGTCGGCACAGAAGACGACAATGTCATCGGCATACGCGATTATGCGGACCTCTGCTGCATGCAGACGAAACACTCGGACACTGCTGCTATCGATAATGCTCAGACAAAATGGTTCAATATACAATAATAATAATAATAATAATAATAATAATAATAATAATAATAATAATAATAATAATAATAATAATAATAATAATAATAATAATAATAATAATAATAATAATAATAATAATAACAATAATAATAATAATAATAATAATAATAATTGGTTCACAGGAATGGAAAGGCGCAGTATCTGTCACACTTGTGTCTGTGGACACCTGAACCGCATCGTAAGGGAAGGAAGGAGGGTGGGAGGTAAAGTGGAAAGAGAGAAAAAGGAGCCGTAGTGGAGGGCTACGGAGTAATTTCGACCACCTGGGGATCTTTAACGTGCGCTGACATCGCACAGCACACGGACGCCTCTTCGTTTCGCCTCCATCGAAACGCAGCCGAAACGAAGAGGCGTCCGTGTGCTGTGCGATGTCAGCGCACGTTAAAGATCCCCGGGTGGTCGAAATTACTCCGTAGCCCTCCACTACGGCTGCAGAAAAGCAATGGCGACATGGGGCAGCCTCGACGTACAGAGCGCTGCCCTTTGATGCGCTTACCCACCCTGTTATTTACCATCAGGCGCGTCGTACACCCTCTGTACGCCCATTGCGATTCCGTTGCGAATAACTGAGCCCACATTTGCACAACGAGTACGGTGGACTTTAAATGCGCTCCTATTCATTTTGCCAATATCTCCCCAATCTGTCACCAGGGGATGCTGCTCAGGGACCCTACTGTTGTGTCTTTCTTGTGCGCTAGCACCGTGTCTGAATTCGTTCACCAACTAGCCCTATTAGGAGAATTGACTGCCTACCAACGCTTTGCCTAGCAAAGCTGCCGCGCTTCCGTCACCACAACGCAGCCAGGACGACGAAGACGTTGATTTGAGGCGGACAATTCCTGCATGTGAGCATGGAATGCAGGTCACCGTCACGCAAGACTTGACAGGTGAAGAATGTGCATCTCAATTTATACAATCGTACAAAGCTACGTGACAGAACATCAAAACCGTCTTGCTGCTGTAGTGCAGTAGTTATCGTACTCGACTTTTGCGGAATTGAATCCTGGCCGTTGGTTGGTTGGTTCACAGGAAGGGAAAGGCGCCGTATCTGTCACACTTGCTCTGTGGACACCTCAACCGCGCCGTAAGGGAAGGGAGGGAGGTGGGAGTGAAAGTGGAAAGAGAGAAAGAGGAGCCGTAGTGGAGGGCTACGGAGTAATTTCGACCACCTGGGGATCTTTAACATGCGCTGACATCGCACAGCACACGGACGCCACTTCGTTTCGCCTCCATCGAAACGCAGCCGCCGAGGTCGGGTTCGAACCCGGGAACTCCGGCACCGTAGTCGGGCGTCTTACCACTGCGCCACCCCGGCGGGGCAACTGCGGCTGATATCGATGGAAGTTAAAAGCAAGGCAACCGTGTGTGCAATTATTCCCAAGCGATCGAATTTTTCAGATCCCACTACAACAGCGTCTCCCTTAGCCTGAGGCTGTTTGGAACATTAAACCTCAGAAACCAACCCATCATTTTATCCAAATCCCACCGCCGTAGGCCAGTGGTTAAGATGCCCGACTACTGTGGATCGATCCCGACGCCGGCGGTTGCGCTTGGATGAAGGCTAAACGGAGAGGCGTTCGTGCTGTGAGCAATTTCAGTGTACTACGTTACAGTTCCCCATGTGGGGTTGAAATTACTCCGTAGCCCTAGCCTACGGCGCCTCTTCCTCTCACTCCGCTTTCACTCCCACCCTCATCCCTTCCCTTCAGTTGGATGGATGGAAACAACTTTATTTAATAAAAAAAAAGTCTTCCAGGGTGGTCTCCTACTAGTCCAGGAGTCCACGGGCTTTGGCTTCACATAGAGCCCGATCGACCAGCCATTTCTGACCGGCTGGTTGAGCTGTCCGCAAAGCAGCCTCCCAGGAAGAAAAGGTGGGATGGGGGATGGGGGGCACTGCCTGGGGAGAAGGACATTCCCACAGGTAGTGGAAAAGTGAGGATTTTGGCTCGCCACAGGTGTCGCAGTGAGGGGGCAAGCCAGGGTGAAGGCGTGAGAGACGGTAGGGGGAAATGAAACAATTCGTCTGCAATTGTCGCCATGTAGCACTGGATAAGGGTGACAAGGTGCTGTGGGGTGGTGGCAGTGTCATGCGCTTGTGTTTGTAGAATGTGGTGATTTGGTGGTATGTAGAAAGGACCGATGCGGCCTCCTGCGCGGAGTTGGGTGCCTGATCATCCGGGGCTCGGGTAGAGAGTTCTCGAGCCAGCGCATGAACGCGCTCATTACCGGGGATCGAGGCATGCCCTGGGATCCACGTTAGATTAACCGTTCGGTCGAGAGAGGTGGCGGTGGTAAGAATATGATGCGCGGCCGGTGTCGCCACGCCGTTTAGGTAGTGGCGGTATGCCGCCTGAGAATCTGTACAAATTTCGGTAATAGCTTCGTCAATGGCTGAATGGGCAAGCGCGAGTGCGATGGCGGCTCCTTCCGCTTCTGCAGGCGAATTAGTTCGAATAGTGGCGGCGGCCCCCACTCTGCCATCTTCGTAGGCAGCGACTGCAGTGAAAAATCCAACTTTAGAATTCCCTGCCGCGTCGACATAGAGGATATCAGAGCGGTTGCGGTATCTTTTGGTGTAATAGCTGGCTCTAACTTTCCGTCTTCCCTGATAAAGGCAAGCGCCCATGTTGCGTGGTAGGGGCTTCTGGTATATGTGATCCTGCGTGCCCGGAGAGATCATGAAAGGTGTAGCACTTGCTGGGGTGGCGATGGGTGGATTGAGACGGAGTTGTCGCAGTAGGCATCGTCCTGTTTCCGTGCGACTCAGGCGGACTAATTGGTTGGTGCGTTGAGCTTCTATTAATTCGTTCACTGTATTGTGAGTACCAGTGGCCAGCAGACGTTCTGTGCTAACCGTCCGTGGAAGACGTAGGGCGGAGGTTACGGCCATGCGTATTAGGATGTCCGCCTGCTCTGTTTGGCGCTGAGTGAGTATATGATATGGGAGGTGGTAGGTGATTCGGCTAATGATTAACGCGTTGGTCATACTGAGGGTTTCGCGTTCCGACAGCCCATGGTTGCGCGCAGCCACACGCCTGATTAGTCCAGCAACCTGCTTAGTCTGTCTTTGCAAGAGTTGAAGGGTGGCAGTTGCATCAAGTGCGTTGTTAATGAGAAGGCCGAGAATTTTCATCTGAGACACAATGGGCACTGGGTTTCCGTACATGTGAAGTTCAATGGGGGGATCACCGGGTAAGGGTTTAAGCTGCATTAGTTCCGATTTAGTTGGGGAGCATCGGAGGCCTGTGTTTTCTAGATAGGTGGTGGTGATGTCTATGGCAGACTGCAAGATATCCTGGGCTGTTCCAAGGGATCCGCTTGTTGTCCAGAGGGTTATATCATCTGCATATAAGGCTGTGTGGAGCTCTGGGATAGCAGCAAGGGCCTTTGCTAATGGCGCTAGGGCAACGTTAAAAAGTAGCGGTGATAGGACCGCCCCTTGAGGTGTTCCGCGGTTAGGCAGGGGGAAAGGCTGGGAGGCAATATCCCCAAGGTAAATTTGTGCCGTGCGGCCAGTTCAGTCGGTCAGTCGTGTCCGACTCTTCGTGACCCTATGGACCATATCACGGCACGCTTTCCGGTCTCTGACTATCTTCCTAATTATCCCTTCCCTTACGGCGCGGCAAAAGTGTCCACGGAACAAGTGTGACTGATACTGGACCTTTTCTTTCCTTTGAACCAATTGTAATTATTATTATTAATGTTAATATTATTATTAGTATTATTATATTTGCTATTATTTTATCCAAATACCGAAAACTGGCCGACAGAATACCAAAACCATCCTGTCGTGGTTAGGGCGCTCGCGGAGCAAGGGTGCAGAATGTAATCCCGGCTGCGGTGGCCGCTTTTCTACGGAGGAGAGCAGGAAATGATGATGAAGACAAAGCGCAAACACACAAGGACAGGGCAGAGAAGCAGACGAGACAGGCCCAAGTCACAACGCTTCTGGAGAAAAGGAAAGCGTCGGTGTGCTGTGTTGGTATTGTCGTTGTTGCGACTGCAGGAAGGAGGAAAAGAAAATAGGCGGTCCTGCCAACTGGCTCTAGCTGAGCAGCCCCCGCTGCCTCGTGCACAGAAAAGAGAATTCAGAGGAAAGCAAAGAAAATTAAGGCCGGTTTGCATAGTTAATCAAATGCGAAGTAAGTGCATAGCACTGCTTAACCGTTGTACTTAGCACGTTAAGCCCGGCGAACTTGCGCCGCAGGGCCTGACGACCCGGCTTCATCCAAGTTGCGACGCGAAGCAAATGCGTGGCGCAGCCGCGTCCTCAGCTTTCCTTACACCATCTTCAGAAATGAACGAAAACAGACACAACGTACCTCTTTACAGTGCAGTGCTCTGCGGCAGAAAGACCTGGGGTGGAATCATAGGGGGAGAGAAAGAGAGAGGGAAACGCATTGAAGGCGAGCGTCAGACGCCAGATAAGGCGCGGAGGTCAGCACAAGCTCTTCACGACGCGGCGAGCGGCTCAGACTTGAGGTCCAGGGAGCACCGCGCGTGCACGTCTGCTGCCCGTGAAGGCTCAGGAGTGACTGATGCGAGGGGAGAGATGCCGAGGTTGAGGACGCGCGAGCGGCACACGACTGCTTAGTCCGGAGTAACATACTCTTGTGAAACGCTGCCCAGTGACGGCCGCCATGTCTGCAACTGACACGCTCCTCTCTCACTGTCTCTCACCGGGTGCATCTTTGCGACCGCTCCTCTTCCTCAATGCTGAGTTGATATGATCGTCACGCTCTACTTCATTATCACACGCGCCCACGCCCGCTCGCGTGCTGCGTACAGATGGAGAAGGCCACTTCAGCGCTCTGCGCATGTCCAAAGGCGTCTCCGCTTGGCCGCTCAGCTCCGGTCGTTGCAAAAACTGTTAAGCTGTCTACGACTGAGAACGCAACATTTTTATGCACGTTCCAGTCATATGATGCACAGCCCCAGAAGGGATTCCGTTATATCTGAGAGAGGCACTAATTTTAGCGCGATAAACATCTCTCATTTCATCTTAAAGCAGCGCGAAAACACAAGACTAAAAGGAACAGGAGACGACACAAGCGCATCCGTCCACGACGGAGACGACATGCGGAGACGACACAAGCGCACTGTGACCGTATCCGGTCACAGTAAAACCTGCATCGTGCCTGTCCTCCTCCCCAACGATTTCACCAAACTATCAATGCCAAGCATGGTTAGCGGCGCCCCAACGACCTCGAAGGTCAAAAGGCCTTGGTACAATGGACACGGGCGGCGTTTCTTGTCAATGGGGCCTCAGGGCTCCCCTCACCCAGTATGGTGAGGGGAGGTGTCAATAAGGCCCTAACCCAATCACCTCTATGTTAACCACATAATGGATAAGAAATGTTTGAAACACCAACTACCACCCTGTCAAAACGAGCTCGAAGTTTTCCTACCCCCGCGCCGATTAGGAGAAGATCATGGGGGTGATATGAGAGGTTGAATATTAATCTCCACTTTTATATCTCATACAGACCTTCACGCAAGTGTCAAAGGCGCATAACTTTTGGAAATGGCTCAAATACTGTTGTCCAGCTGCTGTAGGGCTCGCGAAGGAAGAGTTCTACAGTTTGCGTAAATACGTTCTCGAGCGAGCTGGCATCAGCTAGCGCGACTGCACGACGGAGCCAATGATGCGCAGTCAATGAGGTTTAGGACGCCGTTGTACGTATCTGCAGTGCGAGAAAAGCAAGGAAAAGGATTACCTGTGACGGCCGTAGTCATGCTGAGTTCTTTTCCTTCTTCGTCTTCGCCTTTAGAAACATTGCCCCCTACCCACATGGAGGGGATTGACCAAGTTGTAGTGGCATATACATACAAATGTCCACAGGCGATTACGGCAAAAAAACCACCAAGCGGGGATATCACAATATGTATTGATGAAAAATGGCAGACGAACATTTAAAGTAAAATAAGCATAATATTTGGTTGAAATAGGTATCGAAAAAATTTAAAAAAGAGTTACCAATTTAGCCTACCAGTCGCAGTTGTGTAATGATGGAGAATCCTCCATATCGAACCTTATGCAAATCCTTTGGCGCTGTCACAAAATGACAGGGGAGGCGAGCTTCAGGAATGCAGTGATGTCAGTTTCCTGGTTTCGTGTTTAGGTTTAATGCTGCAAACTCAAGTTACCGACATTCTAGAGGAAACCAAGAAGAAGAAATGGCCATGGGCAGGACATGTAGTGCGAAGAGAGGATAACCGATTGTCGCTTAGGGTAACAAACTGGATTCCAAGGAAGGAAAGCGTGGCAGGGGGCGGCAGAAAGTCACGTGGGCGGAAGAGGTTAAGAAGTTCGCAGGGGTCAAGTGGATGCAGCTTGCACAGAACCGGGTTAATTGGAGAAAATGGGGGAGGCCTTCGCCCTGCAGTGGGTATAGTCAGGCTGATGATGACGATGATGATGATGATGATGCAAAATATTTTCAGGTATGAAGAACCAGGGAATAATAATGAAAAAGCATTCGACACAGACCTTTGAGACTGCTTGGATGTGATCATACGAAAGCAGTAAAATCTGCTTCCTAATTCTTCGTTCTCCTAACTTTTGCAACGTTTTCCCGCTACCTCTCTGCCGTATCTATGCGTCTTGTTGGGGTTTTGTAGCATCGAAATGGCCTTTAGTAGTAGACCTTCTTCGTCGGCATGCCGTCGAGCTCATTGTAGACTCTCACGACGACCTCGACGTTTGAGCAGTCTATCTCTTAAACTCTATGTCGAATTGATTATTAATAATGCTAATGTTATTGTTAATGATAATAATGATAATGTTGGGGTACCTGCATTGAAATTTCCATCCTTCTTCAAGCCCAGTTAAATTACTGCGCTATAAAATACTCGTCAGGCATAAATTGGCATATGGGCCTTCTGTGGGGTTAAAATGCCCAACTACTGTGCCAAAATAATAATAATTGGTTCACGGGAAGTAAAAGGCGCAGTATCTCTCCCACTTGTCCTGTGGACGCTTTAACAGATTTATTTACTGATTGATTTTCAGGAAGGGAAAAGGCGCGGTTTCTGTCTCACTAGTTTTCGGTGGACGCCTTAAAAGTGGAAAGGGAAAAAATTACCGACGATTACGTTACTTCCTAATGCGAAATTTGAGCGCAGCAAATAAGCTGTTTCACCTTTTCGATAGATTGAGGCAAAGAAATCGAGCAACACATGTATGCGCTATCACAGAATTTTTTTTTATTTTTCACACGTATTCCTTTAACAAAGACTCTACTAACAGTTCTTGACAGGAGATTCGCAGGAAGAGGGGGGAGGGGGGCGGCGTGTACACCCAGCGGCAAACGATGGGGGCAGAAGCGCGCGCAGCAAGCTGACAACGCGATAAAGGGAGGAGGGAAGATATAGCAGCGACTGACTGATGCTGCTGACGCCGATAGTGTCAACCCCAGCTGCGGATTTGGTTTCAGGGACAACGCCGCCGATGCCGACGCAAATATGATACCCTCGCTTCCGCAGCGCCAAGAACCAGGTCTAGCCGTGGGAAGGTGGTCACGTATTCGTCGACGTGCCGGGGCCTACGTGAAATAACCGGCGCGTCGGCAACTGAAGAGCACCCTATCCGCCACACAGGAACAGGGGGGGGGGGACCCTCCCCTCCTCTTTCTGCATGGCGGCGACGGTGTTCTATGCAGTCACGTTATCTTGACTCTCTAGCGGCGTCAGCGGCATCCAGCGGTATCAGTCGGTCGCTGCTAGCGCTGGGGGAATGAAAGGGGGGCGGAGCTGGTTACGAGGCCGACGACGACGCCGACGCGAAACCCAGGAACGGACGCCAAAGAGCTGCGCTCTAAAAGAGGAGCCATAGTGGAGGGCTACGGAGTGATTTCGACCACCTGGGGATCTTTAACGTGCGCTGACATCGCACAGCACACGGACGCCTCTTCGTTTCGCCTACATTGAAACGCAGCCGCCGATGTCGGGTTTGAACCCGGGTGCTCCGGCACAGTAGGCGGGCGTCTTACCACTTCACCCCCACGGCGAGGCGCGCCTCCATCGAAAAAACATTGATTTCGGGATGGTGCAGTGGTAAGACGCCCGACTACTGGGCCGAAGTTCCCGGGTTCGAACCGGACCACGGCGGCTGCGTTTCGATGGAGGCGAAACGAAGTAGCGTCCGTGTGCTGTGCGGTGTCAGCGCACGTTAAAAATCCCCAGGTGCTCGAAATTACTCCGCAGCCCTCCAATACGGCTCTTATTTCTCTCTTTCCACTTTCACTCCCACCTTCCTTCCTTCCCTTACGGCGCGGGTCGAGTCGGGGGGGGGGGGGTCGGGAAGGAGAGAAATGTGTGCCGTAGTGGAGGGCTCCGGAGTAATTTAGACCACCTGGGGATCATTGAAATACACTGACATCTCAGCAGACACGGACGCTACTTCGGTTCGCCCCCATCGAAACGCAGCCACCGGCGGTCGAGATCGAACACGGTATACTCCGGCCACGGAGCAAGAAACCTTTAGGAGTGGAAACTATGCTGTTTGCGGCGACCAGAAAAGGTCACACGCCCACGGTGCCTCTATCGTGCTGGCGGCGTCTCTTCACGCGGAAAGAAATTACCGCCGTTACGGTTGCCAAGGGAACCAGTCCAGGTTTCTTTATCGTCGCTGCAGCTTCTACGATACGCCGCATGCCGCCGCCACTGCAAATGGCTCCACCCTCCGTGCCATCGGCGCTACTATTGGGACTTTATCTCTTCGCCCGCGCTCAGTAGCGCTGACGAGTTTCACCTCCTAAATAATTTCTTGCTCCGTGACTCCGGTACAGTAATCGGGCTTACTGGGCTCGATTTCGACCGCCGGCGGATGTGTTTAGTTGAGGCGGAGCGAAGAGGCGTCTGTGCCAGTGCGGTCGAAATTACTCGTGAGCCTTCTACTACAGCACCCCCTATGTCTCTTCCCGCTTTCACCACCAGCTTCCTCCGTTCCCTTACGGCGAAGTGCAGGTGTCCAATGAAGTAGTGTCAGAGATACTGCGCCTTTCCTTTCCTGTTATTAAGCTTCTGTCTGGGGCCCCTGGTAATATCCTCCCATGTGAAAGCAGGGGCCAATTGCACGAAAGAGTTCGCTTTGGAACGCGTTCGCTTTCTCTCTCGCCGCCTCGCTCCATTGGTCGCGTGCCGCCACCGCTGGCGGTGACGCCATTTCACGAAGGCGGGACCACAGATTTCGTTGATGTCACGAGACATGTAACTCAAATGAAAGCGAACGCGTTCGGTCGCTGTGTGTGGAAGTCTAGGTGGTGTTAAAGGAACTCGGTAAGTGGCGTCCGCTTCAGCGCGAGAATCATGCCGTATGTGCCCCCCGTCGCCGCGCTGTTCGCAGTGCTCAGCGAATGTGATCGGTGGCTTCGGCGGTCGCGCGCACATGACGATCCTTTCGAAATGCCTGACGATGCCTTCCGAAGGCCCTTCAGACTGTCGAAGGGGCTTGCACGCGGGCTATCATCATCATCATCATCATCAGCAGCAGCAGCAGCCTGATTATACCCACTGCAGGGCGAAGGCCTCTCCCATATTTCTCCACTTAACCCGGTTCTGTGCTAGCTGCATCCACCTGACCCCTGCGAACTTCTTAATCTCATCCGCCCACCTAACTTTCTGCCGCCCCCTGCTACGCTTTCCTTCCCTTGGAATCCAGTTTGTTACCCTCAGCGACCATCGGTTATCCTCTCTTCGCACTACATGTCCTGCCCATGTCCATTTCTTCTTCTTAATTTCCACTAGAATGTCGGTAACAGAGTTATTTCTCTGACCCACTCTGCACGTTTTCTATCTCTTAATGTTACCCCTACCATTTTTCGTTCATAGCCCTCTGGGTTGTCCTCAACTTAAGTAGAACTCTCTTGGTTAGCCTCCACGTTTCAGCCCCATAGGTGAGTACAGGCAAGATGCAACTGTTGTATACTTTCCTCTTGAGCGATACCGGTAAGCTGCTAGTCATAATCTGCGAGTGCTTGCCAAATGCGCTCCATCCCAATCTTATTCTTCTTGTTATTTCCTTTTCATGGTCCGGATCTGCGGTTACTACCTGCCCTAAGTAGACATATTCGCCTACTACTTCCAGTAATTCGCTACCTAATGTAAACTGCTGTTCCTTCCCGAGGCTGTTGAACATTACCTTAGTCTTCTGCATATTGATTTTCAAGCCTACCTTTCTACTTTTTCTGTCTAGATCATCAATCATTATTTGCAGTTCATCCCCCGAGTTGCTTAGCAAGGCGATGTCATCAGCAAATCGCAGATTACTGAGGTATTCTCCATCTACCCTTATCCCTAACTGCTCCCATTCCAAGTCTCTGAATACTTCCTCTAAACAAGCTGTGAATAGTACTGGGGAGATTGTGTCTCCTTGCCTAACACCTTTCTTTATGGGAATTTTGTTGCTTTCTTTATGCAGAACTATGGTTGCTGTGCAGCCACTATATATATCTTCCAGCACTCTCACGTACGGCTCGTCTACCCCCTGATTTCGCAATGTCTGCATCACCGGCGAGGTTTCAACTGAGTCAAATGCTTTTTCGTAATCAATGAATGCTGTGTATAGGGGCTGGTTATATTCCGAGCATTTTTCTATCACCTGATTGATGGTATGGATATGATCGATAGTAGAGTACCGTTTCCGAAACCCTGCTTGATCCTTTGCTTGATTGCAGTCTAAGGTTGTCCTGATTCTATTAGCGATCACCTTAGTAAATACCTTATACGTAACAGACAGTAAGCTAATTGGTCTGTAATTTTTAAGGTGCTTAGAGTCCCCTTTCTTGTGAATGAGGATAATGTTTGCATTCTTCCATGGTTCCGGTACCGTCGATGACACCAGGCACTGCGTATACAGGGTGGCCAGTTTTTCTAGCACGATATCCCCCCCCGTCCTTCAGCAAACCTGTAGTTATCTGATCCTCTCCAGCTGATTTCCCCCTTTTCATAGTTTCTAGTGCTTTCTTGACCTCGTCCTTCGTCACTGGTGGAACGTCTGACTGTTTTTCTCTACCGCCAATCTCATTACGGTCCTGACTACTTTGGCTACTGTAGAGATCTGTATAGAACTCCTCGGCTACTTTGACTATCTTGTCCATATTAGTGATGACGTTGCCCGCCTTGTCCCTTATCGCATACATCTGGTTTTTGCCTATGCCCAATTTCTTCTTTACCGCTTTAAGGCTTGCCCCGTTCTTTAAAGCATGCTCAATTTTCTCCATGTTATACTTCCTTATATCGGCCACCTTGCGCTTATTGATTAGCTTTGATATCTCGGCCAATTCGATCTGGTCTGTTGGATTGGAAGCTTTCATACTCTGGCGTTTCTTAATCAAATCGTTCGTCTCCTTAGACAGCTTACCGGTATCCTCTCTAACTATCCTACCGCCTACTTCTACCGCGCACTCAGTAATGATATCTCTGAAGTTATTGTTCCTTGCCTCTAGGGTAATGTCGCCATCCTCAGTTAGAGCTGAATACCTATTCTGTAGCGAGATCCTGAACTCTTCTGCCCTCCCCCTCACCGCTAATTCGTTGATGGGTTTCTTTCTTACTAATCTATTGCGTTCCTTCTTCAGATTTAGGCTAATTCGGGACCTCACCATCCTGTGGTCACTACATCGCACTTTCCCGATTACCTCTACATCCTGCACAATGGCGGGGGTTGAACACATTATGAAGTCGATTTCATTTTTAGTCTCTCCGTTAGGACTTTTCCATGTCCATTTACGGTTCTTCCGTTTGCTGAAGAAGGTATTCATGATTCGTAAGTTATTGCGCTCTGCAAACTCAACTGGTAACTCCCCCCTGCTATTCCTAGAACCAATGCCATAGTCACCTACTGCCTTGTCCCCTGCCTGTTTTTTCCCTACCTTGGCATTGAAGTCGCCCATTAGTACAGTATACTGCGTCTTTACTTTTCGCATTGCCGATTCTACATCTTCATAGAAGCTTTCAACTGCCTGGTCATCATAACTACATGTAGGTGCATAGGCCTGTACATCCTTCAGTTTATACCGCTTATTAAGCCTAATTACGATGCCTGCAACCCTCTCACTAATACTATAGAATTCATCTATATTACCCGCTATATACTTATTGACAAGGAAACCTACACCTAGTTGTCGCCTCTCTGGTAAACCTCGATAACACAGTACATGCCCATCCTTCAGTGCAGTATATGCCTCATTCGGCCTCCTAACCTCACTAAGCCCTATGAAATCCCATTTCATGCCCTCTAGTTCCTCTAACAGCACTGCTAAACTAGCTTCACTAGCTAGGGTTCTAGCATTAAACGTTGCCAGGGTCAATTTCCAATGGCGGCCGGTCCAGCGGAGCCAGGCTTTCTTAGCACCCCCTGCTGCTTCACAGGTCTGACCGCCGCCGTGGTCAGTTGTTCCGCAGCCGCTGGTGACTGAGGGCCGGGGTTTTATGGAGCTTATCATAGGAGGTTGTGGCCAATTACTGCACCAGGGTGGCCAACTCCTGTTCTGGTGAGGGAGTGCGTTGCCGGAGGTATTCACCGGCATCAGGTCGCACCCCAAACCTGTATATGCAATTCCATCTACACGCGGACTTTTTTTTTCTTTTTTTTTTCATCCGGTGGAGAATTGCGCGGCACCGGGATTTGAACCCCGGTCCTCTTGCATGCGAGGCGGATGTTCTACCGCTACGCCACCGCTGCAACGCGGGCTATGCGAAGAGCTAAAACCCCACCTTGGCCCAACGAGGAAACGCGCTCACAACAGAGCCAAAAGTACTCGGCGCGCTGCGGTTCTTTGCTACTGGAGGCTTCCAGGCGGCAGTCGTCGGTGAGCCGGACAAGTTTGGCCATCGCTCAGGCAATCGTGCGTGTCGGCACGGAGAAAAACTGGGTGTCGTTTCCTCCGATTCCCGAGGAGAAGGCCCGCGCCAAGGCAGAGCAACCGAGATGGGACCGCCCAGCAAAGCCAATTGGCTGTTCTCTGCCTCCAGCGTTCATCCCACCCTTCTCCCCTCAATGCCTACGTCAAATTGACGTCACGGCAAAGCGAACGCGTTCCAAAGCGAACTCTCTCGTGGATTCGGCCCCAGAGGCCCGAGGAAGGGTGGCAGTTCCTGGCCCTACGTGGCTAGGACGGTAGGTGAACACCGCTTTTTTTTATTGATTTATAGGAAGGGAAAGGCGCGGCAACTGTCTCACTTGTTTTCTGTGGGCACCTCAATCGCGCCGTAAGTGAAGGGAGGAAGGTGGAAGTGAAAGTGGAAAGAGAGAGAGAGGAGTCGTAGTGGAGGGCTACCGAGTAATTTCGACCACCTGGGGATCTTTAACGTGCGCTGACATCGCAGGGCACACGGACGCCTTTTCGTTTCGCCTCCGCGTGCTGTGCGATGTCAGCGCACGTTAAAGATCTCTTGTAGCGGGGGCTAGCCAGCCACCGAGTTTTCTATTGTAGGCCGTCATTGCACCCCCCACTGCTTCGGTGTTGGATGACGGCTGTTGTTGCAGCGCGCGTCTTTTTCTCCCTCTTCTTTTTTCTTTCTTCTCTATTTTCTCTTCTGTCCGCACGAGGCAGCGGACGTGCCCCGCCGGGGTGGTGCAGTGGTAAGACGCCCGACTACTGTGCCGGAGTACCCGGGTTCGATCCCGACCTCGGCGGCTGCGTTTTGATGGAGGCGAAACAAAGAGGCGTCCGTGTGTTGTGCGCTGTCAGCGCACGTTAAATATCCCCAGGTGGTCGAAATTACACCGTAGCCCTCCACTACGGCTCCTCTCTCTCTCTCTTTCCACCTTCACTCCCACCTTCCCCCGTTCCCTTAAGGCGCGGTTGAGGTGTCCACAGAAAACAAGTGAGATAGTAACCGCGCCTTTCGTATAAATAAAAATAAATAAATCAAGGCATCGGACGTGGCTCAGCTACATAGCCAGTAGCAGGCCCGTGAATTTTCTTTTACTTCTTCCTACACCTACAACAACAACAGCAGAGGCCCGAGTAGGAAGCTCATGCAAAACCTAATATCACGCGACCTTACGTCCATTAATTGCTCGGTCATGTCAGCTGCCAGCTATCACCTGCCAGCGCCATGCTCGTTATTTGCCCTCACTAGTGCCGACGGACGGCCGCCGAGACCGGAGTTTCACGAACGGGGCTTTTAAAGTTATAAAGCGACCACTGCATCATAAACAGTACATTTGGACCAGACCAATAGCAAAACCTACAACACAAACTCAACTCCCAGAGGAGGAGGAGGAAAAAACTTTATTAAACGAGCGAGTTCAGACCCTTCAAGGGCCCAGGGCCACCGCACGGCCCTCACATTACGTGCATGTGTCCAGGTCACGTAGGGCCATGGCACTGGCACCCCGGTCCACACAGCGACGTTGTATGTCCAGGTCCTGCGACGTAAGGAGGGCCTCCCATTCCTCCCATGATCCGATGGCGGGCTGTCCCTGCGGGGGAGGATCGGCAGGGCAGCCGAAAAGAATGTGGTCCAAGGTGGCGTGCAACTCTCCACAGAGAGTGCACTCAGGGGAAACGGGTCGGTAGTAGGATAGGCGTTGAGGGGTGAGAAGCGTTCGGGTTTGAAGACGCCTCCAGAGGATTTGTTGGGAGTGCGACAGCTGGGAGTGGGGAGGGGAGTAGAGTCGACGGGCAAGGCGTGCTTGCTGTGTGAGCTCAGAAAATGTATGTGCCCGCTCCCTCGAGAAGTCCCGGCATGGGTCGCCATTTGCCCGGCTAATAAGTCCTCGGGCTATGTTATCGGCGGCCTCATTTCCGGGATTGCCAGAGTGAGCCGGCACCCATATAAGCTCAATACGCCTGTCAGAATTCAGGGTGCACATTCTCAATATTTGCCACGCGGGAGGATGGACGCGTCCGCGGGCAAAGTTAAGTATGGCTGTTTTGGAGCCGCTAAGTATGTAAGCCGCATCTGTTTGGGCGATTGCTAAGGCTATAGCCACTTCCTCTGCTTCTTCCGAGTTACAGGGAGGGTCTATGAAGTGAGTGAGTGGGGGGGCTGCTGGATTGTAGGCCACGGCTACCGAACGGTCTGAACCACATGCGGCGTCCACCCAGCGGACATCCTCTGCAGTCCCATAGTGTTTATGGAGAGCTTTGGCTCGCGCGACGCGGCGGGATTGATGGTGTTCTGGGTGGACGTTCTTAGGAAGAGGTTTGAGGATAAGCGCTGAATGCACGGCCTGAGGGAGAGGGTTTAACTCTTCAGCATGTGCGGGTATGCGAATGCCGAGAGTGTCCAGTATATGTCGTCCTGTTTGCGTGCCAGCCAACCGAAGGTACTGTGTGTACCGATGTGCCTCTATAAGTTCTTGTATATTGTTGTGCATTCCTAGTTTTAAGAGCCTGTCCGTGCTAGTGGTCTTCGGTAGGTTGAGCGCTGCTTTGGTAGCCATGCGGATTAAGGCGTTGATTTTATCTTTGTCTGCACAGGAGAGGTTCAGGTAAGGAGAGGTGTAAAGAATACGACTGAGCACAAAGGCATGTAGTACCTTTAAATTGTCAGCTTCATCTAGGCCGGCTCGTGAGTGTGAAACCCTTCTCAAAAGATGGATGACGGAGTAAGTAGACTGTTTTAGTGCCTTCAGGGTAAGGTCGTTTTTCCCCGTGTCCTGTAAGTTCATACCAAGAATGCGGAGGTTGGGGGTTTGTGGTATGGGAGTATCGTGCAAATAAATTGTTATGGGGGCGGTAGGAACACGCCGCGGCCGGAGTAGAAAGAGTGCTGACTTTGTCGGGGAGCATTCAAGGCCAATTTTTTCCGTGTGGGTAGATATAGCTGTGGCCGCTTCTTGAAGTGTAGATTCTATGTCTCCATCCGAGCCGTATGTGGTCCAAACCGTGATATCATCCGCGTAAATGGTGTGTCCCAAGTGTGGGATACTGCTTAAAGCCTTTGCCAGCGGGATCATGGTAATATTAAAAAGGAATGGCGACAACACTGCGCCTTGCGGGGTGCCAATGTTACCAAGTGTGAAAGAGGGGGTCTGTATATCATCTATATGCAGGGAGGCGGTGCGTCCGTTCAGGAAGGCCCTGATATAGTTATAGACCTTAGGCCCTAGCTGCAGCTCTTGAATGCTTTGCAGGATAGCACTGTGCGTGACCTTATCAAATGCTTTGGTGAGGTCTACTGCCAGTATTGCTCTGGTGTGGTGTGGCATATCATTGAGGATAGCATTTGAAATCTGTAGTAGGGCGTCCTGCGCCGATAAATGAGCTCGAAAACCTAGCATGCTATGGGGATACAGTCCATGGGATTCCATGTGTTGCGTAAGACGGTTGAGGATGACATGCTCAAAGAGTTTCCCCAGGCATGATGTCGGGGAGATGGGGCGGAGATTTTGGGCATTTATGGGCTTGTTTGGTTTAGGAATGAATATTATTTTACCGTGCTTCCATTCATCCGGTAGCTGCCCCGCTTCCCAGCACTCGTTAAAGTATTCAGTGAGCAGGGAAAGAGAACGGTCATCTAGGTTTCTGAGCATGACATTGGTGATTTTGTCCTCTCCAGGGGTTGAGTTGCGTAGCTTAAGGAGGGCTGATCTAACTTCGATCTCCATAATGGCGGCATCTAGGGAGGGTTGATCAGGGCCTATGTAGTTTGGATAGGATATTGCTTGGCCCACAGTAGTATAAGTTGATTGCAGTTGGGCTAAGAGCGATTGCTGACTACATCGATGTTTATGGATAAGCCTTTTGAGGGTAAGCCGAGTTTCCTTTTTAGTTTGTGTGGGGTCTATCATGTGTCGAAGAAGATGCCAGGCCCTGGAGGAGGAGAGATTACCTCGCAACCCATCGCATATTTGGTGCCAGTTATGTTTACTGAGGGCGGCGCTGTGCTCCTCTACTTGCTTTTGAATTTGCGCCAGTTTAGGTTAAGCTTTCGATTATGCTTATGTTTTTTCCAGCGCGCAAGGATACTCTTCTGTGCTTCGAGAAGGTGCATTAACCTACTATCTGCAATGGGAGTCTCGGGGGTGGTGTCTAAAGTTTGCGTGAAAGCCTGGACATCCTCCTTGAGCTGTGTCATCCATGTGTGGAGGTTAAAGGGGGTCTTTAATGTTCTGGCCTCTCTATGCTTACGCAGATTATCCCAGCTAGTTTGCCGGACACGGTAGATTTTAGCTTTTTTGGCAAAGTCAAGCTCTATAGTTATTATATAATGTTCACTGCCCAGGGTCTCATTCGAGTTGCTCCATACCAGTGTTGGGAGGTTTCGGCCGAATGTAAGGTCTGGGCTAGTATCGGTGGTGACACTATTGCCGATTCTTGTAGGTGTGCTGAGATCATTATATATAGAGAGGCCCTATATCTGAAGGGTGTTGTGTAATTCCGCTCCTCCCTTGTTGGTGCGCATGTAGCCCCAGTCTACATGTGCGCAGTTAAAGTCGCCTATAATAATGAGGGGGTCCTTTTTTGCCACTGTGGATGCAGCTTTAATGAGAGCAATTAATTCGGCGACCGGCTGCCTCGGAAGGAGGTAAAAGTTAAGGATGAATAGGGGATAGGATTTCTGAGTAGACGGGATTAATTCTAAATATGTGTGAGCCACCGGGGAGTGTATTTCGTGACAAGTGTATGGAATTAAGTGTTGAACATACGTGGTAACCCTAGGGTTGGGAGTGATGTCAGAGGGTACCAGAGCGTAACCTGGTAGTGATACATTTGTTCCAGCATCCTGGAACGCTAATATATCGGGGTGTGTGGAAGAAGCAGATAGTAGTTGCTGCAGGGGGTCTCGTTTGCGGCGAAACCCCCTGCAGTTCCATTACAAAATGCGTAGTCGGGGGTTACTGCCTCCTGTCGACAGGGCCATGCTGGAGGGTAGGAGGGCGAAGGATGGAAGTTGGTGTAGGGTTGTTAGCTGGGGTGTTCGAAGGCATTCCAGCTATCATTTTTAGAATCTGTTGCATAATGGCTGTGGTTACTTGTCTGATAATTGTTTCTGTAAGCCTAGCCATGGCGGTTTCAATGTACGTTTGAGTCTGAGCCAGAATCTTGGCTTCTAGGTTTTGGGCAAAGTCTTTGAATTTGGAGTCAATGTCTGGAACGTCTTCTGGTCTGCGTTTTTTTTTGGGGAGGGGGTGTGAACGATTGGGGTGTTGGCGATTGAGGGGGTTGGTTGGATGTGGAAGGAATAGAGCTAACGGCTGCCCTTAAATGCCTTACCTCTTCCCGCAGGAGTGCTATCTCTTCCTCCCGCCGTGATGTTTGGGGTGTACTGCTGGCTTTGGTCCAGGCTGGCTGGCGATCCTGACGAGGCACTAGGGGTGGAAAGTCTTTTGCCGTGGGCACTGCTGTTTTGGGTTTCGGCGCTGTCCGTCGTCGATGCTGGGGGGTCCTGGCTTTGCATGAGCCTGTACCGGTAAGGTGGTTCCCACCACAAAGAATGCATTTCGGCGTGCAAGTGTCTTCTTGCCTGTCGTGATTCTCTCCACATCGGGGGCAGAGTCCGCTTCTTGGGAGAGGGCACACATCGTACCTGTGACCAGGTTTCCGGCAGTTTGTACAAGCTTCAGGGCTGCCCTTGTATTTGGTGCATCGATGTACAACACACATGTACTTGATGGTGTGGGGTACCGGACCAGAAGCAAATGTTATTAGAATTGACGACGTTTTCCCCATGCGTCGAGCCGCTATGATATTGGCCTCCGGGTTGCGATACTGCAAGTCCTTCAGTATTTCATCTGGTGCTTCATTCCAGTATGCACGGGAAATAACACCCTTGACTGCCGCTGGAGGTGCCGCGATATACGCGGCTACCGGGAATTTCTTTCCATCTATAGTGATTTCCTGCATGTTCACTAAGGCGAGAGCTGTTGCCTCCGCCACCGTCGCTACCGTGAAGGTATTGTTTGTGGGATGAACTCTGATGTGCAGTTCGCCCATCACTGAGCAGCTCGGAGTTGCATGCAGTGCCTGCAAGAGACTTGGAGCTGGAAGCTTTTCCAGGGAGAGCCCGCCTCTCGGGCGAAATACGACTCGGATCGTGCCTGCCGGCAGCGCGGCAAGTTGTTTACTTTTGTGCACAACCGCGCGCGTCATGCGTAGTAAGTGCGGCGTCTCCTGGTTTGGGGCTCGAGAGGTTCCAGGCGCAGCGTCCGACGGCGCGCCGGCGTTGCTTCCGTTAGGGTTGACGTGAACTGAGGCCGTTGATGGGTTTTTTGAGGCCGCGTTTGAATCTGAGGTTTGAGCTCGATAAGCACGTAGGACAGTTTTCCACTCACCAGGGCGATAGTCTTGTGGGTTGGGTATGTCTGCATCCACTGGTTCCTGCATGGTTGTTGGGGACTGAGGAACGCGGCGCGCCGGACAGGGTCGCCTCGATGAGGCGAGGCCTAGTGCGGCGGCGTGGCTGTCAGAGGCGTTTTCACAGGATGATTCTCGAAGATCGCGGGGCACATCCAAAAGATGGCAGTGGTTAGGGTCCGTGTACCTTCCTGGATCCGTTGATCGTTTTGACGTGTCACAGGAAAGATTGGCTGGGCACAAGAGCCAGAAATTGGCTGAGCTGTTGCGAACCGCACCCGCTCCACAGCACACGGACGCTGAAAACCCAACTCCCAGATTGGTCCAACTTTAGGCAAAATAACAAAACAGCGACATCAATACTTGCGCAAGGCTACTAGTCATGGTACCAACAATTGGTTTCTAGCCTTCGCTCCACCGGCGCCAAACTTCAGCTTTCCAAGGAGTTATCAGACGTGGATACCCCCCTCCGTCACCTTTGCGAAGTGCCGCATTGCCTTGTCCGCCGATGGCGCTGACAAAAGCATAACTGTAAAGTTAGGCCCCGCCGGGGTGGTACAGTGGTAAGACGGCAGACTACTGTCCGGAATTCCCGGGAATTCCGGGGTTCGAACCCGGGCGGCTGCGTTGCGATGGAGGCGAAACGAAGAGGCGTCCGTGTGCTGTGCGATGTCAGCGCACGTTAAAGATCACCAGGTGGTCGAAATTACTCCGTAGCCCTCCACTACGGCTCCTCTTTCTCTCTTTCCACTTTCACTCCCACCTTCCTCCCCCGTCCCTTACGGCGCGATTCAGGTGTCCACAGACACACGTGTGACAGATACTGCGCCTTTCCCTTCCTGTGAACCAAATATTATTATTATTATTATTATTATTATTATTATTATTATTATTATTATTATTATTATTATTATATTATTATTATTATTATTATTAAAGTTAGGCTCGAATTTCCGAGCTCACCCAGTAGGCGGCTGAGTATATGGCCCAGTTCCCAAACGCCAACGGGATGTGTCGTTGCGACAAGGTGGCACAGCAGATGTCCAGCAGGAACACCTGGCGGCTCTTCCGTGCCTTTATCGACGCAACGCAGACACACACAGAAACTCAGAAACATCTATAACGTGCCATACACATCTTTCAGGGCAACACAACTCAGCTAGCGTACAAGTTGCGGGACAAATACTTTTGCACTACCTAGGACCCCCGCTTACCTGCGCACTCCGGTGTCGGTTCGGAGAACGCTGAGCTGGATCAGCCGTTCCAACTCCACGACCTGCGGGCGGCCCCGGCGAAAATCAAATGGGGCACAGCCTCCGGTCGGGGAAAAATGTATAGTGAGAATACTGGCTAACTTACTCGACCCGGTCGACCAGTCCTTATTGGATTACATCAATTCAATTTCGCTCGGGGACGCACCACTTCTCCTCAATTGGAAGACCGCATTGGTCACTGATCCCAAAAGCTGGCAAGGCCATCAACACGGACAACCTTCGCCCATCTCTTTCACCTCGTGTGCGGGCAAACTAATGGAGACGCTGGTGCGTGACAGGTTGCCCGAGTTCATGGAAAATAAACACATTTTCGCAGACGTCATGTTCAGATTGCGCCCGCGCATGTCCGTGCAGGATGTTCTGCTACAACGTAATCGAGACGTTCATGACCAGGTCGAACGCCCTCACGACAGGGTTGCACTCGCCTTAGACTTGAAGGGAGCCTTCGACAGCAGCACTCATGACATAATACTCATTCACCTTTCACAAACCAGCTGCGGACGCAACGCGTTCAGATACATTTGGCAATTTTTGACAGATCGCCAATCATGCATTAAAAGCCAGGACAGTGAACATGGCCCGTTCCAACTTGGAACCTTAGGAACATCACTGTGTGTAGCGATGTCTCCTCTCTTATTCAGTCTGACCGCGCCTGCCGGCCCAATTTGGTGCTGTCGCTTGTATGCAGCATGCGCTGTATGCCGATGACATCACCCTGTGGGCAACGCAAGGCTCACTCGAAGATACTGAGGCCAACCTGCAGCAAGCGGCCTCCATAGTGGATCGTTATGTTCGCCGCTGCGGCCTTCAATGCTCCCCTCAAAAATTTTAATTTGTACACATAACCCCATCATCAAAACGTACGGTCCAAATTGAGCTCTCTTTGTAGTCAGGGCCATTTCCTGAACACACAGAAGTCCAGGTACTGAGGCTTTTCAATCACCAACACAGACGGTCGGACACTACTCTGGCCGAACTCCATAATGCGTGGGGACCAGATGGGTTCTAGCAAACGTGGGAGGTTGCGGGGCAAAGATGCCTTGCGGCTGTTGCGTGCATTCGTGACGAGCCGAAGCCTTCAGAAACAAGACCAGGTCATTCTGCCAAAAATTTTAGGAGAGCCCTCGATCTGTCGTAAACACCTCAAACTAGCGTCGCCTAGGTCTGGGCATGGTGAACACGTTCCGGGAGATCAGAGACGCTCAACTAACCAAAAAATACACACGTATTTCTGGGACACTGTTGGGTCGCAGTTTCCTTGCACGGCCACACATTCAACATATCACCCTTATGGAAGAGCGTGTATGTCTCCCTTTCGAGTGGAGATGCGCTCTCCCCGTACGCCCTCTTCCTAACAGCACGGCATGTGAAGACCACAATGATCGGCTTCTGGCGTGGGGGGATCCCTGAATACGTGGACGCCTCCGCCTCCCACATGGTGGACGGTACACGGCCGCAACGGTCCACCAGTCCCAAACAGCTACCGGACTTACCATTTCGCGCCCGCGATATAACTCACGCGGAGGAGGTCATCATTGCGCTATCTGCTACTCACACAGAATTCAAAATAATTATCTTCGACTCGTAAGGGGCCTCTGGGAATGTCGCGCAAGGCTGCGCTCCATACTTAGCCTACCGATTACTGCAAAACTGCACCTATGCCGGGAACCCCGCTCACCAGAACATCGTATGCGCTCATGGGTCTCGAGGGAAATGAGGCGGCCACCGCTGCCGCTGCCCGCGCGATCTCCTTGCGGGCTTCCTCTCTCGACCCCCTAGATCAGAACCTCGAATTCTGACCCGTGTATTCTTTAAAGATATTGTTCTTTGTTATTCATCCTGCCATAGCCTCTACCCTCGCCCGAGTAAAGGTATATTTCAGACGGAGGAGCGGCTTCTACTACGTCTCTATACCAACACTGCTGTGTCCGGCAGCACTCAAACATGTTAATCCTTCCTTCACGGGCAGTAGTTCGCACTGCATGGAGAAGTCTTTGGACATCTACCACATGGTGTGCGGTTGCCCACCCAACCAAGCTATTCCTCCTCCCTCCAACCCCAACCATCACCTGCAGGCCCAGAAGGCCTTGGCCGACGCCGACGCCACTGGGGTCCCGTACTAGGGACCCCGTCCCCTCTAGTATTTGTAAGGGCCAGAAATTTAAGATCCGGCTCATGCATGCCTCTATCCCCATTTACAACAATAAACGTTTTTCACCACCATCACCCCAGCCAAACATTCGATGTGTTTGGAAGAGGCAACAAGTACGCGTGCGCGAAAAAGCGGAGCAACAGGAGCGCTGCTTATGAAGTCACTGCTCGCCGCCGCAGCGGGCGCAGGCCGACTGCACTGCCGACTCAACAGAGATGCCCGAAAGGGAACATCTTGACAAGCAGAGACACCAAGACGCAGAGCGTAAAAAGCGGCGCATAGCAGCAGTAAAGAGAGAATGAGCTTAAGAAGGCGAAGAGAGCTCCAACAGAGAGAGGAACTGCTTGCCAAAGGATGATGCTGATCACGGCGGAAGAAAGGGAGGTAGTCCAACGGGGCTGCCGGGAGCGGCCGCTTAGTATAACTGAGGCATCACGCGGCTGTCAGGGGCAGCACCGTTACTGGGGGCCGGTCTCGTCCCTCGTTTCTCTCACGCTCCTATAGACGCGCCTGGGACGGTGTCACCCGTTAATAATTATGAGGATTACTAACGATGCGCCCTTAATGGTGAGCACACCCCCAGACAATCTTAGAGTGAGGGGGGGGGGGGGGGGGGGGGGTAGCTGTTCCGGTCACAAAGGAGATGCCTCGACCTGCGTGGAAAACTTAGCTGGAATTAAACTACCTTGTAGTGACAGAAGGGGGTGGCCGTTTGGTGCCCAGCGGTCGCCGGTTCAAGCCAGAGTAAGAGTCGGAGTCAGAAGTAACAAACAAAACAAACTTTATACACAGCTAGAGACGATAGAGAGGAACACAAAAACACTAAAATTGCATAGACGAGAGGTTCGCAGAAAAACAAACGCTGAGCATGCAACTACAGAGGTATTCAATAACACAGAGGCTTTACAACATAAATGAAACATGAGAGAGTCACATAAACAAACACCAAATTGTTCACCGGGCACTGTTGCAGTCCGACGCCTCGAGAGTCACGATGTGGCCGCCATGCAAGACGAGCGCCGCTCCCTCGAACGTCCGTGGGCTTGCCAGCAGCGGGTGATCCCCGGGAGTTCAGCCGAAGAACTTGCGAACACGCCGCTATTACTGACTGACTGACTGACTGACTGACTGACTGACTGACTGACTGACTGACTGACTGACTGACTGACTGACTGACTGACAGACTGACAGACTGACAGACTGACAGACTGACTGACTGACTGACTGACTGACTGACTGACTGACTGACTGACTGACTGACTGACTGACTGACTGACTGATTGACTGACTGACTGACTGACTGACTGACTGACTGACTGACTGACTGACTGACTGACTGACTGACTGACTGACTGACTGACTGACTGCACAAGCGGCGTGGTCTCCATAAATAGGGCGTGCCGCGTCTGTCTGTTAAGGCGCGCTAAGGCTAGCGCGCACACACTTAGCTTCGCTGGTTACAGCTAAAACCCCTTAGTTACAGCGCCCCCTTTTCCCCCGTCGAGCCGCGCGTCGTCATTGGCTAGGACCCGTAGACATTTCTGGAGACCTCTGGCATATTCCAAACCAATGAGTCACCATCATCGCCGGTTGATGAGAAAGAGGGCGACGGCGACGCGTACAAAGCTACGTTGTTTTTCTCGAAGCTTCCGTACGACGCTGCCCGGGCCTCGCGCCGCGCCTGGCTTAATGAAAATGTGCACCGATTTCGTGACACTGCCCCTTCCTTAAAGAATATTGTCCTACAATATTCTCAACGCACACGAACATCGTGCGCTCACATGCGCTCACAAACATCACGGGCAAATGTCCACATCACACACATACATTGATGTTCAACATAAGCGTCAAGAACTCAACTGAGTTCCCACCACATAACACAGTGACATGCCACCATAAACATGACACTTTACTCCAGATACATTCAACATAGGCCTATACTCGGCAACACTGCGACGAACTCTTACAACAAGAGTCGCACATAATCAACCATGATACTGCACTTTGACTCATACCACCCGCGCCGTGAGGCAGTCTACAATATACATAACATACAAGGTTTTCATGTTTCCTCATTCGTGGGTTCCAGTTCAAACCTATATCATTCTTCCGGGCGTTATTCCAATTTGCTATCAGTGCATGACGCGCTTCTGTCTGTCAGGTATTCTGTCTTCGCTCTAGGCTCTGGCAATTGAGGTGCATTCATGTTCCTAGATCGGGCTACTGCAAATTCCTGAAGACATGACTGATAGTCACCTTGCAAATCACACAACCAATGTGTGCCGATAAATGCCGCTACAACCAGTAACGCCGACGGATACACGGGAACATGCGCCGACACGCACAGACCCACAAAAAGAATCACTGTAGTAGTGCTTTTCCTAGGCACTGGTATTCCCTTGTGTGAAGCTTGAATATCAACAGAAATGCTCACATAAGCAGGAGAAACAATTGGGCTACCTGTATCAACGACGGCCTAGGCATTCCTCACTTCATTTCCGGTGTCGTCTCTTTCTTTTCGGTTTCTTCCTGAGGTGTTTCCTATTCTTTATTCTTTTCTCGGGGCTGTTTCTCCGGCTTCTCGGGGCCTTGCTTGCCTCGCCTTGGCTTTTTCTTTTTAGATTCACTGCAGCGCACAGGCGCGGAACTTCGATTAGGATCCTCGGGAAAATAGCTATCAGAAAAGTGTGCAGCGATCGCATTTACGGGAAAATATGTCAGCCGCGACCCGATTACTTGTCATGGAGTCGTAATACCGTATGTCTCCAGGCACAGATTCTTGGGAGTAATTATTGACCACCCAGTACCTAGGTCGAAACATATTATTATGATGAAGAAAAGGCTTATCAATTTTTGCCATGTACTTCGTTTTATAGCAGACTTCAAATGAGGTCTAACAGAGCGCTCCTTAATACGCCTTTACGAGGCTATTTGTTGGCGACATCCGGTAGAGTCTCGCAGTACTCTCTAATATGAAGATTTCCTGCTTGCAGATTTTAGACAGCGTGCAAGCACAGACTCTGAAAATTTGCTTTGGACTGCCCAGATGCACCTCTAACAAAGGCACATTTAAAGAGGCACAAGCTCAACCAATATCGTTATGCTTGTCACACGAACCACTACGTGTATATTTACGAGCACATACAAGACACCGTTTTCACCCACTGAGCAATATTCTGGATGAGCGGCCGCACTGCAGTTTTACAAGTCCACTCCGCTGCGAACAGTCGCAAGTGCCAACAGGATATGCCCTCCAATATCGTCCCACCCAACCACCTTGGGTGATGGATAAACATTTGGTGCACCTGCATGTTCCCGGAATACTAAAGAAATCAATGGTGCCACTCAGCGGTCTCAAACAACTTACTCTGAAGCACATCTGGCCACAATATCCTAATTATATTCAGATATAGACCGACGGGTCTATGTCAGCACAGGCATCCGCTGCAGCTGTGGTCATACCAGCTCAGAAAACGACTGTACATTTCCTTTTGGGACATACTTCTAAATCTACCGCTGCTGAACTTGTAGCCATTCAGGAATCTATTCGCTACATATGTAGGGACCACCTAAGAAATGGTGCATATTCACGGATTTAAGACTGCATTGCAAATTTGGAAAACGTCTTACGCCCCACTGCCGACCAGTATCTGGCACTAAACATTAAGAAGCTCCTCAGACCTGCCCAACTGCACGGCCATAGGATAATATTTCAGTGGATCCCCGCCTACTGCAGGCTCCATGGAAATGAACATGCCGATGTTCAAGGGAAAAGCGCACTCAGCAATGGCCTCCAAACAGATGTGCCTTTTTCAAGAGCAGATACGACGTGCCTTCTTACAAACTGTATGAAGAATGCTACGGCAGCTTACTGGGCCCAGCCAGACGCCCGACGCATTCGTCTAAGAAGGCTCGATCAAACATTAAAATTTTATGTTCCGCGTGATATTCCGCGTCATCATGCATGCTTGGTAAGTAAACTTCGTGTAAACGTGGCTTTCACACCCAGTTACATTTAATTGGACAGGTGGACCCCCCGGAATGTTCAACTTGTGGCATCCCCGAGACTCTAGACCATATATTATCGGTGTGCCCAGTGTATGCGTGTGAAAGAAGTGTGCTAGCCCCTTCCTTGAAGTGTTTGGACAAGAGGCCTCTGTCGGAGGAACTGCTGCTGGGCACTTGGCAGGATAAGGTCAACAATATCCAGGCAGTGCGGACTCCTTGCCATTTTTGTGCGACCCTGGACTTCTTTCGCGCTTGTAAGGCAAGCCGCCGTGCAGTACAATGTCACGGTGTTGGTGACGGACTAGCTAAAGAGAGCCGGTACAGGTGAAAATCCACGGGCACAGTTTTAAGATATGTCCTGTGAGGGCGGAGCCGGTTCACTTCAACGTCCTTCATTCCGAGCGCCCCCTGACATTCCTCTCTCCTTAAGCGTAACGCACACAGGCACACGTTCACAGAAGCGGACAAAAGCAAACAAAATAAAGTTTGCAAAGATAGTTTTTCAGTTACTGCGCAAAATACAGCTTCATTCGCAAGACATGAACTGTCTCTGGACGAGGCAGCCGACGGCCGCTCTGCTCTGGGCCATCCGAGAGCACCTCATAGTTGACGTCAGTGAGGCGCCGCAAGATTTTATATGATCGGAAGTAGCAGCAAATTAGCTTTTCTGATAGGCCGCGGCGTCGAACAGGAGTCCACACCCACACCTGGTCCCCGATGTTGTAGGAAGCTTGTCTGTGGTGGAGGTTGTACCAGCGTGAATCCGTGTCCTGTTGCTGGGCGATGTGAACGCATGCTAGGGGCATGCTTGCTCAGCATCTTGGGCAAACTGCTTGGCGTCAGAAGAAAACTCGCTATCTTTTTTGCAAGAGAGCATTGCGCCAAGCATCGTCCGAACCTCATAAACGAACGAAGCTGCGTGAAACGTGTCGTCTCTTGGACTGCCGTATTGTACACGAATGTCGCGTATGGTAGGATCGCATCCCAAGTCTTATGCTGGGCGTGGACATATATCGCCAGAATGTCCGCCATGGTCTTATTAAGCCTTTCCGTCAGCCCATTTATCTGCGGATGGTAAGCAGTAGCTTTTCAATGCGCCGTAATACTGAGATAAAAAAACTTCGGCCATCATTTGCGGAGTAAAGACCGTTCCTCTATCAGTAATAACACAGGTAGGAGCACCGTTTCGCAATATGATCTGGTATACACCGAAATAGGTCACTTCGGAGGCTGTACTACTAGGTAGCGCTTCGGTCTCAGCATAGCGAATCAGATACTCTGTGGCGGTGATTATCCAATGGTCGCCACCGGAGGACCGAGTGAAAGGAACGAAATGGTCCATGCGCGACTTGGTAAAACGGTGGGCGTAGTGATATAGGCATAAGGAGGCCTGTAGACTTTGATTGGGGAACCTTCCGACGCTGACATTGCCGACAGCTCTGGACATAGCGCTTAACAACAGTTGCAAGGTTAGACCAGTAGGATGTCTATTGTATTCTAGCAAGAGTGCGAGAATAGCGCAAGTGGCCAGAAGTTGGTTCATCGGGGCACGCAGAAAGAATTTCCTCTCGCAGAGCTGGGGCTACCACGAGGAGATAAGTTCTCGACTCGGATCTGGAGTTGTACTTATAGAGCACACCACTTCTCAAGCAGAAAGTTGAGAGGCTTTGAGAAAAGCACTTAGGTGTGGTGGCTGGCTGACCTTCTAAATAATCGATCAGGGCTCGCAACACTCGATTTGCACGCTGCTGGTTAGACATATCGGAAGCCTCAACAACTCCGAGGAAGCTGCCAGCGTCTTGCGTGTCCGGTGAAGTGAGCTCGACACGCGCACGAGAGAGCGCGTCAGCGTCTTACTTTTGTCCGGACTATTGTGAGGTCGAACTCCTGTAGGCGAAGGCTCCATCGCGCCAGGCGGCCGGATGGGTCACGCAGGTTGACCAGCCAACACAAAGAATGGTGGTCAGGCACAACTTTAAATTGGCGACCTAAAGGTAAGGGCGAAAATTCGCAGCAGCCAAAATCTGGTGGAGGTGAGGTCTGATGCCCCGTACCACTCCGCTAAGGCGGAGTGCTAGTCCTATATTCGAGGAGACGCCGGTTCACCGCACCAGCCGCGGAAAACGAGACCTACCACCTCAGTTCTCCCCATCGGGCATGACTACCGACAGACACGACTTCGTCGCAATACCTGGCGCGACCCCCACCTATGTGACGTTTCAGAACTGCCGCGTACCGAAATCTTTTCACGGGGACACCTATGAAGACGTCGACGACTGGTTGCAGCACTACGAAAGGGTAGCTACATTTTCAACCTCTGGGATGACAATTCCCGGCTTCGAAATGTCTACTTCTGCCTTGAGGACGGCACTTGGACGTGGTTCGAGAACCATGACGAGCAGCTGCCTTCTTGGAACGAGTTCAAGCGTCATCTTGCGGCAACTTCCTGTAGCTCAGAGGGCCGCGATAGGGCCGAACACGCTCTCCAATCTCGGGTCCAAATGCCTAACGAAACTGTCGCGGCGTGTATCGAATACATGATACGCCTCTTCAAGTGTGCGGACCCTACGATATCCGAGGACAAAAAGCTGCAGTTTCAGTTTTCGGCGATCGAGTCAAAAACGCCTGTGATGCGAAACACCTGTAGTTACGGAGTGGAAGCACCAACCTGCGCATGGCGTCTGCTCACGTAGCGCCCGCAACCTCGGCAGCCCGTTTAACATTCGCTATCAATGGGCGAAAGATTTGAAGACCGTGAAGACCGTCTGTCACGGCTCCGGAAGGGGTGCGAGACACCTTCTCGAACCGAGGCAAAGGTAGTTGGAATTTTGACACCCAGCGTTAGCCGGTTATGTTCAGCGTTGTGAATGAGAACAGAGCCACGAAGTGAATGATGGAAAAACAACTATATATTATCAGTATTATACACAGGATTATACGACGCAAGCATTTACAGACATTTAAAACAACACAGTTAAGGTAGCATACATGAAAAAAACTAGCAATTACAAATACATCAGTCAAAATTCTCACTGTCAAGCTACATGCAAATTGAACACAGACGTTTAAAACAAGATAAGACGAGTGCAGAAAAAAAGTTCGGAAGAAACTAGGAAACGGGCATATTGTCCCACGAGCGCGGCGGCACTCCACTCACAAAGACGACGCAGATGGGGAGCTCTCGAAGGCGATGGTCCTTCCGGAGCCCTGGGGCGAAGTCTTCGTGGTGCGATGCGGCGGCGGTTCGGGGAGCCCGGAGTGCTTG
Source organism: Amblyomma maculatum (assembly GCF_055883805.1). Classification (NCBI taxonomy): domain Eukaryota; kingdom Metazoa; phylum Arthropoda; class Arachnida; order Ixodida; family Ixodidae; genus Amblyomma; species Amblyomma maculatum. The sequence goes on along the minus strand of NC_139351.1, from coordinate 35,821,101 downwards.
GAGGCGAGAGGCGCACTGCCGTTGGGTCCGAGTCGGCTTCTTTTCTAGCCTTCGGTTGACAATGCGTAAGACACGCCCACACAACAGTTCCCTCCCCAAGTCAGGGTCCGTAGAAACAAACACGCACAAGTGCACACGCAGGAAGGGGCACGTAGGCCCCGCAACTTCCACACTGCATGGCCGCCATGTTGCGGATGAAAAAACGTAAGGCACTACCAAAACAACCAAAAAAGGATGCACGTACGCCAACAACTTCGGCCCTGCTAGGGGTGACTTTGCAAAACAAGCTGGGAAGACGCCCCCGCCGCGCACTGCGAGGGGGTTTCTCGAACTGCGCGGAAACTACCCCGCGAGGAGAACGCGTACGTACGCGTGCTCTTGACATTACTACCGACAAAGCAGAGGCAAACAGAATACACTGAAAGATATCAATAAACTCTTCTAGAATACTACATATGGTTAATTGCCATATTATGAAATATAAATGTTGCCACTTTTGTGACACCGTGAAAAGTGTGAAGACCGCAGAGCCGGTACCACAAAAAGCCCCGGTGTTGGCGAAGACGCCCGACTACTGTGCCGGAGTTCCCGGATTCGAACCAGACCACGGCTGCTGCGTTTTGATGGAGGCGAAACGAAGAGGCGTCCGTGTGCTGTGCGATGTCAGCGCACGTTAAAGGTACCCAGTTGTCAAAATTACTTCGTAGCCCTCCACTACGGCTCCCTCTTCTCACTTTCCACTTTAACTCCCACCTTCATCCCATCCCCTACGGCGCGGTACAGGTGTCCACAGAGCAAGTGTGACAGATACTACGCCTTTCCCTTCTTGTGAACCAATTAATAATATTAATGCAATATCAATTAATTACACTGATTTAATTCGTTCGTCATCTACATTACACACTCCAGTGAATATCAAATCAATCAGTCAATTAAGCCACAGGCTAGTATGATAGTTTTTTACGCAGCCCCCGATTATTTCCGGCACGCGGTGCCGACTACGGTTATGTGATAATTGTAATTGATTCAATAAAAAATAACTAAAAAATGAAAAAAATGAGAAACCCGGGTTCAAGGGGGCAAAAAGCTCAGAATAAAATTCCAAGCACTAATGGTGCTAAAAAACATTTGCGTATGTTATTGATCAACTGATATATCGAAATAATTGAAAATTAAAAACGGAAAATAGCGCATTCAAAGTTGTCGAAATGCTCAATAAAAAGCTAATGCTTGATGATGTTACGAATAATTAAACCGTTAATTGATCATTTAGGTGAACTAATTAAAATGAGAAATTGCAAAATGGGATCCCCCTTTTTGTCAAGGTGTCATAATGCTAAGAATAAGAAATCAATGATTGGCGAGGCAAATTAGTAAAATCATTTGAGGAAAATGAAACATTGCAGAGCGGAGAGTGAAAAGGTATCGAATAATAATGATTGGTTCACAGGAAAGGTAGGGCGCATTATCTGTGACATAAGTTACGTGGATACCTGAACCGCGCAATAAGGCTGAGGCTGATAAAACTTTATGCACAATAAGTGGGAGGAATAGGGGGTCAGCTGGCGTGCCGCAGGCCGTGGAGACTTTTGGAAACGTCGGCCCATTCGACGGCCTTGAACTGAATGCCAGGGTCATCGCTGGACCTTAGCTTGTCCCAAGCTTCTTTAGATGGATCAGGCAAGAGAGGCGCAGTAAGGGAAAGCAGGGAGGAGGCAGTGAAAGCAGAAAGAGAAAACTGTGCCGTAGTGAAGGGCTGCGGAGTAATTTCGGCCACTTGGGGATCGTGCACTACATCGCACAGCACACGTACGCCTCTCTGATTCGCCTCCATCGAAACACAGTCAACTGGGTGCCTCAATGAGCGCGCCTGCCTCCGCCGCTCTTGCGCGATGGGGGCGCGCGCATCGAGGCACCCTTAAGCCGCGTTCAGACTACGTGCGCATCCGTCGTAAGTATCGTATTTATCGCACTGGTGGCTGGAACTCCCGTTTACGTAGCTTGCGACCGCGCATGCTCACACTGGGCCGTTCGGTAAGGTGCGTACTTTACGACCGGCCAATCACCGCTCTCAACATGGCGCCGGTTAGCAAGCGGCTGATAGCGGAGGTCTGGGCTCTTGAAGCTCCAAATGAGATGTGAAAGAAACGACTGGACACACAAATAAAATACAAAAAAGAACAATGGGTATAATAACAATTAACCACTCGATTACAAATACACTTCGTTTCGCACACGCACGTTCGCACACAGTTTTCAAACGTCTGCACTGTGCTGACGCACCACTCACCCCTTCGCACATTTCTTCACGCGCCCGCTCACATTGTCGACGTACAGCGCACTCCTGCTCGGTGTCCCGTGATCGCACTCTCTCGCACCAAAACAGGCGTACGGTCCGCCTGCATCCCTGCTTGCGATTTTACCAGTGCCCCGAAGCGATCTTGGAGACGGGCCGGGGCGGTGACTCAAATGCCGTACTACTGACACCAAACAATGAGCCGGGGCGCGCGGCAGACACGGAAACGTCCGCGGAACCTCGTCACCCCTCAGAAAATGCTGTTTTCTTTTTCTCTTTTACGGTGAGCTTCTTTCAAACTTCGACGAGTCCGCACCAGCTCCGTTCTGCGGCCCGACCGCAACGTCGCCCCGCATCGGCCTTTCGCTGCAGGCCAACTGTTTCCTCACTTGTCAACGGAGCCGATGGGCTGCGAGAATGCACGGGGATGAAGCGGGCATCCCGCGCCTCCATAACCTCACTTTTCTAAACTAGAGGAAACATTTGCTTGTTGATAGCTTGTTCGCGCATGAAAAAACGGATTGATAAACCATTTACTACATTGACTCAGCGCACTGGCAATTTGCAGCCAGGCATCGTTTTGCACTTCTCTCTGTGCGATTTCAGCTACTCGTAGTAGGGAGCCGGCCTCTGCCGAACTTTTTTTTATGCGAGGCTGATAATTCCTCAGCGAAGATTCCGCACTGCACATGATCAAGCTGCGGACAGACACAATCACCGACACAACACCAATAACACCGGCGAGCCGAGACACTGCAGCAGAGTAGGAGCGTTGGATGATGTCGCCTACTAGTGGTTTGCGCGCGAAATCTGGGAGGACCGGAAGCTCCGTGACCGGAAAGGGAAAACCGAAACGGCTGTGCGCATTGGTCGCGCGTAACAGACGTATCTGTAATAGTCGTAAAAGTCGCGGGTCCTCCGACATTTACGCCCACGCTTGCTGCGTACGTTGCGCATTTTACGCTCAATACGACAGCAGTCTGAACAGACACGTTACGTTTTTTGCGCTTACGCTTACGATCCTTACGAACGATACGTGCGTTGCGCACGTAGTCTGAACGCGGCTTTAAGCCGCGTTCAGACTACGTGCGCATCCGTCGTAAGTCTCGTATTTATCGCAGTGCGCATAGTGGCTGGAACTCCCGTTTACGAAGCTTGCGACCGCGCATGTTCACACTGGGCCGTTCGGCAAGATGCGTTCTTTACGACCGGTCAATCAGCGCTCTCAACATGGCGCCGGTTAGCAAGCGGCTGGCGGAGGTCTGGGCTCTTCAAGCTCAAAATGAGATGTGAAAGAAAAGACTGGACACACAAATAAAATACGAAAAAGAACAATGGGTATATTAAAAATTAACAACTCGATTATAAATACACTTCGTTTCACACACGCACGTTCGCACACAGTTTTCCAACGTCCGCTCACCGTGCTGACGCACCGCTCACTCCAAACATTTCTTCACGCGTCCGTTCTCATTGTCGACGTATCGCGCACTCCTGCTCGGTGTCCCGTGATCGCACTCTCTCGCACCAAACCAGGCGTACGGTCCGCCTGCATCCCTGCTTGCGATTTTACCAGTGCCCCGGAGCGATCTTGGAGACGGGCCGGGGCGGTGACTCAAAGGCCGTACTACTGACTCCAAACGATGAGCCGGGGCGCGCGGCGGACACGGAAACGTCCGCGGAACCTCGTCCCCCCTCAGAAAATGCTGTTTTCTTTTTCTCTTTTACGGTGAGCTTCTTTCAAACTTCGACGAGTCCGCACCAGCTCCGTTCTTGTGCCCGACTGCAACGTCGCCCCGCATCGGCCTTTCGCTGCAGGCCAACTGTTTCCTCACTTGTCAGCGGAGCCGATGGGCTGCGAGAATGCACGGGGATGAAGCAGGCATCCCCCGCATCCATAACCTCACTTTTCTAAACTAGAGGAAACATTTGCTTGTTGAGAGCTTGTTCGCGCATGAAAAAACGGATTGATAAACCACTTACTACTTTGACTCAGCGCACTGGCAATTTGCAGCCAGGCATCGTTTTGCACTTCTCTCTGTGCGATTTCAGCTACTCGTAGTAGAGAGCCGGCCTCTGCCGAAATTTTTTTATGAGAGGCTGATAATTCCTCAGCGAAGATTCCGCACTGCACATGATCAAGCTGCGGACAGACACAATCACCGACACAACACCAATAACACAGGCGAGCCGAGACACTGCAGCAGAGTAGGAGCGTTGGATGAGGCCTCCTACTAGTGGTTTGCGCGCGAAATCTGGGAGGACCGGAAGCCCCGTGACCGGAAAGGGAAAACCGAAACGGCTGTGCGCATTGGTCGCGCGTAACAGACGTATCTGTGCTAGTTGTAAAAGTCGCGGGTCCTCCGGCATTTAGCTGCGTACGTTGCGCATTTTACGCTCAATACGACAGCAGTCTGAACAGACACGTTACGTTTTTTGCGCTTACGATCCTTACGAACGATACGTGCGTTGCGCACGTAGTCTGAACGCGGCTTGAGGGTGCCTCGATGTAGCGCGCGGTGCTGATAACGAGGCACCCTAGGCACCCTACTTTCAACGGTGGTCGGGCTCGAACATTGGTACTCGCACAGTAAAGCAATATTAACCATATATCACCGCGTCGGGTTATCAAAATGCTATTAATCGAAAGCCAATGTTTGCTGGTGCTATAAAAAAAAACAAGTGTATAAAAATACAAAATGAAACAAAACATTTCGTCCTTATTTGTAGAATGATATTGCGTCATGCCGTTTATGATGGAGTCTTGCCGACATCCTTGGCGTTGCATCGAACGCAAACAGCGCTGTTTGCTGACCGCGTATTTGACATGGCAAATGTCGAGACGCGGCGTCCGAGCTTCCCGGTGACATTACACTCAACAGGATTTTGAAAATTATAAAGAATTCAAAAAAATCAATAAAGAGCACAGCAGAATCTGCATTGGAGTAATGCTAAAGCACGGATGCTGCTGTTGGTTGCTTCCGGTTGCTTCTAGTTGCTTATTTCACTTCTTGTTAGGTATTTTAGTCTTTGGTACTTTTTAATTACGCGCCAATCCCTCCTATGCCCTTTTTCCGGCTTTGCTTTCGGTTGCGTGACGCCACAGCCTTGACGTCATATCCATTATGGCATCCCTTTCTTTCCGCTTTCAGCCCCACCTTCCTCCCTTCCCTCACAGGCGGTTCAGGTGTTTACTGAACGTGTGGCAGATACTACGCCTTTTTTTTCCTGTGACCCAGTTATTCTAAAATTACCTAATTAACATATTGGCCTAATTATTTTTTCGGCAACAATATAACGTAACCCTCTATCGAATGACACCACTCATTAACCTCTCCCACTTCTCAATCACTCACAACTGCTGCACACATGAATTTGCGGACAAGGCCTGTGAACAAGGTCGCGGACACGGTCTGCGGACGCGATGTGAGGACATGGTCTGTGGACACGGTCTGCGAACAGAAATCTGCGAACATAGCGAAGTAACGTTTTCGCATTAATACAAAACTGAGAAAACAGCGTCCGTGTTTGTGTAGCCCTACTGCTTCATACATGTAAGAGTGGGCTTTAAGTGTCCCCCTATTTCATTCACTAAAGAGCTTTTTGTGGGGCCACAGGAAGAAAGTGGCACTTGCCAGCACATGAACCAGGTAAGAATACGAAGAGAAAGAAAACAGTGACGCCACGTGGCAGTGTTCTATAGCGCCGCATTTGCTGGACACATTTTTAGACATTCGCGTTAACCTCCGGAGCATTTGCCTTCGTAGAGCTTCCTGATTTTGTGCAACTTCTCCGTTTCAATGCGGCTTCTTGGAATCGTGATAGCATTGTTCGTGGCAGTCAACGTGTTCACTACTCTGCTCGTGTGCTTCTTAATATACTGTCATCCTGTGCGTCTTGTGGTTCGGCCTGAAGCACCTCCACTACATGATTCAGCCAGCCCGGTGGGCAGTGATCGCTTTGACGAGCGCTCGTTTGAAAGGCGGTTCACATCTCGAGGTGGCTGGGCTGTGAGTGAGCGCTGTCAGCGGCCATTGAGCGTGCTCCTACTCGTTTACACTACGCCTGCCGGACGAAGGCGTCGCGCCGTGCTCAGAGACACGCTGTTGGAGGACGCGGCAGAGCAGCGTTTCAACTGGACTGCAGTGTTCTTCACTGGGCGTCAACCGACGCCGCTGCTGCAATCATGGGTGGACCTGGAACTGGCCACCACGGGTGATCTTGTGGAGCTCCCGTTCGAGGATGGCTATTCCTGGTTGTCCACCAAGTTTGTAGCTGCGATACGCTGGGCAGCAGAGCACTGTCCAAGGGTCGAGTACGTGATCAAGATGGATGACGATGTCCTCATTGACGCATTTCAGGTGACTTCACTTAAATGCACTATGCATGTTACGGTCGACTGTGTAGGTGCCGTTAATGAGGGCCGATTTCGTCACATTTACTGATGGGCTTATCACGTTGGCATAATTGCGTAGTAAACACTTCTTTCAGCCATAATTTCAGAGCAATCACGGAGGGGTATCTAAAACTCAGTGGTACCGAAGTTACTCTACGAGTTCTGACACTTGCTGCACGTGTATTGCACGAGTTAGGGCTTGGGTTCCCAAGTGTCTCAAGCTGTGATTGTCGCCGCTGCTCATCAGTTCGTAAAATGAACCATTTGCGTCCCTTTAGTGTGCATCCACATTGCACCGTATACACGGCACCTTGCGTTTCGTTTCTGTAAAACTGCCGCTGCGGCCGGCATGAATCCGGCGATCTTGGAATAAGCAATCGATCAGTCTAAGCACAGAAATGTATGAAATAAATAAAAGTATAAAGTACAGCCATTAGCTTTAGAGAGTGGTAACAGGAGCAGGCTGCGCCTTGTTCATCTGCCATTTATCTAATGCACACTTTATCACAGTGTGCGATTGCACGTTGAAAACTTGGGTTCAATGTAAAGGAACAGCCGCTCAAAATACAAGGCTATAAGACACGCCCCCCCCCCCCCCCCCCGAGTGGCCGCCTGCAAATATCTCGGGGAAAACGAAGAACTGATATGCATGGAAAAGCGCGAATAGCCTGTTTTGGCATAAGGGCAGGAAGATAGGGGATAATAGAACATTGAGCACCGTGGGAGTATAACAGGTATAATTTACTTTTTGGAAAGGAATAATGGTGGAAGGGCTTATTTTCGGAAATCTGCTTTTTGTGCCTAAAAGCGAATTTGCGGTTGAGATTACGAAATACGATAACTGTTGGCCACCCACGGCGAAACCACTATCGAGGCGGCCGGGGCAGGTATGAGCTAGGCATCTTTCGAAGCTCAGGAAGCCGATAAAAGTATTGCCAGGAAGGTTACAAATCTTAATTTGCTATTTTTAATAGCCGCTGGCATGCGGCCTTTTCGCCGTGACTGCAGCGTACGGAACGCATTTTTGCTCTTTGTTTATGCGCGCTGTAGCGAAACAAGCCTTTATATTCTTTTTTGTAGCGCGAGATGCGCCGAGATATGTCTGTAATGGCTGCAGGCAAGCACAGCAGTTTTCTTGTTGTTCCAGATTTTTTTTCTGCATAATTTCTGGTTTTTGTAGATGTTTCTGCGCAGACTTTAAATTCAGCTCTATCGTAAGAATCAGGCACTCTCAGTCCGGCAACCACAGAGCGCATTTCCTGTTATCGATGTCATCAAATTTGTTGGTCCTTTTGCGAGTGCAAGTTAGCCCAATAAGGAGTTCATTTAAGAGCAACCCTTCTCGCGATCTGTTGATTACGCGATTGTCACCAACCACGTGACACGGGGTGGAAGTGCTTTTGCATGGTCTGGACGCCTCCTGCAACTTGGCAACAATCCTCCGGAGGACGCACCGGAGGACTTTTCTTACAGCCCGCCGAGCCAGCCGCCTGCTTCAAAGCTCTGAAAATGGACTACAGCCAGCCTACATTGAACAGCTGAATAAAGCTTCGCCATCTACGATGACCGAGGCGGCAGCATCGGTTCCTGTTATGCTATGGGTGTTATGCAAAAACACCCATTTTTCAAGGCACAAAGGGAAAAGAGGCCGAAGAGTGGCTCCATCTATACGAGCGAGTGGCCGCCTTCAAAAACTGGGACGACGTTTAGTAGCTTCGTGACATCTCATTCGCGTTTGGTGGTACCACTTGTACGTGGTTTGAAAACCACGAGACTCCCTAACGGCGTGGGAAGCATTCAAGAGGTAGCTACTGGAGGTATTCGCGATGGTCGTGTGGAGGGAAAGAGTTGAACTTTCTGTTCAGGGTCCAGCTCCCTAACGACTCCGTCTGCGCATCATCATCATCATCATCAGCCTGACTATACCCACTGTAGCGCAAAGACCTCTCCCATACTCCTCCAATTAACCCGGTTCTGTGCTAGCTGCATCCACCTGACCCCTGCGATTTTCTTAACCTCATCCGCCCACCTAACTTTCTGCCGCCCCCTGCTACGCTTTTATTCCCTTGGAATCCAGTTTGTTACCATATGCGACCATCAGTTATCCTTTCTACGCACTCGCATACGCAGAAGACAGGAAGTGCCATTTTCGTCGGGCCGACCCTGACATGTGGGAGGAAAGGAAGGTGATATATCTAATTTGAGACGTTAATCAGTCGAATTTTGGCGACCTCGTCAAGAACATGCCGAAAACCGTTAACGAATTCGCAAAGGAAGCCTCCGTAGTCGAAGGGACCTTCTATGACTGGACTCGACAACACTATAGTCCAGTCCAAACCCGCGGTGTTTGCCCGCGAACTCTCTCCGCTGCTATCAATGACTGGCGGGAAGTGGTAGAATTGCGCCGACTCCTGCCATTCTCCATGCAACCTCAAGTGGCGTCACTCGGAAACGCCGTCCGTGAAGAAGCCCAGCAGGCACTGGGCGTTCAACAAGCAGCGGCTCCGATGGCTCCGAAGCAACAACCCCAACGCTACGTTGCTGCGTTGCGAAGTCCCCCGTTCGAACGAGACCTTCCAAACCACGCCGAGGTCAACAAGCTGCCCCTGGACGCCGCCGCTTGGCCCCTACCCACCAAAAGTACGAATGACCATTCAGTTTGAGGTACAATGACGCCTGGAGGACATCGAACAGCCGCTTAATTTGCCTCCACTGTGGAGATGTTGGACACATCCTTCGCCACAGCCCTTAACTACGATTCGGCTTTCCCGGTTTCACAGTCGACGCTCCAACAGTCAGGATAGGCCTGGCAGGGCTATGAGAGCTAATCAAGAGGTACAAAGCGTCCGACGTAAGGAAGTATAACATCGAGATAATCGAGTAGGCTCTAAAAATGGTGGGAGCCTTAAAGCGGTGAAGAGGAGATTAAGCTGAGGCAAATATCAGATGTATGTGCTAAGGGATAAGCGAGGCAGAGGACACGATAGTCAAAGTAGCCGACGAGTTCTATACTGACCTGTGCAGTAGCCAAATTATTGAGGGCAAAAATGAGATTGACAGTGGTTAAGAAGAATCAGACATTCTGCCAAAAACGAAGCGAGAGGTTAGGAAAGCTTTAGGAGCTATGAAAAAAAGGGAAAGCAGAGGGGGATGATCAGGTAACTACAGATTTTTTGAAGGACGGGGAAGATATCGTGCTAAAAAAACTGGCCACACTATATACTCATGCTTGGTGACATCGACGACACCGCAATCACGGAACGCAAACATTATCTTAATTCATAACAAACTGGGCGCAGAGGACTTGAGCACTTAGAGACCAATAAGCTTACTATCCGTTGCGTGCATGGTATTTACTATGGTAACCGCTCCTAAAACCAGGGCAATCGTAGACGAAGAAGGGGGTTGTCTGGGAAGTGGTCATAAACGTATTTGCAGACGGGGCCCTTGATGAAAAGAGAGATGGAACTTAGACAAAAAGTAAAGGCAAAATTGAACGACGATCAAATAGTGCAGATAGCAGCGTACATAGAGGAAGAAATGGAAAAAAGCTCCATGGAAGACTGGGATTATGAACAGGTAGAACTACTCATAAGGATAAAAATTTAAGAGCTTAAAATAGCAAACCGCTGGAATGGAGAGAGGAAGCCACGGAGCTGGTGGAATGAGGAAATCAGGGAAGCCTTTGAACAACGACGCGCAGCTTCAAGGGAACACAGTGAGGCAAAGAAAGCACAAGTATCTGAGGAGAAAGTGCACAAAAATGGGAATTGTATCGACAAAATCAACTTAATGTGCAGGCCCTCGTCCAAAGTAAAATAATGTAGTCCATGGATCGCTGGATGGCTGAAAAACACGATGCCACTACAAGCAGACAAAGAATATTCTGGAAACATAAAAGCTGGCCAGGTAAAAAGAATCAAAGAAAGCAGGACCAGATTCAAGATAACGAGGGAAATTGTTTAAATGGAGACAGCGCAGTGAACTACATTACATCAGAGAGAGCCGAGTCATTTAAGAGCGACGATAGGGTAATCTCCGCAAATCATGAAACAATAAAAGATAGTAGAATACAAAGCAGCTTAGAACTGACCAATCCAAACTAGAAAAAGACAGAAAAAAATATTCCTAAAAACACATCTACTAGAATAGATGGAATTCTGATCAAGCTGATTGATGAACTTGGTCCAAGAAGTAAGGAAACGTCGTTAAAAGCTTTGGAAACAGTCATAACAATAAGCAAATTACGTACAGCTGGCGGCAGAGTAAACTGAATTTGATTTATAAAGGGAAAGGAGAAAGGATGCGCATAAAATCCTACAGGCTGATTACCATAACATTTGTTATGTACAGGTTGGCCATACAGGCGGTGAAATTAAAGGTGCAAGCATGGGTAGAAAGTAGCAAGATACTCGGAGAACTTCAGAACGGCTTTACAAATGGTAGGCGCTTAGATGATAGCCTGTTCATGTTTACCCAATGCATCGAAATATCTAGAGTGGAAAATAGACTTTCGTATTTGGCTTTCCTGGACATAAATGGGACGTACGACCAACGTAAACAGGGAACTCCCGTGGAACATATTAAAAGAAGATGGTATCGGTTATGAGATAATAGAGATCCTACAGGAAACATGGGTATCCATCAAGGGTGGCAGAATGGGCCAGTCGGTTCTGAAGACTTCTGGCGCTGCAGAAACACACACACACACACGCACACACACACACACACACACACACACACACACACACACACACACACACACACACACACACACACACACACACACACACACACACACACACACACACACACACACACACACACACACACACACACACACACACACACACGCGCGCGCGCGCGCGAAGGATGACAAACTGGCTACAGTTATATTTATATAATTAACTTTATATGATACAATATAAAATTAACTTTATATGATACGAACAAAAGGTACAGAAAATATATCTACAAAACAGAGGCGACAACACTGGCAAACCAGAAAACGAACGCCGTAGAAAATAGCAGTAAACAATCGCGAACCGGAAATCCACGCATCTCTCTGATAACGGCAGGCAAGCGGCCTCAGTCGGGCCTATCGCCACGCGTTCCGCAGTTCGCGTTTCATTTGACGCCGATAGTACATCTTTATTTTCCTCTAACGCGGGCTGGTAATGCTGATCTCAGCGCCTGCGCTTTATAGCGTCGGCGGGCGCTATATTGCCATCTAGGAAACGAGAAGCACAATATCTTCGAAGGAAAATAATATAGCAAACCTAAAATTTTTTCACGACGAAAATCAGCGATACCAGCGAATTTGCGTTACTTAATGACGTTGCTGCAAAAGAAGACAAACACATGCGTTGCAAAAAGTCAGTCCGGCATTGTTGGCATAGCGAAAGCAAGCAACTGATACTTTTAAATGCGGTACTGAAATATATGTAGGTTTGCTTACGTTGTCTCCGCACCACTTTATGTCGCTTATACAAAGCGAGTGATCGTTTCAGAGCATGATAAAGTATTCAAAATTCAACTCCCATCCTTTGTATGCGTGTGGCGCAGCGGTGTCGACATACGGCATTCTACGTGACGCAACTATATGCACACGTCCCTGCGACCTACGCAGGCATGCTCTTTCACACAGTCACTTTAAAATGTTTTAACACTACTGCGATGCGCATAAGGCGAGGTGATCCAGAAGGCCGGGGATTTTACGAGTGCAGGCGACCTGCAGTTCTCGCCGATCCACCCACACACGTGCTGGTTGCTGACTACTGTAATAAAATTAGCGACCACACAATCACTGTTGGCCCCGCCGGGGTGGTGCAGTGGTTACGGCGCTCGACTACTATTCCCAAGGACGCGGGATCGGATCCCGGCCTCGGCGGCCGCTTTTCGTTGGCGGCGAAAAGCAAGGCGCGCCCGTGTGCTGTGCGATGTCAGCGCACGTTAAAGAACCTCAGGTGGTCGAAATTTCCGGAGTCCTCCACTACGGCGTCTCTCATTGCCTGAGTTGCTTTGGGACGTTAAACCCCACAAACCAACCAACAATCACTGTTGGCACTGTTCTGAATAAGCATGCCTGAAGCTTACTGTATTGCTGAGCTTGAAACCATGTTCCAGGCCTTCGATTGCCGCCACTCGCCGCTTAGACAGCGCCGGGCCTGGCGGTCTGGAAAGCAAATGGTGGCCGCGGTCTTCTTTGCGGAACTCGGGATATCTCCAGTCACTCTAGTGAAGTGGGGCCTTCAAGCAGATTGACGGCAGAAACTGCAAAGACTCTCACCCCACCTGCGCAAAGATGTCGGGGCGCGACGCGTTTCCAGAGAGGGGTCGTTATAGAGCAGTGAATGGGTCGAAATTCTGAGCTCAAGTCTGGTCAGCGCCTTGTGCTGATGATAGGAGGCCCGGACCGACGCTGAGGGCCTGATACCGGCTAGGTCCGGCACGTGCCAACTTGCTAAAATTGCTCTTGAAGCGACGATGTAGAAATAACTTCGGCATAATGAGTTTATTTACGGGTTTTTTTATTGCTGTGCGGTTATGTTTATGTGGACGAATATTTCGAATATGCAGTCCTCCATGCGCGATTATAATTATAATTAAAAGGAATTATGCAGAAAACAACATATGGTGCACTGAAGAACGACTGAGTCATGTAACACTCCTGCATTGTGAATCTAGCAGCCGCGTGGTTTTTTTGACTATCCTGGTTGTGGCAGCGATTGATGACTTTTTAGCAAAGCAAATGTTTAAGCCTGCATATATGCACGTAGCGAGAATAATGCCTTATCACGCCCGTTAGCAGCGCTCTCGTGTCTGCCACTAGACGCCCGATTCTGCCGGCGTTGCCTGTTCTTCCGTCCTATATCGCATACGGCCCGCGCCTTTCAGACAGGCCGTATTTTTCCGTATTTGCCATATTTTTCACTTTATGTGGCTCTATTACACAGCCAGACAACACTGTTTCATATTTGGCCTCTCCTTATATACGCTGGTGGCCAGTGACTCCTCTCGATTCCGTTGCCATCTCGGGAGCGTCGCTGGATGTCTTAGTAAACTTCTTTGCGACTCTTTGTCGGTGACATACGGAAGGAATGAATAGCGAGCCAGCCATTTGAAAACACAAGCTTCAGGAGCATGGTATGTGTAGGTGCACATATTCGCGTTTGACTGTCGAAACTAAATATGGTAGAATGTTTTTCAAAACTGTAATGTGCATTGGGAAGGTTCAGGTAATTATACTATAACTACTAACTAATTTATTAATAATAATATAAATTATATTGATAATAATAATATTAATAATAATTAATACAAACAGTATGTAACAGCGCCTTTACTGGGTCATAAAAATCGGGTATCCTATATAATGCGATGTCTTCAAGCGCTACAGGCGGCTGTACTGATTGTCGGACAAGAATTACTGCATTGTTGCTGTTTTACTCGATGAATTTCCCGTGTAACTCTCCCCTTCCCCCTTTCGAATACCATTGCTTCGCGTCTGTAGGTGCCCACTAGCCTGTGCTCTATAACGAGCGGGCCTTACAGATTCCGCCTGATGGCAAGTGTACCGGATTAGTTTTCGGTCTTCCGGCCTCTATCCCAGATGCGATTTCTTCACCGGCAATCATAATCACCTTCTCGAGACATATCACCCAAAACTTGCCCCTTAGTTCTTCCCTTGCTCCAAATGCACGTATTACTATCGCCAATAAAGCACTAGTTTCGTTTAAACTCAGAGCTGCTGGTGCTTTTCTCGTATTCCTTGGGTGTCGGTTTGCTCCGAAAAGTAGTCAATATCTATAGTCTATTCACTCCTGTAAATGAACCAACCACTTTGGAAATTGTATGAGCTGTAAAATGTATTCTTTTTCATTTTTCAGCTGCAGAGATACCTCGAGAGGATGATGCCCATTTACCGACGGTCGCTGCATTGCCATGTCTGGAAGCGTATGACGGTGTACCGGGACCCAAGCGTCAGATTCTTTGAGTCGTACGAAAGCTTCCCGGGCCGCGCCTTTTATGCGTACTGCTCGGGGCGCACTGTCCTCATGACTTACGACGTCATGCGCGACCTGCTGAGGGCTGCATCGGTCATCCAACCGCACACGAATGTACGATATATGCATGCTTTGGCCAGTTATTACATCGAGTAGGTATACTGGAATAGTTCACATAGAGTTATTTCTTAGGATTAATAGGGGGATGCACATGCATTGCAAAAGTACCCATTTGCATGAAAACTCCCAGTCCATTTCTTCATAAAACTGTGATGTGGATTATAATTCCTGCGAATATATACGTGATTTCGTAAAGATTCTTTTAAGCGAGGCTATTACAGCGATATGAACAGGCTTTTCTATGCCATTTGCGTCAAAACACAAGGTCTGAGAGACACATTATAAAAGCATAACTTGCTTTATCGGTCTTGCGTCATCCATTGCTCTTTCGTTATTTATTGGTCTTTCAGAGTTCGGAGAGTAAATTATGCGCGATTTATGTTCATTCAAAATTGTTATGAAAATGTATGAAATTGTTTATCTGTACCAATTCTACCTTCTCACTGCGAGTGTACGAAAAAAATGAAAAATATTTTTTTTTGCATCATAAGTTTAGACCCTTACCACCAGCATCTCATATCTTCAGTTCCTCACAGTTCAACGACGTCCCAAAAAGCTTGACCGGTAACGAATGTAGGGCAAATCGTTATGCGATAGCCAACGGACAAACACGTTAATGAAATCGTGATTAGTCGATTCCAGTGTAAATATGCGATCATGGATTCGCGATTGATTCCGACCAAAACTGTTGGATCGTAGCAGTTAACCAACTTTGCTTCAAATGTGGCGATAATTAATGCGCAATTTCCGGGTGTTTCGTAATTTCCTGCTCAAAATCACTTTTTTTTTCTTCTATTCCATCCTATTCAACTCTACGGATGTATGTCCAAGAATGCTTCATTCTGCAAATCTAGAATATCATCTTTTTTTTGTTTTTTCAATGGTTGTTTATTTAACAGCAATCTTAAAGTTCGCAACTCGGGCACAGTTTTGTTTAATGGCCACTGGTGCCGCCACTATTTGTAAACACCCGAATTTCGACGAATCAACACCGCCCTTTTTCTTTTTTTTGTTATACATCTACCCTATGGGACGTTCTGCAAGTGGTAATATTACAGAGCTCTGATTCCGATAACGGAAGCCATTAACGTTGTCTCGTAACCCACTTAAGGCGGGGTGTAAGTGTTCGCTAAATTTTACAACTAATTTTCTGTAACTTTCTCTTGTCCTTGAGGCCTGCTACAACTGCTTCCGGAAAGGTGGCGTAAGATCCCATTCCAGTGCCGTAAAATGATTCGAAGGTCTCAAAGTTTGACAATTTGGTTTCTGTAATTCGTATCGAGACAGCGCCAAAATCTCGCGTAGCAGCACGGCGCTCTTATTGTTGTGCTTGTTCCGTCTTCGTCTTTTTCGCGCTGTTTGAATAGTGCTGCAAACGCTTCCAATCTTCCCGCTGGGGTGGCGCAGTGGTTACGGCGCTCGACTGCTGTTCCCAAGGACGCGGGATCGAATCCCGGCCTCGGCGGCAGCTTTTCGATAGAGGTGAAAAGCAAGGCGTCCGTGTGCTGTGCGATGTCAGTGCACGTTAAAGAACCCCAGGTGGCCGAAATTTCTGGAGTCCTCCACTACGGCGTCTGTCATAGTCTGAGTTGCTTTGGGACGTTAAACCCCCCAACCCAAACCGCTTCCAATATTCTTGTGTTGATTCTGGCAGCTACTGGCTTATACGACCTAATCACTTTGCTTGCGCAGCACAGAAAGATTAGTGCCATTTGTTTGTTTCATTACCATGTTCTTTGTCGCGTAAACTGGGTTGAGATGTACTTGCAGGGTGGTCCTAAATATGTGCGAACACCGCGAAGCGCGGCCACGCTTCGCAGAGCGTCAGCGCATCCGGCGCGGCCGCGTGTAGAAACAAAGTGGCACAAGCGCACAGGGGCCTGGAGGAGGTGCTTCGTGTCGTCTGCTACCGCACAAATTCGTACCATGTTTCTTTACTGAGAAGCTCACCTAACTGTGTACTGGCAGCAGCCAAACGCGCCGAGATGACGTTATCGTAGCTCACTCACTGCAAAGTTTGCTCAATCCTATTTGCTTGAGCATGGCAATGTCTTATCTGCTAGCGAGGCTGATAAGCTGCTGAAAATGAGTGCTAAGCTGTCTGCCTTAGTGAGTGGTGCTCGAATGACTTGACAAAGCTCGTTCCCTCACATCATTACGTTCTTGGTCTGACGTAATGACATTTCACAGGCTATCAATTTTAAAAGTATGAAAGCCACTTTTCCCTTTGTTGCTTAATAATTATGCTGTCCCGGTGATAAAATCACTAGCAGTGTAAAGACAGTGCACTTTCGCGCTGCAGCGGACGACACAAAGCACCGCCTCCAGGTCCCTGTGTCCTTCGCCATATTGCTTTGATGCGCGGCCGCCACGAATGCGCGGACGCTTCGCGTTGTTCGGACATATTGCCGCGAAACCTTCGAAACTGTATTTGTTGTTTAACAGCCGCCGGCATGCGGCCTTATCACTGTGATTCTGGCAGGCGAATCTATTCTGTATCCCGTGTTTGTTCAGGCTCGTTGTCGCGATATGACACGTTATCATTTTCTTTGTCGCAAACGATACTCCGAGATCTGTCTCGAAGATTCCGATCACTTGCGTATGTTTCCACAATGTTCCAGGTTTTGCAAGTAGCAGTTTGCTACGTTATCTAGATTGTTCTGAGCAGCCTTTAAATTGAGCGTTGACTACTGTGACGGGCATTCTTTGTTCGACGATCGAAGAGCACGTTTGTTGCTATTGCCGCCGCCTAGTTTCTTAGTGCTTTTCCGGGCGCAAGTCAGCCCAATAAACAGTTAATCTCAGTACCATCAAGCTTGTGTCTTCTTTTGGTGTCAACGGCCTTGTCACCACTACGTGACATCGGGTGAAGGTGCTGCCCTTGATCCTTCAAGCGAGAACCTAAGCCTTGTTCCTGTCACCCTGGGGGACCAGAATACGGGTCACTGAGCCAGCCGCCGACTCCAAGGCCTACAACCGGAACACGGTGACGCCGTTCGACTCCAGAAAGCATCAACTACGGAAATGGTCCAGCCAACAGCACCAGCCGTCTTCGTGCAGCCCCGGGAGTCCCCCATCCTCCAAAGACTGCCCAGTGAAGATGCGGAAGAATGGATGGACCTTTTCGACCGTGTAGCAGAATTCAACGGCTGGAACGACGCCGGGAAACTCAGGCAAGTCTACTTTGTTCTTCACGGACATGCCCGAGTTTGGTTTGAAAATCATGAGGCAGTTATGAAAGATGGCGGAGATTTTCAAGGAATCATTTTTGACTGCCTTTTTAAGCGTCGTCCGAAAGGAAAGGGCCCAGGCTCTCCTTCAGACAAGACTTCAACTCCAGAACGAGCCAGTCCTGGCGTACATTGAGGCGATAAAGCGCCTCTGTCGCCGCGCCGAACCTAACATGACCGAAGGTGAGAGAGTCAAATTTTTATTTCGAGGCGTTAAAGAATTCCTTTTTAGCAGGTCTTGATAGAAATCCGCCAAACACCGCGGCGGAATTTGAAACGGAAGCGTCTACCATCGAGAAGACGTTCGACACCCAGATGCGCCACTACGAGCGACCACTTCAACCGGACTACTGAAGCCACTACCCCAGCGCATCTGCAAGCGGAGAGAATCTTCGGGATCTCATCCGGGAGATCGTGCGAGAGGAGCTCCGCCGATTGCTGCCATCATCACAACAACCCCAGGTGGCGACGCTCGCGGACGTCGTACATCAAGAAGTCCAGCAGGCACTGGGCGTTCCTCAAGCGACAACTCCGAAGACTCCAGTGCATGAATCAGCAGCGATGAAATATGCTGCTGCATTACGTCGTCCTGCACCCTGACGCGGCCTCCCAGGCCAACGTGACCTCCCAAGCCTTCGTCGCTACCTACCTGCCCCCAAAAGCCGCCCTTTGGCCCCCGCCCGCCAAGTCTACCAACGATCTCCAAGCCCCAGGAAATGCGACGCCTGGAGGACATCTAACAACCGAGCGCTCTGCTTCCATTGTGGTGAGGCAGGACACATGCTCCGTCACTGCCCGTACAGGCGGATCGGCCTCCGTGGTTTCGCTGTCGACGCTGCACGACTCTGTCCTGGCGAGCGACCACAGGAAATCAACGACTTCATGTGCAGCGGAGAGCACTCGTCGCCAAGGCGTCTGTCACGCTCCCCATCGCCGTACAATGCCCGATTTGCGTCGCCGGGCCGCGGTTACGTGCAAGAACGGTCTCCTAGCCCCCGTAGGGGAAACTAAAGGCAGCAACCTTTGGAGGTGAGGTTGCTCAACGGCGAAAAGATGAACATCCCCCGCCGCCGACGACCACTAACGACGACGCAGCCATTTCACCGCCGCTCCACACGATGACATCGACGGCAACACGACCAGAGTGCAAGCAGACACCGCCGCCCAGCGAAGTAACAACGGTATGCCCAGGCCATGACCTGAAGAAACGACGGAGCCGAGATCGGACGCCAAGGCCCACGTGCAATGCGAGGAAGTTGATATCGACTGTCGCAGACTCATTGCCCTAGTAGACACCGGAGCTGACTTTTCAGTTATCAGTGGACAGTTAGCCTCCCAGCTCAGGAAAGTTACGACCGCTTGGGATGGCCCGCTGATTCGCACCGCAGGTGGCAACCTGATTTCTCCATCGGGACAATGTACTGCAAGAATAACTGTAATTGGGCGTACTTACCCCACCAACTTTGTGGTCTTGCAGCAGTGCTCCCGCGACGGGATTTTAGGCACGGACTTCCTAAATGAACATAGGGCTATCATCGACCAGCGATCCAAGCTCATCAAGCTCTCTGCAGACAAAGCCATACCTGCTACGACGACTTCGACGCAACACATCGCTTTAAACGTCCTCGATGGAGAATTCACCAAGCCGTCCCGATCAAGCGTCGCAATCTGCGTAGTTAGCGCAAACATCGAAACCGCTGAAGGCATCGTCGAAGGAAATATCCAATTGCTCTTGGAACGAGGTTTCGGCGTCGCAAGAGGCATCGCGCAATTCCGGAGAGGACAAGCTCAGGTGCTGGTAACAAACTTCACCGAAGAATGCCGGCATCTCAGCAAGGGCACGACGACCGCTTCTTTCGACGAATTAGCGGACCTCAGAGACGCAATCGCCCTCCACGACCAACCACTGGAAGACGCACCGGACCAATTCCGTCAGCCCACATTTGACATCAACTCGGCATTGACCCACAGCAGGAAAGTTCAGATTCGCAGTATTCTTCGAAGGTATACAAGGAGTGCTTCTCGTCATTATCGAAGGTACGACAAACACCGCTGGCCAAGCACCGCATTATAACAGACGAACACGCCCGACCTCTGCGCCAAAGCCCCTATTGTATATGGCCACGAGAACGCCAGGCCATACGCGATCAAGTTGAGGAAATGCTGCGTGATGATGTAATCCAACCATCGAACAGCCCCTGGGCGGCATAACTAAGAAGGATGTTTATCCACTACGCCGCATCGACGACACATTTGACCGCTCTGCAATGCAAGATACTTCTCATCGATGGACCTGAAGAGCGGATATTGGCATATTGAGGTCGACGAAAGGGATCGCGAGAAGACCGCATTCATCACACCGGACGGCTTTTTCGAGTTAAAGGTGATGCCTTTTGGCCTCTGCTCCGCACCAGCGACGTTTCAACGAGTAATGGACACTGTGCTGGCGGGCTTTAAGTGACAGATTTGCCTGGTATACTAGGATGATGTCGCTGGCTTCTCGTCAAACTTTGAAGACCAACAGAAACGGCTGCAGACTGTGTTGGAAGCCATCAAATCATCGGGACTAACGTTAAAACCAGAGGATAAGTGCCATTTCGCCTATGAGAAACTGCGGTTCCTCGGTCACATCGTTAACAAGGATGGTGTTCGGCCAGAGCCGGAGAAAACAGCTGCAATCGCACAATTTCCACCGCCTGCTGACAATAAAGCCGTGCTCAAGTTCCTTGGGCTGTGCGCTTATTATCGACGATTTGTCAGGGACTTTTCGCGCATCGCCGAACCGTTGATACAGCTCGCAAAGTCTGACGTACCTTATAAACGGGAAGCGCCGCAAGAAGTCTTTGACGAACTCAAGCGCCGCCTGCAGTGCCCTCCTCTACTTGGTCACTGTGATGAAAACGCCGAGACCAAAATTCACACAGCCGCGTGCAGTTTGTACCTAGGAGTCGTTCTTGTCCAGAAGAGTGCCGAACAGGAGAAAGTAATCGCCTACGCTAGCAGGTCCCTCACAAAAGCCGAAGTCAATTACTCGACGACCGAGCAGGAGTGCCTCGCGATCATCTGGGCCACTTTTAAGTTTCGTCCATACTTACACAGCCGACCATTCAAGGTGGTAAGCGACCATCACGCGCTCTGCTGGCTGGCTAATTTTAAAGATCCCTCCAGCCGCCTTGCCAGATGAAGCCTACGACTTCAAGACTTTGACTTGACTGTACTCTATAAGTCGGGCCGGAAGCATTCAGACGCAGACTGCTTACCACGCGCTCCCGTCGACGCTCCCCCGAAGGACGATGACGACGACGCCTTTTTGGGACCGGTAAGCGCCAGCAGTTTCGCAGAACAGCGATCAGACCTTGAGCTGAAAGCTCTAGCCGATTACTTAGAAGGAAAGACCGCTTCCTCTCCTGGTGTGTTCAGGCGACATTTATCTTCGTTCGCATTAAGCAATGGTCTCCTCGTGAATAAGGATTTCGCACCCAACAGGACTGCGCAACTTCTTGTAGTGCCTGAAAACCTCCGGCAGGAAATTCTGCAGGCGTTGCATGATGAGCCCACAGCAGGCCATCTCGGATTTGCACGCACGTTGCGTTGACTTCAGGAGAAGTACTACTGGCCTCGACTGCCTGTCGAAGTTGCCCACTACGTGAATACATGTCGTGAGTGCCAACGACGCAGGACGCCACCTACCAGACCAGCAGGACTACTAAACCCGATTCCGCCCCCAGACCTGCCTTTTCAACAAATTGGGATGGAGCTGCTCGGCCCCTTTCCAGCTTCGTCTGTCGGTAACAAGTGGATCGTCGTGGCCACTGACTACCTTACCCGTTACGCCGAAGCAAAAGCAGTGCCCAATGGTACTGCGACAGAAGTTGCCAAATTTTTTGTGTAACAAATTCTCTTGCGACACGGCGCCGCAGAAGTGCTCATCACGGACAGGGGAACGGCGTTTACGGCAGAGTTGACGCAAGCCATCCTGGAAAACAGTCATACAAGCCATCGATGAACAACTGCATACCATCCCCAGACCAATGGCCATACGGAGCGCATGAACAAAACGATCGTGGACATGATCGCCATGTACGCCGACGCTGAACACAAGACCTGGGACGCCATTTGCCGTACGTGATTTTCGCATATAACACGGCAGTCCAGTAGACGACCAGAGTGAATCTGTTCAAGCTTGGGTACGGCAGGGATCCCACGACGACGCTCGACGCAATGCTGCCGCACGTAACCAAAGAGGACAATGTTGATGTCGCCGCCTCCCTGCAGCATGCAGAGGAAGCCCGACGACTCGCACGGCTGCGTATAAAAAGCCAACAGCGCACCGACACCCGACGATACAACTTACGACGACGCCACGCAGAGTACAACCCAGGAGACCAAGTGTGGGTTTGGACTCCAATTCGCCGCCTTGAACTAAGTGAAAAGCTGCTGCGTTCATACTTTGGGCCATACAAAATCCTTTGCCACGTCGGACAACTGGACTATGATGTCATTCCCGAAGGTACGACAGCATCACAACGGCGACGCGCGCATCCATAAATCGTACATGTTGGTCGTCTGAAGCCTTATTACGCGCGGTAAAGAATCCGTTGTGTTTAAACTTTGTAATGTTTCTATTTAAGTTGCTTTGTTTATTTAAGGACATCTGGATGTTCTTTAACGGGGGAAAATGCCGCGAAACCTTCAAAACTATACTTGTTGTTTTTAACAACCGCCGGCATGCGGCCTTATCACTGTGATTCTGGCACGCGTATCAATTCTCTATCCTGTGTTTGTTCATGCTCGTTGTCGCGATATGACGCGTTATCATTTTCTTTGTCGCGAACAATACTCCGAGATCCGTCTCGAAGATTCCGATCACTTCGCATGTTTCCACAATGTTCCAGGTTTTGCTAGTGGCAGTTTGCGACATTATCTAGATTGTTCAGAGCAGCCTTTAAATTGAGCTTTGATGAGTGTGACGGGCATTCTTTGTTCGACGATCGACGAGCACGTTTGTTGCTATCACCGCCGCCGAGTTGCTTGGTTGTTTTGCGGGCGCAAGTCAGCCCAATAAAGAGTTAATCTCAGTACCATCAAGCCTGTGTCTTCTTTTGGTGTCAATGGCCTTGTCACCACTGCGTGACAATATTTAGGACCACCCTGCACAGTCTTTGTCAAAGGTGTAGGGCACAAGGGGTCTGTTTCTGAGCAATTTTGTGCGGCTTGTAAATCATTTGCAGGGTTCCAAATTTCGGGATGTTAAGGTTTTTTTGTTCTGCCCTCTTCAATGGGAAGGACCTCCACTAATGTTAAATCAGCGCCACTACACGGCTCAGAAGCAGACCCGCTGGGCTCTCCACTTTTGACAAAGGTTGTACCTGTAATGAGTACAGCCATTCGCGTCTGTTTCAATATTTTCGAGGTTGTTGTGGTCACATCTTGCGACCTTATATCGAAGGTTATTCGTCCAGTGCTAACCAGTGCAAGGGCGTTTGCTATTAGGCGACCGCCGAGTCATTTTACTGCCATCGCCTTTATATATATATATATATATATATATATATATATATATATATATATATATATATATTGACACATGCCATTCAAAGACGGCGGAGAATTGAACGGGGGATTGGGGAACGACGACGGAGTGGCACTGCTCCGTCTCGTGCTGATCTAACTGGATGTCGGTGTTCCTAGGTGCCAGAGTGCCTTATGCGTAATATTACGTTACAAGTCTGGTGGAGGCATTGCCGGGTATCGATCCAGTTCTTACCCCGGTACATCAGCACCTCAGCCGCTGCCTACGTAGAGAGCCGCTTGAATTCGGACCCCTTCCGGCCGCTACCAGGACGACGCAGCCTCAGACGGCCGTAGAACCTGCTGCAATGACATCTAAGACCAGGCTTCCCACGCACATTCTGTGTCATCAGCCTCAAACACCTGCGTCTTCTCATGGCGACGTGTTCGAGGACGCCGAGGACTGGCTTGAGAACTACGAGCGAGTCCTCGTTACAACGGGTGGACCGATGAGCGTAACCTCCACTACGCGTACTTCGGTCTTGAGTAGTCTGCACGGACATGGTTTGAAAACCATGAGGCTTCTTTTCCATCCTGGGAAGCCTTCTGTCGTGACCTGAAAGCCACTTTTCCTAGTGCCGACCGCCGGGAGAGAGGAGAAGCTGCGCTACACGCGCATAGTCAGCGCCAGAAAAAGAGCGTGCGTATGTTCTTTGAGGGCATGACACGCCTCTTCAATCGCGCAGACCCCCACATACCGGAAGAGAAGCTGTGTCACCCGATGCGGGGAGTTAAGCAAGAACTCTTCGCAGGACTGGTGCGCAACCCACCGCGCACTGTGGCGGTTTCTCAGCGAGGCTGCGACCATGGAGACAATGCTGAAACACCGGCCCTGTCAATACAACCGTGACGGGAACACCATTGGGTCCGACGTAATCCCTATGCATGTCGGCAGCGAAATGAATGAATTACGCAACCTCATTCGTTCTGTAGGGCGAAAGGAACAGCAAGCCCTTCAGATGCCTTGCAACACGACATCCTTTCCTTCACTGGCTCAAGTTGTTTGGGACGAGGTGCATATGGCAGATGAGCAACTGCCTGACGTGCCCCACCAGTTTGACGCGAGACCCACCTACGCGTTCATCCTACGCAAGGCTCCCACGCAGGCACATGGTATCAATGCCGCAGCTCCAGCAATGGAGCCGCAAGGTCCTCGCTACTCCCCTCTGCCAACCTACCAGCGACCACGTGAAGGTCAGCCATGGCGGACCCGGGACCGTCGACCACTCTGCTATCATTGCGGTGGAGCCAGTCACCTCTACTGGCCGTGCCCGTACCGCTGCATCAACATGCGAAGTTTCGACCCGAGTGACACCTGCCTTCGGCATGGCGAACGGCCTACTGAGGTCGCAAGCAACCTTGCTCCGCGACAGTATCCCATCTCGTCCGGTTAGCAAGAGCGTCGGTCTAAGTCCCTGACAAGCTACCGCTCGCCAAGTCCAAACTATTCCCGACGCCGCTCTCCCAGCCCTCGCCGGGAACACAATACCAGCGGCCTTCGGAGGCAGGGTCACTGATGTCGGGAAATGGGAAGATCCTCCGTCATCGTCAGGCCGATCCGACGAGATGTCGCTGGTGGCAGGTAGCGACAGCATCCAACGTGCTACCTCCGACCGGTACGGCGACATTTCACTAGGGACAGGTAGCGACAGCGTCCGACATACTACCTCCGATTTGTGCGCAACGATTGAAGGAGTGGATGTCAACGTGTTACTCGACACCGGTGCCGATTATTCTGTAATGAGCCATGGTTTCGCCCGAGATTTGAAAGTTTTGACGCATTGGTCCGGCCCGAAAATTCGCACGGCGTGAAGTCACTTGATTGCCCCTCTAGGCAAGTGCACAGCGCGGGTCGGCATCCGTGGTTTTGCGTATGTCGGAGAATTCTTCGTACTTCCTGAGTGTTCGAAAGACTTGATTCTTGACCTAGACTTCCTGCCGACTAACGGCGCTGTCATGGATCTGAAAGAAGCGCGTGTGACCTTTTCGACAAAACGGGCCGTGGCGTGCACTGAAAACGAGGATCCGGGACTGAACATTTTGCGAACAGTTGACGATGACGTGAGGGTGCCAGCACGGCCTAGTGTGCTGGTTCTTATGAGGCATTACTTGTTTCACGATTACGACGGCATCGCGGATGTGTACCTTCCACTATAACTCGAGAAGGAATTAGCCGTTGCTCTACGACTCGTGCAACTCCAGAACGGTTGTGCTACTGTGCTCCTGACAAATTTTGCTAAGGAGATGCAGCATCTCGCCAAGGATGCGGCTGTTGCCTTCCTTCACGATATTACTGCCTTGCCTCATTTTTGCTCCACCGGGGCAAACCCTGAAGAAGAGGCCGCACCTTGTCATGCTCTTCAGACCGTTAAAATTAGACCGGACTTGAGGCCCGATCAGAGGAATCTTCTCTCGGTTCTTCTGACCGAATTCGCCGACTGCTCCGCCACGGCCTCCAAGGTCGGTCGTATTCCGGCCGCCAAGCAACGCATTATCACCGAAAAACCACGTTACGGGTATGCCAGCGCCCGTAGCGGGTTTCTCCTAAGGAAAGTGAAGCCAATAAAACGCAAGCTGCTGAAATACGTGCGGACGACGTGATCCAGCCTTCGACGACCCCATAGCCATCGCCCGTGGTCATTGTCAAAAAGAAAGATGCACCTTGAGATTCTGTGTCAATTACCGAAAGCTAAATAACGTCACCAAAAAGGAGGTCTACGCTGCCCAGGATTGACAATGCCCTCGACCTACTACGCGACGCCAGGCACTTTTCCTCATTAGACCTCAAAAGCGGATACTGGCAAATCGAGGTGGATCAGAGATATCGAGAGAAGACTGCATTTGTGACGCCCGGCGGCCTATACGAGTTTAAGGTGCTTCCGTTTGGTCTTCGCTCTGCGCCGGCCACGTTCCAACATATGATGAACACGGTTTTATCAGGTCTAAAGCGGCAGTCATGCTTGGTGTACTTAGATGTTCGAGCAACACCTGGACCTGTTGCGCATTGTGCTTCAAGCACTCAAAGACGCGCAACTAACGATCAAGCCTGAGAAATGCCACTTCGCTTTCAAGGAACTACGCTTTCTCGGCGATGTTGTTAGTTTGTGAGCTAACAACATCGATGGGGCGTCCTCCCTGATCCCGACAAGACCACGGCAGTGTCAACTTTTCTACGCCCCACCGACAAAAAGGCACTTCGGCGCTTTCTGGGTCTTTGTTCTTACTACCGATGCTTCGTCTAAGATTTTTCCAAGATAGCTGAACCGCTGACAGCACTATCCACAGAAGACATACCCTTCCTGTGGGAAGGCGATCAAGAACAAGCCTTCTAGGAGCTCCGAAGTCGCCTACACAGACCCCCAATACTGGCGTATTTCGATGAAGACGCCCCAACCGAAATACACACTGATGCCAGCAACTTTGGCCTCGGGGCGGTACTTATCCAGTGGCAAGACGAACGGGTTATCGCTTACGCTAGCCGAACACTCTCACAATCGGAGATGAATCATTCGACCACACAGAGGAGTGCCTTGTGGTAATCTGGGCCATCAGCATGTTTCGACCATATATGTACGGACGACCGTTCCGTATAGCCAGCGACCATCATTCGTTGGGCTGGCTGGCAAGTCCTAAAGACCCGTCTTGACGCTTGGCTCCATGAGGCGCCCGTCTTCAAGAGTATGACGTTACTGTTGTTTATAAGTCGGGACATAAACGCAAAGATGCGGATTGCTTTTCACGCGCGCCTTTGGACTCCACTACAGTAGAAAACACAGACGATTTTCCCTTTATTGGGGCCATTACCGAATCCCATATGGCTGACCTTCAACGCAAGGACCCGGAACTGGTGCCGCTCATCGAGTATCTGGAAGGACGTGGTGGTAGGGTACCGCTTGTTTTTCGTCGTGGCTTGCAGTTATACGCTTTACGAAGTGGAGTTCTCTACAAGCGCATTTTTCAAAGATCAGAAGAGACATTTCTACTCGTAGTACCTACGCACCTACGGCCTGACAGCTTGAGCGCTTGTCACGACGAACCGTCTGCCCGCCACTTAGGTGTTAGTCGTACGCTTGCAAAACTTCGAGAGAAACACTATTGGCCGAAATTATTACCTTCAGTATGATCTTACCTCAAGACCTGCCGTGCCGGTCAACCCCGAAAGACTCCACTCGTAAAACCAACCGGATGTCTCCAACCCAATCTCATCATCAGCCTGACTATACCTACTACAGGGCGAAGGCCTCTCCCATATTTTTCCAATTAACCCGGTTTTGTGCTAGCTGCATCCACTTCACCCCTGCGAACTTCTTACCCTCATCCGCCCACCTAACTTTCTGGCGTCCTCTGCTACGCTTTCCTTCCATCAGTTATCCTCTCATTGCAACACATGTCCTGCCATGTCCATTTTTTCGTCTTGATTTCCACTAGAATGTCAGTAACTTGAGTTATTTCTCTGACCAACTCTGCACGCTTCCTATCTCTTAATGTTACCCCTACCATTTTTCGTTCCATAGCCCTCTGCGTTGTCCTCAACTTAAGTAGAATCCTCTTGGTTAGCCTCCAAGTTTCAGCCCCATAGGTGAGTACAGGTTAGATGTAACTATTGTATACTTTCCTCTTGAGCGATACCGGTAAGCTGCTAGTCATAATCTGCGAGTGCTTGCCAAATACGCTCCATCCCAATCTTATTCTTCTTATTTCCTTTTCATGGTCCGGATCTGCGGTTAGTACCTGTCCTAAGAAGACATATTCGCCTACTACTTCCAGTGCTTCGCTACCGAACGTAAACTGCGGTTCCTTCCCAATGCTGTTGAAAATTACCTTAGTCTTCTACATATTGATTTTCAAGCCTACCTTTCTACCTTTCCTGTCTAGGTCATCAATCAATCATTTGCAGTTCATCCCCCGAGTTACTTAGCAGGGCAATGCCATCAGCAAATCACAGATTGCTGAGATATTCTCCATCTACCCTTATCCCTAACTGCTCCCATTCCAAGCCTCTGAATACTTCCTCTGAGCAAGCTGCGAATAGTACTAGAAGATCACGTCTCCTTGACTAACGCCTTTCTTTATGGGAATGTTGTTACTTTCTTTATGCAGAACTATGGTTGCTGTGCAGCCACTATATATATCTTCCAGCACTTCCAGCAACTTGACTTGAGTAAGAACGGCTGTAGAGTTCTATTGAGGGCCGCAACCACCGCGCCACCACGGGTGAAGGAAGTGAGGCACGAGGCAAGAGCTAGGCCGTCGGAGGTCCACCGAGGAGGGGGCATAACGAAGGCCTCGCCATAGAGAGGGTAGTCCAATGCCACGATGATCAGCTGCTCGCGTCCTGGGGTAAAACGAAAGCAACTGCTGCGAACACGTGTGGTGGTGAACAATCAGAAGTCTGTAATATATCGGGGTCCGCGAGATGAATAAGGCGCTCACGGCAAGAGATGAGGGCGGACGCCGACGATAAGAAATCCCACCCCAAGATCATGACATGAACGCACGTGGGGAGCACAATAAATTCAATATAATGCCGCTGGTTATCGATGAGGACACGTGCTGTGCATTGGCCGGTGGGTTTCATAAGAGTTCTATTAGCTTCACGAAGTGGCGGACCGATGTATGGCGTTAGAACTTTGCGCAGATGAGAACACAGAGAGAAATGCATGACGGAATAAGCGGGGCCGGTGTCGATTAGGGCCTCAACGTACAATCCTTCAACAATCACTATTAACATATTCGACGGTCGCCCAGGAGGAATTGTAGATTTCGAACTCGAAGCAGCTTTCCCCCAAAAGACTGCTTCGGTTACCTTTCCGTTATAGGTTGGAAGGGTTGCGAGGCAGGACGAAGCGGTGACGTGCGGCGAAAAGGCGAAGGGGATCGGCGTCGGGAAGGACGCGAGGGCCGTGAAACATCGGTAGAATTCGGAGGAGAGGAAGAACGCCTATAAAAGTCTGAGTAGGGCAATGTAGAATCGTCAGGCTGGCGCACTCGGGCACGTTCAAAGGGAGCATAACCCCGTTGCTCGTCTTGCTGGCGGCGGCGACAGACACGGGCAATGTGGCCACGTATTCCACAATAGTAACATACAGGGCGGGAGGGGCGCCAGGCTGTAATAGGACTGTGCACTGTAGGATATGCTACGGAGAAGCTTATTATTGGCGCAGTCTGGGCCGGCTGCCCAGCCAGGACGTAACTTAGCTAGCGCTGCCCGGACCTCTGCCACTGTGAATCGGTGCACTGAGAGAAGGGTTGTCGGAACCTGAATAGTCTGGGAGCAGAGTAGGGGACAGCGGATTGATGCATGTGTTCCTCAGCTGGGCGAGTAACTCATCTGGAGAGCATGTAAACTGATATAGGAGGCGTTCCAGTTTTAGGGCGTTCTCTGCACGAGTGCTAGAGGGGTCTACGAGGTGATGCAGGAAGCGCGACGCATCTGCTCTTGCAATGTTTCTATTTAGTTATATACATAAAGCATCCAAAGTCATCCAAACTTTGCCGATCCAGGGTGAGGGCGTAGCTTTCAATCTTTGTTCAGCGCAGCCGTTGTTTACGTGCATAACAGTCGAGCTTATGACTGTGCGTTTGGAAAGTGAGCTGTTGCTTGAGACGCCAGAGGGCTAGCAGGCGTGAGTCGTAGGAGATCAGAGGATCTTCCGGGTAGACTGATTCCGTGGCGGCTTGTACGTCTTGAAATAGCTCAGAGGTCCATAGAGCAATATCGCCAATCTTCTCGGGCACAAATCTGGGCAGTGATCACGACCTACTGGAGCTCGTTCGCGCAAGTGACCCGGCAGGTCGCCCCGCTCACCCCCAACTCTTCACTAACTGGCATCGCTTCCGAGAGGGCCGCTCTGCGCCTGAAAAGATTGACGATATTGGTCTCTGGACCCCGAAGCTATCGGCAGATGGCGTACGGCGGCAGTCGATGTGCGGCTGTGGCCGATTACGGTCCTCATCCCCCTTCGCTGTGGTGGCACTTTTCTTCATATGTTCCGCTGAGCGTCAAGATACTCCACACGTTGCCATGGAAATGGCACGCTAGATAGACAAGGCGAACTATGATGTTTTTCGCGACTCTGGCGTGGAATAGTGGTTTGCACGCTTGGATGGGGAGCAGAGGGATAGTGATTTGATTCCCTATTATATTTTTTTTTCTTCGAGCGCCACTGCGGTGGGCACTTTCTGCGCAAAGATTTAGACCATGCCAGTGATGAGCCAAGTAAGGCATTCGCCTTACGAAAAATGCTTCACGAGTAACTGCCTGCAGTTTTCATTCATTTGGGCTTTCCTTGTAGCACTGGAAACGCACAGACATGACAACAGGTCTGCGATGTTATTGCTGTTATATGGCGGCAAGTTCGCGATATCATCTGCCTCACTTGCTGAGTGTGGTATTTGTCTTCTTGCTGAGCGCTTCGTAATGGGAAACACTACTTGATGTTCGTTTTTCTTTTCCCTTTCACATCTGTGCAGGACGACGCGTACGTGACGGGAGACCTGGCCCTCGTAAACAACATTGGCCACGTGAACATACAGGAGCGATACCAGTGGGATCAGAAAATGACGGACGAGTGCATCTTTAACGGCACCTGCGTGTTCACGCACGAGTACTTTCCGTACGGGATGACCATAGGTCGCCGCAGCCAGTGGGGCATGGTGCTGTGGCGCCAGAGGCTGGACAAGGGTGAAACGCTAGACCTGTCCAGCAGGCTTCAGAGGGTGGAATACGCGGATGCGTTCAACCAAACCAAAGCTGCCCTTCTGAGAGTTACAATGGCAACTACAATGGCAACGACAAGAACCACAAACGCAGCATCTTAGTGCAACACAAGCAGCTTAAAGTTAGGCAAAAGTCGACATCAGTTTGAAAACAAGTGAAAGCGGGATCGAGTAGTTCTTTAACCGGAATTTCAGCGGCGGGCGACTAAACGCCTTGTTTTCAAATATTATCGAATGCCGCAGATGGAATGTTCGTGGAGGCCATTTCATCACCAAACAAGACTTCTTCGTTAAATTACATTTTCTGACACCTAATAAAATATAGTTTGCGATCATCTACTCGGGTAGAAACATTTATTTCGTTTATTATACCAGAATTAAATCAAATTTCTAGACCCCACTGCTACGGCGGCCCTTGTAACCTCATAACTTTAGACCATATATATAAACCAAACCAGTCCAATGCAAACTTGTCGTTCAAGATGCGGAAGGAGAACGAATGATTTGAGAACATCTAGAATTATTACGACCGCAGCACACCTCGTGCGGAGAAGGGTTTCCAATGCCCAGCCACAAATTCTGTAGTCTGAACTTATTTTTCTATCACACGTACCTTTCGGCTAAAAAAGGATGTTTATCACACAATCCTGCCTGCTTTGGGCTGTATTTATTTATTGATTCTCTACGTTATTAGTATTTGGTCCGTTGAACAATACATGTGTCTGAATGTACTGCTTCGAAGGCATTCTATATAGCGTGGTTAACTGCATCTGCTGGAAGCCGGTAGCAGCCCTTGGCGGACCGTGAAAAAAAAATGTTAACATGCGCAACGCTATGTGTGGAGGGCAGTTTGGCTATTTTGCTGTTCATGCACTTTTTTTTCATACTTCATCATCGTCATCATGATCAGCCGGACGATACCCACTGCATGGCGAAGGCCTCTGCCATATTCCTCCAATCAACCCGGTCGTCTGCTAGCTGCATCCACTTCACCTCGGCGAACCTCTTAACCTCATCCGCCCCCCAAACCTTCTGCCACCCCCTGCTGTGCTCTCCTTCCCTTGTGTCACACCCCCCGCCTTTACGGCCAAAAGAGGCGCGGCATCCCCTTTACGGTTGCCCGTCGTCTCTGTATGAGGTATGCGAACACATTTAAAAGCTTAGGCCGGTCAACCCGTGAAGTACATGTGTCGGTGTGTGATAGAGGAATAAGTTAAAAACAGGTCACTTTCGTTTACAAACAACTGAATGTTTATAAATAGTAGTCCATATTACACTGCATAATTATAGAGTACAATAAAAAAAATAGAACGATATTGATAGGAAGACGACAATGAGGTTATATAGAAACTGCTGGAGCGGAGGGGGCGCCCGTCAAGTGAAGCCGCCGCGCCGCCATCTTGCGGGGGGCAGAAAGCACGCATGTCGCCGCAGCGCGCGCCGAGTGTGTATACGGACAAGTGGTGCTGCTTCACTTGCGCGGCATGTAACACGGCCAGAACAAGCATGGTTGGCTCGTGCGTAGCTTACGGTTGTACAAACCGCGTGAAGACGACGCCAGGTGTCACATTTCACAAGTAAGTTGAACTCGTGAAAGTTTATTCCGGACTGCTGTGCTTCTTGTATTGCGCCGCGCAGCACGTGCGTGCCCACAACCAACAATTTCTTTACTGCTAGGTTTCCGAAGGATACTGAGGCGCGAAGACTTTGGGAACAAGCTGTTCGTCGCGAAGGCTGGCACGCAAAAGACGGTGACCGCTTGTGTTCGGTTCACTTTACTCCGGAATGCTTTGACCAGACCGGCCAGACTACGCGGCTGCGCCCAAGCACAGTGCCGGCAGTGTTTCCTGCATTCCCGGAGCGACTGCAAGCGCCGGTAAGCACGAAAAGATGTTCAAGACAGTTGCTGGTTTGCATTAAAACACAGACGGCTGAAGGAGCCGCGCATGATTATTATTCTAATGTTGTATGCTGAACATTACTGAACTTGTCTCGACACTTCGTGCGTAGATCCTGATAGGCGTTCAGTGTCGTTAGCTTAGAAATTTCGGGTCATCGTATATTGCCGTGCTCTTGGCGAGGTGTGCTTTTAGGAAAGTTGACGTGCAAGCAGTCAAAGTGCTGGCGTTATCCCTCTAATTTAAATCCGGTTGCTGACTTGTCTTTCCATGCACTTGAATAAACAAAATTTTATATTTCAGGCTAAAAGGAAGCGTCCGCCACCAAAGTCCCGAGACCCTCCATTTAATGAGGATGCTAAAGCACCAGAAACTCCTGCTAATTATGAGGAGGCTGCCTTACCTTCACCTAGCAAGGAATGGTATAAGAATAGACTCCACGCCACTGAAGAAGAAACAATGCACCTAAAGAAAAAATCACAGTTCTACAGCAAATCAAGCGAAGGCTACAGAAAAGAAATGAGACAGCCCTAGAAATTATTAAAACAATAAACGAAAGGAAGCTTCTATCCGATGAAGGAGCTGAAGTGTTTAGAGCAGCGTTCTCAGATGACATACAGCAGCTGCTGGAACGGGCAGGAGCTGCAAAGAAAGGGAAATTCCCTCCAGCATTGCGCACCTTCGCTCTTACACTACATTTTTATTCACCAGCAGCCTATGAATACGTTCGCTCGAAGTTCAATGATGCTCTACCATCGCAACGCACAATCCGCGAGTGGTATCGATCCCTTGATGGACGTCCAGGTTTCACAGCTGAAGCATTTGCTTTTCTGGAGAATCTTGTGCAAACACGATCAGAAGTACTCTACTGTGCACTCATTGTGGATGACATGGCGCTACGAAAGCATGTTGAGCTGGTCGGCGACAGGCTGGTCGGCTATGTCAATTTTGGCACAGGTTTGGAAGATGACAGCCTTCCTGAGGCAAGGAACGTTTGTGTCTACGTGCTCGTTGGAGTCAACATGCGGCTAAAATTCCTGTAGGGTATTTTCTGATTGACTCTCTCACGGGCTCAGAGAGAGCTGAACTCGCAAAGCAGTGCATCGAAAAATTGGCTTCTGTAGGAGTCAAGGTCATCCATCTCACTGACATTTGATGGTGCATCGTCTAATTTTAGCATGGCTGCAAGTTTGGGGGCTGAGCTTCGCAGTGGAGGTGAAAACCTTTGCACATATTTGAAAAACCAAATGATTCCTCAAAAAAAGTGCATATCATGTTAGATGTATGCCATATGATCAAGCTGATAAGAAACTCATTAGCGACTGTAAGCTATCTTGTCGATGTTGACGGGCAATTTGTGAAGTGGTGTTACATACACGCGCTAAATGCCTTGCAGCGTGAGGAAGGTCTGAGACTTGGAAATAAGCTAACAAAAATGCACATAGAGTGGGCAAAACAAAAAATGAAGGTCCGGCTGGCAGTCCAAGCACTGAGTTCTTCGGTAGCTGACGCTCTCGATTTTTGTGAGCAGGTATTGAAGCTCCCACAGTTCAGAGGCGCTGCTCCCACGGCCAGATTTGTGAGGTTGTTCGACAATTTGTTCGACATTTTCAATTCAAGGAATCCTTTGGCGAAATCTTACAAGGCGCCTTTGCGAACACAAAATGAATCCTGCTGGAGAGAGAGAGAGAAATAACATTTATTGCACCCGTCAAAAGGTTGGTGAGGATCCGAGGCGAAGCTCTGTCCCAACCATGTCCTCCCCCTCAGCCGTCGACCTGGATCCCTTGGATCTTAGCAGCGGCCAGGGCAAGACGGATGACTTCTCGTTGCCCTTTTTCGTCCTGCTTGAGAAGTAGTGCCTCCCAGGACTCATCTGTTTGGTCAGGTTCTCCAAATCTAGGACACGTCCATATCATATGGATCATGTCCGCTATGCCATCGCAACGTTTGCACCTGGGGCTAAAAATTTCCGGGTGCCACTTGCTGTAAAGCTGGGGGTTCGGGAATACTCCAGTCTGTAGCTTACGCCACATAACCTCCTCGCTTTTGTTGAGTTGCTTACACGCTTTTGGTAGTACTGATCTGCCTAATTTGTAATGATTTAGGATATCTTGGTAGGTGTTAAGGTCATCGTCGAACTGCAGGGGCTCCTCATCGCGCAAGGGGTACGGTGTTGCGCATAAGTCGTCACTGGGATCCCGGAATGTAGCTAATCCTCGGGCCACTACGTGCGCTTTCTCGTTCCCCCTCAACCCCTGGTGCGCCGGTGTCCAAATGAGCGCGACCTGCTCTGCCGGTGGTGAACCACTGGCCAACACTCTTGCTGCTATGGCCGAAATGCGGCCCGCGTCAAAGTTTCTAATCGCTGATTTCGAGTCTGTAACTATAATTTTGACCTGTTGTTGTGTTAGAGCTAGCGCGATGGCCACCTCTTCCGCCTCCGTTGTGGTCGAATTTCTGGTGCTGCAGCATACTACCGAGCCCCCGTCTTCTCTAGTTGCTACTGAAACACGTCCCCTACCGTTCGCGCATTGTGCGGCATCTGTATATAAGACGTCCTGTCTTCCCTCAAAACGGGCTTGCAGCCCTGTTGCTCTATCACTCCTCCGGCTCTCATGGTAAACGGGGTGCATGTTTTTGGGGAGCGGAGGTATTTTTAATTTGTCTCTAACCTGTCTAGGTACTTTTTCTGTACGTCTTGAGCATGCTTGCGGCTCATACCCCAGTTTTTCCAAAATGCTCCGACCAGTACGACTGCGCAGCAGTCTCTGGTATTGTGAAGTCCTTGCAGCTTCAATGAGCTCTTCGAGGGTATTGGAGACCCCTAGTTTCATAATCTTGTTTGTTGATGTATTGGGTGGTAAACCTAGTGCCGTTTTTATCCCTTTACGAATGAGAACGTCAAGTTTCTCCTTTTCTGCCTTGTGAAGCCGTAAATACGGCGCCACGTAGACTATCCTACTGATTATAAAAGACTGGACTAGCCTAAGGAGGTTAGCTTCTTTCATTCCCGCATGTTTGTTTGCGATCCGCTTCAGGAGTCTACAGGTTTGACTCGTGCTAGCGTCTAGCCTCTGTATCGTTTCCGAGTTCCTGCCGTTGGCCTGAATTCGTAATCCCAGAACTCTAATGGTTTCCACCGATGGTATAACGTTACCGTTGACCCTGAGTGTTATTTTCGGGTTATCCTGCTTTATACGTCGACGATGGGGCGATCGCATTGACGTGAGAACGAGCGCTTCCGATTTCTCGGCCGAACATCTGAGCCCGATCGGTTCTAAGTATCTTTCTATAACTTCGATTGCCCGCTGGAGTGTCTGTTCAATTTCACCGTCACTGCCCCTGCACATCCACAGAGTCAGGTCATCTGCATATAATGTATGGTGTAGCCCTTGGATTTCGTCTAGTTTTGGGGGGAGACCAATCATGGCGATATTAAACAGCGTCGGGGACAACACCGATCCCTGTGGTGTGGCTTTGTTTCCCAGTCGAATACCTTCTACTGTGTGTCCCCCCATACTGATAGTTGCCGTTCTATCGCTGAGGAAGTCGCGTATGTAGTTGTACGTGCGAACTCCAACATCTAATGCACTGAGATTCTGCAGAATAGCCGAGTGCTTCACGTTGTCAAAAGCTTTTGACACGTCTAGACCAACGATCACCCTGGTGTCTACTGTTGAATTGTGTATGATCTGTTCTTTTAGCTGCAGCATGACATCGCATGCGGCCAATTGCGGTCTAAATCCTATCATGGTGTTCGGATAGATATTGTCCTCCAAAAACCGGTTCAGCCGGGCCTGAACAACATGCTCCATTAGTTTCCCCACGCATGACGTGAGCGAGATCGGACACAAGTGTTCGAAACCCGGCCGCTTCCCCGGCTTCGGGAGGAATACGAGGTTTGCGGCCTTCCATGTCGCCGGCAGCCGACCGGCCTCCCAACACTCCTGCATGAATGCTGCGAGGTGTCGGATCGACGCGTCGTCCAAGTTTCTTAGCATTCGATTGCTGACTCTGTCCGGACCTGCAGCAGTCTTTGTTCTCAGTCTATTTATTTCTGCCCGGACTTCGGCAACCGTTATCGGGCTATCTAGCTCCGGGTTTTCCTGGCCCTTGTAATCAGGCATTTGTTGGCCTATACCCTCTGCACAGTTCAAATACCTGTCTCGGACTTGGGCTATGAGAGTAGCCGCGGTCCCATCGAAGGTATGTATTAGCCTGTGAATTTGCTGCCTGGCCTCCAGTTTAGATTTGTCGGGATCTAGAAGATGCCGAAGTAAGTGCCACGTACTTGCGTTCCCGATATTCCTGTCCAGTTTTTCACAAATGCTGCCCCAGTTTTGCCTCGTTAAAACA
The DNA here is from genome assembly GCF_055883805.1 of Amblyomma maculatum. Taxonomy (NCBI): domain Eukaryota; kingdom Metazoa; phylum Arthropoda; class Arachnida; order Ixodida; family Ixodidae; genus Amblyomma; species Amblyomma maculatum. The sequence goes on along the minus strand of NC_139351.1, from coordinate 35,783,506 downwards.
AGCGCATATTCTTCAATTTCTTTGTTAAGCACTGCCAGTTCTCTGCGCAAGTTCCTATCCCCTCTTTTCTGTGCGAGTCTCGTTTCTAGATCCTTCTTTTTACGCCAGAGCCTGACCATATGACGGTCTACTCCTTCAATGTCCTCGTCAACCTCCACCTCCTCCGTTGCTTCGTTGACCGACTGAATGACCTTTTTATTCCAATCGTCAATGTTACTTATGCCTTCCTCGTCCCCTGTGCGGCCATTTCGGAAAGCCTCCCAGTTCACCAACGTTGCCTTTTTGGTGCGGACGACCGGTGGGCCGTTATCTACTACGATTTCTATAACTTTATGGTCGCTGCCTAAGTTTTCGCCTGTGTTGCACCACGTGGCGTAAATGCAGCCTCCGGTTAGAGTTAAGTCCGGAGATGTGTCTATCGAAACGCTGTTACCCTGGCGGGTTGGTTTCAGGGGATCCGTCAGAAGCGATAAGCCATTCTGCTGAATGCTGTTCCATAGTTCACGTCCTTTTACCTGCGTGTATCTATACCCCCATGCCGTGTGATGCGCGTTAAAGTCCCCTACTATCAACAGGGGTCCTCCTTTCGCGATCACTCGCGCTTTGGCGAATAGCTCATTGAAGTTGCATTGACGTTTTTGTCGAGGCGGGCTATATACATTGAGGATGAATAGACTTTTGAATTTTCTTTTTTGTGGGATTATTTCGATTAGTATATGGTCAACATTTGTTATCCCGGTATTATGCTGCCGCACCGTTATATTCCTTTTGACAAGGGTGACCACTCGCGTGTTGTCATCTCGTCCCGCGTATGATTTGTAACTCGCTAGCTTAGCGTGCTTACTGCACTCCTGCAATGCGATTACTTCGGGTTTGTCAATGTTCGTCAAAAAAGTTTCCAGTACCGCGCGTTTGCGACTGAAGCCCCTACAGTTCCACTGCCAAATGGTATTTCTACGGTGATGCAGAGCCATTTTTAATGTTATGAATCTCTTGGTAAACCAACTGAATTCTCTCGTCTCTCCCAGCCATTTCGGCCCGCATCTCTGCCATAGCACTGTTCAGGCGTTCTAACGCGGTCATAACTTGTTGTTGGAAAATTTTGTCGTCGTCTTCTTTTTTAGCGAATCGTTTTTCCAATCCTTGGACGCGGGTTTCGAGATCCGGCTCGGGACCTCTTTTCTTTTTTGCTGCAGGAGGACTGTCCCTAGGGGTCTTTTCCTGTTCCTTCTGCGGTGCCTCCGCTACCGGCATTTCGGTCTCCATTGGTTGTGAAATTTTGCCTATCGCAATGATTTGTTCCTGCAGTGCCTTAACTTGCGCCTGTAACAACTGATTCTGTTTTTTTAGAGCCTGAACCTCAGCTGAGTCCTGAGAGTCACTACTCACTCCTTTTGATGGTGTCTGCGGCGGTTTCTGCTGCTGCTGCTGCTGCTGCTGCTGCTGCGGCTGCTGCTGCGGCTGTTGCTTTGGTCGAGAGCCCTCCATTATCGTCTTGGACGACGGCGGCTCCAGTCGCGGGAACGAAGAGGAACGGGTTCTTGTACGGCTCTGGGACCGGTTGTGGGACTCACTACGCCCATCGCGACGACTAAAGCGGACCTGTTGCAGCTTCTTGGCCTCCTCCTCGGCGGCTAGCTTCTGTTTGGCTGCCTCCTCGGCGGCTAATTTTGCTTCCCACTTTCTCTTCTTGATAATGTAGGGTGTACGGAAGAGTTCTTTGCAGCGTCTGTCTCCCGTTAGGTGGCCCTTTCCACATAGGCGACATTGGGGAGTGCACTGGTGATCTTCGGGCGGCGATACCACCCCCCAACCACGGCACTTAGGTTTTTCACTATCGCACACATCTGAGTGATGACCAAGTTCTCCACACCTGAAGCAAACTTCATATCTTTTTTTGAACAATTGACATGGCATAAGCATGCCTTCAATCCTGACAAATCTTGGGACTTCAGGTTCCAAAAAGGTGATAATAATAGTGGAAGTCTTCCCCATCCGCCGCACCCCAGCGACCGTTGGGTTCTGTGGATCCTTCCTCAATGCTCTGAACAACTGTTCTTCCGTAAATGTATCACAGATGCCATGGACGACTCCTCGGCCGCAATCCTCCGGTGCGATCAGATTGGCCACCACTTCATGCTCCTTGTCATCGAGTTTAAACCAACGGATTGCGGCTACCTTCACGCCTCGACTAAAGTCCAAGGAATGAAAGAGCACCGTACCTTGCTTTCCGTTGACACACCATGAGTCCAGCTCCGACCAGCTGATTCCGGCAGCCATGGCGAGGGCCTGACTAAGCAGCGGGCCCGACGTGCGTTTAATGACGGCTAGACCTTCACGAGGCCTAATAATCACCTTGATACCTTCTTCCGGGAACCTCGGAAGATTCATAGCTATTGATCGTTCAGCCAATTTTCTTCTAGTTGCTTTAGCAGCGCCATGAGCGGCTTCCCCGTTTGGAACGCGGTGTTGCACCCCCTTGTCCTCCTTGGAATCATTCAGAAGCGTCCGCTTGGTTTTCGATTCAACCTTTTTCCTGAGCGTTTGTACCCAGGTGCTGTCGTAGTCTTCTGGATCGAGATCAGTACCTTCTACGGTCACGTGCATCGTCATTTTTGGTCCACAAACGCGGCGGTAGACCAGCGGTGAAGGGGCCTCCGGGCCGGTCTCCTCGGCCGAAGCCTCGCTAGGCCAAACGGGCGCTAGCGTTTCGCAGGTGGTCCGCACAAGACCGACAATAAAAACCAAACTGCTGCACTCACAGTCACAAATTCGGTGTCCACAAGATCACGACGCCTTCCGACGCACAATGGCACCACTGAAACCAAATTCCGGTGAAAATTTCTGGCACATCGAGACAAAAAGTGTGGAGTCGGCGCAAAACGCGTCCGCACTCCTCAGCCCCTGGTTGCGTAGACCCCTGCTGGAGGACATTTTTTTCTGATGCTCGAGCGTATATAAGCGCTCTCAAGGAGCCAGCTGGACGGCCCGTTCTGGAAGGTGTCAAGAAAACAGGATTTCTGGGCTTTCTAATATGCATGCAAAGCACCGAGGAGATTTTTGATGAGCTTATTCACAGGGGCCCTTTGAAGTACTTGCTGACTCACAAGATGAGCCAAGATCATGCGGAGACATTTTTTGGTTGCATAAGAGGGCGAGGTGGATTCAATAATAATCCAACAGCAGCTCAGTTTATGGCTGCCTACAAGCGTCTGCTCGTGCAGACGGAGGTGAAGTCCTCCGAATATGGAAACTGTTCACAAGACGTGGTGTCTGTCTTGGGCGCATCTGTTATTGCTTCGGAGGAGAGCGCAACTACGGCTGTCACCACGATGCGAAGGTGTTCCATACTGCAAGCTGAGGACCACGACTACACGCATAGAGTTGACTACCCAGAAAGCCTCTCTCCATTTGTTAGTTCTATTGTACCGTACGTTGCAGGATTTGTCGCTCGAAAAATTGCTGCAAAAAGTACCTCTGACCAGTGCGTTGCAGCTGTTTATGTTGAAGAACAACCGGCGTTGGTCAAACAAAAAACCCGAGGAGGACTTGTATCACCTTCAAAAGATGTGATTTCGCTGTGTGAAATGGCAGAGAAGGGACTCCGTCGGTTGCAAGCACAATATGAAAGCATTCAGACAGTTCATCTGAAAACAAAGCACCTAGTGATGGAGGTGTTGAGCACGTCGCCAGAGAAAAATTGGTTTTCTCAGTTGAATCAGCACCTCATGGACTGCGATGCATTAGACAATCATGTCTACAAGCTATGCAAGGATATAGTGGAGATGTACACTAAAGTCAGGATCCATCACATAACAAAAGAGAGGAATAGGTGCATCACAAAGGACAAAGTAAGGTCCGTCCTCACAAGACTGATCATATTTAAGAACCAGTGAAGATGCAGTGTGTAGAATCAGTCATGGAATTAAAACCAACTAGTGCCACTCTTTGTATTTGAAAGAAAAAAAAAATGTCGGTACTGAGGATGTGTCATTTAGAACATTTGAATGTATTTGCAGCACTTTATGAATTCTACTTGCTTTCTTTAGCTTTTGCTTACTCCAGTATGTCTTTGAATTGATTTTTGTTCTGACATCTTCCATGACTGATCAATTTCTGTATTTAAAGAGAGTGCATTTAAGAATATGAATAAACGATAATTGCTGAGCTCGTTTTGTCCTACTTTACTTTTCTGCTTTGCGGCAGCTGCATACAGCTCATATTGGTGCCAAGATTGGTGCCGATCAGCTTTAAAAAAGCGCAGGTGTTTAAAATCGATCCTGTTATCACCTATATGGCTCGCCTCATAGTCTAGAGTGTTGCATTAGGGCTTAAAAACCCGTTAAACAATTAAAAACCGCTGGTAATGTCGGCGAACAGCGCTGCGAAGCGCTTGGCAGGCTGCTTCTTGCCCCCCGCAAGATGGCTGCCGTCGGCTTCACCCGAACCCATTGGCCGGTATAGGCGTCCTCCGCTCCAGCAGTTTTTATATAACCTCCTTGGAAGACGACTAATTAAATGACAGGTGGGAAACCCGACAATTAACAAAACGCTGCGATAAAAAGGCTATAAAGATAACAAGACAATATTCTAGATACAGTAAGTATGGGCCAAACTCACATAGAAAACACAGCATAAAATTTTACTAAATCAGGTAAAGGTTACCAAAAGCGAAAATAATGTTCTAGGCCGGCTTTAGAGTAGGGGAGAATGAACCGTGCACAATTGCTCGACGGGGTTAGCCTGGCGTCCATCCATCAGGCACTGGCGACGGGACGATTTGAAAGACAGCTGGCGAGAGCGTCTGGTGCGAGAAGGGAAGGCAAGGCGAACTAGGACAACGGAGATCTCAATGAGTTAACGCGCCGGATTCGCATAATCGAGGCTGGAGGCACGCGGACGCTCTTCGGGAGCGAGTATCTCGCAATGCTGTGCGTGCGATATTAGAGTCCCAACGCAAGGCTCGTGTAATACTTCGGCCACGTAGAAGTCGTCTTACAGAACGGCCGAGGAGTACCGTAAAGCGTGAGAGCGTGAAAATGAAACCATAGGTTTCTCAGAAGTTTTGCCGAACGGACGCCACTCCTATGCCCCGTCCGATATGGAGATAGCTTTTACGACCCATGTCGTGTCGCCGTTTTTCTCTGAATACGAAATCCAAGCGGCGGATTTCTGACGCAGGACGCAGAAGCAGTGTGGCGCGTAAACCGCCCCTGACATATTTGGCGCCCTAGGGTGTAGTCACTAAAGAAGAGGTGCGGCCGGCGCTCGTTCGCATGAAGGCAACCTCGGCCCCAGGTCCGGACGGAATCCTCGCTGGATCTACTCTGCCTTCTTCGACATTATTGGTGACCATGTGACAGTGCTGTTAGAGAGGGACAAGCCGTCCTCTTTTTCGTTGGAATATGTTATCTCAATTGAACCGCGCCGAGGTGGCGAGTGGTTGGGGCGCTCGACTAATATACAATATGTTGGGCGAATTGGTTTCGCACATCCATATTAACAGCGCTATGCTTGACGGCACAAACAATAAGCGAAGACACAACAGCGCTGAATGTCAACTAAATTTCATTAGGAAGCCAACACCTGCCGCTAACCATGAAGGAAAATACATAAAAACCCAAAAAACACATACACGGAAAATTACAGTTGTTCTTTTATTATTATCGAAGTTTCTTCAGCCATTTGTTTTAACTCTTGAAACCCCATTTAATGACACCATCAACTTCTGGGTCTTTCGCTGCACTTCGCTCCATACCATGTGTGTTCATCCTACGAACCCCGTGCTCATGAACCATCCTGCCTAATCCATCAGCTCATTCAAGACTTGTCAAAAGAGCAATTGTTCATTGCGTGTTTAATAATGCGTTAAAAAGTGCTCTGGGCATAGTATGGAATGAAGCTTTGTAAAACAAGTCGATAGTGTTACGAAAGCAGGCTGCCGGTATGAAGTTCTGACTTCATCGACTTAAAGCAAAAAAACTACCTAAAATCTCGGAACACTAGTAGTGTATTTAAGTAAATAAAAATAAAACATCCGGTTGGCAAGCAGAGAAAAGGAGGGTTGTTTTATGCCCTATCTTCATCAGGTGTCGCACAACCTCAGAAAATTAGAAAACGGCCGGGTAAGAACCCCAGGTGGTCGAAATTTCCAGAGTCTTCCACTACGGCGTCTCTCTTAGCCCGAGACGCTTTCGGTCGTTACACCAAACAAGCGAAACGAAACCAAACATTATCTTGATTTCCAAGTCTGGAAACACCCTCTCGGAGCAAAGCTCACGGCGACTGAGCGCGTTACTGAATACCGATTACTATTTGGTGCCACCATACTAACCGAGCGCCTGAAGCCATGCCTAGGCGAAGTAGGGAGTACGCTCCAGAGCTCCTCTGCATTCGGGAGAGCCATATTCTCTTTTTGAGTTCTGTACTGAGGCCATGAAGTTGATCGGATGCTTCATATCCCTACACCAACTCGTGAAATGACTATACATACTTTAATTTTGTCATGTTTTCGGACAGACTCCCCCTTGTGCTCGGCTCTGTCTAGTAAGCTGGTTGTGAACAGGGCGCTCAGCGGACAGCTTGAGGTGACGTTTTCGCCCACTCTTAATGCTTGCCCTGGACCCCACTCCTTCGTCTTTCAATTCGAGGCTTTCCTCTGCCGGAACAGGGATGTCTCCGCATACGCGATGACATTTCGCTGTTCAACCGAGGCATAGACAGCTTTCTGGCTTTTATTCGGGTTTTTTTTCTGAATACGCAGGTCTCTTGCGGGACCAGCTCAGCACAGAGAAAAGCTAAGCTTAAAGGCTCGGCTTGCTCCGAGGCTCGTTACCTATCGTCATCATCATCATCATTACCATCATCCTCTGCCTGACTATACCCACTGCAGGGCGGTGACCTCTCCCATATTTCTCCAATTAACCCGGTCCTGTGCGAGCTGCATCCAATTGACCCCTGCGAACTCCTTAATCTCATCCGCCCACCTGATATTCTGCCGCCCCCTCATACGCTTTCCTTCCCTTGGAATCCAGTTCGTTGCCCTAAGCGATCATTGGTTATCCTTTCTTCGCACTACATGTTTTGCATATTGCATATGCAGTTTTTGCATATTGAAAATGAATATGCAAAAAACTAAGGTAATGTTCAACAGCCTCGGGAAGGAACAGGAGTTTACGTTTGGTAGCGAAGCAATGGAAGTCTAGTAGGCAAATATGTCTACTTAAGATAAGTAGTAACCGCAGATCCGGACCATTCAAAAGAAATAAGAAGAAAAAGATTGGGATGGAGCGAATTTGGCAAGCACTCGCAGATTATTACTAGCAGCTTACCGGTATCGCTCAAGAGGAAAGTATACAATAGTTACATCTAACCTGTACTCACCTATGGGGCTGAAACCTGGAGGCTAACCAAGAGGGTTCTACTTAAGTTGAGGACAACGCAGAGGGCTATGGAACGAAAAATGGTAGGGGTAACAGTAAGCGATAGGAAGCGTGTAGAGTTGGTCAGAGAAATAACTCAAGTTAGTGACATTCTAGTGGAAATCAAGAAGAAGAAATGGGCATGGCAGGACATATATTGCAATGAGAGGACAACTGATGGTCGCTTAGGTTAACAACCTGGATTCCAAGAGAAGGAAAGCGTAGCAGGGGGCGGCAGAAAGTTAGGTGGGCGGATGAGGTTAAGAAGTTCGCAGGGGTCAAGAGGTTGCAGCTAGCACAGAACCGGGTTAATTGGAGAAATATGGGAGAGGCCTTCGCCCTGCAGTGGGTATATTCAGGCTGATGATGATAATGATGACTTTAGTTATTTCCCTGATCCACTCCACGTTTCCTACCTCTTAACGTTATCCCTACCATTTTCCTTCCATAGCCCTCTGGGTTGTCCTCCACTTAAGTAGAATCCTCTTTGTTAGCTTCCACGTTTCGTCCCCATAGGTAAGTACAGGTAAGATGCAACTGTTGTATACTTTTCTCTTGAGCGATACCTTTTCCTGGTGGTGTGCAATTTGTGGATGGTGTGTGTGCGCGTCGTTTTCGAGCCAGCAGGCGTGTCGCCGAGAGCTTGGGACGACGCCGTCTTGGGCGCGCAGCGTGCACTGCAATCGATTGCGCATTTAGGCCCGTATTCGGAGTTTGCATCGTTATCGAAGTGTCGCTGTCTCACGTGACCTCTAGTTATCTGATTGGTGGAGACGGTGGAAAATTATGTTGCCACCTCTTCCGGTTCCGTAGTGGGAACACCCGGTTCTGGTGTTTCCACAAATCAGATGACTCAATATCACATGAGATAGCAACACATCGATAACGACGAAAACTCGGAATCCGAGCCCTGGACCTGTCGTGACTGCGAAAGTGCTGTTCTTTAGTACTTGTTCAGCAGTGTATACGCTTGCTATTTTTAGCACGCGTGGCTGTCAGGCTAAACGTGCTTGCAGGTCAGCTGATGTGGAGCGGGAAGCTGGGCCCAGCATTCTGCCAAGTCTTGTGCGCGGAACAGGACAGGGAAAGGGGGCCCAACCTGCCCTCCTGGCAGACTACAGAGAGTGCCCTTGCCACCAAGACAGTGAAGGGCCTGTTGGGCACTCCGGTATACAGAGGTCGGTCCCTAGCCCTGTGATGAGTCGGCAGAGGAAGCCGAATGTTTCTAACGCATCGGTACACGGGGCCAGACGCCGAGCAGCTCATGCCATTCGACAAAGCGGCAACCGGCTTTTTCCGGTTCCAGACTAGCCAGTTACCGGAAAAGGATATCAGAGAGGGTGCCGTGGCACGAATTAGGGCAGCTGTAGCTGTCCTGGAGCTCGATCCAGACCAGGCGGGATAGGCGCACTTTCTCAGAGAAATAAAATCTTCGCGGTCAGCCCACTGCCTCGAGAAGTTCAGAACTTCAAATGCTGTCGCAGCTGGCGTGTTCTTCAAGCAAGGAAGCGCCTCGCAATGCTGGGCGTCGTGTCCAACTCACGCTGCCCCAACTGTGACGCAGTTGGGACGCAGCGGCATGATCTCGAGGACTACGGCGAGGCGCGAGCCTCATGTATCCTCATCTACGAAATGTTTAGTGTCCATCCGAGCCGGCGGATTTGCTTAGCGCTCAACGTTTGAACGCCTTTTGATTGCCATCGTAATGAATGTGTAATGGAAGAGGCGTAGCCTAACGGAAGTGAGCGGAAGACGAGATCAAGCCCTGTTCCCACTATTTCAATGCGTGCGCCTCTGTGCGAGGTTTAGAGAAAGAGCTCGCAATTGTGTGCGCATGACCCCTTCCTCTTTCTGTTTTTCTTTCCTTAAAACCATATTGTGCTCAGTATAAAGGATGTTTATTCTGCGGTTCCTGCCAAGATCAGCAACTTTTTTTTTTTCACCCACAGCCGACTGAATGGATAGCCGCTCAGTCGAGCCTTTCTTTTGTGTATGCTTGAGGGAATGTATGGTTTCGTCAGTTTTGAAGTTAAATAAATTTCTCTCTCTGCTGCTATCGACGACACCGTGTTTGTAATTAGTTTGCGGGCGCCAGGCAGCCCAATAAAGAGTTCGTTTCGGTCCTACACATGTGTGTTCATCTGTCGTCTACAGCATTGTCATGACCACGTGACATCAACCAGGAGACTCGTTAGACACTCGTAAGCGCAGCTCTGAACATCGCGCAGCAAGAGAACGTACGTTCCACTGCAGGATGGAAGGAATTCGGGGAGTTGTCCGGCGACTAGCTATGATGTTGGACATCCTGTAAGTAGGCGCCTGCTGCTCTAAGCAGACGCGCCTGTCGGGAGAGTCCTCCGGGTTATACCGGGCGAGGACGCGAATTGCAGCCATCAGCTGCTCGATCGTTTTGTCTCGCTCGTCCAGAGAGGTGGTGTGGATGTTGCCTGCACCGAAAATGGGTTGTGCGGTGCGAGCTGTGGTCTGGGAGCCCACGGGGTGCTGCTGGCGTTGCTGCTGGCATTGCCGCTGCTGACGCCCATGCTGCTGGCGCGGTCCCTGCACCTGGCCCTGGTCCTGTCGGGCTGCTGGGGCGGGCGCTGGTGCGCGCCGTGGGAGGCCATTTGCGCATAGCTGGGAGCACGCTGGTGCTGCTGGCCACCCGAAGGAATGGTTCCCTCACAGACAACCGCGCGAACGGCCTACCGGGAGAGGGGCACTTCTGACATCGGGAGGATGGTGGCCACGTGCCTCTCTCTCTGCCACCCAGGGCAGACTGGATTCGTGGCAGCATGGCGACCTCCACAGTTTGAGCACCGCGGCTTCGCTCTGGCGCATTCCGCACTTAGCGCATTCCGCAAAGCCCTGAGGGTACAATAAATGAAATGAAATGAATTTCTGCAGTGCAGGATCTGCAGTGTTATGGCAATGTTTTGCTCTCTTTTACGCTCCGTTTATATTTTTCATTTGATTGACATTCATGAGGCACTTCTGATCATTACCACGCATTTATTTGGGTCATTAAGTCACATGCACCTCCACTTTCGTTTTGAGTGTCGTCACAATTAATTCTTGGGCACCGATATTAATTGTACGGTCAACTTCTGATTGATTTTACCTTCTTGGCTCCAATAATTAAATAATTATCCTATCGACACAAATTTTGTTTACCAGCCTCACATCATTGTTTTTCGATTACAACCGCTTTTTCCTAACTCTTAAGTGAAGTACACAAGTCTGTACACACGTTCCGTACACACAACCTTGCTCCCGGCGGCCTAGTATTGCTTTCGCATTAATAAGTTGCCAATGGAGAGGGCAGAAATTTGTTTCGAAATAATGTTTTTCTCTTGCTTTCAGTGGCGCCGAGTCTTCGTTCCTGTCGTTCTATATAAGTTCAGTTCACTAGATTAGTTGTGTCCGGCTCTTCGTGACGCTAAATACCATATCTCGCTTCGTTCTATATGCCGTCAGGTCTAATTCTATGCGGCCACGTAGCAAAAGATACCGCTAAGAATCACGTGCGCTAATTCGATGAAAAAACGACGAAGAAGAGATCACCGTGCGTGAACACCAGTGCATATTTGATGAGCTGTGCCTTCGCACCAGTGCAGACTTGTGTCCCCAAGCACAGAGAACAAACGGTAAGGCCATATGCGTTTTAATAAGTTCTGTGTTCGTCCGTTTTATATTATTACAAGGGTGAATCAGAGTAGCAGCCTTAACTTCAGGTTGAGCACCACCTGTTGCTTAAATGAGCGTAAAGGTACGGGCATTCACATCCAGCGAAAGGCGGCCCCGGAAAAAGGGATTGACCACGTGTGTTTAACGAAAAGAGTACATGTTGCACAAATATACAGCTTGATTATCTAAGCCACTTGAATTCCAGTCGTATCTGATTTTGCAATAACTACTGACAGGCAAGATGCGGCATCTCACACTTCGTAGTGGACGCAGTAAGCAACCGCGTTCGGCTCCTGAGCCCGAGGTCCCAGTTCGAAACTGACGGCATCTTGAGGGGATTGTAATGCTAACCACGTAAGTGTGCTGTACATTGTCAGTGCATGCTTAAAATGTTTTGTTCATTTAAATAAAGTGAAGTCCTCATACGTGTTGCCGCTCGTGGGTGACTTCACGCATGGAGACAAATTGGAGATTAGGGGCGCGAATATCAGAACACAAACTGACCCTTTGAATGCAAGATGGCATGCACGTCGTGCCGGAAATTTTACGTTGGACCGGGTGCATTGGGTGTGAGGAACCTCGAGAAGAAACGCAGCATTTTTTAACCTGTCTGGACGACCGGTGTTTATGATTCAGGTTTACCTGACCCAATATTGATGGCCTGAATCCGGAAATGGTACCTGAATGCAACCCAGTATGTAATCTGCAGTCAGATGATAGTTTTGTGCTGCTGCATGTAGATAAAGCTTTTGTAAATAATAATGATACTGGTACTTAGCCGCTGTGAACGTTCCAAGATGATGGAAATTGTGTAGTCTGAGCGGTTGTTTAATTCCTCTTACTAATTAGGATCGGAAACCCTTAATAATAATTGGTTCACAGGAAGGGAAAGGCACAGTGTCTATCACGCTTTTTGAGTGGATACTTGAAGCGCGCTGTAATGGAACAAAGGAAGGTGGGAGTAAAAGTGTAAACAGAGGCAGAGGAGTAATAGTGGAGGGCTTTGTAGTAATTTCGACCACCTGTGAGCTGACAACGCACAGCACACGGACGCCTCTAAATTGATTTGTTCTAAAAGAAGGCGCAGTATCTGTTACACTTGCCGGACGACACCTGAACTGCGTAGTACGAACAGGAGAGGAAGGTAGACGAAAACTTTAATGTTGAGCCTTAAAGAACGTGCTGAATCCTAGGGTTGCTCTAGCTCTTGATCGCTGGTGGTGGCCAGCAGTCCATGACATGCGGCGACCTGTTCAGCCCAATCTACCGGTCGCCTTTGTGAGGCCGGCTCGGAGCTAGAGAACGTGACCTCCGAGCCCTCTAGGTCCGTGAGGTGCCAGAGAAATGCTGGTTGGAATTATTGGCAGAGGTATAAAATGTGACTGAAGTTGGCTTGTGGAGCCGCGCAAAGAGAGCATTCGAGTTTGTGATGGCCTGGTGTATAATGGATGACAAAGCCAGTGAAGGGAATGTGTGAGCCTGGAGCTGTCTCTAGCTAGTTCGCTGTTCCTTCGAGAGGGAGATATGACGGGGGATAGACGAGACGAGTCTTTGCTTCCTATAATCTAGCGTAATGTCATGGTACGTAACGAGCCGGTCCCTAGAACTACGCTGGTTTACGAGAGAGTGGACCACTTCTTTGCCGTGGTAAGCTGCGTGCTCTGACACCCACTGCTTGAATTGATCTGGGTCTGTGAAACATGAATTGAGAATTTGTCGGGATGATCCGAGTGATGTTCGTTGGATGAGAAGGCTGTTCCAAAGGCGGCAAGTCAGCGCAGGATGATGTAGCCGCCGTGTTTGGAATGCGGTCAAATCGATGTACGATACGGCGTTGTTTAGCCTGCTCGAAGTTTCGACAGACTTGAAGTACCGAGTCGACGGTAGCGCAATCCGTACAGAAGGGGATGTTGAACGCATCATCCGCTATACCCTTGAGAATATGTCCTATCTTGTCACTTTCTGTCAAGGAGCTGTTCACCTTGCGGCACAACGAAAGGACGTCTTGAATATAGGCAAGGTAGGACTCCGTTGGGGATTGGGTGCGAGTGGAAAGTTCTGTTTTTGCTGCGCGAGCCCGCCCGATCGGCTTTCCGAACAAGTCATGTAGCTTTTGTTTACAGATTTCCCAGGTCACTTGTTCCAAAATCACGAGCTCTTGCTCGTGATTTTGGAACCACGTCCGAGCTGTTCCCGCCAAATAGAAGATTACGTTCGCCAGCATAATGGTCGCGTCCGAGTGGTTGTTTCTGCTCCAGCGCTCGTACTTACCTAGCCAGTCGTCAACGTCCGGCTTGTCTTCGCCATTAAAGATGGGAGGGCGGCGGATCTTCGTGAGTACTACTGGCTGAGCTGATGTTGCGGCGATGGCAAGGGCTGCCTCGGAGGTCATAGTTGTCGTTGCTGACGTTGTTGTGAGCCCAGATAGGTGGCGGCCACTGCGCAAATCCAGATTTTCTGGGTTATTTTGCTCTTATATTCTGTTCTGAGCGCACGGGGATTTTGAGTCACCTCCACCAAGATGATACGTGGCAAGGTTAAAGCCAAGAGATTAGTCCAAGATGACTACGCACACAGCACACAGAAACACAGCAGCGTTAACCGGGCACCAACCGACACTGCTCGCACGTTGTCTTCACCAAAACTCACGAGCTTCTCCCGTCCTTATGCAGATACCAGTGCATGCACCGCCTAATGTAGCAATATATTAGCTTCGCGCAGCAGGGACGAGGCTCGACGAGGCCGGTGAACCGGCGCCGATGCGTCGAAAACACTCTTTAGTTTTCTTTAGTTTCTAACCGCCCAACGTTATGGCATATCCACAATACAGGTTTGCCACAACTACCGCCTGCTAAGCCTGTTAGTGTACATAAGGCATCAGCGGCGTGTACAATTGGTTAACAGCAAAGACAAGGCTCAGTATCTGTCACAATTCTGCGCGGACCTCTTAAGCGAGCTGTAAAAAAAAGGAGAACGGTGGCAGTGAATAAAGAGAGCGGCTGCCGAATTTCGCTCCCAGTATCTAGAAGAGGCAACTGATCAAGTACACCACAGCCTGCATCCATTCTAGGAATAGGGAGGTGGTGAAGGGTGGCAGGTCCTGGCCCTACGGGGCTGGGACGGTAGGTCAACGCTGCTTGCCGCGGGGGCTAGCCAGCCACCGAATTTTTTGCCCCACCGGGGTAGTGCAGTGGTCAGACGCCCGACTACTGTGCCGGAGTACTAGGGTTCGAACCCGACCTCGGCGGCTCCGTTTCGATGGAGGCAAAACGAAGAGGCGTCCGTGTGCTGCGCGATGTCAGCGTACGTTCAAGATCCCCAGGTAGTCGAAATTATTCCGTAGCCCTCTACTACGGCTCCTCTTTCACTCTTTCCACTTTCACTCCCACCTTCCTCCCTTCCCTCACGGCGCGGTTGAGGTGTCCACAGAAAACAAGTGAGGCAGTTACCGCGCCTTTGCCTTCCTATAGCAGTAGTATAGTAGTAAAAACATTTATTTTAACAGAGGGGTTCGGGCCGCGCAGGCCCCTGGGCCACCTCACGGTTCACTACACTCGAACGTTCATGTTCCTACGGTTCATGACGTCGGCAGCTCGGTCTGTGGCGGTCTTTTGCCGGACCGGGTCCTCAGAGCGTAGCAGGGTCTCCCATTCCTCCCAGGTGGTGAAGTGCTCCAGACCCCGCGGGGGAGAACCGCCGGGCTATAATTAATCAGGCAGCGGAGGGGGCTCGCCTACAGAGCCAGTAGCAGGCCCATGCATTTTATTTTCCTTCTTCCTACAGCCACAACAACAACAACAACCCATGCAAAATCTCAGTGGCGAAAGCATTTCTCTAGTGCAACACAATGTAGTAAGGCATTGAAAGCCCAGCTCGACCTCAAATCTCCTCTTCTTGCTTATGTTACAACATGGTGCGAAGTATTACAGTGCGAGCTCTACCCTTCGCGCTGCACTTATAGCACTGCTACCCAAGGCCTCTTGGTTATGCAAATTTGAGCTGCAGCTAAAACACTGTAAATGAAAGGTGTAGGGAATTTCAGCCTCTACGCACTCAACAACGTCGAAGGTCGTTCACTGACGCCTTTAATCTTGCGCCGCGTAACGCTCAACGGGAAGGTCGGGGAAATTTCGATCTAGTGTGTTATAGATCATTCACTTGCGCGTTTCTTATTGAGCAGGAGACGCCTTAGTGGAGGGTTCCAAAAATGTATACTGCTTGAGATTGTTTAACGTGAATTGAACATAGCCGGCGGTTATTTAACAACTTTGTCTATGGCGATTCGCTTCTCAGAGTAATGGAGAGGTCCGACTGCACCAACAGTTCGGTGCAGGAGTCAGCCTGATAAATAGCCATGCTTAGTAGAGCTTACGCTGGATAACTAGCTATAACCTGTATAAACCTCCGCTATTTTAATCATATATTACGCTTCCTGCGGTAAATAGCCATTATCATACCTAAGAGTCACACCTTGTGCCTGTGTCTTTCAATTTGTGTTGTTTGTGAGGTTATTATCTGCGATAGGTATACTATCTCGTAATACGCATTGAAAGCAAAATTATTTCGGTTCTGCTACAGGAACTTCATTATGCTTATATATGTTCTTGTACAGTTTTGTTCATTGTTCGTTACCTGCACTAGTTTCCTCCGTTAAATCTTCAATATAAACTACTTCGACACAGTCATGGATGATTCCTACATCTCACGTTACTGCGCTCCTCCACAACCTCCACGATCGAGGATGCGCGCACCATATTGTCAACTGACTTTAAGTCCAGCCATTTGAGCTTTTCAATGGCAACTTCCGGTTTTTAAGTACGCGGAAAAAGGCATTCATTATTCCTAAAACATCTCTTCGCATGAACTACACCAATAACACCGCCACTTAAATCTAGAACTGGCTTCATTATCATCAATTTCCTTATTTCGTGCTTCGTTCTTCATGTGCCTTTGTAGAAAAGTTTCTTCATTCTGTACAGCTATTTTACTTCCGTCGTGCCGAATATGCATCGTCCGAAAACATTTCAATTCTTGACCATGGCTCGTTGTAGACGCGCAGGTCTGCATAGACCTCATTTCGTATTTTATTTCTCTGAGTTAATAGAGCTGGCAACAATACGTTAACGCTGCTCTATCTGCAGGAGTCCAAATTGTTTTTATTGACGAGAAAGACCAACCAGTAAGCTCGGTAATACCTCGAAACCTGGATTGTTTAACATACTGTACCGACGCAAGACGCAGCTAGGTAACACAAGAACAGTTCCTTCGTCGTTTGCTGGTGCTGTAAGTTGCACGCGGTAAATCTGGCCCAAATGATTCCCCTGTTACAGAAAAGCATTGTACGTGTTGGTCGTTTAGGGACATATATATATATGCTTCACGTAAGCTCCTTAGCTGAATAATCGCGTAGGAATCCCATTTATTAAACACTATTTCGTCGAAAAGCACTTATACCTAGCATCACTAAATACAAATAAAGCTTTCATTGATATGAAGTTCAGTTCAAATTGGAAGCTTGTCTAGATACAGATATTCACAATACTCTGTGCTTTGCGATAGGTCCACCGCACTGCCAACTGACATCTTGGCCGCTAACGACTGAGGAAAGAAAGTTGATGTGCGCAGGTAAGTTCTAGTTGCAAAATAGCACAGCTTGTAAACGAAATATCTGCTGGAAAGGTACGCTGTCGGCTCTGGTGGCCGATAATCAAGACCCACCCCGCTGCTTAATATACACGTTACATCGATCACAGGAAGTTTACTCGCATTCTTTTTGTACTAGTAGGAGATGGTGGTCGTGGTGAACATCTTGCCTTGCTCCGCAATGGATGTTACTGCTGAGTACTTAAATAAAGGACATCAATGACGAAGTTGCACGGGTACAGAGCCACCATGAACCGTAATTAGTTATGTTAGCTTAACCAATTTATTTGAGGAACAGGCACTCAAGTAGACTCTCTTTCCTACAAAGTAGGGGCAGCCTCTCTTCCCGTCATAGAACTAACGGGCAAGCTCCGCAGTACTGCTGAGCCTTCCTGTGGTAAAGCTCCGAAGAACCATCGAATTAGTTGTCTCAAGTTATGATGCGTTTTCAGTGCAGGAGTCATGCGAGGGTTCCACCGACTTGAAGGAGGGATGCTGCACCGGGTGCCTCTGGCTGGAGCATTTGCAGTTGCGATATTGCTAGCCTGCGTGTCATACACTTTATATGCTCGCAAGAACGACAACAAGCCCGCACAGGAGGCCGGTTCTCCCGATGCCGCTGAGCGCAGTGGATGGAATGAGACTAGGAACTGCAGCATGAAAAAGATCGCCACAGACGGTGAGTACAAAGCAAAAAAAATAATTACCACATCCGTGTTCTATATTCGTAATTTGATCACTGGGGGATGTTAACACAAGCGTGCATTGTAATTGCACGGTATTTTTGTTCTACTCAGTGAGAGAGTGGGCAACGGTATACACTGCACATTTCTTGTTTGAGAGCTATAAAATGTCGATTGACTTCACATCTCATTTTATGGAAATACTGTTGATCTCTCCTAACTCGACGAGCTTTTGTTTGTAGCCGGGATTACGATCACCAGGGAGACAGAATACTTAAAATTACATGAAATCAAGTAAGCAGCTCTAATCATTGGAAATGGGACGGGTTTGATAAAAGTTTGGGGACACTTAAGTTCCGTCTTCAAGGCTTCTACTGGGCAGCATTAATGTCTGCCCTCTTCAGCTCATCTTGAGAGGTCCTCGTCCACGTAAACGAACTTGACTTCGCTCACAATCGCTGTTCTGCTACTATTGTGTCTTTATTTTCGGAAACTTACTGGTGAGCATGTAATCTCAAGCTAGGACATTACGTGCAAGACTACACGCATTAGAGAGAGATCAAAACCATTTTTAACGAGCCTTACAGTCTCGTCTGCGTGGTAGAAGGTAGCGCGTCTGACTGGCGATTCAAGCAAGAGTCATATACCTATATCTTGTGCCATCTCACTCTCTCATATCACTGAGCTACGCACGCTGGCAGCTGCTGCCCATTCGGCCTTGTCTTGCTCTCGGGTGACATGAATTATTCCACCAACTCGCCAATAAGTGCACGCCATGTCACCTACCAGCCACCCCGTGACAGAAGCAAGCTCGTCAGTTTGCGCTCAGGACGTTGACAAGGCTGATGTCCGATATTATAGAAAACTAGGCTTTACCGCACTCTTGTGAAAGTGAGCACAAAGAAGACAGGTACTGCGACTTGTATGAGAGCCTTTTCGGTTGGTGTAAGAACGACCGGACTTCCTGGCACTCGCTACGTTGGAGGAATCGGCTTTGATCCCATTTCCCTGTCGAAAATTAATAAATTGTTCATTTTCATCACCATACTTGCGCGATGGGTGAGCAGCTAGCGCATTCGACTTTTCAGCTTTGAGGGCCATGCGTTCGATTTCCAACGCGACAGCTGCGTTTTGATGCAGGCGGGTTGCAAGCCGCCCGTGAACGTACTTTGCGATATCAATACACATTAGAAAACCTTGAGTGGTCTGAATTACTTCCAGCCCTGTAATACGTCGTACTTCAACAGGCTGGAGATTTGGGCTCGTTGGGGCATAATCTTGTAGCTAAAAACAACTGTAACCCGAGACCAAGGAGAGAGGGGACAGCGTCATGACCCCTCTGTTCTTCGTCTCATATTAGCACTGTTTAGGCACTACAACGTCCCTCCTATATCTAGCACGCGCGATTATCGTGACACGTACAGAGCGTGCGTCATAGATATCACCGGCTACAACGTTGGCAAAGCGATGGTTGTTTTACAAAATAGACATCAGAGAAACGATCAAGGGTCGGTTTAAAGGATATGGCACTGCGGGGTTTAATGGGTTCCAGCTGCCACATCCTGTACTGAATTCCCTCTGCCTTACATGTGTCTGCTCTCACGCTTTTATTACTACTTTGTGCATCCACTACCACGGCAGTTTTAAAGTCACCCCTCTAATCTAGCGTCGCCACTATCGGCTTCATGAGAGAAAAGTCACGCGCATACATAGGCAAGTGATAGCTCGCACCTAACACTGGCTAGAATAGATTGCAACGTGACATGACCTATTTAACATGAACTGCCAAATTGGGGTCGCATTTCATTTTCAAACTTCCGGTATCCTTGCATTCCAAGTCTGATATAACATTTTCACATCCGCGGGCACGCTGGTGCTACTTGGTTAAGCTGGCGGTCGTTCGCATATTTTAACTGCTAATGCCTGAATGCTCCTAGGAAAGACTTCCTAACTGCGGTTTGGTTCCTTTATGTGATTTAACGCCTTAACGCGACTCAGACTTTGAGACATGCCTTAGTGGAAGGATCTGAAAATTTCGACCGCACGGGGTTCTTTAAAATGCGCTGATATTGCACATCTCAGAAGAGCTTTCCTTTCTGAATCTATCGAAAAGAGGCCGCTGCGGCCAGGATTGGAACCCGCATTATTGGGTTCAGCGGTCGAACGCCATAACCACTGCACCACCTAGACGGGGCCACCTTAACTCTGAGGAAAGTCCGAGGCGCAGCGCAGAACCGCCCCTGCCCATGCCTCCGTAGCATTGCAGTCCGAGTGAGCTTACACGCTTATTGTTCGCGTCTGGGTGCGTATGTGTGCTGCCGTCTGCGTCGTTCGGGGTTGTGAATCACGCTTTTTCTCTTCATTTCTTTAAATTAATCTTCGATTGTGTTGGTACGAGGGGATGGGCCTGTGTGAGTACATGTGTGCATTTGTGCGCTTGTGTTCGTGCTCGCGACGTGGTGCGTGTGTGTCAGGAGCGTGTACACGGAGAAATTTATTTAGCTGCACGCCTACGTTTTCGGCGCGATCCATTCTTATCGTTCCAGCAGCGAAGAAAGCTGGTGATTAGTTGCAGGTACAAAGCGCTTTGGCCTGGAATGAGAAATTACTAAAGGTATAGTACCAAAAGAGGGCGCGAAATGCAACCAAAAAGTACTCGTCCGCACGAGTTTAGCAGCTGGAATAGAGGGGGGCCTCCGTCTGGCTGAGGGCAAGTATAGATGTCGAAAGTTAGTAGAATTTGCCTTGCTGCAGCGGCGGTGTCGGCGTTTTTGTGCATTTTTTTGACATGCCTTCTACACTTAGTATGTAATGTGTAGGGTTGCAGTGACGATGGCATCTAAGCCTGTACTGCGTGAAGTGCGCCAGAGACGTTACTAAATCGAAGACCAAAAAAGAAGCTTGACTGTGCATGTGCACGTAAAGACTGTAAACACACTCTTCAGGTGTCCTACAAGACAGTCGCAGGGCAGTTGCCTGAACGAGACCTTAACCACTAATGAATATGTAAATGTAGCCAGCTTTCACTGATTAATGAGATAGCCAGGGGCCTAGTACTACTAGGTTTCGTGGGAGCCTTACTTACTTCATGACGCATGAGCCGGACGTGTTCACAGAATGTGTTCACAGGAAGTAGAAACAAATGTTTTCTGTTATTTCGTCAAATGTATTTTATATCGTTATGTATGAAAGTTCAATTACTTTATGCTACATTAAAGGTGAAGTGCAGCGGAAGTCACGATTTAACTGGCACCTGTGGAAATTTAACGTGAAGCTTTTAGAGGACGACAGTTTTGTAAGAGAGACAACGAAAGAACTCGATAAATTACTTTCGACGCAGGCCGAAAGCTATATAGTTGAGTGGGAGGAGCTAAAGCAGAGAGTAAAGCTTTTAGCTATCAAAACTGCAAGCGCAATTCGATATGAGGAAAAAAGAAAAGAGAAAGAAATGCACGAGGAGCTTGAGTTTTTGCTTAGCATAGATAGCGTCCAGCCGGGAAGATATGCACAAGAAATAAAAGCCTTGAAACGACAACTTGAAAACATTGACACTGAAAAGTATAAGGCAGCAGTGATAAGAGCAAGGTCGGAAAAATTTTGGGCGGGGGAGACGCCAACTAAGCGAGCGCTGTCAGATGAGAAACGGCACGCGTATCAAAACGAAATACGGCAAATT
The DNA here is from genome assembly GCF_055883805.1 of Amblyomma maculatum. Classification (NCBI taxonomy): domain Eukaryota; kingdom Metazoa; phylum Arthropoda; class Arachnida; order Ixodida; family Ixodidae; genus Amblyomma; species Amblyomma maculatum. The sequence continues at coordinate 35,762,399 of NC_139351.1, read as the reverse complement.
GACAACCGAGGTGCTGTAACTAGTGACCCTGCTACTATCAAAAATACCTTTATAGAACACTACAATGAATTGCTTGGCCGTAAACGCGAAGTCAAAAATGGCTTTCAGGCAGAATTTTTGCGCCAAATGCCAAAGCTCGATGAGGATGTTAAAACGCGTCTAGAACGACCCATAAGTTTGACAGAAATAGAAAGTGCGATAGACGGCCTTCCAATGGGAAAGTCGCCAGGACCTGACGGGCTTGGCGCTGCTTTCTACAAATCATTTAAAGATTACACAGCCCAGATTTTGCTTAAAGTGCTAGATGAGTCATACGAACGTAAGCAGGTCCCACCTTCGTTTTCTACCTCGCACATTGTTTTGATTCCGAAGTATGATGAGCCAGGAAAACGCCTGTTGGTGGGTTCTTATCGGCCGATAAGCCTCACCAACGTGGATTACAAAATATACATGAAAGTGCTGGCGAAAAGGCTTCAAAGTGTAATACCGAGTCTGGTTGGGCCACACCAGACGTGCGGCATTAAAGGTCGAAGCATCGCAAATAATGTGCACGTGGTACGAACTGTTTTGGAGTGTTGTGACGCGATTGGATCTCGAGTGGCAATGATACAGCTGGATCTCGCCAAAGCATTCGATCGCGTTTCGCACGATGCCTTGTTCGAAGTATTGACACACTCAAACATAGGGCGAGTGATTGAGGAAGGTGTTCGAATGGTGTATGCGAACTGCACGACACGGATAATTGTGAATGGAGAGCTCACTGACAGCATTCGTGTGCTGTCGTCAGTGAGGCAAGGCTGCCCCCTGTCACCCCTACTGTTTGCGGCCTATCTCGAGCCTCTCTGCCGGTCTATCATAAACAATGAACGTATAACTGGTTTTATGCTGCAGTCAGCACAGGTCAAAATGCTGGCATATGCAGATGACATCGCTGTATTCTGTTCAAGCAGAGAAAGCATTCAAGAAGTTACTGCCCTTGTTGAAAAATTCTGCCGACAGACAGGCTGTGAAGTAAATTGGGAAAAAAGTGCCGGTTTCTGGCATGGAGACTGGGATGTTACGCCTGAATACTTTTCTCGTTTGCAATGGTCAAAATTGCCGACCCAGTATTTAGGCGTGCCGCTTGAATCGTACCGAGATCCCACCCCTTTCTGGGCTGGCCAAGCAGAGAGAGCGAGAGAGAAAGCTGATTCATGGCAGGGCAAGCCGTTGTCAATGTTCTCACGCGCTTATGTGTGCAATGTTTTCCTTGTGGCAAAGATATGGTACGTAATGAATGTGCTTTCGGCGACGCGTGTTAGCATTAAAAAAATTCATCGTGTCTTTGCCGTTTTCATGTGGGCATCAACATGGGAAAAATGCAGCAGAACCAACCTCTTTCTTCCTGTTAAGGCAGGGGGCTTGGGCCTTGTGCATCTCTTTTTGCGACAGGTTGTCTCGCGTTTTTTTTTCCTTCGTGATCAAAACGACAAATTCTTGAGGACGGTCATACAAGTACGACTGTGTAAAATGCTTCCAGAATACGTTGTCTGTTCTGGTGAGAATATGAGTGGCGCTTTAAAAGGGTACATGCGCGAAGTTGTCTTGTCTTTCAGAATGTTGCATGCGCGTTTTTCAATGGAATACTTGAGCAAAGTGTGTAAGAAGAAGCTGTACAAAGATCTTCTGGATGTGATGATACCGTTGCCGATTTACCGTGCACCACACCGTGGAGGCCCCGGACAGGATGTCTTAAAGCGTGTGAAAAAGATGCCAGTTAGGCCTTCAGTTAAAACGTTCTTCTTTAAGCTACATTCCAACACATTACCTGTTAAAACCTGGTTACATGAAAGAGGCTTATTCGTTCCCTGGACAACAGACTGTCTCCTTTGCAAAAAACCAGAGACAATCGAGCACGTCTTTCTGGATTGCTGGGACCCAGTCTTTCACTGGGATGTTCTCCAGAGAACACTAAAGAAAGACCTTCCGTTAGATCCGTATGGCATACGGTTCATTTCCAGTCGAGAGTGAGGGTATTCCTTTGGATTTAGTCATGGTCTTGGGCCTCCACAGCCTGTGGAAAACAAGGATGCAAGTGCAACGTGCAGATGTCAATACGCGTTCTGTACGCGAGAACTTTATCGAGAGTGTGCTGCTCCTTAGAGAAACGTATCGGGTGCTTTCTGATCCACCTGACTGGATCAGTGTGCTCGATGAACTGGCTGTCCTCAAAAAATTTTAAACCTTTCGTGACAGCCGATGTTGCGAGTTTTACCATTATTGTGGATCTTTTTTGAATTGATGTGAACTCAAAACAGGCAATAAAGAAAAAAAAAAAAAAAGTGCAGCGGTGGCGTAGCGGTAAAACATCCGCCTCGCATGCAAGAGGACCGGGGTTCAAATCCCGGTGCCGCGCAATTTTCCACCGGATTTAAAAAATAGAAAACCCCGGCCCTCAGTCACCAGCGGCTGCGGAACAACTGACCACGGCGGCGGTCAGACCTGTGACGCAGCAGGGGGTGCTAAGAAAGCCTGGCTCCGCTGGACAGGCCGCCATTGGAAACTGACCCTGGCAACGTTTAATGCTAGAACCCTAGCTAGTGAAGCTAGTTTAGCAGTGCTGTTAGAGGAACTAGAGGGCATGAAATGGGATGTCATAGGGCTTAGTGAGGTTAGGAGGCCGAATAAGGCATATACTGTACTGAAGGATGGGCATGTACTGTGTTATCGAGGTTTACCTGAGAGGCGACAACTAGGAGTAGGTTTCCTTGTCAATAAGTATATAGCGGGTAATATAGATGAATTCTATAGTATTAATGAGAGGGTTGCAGGCATCGTAATTAGGCTGAATAAGCGGTATAAACTGAAGGTTGTACAGGCCTATGCACCTACATGTAGTTATGATGACCAGGCAGTTGAAAGCTTCTATGAAGATGTAGAATCGGCAATGCGAATAGTAAAGACGCAGTATACTGTACTAATGGGCGACTTCAATGCAAGGTAGGGAAAAAACAGGCAGGAGACAAGGCAGTAGGTGACTATGGCATTGGTTCTAGGAATAGCAGGGGGGAGTTACTAGTTGCGTTTGCAGAGCGCAATAACTTACGAATCATGAATACCTTCTTCAGCAAACGGAAGAACCAGAAATGGACATGGAAAAGTCCTAACGGAGAGACTAAAAATGAAATCGACTTCATAATGTGTTCAACCCCCGCCATTGTGCAGGATGTAGAGGTAATCGGGAAAGTGCGATGCAGTGACCACAGGATGGTGAGGTCCCGAATTAGCCTAAATCTGAAGAAGGAACGCAACAGATTGGTAAGAAAGAAACCCATCAACGAATTAGCGGTGAGAGGGAGGGCAGAAGAGTTCAGGATCTCGCTACAGAATAGGTACTCAGCGCTAACTGAGGATGGCGACATTACCCTAGAAGCAAGGAACAATAATATCAGGGATATCATTACTGAGTGCGCGGTAGAAATAGGCGGTAGGAAAGTTAGAGAGGATACCGGTAAGCTGTCTAAGGAGACGAAAGATTTGATTAAGAAACGCCAGAGTATGAAAGCTTCTAATCCAACAGACCAGATCGAATTGGCCGAGATATCAAAGCTAATCAATAAGCGCAAGGTGGCCGATATAAGGAAGTATAACATGGAGAAAATTGAGCATGCTGTAAAGAACGGGGGAAGCCTTAAAGCGGTAAAGAAGAAATTGGGCATAGGCAAAAACCAGATGTATGCGATAAGGGACAAAGCGGGCAATGTCATCACTAATAAGGACAAGATAGTCAGAGTAGCCGAGGAGTTCTATACAGATCTCTACAGCAGCCAAAGTAGTCAGGACCGTAATGAGATCGGCGGTAGGGAAAAACAGTCAGACGTTCCACCAGTGACGAAGGACGAGGTCAAGAAAGCACTAGAAACTATGAAAAGGGGGAAATCAGCTGGAGAGGATCAAATAACTACAGATTTGCTGAAGGACGGGGGGATATCGTGCTAGAAAAACTGGCCACCCTGTATACGCAGTGCCTGGTGTCATTGACGGTACCGGAACCATGGAAGAATGCAAACATTATCCTCATTCACAAGAAAGGGGACTCTAAGGACCTTAAAAATTACAGACCAATCAGCTTACTGTCTGTTACGTACAAGGTATTTACTAAGGTAATCGCTAATAGAATCAGGACAACCTTAGACTTCAATCAAGCAAAGGATCAAGCAGGGTTTCGGAAACGGTACTCTACTATCGATCATATGCATACCATCAATCAGGTGATAGAAAAATGCTCGGAACATAACCAGCCCTTATACACAGCATTCATTGATTACGAAAAAGCATTTGACTCAGTTGAAACATCGGCGGTGATGCAGGCATTGCGAAATCAGGGGGTGGACGAGCCGTACGTGAAAGTACTGGAAGATATATATAGTGGCTGCACAGCAACCATAGTTCTGCGTAAAGAAAGTAACAAAATTCCCATGAAGAAAGGTGTTAGGCAAGGAGACACAATCTCCCCAGTACTATTCACAGCTTGCTTAGAGGAAGTATTCAGAGACTTGGAATGGGAGCAATTAGGGATAAGGGTAGATGGAGAACACCTCAGTAATCTGCGATTTGCTGATGACATTGCCTTGCTAAGCAACTCGGGGGATGAACTGCAAATAATGATTAATGACCTAGACAGAAAAAGTAGAAAGGTAGGCTTGAAAATCAATATGCAGAAGACTAAGATAATGTTCAACAGCTTCGGGAAGGAACAGCAGTTTACATTAGGTAGCGAAATACTGGAAGTAGTAGGCGAATATGTCTACTTAGGACAGGTAGTAACCGCAGATCCGGACCATGAAAAGGAAACAACAAGAAGAATAAGATTGGGATGGAGCGCATTTGGCAAGCACTCGCAGATTATGACTAGCAGCTTACCGGTATCGCTCAAGAGGAAAGTATACAACAGTTGCATCTTGCCTGTACTCACCTATTGGGCTGAAACGTGGAGGCTAACCAAGAGAGTTCTACTTAAGTTGAGGACAACCCAGAGGGCTATGGAACGAAAAATGGTAGGGGTAACATTAAGAGATAGAAAGCGTGCAGAGTGGGTCAGAGAAATAACTCAAGTTACCGACATTCTAGTGGAAATTAAGAAGAAGAAATGGACATGGGCAGGACATGTAGTGCGAAGAGAGGATAACCGATGGTCGCTGAGGGTAACAAACTGGATTCCAAGGGAAGGAAAGCGTAGCAGGGGGCGACAGAAAGTTAGGTGGGCGGATGAGATTAAGAAGTTCGCAGGGGTCAAGTGGATGCAGCTAGCACAGAACCGGGTTAAGTGGAGAAATATGGGAGAGGCCTTCGCCCTGCAGTGGGTATAATCAGGCTGATGATGATGATGATGAAAGGTGACGTTACATCACCTCACTTCCGATTTAGCACCTGTCTTCCAGCCAATCCTGAGGATGAATTGCGATAGGTATTCCAACTGATGACATATATACCTCTTAGTGTATGCAGGTGGTTGACACCCGGAAATAAGACAGATACTGCGCCTTCCACTTCCCAAAGAACGGAAGGAACAAACGACGTTTAGTACAAATCCTTGAGTGAGTGAGTGAAAAAACTTTATTGAGGTCTTTTGGTTAGTCTCGGAGAGTCTTCCTGCAGCCGCTTCTTCGCCACCTTTGGAGACTCCTTAGCACGGGTGGTTCCCTCATTCCAGGGCTCCACTGGTCCTGGCTACCTCGCGTGCGTGCTGCACTAATGCCCTTTGGGCGGTGAGCTCGCAGCTGGTTAGCAGGCCCTCCCATTGCTCCGCCCTCGGGTTAGTTTGTTTGTGGAAAGTGTAGTTGTGTTTACATTCCCATGTGACGTGGTATAGGGTCGGACTGTCTCCGCACCAGGGGCAGCTATCTCTATACTGTGTGGGAAACATTTTGTTTAGAATGTATAAGTTGTGGAAGGTTCCAGTCTGCAGTCTTCTCCAGCTGGTCGCTTCTTCTTGTGTGAGTCGCTTGTGGGGCGGAGGGTATTTTAACCTGCTGCCTCTGTAGTGATTTAAAATATCTGCGTACGTCGGGTCCACCATCACGGGGTCCACGAGGTCTTCTGTCAGCAAGGCTCGGTGCGTGATTTCGCGAACCAGGCTGTCTGCCCTCATGTTGCCCTCTATGTTGGTGTGCGCCGGTGCCCAGAAAACTACTTGTGTTGCTTTATAGCCCGAGGCTCCTGCGCCGAGGAGAATGCGTAGGGCCTCCCTGCAGATCCTTCCTTGTTGGAACCTTCTGCAGGCTGTCTTGGAGTCTGTTATTATAACCTGTGATTCGTTTCTTCGATAGCCCTCGGCCGCTGCGAGTGCCACAGCGAGCTCCTTTCAAGCATAATTAGAAAAACGATTCAAGCCTCGAATAACGCTTCCTATCGTCAAAACATTAGATGCCTAATAAACCAGCCTGACTGCCACAAACGTCTTCATAATTATTATTTCCTGAAACCCAAGCAGGACGCAATAAGGCCAACTGCACGAAAGTTATAGAAAGAGGCTCCTAATAATTTACCGCACACTGCTTATATAGCGCCATCTTCGCTACACTCATTTTGTAGTTGTGTGTTCTAAGGCACACAGATCTAGCTTCAAAATGTAGTGCACTACCTCCTGAGTTACGAAAGAGAGAGAGAGAAAAAGACTTTATTTGTCAGCGATTGGTATTTGCCTTGGGCTGCATTCAGCTGCTCCAGGTGGCCGGCAGTCCAAGTCTGTCAGCGACCACTTGCGTTGCGAAAGAGATATTCCTTCCTGAGGTGTGTGCTTCAGTTTTGTTATATTTCTAGTCTGCTTCTTTTGCATGCAAATTATTCGAATTTCGGCATGCGGCTCGTGCACCTGGTGGCGTGTCATAGAGCTGGGTAACTCGCAGAATATGACGTAGGTCTGGGCACGGCCCATAGCCGTCGCCTCCTAAATGAAGTAGGAGGTGTTGCTTCACCTTGGACTCATTGTTGGCAAACAGATAGGTGACGTTCAGAAAAATTCTGAACGGTACAAGTTGTCTTTGAGAGCCCAGGGGTCTTACGGTGGTTAAGATTGCTTATCTTCCGATGGACATGCCAGAACACTGCATAGCCGTTCAGGACACGAATACCCCACGGTGGGCTACAACAACAACAACAACAACAATAATAATAATAATAATAATGATAATAATAATAATAATAATAATAATAATAATAATAATAATAATAATAATAATAATAATAATAATAATAATAATAATAATATTAATAATAATAATAATAATAATAATAACTGATTCAGGTGAAAGGAAATGCGTCGTATCTGTCACACTTGCTTTGTGTGCCCCAGAGCCGCGCCATAATGAATGAAAGGAAGGTGGGAGAGAAAGTGGAAAGAGATAAAGAGGAGCCGTAGTGGAGGGCTCTAGAGAAATTTCGACCACCTGGGGGCCTTTAACGCTCAATGAACAAAGCGCCTGTTTATGCGCCTAATCATTACAGCAGACATCGTTAGTTGACAGTATATATTTGCGTGATCGGAATATGCGTCCTGCACAGTATGCGAATATAACACGTGCCCTTTATGGAGGTTTCAGCAAGCGAAAATGCCACAACAAAAGCACTGGAGGGACCAGGCCCCTTTTAAGGCAAATGCCCTTCTATGATCATGGAACGAAATCCCGCGCGTGACAGCTGTGCGAGAGATTTGCGCGGGATTTGTAAGTCGGATCTGTACGCGTAGCTGTCACTTGTCCGTCATCTCCACTCGAGATGTGCGTAAGCTTTGATGGTTGCTGTGTTGTCCGCGAGATGGGTCACTGGGATTCTGGGAGGGAAAGATACTGCGCCTTTTTTTTCCTGTAGGAGGAGGAGGATAAACTTTCTATAATTGAGAAATTCAGGCAGGCTGCTTTTCCGCTAAGTGGACAGGAGCCCTTGAGCTCTGGCGACCTGGGTTGCACACTGGATGGCTCGCAGTTGGATTACAGGGTCCGAGCTGAGCATAGCAGCCTCCCAGGGCTCGCAGGTGGAGAGCTACAGATCCCGCGCAGGTGGGGGTGGGAGGCCTTTTGGGCATGGCCCTAGTATGTGGTGTAAGTTGGCTCTCAGGTGGAACAAGTTACAGTAAGTGGTGTACAATGCAGGGTATGCATGGGCGTAGGTGAGTGCATTTGGAAACGAATGCGTCTGTAATTTTCACCAGGTGATCTGTCCCTTTGTGAGAGATTTGTGTCCAGGAGGATATAGGGTACGTATTGAACGGAAGTGTGTGTAATTTCAGAATATCGGCCTGAGGGGCGAGTTGGTGCACAATGGAACTGAACGGCGGCGCAACACGGGAACGGACACAGACAAGAAAGGGACACCACATGCGCACACTATCAACTATTTATTAAACGGAAAGGTGGCATATTATCTTGACGCCGTTAGCGACCACATAGTAATCCACGGAACATTTAACTGCATGCGCAAACGTCCGAACGCTAGAACTAAAAAAATATCATTATACGACAAAGGTGATTACATATCTATCAACACTGAGCTCGAAGAATTCTGCGACATATTCCTTTCCGAGTTTAAAGAACGTTTAGTTGATGTAAACTGGTCAATGTTTAAAACTAAAATGCAGTACCTAATCAAAAAGTACATACCTGTGAAGATTATTCGCGACCGTCCTTTATCACCATGGTTTACATCATCTCTTAAACGATTAAAAAACAAGACAAAACGACACTTCAGAGAGGCAAAATCTAGTAACACCCCACGTGCATGGCAGAAGCGGTGCCGTAAGCGTCGTAAGCGCTGCCGGCGTGAAACCTGACCCTGACAAGCTTAATGCTGTTGCGGAATTTCCGATTCCACGTGACAAGAAAGCTGTTCGCAGATTTCTCGGCTTGTGCAGTTATTACCGCCGTTTTATGGATAACTTCGCTGACCTTGCTGAACCGCTGACTCGGCTCACCCGGGGAGACACCCCTTTTGTTTGGAGTCACGAGCAAGAAGCTGCTTTTACCGAGTTGCGTCTCCGTCTCCAATCGCCGCCTATTCTAGCCCATTTCGATGAGCAGGGTGAGACAGAAATCCACACTGACGCCAGTAACATTGTCCTTGGGACGGTTCTCGTGCAACGTCAAGAGGGTGTGGAACGAGTCGTCGCCTATGCCAGCCGTACTTTATCCCGCGCCGAGATGAACTATTCAAATAATGAGAAGGAACGCCTCGCCATTATTTGGACTGCTGCAAAATTTCGCCCCTACCTTTATGGTCGCCCATTTAAAGTAGTCACTGACCACCATTCCTTGTGTTGGCTGGCCAACCTGCGTGACCCATGCGGCCGCCTGGCGCGATGGAGCCTTCGCCTACAGGAGTTTGACCTCACTATAGTCTATAAGTCCGGACATAAGCATGAAGATAATGACGCGCTCTCTCGTGCGCCCGTCGAGCTCGCTTCACCACATACGGGTGACTCTGGCAGTTTTCTCGGAGCTATTGATGCTTCAGATATGTCTCATCAGCAGCGTGCTGATCCAGAGTTACGAACCCTGATCGATTATTTAGAAGGTCAGCCAGCCACAATACCTAAGTGCTTTTCTCGGAGCCTTTAAACTTTCTGCCTGAGAAGTGGTGTACTCTATAAGCACAGCTCTAGATCCGATTCGAGAACCTACCTCCTCGTGTTACCCGCAGCTCTGCGATAGGAAATCCTTTCCGCGTGCCACGGTGAACCAACTTCTGGCCACTTGGGCTATACTCGCACACTTGCTAGAATACGAAAGACATTCTACTGGCCCAACCTTGCCACTGTTTTTAAGCGCTCTGTTAAGAGCTGTCGGCAATGGCAGCGTCGGAAGGTTCCGCAATCAAAGCCTGCAGGCCTCCTCGTGCCCATAATACCACCACGCGTGCCGTTTGATCAAGTAGGCATGGACCTTCTCAGTCCTTTCCCTCGATCCTCCGGGGGCAACCGCAGGATAATCATCGCCACAGACTACCTGACTCGGTATGCCGAGATCAAAGCGTTACCTAGTGGTACAGCATCTGAAGTTGCCCATTTCTTTGTACACCAGATCATGCTGCAGCACGGTGCTCCGACCTGTATTATTACTGACAGAGGGACTGCCTTTACTTCACAAATGATGGCCGAAGTTTTTCATCTCAGCGGTAAGGCGCATCGAAAAGCTACTGCTGACCATCCGCAGACCAATGGACTGACGGAAAGGCTTAATAAGACCATTGTGGACATGCTGGCGATGTATGTCGACGCCCACCACAAGACTTGGGATGCTATCCTACCATACGTGACATTCGCGTACAATACGGCAGTCCAAGAGACGACACGCTTCACGCCGTTTCGCCTAGTTTACGGCAGGGAGGTTCGGACGATGCTGGACGCAACGCTGGACGCAATGCTCCCTTGCGAAACAGATACCGAGCTTTCTACCGACGCCGAACACTTTGCCCAAGATGCTGAGCAAGCACGCCAACTAGCACGCGTCCACATCGCCCAGCAACAGGACAAGGATTCACACCGGTACAACCTCCGCCACAAACAAGCTTCCTACAACACCGGGGACCAGGTGTGGGTGTGGACCAAGGAGGATATAAAGAATTTTTATATAACCTCCTTGGTGCGGACTCCTGTTCGACGCCGTGGCCTATCAGAAAAGCTGATTTGCCGTTACTTCGGACCATATAAAATCTTGCGGTGCCTCAGCGACGTTAACTATGAGGTCCTCCCAGATGGCTCAGAGCAGAGAGGCCGTCGGCTACCTCGTCCAGAGACAGTTCATGTCCTACGCATGAAGCCGTATTTTACGCGGTAACTGAAAGACGGCATCTGCAAGCTTTTTGTTTCGTTTGCTTTTGTCCACCTGTGTGCACGTGTGCCGTGTGCGTCACGCTTAAGGAGGGAGGAATGCCAGGGGGCGCTCGGAGCGAAAGGCGTTGAAGTGGCGCTCGGAGAAAAAGAACGAAGTGAATCGGCTCCGGACTCGGAGGACGTACCAAAAGCTTGGACCGTGTAATTCCACCTGCACTGGCTCTGATAACCTAGCCCTAGTCGCCAATACCGTTACAGTATCATTCTACATCAAAACTTTTTTGCTCGCTCCTAGTGAAGTGTAAATGATTATTCTTTTCATCGACACTACCTTTATTAATTCGCAGCAACCCTAAACAGTTCTGGAGGATTATTAACCCTAAACGTTCAAATACACGCGTCTTCTTAACTAACGTGTCAGGCATTTTTTATCTGATGGCGACATTGCTGATGCCCTCAATCGTACATTCAGTACGGTTTTCACTTTAGAGACAAACGCAAACCTTCATCCCTTTCCCATTTTAACTCACCCGAACATAACGGACATCACATTTATACCTCATGGCATAGTAAAAATTATCGACTCTTTGAAGCTCACATCATCGGCAGGAGTTGACGGCATCAACACAAAGGTTTTGAAGAACACCAAGCATATAACTAGCATAATCCTAACACACATTTTTCAGCAGTCTTTATCATCTGGCACAGTCCCTCAAGACTGGAAAGTGGGCAAGATCGTTCCAGTTCCTAAGAAGGGCTCAAGTAACACTTCTCGGCCCATTTCTCTCACAAGCGTGTTCTAAAATCATGGAACACGTTATTTCCTCACATGTCATCAACTTCCTAACATCCATCAAATTTTTCCATCCCGATCAGCATGGTTTTCAGACAGGCCTTTCTTGTGACACGCAACTTGCATTGTTTTTAAACGACATTAGTTCCAACTTAGACCTTAATATTCCTACTGATGCGCTCTTAGATTTCGAAAAAGCGTTTGATAAGGTTCCCCACAAGCGACTATTACTAAAACCGTCAAGAATTAACTTAAATGCATCTGTATTTAATTGGATCGAAGATTTCCTTACTAACCGCTCCCAGTTTGTTCTCGCTAACGATTACGCTTCCAGCCTCACCCCTGTTCTCTCCGGTGTACCCCAAGGTACCGTACTTGGTCCTCTTCTTTTTCCTTATTTATATTAATTACCTACCGAGCTCCATTTCTTCTAATATCCGCCTTTTTGCCGATGACTGTTAACTTATCGTCCCATACATAACCCTACTTATAATTTGGCTCTTCAGGTCGATCTGGCAAAAGTCGAGGAATGGTGTCGAAATTGGTTAATGACCCTAAATGTTAACAAAACGGCCCTAATTACCTTCCACAGACGCCAACACTAGTCTTCGTACAACTACTTACTAAACGGAAATACTATCTCCTCGGTATCTTTTTTGAAATATTTAGGTGTCACAATTTCCAGTGACCTTAAATGGCATTCTCACGGTACATCCGTTACTAACGCTGCTAACCGCACACTTGGCTTTCTTCGGCGTAGCCTAGCTCAGGCACCTTCTTCTGTTAAACATCTAGCTTATGTAACCATTGTAAGGCCCAAATTGGAGTACGCATGCGCATTGTGGGACCCGCATCTTCAAAACTTGATATCTACCATTGAATTAACACAAAACCGTGCAGCTAGATTTATCGTCTCTGACTATCCTCGTAATACTAGCGCCACTAATCTAAAAGCTAATGCCGGTCTCCCAAGCTTGCAAGCACGCCGTAAAATATCTAGACTCTGTTTAGTTCATAAATTTTATCATGCCTTATCATCTAGCACAGCAGTCATCATGCCGATTCATCGAACATCCAGTCGCATCAGCCAAACCTTGGCTGTTTATCCGCCACATGCCCGAACGGTCCTGACTACTTTGGCTACGGTAGAGATCTGTATAGAACTGCTCGGCTACTTTGAATATCTTGTCCATATTCGTAATGACGTTGCCCGCCTTGTCCCTTATCGCATACATCTGGTTTTTGCCTATGCCCAATTTCTTCTTTACCGCTTTAAGGCTTTCCCCGTTCTTTACAGCAGGCTCAATTTTCTCCATGTTATACTTCCTTATATGTACCACCTTGCGCTTATTGATTAGCTTTGATATCTCCGCCAATTCGATCTGGTCTGTTGGATTGGAAGCTTTCATACTCTGGCGTTTCTTAATCAAATCTTTGTCTCCTTAGACAGCTTACCAGTATCCTCTCTATCTTACCACCTACTTCAACCGCGCACTAAGTAACTGCATCCATATATGCTACACTGGGGTCTTCTCCATATTGTCTGCTTAAGGCTTGCGCCATGGCCAAGCAGCAGTTCCTCTGACAGAGGCCTCTTGTCTAAACCCTTCAAGGAAGCAGCTAGCACATTTCTTTCGTTCGCATACTCTGGGCACACCAATAATACATGGTCCACAGTCTCTGGGATGCCACGAGTTGAACATTCCGGTGAGTCCATCTGTCCAATTAAATGTAAGTACTTGCGCGTGAAAGCTACGTTTAAACGAAGTCGATGTATCAAGCATGTCTGATGACGCGGAATATCACGCGGAACAATAAATTTAAATGTTCGATCGAGCCTTCTTAGACGGATGTGTCGGGCGTCTGGTTGAGCCCAGTAAGTGGCTGTAGCAATATTCATACAACTCTTTATAAGACACGTCGTATCCGCCCTTGAAAAAGGCATAGCTGTTTGGAAGCCATTGATGAGTGCGCTTTTCGCTTCAACATCGGCCTGCTCATTCCCATGGAGGCCGCAGTGGGCAGGAATCCATTGAAACATTATCATGTGGCCTTGCAGCTGGGCAGATGTGATGAGCTCCATAATGTTTAGTGCCAGGGACTGATAGGCAGTGTGGCGTAAGAAGTTTTCCAAAATTTGTAATGCAGTCTTCGAGTCCGTGATTATACACCATTTTTGAGGTGGCTCCCCACATATATAGCGAATAGATTCCCGAATGGCTACAAGTTCGGCAGCGGTTGATGTAGAGGTATGTCCCAAAAGGAAATGCAGAGTCGTTTTCTGAGCTGGTATGACCACAGCTGCAGCGGATGCCTGTGCTGACACAGATCCATCGGTGTATACGTGAATATAACTGGGATATTCTGACCAGAAGTGTGCCAGAGTAAGTTGTTTTAGTCCACTAATTGGTACCATTGATTTCTTTAGTATTCCGGGAACACGAAGGTGCACCAAAGGTTTATCCATCGTCCATGGTGGTTGGGTGGGACGATATGGGAGGGCATATCCTGTCGGTACTTGCGACTGATGGCAGCGGAGTGCACTTGTAAAACTGCAGTCCGGCCTCTCATCCAGAATCTTGCTGAGTGGGTGAAAACGGTGTCTTGTAAGTGCTCGTAAATATACACGAAGTGGTTCGCGTGACAAGTATATGGACATTGGGCGAGCGTGTGCCTCTTCAACTGTGCCTTTGTTAGAGGTGCATCTGGGCAGTCCAAGGCATATTTTCAGTGACTGCGCTTGCACGCTCTCTAAAGTCCGCAAGCAGGAAATGCTCATACTAGAGAGTACTGGGAGACTGTACCCGATGTAGCAACAAACAGAGCCTCGTAAAGCCGTATTAAGGAGCGCTCAGTTGGACCCCATTTGATGCCAGCTATGTAACGAAGTACTGGCAAAAATTAATTAGCCTCTTCTTCACCATAGCAATATGTTTCGACCAAGATAGTCGGTGGTCAATAATTTACTCCCAAGAATCTGTGCCTGGAGACGTATGGTATTACGACTCCATGAAGGGTAATCGGGTAGCGGCTGACATATTTTCCCGTAAACGCGATCACTGCACGCTTTTCTGCGGCTAAAAATAAACCTTGACGCCGTAAGTACATCGATGTTGATGACACAGCTCGTTGCAGTCTCGCACGTAGTTGTGGGCGCGTCGAACCAGAGGCCCAGATGCAGATGTCGTCATCATATGCACTTATGTGGATGTTAGTTGGCAGTTCACTCACCAGGCCAATTAGCGCAACGTTAAATAAAGTTGGGCAGGACAAGGGGAAGGGCGTCCAGGCAGTGCGCGCTCTTTGCCGTTATTTGAGCGCCAGCGGACTTGATTCACGTTTGTAAAGCAAGCTGCTGTGTCTGTATATTGTCACGGACAACAGGGCTAGATGTGACTAAGACGACGGGACGAAGCTCAACTAGCAGGCAAAGTTCCGCGCACAGCACGCGAGACAACTTCGGCGTCCTTTTCTTCCAGGTGCCACCTAAAAACATCTGGGACACCAGGCGGCATTATTCCCCCTCCTACAAAAACGAAAGCACAGACTGGGCGCGAGCGATGGGCAATGCAAGTCAGTACAGAAAACTAATATAAAACAGAGGCGGTGCCCTACACAACTAAACGAGTGCATAGTACACCGCACATTACTGCGTGAAATACGGTATCATGCGGACAACGTGCACCACCTCGGAGCGTGGTTGCCGACGCGAGGTCTGCACAGTACCCGCTGGAAGGACTTCGTATGTCACTTCTGTGACACGGCGCAGAACCTTGTAAGGTCCAAAGTATCGCGACATCAGTTTTTCAGACAAGCCGGGCCAGCGCACCGGTGTCCACACCCAAACTTGCTCTCCTGGTTGGTATGTGACGTGTCGATGACGGAGGTTGTAGCGACGCGTATCCTTTCCCTGCTGTTGCTGAATGTGGATGTGGGCAAGTTGACGTGCTTCCTCGGCGCGCTGAGCAAACTGCTCAGTGTCTGGGATGAGAGGATTATCCGTGCAGCACGGAAGCATGGCATCTAACATCGTCTGAACGTCGCGTCCATAGAGCAGGCGAAATGGCGTAAAACGCGTAGTCTCTTGGATGGCAGTGTTGTAGGCATATGTGACGTACGGGAGAATCTCGTCCCAGGTCTTGTGCTGGGAGTCTATGTACATTGCAATCATGTCGGCGATCCTTTTATTGAGTCTCTCCGTGAGGCCATTCGTCTGTGGGTGATAAGCAGTAGTTTTGCGATGTCTCGTGTGACTCAGCTCAAATACGTCGTGCATAAGTTGTGCCGTAAACACCGTGCCTCGATCGGTGATTACTTTGGACGGTGCGCCATGGCGCAACACGATCTGCTGCATAAAAAACTGGGCGATCTCAGATGACGTGCCACGCTTCACCGCCTTGGTTTCCGCATACAGTGTGAGATAGTCGGTCGCGACTATAATCCATTTGTTACCGACCGATGTTAGCGGAAATGGGCCCAGAAGGTCAATGCCGATTTGGTCAAACGGTGTTCGGGGAGGCGCAGTAGGTTGGAGCAAACCCGCTGGCTTGAGAGGTGGCGCCTTTCGACGTTGGCACTCACGACAGCCTCTAACGTAGCGGTGAACGGCGTCAGCGAGTTTAGGCCAATAATAGGCTTGACGAACTCGGGCGAGTGTGCGTGTAAAGCCCAAGTGGCCGGAGGTGGGCTCATCATGGCAGGTAAAAAGGATATCGGCACGGAGGTCGGCTGGCACTACGAGGAGGAACGCTCGGTCAACAGTGCTGGAGTTCTGTTTGTATAGAACGCCATTCCGGACACAGAAAGCAGACAGGTTTCGAGCAAATTGCCGAGGGATATCAGCAGCGCGACCCTGCAGGTGGTCAATGACAGGTCGAAGGTCCGGGTCAGCTTGCTGTCGGGTCATTATGTCTGAAGCACTCACCAGTCCAAGAAAACCGCTCTCATCGTCCGTGCTCTCATCGACTAAACCGACGGGTGCGCGCGACAGCGCGTCAGCATCTTCGTGCTTCTGGCCAGACTTATACACAATGGTGTACTGAAATTCTTGGAGGCGAAGACTCCATCGTGCTAGGCGCCCCGATGGGTCGCGGAGGTTAGCCAGCCAGCACAAGGAATGATGATCGGTGACAACTTTAAACTGGCGGCCGTAGAGGTAAGGCCTAAATTTCATGATTGCCCACACAACCGCAAGGCATTCCTTTTCCGTAGTGGAGTAGTTTGTCTCGGCGCGGGAGAGCGTGCGGCTGGCATACGCTATCACCTTTTCAACGCCAGCTTGGTGTTGAACGAGTACAGTGCCAAGGCCGATATTGCTGGCGTCGGTGTGGACTTCGGTGTCAGCGTTTTCATGAAAGTGCGCAAGAACAGGACTTGTTTGCAGTCGGCTGCGCAGCTCCGCAAAAGCCTCTTGTTGCTCGGCGCCCCACACGAACTGTGTATCATCGCGCGTGAGGTGAGTCAGGGGGGCGGCAGCTTTGGAAAAATCGGCGATGAAGCGGCGGTAGTACGTGCAGAGACCCAGGAAGCGTTTCAAACTTCTCTTGTTTGCAGGAACGGGAAATTTGGCGACAGCAGCAGTCTTGTCGGGGTCTGGCCTAATGCCTGCGGCACTCACAAGGTGACCAAGAAACTTCAACTCTTTGTAGCCAAAGTGGCACTTCTCGGGCTTGAGCGTCAAGTCAGCTGACCGGAGGGCATCTAATACTGCGCGCCGGCGTTCGAGGTGTTCTTCAAAGGTTTCAGAGAATACGACAACGTCGTCGAGATAGACTAAGCAGATTTGCCATTTGAGGCCGGCGAGGACGGTGTCCATCATGCGCTGAAAAGTTGCCGGCGCTGAACATAGGCCAAAAGGCAGCACTTTGAACTCGTACAGTCCATCTGGGGTGACAAAAGCTGTTTTTTAGCGGTCCCGCTCATCAACCTCAATCTGCCAGTACCCACTCTTCAAGTCAATGGAGAAGTACTGGGCGCGACAAAGCTTGTCGAGCGAATCGTCGATACGGGGCAGCGGGTAGACGTCTTTTTTAGTGATGACATTCAGCTTTCGATAATCGACACAGAAGCGAAGGGTCCCATCTTTTTTCTTTACCAGCACGACAGGGGATGACCACGGGCTGTTGGATGGTTGTATGACACCATCACAAAGCATCTCCTGAACTTGTGTCTGAATCGCTTCACGTTCCGTCGTTGAGATACGGTACGGCTGCTGGCGGATAGGGCGGGCGTCGTCAGGAGTAATGATGCGGTGCTTCACGAGAGGCGTTTGCCGTACTTTCGATGAGGACGCAAAGCAAGAGTTGAACTCTAGTAGGAGGGCACGTAGCTCACGATTCTGTGTGTCCGAGAGATCCGCACTAATATCAAGACGGTCAAGTGGGGGCTGCACAGTGCTAAAGCCCCAAACGTAAAACATTCAGAAACATCCGCTAAGGAGTCAGCAAACGCGATGGCAGTATCACGAAAAAGATTCCGGGGTTCGTTGGTGAAGTTAGTCACCAGGAGATCAGACCGGCCGTCGCGGAGGTGGATGAGGCTGCGCGCTGTACAGATGCCGTGGGTGAGCAAAAGTGACTGGTTGCCGTCCGCGACCGCATGCCCGTCACGCAGTTCGTCGCAAGTAACAGTCATAAAAACACTGGCGCGTGGCGGAATTGAAACGCTCTCGGCGGAAGTTCGAAGGGCGGCGCGGCGTTGGCGATTCTTGACGTCAGTATCAGCAGCTTTCTCGATTGAAAATGTCACTGTGCGCTTTCGGAGATTGATAATAGCTCCATACTCCCGGAGAAAATCAACCCCAAGGATAACGTCACGGGAGCAGTCAGGTATAACGAGGCAGCTTACAATAAACGTGGAGCTGCGAATTTGAACTCGTGCCGTGCACAGGCCACTAGGAGTTACGACATGTCCGCCAGCGGTGCGAATCTGCGTGCCCGACCATGGTGTCATGACCTTTTTTTAGAAGCGCTGCTAGCTTCCCGCTTATAATCGAAACATCCGCGCCAGTGTCCACCAATGCGCTAACCTTATGGCCGTCGAGAAGCACGGGTATGTCCAGCTAGAGTCGATGTTCATGCGTGAGAACTGTCGTCGGTGCCGCAAAATCCAGATCGCTCACAGGTCTCCTTGTAAGGGGGTCTTCGTCACGTCGATTGCAAGCGGCCTCGCCCCCGGAGGTCGCTGTCTTTAGTTTTCCCGGTGGGGACTTGGCGAGCGTCGCTGCGCCGTCCAGGATGGCCCGCGCTGCGGCGATGGTCGGCGTGGGGACGTGGATCGTGACTGCCGCTGAGAAGTTGGCGCCATGCGCTGCTGCGCTAAGTAGTCTTCAATCTCCCGGGGTCCTTGGCCTATTGGAGGGCGACGCATGTCGATGGGAAATCCGTGAAGTCCAAGGTGTCGCTAGGGGCACTGGCGATAGAGATGACCTGGCTCCCCGCAATGGAAGCACAGGCGCTGGCGATTTGGGGCGCGCCACAGGTCCGCCTTCCGCTGGGGTGGTCGTCGGTTGTCGACGAACGGCTCAGTGTGTGCGGAATACAGTGAGCCTTGATCGGGTGGCGGTAATGGCGCTGAAGCAGGGGCAGGGTGTCGCGCCATATCTGCATAAGTTGGACGCAGGTACTCCGTGGGGAAAGGTTGTGGATCAGCGGACGCTACCGAGGGCTTCAACGCTTGAAGCTCTTCGCGGACAATGCTAGCTACAGAGCCGACCATCGGCTGTGGAGCACCGAAAAGCTTCTGGAGCTCTTCGCGTACAACTGAGCGGATGATGTCGCGTAGGTTCGGGGTAGCCCCGAAGGCCGAAAACGGCTCCACAACTGAAGTGGCGACCACCGGCCTGTCGTAAGTGGTAGACCCCTGCTGGAGCATCCTCTCTATTGTGACAGCTTCCGAAAGAAACTCAGCAACAGTCCTTGGTGAATTACGCACGAGGCCAGCGAACAGTTGCTCTTTAATACCGTGCATAAGGTTGCGCACCTTTTTGTCTTCGGTCATGGCCGGGTCAGAACGTTGGAAGAGCCGGGTCATGTCCTCCACATACATGGTCACAGTCTCATTTGGCATCTGTATACGAGACTGTAGAGCCCTTTCTGCGCGTTCTCGCCGATCCGCGCTGGTATAGGTCTCACGAATTCGTCGGCAGAACTCACGCCATGATGTTAGGGCATCTCCTCGGTTCTCGTACCAAGTACGAGCTCCATATTCCAGGCTGAAGAAGACATTTCGAAGCTTGGCGGCGTCGTCCCACAGATTAAACGAGGCGACGCGTTCAAATTGGATAAGCCAGTCTTCGACGTCTTCGCTCTGACTGCCGTGGAAGGGCTGAGGCAGTCGTGGATTTTGCAGGGTGTAGTAAGTTGGAGCTCCTTGCATAGCCGGTCGAGGGGCGCCTGCGGTGTTAAACTCCAACGGCCCGTGCTCAGGTGGTAGGCCTAGGATCCTCCGGCTAGCGCGGTGAACAGGAGTGTCGATTGGCACAGGACCTGAATCCTGGGTATGCGGAGGAGTTCGGGACATATACTGGGATCGATACCCTGCGCCGACACCAAAATATGTCACGGACAACAGGACTAGATGTGACTAAGACGACGGGACGAAGCTCAACCAGCAGGCAAAGTTCCGCGCACAGCCCTATACAATTGACCAAAGGGAAGAGGTCCCACGCGGTGTGAGAAGACGCATCAACGTGTACCCCATTCCGCGGAATATGCATCCCGCATATAACATCGAGAGGAGGATAGCAAGAGGGGAAGCCCTGCAGAAGAAATGGGACAAGCAGACTAACACCCTTTACGTGGACGCAGCAGGACCACACAATGGAGTCATGACTATCGTAGTCTCAACGCCTGCGGGGTAGATGGTGAACTGCGCCTCGGTGAAAACATCTAACCCCACTCACGCAGAGGAGGCAGCTATTGCATTAGCTGTAGCATCTAACCCCAACGCCGTTGTGCTCACTGATTCTCAAAACGCCTGTCGCAACTTCAATTACGGATTAATTCATAAGTCAGGGTTATCATTGCTAACTAAGCACCCACCCAACCAAGCATCAATCATCTGGTTTCCCGGTCACCTGGAACTACCAGGAGGAAACGAAGCCGCTCACAGGCATGCCCGAGCTCTTCTATACCGGGCGTCTCCCCCTGATGACCATGAAGGGTGCCGTGACCTGATAGGTTTAGCAGTGTATGCTGACAATCTCGCGCCATACAGAACAGCCAGAAAGGAGTACCCAACACCACACAAATCCCTCAATAAGTTAGAAGAGAACATCCTTAGGAGACTACAAACCAACACATACCCAACACCAGCTAAATTACACCTGTGGTACCCTACACTATACTCTCCGCAGTGCCCACACTGTGGAGAGGTAGCTAACCTCTACCATATGGTGTGGGCATGCCAATTTAATCCCTTAGTTGACCCCATCCCCAACCCCTCGGAGGAGCAGTGGGAGGCTATTCTGTTCAGCGATGATCCTGACCGTCAGCACTGGCTGGTGGGGAGGGCCAGCGCAGCAGCAGCAGCCAATGGACTACCGGACTAGGTGGCCCACCCACATGTTCTGAGAATACTGAATAAATAAAGATGTTTTCAATCAATCAATCAATCCGCGCACAGCACGCGAGACAACTTCGGCGTCCTTTTCTTCCAGGTGCCACCTAAAAACATCTGGGACACCAGGTGGCAATATATATTTCATATGCCTTCTCCCACATCGTCACCCATCATGACCTTCCTTCTTCTCTCCTTCCCCTTCCCCAGTGCAGAGTAGCAGGCCAGATTTGAATTATTCGGGCCAACCTCTCTGTCTTTTCCTTTCAATAAATCCATCTATATATCTATTGCGCCATGGCTGTTCTACGTTTCCCGTCCCGTTCTGGGTTGATGTTTTTATGAAAGGGGGGGGGGGGTATCAAAATTAGGAGCGAATTGCAGGAGGTGATGGGGTGCGTTAAGATGGGAGTCCTATTGGGGATATGTGTAGAGAAGAGAGCAGTGCGCGACCTGCTGGTTTACGCGAAATGCGGGCCGTCTGGGCTATCAGCGGGGCTTTACGGAGTTCTTCATGCGTATTATGGGCCCCAAGTTTTAGTAAGCGAAATGTTGAGATGCTGGGGGGGGGGGGGGGGGAGGCGCAGGGCTGTTTTTGTACAACTGCGGAGTAAAGCGTTCACTCGATCGCGTTCCTTGGTAGTGAGGGGTAAGTATGGAACAGCGTAAGCGATTCTGCTGGTAACGTATGCTTGTGTGAGGCGAAGTGTATTTATTTCATGAAGGCCTGTTTTCCGAGCTGCTACACGACGGATGAGCCGAGTAGTTTAATGAGAATGAGTTTGAACTGCTTTGATTACATCTCCATGTGCTCCATGGGAGTACAGATATTCCTAGTACTCTGATTTGAGTTACTACGGGAATCGGTTGTGTACCGAGTGTCACAGTGATAGGCGGGCTGAGTGTGTTTGGGTCGGTAATGGATGAGTTGAGATTTAGACAGTGAGCATGATAGGCCTCTCTCTTTCACATAGGTGTCAGTAGGGTTGAGGGCTGTTTGAAGGCCAGTCTCTATGGTGGCGTCACTGCCTCGACATGCCCAGCCAGTAATGTCATCTGCATAAAGGGCGAAATGTATGTCTGGAATCTCAGGGAGGTGTTTTGGGAGATGAATAAAGGCAATGTTAAAGAGTGTCGGAGAAAGGACCGCTCCTTTAGGTGTTCCCCGAGCACCGAGCTTGATGTTTGGAAGCGTATGAGAGTCCAGTGTGCGAGTTGCTGTTTGGCAGCTGAGGAAGGCCCTTATATAGTTATGCATGTGGCTGCCTACTTGTAGCGTTTGTAGATTATTACGAATGGGAGAGTTTGTTACGTTATCAAATGCTTTGGTGAGGTCGACTCCAAGAATGGCTCGTGTATCGCGAGTTTTTGAATCAAGGATATGGTGCTTTCGCTGTAGGAAAACACCTTAAGTGGCCAGATCCGGGCGGAAACCAAATATGTAGTTGGGCAAGAGCTCCCGTGCCTCCAGAAAGCTACTTAGTCGTGTATGAATGATATGCTCGATTAATTATCCGACACAAGAAGTGAGGGATAGAGGTCGAAGATTGGTGGGCAGAAGCGGTTTGCTTGGTTTTGGTATTTAAAATAATTGGTTAAGGCAGTTATGGAGGGGGTGTTTAAGTTACACAGTTTTATTGTTTATACCGTAACCCGGGAGCTGATGAAGAGGTATTTAGGTTCTGAAGTTCTGCAATTACTTCTGCTTCAGTGATAGGCAGACTTATAAGGTCATTAGGGAGCCCTTTATATTCCAGATGGGAGATTGGTTGTAAGGTTTAAAGTACGTATCCTTGAGGTCCTCAAGTAGATCTGCGGCGGAGGGTCCTGTTCCATCTATGACATTGCCAGCGTCTTTCAAGACTGGCTTTAGCTTCCCAGAGATGTAGGTGGCGAGCATCAATAGTGTCAGTGGGGCAGTCAATAGGAAGTTTTCGTGTTACTGCCTGGACATCCTTCTGTAATTGTGTAGTCAAAGCAGTGATGTCGGTGATTGGAGCAGCTCCCCTGGTATATCTGAATTTCCGAAGGGAATTCCACTTGGTGAGAGTGGATCCCTTAGGTGGATGGTGAGGAAGGTGAGTGATAAGAAGGATTTCAAGGATGCAGTGATCACTGTCTATGCACTCCTTGGTGTTGCACCAAGTAGCTGTTGGGAGGTAAGACCAAGTAGTTTCTGGGAGGTAAGTGAAGGTAAGGTCTGGTGTGGTGTCTTTACACACACTATTGCCGATACATGTGGGGTAAGTGGGGTCAGTGATGAGAGAGAGCCCTGCCTGTTGCGCGGCGAGCCATACTCCGCGGCCATTTGGGGAATCAGGTGTGCCTGCCCACCGGAGCTAAACCTGAGGAGGAGAGATAGAGCCTGGAGACTCGGGCTGAGAGGTCATACTTCGTAGCGGCGCTTCGGCCAATCGAATGAGGAAGAAATAGAGCCTCAAGTTCCGAGGGTCACAGCAGGTTCTCCTTTGTTGCCTAATTGTCTATACTAAGGCGCCCGTGTGCTGTACGATGTCAGTGCACGTTAAAGAACCCCAGGTGGTCGAAATTTCCGGAGTCCTCTACTACGGCGTCTCTCATAGCCTAAGTCGCTTTGGGACGTTAAACCTCACAAACCAACCAACCAACCTGGAGAATGGGGGCGTTACCAATTTACGCGGTCGGGCAACCCTCAAAACCACTGTTTACTCATGGATGTGATCTAACGTGCGCTTAAAATATGATTCAAAACTATATGTTAAAATGTATGTTTGGAGCCGTTCCCACTGAACTGCCTGGATTTTATTGAATGAGAAATCTGGCGGGGTTTCTAGCGTTCTCTGTAATCGATAATATGCTGCAATTCCTCCATATTTTATATGCTTTCCTCGCGGCCTTGGTCGCCGAGCCACGTGCCAGACAGGTGGAAGTAACTGGACAGCTCTAATTCAACGTTTTAATTTATTTCATTATTACAAAGTCGCACAAACAACTTAGGTAGTTCGCGATGCCTCATTCGGTTATGTATCTAAACGCATCGCCATCCGTCGCCGTGTTTAACTTACGATCGCAGGTGTATGAGCCGACACAATCACACGTTGAAAGCATTTCTTCATAGTGAATGCGCGTGGGTCCGAAAAGTCCGAATTGCAAGCATCGAGCAGCTTGCTCCATCATGAACACGTCATCACTTCAAAACGAATGGCAAAATATTCAAAAGCGTCTCTGCAGCTGTCAGAGGGCTCAGCGTGTAAAACTAGGGAGGATCAGGTAACTACAAATTTGTTGAAGGACGGGGGGATATTGTGCTAGGAAAACTGGCCACCCTCTATACGCAATTCCTGGTGTCATCCACGGTATCAGAATCATGGAAGAACGCTAAAATTATCTTAATTCGTAACTTACTATCTGGTTTGTAGAAGGTGTTTGCTAAGGTAATCTTTAACATAATCAGGACAACCTTGGACTTTATCAAGCAGAAGATAACGCCGGTTTTCGGAAAGGGTAATCTATTATCGATCATATCAATAGCATGAAACAGGTGATAGAAACATGCTCCGAGTATACCTAGACCTTACACATAGCAATCATTGATTACGATTTGACTCAGTAGAAACCTCGGCACTAATGTAGGCATTGAAAAATCGGGATGTAGACGAACCTTGTGCGAAAGTACTGATACAGTCTTTGTCAAAAGTGTAGAGCCCAGGCTGTTTGCTTCTAAGCCACTTCGTGCGGCTTGTAAAGCATTTCCAGTTTTCCAACTTTCTTGATGGTAAGAAGAACTTTTGTCCTACCTTCTTCATTAGGAAGCAACTTGACCAATGCTAAATCATCGCCACTAGACGGCTCAGAAGCCGACCCCTCGGGCTCTACACTTTTGGCAAAGGCTGTACATACCTATATTGGCTGCCATTTAAAAGTAATTCCGAGTAAAGAAAGGAACAAAAATTCCTATACTCTTTGGTGACTAAAGGGTGAACTGCCTGAGGGGTGATAGCCTAAAGGGGGATAGCCTGAGTTTCTCATTCTGCTACGCATTTGTTGCAAATGTGGCGGTGAATGATGCTTCGAGTGAAGATGGTGACTACTGTTTTTCATTCCTCCCTTCCTTTACGGCATGGTACATGTGTACGCGGAGACATGTGGCAGATACTGCGCATTTCTATCCAGTTAATCGATTTCAAACGCCACTGATGCCTGCTATACTTAGTGGACTTCCTAGAAATCTGGGTTTGTCTCTGTTTGCTGTGGTATGACGTTCGAGGTGGTGGTGGCGACAAACATTTATTTACTCTTTGTACAAGCAGGTGTTTGGACCGAGCCCCTAATGGCCCAGGCCCTCACAAATCTAGGCGGAGCTCCTATTCCGGAGCCCCAATGGCTTCTAACGCCGCTTGTACCCTGGCGACCAAGGTCCTGCTGGGCAGCGCCGCCTCCCAGGCCTCCCTAGAAGGGTGGGTAATGAAGGATTGGGAACGGTGGGGATTGGATGGACAGGCCCAGACCATGTGGAAAACACCCGAGAAGGTCGCTCCACACAGGCTGCAGCCGCCTTCAAAGTCTGTATTAAAGTGCTTCAAGACTGCCGGGCACAGCATTGTATTTGTAAAAAGTTTGAGAAGGAGCCTTTCGTGCGCTCTCCGGAGACCTTTACAAGGTTCCGGAAAGCGGCGGTGACTGTCCGTATAATATGTGGTAATTTCTTTAAATGTAATAAGACATTGCGTGGGCTCGGAGTACACTTCCCGAGCAAGTTTGAGTGCCCGGGGAAAGAGCGCGCGGGCAGCCTGATTGGCTAATTCATTGCCCAGGAATCCCTGATGGCCGGGAGCCCAGATGAGATTACAATTTTCAGGTTCGCTGGACAGACAGTAGTTTTGTAGGATGCGCTTGGCTAGAGGAGGTATCCAACCCAGCTCATAATCCCTACAGGCCCCCTTGGAGTCGTTAATGATGTGTTTTACTTGTCGGAGGGAGAGGGCGAGCGCCATCGCGATTCCCTCCGCGTATGTTGTGTTGTGGGCGAGGAAGCGGCAAATGAAAGGGCGCAAAGACGCCTGGATCGGACGCCTGATGGGGTCAGCGTCGTATATGCATTAATCGCCTTGTCATGTCATGACCTATCGGGGCGGTCCATCGCACGCCTCTTGTCGAACACAACCAGCATTGCGTGAAAGCATTAAAGTTCACCGGCGATCTATAATTCGGCTACAGGAAAGGGAAGGCGCTGTATCTGTCACTAGCGAAATCTCGCTAGCGTTCTCACTGTAGGCAAGGGGAATTGTGAAGATCGTCTCTTCGTATCCCGGTTGGAGACAAGGTTTAAGAACTTATTTTTTAATATCGGAGCCGCTGCAAAAGCGTAACACTTACTGACGACAACAATGAGCATTGATATCAGAGACGCCGCAAAAGCGTGACACTTTTGCTGATGACAACAATGAGCAATGAAGGCTTTAGCATTGAACTTCCCGTAAAGAAAGGTGTCAGACAAGGCGACACAATCTTCCCAGTGCTAGTTGCAGCTTTCTTAGAGAGTGTGTTCAAAGGCATTGAATGGGAGCAGGTCGGGATAAGGGTTCGTCGAAGCTACCTCAGTAATATGCGGGTCGGTACCGATATAGCCTTTCCAAGTAACTCAGGGGAAGAACTGCAAAGAGTTGATTACCTGGACAGGAATAGCAGAAAGGTAGACTTGAAAAACAATATGCAGAAGACTAAGGTAATGTTCAACAATCTCGGGAAGGACCAGCAGTTAACCAGAGATAGCGAAGCATTGAAAGTGGCAGGCGAATGTCTAATTAAGAGGGATAGTAACCGCAGGTCAAGACCATAACAGGGAAATAACTATGAGAATAAGATTAGTATGGAGCGCATTTGGTAAGTCTTCGCAGATTATGACTACCACCTTACCGGCATCGCTCAATAGGAAGGCATACAACAGTTGCATCTCACCTGGAGTCACCTATGGTACTGAAACGTGGAGACTGACGAAAACTTTATGGTAAAGCTGATGACAATATGGAGGGATGTCGGTCGAAAAATTTCTGGTGTAACGAAGAGATAGGAAGTGAGCAGAGTGGGTCAGAGAAATAACAGAAGTTAATGACATTTTAGTGGAAATCAAGAAAAAATAGGCATGGGTAGGGCATGTAGTGCATAGAGGACAACCGATGGCCGCTTTAGGTAACAAATTGGATTCCAAGGGAAGGAAATCGTACCAGGGGGAGGCAGGAAGTTATGCGGACGGATAATGCTAAGAAGTTCGCAGGGATCAAGTGGATGCAGCTAGCATAAGACCGGGTTAATTGGAGTATTATGTGAGAGGCCTTCGCCCTATAGCGGGGATAGTCCGGCTGATGATGATGATGGTATAACAATGTCATACTACAAATAGCAAGGACTGTCATGTGGCTGTCAGAACTACGCGCGCCAGCAGTGACGTCTGCCTCCAATGTCACGCTCGCAAGAGCACTGCAACAAATGCGCTCAAAGAATGGAAATTCGTACTGTGAGGCACGAGCCATGGCATTGCCAGGAAAAGCAGTACGTCTTGTACTGAGTGCTTCCCAATTTCTCCAGCGCGAATTCTACAGTACTCTCAGAAAGCGTTCTTTTGTGCACTTTGATCGTCTTCATCACAAAAGGTCTTTCCTAGCAAGTTTTATTCATAATAAATTTCTCTAACACCTCATGACGTCGCGCCGTACTGGCCGATTAGTCGGATTGAAAACGGCGGTTGTCAGAGTTTCTACTTGTAGACTACCTCGATGTAGTGTGCCGCCAAAAGGGCTGCATCGAGGCTCTTTAGATAGGTGAACTGCTAAGCGAGCGATCGGCGATGGGATATCGGATTAGATTCCACAAATTACGATACTTTATTATATCCCGTCTTGATCGTTATATTTCACTGAAAATAGGTTATAACGATGTCCAAATTTCTTGTCTTGGGATTTCGGTTTGGCGCCGTATTTAAGGATTTAACCTTCAAAACATTCCAGGAGCACTGTGGAATCTACACTGCAGAAATGCGAGCGCCTCAGATTGCTGGCGCACACGGTGCATCACATTTGGTCTCATTATCGGTATCAACTAAATGCACCGTCATTATTATTATTAATCTCATCATTGTTATTATCACTCATTAAACCATGATTGTCATCGCTACTATCATCCTCACGGTAGACAACGAGACTTATGTTCTATCGGGCAAGGGTATAAGCTGCGCAGGGTCGGAAGAGACCGCGAGAAGACAGCGTTCAAACAAGGCTTTCCGCATCAGCTAACGGTGACCTGCGCAAGCGCGCGGCACCTGACGCGAGCATCGCGAGCGCTGACGCTCCGATCTATCCTTGCCAGACATTTTAGCGAAAGCTACATTGTCCACGAACTAGGAGTTTCGCATGGGCGGTAAATGACTCGCAGCTAGAAAGGGTCAGCATCGCAGGGGTGGGGAGAGTAATTTTGAGAAAAGCAGGGCTGAATTCAATTAAGGGAAGGGGGCATGCAGACCAGCATAGGATGGAAGGCACGACAGTGTATTTGAGTCCTCCCGTTGCCGAGGAACATGCACTCGGAATCCAATAAAGAGAGAAGGCGGGAAAGGGCTGATACTCTTGAACGCATATATTCAAGGAAGCCGATGGAGCAGGTCGCATTTGTAGAAGCGGCGGACGGAAAAAAGGGAGAAGGCACTTTAGCGGTATTAGTTGACGGGGAGGGGGCTCTATTTCTGCACTATCAATTAAGAGCGATGATATTGATTTGGCAGAAGAGGTTGCAATAGCTCTTACTTGCGTCGGCGCAAAGGCCACGTATGTGCTGAGCGACAGTAAAACTATAATTCACAATTTTGGTAATTGCAGGATATCTCCCATGCCACTCAAAGTTCTAAGGCAAAAAGAATTGGACAGGACAAATATTCTTATTTGAACCCCAGCGCACGAATCTGTTAATAACAATGAGGCTGCTCACAACTTGTCTCGAGATCTCTAGTGCTCTACAGGATTGGATTGGTATAAATTAGATTGGACTGCATTGCATCGGTCCCGATCATAGAGTTCCTTACTCTTACCTAGAGGGAAAGCTGTGCTGCCGTCTATGGGAGTTTACATGGAGTTTCCAGACGGCCAGTTCAGCCACCATGGGCGCTCAAAGCATCATGGGCCGGAGAGCTACCGAGTGCAGAACTGCAACTTTTGGCCAAAACTAATGCAAAGATAAACGTTGTTCTACCGTAAATAATGTCCCAAGATTGAATATTGTCACTATAAATTACAAAAACAGAGAGAAACGGCATGTCAGTGTGATATTCATCCAATATAAGCGATATGGCTCTTTCTCCTATTGCCTTAGTTTTGAGCAGCACAAATACCAATATTTCGCTACTTAATAGGCAAAATTTGAAACAGAAAAACGGTATAAATATATCTATGGTTGTGCAATCACTTAAGGAAGTTTTTAGTGGCATTTCGGGAAACAAAAACCATTTATTGGCGACGTCTGCTTTTGCGCCTTCGCTACTATGGCTTTCGCGGTCTGTGTACGCGCCTTCAGATGATGATGATGACGAAAAAGAAACATCGCAGTAACGCCACTCCTTCAGTTTATACCGCTTATTAAGCCTAATTACGATGCCTGCAACCCTCTCATTAATACTATAGAATTCATCTATATTACCCGCTATATACTTATTGACAAGGAAACCTACTCCTAGTTGTCGCCTTTCTGGTAAACCTCGATAACACAGTACATGCCCGTCCTTCAGTACAGTATATGCCTCATTCGGCCTCCTAACCTCACTAAGCCCTATGACATCCCATTTCATGCCTTCTAGTTCCTCTAAAAGCACTGCTAAACTAGCTTCACTAGCTAGAGTTCTAGCATTAAACGTTGCCAAGGTCAGTTTCCAATGGCGGCCTGTCCAGCGGAGCCAGGCTTTCTTAGCACCCCCTGCTGCGTCACAGGTCTGACCGCCGCCGTGGTCAGTTGTTCCGCAGCCGCTGGTGACTGAGGGCCGTGGTTTTATGGAGCTTATCATAGGAGGTTGTGGCCAATTACTGCACCAGGGTGGCCAACTCCTGTTCTGGTGAGGGAGTGCGTTGCCGGAGGTGTTCACCGGCATCAGGTCGCACCCCAAACCTGTATATGCAATTCCATCGACACGCGGATTTTTTTTTTTTTTTTTTCATCCGGTGGAGAATTGCGCGGCACCGGGATTTGAACCCCGGTCCTCTTGCATGCGAGGCGGATGTTCTACCGCTACGCCACCGCTGCACCCAGGTATAAACTGAAGGTTGTACAGGCCTATGCACCTACATGTAGTTATGATGACCAGGCAGTTGAAAGCTTCTACGAAGATGTAGAATCGGCAATGCGAAAAGTAAAGACGCAGTATACTGTACTAATGGGCGACTTCAATGCCAAGGTAGGGAAAAAACAGGCAGGAGACAAGGCAGTAGGTGACTACGGCATTGGTTCTAGGAATAGCCGAGGGGAGTTACTAGTTGAGTTTGCAGAGCGCAATAACTTACGAATCATGAATACCTTCTTCAGCAAACGGAAGAACCGAAAATGGACATGGAAAAGTCCTAACGGAGAGACTAAAAATGAAATCGACTTCATAATGTGTTCAACCCCCGCCATTGTGCAGGATGTAGAGGTAATCGGGAAAGTTCGATGTAGTGACCACAGGATGGTGAGGTCCCGAATTAGCCTAAATCTGAAGAAGGAACGCAATAGATTAGTAAGAAAGAAACCCATCAACGAATTAGCGGTGAGGGGGAGGGCAGAAGAATTCAGGATCTCGCTACAGAATAGGTATTCAGCTCTAACTGAGGATGGCGACATTACCCTAGAGGCAAGGAACAATAATTTCAGAGATATCATTACTGAGTGCGCGGTAGAAGTAGGCGGTAGGATAGTTAGAGAGGATACCGGTAAGCTGTCTAAGGAGACGAAAGATTTGATTAAGAAACGCCAGAGTATGAAAGCTTCCAATCCAACAGACCAGATCGAATTGGCCGAGATATCAAAGCTAATCAATAAGCGCAAGGTGGCCGATATAAGGAAGTATAACATGGAGAAAATTGAGCATGCTGTAAAGAACGGGGGAAGCCTTAAAGCGGTAAAGAAGAAATTGGGCATAGGCAAAAACCAGATGTATGCGATAAGGGACAAGGCGGGCAACGTCATCACTAATATGGACAAGATAGTCAAAGTAGCCGAGGAGTTCTATACAGATCTCTACAGTAGCCAAAGTAGTCAGGACCGTAATGAGATTGGCGGTAGGGAAAAACAGTCAGACGTTCCACCAGTGACGAAGGAAGAGGTCAAGAAAGCACTAGAAACTATGAAAAGAGGGAAATCAGCTGGAGAGGATCAGATAACTACAGATTTGCTGAAGGACGGGGGGGATATCGTGCTAGAAAAACTGGCCACCCTGTATACGCAGTGCCTGGTGTCATCGACGGTACCGGAAGCATGGAAGAATGCAAACATTATCCTCATTCACAAGAAAGGGGACTCTAAGGAACTTAAAAATTACAGACCAATCAGCTTACTGTCTGTTACGTATAAGGTATTTACTAAGGTAATCGCTAATAGAATCAGGACAACCTTAGACTGCAATCAAGCAAAGGATCAAGCAGGGTTTCGGAAACGGTACTCTACTATCGATCATATCCATACCATCAATCAGGTGATAGAAAAATGCTCGGAATATAACCAGCCCTTATACATAGCATTCATTGATTACGAAAAAGCATTTGACTCAGTTGAAACCTCGGCGGTGAGGCAGGCATTGCGAAATCAGGGGGTAGACGAGCCGTACGTGAAAGTGCTGGAAGGTATATATAGTGGCTGCACAGCAACCATAGTTCTACATAAAGAAAGCAACAAAATTCCCATAAAGAAAGGTGTTAGGCAAGGAGACACAATCTCCCCAGTACTATTCACAGCATGTTTACAGGAAGTATTCAGAGACTTGGAATGGGAGCAGTTAGGGATAAGGGTAGATGGAGAATACCTCAGTAATCTGCGATTTGCTGATGACATTGCCTTGCTAAGCAACTCGGGGGATGAACTGCAAATAATGATTGATGACCTAGACAGGAAAAGTAGAAAGGTAGGCTTGAAAATCAATATGCAGAAGACTAAGGTAATGTTCAACAGCCTCGGGAACGAACAGGAGTTTACATTAGGTAGCGAAATACTGGAAGTAGTAGGCGAATATATCTACTTAGGACAGGTAGTAACCGCAGATCCGGATCATGAAAAAGAAATAACAAGAAGAATAAGATTGGGATGGAGCGCGTTTGGCAAGCACTCGCAGATTATGACTAGCAGCTTACCGGTATCGCTCAAGAGGAAAGTATACAACAGTTGCATCTTGCCTGTACTCACCTATGGGGCTGAAACGTGGAGGCTAACCAAGAGAGTTCTACTTAAGTTGAGGACAACCCAGAGGGCTATGGAACGAAAAATGGTAGGGGTAACATTAAGAGATAGAAAGCGTGCAGAGTGGGTCAGAGAAATAACTCAAGTTAACGACATTCTAGTGGAAATTAAGAAGAAGAAATGGACATGGGCAGGACATGTAGTGCGAAGAGAGGATAACCGATGGTCGCTTAGGGTAACAAACTGGATTCCAAGGGAAGGAAAGCGTAGCAGGGGGCGGCAGAAAGTTAGGTGGGCGGATGAGATTAAGAAGTTCGCAGGGGTCAAGTGGATGCAGCTAGCACAGAACCGGGTTAGGTGGAGAGATATGGGAGAGGCCTTCGCCCTGCAGTGGGTATAATCAGGCTGATGATGATGATGATGATGATGAACGCCACTCCACGTACCCGAGAAAAACAGACTGTCCCGCAACAAGTAGCGCACCGGCCCATGATTCTTAGCGCGCCCATGGTGGCTGAAGTGCTGCGCCCTCGGCTTTCCCTCTAGTTAGTGATAGTTGGTGTAAGGAACTCTATGGTCTCGATTGAACTGGTTTGGATTGGGCAAGACTGAATTGGATTGAACATGATTGGTTGTATTGTATATGACAGGAATTAACTGTATGTGCTTGTAATGTATTCGATTCGACTGGATTGGTTTGGATTAGACTAGATTAGACTGGATTTTGTCGGATTACACCGGTTTGGATGGGATTAGAGCCCAGCGCCAGGCACACATGCTTTCCCTACGCATGTGCTAGCCTAGTAGAGCTAAGCCATGCAAATGTATTGACGCGTGAGCGCGAGCGCTACACGCGTAGGGATGTAGCGACTCCTTTCTTCTCGTGCTGAAGTCTACTTCGCTCCTCCTGCTCATTTTCTTCACGGATTGGGTGCCTTAGCTCTTCCCTGTTTTTTTGTTTGTTTCACGGCTTGCAATTTTCAGAGTCCGCGCGAGCCAGTGCCAGGAACATGTAGTAGGTCCATTCCATTTTGCGACACCTGCCGTGACGCTGGCATTGGCGCCGCGGCACGTGGAAAGCGCTTTGGAGTCCCCCTTTACGATCATGAGAAAGACACAATGGTTGGGGTCACGATTTGCGGACACGACTTTCCCGAATAACCTAGAGGTGATTTCGCTTTGTAATGTTTTTCTTGACTTGAAATTGGAAGCCAGTACAGCGGTCGGCTCTGCTTGCAGAGGACCAAATGGAGAAGTGGGCTCGGACTCCATTCTACCTTCGTGTGAAGCGTGACCTGCCAAGGATACTCTTCTGGACTAAAGTGGAACGTGGCTGGCAGTCAGGTCTAGAAAAAGAAGACCCACACCTCCAGAATGAAGGCTGCACCTATCGCTGCTATCTCAGCGGCGTGCGTAGTACATTGAGTGTCAGTGACGCCGTGGTCTTCTACTCCCGTGATTTAAGGCCGAACGACCTGCCCAAGGAGCGGGCCCCGTTCCAGAAATGGGTCTTCTGGTCCCTCGAGCCTCCTTGGCACACTCCTGTAGACACGTTCAAGGATCTCAAGCAAATCTTCAACTGGACCTTTACATACAGGTGAGTTTTTTCTGGGCATCATTTCATGACGTGCGAGATAACAATGTCTTACTTTATTAGGACACCTGTTGAATTTCCGTCCATGGAAAGCAGTCTTCTACTTTGCTGAAATTCTTTCGTGGTGTATCCAAAGACTCTTTGAAATAAAAGGTAACTACCCTTGACATCAGAAGAAATGCGCTGCATTTATCATTCTTCCTTTTATCATTCGCTATCATTTTTCCTCCTCATGTTATGCATATACATTGGCTACAATTGCCTTTTCTAAAACTTGAGTGTATCATGAAGCTGGTTGGTTGGTTTGTGGAGTTTAACGTCCCAAAGCGACTCAGGCTATGAGAGCCGCCGTAATGGAGGACTCCGGAAATTTCGACCATCTGGGGTTCTGTAAATGTAAGTAAAAACAGCCTTTTGAAGTACAAGCCACAGCAGCGAAATACCGCTCTGAATTGTGCAGTAGATTTGAAGAACATGTCTTCAATACTGTGAACGAGAAACATTTACATGTGTTTTAACAGTAAATGCGGATTGATAAGTCCTAAGCCGTGGCATTATTCAGGGAATTCGATGTACAAGCGCTCAAGATCATTGCTGCATTCTCTCCTTAAAATAAACGTTAGTTTCCGGGTAATAGTTCCAGTTAATGGCTCAAGCAAAAACTCTCCAAGGATCTCAAAGTTCTTGCTGTCAAGAGGCCTCCCACACCGCTCTTCTTGGCTGGTGTCGGGCTACTAATGCTTTGTTCTTTCCAAAAGACAATACGATATAATCATAGGCCTGCGTCCACCCAGTTACACATACCTTTGTTTTGTGTAGTTTAGAAATGCTGTTCAAAAAGCTCCGCCTTCCCAAGTTGCATTTCTGGGATTTTTAGCAAGCCTTTAGCTTGTGGGGGGCAGACCAGACCTGCTTTTATAGCCATTAAATGCTGTTAACCGAGGTCCTTTTCTTAGCTATGTTCACAAATTTTTGTCCACAAACCGTGTCCGCAGCAGTTGCGGGTAATTGAGAAGCGGTAGAGGCTAATGAGTAGTTTCAATCGATAGAGGCTGACTTAATGTTGCTGCAGAAAAAATAATTAGGCCGATAAGTTAATTAAGTAATTAATTAGAATAACTGGTTCAGAGGAAAGGAAAGGCGCAGTATCTGCCACACTTGTTTTGTGGACACCTGAAGGGAAGGGAGGAAGAGAGGAGTGAAAGCGGAAAGAGGAAAACGGGTGCCGTTGTGGATATGACGTCAAGGATGTGATGTGACGCAATCGGAAGTAGAGCCGAAAAAAAGAGCATAGGAAGAGATTGGCGCGCAATTTGAAAGTACCAAAGACTAAAATGGGCAAACAGGAAGTGAATTAAGCTACTAGAAGCAGTCAGAAGCAACCAATAGCAGCATCCGTGCATTCGCATTACTCCAATGTAAATTCTGCAGTGCTCTTTAATTTTTACGAATATCAGATGGGTACTGGGGTTTATAGTTGGAGCAGCTCTGGCTGGTAGACTGTACGCACTCGTTACCTACAGTGCCCGACGGCAAAACAATTTTCTTTTGGTCTTCAAGAAATAAAGTTTTCACTGCCACCATCGATGTTCCGACCATATAATTTGATTCCTCTTAAGTGATATAATCGGTTCACAGGAAAGGAAATCCGCAGTATCTGCCGCACTTGCTCCCTTGGACACCTCACTAAACGGATGGGAGGGAGAGGTAGTCAAAAATGGATAGAGAGAAAGGAGAGTCGTAGTATTGGGAGACATCTTTTAAAAGCAAAAGCTTTTACTAATCCCCTCCGTAGCTTCTTCGCCGTGCGGGCGTGTTTTATCCGTAGGAGAAACAACGCGGCATCTATGACGACCTAGTCATGTGATAACCATAACTCAACCGTTGCTATGCTGAAGCAGATGGCGCTCGCACTGTCCACATAGACTTCGCTGCTGTGAAAAATAAAGATCAAGTGCGCAGCCTTGGCTCGAGCGACGCGCTTGCGCATAGGCTCGAGGTTCGATAAGTCACATAGTCTTGCGGCTGACGGCGTTCTTTAATTAGGCCATATATGTCGCTGCCAAAGCCCGAGAACGAACCAGGGACCTTTAAATGCCGGTTAAATGCTTTTAGCAGGTGCCAACGAAAGAAAACAGTTCTCGACAATTTGAAAACAGCAGTCGCCATAGATGATCCAGGCGCCCGGCCTCGTGAGCTCCGTGTGTCTTTTGAGTTGACAAAATGGTTTGGTTCGTAGGGTTTAACGTCCCAAAGTGCATCAGATGGTAAGAAGCCATAACGGAGCACTCTGAAAATTTTGACCACCCGGGGTTCTTAAACGTGTACTGACATCGCACAGCACACGGACGCCTCTTCGTTTCGTCTCCATCAAAACGCAGCTGCCGGCGGTCGGGATCGAACCCGGGTATTCCAGGACAGTAGTCAAGCGTTTTACCACTACACCAGCGTGGGGGAGCGCCCACTGTTCCGGAGGACCTGGATTTGAATCCGACCACCGGCGGCTGCATTTCGATTAAGGAGAAATGTTGTGGCGCCCGTGTGCTTTGCGATGTTAGTGTACGCTTAAGGTTTTCAGGTCGCCGAAATCACTTCGTAGCCCAATACTACGGCTCCTCTTAATCTCTTTCCACTTTTACACTTACCTCTCTTTCTTACGGAATGGTTAAGGGGCCCACAAAAAAGACGTCCGTGTGCTGTGCGATGTCAGTGCGCGTTAAAGATCGATCCCAGGTGGTCGAAATTACTCCGTACCTCTCCACTAAGGCTCCTCTTTTTATCTTTCCACTTTCACTCCCTACCTTCCTCCCTTCCCTTACAGCGCGGTTGAGGTGTTCACAGAGAGAAAGAGGAGCCGTAGTGAAGGGCTACGGAGTAATTTCGACAACCTGGGGATCTTTAACGTGCCCTGACATCGCACAGCACACGGACGCCTCTTCGATGGAGGCGAAACGAAGAGGCGTCCGTGTGCTCTGCGATGTCAGCGCACGTTAAGATCCACAGGTGGTCGAAATTACTCCGTAGCCCTTCACTACGGCTCCTCTTTCTTTCCACTTTCACTCCCACCTTCCTTCCTTCCCTTACGGCGCAGTTGCGGTGTCCACAGAAAACAAGTGAGACAGTTACCGCGCCTTTCCCTTTCTATAAATCAATCAATCATTCACAAAAAAGAGTAATAATACTTGGTTTCTGTGAACCAAGTATTTTTACTATTATTATTATTATTATTATTATTATTATTATTATTATTATTATTATTATTATTATTATTATTATTATTATTATTATTATTATTATTATTATTATTATTATTATTATTATTATTATTATTATTATTATTATTATTGTCACGCCACTGACGACGATGAAGGGTTGTGATGGTCTGGGAGAAGAAAAGAAAAAAGCGTTGGTGCCTGGGGCTAGTAGGCTTCACCTTATCCCACTGCCATATCACTGTAAATAAACGCCCCTTTGCTATTTCATCGTAACAACTTGGTGGAAGGTGCTCCGTTCGATCCCTAAGTACGGCGCAGCAAGAACAACTGGAGTTTTGACGTAGTCGCCGCCTTGCTGGACTGCCACCGCTTCCAACCATCATGGACCACACCGATTTTAACCGTGCCAGCCGCGACGCTGCAAGCCAGGCTGGTGACAGGCCTGCCCCCTCCAGCCCTATTCCCTGCCAGCCTTACCGGGAACCACGACCGTTTGCAGGAGAGGAAGGTGAAGATGTTGAGAAGTGGCTACTTCATTATGAACGAGTTAGTCGGTACAACCCGTGGGACCCTATCACCATGCTCACAAATGTCTTCTTTCTAACTCACACGGCTATGACATGGTTCGAGAATAACGAGGACAATTTGACAACTTGGGAACGGTTTGCCACCAAGATCAAACAGCGTTTTGGTGACTCTGTACCGAGCAAAAAGTGGGCTGAGCAGACCCTTCCCCAAAGAGCTCAATTGCCGGATGAAACTTGTACCACTTATACAGAAGAGATCCTCAGATTGTGCAGATGTGTCAATTCCAACATGACCGAAGAAGACAGAGTCGGCCACATTTTGAAGGGTATCGCGGCTGACGTGTACTTTTTAATCGCCAAAGACAGCCTTGAAACCGCCTCCGATGTCATTAAACACATCCGCGCTTTTCAAGCTCTGAAAACGCGTCGTATTGTGCCAAAATTTGGGCGGCTGGCCAACGTGCCTACCGTGGCCAGCCTTGATGACCACGCCCAATTAGATCTTCCGTCGACGATCCGGCAAATCGTGCGGGAAGAACTCCTGCGGCTCAACCCACTTCCCCTGCACGAATCTGCTGAGGTCTCTGTCCAGAGGGTATGTAGACGGGCGGCTTCACCACCATAAGCGATTACCGTTCAGCCTTTCCCACAAGCTCCTGAAGTTGCAGCTTCCATTGTCTATCCTCCTATGCATTTCGCCAACCGGAATGCGTCGGTGCCTGACGCCCCAAGGTATGACGTCGCCTCAAGTGCACATAGATCTTCCATTCGATCCACCAGAATTCCTGAGCAGTATGAGCATTCAGCCAGACCTACGACGCACCCAGCTGTTCCCTGCTCTTATTCGCAACAGCATTTTCTACCTTCTCCGCCGATATGCTACCGCTGCGGCGTCGAAGGTCACATCGCCAGATACTGCCGCAGTAGGTTCCCACCTCGTTATAACCGTCCGACGCTTCCAACAGTGCCCAACAATCGACAATACAATCCCGTTTTTCAACAATCAAATACTCAGCGTGGGTATTACCGCAACATCCATAACCAGAATATCCGCGACCACTCCCCTGCATCTGATAGAAGTGTTACTCCAACACCCGCCTTCCGTGCGCGTCATTCTCCATCACCATGACGGCGCTCCATGTCGCCTCAGCATCCTCAGCAGGAAAACTAACCAGCGCGACCAATGGGGGTGAGGCCGCTGGAAATGTGCTGTGTGCCAACATCCCTCCAACTATAATGCTGAAAAACAAAATCGTGTGTTTATTGATGGTGTGTATACATTAACTTTGGTGGATACGGGTGCGACTGTGTCTGTGATGAGTAATCAGTTTAGGCGCTTGTTGGGACGCAAAGTGATGTTTGAATATGACAGTGCTTCAACGTTTTGTGGTGTGAGTGGAGAGGCGTTGCGGCCACTGAATGTGTGTAGTGCGCAAGTGTCTGTGGGGGGTGCAGTTTTTCAAGCCGAATTCGTAGTCTTAACCCACTCTACGCATGACATCATTTTAGGAATGGACTTCTTGAAGTTTTGTGGCGCTACCGTGGACTGCCGAAGTCAAGAGGTTCATTTTGACGGCTCGCATCTGCCGACTCTTTTTGAAAGTGGCCACAATGAAGAAAGTTTTTAGTACTACCGAAGACACAGTAGTTCCACCTTTGTCTGCCATGTTCGTCCCCGTGTCCGCTCCACGTCTTGACCAGGTTTCATTTCAGGCCGTGGTGCACCCTGTTCACTCAGCATGCCCGAAGAAAAATGTTATTATCCCTCACTGTATGATCTCCGTGCATCACGGTAGTGCCTCGTTATGGACAATCAATCCATCGTCCGAGCCCGCAGTTTTACCAACGGGATTGAAGCTTGCCTCCTCTGAACCCGATGCGCCTCACATCGTTGCTTTGGTCACAGATGCTACGAGTGCCACTGTACCTCTGCCTATTGATGAAACTTCGATTTTCCGCATGATCAGCGCCGATCTCAGCTCACCTCAACGCCGTACTCTTGTGGATATTCTTCTACCCTTTTCGCATATGTTTGACTTTTCTCAAACAGATGGACCGACTTCTCGCCCTGCACATCGGACCCATCATACTATCGACACAGGTTCGGCTCGTCCCATTCGTCAAAAGCCATATAGCGTGTCGCCATCTGAGCGCAAAGTCATTCATGAGCAAGTGGAGGACATGCTACGAAAGAAGGTGATACAGGAGTCATCTAGCCCCTGGGCTGCCCCTGTTATTCTTGTACGCAAGAAAGACAGTTCGTGGCAATTCTGCGTCGATTATCGGCATCTAAATTCTGTTACGAAAAAGGACGTCTATCCTCTTCCTCGCATAGACGATGCCCTCGACTGCCTCTCTGGTGCGTCCTATTTTTCTTCTCTTGATCTCACATCTGGCTACTGGCAAATTCGAATGGACCCTGCGGATAAGAAAAAAACAGCCTTCGTAACGCCAGATGGTCTTTATGAGTTTAATGTTATGCCATTCGGGCTGTGTGATGCGCCAGCCACATTTGAACGCTTTATGGACACAGTTTTGCGCGGCTTAAAATGGAACATTTGTCTTTGCTATCTGGACGATGTCGTCATATTTGGGAAATCCTTCCAAGAACACAATGACCGTCTAGTACGCGTCTTGAATTGTCTGCACTACGCCGCCCTAATTCTAAACTCGAAAAAGTGCCGCTTTGGAGAGCGCCAAGCGCTGGTGCTAGGACACCTTGTCAATGGTGATGGTGTAATGCCGGATCCCCAGAAAACTGCCGCTCTTGAGTCTTTTAAACCCCCGCAGACAGTGAAGGAGTTGCGCAGTTTTCTAGGGTTGTGTTCGTATTTTAGACGCTTTATACATCGCTTTGCTGACGTTGCTTACCCATTGACGTGCCTTCTCAACAAAAACTCCACTTTTGACTGGACACCAGACTGCGACGCGTCATTTCGTCAGCTGAAGTTTCTTTTAATGTCGAAACCCATCCTACGTCACTTTGATCCTGCTGCAGTGACAGAAGTGCACACGCACGCTAGTGGAATTGGTCTCGGGGCAGTCCTTGTCCAACGGCACGATGAACGAGAGCATGTTATCGCGTACGCAAGTCGTACCCTGAGCAAGCCGGAGTGAAACTACACAGTCACCGAACAGGAATGCCTGGCTGTAGTTTTCGCTGTGCAGCGTTTCCGTTCATATTTGTACGGACGGTTATTTACTATCGTAACTGACCATCATTCACTCTGTTGGCTGCGGAACCTCCGAGACCCATGTGGTCGCCTCGCACGCTGGGCCCTCCGGTTACAGGAATATGACATTGCCGGGTTGTACAAAAGCGGGAGCGTCATGCAGACGCAGATTGTCTTTCTAGGATGCCAATGGCCACGAGTGGACCTGACAGTGACGATTTCGACAATTATATATCGACCTTCGAGCCAGCGTTTCCCGACACGAGTGTTTTCAAAACGGAACAGCAAAATGATAGCAGTCTGCAGCCTCTGCCGCCGCCGAAGCCAGCGTACCTACAAGCCGTTTTTGTGTGCGTGATGGCCTCCTATGGAAAAAGAGTTATTCGCCTGTCGGCCAGCGATACTTACTCGTAGTTCCCAAGACGCTGTGCACGGACGTATTACATGTTGTGCATGATAATCCAACTTCTGGGTATTTGGGATCGGTTAGAACACTCCACCGTGCTCAAGAAAGATTTTACTGGCCCAGAATGCGCTCGACGATTGAACAATACTTTGCCAGTTGCGAGCAATGTCAACGCCACAAACGTCCAACTGCAACTCCATCTGGCTTGCTGCACCCTGTGAAGACCCCGACAGCTCCATTTGATCAAGTAGGCATTGACCTCGTAGGTCCGTTTCCGAAGTCCGTGGATGGAAATTGCTGGATTGTAATCTGCGTTGACTATCTCACACGTTACTGTGAAACCGCCGCTCTTACATCTGCTACGGCGCATCAGGTGTCGCTTTTCTTGCTGCACTCAGTCATCTTACGACACGGGCCGCCACGAATTGTCATCACTGATCGGGGCCGACAATTCACTGCTGATGTTATCGAAGAGCTCATGCGTTTATGCTCCGTAACTTTCCGACACTCGACGCCATACCATCCCCAGACAAATGGCTTGACTGAGCGCGTGAACAGAACGCTTATCAACATGCTAGCCATGTATGTGGACGCAGGGCATAAGAACTGGGACACCATACTACCCTTCATCACGTATGCGTTTAATACCGCCACGCATGAGACGACTGGGTACAGTCCATTTTTCCTTCTCTATGCCAGACCGCCACGCTACCCCCTGGATACTATCCTGCCCTTCACAAGCCGTGAAGATCCCTGCCTGGCTGAGACCCTCTGTCTCGCCGAAGAAGCTCGGAGAATCGCCCGATTACGGTCTGGTGCTTCACAAGAACGTTCTAAAGTGCGATACGATGCCAGTCACCGGAGGGTCACGTACTCTGTAGGTGATCTAGTCTGGCTGTGGCGCCCAATTCGGCGCCGTGGCCTACATCAAAAACTCTTGGCCCACTATGACGGACCATATGTGGTTGTCAAACGCATCAGTGACTTAACTTATGCAATAGCCCGCCTGACAGCATCGGGTCGTCGGTCTGCCAAAACCGAACTATGTCATGTTGCCCGCTTGAAGCCGTGTCAGCCTCGCACGACTCACGAACACGCCCAGAGGGCTTCGTCTGAGTAGGGGGGAAATGTCACGCCACTGACGACGACGAAGGGTTGTGATGGCCTGGGAGAGGAAAAGAAAAAAGCGTTGGTGCCTGGGGCTAGTAGGCTTCACCTTATCCCACTGCCATATCACTGTAAATAAACACCCCTTTGCTATTTCATCGTAACATTATTATTATTATTATTATTATTATTATTATTATTATTATTATTATTATTATTATTATTATTATTATTATTATTATTATGCCGCTGACTTCGATTCGGCTTAGCTAGGTAAACGCTTTGTCAAATATTTTTTATGTATATTTGAAAACCTTTATGCACAAGTGACGTGATACTGCTTTTACGTAGCCAGGCGAAGCTCCCGCTCCTCATCGGTTTCGACTGCCTTTTAAGGCAATAGCATTTAATGCTTCTGCTCGCGGATCGTGCCCCTCCGTCCGTCCTTGCAACATGGGAGGCGGTATATTGCAGGTGAAAAGGCCAGGCACTGACTAGACGTAGTTGCCTGACATTGCGTTCAGCAAGAGTTTCCAACTCGGGCTTCTGTCTTAACGGAGGTTGATATCAGATCAGCCTGCCAAGATCCTTGCATTCACGTAATCCCTCGACCACGCATGCATGTTTATACGGCTCGGTTAAAGCGAGGCTTTGTATGGTGGCTGGTAGCTTACGTTAGCCCGTCATCGTTAAGGTGGGAGTGAAAACAAAGAGAAAGAGGTCCCATAGTGGAGGGCTTTGAGCCACCGCGCGGGTTTAGTCACTGTGAATGAAACATGCTATGGTTTAGTGATGCTAAGTGCCCCCTAGAATTTTTAGATCGTTTGCTCCG
Source organism: Amblyomma maculatum (assembly GCF_055883805.1). Lineage (NCBI taxonomy): Eukaryota > Metazoa > Arthropoda > Arachnida > Ixodida > Ixodidae > Amblyomma > Amblyomma maculatum. The sequence goes on along the minus strand of NC_139351.1, from coordinate 35,719,011 downwards.
TGTCGACTGCTGAATCTCTCGCACGGTCAGCAATATTTGCCGATAATGAGAGTTGGCCCGACTTGTGTAAGCACACGCTTTCGAGGACGTCTGTTCCTGCCGACTTGCTTTGGAGACGGGACGCAAGTCCACCAGCTTGCGAGATGCTCAATAAGCAGCGCACAGACACCAGCTTTTATTAAGCGAGCGAAGACTGCATCGAGACAGTAGGCTACGCTGCGCGGTTGCTTCAGCGTGGCGAGGCTGAACCGCTGCGACAACCCAGCAGCTGCAGTGATAGGCAGGTGTGGTAGGTCACCGCCGCTTGCGGCGCGGGTTAGCTCACCACCGAATGTTTATCTGTTGTAGGCCGTCATTGCACCTGCCACTGCTTCGGTGGTGGACGACGGCTGTTGTAGCGGCGTGCGTCTTTCTCTCCCTCTTCCTTTTCTTCTCTATTTTCTCTTCTGTCTGCACGAGGCAGCGGAGGTGCGCCGCTATAACAGCCGTTGTCCACCAACGAAGAAGCGTCTTCCTCTCCCTCTTCCTTTTCTTCTCTATTTTCTCTTCTGTCTGCACTAGGCAGCGGAGGTGCTCCGCCGGGGTGGTGCAGTGGTAAGACGCCCGACTACTGTGCCGGAGTACCCGGGTTCGAACCCGACCTTGGCGGCTGCGTTTCGATGGAGGCGAAACGAAGAGGCGTCCGTGTGCTGTGCGATGTCAGCGCACGTTAAAGATCCCCAGGTAGCCGAAATTACTCCGTAGCCCTCCACTACGGCTCCCCTTTCTCTCTTTCTACTTTCACTCCCACCGTCCTCCCTTCCCTTACGGCGCGGTTGCGGTGTCCACAGAAAGCAAGTGAGACAGTTACCGCGCCTTTCCCTTCCTACAAATAAATCAATAAATCAGCAGCGGAGGTGGCTTAGCTACAGAGCCAGTAGCAGGCGCGTGCATTTTCGTTTCCTTCTTCCTACAGCCACAACAACAACAGGCAGGTGTTGGCGCACGCGGCTGCAGATGCGTAATGTCACGTGGTCCGTCGCGTGGTCACATAGCTCTGCTGCAGCCATTCAAAGTCATTTGCGAAGGCAGGCTAAATCGGCGCCGCTAGGCTAGTAATACTTTCTATTTAAAAATTACGGGTTTGGGCACTTGTGCGAAAGGGATCCGTCGAAGATTTCCCTCCCACCTTCCTCCTTCGTTTACGGTGCAGTCAGGTGTCCACGAAAAACATGTGACAGTTACGATACCTTTCCTCTTCTGTGAACCAATTAATATTACTATTAAGAATTTTGATCGAGACTAGTTTACGGACGTAAACGCTCACTGAAGTCACGCAAAATGCGGAAGTTTGCCTAAGAGAGAGAGGGAAAGAAAAAACATTTAAATAACCGGGCAGAATGGGCCTCCTTGCTTAACACCTTTTTTTAAACATATATGGAAATTTAATAATAATAATAATGATAATAATTTGTTAACAGGAAAGGAAAGGCACAGTATATGTCACACTTTCTGTGGACACCTGAACCTCGCCGTAAGGAAAGGGAGTAAGGTGGGATTGAAAGTGGAAAGAGAGAACGGCAAGCTGGTAGTGGAGGGCTACGGAAAAATTTCGACCACCTGAGAATCTTTAACGTGTGCTGACATCGTACAGCACACGGACGCCACTTCGTTTTGCCTCCATCGAAACGTCGCCGCCACGGTCGGGATCGACTTTTTTTTGTAGTACTATAGTTCCTGTGCACCCAATTGAAAGCTCCGCCTTCTAGAAAACGGGTCCACGAGAAATGGTTTCACCCGACGAATCACAAATTCACAGTTTGTATAAAAAATTTGGCTGAAGGCTTAGCTTGGTTAAGCCTGGAAGATTGCGAAAGCATTAATACTCTTGGCTGCGCCTTGTTTGGCGGCTGCGCCCCGACTACTGCGAGGAGCCGAGCCACAGCCCCATTTATCCTCCTAGCGTGACGTCACAAACAGCGAGCACCCTCTCTCGGCTGCGGCACAGCGCCGTGTATGGACTCGCCGCCACCATCCGATGGCGCGAGCTGGGGTCCCGTCTCTGATTGATTAATTGATTGATTGATTGATTGATTGATTGATTGATTAAAAATTTAATTTCCACAGATTTAGGAGGCCCCTACTCCCCGCTCCTGGCACGCAGGCCTGAGGAACGGGGGCTGGAACCTCCGCGACTAAGGACTAGGTCTTGCGTGACGTCACACGGTCACGTGAAAATGACGTTACGTCATCGCTGCGGCTCCTGTGTGCCAGGAACGGGGAGTGGGGGCCTCCTAAATCGGTGGAAATTAAAGTTTTAATCAATCAATCAATCAATCCTGTATGGACTCACCGCCACCATCCGATGGCACGAGCTGGGGCCCCGTCTCTCGGTCTGGCGTGACGTCACACGGTCATGTCAAAGGTCATGTATGGAGGTGCCACGACAAGCCAAAGACTCGAAGTGCTAGCAGTATTGCTTTCGCAATAAAACACCAGTTTATTCAGGGTTAAGAAAAAAGCCCTTCGGAACGATACAACATCACAAGACACTGCAGAGTGAAACATACATTCGAGGCTTGCGGCAGCGCTATAATTAGATCACAAAAAGAAGAAGGACGGTGCTTTTACCCGGCGTGACAATGAAAAACAAAGTAGGGCACGAATAGGGAGATGCGGCTCCTAACGGAACCAGGAGCGGCACCAGAGTCATTGACGCGTGGCGAACAACTCAAGCAAGCAGCCTACCTCTTTACAGGGAGCACCACTTCCGTCTTCGTCCTGGTAGGGCTCCGCTCCGTCTTCCGTATTCGCCACGGATGCATCGTTCCGCTTGCTGACAGCATGACCGCTTCCCTGCCTCGCTGTCTTGGAATCCCTCGTTCTTGGCTTTCTGCCATCCTTTCAAGGCTCACTCTCAAGCCGAGCATATAAAGTAAGAACTTGTAGCGCTACCTTCGCGCGAGCCAAGATGAAGGGGAGGGAGCACGCGTAATTTATAAAGCCAAGAAGGAAGCTCCACACATTTTAGGCACCTTCACACACTTTCACGTATATCTCCTCACAAATGCTGCGCTGGTTAGTTTTACGCGGACAAAGGAACAGGACAAATGCTGAGGTTAAGCGTAATCTACCAATTGAAGTTTTATTTCTTAGAAAAGGAAAAAGGAAACACAAGCACGCGACGTAATCTGAGGATCGTGTATACACATAAATCATAACAGTGCACTGTACCAGCAAGAACAACTAAGGAATGAAACCATGAAAATGTGAAAAATAAACACCTTATATAAGCCCGGGATGAAATCGCATTCAACCGCCCCCCCCCCCCCCCCCTTCGCATCTAACAGACACGCGCGGGTGATCCTCATGCAAGTCTTTTGTCTCTTCTCAAAATATCTATTTCCCGGCGGGAAAGGGCTGCGGAAGGGGTGCTAACGTAATCGCCTTCTTTGCCAGAAACCATCCGAAAGGCCTCAATTACCTCACGCTTTTTTTTTTTTCTGTTGCCCGCGCCAAAATAACCGTGTTTTGGAAATATGGGCTGCACTCGTGTTTCAGGCAATGGTTCGCCAAGTTTTCTGCACCCTGCAGGGAACGACATTTCCTGCTGTGCTCCAAAAGCCTTTCATTCAGGCATCGCCCAGTTTGCTCCACGTAGCACTTGCCGCAAGAGAGGGGAATTTTGTGAACCACCCCCTTAGAGCATGGAACAAAAGGCCAAATATGCTTGACGCCGCACGCACTTTTCTCATCTGCCGAAAAGAATAAACATTTTACTTCTCTCAGGACAAGGGCTCTTTTTGGAGTATATGCCGTGTCACTAAGGAGTTATGGTTGGTTGGTTTGTGGGGTTTAACGTCCCAAAGCGACTCGGGCTATGAGAGACGCCGTAGTGGAGGACTCCGGAAATTTCGACCACCTGGGGTTCTTTAACGTGCACTGACATCGCACAGCACACGGGCACCTTGCTTTTCGCCTCCATCGAAAGGCGGCCGCCGAGGCCGGGATTCGATCCCGCGTCCTTGGGAACAGTAGTCGAGCGCCGTAACCACTGCGCCACCCCGGCGGGGCCTAAGGAGTTATCGTGGCACCTAATAACACTCTTAAGTAATCCTTTGATAAGTATTTTGGCTCCTTCCTCCGAAGGAGTTTAAACAAGGGGAGTAATGTTTGCTGCTATAATGTGGCATTAAAGATGACAAAGGAGCCACACCGGGGTGGTGCAGTGGTAAGACGCCCGACTACTGTGCCGGATTTCCCGGGTTCGAACCCGACCTCGGCGTCTGCGTTTCGATGGAGGCGAAACTAAAGTGGCGTCAGTGTGCTGTGCGATGTCAGCGCACGATAAAGATCCCCACGTGGTCGAAATTACTTCCTAGCACTTCACTAAGGCTCCCCTTTCTCTCTTTCCACTTTCACTCCTACCTTTCTGTCCTCCCTTACGGCGTGGTGCAGGTGTCCACAGAGCGAGCGTGACAGATACTGCGCCTTTCCCTTCCTGTGACCCAATTATTGTATTATTATTAGGATGACGAAGGAGTATAGGTCTCTTCATTATAGAGCTCATTTTCAATGTTATACTTCCACACGAGGCTATTTCGAAGCTTTGGGCCAGAGTGAATGAATTGGTGGAATTACACAGATTTCAATGAACGTTTTCATTGCTGCACCGCATTTTGAACCCAGTAGTTGGCAGCTAGCTTTGAAGTGTGGAGATGATGAAAGGGTGCCTGTACATGTGCAGTGCCATGAACTGCGTCTACCTTGTGCATTCCGTCTAAAATTCATGAAAACGAAAGAAATCAGAGATGGTACATTTTAACCGCAGAGGACACCAGTGAGCCATTGCTTGCCCACTTTCAGGTATTTTTTGCTATCGCTGGTTGCATGTGCGGACATCAAAGGAGAAGAAGAAAAAAAAACACTAAAGCAGTTGCACACATTTCAGCTTGCATAATATTAGACGATTCAAGTTCAGTTTAAGTCATGTGCGCATAAACCAATTTAGAATCTTTTAATAAAACTGCAATTGTTGAAGATAGTTCCTTTTTACGATGAGCATTACTACATACGTGTATATTATATAATCTACCGGTTCCCTGTTGGCTGAGAGCTGCTGGACATGATTTTCACGAATTAGAAACTACACAGTTTCTTTCCCACCATTGATGCGATGCGGCGAATAGAAAAAAGCGTCACTTAGGAACCGTTTCCTTGTAAGGAATAAAAGTGAAAAAAAAAAACTGTTACAAACGCACTGGTACTTTCGCATTGCTTTTGCCTGGTTTCCTACACAGAAAAGAGCAGTGTGACTGTTTTTGCCCTGAAGAGTTTTTCAAATAATGAGTTCCTCATGCGCTCTAGAGGACAGTTTAAAATATGTATTGCATTGACAGCACGAAAAGTGAAAACCCGTGCCTTGGGCAAAGGTAGCGAAGATTGGGTAACCCTCAGAGGCGTGTTGTTAGGGCGTCGTCGTTACGCGTATACGTCGCAATGAGTACAAGTAAGGGGAACTTGAAGGCACATTGTAATTCATTTCTTGTCCACCGTGGCCCTGACACCCTCATTTGCAGCCCGTCTTCCACTGTGCACTTGCCCTCCCATTCTCGGCCAAAGTCTGTAATCTGGTTTTTATGTTTTCCTTTGTTGCCATCTCGGTACTGGAAGTTTGAGCAGGAACCCGAAATACCTCTTAAACCGGAAACAGCGCAATTGTCGCACTTTTGCGATGCGACTAGTTCACGACGCTCAAAGCTGACCCATTTTTGGTTGAGATGCTCAGCCAACCATAGGTAGCGCGCAATCTCTTCTACCTCATGTTTGCTACCGCAAATCCCTGCTGCGTTTCGATACCACCAAGCCGAAAGGAACATTTTTGTAGCCTGAGATCAAATGTCCCTCTTCGTTAGGACATCGACATTTAGTATGTTACGAATAGAAATAATAAACACTACATGCTTCAATTGCGTCGCAGGGCCTCTTTAAAACACGGAGGAAACCACTCATTAGTACAGGCAATATTTGTCGTGTCTTTCATGAAGCTATCAAAATACATGAGGCCCGATATAATCATAAATTTTCACCGCAACCATTGCCATGGTAGCGATACCGTATCAGTAGGACGTAAATTAACAATCAGGAAGTTTGCTTCCCAGAATGACTGTTGATACCTTTAGCTGGAGATTGCCTTCCTTTTACGAGAAGTAAACAAATATTTCCAAGGCACTTAATTAGATACAACTGGATAAGCTGGCTTCCCGGGGCGATGAAAAAGCCATTGCACCTCGGCAGCCCCCAATTCCCTGCGGACATAGCAGCCTGTCGCTGCACAGTGAATAGGAACTGGCATAATTGCGTATGTGTCAATGGATGGAAAAGTCCATAAAAATGCTGGTTATACTGGCTATCTCGGTCGCTGCACGTAATGTAACCGCGAATAAAAGAGGGGATGTTTGCACCGAGGAACACGAGTCACCCGCCCATAGATTTCAACCCATTTTAGTGGCAGCAGTGAACATTTGACTGTTACGCAGACTACAGATGTTCAAGCGAGGCTTCAACACCGTTTCTTGGAGCACTTTGTTTCACAGTCGATAGATTACAGTCTTTGTATCACGGCAATCACCCACTAAAAAGCGGTCGGAGAGCAGACGGTGGCAAGGATGCCGAGTTTTTGCACACCACCATGTTAGCTTGGCGAAGCTTGTCCTGGCTAGGCCTCTCGCGGGTCGGCAATGCCGGAGAATCAGCATAAAACGTTTCGTGAACTCAGCGGCGTCTTCAGAGGTAGTCTGTGCAGCATCGTCGGTAACCCAGTGCCTCGTGTCACGATAAGCACGCGCCAAATAAAAATTACAAGAGTTCAACGCTGCTGAACCAAATATCGAGCGAAAGCATTAGCTGCAGGTGACCGAGCGTTCTTCTTCTCTTTTTCTTCTTCCTCAGCCCACATTAAAGCCCCGCTTTAGCCAAGCCGCATGAACGTGCCTTCGTGGCCTACAGAGGTAACGCGAATGCCAGGGTCCTAGCAGGCTGATTCTGCTGATTCTGGCATAACCGTCCCATGTGAAACGAGAGACCCGAGTTGGCAGCTCCTGCCAGCCCACACCCTAGTGTCACGTGGGGTGTGACGTCACAACGTCACGTGTGTAAGACGTGGCACGGCCGGTCTCGAGGGAGAGCGCGCTTCTCTTCTCTTACGGCCTCTCGAATGGGGTCTATTTCCACCTCCCGCTGCGCCTCGGTGGGGTGGCCACCGCCCCACTGCTGCTCTTCTGCTACCGCCGTTCACGCACAAGGGAAACGCGCGCTCGCCCTTCGCTCCTCCTGCATCAGTTGCAACCGGCAGGTTCCGACATTTCACTCCTTATGGTTTATACAAAGACGCCGTATTCAGCGTCTGTGATTTACCGTGTATGAGGAATAGAATGTCAATAATCCGCGAACGCACGTGCGCGCCTTCTTCAGTGCGGCCGAACATGGTCGAAGAAAGCTTCGGCTACACTTACCTGAACAGTTTTTGCCTCTAAATTTCGTAGAAAAATAAATGTACAAGGCTATGCAATGTGCCTTTGAAAGCTGTAAGTAGATGTAGGACGACCTGACACGAGTGCATGGTAAACTGATGTGTGGAGATTTTGTCAACCGCTACTGTTTTCGTTCAGAGCAAAAGCAGCACCAGCAAAAATTCATGGCGTGTCTGATTCAGAGTAAGGAGCAAATATTTACGCATATAGTTAAAATTTCAGTTATCTTGTGGAGTGGGTTGTTCTAGCTTCGATCAAACCTAATAATGTCGGTTGAAAGACCGAATATGTATATGTATAGTCTTGCGACTGACGCACATGTATGACAGACGTAGTCGGTTTAATACATAGATAAAAAATAACGTTTAATCAAGGAAATGGGCATAAACAGTTATGCACAATTGAAAAGAGCGGCAAGTAAAAAAAACATTATCCTTAAAAGTACATCGTACTGCATATTCATCTATTCATCAAAATGCAACCTGCGGATAGAAAATTCACAGTCTCAAAAACTTTCCTGGACGGCTTGTGCACATAAGGAGCTGGCCTCTCGTTCCTGTCTCACTTTCTTGACTTAATTGACAAGAAGGATTTTGAGAATTTTTTTAGATATTAAGGAAGCGGACCTTATAGCATGATTGCTGTCAATTACTTCCGGGCAACTCAATGGTGAGTTCTCAAGTGCTGGTTGAATCAGGATCTTACTTCGAGAGCATTTGTGTGTAGTAGGTGCACGACACCTTTTTCAAAAAACAAAAAAAAAATCTTGTCCAATACGGCAACACACTCTGGCTTCGGATAATGCAGTCTACTAGAATATTGTCCTCGTAAAAGAGCGTACATGGGTCTTCTTTCGCTAGTTTCAAGAATAGCGCAAGCGTACGCCATACCCGAACTCACTGAATAACTTAGCAATATATCCTGCGACGTAAGTTAAACCGGAATATATGTGACACTGGGTAATGGGATATGGCAGGAGATTCCATCACTTTCTTCCGTTTCTCGGTTACTGATTGCGGCAGAGCAGAAATGATTTCTTCGGCATCGACGCAAGGCGCCTCCATTTTGCTCAAACATGAAACGTCTGTCTTGACAATGTAGTCAAGTGCCCCTGTTACGGCCGTCGCATCTAGCACGTCGTTCCCTTCCGCACATTAGCCTTACTTTCCCCAAGAGAGCCTCAATGGGGTCGAAATAGGGCTTGAAATGAGTCTTCAGTGAGAGTGTCCTTGATTAACGCTTTAGAAGTTTCTTGGATATACTCTCGATATAGCAGATATAACTGCTACCTACGATATATCTAGAGGGTGGACTTTGCAGTTTAAGCCGAAAAATACCGATAAACGTACGCCGAAATCATTTTAAAAGATTCAGTTTAAACCGAAAAGGGTCAGTATATCAAGCGTCCGAGGAGAGGCGCCTGCGTCAAGGCAGGCACTTCGAAGGACGAAGGAGAGAGAGCGTTTGCAGCGCAAGTGCTTCCAGGCAATCACGAAGACCAAAGCCCGCCAATTCCTTGTTACGTGAAACTTCTCAGACATAAGCCGAGAGAATGCATTTGTTTTTAAGTGATTTGGTTTATGTAAACATTTGATCATAATGAATAATATTTCAGTTAATCGTTTGTCCAGAGTGTGAATTTGTTTTACATACGCATTTTGTCACAACGCTACTTTTCACCAATGTAATATCATTTTCTTCCAGGAGCTTAGCTGTATATACGACCAACTGTACATTAAATAAAAGTACAAAAAACACGCAAGAAAAAGAAAAGCCGAAATGAACACTACGTCACTTGAAACTGTAAACGAATGCCTCTTATCTCATCGAAAAAGCCGCTATTTCTTCAGCAGAAAATAATCTTAACCAAAAAAAAAAAACGAAAGCTGAGTTCTCAAATAAATACCGAAAAACGTCCGCCGATTTCTCTGAAAATAAAAACTGAAAATTGCAACCCCTTGATATAACTTATTTGTTAGCCACTGCAATCGATTATTACCTGCCTCGTTTAGTGGCCTCGTTCCAGCACAAATGGTGTCATGAATATCAAATCATTGTTTGCTTTCTTAATAAGCATAATATCTTGTAAAGATTTCAATAAAGGAATGTGTACTTTCAGAATGAAAATAATAATTTTTTATAACATTGAAAACTCAAACTTACAGCGTTTACTTTGACTGTTATACTAATACTTTGTCATGCAAGCATTATGCAACTTCAATTACATATTTAAAATTATTTTCATCTTCGGGACTATTTGGATGGTTTCGCATATAGCGCTGAAAGACGGTTTTGCCGTTGCAGACGAGTTGCTGTCATATTAGGCTTCAAGAAGCTTGAATGTGACCACTGCTCATTTCATTTTTATCGCTATTATTGTGCAGGGTTGGGAAAAATTCGGATTAAAACCAACAAAAGTAGCTACCACGCCGCAGTGTATGTCATATGCTTGTCGAGTTTCCGCTGAGCGATCAATGTTTATATATATATATATAAGACTCCGTGCATGTCTGTAGTACACTGGCGACATGCCGCTGCAGCATCTACGTTCGGTGTTCTTTCATTTCGGGGCTGCACTCACCACGAAACCCGCGGGCGACAGCGCGAAACCACCCGTCGCCGGTGAAGCAGACGCGGAGCGAAGAGTGAGCAGGTCGCGCACCTTGCGGCGGCGGAAAGCGTAACTTAAGGAGAAAAGTTCCCATTGCTTCCGCGGCGATTGAGAATGCCGTATTAAAGAGCGCGCACTCTCCCTCGAGTCCGGCCGTGGACGTGGCTACCGAAGACTAGTATTGCTTTCGCAATAAAAACACAAGCCGATGCAAGAAACGAGCCAGCAGCGATGAGAGCGCTGTAACGTGCTAGCGCGGCGAAGAATAAGCTGCCGTCAGGAGGCGGGCAACGGCCAATACACCGAAGGAGGAGTTTTTCAAATCTGTTTAGGTCTGGAGTACTGACACTGACAAACTCCTGTTTGTAGAAGCAGCATAATCATGTCGAGGGTCTATTTTACTACTTAATTTTGTGAGAGTACTAGAACATGATGTCCTCAACAATATTTCTTACAAGGCGTTTCATAATTTTGCACGATACGACTGAAATTACAACCTGTAATGAATAATGAGATCCTTTGTATCAAGTTGTTCAACGACCTGCAGGGGCTTTCCTCACAAAACTGCAATGCGATATCGCAAAGCAAGAGCTCGCACCAGCGTGTGCCCACTCTCGTTGCGTTGTAACCTAGATGCACTGACGTCCAAACCAAAGCCACCTGCGCTGTAGGCACATATGGCCGACTGATATTTCCTTACTGCTGCCGTGGATATTCTACCCGCGTCGTAATTCGGGATCGGCGATTTAGAATTGCTAACAACGATTTTGGTCCGACGAAGAATCAGCTTAGTGGCTACCTCAGCTGCCTCGGTCGCGTCTCTACGTCCAAGGCTGCAGCACGAGAGCGGTCCTCCGCTCTCCCATGAATCTGCAACGGCATTTCCATTCCCACATTTAGACGCGTATGCATACAGAAAACTTCCTGCATTTCTTCAAGCTTAGCCTACAGCGCTTAGGCTCTGTTCCTAGATGTGCGCTGGTCATGAACCTGGTGCACATTTGGAAGCAGCGGTGGCACCTTCAGCTTCTCTCTGGCCGTTTTGGGAATAGCGTCCATACTCTTTGACCAGGTTCGGTGATCGTGCCAAAGCAACTTCAGGATGCTCTTCCCGTACGACGCCGCAGATATACGCTGTATTGCGATGCCAGAGCCGCTTCTACCAGCTCAACAGGTCTGTTGGATAGTGCGAGGATCAGAACGTTTAGTGCGCTTTTGGAGGAAGGCTGCTTTGCTCCACATTCAAATACTGATGTCCAGCTTCTCTTTCGCTGCCTTGTGAAGCTTTAGGCACGTTGGGACGGGTGCGAATTTGCTAAACACGAAAGATTGCACCTTCCAACAAATTTTGGCCACTGTTTCGCCAGTGCGCGTGTTCAATGTTATGCTGAAAAGTCCGCACGTTTGACTCATCCTAGTTTCGAGTCGAAGAAGAAACAAATCACGCGTGGCCATAACATGTATTCTAGAATTGTTTACTTACGTTGTTCTTCCATGTCGCTTCATTACTGAAACAATGCAACAAATTTCCCCATTTTGATACGTCTCTACTTATGTAAAAAAGGGAATAATTTATAACTTTTACTTTAACCTTCAGTCACCCGAAAGACTGTCATCTCGTACTAACCACCCCTTTGCAGTTATGCCTTATGTGCTTAGTGTTAACGTGTATAAGGTATCGTTTCTGCTTTAATCAATTTTAGAATGGAATAACCTTGCCCAACGTGTATCTCATAGAACTTGTTCCGTAGAAACCTTCCAAAAGGTATTGTAACTGTGTTACACTGATGAATATACCCATCCCACCCTGTTAGTCCGAAGGGGCTAACAGTACTTGGGAATAAAATAAAATAACACTTAAGCAGAAATAATCATTTAGGCTTGCCCAGGGTGTTGCACTGGTAGATAAAAGTTGCTTCAGCCTCTTGAAAGAAGTAAACATTAAAACAATTTGTTCCAAACTATGCAAAGTATGCCTTTTCTACATATTCAGACATCTGCATGGAAAAAAGGCCCTTCATATAAAAACACTTCAGATGGCTCATTTAACCCATCAAATGTCCAGCTTTTAAGCAAGTATATCCTATGCGAGGAAATTTGTTTGAAGGACAATATATATTTTGCGTTCCATAACAAGCCACACTGGCAGGCAGTCCAGATCTGTGACTTCACTGCATAAAACGTGTGTGTCATTGCATAATATTAGGCCTCGCATATGAAGACATGCTTCGAACCAGTTGCTTTGTTGCTTCACCTAATGTAAATATATCTTAAGGTTCACATCTTCAGTTCAGCACATCTCACTTTGAATGCTAGGAGCACTCGGTCAAATTAGCATAGCATCAGTGTGGGCATTTTTAATAACATAAAATGGCCGAGTTTTCATAATTGCATCTTTGCAAAAGGTCCATAGATGAACTGTCACATTTCTATGGCTGTGATTACCACAGCGAATTTCTAGGGCAGTTCTCTTTACTTCTATCATGTAATATGGCAGCCAGATTAAATCAATTATTTTAGGGCTGCTGGACTACTACCCGCATTCTCGCAAAAACACGATGTCTGAAGCAGATTTGACCTTTGAACTTTCCGAGGAACAGAAACGAGTGTGAAAAATACTGCCCATTTTCTTTCCTGTAGCCAATTATAGAACCCCAGTGAACTTTCATGCTTTCAACGGAACGTTGGTTGTGTTCGACAATGGGGCGCGCGATGTACCGTGTGCTGCAGCTACACTCAGGCTTTCGCATTTCTCCACTGTAGATACAGCAGTGCTTTCAGAATGCTTAGTGCTGCGGCACACATGAAATGTGTAGTCTGGAAACTTGGCCGCCTGATTGCGCCGCAAAAATAACGTTTAAAAATTGAGACACAGCAAACACAAACCTATCAAAACGCCCAGCTGCTGCACGATATTCCGTGATAAACTGCAGTATTTTTGTGCTGTTTCTGGATGAGCCATATATACTCTTACGTGATTTACGCCCGTAACATATCATCTGCGAGCTTTATCTTTGTAATAATACATTCTAGGGGACTAGTTGGTGCATGTTTTAGATAACAAATTCACAGCAGAAACCTCGCAAAAAATTATCGTCTTGGTTCTGCGACATCTTTGAGCATCGCGTTTTTGAAAGCTTATTCTTGTTGGCGACGCGCGTGTTTCTGTCTCCTTTTCCTTTTTCAATGTCTATTTTTTCCTCTGTCCGCACGAGGCAGTGGAGGTGGCTCAGCTACAGAGCCGGTAGCAGGCCCGTGCATTTTCTTTTCCTTCTTACTACAGTCGAAACAACAATATTCTTGTTGCCACAATTTACAGCGTGGGAGCGTTTGAAGTCCCGAAGGAATATTTTTCTGCTAATAACTATATTTCTCAGCTCAAAGTCCTCAGGTTCAGTCTGTTCTTTCATACTTTATTTTGAAGAAACCCCATCTTAAGAATACCATTTAATGTGACGGGAATTTCTGGCTGCTGGGGGGCGTAGAAAGAGTCTGTCATTAGGGCATCTCTGCGCAAACTAATGCTCAAGAAAAAGTGTCACGTCACCGTCAGGAATAGAAATACCATCTGAGCAAGGAACACAATGCTATCGCCGGTGTCGATCACTCGTGTAAACTTGCAACACACGCTGCGCTGTGGATATCGCCGCCTTCTTCAAGTTCCGACCGCAACACACTGGCGCAGTGCAGTTTTCATGAAGTTCCATCAGCGCCGATCCTTCGTTTTACCTGGGTAAATACGTCTTGCTCATATCTCACCTGGCCGATTTCAGCCAACATTCGCTACCGTATTGTCGGGCGAATCCAACAGGTGGCGTCAGAGAACTCGTAATGCTCTCGCATTACTGCCGTTAAACGGAATTAGATGCACTACTGGATATTTTTACATCTCTTGGAAGAAGGCAGCAGAGCAGATAACAACACAAAGAATAAGAAGAACACACAAACACAAAGACAACGCTTGTGTTTGTGTGTTCTTCTTATGCTTTGTGTTGTTATCTGCTCTGCTGCCTTCTTCCAAGAGATGTATGACCAACTAGCTCGACGTTCGACTCTATCATTGGATATTTTTACTTCTAGCAGATCTTGTGTTTTCCTAATCTATAGAGTATATTGCTTTCTGAAATGTGAACAAGAAAGGCATAAAAAATGCCATAAATTAGCGCAAAGGTAGTCTTCTCGGCGGCTTCTTTTATCTGTCTACTCATGACTCGGAAAAGCAGGTTTCCAGAATTAATAGGCGAACCGTAAGATTAGGCACAGACACTCACGCTTTCATATACGACTCGTGCGTTGAGGGTCGTTAGACCTATCACAGAACTGAATATCAAGAAGTAGTCAGTTTATAAAAAGGGGTGGAAAATTTTTTTTAAAAACGGTCAGAGAAAGAACGCTAGCAGACGACGCACCAGGAAGAGGAGGACACACACATATGCGCTCACATACACATATGTGTGTGTCCTCCTCTTCCTGGTCCGCCGTCTGCTAGCGTTCTTTCCCTGACAATGATTAACCAACTCGTCCAGCAACATACCCTGTTTAAAAACGGCTCCCTTAAACAAGAATAAACTATTTTGCACTTATACTAGAGCAACCCATAAAGGTGCAACTGTTTCAGCTGAAGTATTATCGTGGTTATGCATACGATTTTCTAATCCGTAGCATTTTTGTGCATTTTCTGAGAATCAAGAAATGACAATTTTACTTATTTACTTATTTATTCATTTATTTTTTTTTTCAATCACATGAAAGATATATCGAAAATGATATATTGCAAAATACTATTTTTCCTCCATCTTGCTTCCCTCTTGATTCAAATATTTTTCTCTTACAACCAAATTTTGCTTCTTCGTGGAAACTTTGAAATGTGCGGATGTCTGTAACAAAATTTCTGGAGAAAAATACTTCAATGAAAAGCCTTGCCCACAATCGCCGATACGGTCAAATGCTTCAGGATTCGCGCTGGTCGCTTTTTGGGCTGGGACGCTTAGCATGTAATACCCCAATTAAAACCTAATTAACGATATTAAATGTTTTCATGTAGGAGCCGAAGGACGATATTAGACTTTCCACTCAAACCACATTAATATTTGTAGTGAGAGGGGATTAGGGTACGAAACAAAAAGTTTAGTTGAGAACCTAGAACGATAAACCTGAATGTTAAGTGTAAAATCCGCATACATATTGTAAATTTCGGCCGTCTCGAAATGGGAGATTAAAGGAGGCAGGGAAGCGTTAAACAAGGCAGCATTTGTTTTTTCGAGAGGGCTGCAGGCGTTTCAAAAAAAAAAAAAAAAGGATTTGGAAGGAATTACGGCTTGTATGAATGGGTATTAAAGCAAAATATTTAAACATGCGGTATTCTGCTATAAAATGCGCCCAGAAATAATGCCAAAAATCTGAGTGCTTCAACAATGAATGGTATGATAATAGCAAACAAAGGATGATATGCTTTAGGCCTCGCACAGTGCTACGCATTGCAATTCTAAAACACACAGTGCGACAGTGCAGTCTGATACGCTGCAGTGATACAACTCGAACCATAACAAAATCATCTATGATAAGGTAGCTTATGTACCAATATGCAGCCCTATACATGAAAAGATATTATGAATGAGTACCCAGGCTGCACGATCAGCTTCTCAGCCATGTGGTAGCAGATTCATACCACTTCTGATGCTCTAAATCTGTACAATGTAAAGATGAGCACCTGTCCTCACTTAACTAGTTGTGATAAGGTAGGAATCCCTATTGGTTTATAATACAAGTGAGAACTAAACACGCTGCCTGGTTATTTTTTGCAAAGACGGTACATGCGTGGAAGTGAAAGCAGAAATGAGCCAGAAATTTACCAAGGCAGGCAAATAACGGTAGATAATCTAGGATGGAAAACCCAAGCCAAAGAAATGGCGGAGCAAAACTTATGAGTAGGTTCTATGCCGTCTTCAGAATTATTTAAAGGATTGCTCTCATGATCGCTCATGACCCGACAATGCGAAGCCCTTTTTCTCTTTCGCCCATTTGCTGCGTTGTGGCATTGTCAACCTCGCTGTATGGCGCACCCCGTCGGCCTAACGGGAGATTAACAGTGTTTATTTTTTATTTTGATTTTGTCAAGCGCAGATTTCTGAATGCTTTCATTGGCCGCCTTACCTTATATTCTACGACAGATTGCTTTAATTTTTGTTGATTTTTTTTTATTTCTTTGTTCTTGTCGTTGTTGTCCTTTTCCTCAGCTTCCTCCGGCGTCCTTGCACTAGAAAAGGAGACTTGCAGACACGTTCTAGGGCTGCCGCCATGGCGTACTCAGTAAAAAAAAAAAAAAAATGAAAAACTCAACCTGCCATGTTCGGTATTGCGCTCGGATGTGGTAGGAATGAATGGTGGCTCGAATCGCGGTCTTTATTTCGTAACTTTCAGTTGCGAGAGCATTTCTTTTTCAGACACTCGCTACTTCCACCACCGACGAGTCAAGAAAGGCTTTCGCGTTATAAAAAACATCGAAATGCTGGGCACTGCGAATAACCGACTAAGGATAGATACTTCGCTCCCAAAACGTTCGTGTCAATAAGAAATTTCCTAATGCCGCAGGACGACGACCAGTATTTAATTTTCTCAGAACAAATTGAAAGCTTGGGTGCCAGCGGACGTATGCTGTGCAGTATTTTTTTTTTTTAGATTTGGTGTACCATAGCCGATTACTTTCCTCGGCTACTTTCACTAATATGGACAAGATAGTCAAAGTAACCGAGGAGTTCTATACAGATCTCTACAGTAGCCAAAGTAGTCAGGACCGTAATGAGATTGGCGGTAGGGAAAAACAGTCAGACGTTCCACCAGTGACGAAAGACGAGGTCAAGAAAGCATTAGAAACTATGAAAAGGGGGAAATCAGCTGGAGAGGATCAGATAACTACCGATTTGCTAAAGGACGGGGAGGATATCGTGCTAGAGAAACTGGCTACCCTGTATACGCAGTGCCTGATGTCATCGACGGTACCGGAACCATGGAAGAATGCAAACATTATCCTCATTCACAAGAAAGGGGACTCTAAGGACCTTAAAAATTACAGACCAATCAGCTTACTGTCTGTTACGTATAAGGTATTTACTAAGGTAATCGCTAATAGAATCAGGACAACCTTAGACTGCAATCAATCAAAGGATCAAGCAGGGTTTCGGAAACGGTACTCTACTATCGATCATATCCATACCATCAATCAGGTGATAGAAAAATGCTCGGAATATAACCAGACCTTATACATAGCATTCATTGATTACGAAAAAGCATTTGACTCAGTTGAAACCTCGGCGGTGTTGCAGGCATTGCGAAATCAGGGGGTAGACGAGCCGTACGTGAAAGTGCTGGAAGATATATATAGTGGCTGCACAGCAACCATAGTTCTGCATAAAGAAAGTAACAAAATTCCCATAAAGAAAGGTGTTAGGCAAGGAGACACAATCTCCCCAGTACTATTCACAGCTTGTTTAGAGGAAGTATTCAGGGACTTGGAATGGGAGCAGTTAGGGATAAGGGTAGATGGAGAATACCTCAGTAATCTGCGATTTGCTGATGACATTGCCTTGCTAAGCAACTCGGGGGATGAACTGCAAATACTGATTGATGACCTAGACAGAAAAAGTAGACAGGTAGGCTTGAAAATCAATATGCAGAAGACTAAGGTAATGTTCAGCCTCGGGAAGGAACAGCAGTTTACATTAGGTAGCGAAATACTGGAAGTAGTAGGCGAATATGTCTACTTAGGACAGGTAGTAACCGCAGATCCGGACCATGAAAAGGAAATAACAAGAAGAATAAGATTGGGATGGTGCGCATTTGGCAAGCACTCGCAGATTATGACTAGCAGCTTACCGGTATCGCTCAAGAGGAAAGTATACAACAGTTGCATCTTGCCTGTACTCACCTATGGGGCTGAAACGTGGAGGCTAACCAAGAGAATTCTACTTAAGTTGAGGACAACCCAGAGGGCTATGGAACGAAAAATGGTAGGGGTAACATTAAGAGATAGAAAGCGTGCAGAGTGGGTCAGAGAAATAACTCAAGTTACCGACATTCTAGTGGAAATTAAGAAGAAGAAATGGACATGGGCAGGACATGTAGTGCGAAGAGAGGATAACCGATGGTCGCTGAGGGTAACAAACTGGATTCCAAGGGAAGGAAAGCGTAGCAGGGGGCGGCAGAAAGTTAGGTGGGCGGATGAGATTAAGAAGTTTGCAGGGGTCAAGTGGATGCAGCTAGCACATAACCGGGCTAAGTGGAGGAATATGGGAGAGGCCTTCGCCCTGCAGTGGGTATAATCAGGCTGGTGATGATGATGATGATGATGATGAGCCGATTACATGAAATAAATTTTTGGCAATGACTTCGTACTTGCAGTGTAGTTTGTGGGGTTTAACGTCCCAAAGCAACTCTGGCTATGAGACGCCGTAGTGGAGGACTCCGGAAATTTAGACCACCTGGAGTCCTTCAACATGGACTGACATCGCACAGCACGCGGGCGCCTTGCTTTTCCGCCGAGTCCTGTGTCCAAGAATGCGGGATTCGATCCCGCATTCTTGGACACAGTAGTCGAGCGCCGTAACCACTGCATCACTCCGGCGGGACTTCCTTGCAGTGTTTGAAAAAGCACGCTCGCTAAAGCTTTCCTTGCACATGATTCAAAAACAACTTTTGTTTTTTGAACGGTGATGCACTTAGTTGCGGTGTTTTTAATCTTCAAATGGACCAGCGCCAAAACTACGGATGATCGCGGATCGGCAGAAGCCATGACTAGCTCAGGAGCATATTTGGACGTTAATTAATGCGCAGCCAGACCTGGACTACGTGATTCTTTTGCCTCGTGTTTGCCCTTAGAAGAGGTCTGCAGGCTCCATGTAATGCCGTTATTAGGCCTGGATTGCTTCTACTTGGATCACCCCCACGACATGATGGACTGTAAGAGGCAAGGAAAGAAATGTAGCACGGATTTATACATCTATGACAGAGATATGAGGCAGCCTTCATATGCGATTATTTTCGAAATAATAGGCGAAAACTGAAATGCAATCATATAGATGTCCTAAGCAAAGATGTCGTTGTCTCTCGGCTGACGATTGTGTATAGCCTGCGGCCGTTAGCATATTCGCCACGGGGCAAACTTCTGCGCCTTTACGAAGTCAATTCGACGGCCCATTTCGGCGAGCACTTCATTGCTGATACGTCTCAACTATACCTCTAAAAACCTTGCAGGGGCTGGGGAATGGTGATTGTGCGACAGCAGTGGAGACGCTAAGCACTTAAACTGTGACATCTTGGACCGACAAAATCGGTAAAAGAAATGTGCGCTACTTGAAAAAATAAATATAATTACACCGGCAACGGTGCAGTTTGTGCTAGGTGACATTCGGCAAGGAGCTGTGCGTACTAGTAACCAAATAGATCAGACAGAGTTTGACTTCGTAGTCCGTTTCATTGGATCATTTTGCCATGGGTAAAGGTATAGTATATAGATAGGCGCTATCGCTGAGAACTACGCTTCAAATACTTACATCACCTATCCAATGAGCTTTAGGTGATCATCATAAGAGGATCTTTTCGGTTTCACCGATTCAGGAGTGGGTTCCTTTCTTGAATTCTTTGCGTGCATGGCGGCATTGCACAAGCCCCGGAGCCAGCAGAATAATTTTCTCTATGTGCTCTTTACGTGCCCTGCACGTGAGCAGAACATTACAAAATCGACTCATTTTGAAAACTACCGCTTTTCTTCTCGAAAATTAACACATATTTTCCAATTAGGCTGTAAAATTAGGTTTAAGTGCTTTCTATGCATGTGAAAGATTTGTAAGCCACGTATTTATTTATACAATAACGTTGGGAAATAATAATGCGAGCTGAGATCAAAAAAGAGAACTTTTTTCCCGCATTCGCAGGCTTGATTCGGATGTCCTTGATGCCTACGGCAATGTAACCCTCAAGAATCCTGCCATTGAGATGTACCCAAACGATTCACTGAAGCGTATCTGGCAAAACAAGTCCAAGATGGCCGCTTGGGGCGTGAGCCAGTGCAACACGTCCGGAAAGCGCGAAGACTACGTGCGTGAGCTGCAGAAGTACACACTCGTCGACGTGTACGGCCGGTGCGGTGACAAGGTGTGCCCTCGGAGTGACGAATGCTATCGTATGTTCGCCGCGAACTACTATTTCTACTTGTCCTTCGAGAACTGCATCTGCAAGGACTACGTCACAGAAAAGCTCTTCAGAGTTCTAGAGTTCGACATTGTCCCCATTGTGCTCGGTGGGGCCAATTACAGCAGCATTGCGCCGCCGGGTTCCTTCATTGACGCCCGGAGCTTCGAGTCTCCGAAGAAACTGGCGCAGTACCTTGAGAAGGTGGCCAAGAACTTCACACTCTACAGAAAATATTTCGAATGGAAAGGCAAGTATCACACAACATATTGGCATTATTACAGCTACTGTGAACTCTGTCGGAAGCTGCATAGTGAATCGTTCAAGGAAAAATCGGTGGTTCCAGACCTACTTCACTGGTGGAACACTTCGTCCCGTTGCTTGGCCTATAACCGAAACACTAATATCTTCTACGAGTGACCACTGATAAATTCATTTGTGTATTGGCGTCGGAGGTGCACTCGCGTTAATGTTTACAAGCTGTGCAGACAATGACAGACTATTCATTTTAGAACGGTGGTAAATGGACAGATCTTCATCGCAGGAAGGGCAGCTGCCTCAGAGGTGCAAGGTTCTGTGTTAAACGCATTACTGCAAGCCATAACAGGCCTTCTCCTACGTTGTTTTTTTAAAGGTTCTACAGGAAATAAACAGTTTGCTCCTGTTTCAGCCCGACCAAATTAACCATTACTTGTCGACGCTGGAGTGTCCATGTATAGGTGCATTTCTAAAAGACTTCTAATAGTCAAATTGGCTTCTAAGCTGCACATTGATACCTTAACAGCATCTTTCCAAGCGCAATGTAAGGATAAAGGTTCTTGTTACCAGATGTAGTGCATAGGGTAAGCTATACACACTAAACACGAATCAACACAAACTGGAGTAAATGGCTTGTCATCTAGCGTCTTAAATGGGGTTCGCTTTAAGATGCAAGATCTTGGGTACTATTTCATCCCAAGAAAAGCGGATTAGTTACGGCTGGCCGTGAGAGCTGATATGCGGGAAGTTTTAGCCCCAAATTATACGGAGCATTTACGGTCGGGAAAAAGAGTAGATGCTCACTGCAAAAATACGTTCAGTTGCGGTTAATATGAGGTATTTTACCGCGGCCTTTACGAGACCTATTATGCTCGACTCAATTTCTCAATTCCGGAGCGCATACCACCGCCAAGTGTCGCAGTTTGTTTCTGACGAGTACGGTGATACAGTGTGAATGGTAGCGGCCTAATGTTTGTGCACGCCTCCACAAACTCGCCTTAACGACGTCCTAAAAGAAATAAAGTCAGTGTTCCAATACGGTTTGCTTTTGGCGTTCTCGCCCTGTTCGTAAAATATACGCGGAGCTGTGCTAACTGGTGGAACTTTGAAAGCGCTCAAGAACCTAGATGGTGGGATATATCAACTTGGAATATTCTGCCTACTTTAAGAAGTAGTGTTGTCAGAACAGGGCGAACACGTCAAAAATCAGTTTGAATCGCTGCCTTTATGTACTTCTCGGTGGCGGCTTCGGTCATCATGGTGTAATGTATGCAGACGACTTCATAACAATCGCTGTTCCTTCCCTTGCACTGTTCCTTCACCACACAAACGACGTCACAGCGACTTAAAGCGTATCGCCGCATCATCCAGCGCAAACAAGAAAAGACCCATGGCGGCAGTGCAATTGTTGTAATAACGAAACTCAATCAAAATTAATAGCAATGGCAATGGCTGCCGCCAAAACCTCCCAAATCAGTTTTTGACTGTGGTCTACTGTGTGTGCTGCAGGACGGTAAACAATACACAAACCATACCAGGAACAGAGGAAGTAACATTAAAAACTGTGCAGAAAGCACTGTAATTTTATTATGGTTTCAAAAAAAATGTTGTATAGCAAAATTACCACTCATACTGATTACAAGCGCTTACTGAGCGCAAAGTCTCTGGACAAATAAACGAACATCTGCCACCCATTCTAAGAGGTAGCATGCATAGCAGAGAATAAAATAGGGACAATACAGAAACTGAATAAAAAGAAGACCGAAGTCGCTCGCAAACATGAAAAGCAGCGGCAAAAAATTAAAGAGCTTTAGCTCTTACTCATCACATTTTTCGTTTTCTTGGGATCCGCTACTACTTTCCGTCGGCATGAAATTTTTAGTCCGAGGATTTAAAAACTGCGCCCCCATAGTAAATCTATAAAGCAACCCGTTTGGTGATTGTTTGGTGATGTCACTATAAATTCAGGTTATCGGACAATAATGGTAAATATTTGATTGCTCATATTTAATCTGAAATGGCGGCCGACTTAGGCCACCACGTGATTATGACATATTCCAAGATTGTGGCCAAATTAGCGTGAGAATGATGAAGTCATAATGAAACCCTACTGAAAACCGTAGTAAAATTCATACTGAATATCGTATACAGGTTTACTGTACAGTATCTGGGATGCCGCATTTTAGGTAGTACAGTAAATTCCTGTACTGGAACGGGAAAGCCCCGTATGAAACTGTGAGGAGCTCTAATTCTCGAAATTCCTGTTTGGTCGGTGACCCTCATTACCGGAAAAAAATCGGCAGTGGCTTAGCTCTGACATGCCAGGATATACCTAGCGTGAGCTTGGTTTATCGTGGCTTGTCCAGGCTCTTCCTTGGTTTATCTTAAAGGAGTATAGACACGTACATTTTCTGTTCCGGTATTTTTGCTTTAATCGATCCACAGTGATTCAAAACAGAGGGACTGCGACCCAAAAAGCCCCAGCACAAACCAATGAATTTGTTATCAGTGCATTTATCAGGGCCAGTTTCGGTTTCGATCTCTCCAGACACGAGCGCGCGATGACGTCAAAGATACGAGAACGCCACACGAGCGCCCCCTACTGGCAAGGTTGGTGATCACGTAAACACAAAATCTGATGACGCATTCGGGTCGCGTTTTTCGTCTGCTTACTGTCGCACGTGCACGAAAATGTCGTCGAGCAGCGCTTCAGCGTAGCATAATTAGTACTGCGACGTTGCTTCGCCCAATAGCGTGGATGTTGCTAACATTGCCGGGCACTTTAATCCTGACGCGCTCGCATGCGACTCAAGAGACGAAGCTGGAATCAGCAGCAGCCACGAAAGCTTGGTGGGTTGACTCGCAGGAAATGTCAACTGGTAGGAATGTTGAACAAAGGAACCGTAAAGATGCTGCTTTATCAGTCCGGTTGACCAACTCTGTGAGCCAAGCTGTTCTAAAAAAATGTTTTAGTAATGACGCGATCAGCCACCGTAACCCGTAAGCTCTCCCGATGGCTCCCGTGCTCACGCCTGTTCACGCGCTGATTGGTCCCGACGCGGCAGACATGCGTGCCTCCGTCCAAGCATGTGGCGCCATCTGGCGCAGTCAAGGCAATCTGGATGCGTAAAGCCGTGGCCGCCGCGATCGGCTCCCAAGTCATAGCTGCCTCAAACCGCTATCGGTACTCTAGCTATCGCTAATCGCTGTTCATTCGCTTACATAACTATTTGTACAAAGGACTATCAGTCACGATTAAAGCGAGCAGAAGCGGAGTTCTTTCTCAGGGCACGGCCGGAAGTGGCGGCGGCGCTGTTCGAGTCCGGCCATGTGTCGTCACTGCTCTTTGCTTTGCTTACTCCACGTCAGAGTTGTTTGATGACGTCATGTTGTTTACCTATGTACACGTTTTCGTCACAGAGATGTCGATGCCAATGGGTTTTGAAAAACGGAGTACTTGCCTGGCTTGTTTTTAAAATCAAATTAAAATATCTTCGCGGAAACGTGCAAGGTTGGGATTGCTTGGGGAGCATCTCTGTATAACCAGGAAAGCAATCGTATTCCTTCCGACGCTTCAAAAAATCGTGTCTATACTCCTTTAATTTATCTCGGCGTTTTATTGTTTACCTTGGCTTGTCAAGGCTTATCACTCATTACCCCCTCGGCTTCCCAAGAAAGATTCTGTCTCTCCGCATTTACGCGAACGACGCAATCTCCTAGCGCATGCGCAGTAGCGCGCCAGTTGTGCGACAAATGCTGGTGCGCAAGTGCCGGTTGTTGTTATTGCGACTGAATAAAGATGTAAAAGAAAATGCACAGGCCTGCTACTGGCTCTGTCGCTGAGCCACCTCCGCTGCCTCGTGCGGACAGAAGAGAAAATAGAGAATAAAAAGAAAAGGGAGAGAAAGACGCTCGTCGGCAACAGCCATCGTCCGCCACCGATATGTTGGCGGGTGTAGTGACGGCCTAGGAAGGATAAAACTATGGTGGCAGGCTAGCCCCCCTCCACCCCCCCCCCCCCCTACAAGCGGCAGTAATCTACCAGTCCCAGCCCCGTAGGGCCAGGAGTAGCCACTCCCAAGCGCCGACCAGCGAACACCAGTTGTTTACGTACGCCTGTCTACAAACTATATGAGCTAGGAACGCCGAACTACTCTGTCGTGGGCACGGCTGTTTTCCGTTTGTCTCTCTCTCTCCCTCGACACACCCCTGTAGCACGCTTAAGCTGTCTTTAAAGGCCCACTGTCTAGGGAAGGACTTTTTAAGCAAAGGAGCTCAGTGTATCGATCAGGTACCGGAGATAGTCTGCAAAATGCTACAGTGACACGCGCGCCGCAAAGCAACGAAAATACAAATCAATGTTCTCTCATGCTCTCATTCGGGAAGCCAGCTTCCCCGTTTCCTGCGCTGGCCCTGAGAACGACGTCCACTGGTCCGTCTCGCTGACTGAGGGGAGAAGCATGGGTGTCTACCGCTCGCTGCGTGCTTTTCCCTTGCCACGGCCAGTCTGAATCCAGCGGCGCGCGCTTTCTCCCCTTTTTTTCGCGCACGTGGAGTGCCACGCCCCACCTCCCGCCAAACGCGGAGGAGGAAGGGCAATTTGTCTTGCGGAGGCTAGACGACCTCGGGCAGGAGAGTGAAACACCTTTGCGAGGGAACGGAAGGAGAGAAGCATGACAGAATCGGGTGATTGCGGCGGCTGTAACTGTGTTATTAGTTACTCTTTTCAAAAACATTTTGCGGCCTTGCGTTCTAGGGGCGAAGTCTCACAGTCACCGGGGAAGAAAATATTTTCGACCGGAGGGTGGACAGTGGGCCTTTAAGAGTGGAACGCGAGCGCATGCATGCAGACTAATATGTTCATAAATCCGGTCTCAAACGAGCAACCTCCCTACTCCCTCCCTATTATCTCACTATCAATCAATCCCACCAACCTGCCCCCTCTGTCAAGCCCCTAAAGCGAAACTGATCCATATCCTACTAACCTACTCGGCGTCTCCTCCCCCCGGCGGATCAGTGTCATTCCGGACTTGAGAAGACTGGGAGACCAAACTACTCTCCAAGGACCCGGCGAAGCCAAAGATCGCAGTTCGCCGGGCTGCCCACGTCATGGACAGATTGAACATGAACGTACGTTCGAGTGCGGTGGGGTCGTGCGTAGACCCAGGGGGCCAGAGGGCCCCGAATACTCTTGCGTCAATACATGTTTAGTCCTCCTCCTCCTGCATGCAGCAGCTTCTTTATTCTTCAATTTTGGGTCTGGGAGGTGGGGGGGGGGGGGGGGCACCAGCCTACGTGCCAATCGATAGTGGTTGATTATTTCCCCATAATTTCGCAACCGCTCATCGTTACCAAAGTCGTCGGGGGGTGCCATGTCTGCTCAGACGTAGAGTGCTCGAGCTAGCTCATGGGCCGCTTTGTTTCCAGGGACGGCAGTGTGCGCCGGTGTCCAGACTACCTGAATTTTCCTGTTCAGTGGTTGTTGGCTAAGGATCTTTGCCGCCTCCGGTGAGATCCTGCCTTTTCCAAAATTTTGAATGGCAGTCTTGCTGTCGTTTGTGATGAATTTTGCTTTTGTTCCTGCGCAAGCTAAAGCGATCTCCACTTCCTGCGCAGCCTTTATATTGCCTCCCTGGCTAGCCGCAGCGTAAACTGACACCCCTCAGCTGTTTACGACCGAAGCCACCGCAGCCCCTATTTGGCCTCCGGCCGCATCAACGTAGGCTACCTCACTGTCATCCATGTTTCCGAACCTTAGCTATAAGGCCTCAGCTCGCTTCTCCCTTCGTTCTTTATTAAATTCCGGATGAAAGTGTACTTGATTAGCAGAATTAGCTCTGCGACGCCATACTTGGATATCAAAGTGGCGGAGAGAAGCAGGATAGACGCCCTCATACGCAAATGCATAGAGTGAGCACTCTAGGGCTACTTATGTGTACCTCAACGGAGCGACTGCTCGCTTTGGGAGTACATAATACGTGGAGGGAGTTAGCAGAGGCGGTTAAAGTACCTCAGATAGAGAGACTTAGCGCGACGAATACTGGCGCCCCGCCGGCAATAACGAAACAAAAAGCCGGGCCGGCGCTGTGGTTAAGGTGCTCAACTACTGTTCCCAAGGACGCGGGATCGAATCCCGGTTTCGGCAGCCACTTCTGGATGGAAGCGAAAAGCAAGGCGCCCGTGTGCTGTGCGATGTCAATGCATGTTAAAGAACCCCAGGTGGTCGAAATTTCCGGAGTCCTCCACTACGGTGTCTCTCATAGCCTGAGTCGCCTTGGGCGTTAAATCCCACAAACTGAACGGATGCTGGAAGGGCAATTATTGCGATAGTAGGAATAAACCCGGAGCAAAGATTGAGAAAGAAACTAGACCTACAGAGGGAGATTAGGAACGCCTTGGTAGTCCCCACACTCCCTAAAAATATAGCTAGGAACGCCGAACTCTGTCTCATGGGCACTGTTGTGCTCTCTTTCTATCTCTCGCTTGACACACCCCGGAAGAAGCAGCACCCTCTTCTTCAAGGTGGTGTTCAGGGTAGGTGGTGATGGGTGGCTGTTCCTGGCCCTACGGGGCTGGGAAGGTAGATCACCGCCGCTTGCGGTGGGTGCTAGACTGTTGTTGTGGCTGTAGGAAGAGAGAAAAGAAAATGCACGGGCCTGCTACTGGCTCTGTAGCTGAGTCACCTCCGCTGCCTCGTGCGGACAGAAAATAGACAAGAAAGAAAGAAGAATAGTGAGAGAAAGACGCGCGACGGAACAACAGCCGTCGCTCGGTTCGGGTACAGCGGTTCGGGTGCAATGACGGCCTACAACAGATAAAAATTCAGTGGAGCCCCCGCCGCAAGCAGCGGTGACCTACCTGTCCCAGTCCTATCAGGGCTAGGATCAGCCACCGGTGCTAGCCTGCCATCAAATTTTTATCTATTGTAGGCCGTCATGGCACCCGCCCACGCTTAGTTGGCGGACGACGGCTGTTGCGGCTAAAGCCCGGACTTTAGTTGCGGCGAGCATTTTTCTCTCCCTCTTCTTTTTATTTCTTCTCTACTTTCTTTCTTCTGTTCATTCCCACCTTCCTCCGTTCCCTTACGGCGCGGTTGCGGTGTCTACAGAAAACAAGTGAGACAGTTACCGCGCCTTTCCCTTCCTATAAATAAATCAGTTTTTTTAAATCAGTTCTTTCTTCTGTCCGCACGAGGCAGCGGAGGTGGTTCAGCTACAGAGTCAGTAGCAGGCCCTTGTATTTTTGTTTCCTTCTTCCTACAGCCACAACAACAACAAGGTAGTGTTTGGTAGAGCATTTACGCTATGTCCTTAAAGGTCCACAGAAACGGCCCCCAAGAAACCACTGATAAACGTGTTCAGTATGTAGAACACATCCTTTTGAGCATGAACGCAAAGTATAACTCCTTGGAACAAAGCCAGCGATTTATTATTAATTTTTAAAAACAGCGTTTTATGAAATTCGCGGGCAGAGGAATGTCGCTTGGCGGTGTCGCATGGAACTATTTCCTAATCCCGTGACGTCACGGGACGGTTGACTGGCAAGGCTTGCTAGAAGCTGCCATTCGCTGCGGTCACTGCAACCATGACGTCACGAACACACTTCCGGTAGCTGCGAAAGTCGTCTGCTCGTGCGCTGCTCGAACTCTGTGCGGCCTGTTACAGCTCGCCGCCCTTATCGGTTAGGTGGCCATTGCCCATTAAGTGCAACAACCGAAGCGACGCAGGGATCGGCAGAACGAAGCTGCATTTACAAATATCATTTATATAACGTGGTTTCAGGAGTATCGGAGTGTCGTCCGACGAGGCGTCAACAGCACGGTCAAGCACCGCACGATGGCAGCACCTCCTTGACCGCCGTAAAGATCGCCGCTGTGGCCCCTCCTCCCGCATACCGTTCGCGAACCACACGGCGGATCGTTAGCACCGATGTCCGAAATAAAGCGTGCTAAAATTTGTCGGCGTCTGGAATATTGAGCCGAATATCAAGTATGAAGCCCTCGTGAGGATCGCTGACCAGCAGCAAATTGCTGGTAAGAGCGATAGCCGTGATACAAGCTAGTTTCTGCTCAAGCCAGCTGCCGCTGGTGCATTTCGGCTGATCCGATCTGCTCGTACTAGCTCTGCGATTAATGCGTCGGCAGAGTTAATCCTATAATTATTTTACTATGGCAGGATAGGAATCACTATAAGGCAGTTTCATAAGTAGACGATTTACGACAGCGTTGATCATGTTCCAAAGCGTCGACCGCCGCGGCTTCGAAGCGAAACAATAGGCCTAGCGACGACTAGGGACGGTCACGCACGGCGCCGGCGTTCGCCGCGCTCGCACGTTCCACCCCCGCGGTAATTGTGTAACGTACCTCAGCCTGCTCGCGGCATCCCGTGCTGCAAGCGTTGCAAACTCGCGTACTTTCATAGCTAAGGCCGCGTATTTTTTATGGCGTTCTGCTCAGCAACAAGCCGTTCAAACGATACTGTAGGCACGACAAGGCTTCAGTACGCAGTCGCTGCGCTGTCGGCCGTAATCGAAGACGTCGGGCGGCACCATAATCTATACATCGATCTTTAAACGTGATACAGTGCGCAAATGAATAACTTTGTGAAGCAGACCCGCTCGTACGTTTCGCGCACTCGGGCGCCGACGAGTAGCTTCCGTCAACAGACGCCGTCATAACCTCGGTTAACGACGCAAACCGAGGTCGTCAAGCTCGGTTTGCGGTAACCGCGGTTAGTGGTGCAACCATGGTTTGGTCCGCCGTGTAACATAGGATAACCACGGGTTCGCGGTTACACTAACCGTCGCTGCGCGAACTGGCGAACTCCTCAGGTGTGTGCAAGCGAGGACGGGTTGGCGGAGTACGCCAGCGAGCGAGCGCGCGGCAACCGGAAGTTCGTCGAAGTGACGTATGTCTGGGCGGAGCTTTGAACTTGCTTGTATTCTTTGTTTTTTTATGGCTCCCTTCGGCGTACGAGTTGAGACGGAAAATTGGAAGGGTCATTTTTAATCGCCGATATCTCTGGTGTTGCAGAAGCTAGATCGAAAATTTTTGCGGGAGAATGATGGGTGGTTCAATAACTATCAGTGTTATGGCGTTGTTTACCCTTCTTGGAGACCCCTTTCTGGGGACCTTTAAGAGTGGAACGCGACAGCGTTCTTCTCCTTCTTTCATCCATGCTACAAACGCTGGTGTGCGAGCGCCGGTCTGCGAACTTCGGTGGTTTACGAACGCTGGTCTACAAAGACCGACTGTAGAAGAACGGCTGATTGGGCGAGTTGGTGAACCATGACAGACAGAACACCGAGCTACGAACTCCAAACTACACTGTCATGGGCACAATTGCTCTCCCTTTCTCTTGATCGATACTGCCTCTTTCTCCTATTCGTCTTCCTCTTTTTTAACTATACTGTTATGGGCATGGTTGCTCTCCCTTTCCCTCTCTCTCGCTCGACACACCCTTTCTCCTTTTTTTCTCTAGGGTTGCGGCGGTGGCAGTGGCAGCTGTGTCCCTGTGACGTAGCGTGGCTCTCGCGCATGCGCAGCTTGGTCAGCGCAGAGGATGCGCGAGACTCCTTCCAACCCGCGTACTGTAGCTCACGCTACAAACCCGTCGCCAGGCTTGATAAAGCAAGCCGAGCTATAAAATAACTAGACTGCATTTGAAAAGAAAGAACAGATAAAAGCAAAATAAAAATTCCCGTCGACAAGCCTCGCCTCGAACCTCGGTTTTCACGCTGGTTATGGTACAGCGGTTATATTTCGGTTTATGTAGTTAACTTTACTCTTTCGTACTTTGTATATTTTTCTGGGGTGTAGAATTTGTGATCGTAATTCACGAATCACTGTTTGAACGCGGTTAACCTTTTTCCTCACTTTCACGAGAGGTCACCAACCCACATGTTTATAGTGCGTCACTTTCTTGCAGGCAAACCTGAAAACATTGTAATTTACTTGTGCTGATGGGTTTTGTCATCGTCTTCGAACGCATGTAATGTTTGTTACGCGCAGATATCCGGCGCATTATTACTTGTAATACTCTGCGTTTAGCTTCACATGCTGCCAGCGCAGCAGCGACGTCAAGGAATACACTTCCGACTAAGTTGTTTCATGCCTGAACATTCGAGGAAGCGTCACCCGATGTGTGGCTGTGCATATTTCGATGGTCAGCGATGTGTTTTATTTTTCTCGAGCGTATTTGTGTCCTCGCTAAAGAAACAATACGTCCTTGCTTGCCCTTTCCCGTTGAAGGCGGCAGATCTTCAGTCTCAAATATGAAGATTCGCCGCAAGGTCCTACAAACTGCAGCAACTGTTGCACGCGCAAAAGCGACGCAGTGCGTATATGTATTTGCTAGAGCACACTTCGACGGCTTCATATCCTCGTGGTATTTGTGAAGCAATGCGTATGTATGTAGATACATGGAGAAAAGTTGTAACGTTTAATATGTATTGTTGCGTGCATATTTAGTGCACAGGCATGCTCCTACATGGTAATTCTGGTTGAGCTTTATCGATCGGCCCGGCTTGTGTTGAGAAGTGGAAATACTCTGTCCGATTCTAGTTCCATGTCCGGTTACAATTAAACCGGACATGGTCTGTCCTGTATATGGCTACATACAGGTCTAGTCCACCTGGTTTCATATCCATATCGGGCTGGTCCGTTCTGGTTGCGATTCATACCGGAAATGGGCTGTCCGGTGTAAAACTGTTTTAACCTGCATAAAGGACTGGTCGCACCGAATGAAATTTATACGGGCTAATACAGGACGGGTTAAAACCGGTCTGTAGTGATACGGGATTTCTAACTAGGTAATACGGCGGATAGAAATGAAACAACGTTGATTATGACATCATAAAAAAAAATGGCGACAAATTTTGGAATTCGAAATATGGCCTAAAAAACACACACAGGACGCAGAAAGGGGAGACGAAAATAGGCGCTGACTGACAACTAACGATTTATTGTTCTGATACCCCAGTGGATATACAGCCGACATCAAAAACAAGAAAAAGAAAAAGAACACAGACACATCGCAAACAGAGATCAAGCAGGAGAGCTATGATCGCACAGGTCCCGACAGGAAAAGCAGCTCCTTATCAAAAAAGCTATAGAAGGAGTGCTCACACAGCGATTTTGCAGGCTCGCAATATTCTGGGTCTCGATAATTTCTCGCTTGGTTTTGTCGCCACAGCTGCGCAGGACAGTTGTGTTACTCAAGCCGGGTGTGTATTTACAATCCCGGCAGTGAATGCCAAAATGGCCTGATATCCACTCTGTCACATTGTAATTATGCTCTAGTAATATTTTATTAAGGCATCTACCAGTTTGGCCTACATAGGCATGGCTACAAGACAACGGAATCGAGTAGACTACGCCCTCAGTACAAGTTACGAACCGATCGCGATGTCTCATGTTGCAACCAATCCTTGTTCGGCGCAATTCATTCACACGCTTGCACAGGCTGGTCAAGCGCTCCGGAGTGGAAAAAATAACATCAATAACAGCTCTTCTTACCTATTTTTCTTAGAATGTGTGAAATTCCGTGTGCGTAAGGAATGACAGCGATCTTTCTCTTCTTGTCTTTTATTTGTGTCCCTTTTCCCCTTTTTAGCAAGCTCTCTTCCACAGAGAATGAAAGCGTCTGCCGGTATCCAACCTGCATGAATCGGCGCGTCTGGTTTAGAAAACTATCATGCAGCCTGTGGTCGCACGATTGATTGAGTGCATTGATGAAGCATGAATAACTGATGCAGCGCTTAACCCACTTCGAGTGCGCTGAATCGAAGGGAAGAAGCGGTTTGTTGGCTTGAGGTTCAAAAGCCCAGCACACATGATTGGAGCCAAAATACAATCCTAATTCCAAAAATCTGATGAAGCCAATGATAGGCAGTTCGTAGGTGCTTATCAAAGGGTTCAGGATGCTTGAAAAATTGCAAACAACGTTGGACGCTTCGGACCGGAGGGCATTATGTTCGCAATCCAGGATTACGAGATAATCATCAACAAACCTAAAGATCTGCTTCGCGCTGCTGCTTTGAAAAGGCCTGTTTAAAAAAACCTCTTGCATGGCCCTTTTAGATAAACAGCTGCTTGTCCTATCGAGACCTGGGCGATCATAGCGCTCCTGCGTGATCTCTTTTTGCGATGTGGCTGTATTCTTTTTCCTTTTCTTGTTTTTGATGCCGGCTGTATATCTACTGAGGTATCAGAACAAAAACCGTTAGTTGTCAGTCAGCGCCTGTGTTCGTCTCACCTTTCTGCGTCCTGTGTGTGGTTTTTGCGCTCTTTTACCTTGTGATAATCAACCAACTAGCCCGCAATGTGTTATTCAAGGAATATGGCGGCGAAATTAGGCCGCCAATGATGTCATAATACAATATGGCTGATAGGAGTGAAACAACGTAATTATGATACATAATAAATTAAGAGCACAGTTTCGGAGTCTTAAATAGAAGAGGGGGCCAAATTCGAGTGTCAATGATGTTGTTACGATACCATATATTGAATAGAAGTGGAACCACGCTATTATGGTGCCAGGAGACAAAATGGTGCCATATTTTTGGTTAACCCAATCCAAGATAGCGGCTCCTTGTGTGACGCTGAGCCAAGATGGCGACCAATAAATTTAGTTGCGGCCGTACTTAACGTCTTAATCACAGATGGCGGCGTAGTTTCGGAATGTGAAAGATTGCACTCAAATTGGTGTGCCTATGATGACATCATAGTGAAAGATTGCACCCAAATTGGTGTGCCTATGATGACATCATATTCTCATGTGGCGGATAAAAAGCTAAACCACGGATTATGAAATCATAATCAAAGATGGCAGCCAAATTCGGGTGGCAATGATGACGTCATGGTCCAATATGGTGGCTATAACTGAAATCGCGAGATAGTTTCTGTTTATTTATTTATTTATCAATATATACGATGGTGGTGCTTGATGTTTCGTCATTGGCAAGATGGCCGCCACTAAAATGCACTCCCTTAAACCCCCAAATAGATCCTGTAATGGGAGTAAAACCATCCCATACCGGATTCGTTCCGCTATATGTAGACCAGCACCCATCTGTGACATAAACAAGATTCGGTGATGCTGCTGTCGCCAGGCTGGGCTTGTGTGGAGTTGGGTTTTATGCATGGAGGAAGGAAAAACTAGGAGGGAGTGCGCGGCAATATCCGTGAAGCCTAGCTATAAGAAATAAAAGAGAACGAGTCGGCCCCTATATGTTAGACCACGTGATAGCGTGCGGTGATATCTACTACCGCGGCGCGCGCGCATGCGCGCAGACAGCCGGGTGCCCGCGCCATGGCAGACGCGCTTACTAAAACGCACCTACATCAAAACAGAAGGTCTAACTAGGAGAACAAAAAATGAGGGAGGGATCGGCTTCATCGGCACATGGCTTGCGAAGGTTGGCCGCGTGACGCCATGCTCTCTCCCAGTTTTTCTTTTCTCCATGGGTTTTGTGGCACGTAGGCAGCTAAGGCCAACATGCGTCAGACACAATGAAAAGAAGGCTTAGCGACCATAGCTATTCATGGATCCAAAATATTTCCAAAGCAGTTTTCTTATCTTGCAGTGCACCTACGATGTCATATGGCACAGAGTGACTATAAACATCGTAGAACGGATGGTTAAAGTATGAGATGATCTCATTACACAAGCGGAGAGTTTTCAAAACACCGCATTACATTGGAGTGTGAGCACGACACAACGGAACCTGTGTGTGTCTGTGTGTGTCTTCTTTCTCTGTCCTTGTCTTGGTGCGCTAAAATTTCTTCCCTTCGATCATGTACCAACAAGCCCAAGTATCTACCCTTCTGAAGGAAAATTCACCAAAATAATTTTCCTGTTTCGGAGCTTGACAACAAACTTGGGCAATGGTTGAACGTTAGCGAGCGTTTAGAAGAAGTTACTAAGGACGTTGTCATTTTAAAGGCAATATATTTTTGAAATGCCTAAATATTTGTACATTCTATTTTCCAACATACCCCTGAAAAGGTCATTATCAGCTGGGTATTTCTGTGTTGTCCGACAGGCTGCAGCACACATTCCCTCCTAAATACTGCCGGTGAAATAATACAAAAAAGTTACTAGGGACTTTAGCGACTAAAGTAGTGAAAGGCGAAAGCCGTGCCGCATTCTAGTATGCAACTGGCACAAATTATTAATATTTTAAAATTAGTCATTGTTTGGGCAATTAGGCAATGAATTATGTATCCAATAATTAGATGAGAAATTTTTATTTTCATAAATAAAATTATTGAACAGTTATTGATTAATTAGCAATTAAATATTTCCAACTTAATTAAAACAAGTAACCTATTTATTGACACATGGCCTTATAGAACACGCATTCTCGCATACTGTGGTGCTCTTGTGATTGGTCGAGATCTCTATGACGTCATGCCGCCTCGGTCAATCAGAGCCGCCGCAAAAGCGGGACACATATTGTCCACGACAGCATGAGCAACTAAACGCTTTTGCCTTAATATAGGCAGCTTAAGGTAGTCCTCGCTCAGCACGATAAACGAACGAAACGAAATCCTCCGCCTGCACATACGTCGCGTTAGTGCACGCCGGCGTCGTCTGCGCCTTCTGTCCGCTCGATTTGAGCGTCGTCTGCGCCGCCGTTTGCTACAATGGGCTGTTCTCTTTCGTTCGCTTCTCATGACGTTTTAGAAGTTCTTTTTGAATATGGTTTTGTCGAGGCTGCTTACTTTGAACGACTGGTATTAGTAAGCATGAAGACTGAGTGCATTCAGAATCATACCAGGGTACAGGAGAAGTTCCTGAGATTCGGAGAGACACAGTGGATGGCGAGCCTGTCGGTGGTATGTATGACTTCAGAACACATTTTGGGCTGCGCTTTAAAACATATCGTCTTCGAAAAGACATATCATACATTGCCACATTTTTCAAGGCGTTCCTCAATATTTAACGGCTGGCCTCCTAAGCTGCTGTTCTGCGCAACAGCAAAATTGTTGCGGTAAGTTGTGTTTACATGTAGTTCTATGAGTAGGCCTCTCAACTGAAACCCCCATACGTTTCAAGGCATTTTAGACAACTTACGAAACGAGGTTGGATACTAATGCGAACTGTTCTAGCGTATTCGTGGTTGCTCTGCAGCAAAAACATCCTCATAGGTACCCTAGAAACCATTAAATTACATTGAAAACTTTCGCTTCCATGTATTCATTTCGGTGTTAAGCTTACATATCACACCCAGCGTGTCCCGGCCGCGCGAGCGCCACCTTTGCAAATATGGTGTCGGTCTATACACCGCCAAAAAGGCATATGTATCCTGAAACAGTGTGTACCGAATTTGGTATGTAAATAACGCTCTATGGGGGTGGTAAATAGATAAACCCCAATTAAATAACACGTAAACATAGTATACATGCAATTACTAATTGAAACGTAAACATATCGCACCGCAAGCCAATTTCTTGGCCGACCTTGACCCTGAAACGAAGCAAAATTCCTATTTGGGACGTATCATGAGGGGGGTGTAATTCGACAACAGTTAGATATACACAAATGCGACCTGTACCAAACAACTGAATTTGACGAAATCACCTGGAAAAGAAGCGTAGAGTAATCACGTGAACGTAATTTCTGCGTTAGATGACGCTAGGCGGTGTGCGTGCAGGCGTATGTAAAGAGCCGTCTATCTCGCGGGAGGTCCTCTCAGTGCGCACGTTTTGCCGATACTTTCACGTCCAAAGTGTGTTTGAAGAAAGACATGATTGATCCCATACCATCGACGTCTTACGCCGCTGCTTAGGAAGATCCCAGAAATCACTCCAAGAGATCAGACATAATGGTATAAAGTCGTAGTTCGATATAGCCGGAATTCGATATACAAAATCACCTAGAAAACGCGTCAAAAACTAGTACAAATCAATCAATGAACCAATCGTGGCACAGTGGCGCAATAAAGACTCACTTGAAGTTTCAAACAAAGTATTTATTCCTTTGGCTTAAAGTACTGTAGCAGCGTAGCTTGCTTCAAATTGGCAACCGCGTGCTTAACCACGGCGTCCTCAACGTAGTCTAAACGGTCCACAAGCGATAGTCCAGCGCCTTCTATTGCGCCGCAGTAGCGGCGTACAAGGTCCAAAGCAGCTACAGCCTCAGTTGCAGTCGGGTGCGGGGCAGCGCTTACGGGATCAACCTCGGCAGCGTCTTCGTTTGGCCGCTCAGCAGTAACTTCCGCCGCAATCTCTACATCTGTCAACTCCGCCACTGTTCCGGGGCTGTCATCACCGCCAACGAAGTCATCAATGCACATGCTGTGTGGCTCAGCACCGACAAAGCGCTCCAACTGGCCCCAGGTTTCTTCGAGCTGGCATTCTTCCTCTGTGCCGTCGTCCAATGCTGATTCTTCAGTTGCTTGCTCGGAAGCTTCTTCATGGCGGCTTACAAAACCCGCATGCCGAAAGCAGTGAACTACTGTCGACTGCTTGACGCTGTCCCACGAGGCTTTCAGCATTTGAATGGCACCCAAAAGGTCTATCTTTAAGCTCTTGGCCCATCCGCAGCTTGAGAAGCAAAATGTCGATCAGCCGACGTTTATAAATAGATTTGAAAGCGTGAATAATGCCCTGGTCCAATGGTTGCAGCTTCGACGTCGTGTTCGGCGGCAAAAACTTAATTTCAATGTTGCTCAGCTGGACATCAGTGTGGTGTGCTGTGCAATTGTCAACGATGAGGCAAACCGTCCGGCCTTGACGCATTTGCCAGAACAGGCCCGTCTCGTCAGCATTGAATATCTGATTGGGCTCATACTTGACGAGAATCTTAGGCTACTCTTCTTCAAGCCACTTCTTGATCTCGCCTTCATTGGCGTCCTCACTTTCCCCCGAGACTGTCTTCCCGACAATGCTAAAGCGGGCCTTAAAACGTTGCAGCCAACCGCTGCTGGCATTGAAGTTCTCGGCACCGAGAATGAACGCAAAGTTCTTGGCCTTCTGTTGTATCATCGGTCCCGATACAGGAATATTCCGGGCCCTTGCGTCGATGAACCATTTGTGCAGCGCCTTCTCAACGTCTTCAAAGGCATGTTTGCGCACCCACCGCGCGCCTGAGTGCTGGTTTTGTTCCGCCTTGGCCTTTATGTCACTCTTGTTTTTCAGCAGAGTGCTCAAAGTGCTCCTCGGTATGCTGAAAGCTTCGGCGACGCTTGACTTTTTTTCACCATTTTCAACGCGGCGGATCACTTCCAATTTCGCAGCAAATGTCAGGGAACGCCCATCGCGCCGCCGCTATCTTCGAGGGCGTTGAGGGAAAGCTCGTCTCCTGTCAACAGAGTGCACATGGTTTGGGGTGGCGGAGTTCGATTTATCCATTTGGCAACCGACGCCGTTCGAAATAAAAAATTAAAAATGCATGCGATTTTCCGCGTGATATAGAAAGTGTTCGATATAATCAATAATTCGATATATCCGTGTTCGATATATCCAGGTTCGACTGTAGTTTCGACAGCGCCGGGCGGCCGCAAGCGAAAAGGAACGAAAGACGAGATAGCAGAACGACCGAGAACGATGTCACGAGAACGTATTTCTATTGGTGTACCTCGCTAATCTCATTCATATCAACTCTAGTAAACGAAAATGCTAACGCTAGTTACTTCAACGCCTTCCAGAGGAGGGGGGCGGCATCTTGTTTCGGCCGTATGCTTCAGCATTTGAAACTTTCTCACGCATTCCTTGCAGACAATATGTAAATTCCTTAGTTTAATGAGCAAATGCACCAATGACGTGAGGTAGCAAACATATGAAGTGCTTCCTAACGCTTTTTCGGTAAAGCGTAACAAATGTTTCATAGCTAAAGTGCGTTCTGCATTCCCCAATGTCATGCCCACGACTGTGGACCTGCATTTCAGAGCGCATAAACAATGCCTCAAGGCCATGAGTCAACACGCAAAAAGGAAAAGGCATGAAGAAGGGGGGGGGGGGGGGGGGGCAAGGCCTTAAGCACGTAATTTTGTTTGACTCAAGACAGCAAGTGCAATTCACAAAAACAAGTTGCAACAAGAAACAGTGAACTTGAAACTATGGTAAATACTTTGAAATTCTGAATACCCACATCCATGGAAGGTTTTCCTTGACAGAACGTTACGGCGCCGCTTCAAATCAGCGCACGAGACTCTCAATGAGCCGCCGCCCAGCGGCTGCTGTTGCACAGGCTACATTAGCCGCCCTCTCTAAACAAAAAGTCGACCTGATAAATTCGAAAGCAGAAAAAATAAACAAAGGAAGTAAGCAAGAAACATGCGGTACGGCGGTGTACTAGTCTTTTAGGGCAGTTATCGCGAAAAGTGCGGCTTCATGCACACGACGTGAACAACCTCGGGTTTCTGCTGGCGACGAGTAGTACAAAAGCCGTCCGGAAGCACTTCGTACGTGACGTCACTCGGTTTACAGAGCACTTTGTATAGGCCAAAGTACTGTTTCAAACTTTCTCGGATTGTCCCCGACGTCGAATCGGAGTCCAGAGCTACACTCTGTCGTCCGGTTTGAAAGTCACTACACGGTGGCGGTGATTGTAACGCTGGGCGTCTCGGCCTTGCTGGTTTCGGATGCGTGCATAAGACCTTCCTAGAGCAATAAACTTATTTCCTGTCCTATCCTATACGAATGCCTGCCCTCGCCAGCTGTCGCGCTTCTTCTGCACATTGAGTAAACTCCTCAACGCCAACTTCGAGGTCACGGCCGTCATGGGCCAACATGGCTTCCAGCATTGTCGAAACTTCGCGGCCATACAATAGGGAGAACGGCGTCATTTGTGTTGTTTCCTGCTGCACCGTGTTGCACGCAAATGTGGCATACGACAGGACGTCATCCCACGACCGATGTCCAACATCCACGTACATGGACATCATGTCGGCGAGATTTTTATTCAGACGTTCTGTCAAGCCACTAGTCTGTGGATGGTAGGCGGTTGACCTGCGATGGGTAGTGCCGCTCAGCTGCATGACCGATTCCAGTAGCTTGCCAGTGAAAGCAGTGCCTCGGTCCGTTCTTATAACTGTCGGGGCGTCGTGCGTCAGGATGATGCATTCGATGAAAACTTTCGCTGCCTCGATTGCCGTACCGCATTTTCAGGGCCTTTGTTTCAGCGTAACGCGTCAGGTAATCTGTAGCGACAATGATCCACCTGTTGGCCGAATCGAATTTGGAAAAGGACGCAACAGATCCATGCCAACTGGTTCAAATGGGTATCTTGGCATTTGAACAGGGTGCAGTAAACCAGTCGGTTTCACAGGCGGTGTTTTCTGTCGCTGGTAATCATGGCATGTTCGCACGTAATTTCGTCCGGTGGCCGTCAAGTCTGGCCAGTAAAACTCTACTTAATTCGGGCTAGAGTTCGAGCATACCCCAGGTGACCAGCGGTGGGCTCGTCATGACATGCCTGCAAGATTTCTTCGCGAAGGCACGACGAGGAGCTAATATCTTCCCGTCGAATCGAAGTTGATCTTCTATAACATATTGTTTCGCATCCAAAACGATGACTGCGCTCTGGCGAAGTGACGGAGAATTTCTGTAGAGCGCGCTCCCAGAAAATCGATGAGCGGTGCGAGAGCCGGGTCGTCACGTGCTGCGAAACAGTGAGCGTATCGACGGCTGCGATAAGGGGGAAGTCTGCTTCTTCGTCTTCACGCGCAGCCTCGACAGGTGAACGGGACAAGCAGTCGGCGTCGTTCTGCTGTCGTCCAGACTTATGCACGATGCTCATGATGAACTCCTGTAGCCGTAAACAGCATCGTGCAAGGCGTCCGGAACGATCTTGTAAGTTTCTTAGCCAGCACAAAGAGTGCTGATCGCTCACGACCCGAAAGTGTCGGCCACAAGATAGGGCCGAAACTTCATCACCGCACATACAACAGCCAGACATTCTTTTTCAGTGGTGAAATAGTTCGATTTGGCACAGGACAAAGTCTTGCTGGCGTATGCAATAACTCAGTCGGCCCGGTCTTGCCACTGGACGAGTACAGCACCGAGACCCACGTTGCTGGCATCTGTATGGAGCAGAGTCTCGGCTTGCGGATCGAAAAGGGCAAGCACAGGTATTGTCTGCAAGCGATACCGTAAGTCGTCGGATGCTCTTTCTTATTCGTCTGTCCAGGTGAAGGTGACATCTCGGGTGAGGTGTGGCAACGGAGCGGCAATGCGCGAAAAATTTTCAATAAACCTACGGTAATAGGCACAGATGCCCTAGAAACGGCGAATTGTGTTCTTGTCGGACAGAGTAGGGAATTTATGAGGGCTGCAGTTTTAGCGGAATCGGGCCGAACGCCTCGATGGCTGCCGACGTGGCCCAAGAGCAGGAGGCCTTCATAACCAAAATGACACTTCTGGGGTTTGAACATGAGGGCGGCAAATCTGATAGCCCGCAGCACAGTGCAGAGACGTTGGAGGTGTTCCTCGAACGTTTGCAAAAACCTAACAGTGTCTCCAGGCAGATGTGCCTGTGGCACATCTGCCATTCAGGGCCAGATAGAACTGCGCCCATCATTTACTGAAATGTCGCTGGAGCGGAGAACAATCCGAAACATAGAACCTTGAATTCATAAAGTCCATCGCGCTTTTCATCGAAGTTTATCTGCCAGTAATCGCTCTTAAGATCAAGCGATAAAAAGTAGTCCGCGTGGCGCAGCCGCTCTAATGAGTGATCAATGCGTGGCAGCGGGTAGACGTCTTTTTTGTGACCTGATTGAGCTTAAGGTAGTCCACACAGAACCTTAAAATTCCGTTTTTCTTCTTAACGAGAACGACAGGGAATCCTTGATGGCTGTAGGACACCGTCACTTAACATCTCGTCTACCTGTTGAGCAATGACTTCGTGTTCCCGCGGTGACACTCGGCAGGGGTTCTGTCGGACTGGTCGGGTACGGTCGTCGGTTATTATGCGGTGCTTGGTCAGGGGCGTCTGTTTAACCGCGGAGGTGGGCGAGAAGCAGTCTTGAAACTGAGAGAGTAGCCCGACGAGTCTGTCCTCTGCAGGCGATAGAGCGGGAATCACATCAAGGTTGAAGTTGGGCATTTGGCTGGCAGACGTGTTGGTCTCAAGAACAAAGGAGTCATGAGCTTCTTCTGCGACGTCTTCAAAGTAGGCTACCATGACGCCTTTAGCGATGCGTTGACGCTCGCTCCTGAAGTTAGTAATTAGTACGTGCGCTAGACCATTCGTCAGATTGAATATGCCGTGTGAAAAATAGACGCCATGATTTAACAGAAGCTCTGTGTTCTGTTCGGCAACGCCGGTAGCACAGTACTGGTCGTCGCACCTGACTGACAAAGGCAGAGGAGCATGGTAGCATGGGCACATCCGCGTCAACGATGCGTAAAGATGCGTGGCGTCGTTTGGAGACAGCCGTCGTCGTTGCAGGCGTCGAAAATGTGACAGTACGCCGGCGAACAATAATGGCACCTGCTCACGTAAAAAGTCCATGCCGAGTATGAGGTCCTTGCAGCAGTGCGGCAGGATAACAAAAACAGTCACAACCTTCAGTTGGCGACGGTTACC
The DNA here is from genome assembly GCF_055883805.1 of Amblyomma maculatum. Taxonomy (NCBI): domain Eukaryota; kingdom Metazoa; phylum Arthropoda; class Arachnida; order Ixodida; family Ixodidae; genus Amblyomma; species Amblyomma maculatum. The sequence continues at coordinate 35,676,910 of NC_139351.1, read as the reverse complement.
AGAGCAGTGCACCGTCCGATCATTGTCATAAGGTGACCGTCAGCAGTAAGAATTTCGCGGTCCCATCTATTCAGGTTTCACCTGGGAGAGCCAACCCGCGAAATTCTTGCTTATTATCGAGATGTCTACTCTGGTGTCTAACAAAGCGATCACTGGGTGGCCGTCGACGAGAACGGGATGGTCGGCGCTAACAACATGATCGGCATGAGGTGGATTCGGAGTTTCGGGTTCATGCGGCGGCGGCGGCATCATAGTCACAGCATCAGGCTCAGTCGTCATGAGGCGGGTGGGGGGAGGGGGAGGGCTTTGGGACATCGATTTCGTACATCAGCAACCTGCTCCCCTTAGGTCGCCGCCTTCAGTTTCCCCGGCGTGGGCTTGGGGACTGGCGCCTCGGCGCATCAGTAAAATCACGGCGACTGGGTGACGAGTAAAGCACGGGAGAAGACTGTGTACGGTCGGTCGAAGAGGTTGCACGGATTGCTAGGTGTTCTTCGATTTCGGGAGGGCGTTCGGCGACTAGGGGACGCGGGGAATCACGAGAAAAAAACCCGTAGACGGAGTTCACGGTACGGAAAATGACGGTACAAGTGGCCGGGTTCTCCGCAGTGCATGACGGGGATCTGCAGGGATGGCGGCTGGTTGGAATGTTGGTAAAAACGATGGCTGAGGAGCGGGCGGCGCTTTATTCGAAAATAAGCTTTTGCGCGTGAGGCACCGAGGGCCGACGAATAGCAGCTGCGTAGCTGATAAAGCGTGGCTCCGACAGCGACTCAGGCGCTAAAAATGCTTGACGGATCTCTTCGCGCACGGCTTCAGTGACAACAGCAGCATTCGGATTAGGCGATTCAACGGAACTTGAGGAGCTCCTCGGGAACTACCTCGCGGATCAGCTCACGCAGAGAGTGATATTCAGTGTACCCGTACAAAGTGGCCTCACTTCTGAAGGGCTGACCACAGGCAGACTCAGTGCGCAGGCATCGTTGCTGAAGGGCTCGCTCAATGAGGGTAGCTTCATTGATGAAGTCCGCGACAGTTGGAGGTGGACTGCGAACCACACCAGCGAAGAGGGGTTCTTTTACGCCCTGCATCAGGTGGCGCGACTTCGCTGATTGCGTCATGCGGGGATCAGCCCGCCGACAAAGACGGGTCACGTCCTGACCGAACATGGCCACGCTCTCGTTAGGCAGTTGTACACGAGCTTCTAGGAGGCGGCGTGCGTGATCACGGCGATCGTAGCTGGCAAAATTATCACGCAGCCTCAGGCGAAAGGAGTCCCAGCTTTCAAGACTGGCCTCCCTATTCTCATACTACATTTTAGCGCAGTCCTCAAGTGCGAAATAGACATAGCGCAGCTTCAGAGCTGGGCTTCACTGATTGAATTGAGCCACTCCCTCAAACTGGTTGATCCAGTCGTCGACATCTTCACCAGTAAGCCATGGAAACTGAGGGGCACACGAGGGTGCTGAAGCAGCAAATGGTGTTGACTTGCCTGGTCCATTGCAGAAATCTCGAATTGTTAGTCGGATGGCCCCGTATCACGTAGAGGAGCTAATTCTGGCGCCAGACCCCGGAGGCGACAGCTGCAGCTATGGACAGGTGTAGACACGAACGGAAGACAATCGGGACTCGATGAGCAGCTGCGAGAGGCCCGAGACATGGAGTTCAAGGCCGCACCTCCACCAGTGTCACGTAGTCGTCTAGGCCCGTAACCAGAAAGTTGGTTTTTATGGGGGTTGATCCCACAGGCACAGGAGAGCATATCCAGAGCAACGAGATACGGTCAGCAACAAACTTCAGCCTCTTCTAATCGAACGTCACGGGGCCACCTCTTCAAGTCGACGCACGAGACTCGCGAGGAGCAGCCGCCCTGCGTCTGCTGTTGCACAAGCTACAATATTGTCGCAGTATAATCTCAAGCACAGCGGAAGAACCCCGGTTCTCTTACGAGATGCCGAATAAAGACAATCACAGTTTCCAGACTTTTATTTTAGGTGTGAACGCAAATAACTGTGTTGAAGTTAGCCATCAAGACCCAAACGACAGCTCTTGATTTTGATTCCAGCAATTATAACTGGCTCAAAAGGACGTCGCCATGGGTTTCTGGGAGCGGCAATTAGGAAGTGCTCATGATGTCAACTAAAACCTTGAAGCACAGTGACATCGATGCACAAAGCTGCATCGCCAGAAAACACGCTGCATTGTTCTTGCATCCGACTACATTAAACGTTCAAATCAAAGAGTAAACAACTATCTGAAGATTATATTCACAAGAGGAATAATGCGGCTGTTGTTTCAGATCTGAACCTTTCTCACTGATAGAAAATGATTGCGGACACGTTTGGTGGCAAGTATTTTCTTTACCCTCCAAAGTACTAAAGTAGGCACCAGCCTCAAACAAACACAGGAGTAGTAATAGGGTTACTTGCTGAGCTTAACTGAATACGTGCAGTACAAGAGCGACATGATGCACAGAATGCCATTTGCGAATCGTCGTTTCTATGTGGACCGAACAGCCCAATCAGCACGCCAATAATGGACCTATAGTGGCAAAACAGTGGAACAAATTGGCGGGAATATGGATCCTACCTTGGCATTTGGGCAAAGCGCTACGTCTTTCAATCGTCGCCCAGGATTAACTCCAATAAATGACTTATGATCTCCACAATGGCCCCATATGGTTATTGCTAGTGCACAGTCCAATTAAGGTGAATTGGGGTTTTTACATTTATCGGTATATTCTGGCTACCCTCCAGCATTTGCAATATAGCAAGCGATTGGTTTTACGCTTAAAATACCATTTTAAAATTACTAGATGCATTTTGGGGTCCCACCTTGCTTTCACGGCGGCGATGTTTTTGTAGCGTGATCTACATTACGGCAGGTTTTCGAGCCGTCAGCGTAGCTGCAATGTAACCTTTAAAGCATCTAGGGGTCACGTCGAGCGAAGCAGCCGCGGTTGCCGACGCCGCGGCCAGGATCGCGCCGGGGAAATCAGGCGGCAGCTATGCGAATGCGCCGGCGCGCGATTCACGAGAGGAGCGAAAGAGAATAAGAGGAGAGGGAGGAGGGGAGACGCGGAACCTAGCCGTCAGGGTCGGTAGGTGCCTGAAAGTGCGCCAAATCGAACCTCTCCTTTATTGTGGGAGGGTGGCAATAGAATCAGCCTGCCATGACATTTGAATTCACGTGCCCCTATGCCATTGGCACGAGCTACCAACTCGGGTCGCTCCTTTCATATGCAAGAGCGATATCGGAATCATCCTTTTGCATTCACGTTGCTCATAGGACAAGCAAGCAGTTCCATACGGCTTCGTTAAAGCAGAACTTTATATCTGGGCTGGCAGCTTAAAGGGTGAGCTTATGTGCCCCAATAATGTAGCGGTCTACATGATAGGGCGTCATAGGGGAATAATGGAGCAGGCAAAAACACTTCTACTTCCATCCAGGTTTAGCGAGCCCTTGTTGCAAATTTGCAGGGTCGCAGCGGAGCGCCAGAGTAAGATGACCAGCGTGGCAGGCTTCACATTCAGAACAGCCCGTGCCGCGCTTGCGCTCCGAGCATGCGCTATACCTCTTTATTTTCCTCTAACACCGCTGGTAGCGCTGATCTCAGCGCCTCCGCTTTATAGCGTCGGTGGGCGCTATAGGGCCCCCCGCCTAGACGGAACGGCGAAATGTACGCGCCGACGGGGCAGAGATGGGGGTGCCACGGCGGCCAGCAGATCTGCAGATAAGCCGGAAACATCTGAAGGGAGCTCCTGGGGAGGTGTCTCGAGGTACGCGGGTCTGAGGAGATCTAAAGAGACGACCTCTTCACGACAATCCAGCAGGATTGTCGCTGACTTTGTCTTCCTGTTGAGGACGCGGTACAGGCTGTTGTATGAGGGGGTAAGAGGCGCCTTTACAGCGTCTCGCCTGAGAAACAGGTGCATCGAGAAAGCAAGGTCTGGGTGCACGAAGACTTGATGGGCAGATGAGCTAGGCGGCACTGGGCGCAGATTTTGAAGACAGGTAGGCGATGAAGGTATTGTAGGGGCTGGGACGAGGGAGCCGAAGGTACGAACAAGCATCCGGGAAGCCGCAGGGATGTACCGAAGACGAGTTCGGCCGCCGAACAGCCAAGGTCACGACGCAGGACGGCACGTAGGCCTAGGGGCATCATATGGAAGTGGTCGACCCAGTGCTCGCGATCCAGGCGCGCAGTGAGGGCAGCCTTGAGCTAGCAATGGAGCCGCTCGACCATGCCGTTGGCACAGGGATGGTATGATGTGGTGCGGCAGTGTTTAGTGCCGAGTAGCCGTGTGAGCGAAGTGAAGAGGGCACATTCGAACTGGTGGCCGCGATCCGTGGTAACAATGCCGGGGCAGCCGAAGCGGGAACCCCGCGCTGAAACGAAAGCTCTGGCAACTATTTGCGCAGTAATGTCCGGAATTGGCACGGCTTCGGGACAACGGGTGAAGCGGTCAACCATCGTCCCCTTAAGTAACACTGCAGTATTTTGATGCAATGTGTTTTCACTCGCCAGAAGCAAGCCATGTTAATAATAGACTTGTTCTCCAGCAGTCGTCGGATATGTATTGAAAGGAGTAAGCAAAATGGTTATGGAAAATGTTTATTTATTCAAAACGTTCGTGTGGAGCATGGTACCAGAATACATGTTATTCCTGCCGCCACCTTGCTCTAACGAACCCTCCAATCATTTGCCTACGAATTCTAGAATTCAAAAAGTACACTGTGCTTTTCATGTATGGCATCACTTAAAACTAGTGTAAAACGTATCTTACTGCAGGACACTGAAAGAAAGCTCATCATTCAAGCAGAAAAGCAAAGGAAACATAATGATTACAGCATTTATATATATATAAATATATATATATATATATATATATATATATATATATATATATATATATATATATATATATATATATTGTGGGATTCTCTACGGGGCTGTGGCTCCACTCTCAGAGCAAACAGCGCTCCGCTAGCTCAGACCACAGTGGTGGCCCCCAAGAACAACACGAACACCGAGAACCAAAGGGTAACCGGTTTAATTGTTTTCCTCAGTCACGCACGCGCGATCAAGCAATTCACTTCACCAGGTTCCAGTCTTTTCCGGACGCGTCCGCACTGCTGGCCCGTCCGGTCCGCTCTGTGTTCAGGCCGCACACCACCACACTCACACACCGCGCACGCCTCCCTCGCCACCGCAGTCGAGGGAGAGAGGGGGGAGGAGGCTGCCGCGTGAAGTGGAGAGGAGATGCAACGCCTCACCCTCGCCGCCTCGCTGTAGCCAGGAGGGGATAATACGTGCCTTCCCACACCCCTCCTACCTTAATTAGGACGCCTCCCCCGCGCGCGATTAAAGATCGGCCAGAAGGTCATCCATGTCAGCAAACTCCACGGCAGGCCCATGCACGGGGTCCGCGTCGTCCGTAAACGCAGGGGCCGTGTAGGCAGCAGCGGCTGCCACGGCCTCCGCCGCCTGCCCGTTGTCGCAGGCGGCGTCCACTGCTGGGCGCCCGTCGGTGTGGAGCTCTGAGGTCGGGTGGCGTCGTTTAGAGAGCAGCAGCCCTCCACACTGGCCGCAGTATCTGGCACCAGCGTCAGGTGCCATTCCCGAGTTCGGGAACGCCTTCTCGTGGTCCCGCAAGGTGCGCCCGCGGAAGGGATGGGGCACGGCGTGCAGGGGAAGCCTGGCTTCCACCTTTCGCTGCACCTTCCACGGGGCGTCGCTGTAGTAGCTCAGCGGCGGCGATCCCCCCTCCTGGGAGGTCCACGTAGCCACGCTGCGGGACGACGATCGCTGCTTCTGCTGGCGGCGTTCAAACCGGTGGGGTCCACCCGTTTGGCCCGCGCTGGTGTTCTGCGAGCGAGGGCGGTCCCCAGCCCGGCGAGCGCCTTGGTGTGACGACGATCGTTCCTTCTGCTGGCGGCGTTTAAACCGGCGGGGTCCACCCGTTTGGCCAGCGCTGGTGTTCTGCGAGCGTGGGCCGCTGCGGGCTTGCCCTGGCTGGGCAGCCCGGCTGCTGGGGCGGCCCCGGCCATCCCTGGATCGCTGGACAGCGGGACGCCGATGGCCGTCGACACCAGCCCTGCCGCTCTGCTCTCGAAGAGGTGCGTTCTTGTTCATCTCCAGCTCGAGTCTAGCAGGCGGGCCTCCGTCTGCGAGCTCCGGGATTGCGCTGGGAGGGTCGAAGTGCACTAGCATTTCCTCGCCCTCCCGCTTGTGATATATTCGTTCGAGCTCGAATGCAAGCTTCTCCAAGAATGAGCTCGAATGCGAGCTGTTCCGGGAACCACTGTATGACTGCGCAGCCACTGGGCTGCCAGACTAAAACATCAGCTTCGCCGTTCATCGCCGCCTGAACGCAGACAGCGTGGCCCATGCGCCCGGAGTGCCGGTGTCATAAATACGGCCAGTCGGCGGGCTAGGTCCCTCTGAACGTGCTCAGCACAGGCTTCGCGTAAAGGAACACTGCCGGCTTGTGTATCTACACGCGCCGGATAAACACGAGACCTCTTGTGCCCTTGCGGTTGACATTAGGCGACTTCGCCTACCTTCCGCACTGTAACATCGCGGAAAGGACTGCCTTCCCTTGCATGTGCTTGCGCGCGAACTCGCGCGTCTGGCGTTCCTCCTTCAACAGCTCGAATGCGAACTGTGCAAGCAAGGACCGTGTTTGAGGCCTGCATGTGCGCTCTCACGCATGCGGCCTCAACGATTTCGCTGGCTGCGGGTGTTATAGCGATGCCGGTAGAGACTGCTCTCAGCATCGCCCGCCTCGGCGCTCTCCGGAGCGAGAGGCGTTTTCGCTTCCGCAGCATCTCTCTGGAAATACTGCTTCAGCTCTCCCACATGAATGGGTCCGCTTATTCGGCCCGAGTGCGGGTCTTTCAGTCGGTAAATCAGCCGCGACTGTTTCTCTGCGATCACAAAGGGCCCGACCCATCGGGGCGCAAGGCCGGCCGCGAATCCCGCGGATGCATCGCTGAGAACATGATTTCGCCTCAGAACCGTGTCTCCCAACTGGAACTCAAGGTCCCTGTGGGCTTGGTCGTAGCTCGCCTTTTGGCTTACCCTGGCCTTCTCACGGCTGCGGCTCGCCTCCTTAATGGCATTGGCCAAACGCTCTCGTAATCGCAGTGCGTAGTCGTCGACATTGGCCTCGACTTTGCAAACATCGTCCGACCGATGGGTCAGAACCGTGTCCGTTGGCGTGTTCAGCTGCCTGCCAAACATGAGAAAAGCCGGCTTGAAGCCGGTCGAGCGATTTACACTCGTGCGCAGAGCGAAGGATATGGCGTCCAAGTGCTCATCCCAATCATTATGCGACCGCGCATATGCGCCCAGGAGCGGCTTGATATCCCGATTGCGGCGCTCGCTCACGTTGGACTGGGGATGATAGCACGTGGTTTTCTGCTGCCGTACACCAATTGCCGCGCACGTATCACGAAACACCTTCGACGTGAAATACGTGGCGTTGTCGGTTATCAGTCGCTCTGGAAAGCCAAAACGACAAAACACCTCCGACAGCTTTCCCAAGATCTCCCGGGCAGTAGCTTTCCGCAGCGGGTACAGTTCAGCGAAAGCGCTGAAATGGCACGTAACGACGAGCACGTATTTGTACCCCTTTTTGCTGCGCGGCAGCGGCCCCATCAAATCGCACGCCAGGATTTGCCATGGCTTCGTGCTTATGATGGGCTGGAGTAAGCCAGGTGGTTTGCCACCTCGAGGCTTCCTCTCTTGGCAGATGTGGCATGTTCGCACGTAACGACATACGTCAGCCTTCATTCCGGGCCAGGTAGCGAACCGACAAAGCTTCCGCCATGTCTTTGGGGCGCTCCCGTGACCGTCGGCGTCGTGATAGTGCCGCATAGCGGCGCGGCGCAGTTTGCGCGGAATAACAACTTTAAAGCACTCACTGGAGGCTTCTTTGTCTGGCACGTATTTTAGCAAAGCTCCTTCACAGTCCAGCAGGAAGTTCTCCAACTCACTCGTAGCAATACCAGCTACACTAGAGTTAGCGCCAACCACACTACCAGTGGCTTCACAGCGCAATTTGGCCTGAGTTGTCAGAGCATCCGTCTCTTCGCTAAGACAATTGATTAACTCCTGACAGTACGAGTCTTCCTGCTGAGCCTTGAGAAGCTCTTCTCTGCTGAACGCAACTTCGAGGGGGACTACTGCTCCCACAAAGCACACGTGCTTTCGGGGCTCCGCAGGCGGGGTGCTGCCCGCTGCGCGCTCCCCACGCAGAGGGGGAGACAGCTGCCCTTCCGTCTCCTCCTCGTCTTCGCCTGCCGGTTGGGTGTCAGTGACCGGCGCCCGTGACAGCGCGTCCGCGACTGCATTGGCAGTCCCTTTTCGGTAGCGCACTTCGAACTCGAAGGGTTGTAGTGTCAGGGCCCACCGCGCAAGCCGACCGCTGGGCTCGCGCAGGCGTTTCAGCCATGTTAAGGCCATGTGGTCGGTCTCGACCGTGAACCTTGTTCCTTCTACGTACATTTCGAAACGTCGCAGTGCGTAGATAATGGCCAAACATTCCTTTTCCGTCGCTGGGTAATTGCGTTCTGCCGGCGAGAGCGCGCGGCTCGCAAACGACACTGGTCGCACCTGATCCCCATCCATCTGGAGGAGTACAGCGCCCACTCCTATATCACAGGCATCGGTCTGGATAACGAATGGCTTGTTTAGGTCAGGCAGCTTCAGAGCTGCTGTCTCAGCGATGGCGTGCGAGAGCTGGCGAAAGCTCCTTTCCTGCTCATCTCCCCATTGCCAACGGGAAGACTTTCTTAGCAATCGTGCCAAGGGCGCTTGCAGGCGCACACAGTCTGGAATGAACTGTCGGTAGTATCCCACCATACCGAGATATCGGCGAACAGTGCTGACATCTGTAGGCGCAGGAAACTCCAGGATCGCCCGAAGTTTCTCTGGATCAGGAGACACCTGCCCCCGTTCAACTCGATATCCAAGCAAGCTCACCTGAGCCTGGCATATCTGCGCCTTTGCGGGATTGAGCGTAAGGCCAGCGGACGTGAGCTTTCCCAGAACGTCTCTGAGGTGATCTAGGTGTTCCTCGAATGTGTGGGAATAGACGATCACATCGTCCAGGTAGGCGAGGGCGTGCTGCCATCGGGCATCGCCGAGTACGCGGTCCATTAGTCTCTGGAATGTGCTCGGAGCGCCGGACAATCCAAAGGGCATTCTTTTGAAGTGGAAAAGTCCTCTGTGACATGAGAACGCCGTTTTGTACTCATCGCCTGGTCGCATTTCGACCTGCAGATACCCCTTGCTGACGTCAAGTATCGAAAAGAACTGAGCGCCGCCAAGATTGGAAACAATCTCGTCTATTCTCGGAAAGGGGTATGCATCTTTCTCCGTGACCTCGTTCAGATGCCGATAGTCCACGCACAAACGCCAAGTGCGGTTTTTCTTTGGAACGAGCACCACTGGGCACCCCCATGGACTTTGAGAACGGCATATAAGACCAGCATCGAGCAACTCCTGGAGCGCCTCATCGATCGCTTGCCTTTTAGCAGCGCTGACGGGCCTTGGGTTACATTTCCAGGGCAGCGCGTCACCCGTATTTATGCGGTGCTGCACCAGATTGGTACATCCCGGCTGGTCTGTGAACATCTCGTCAAAGTTGTGTAGCAACGACAAGAGTCGGTCACGTTGGTGCTCTGTCAGCGCACCGGCATCGGCCAGCAATCTCTGCATTTTCTTTTCCGAATGCGGATGAAAAGCGTGCTGACAGGCCGCCGCTGCCGATCGCGGCAACTGACACGGAAACCCACTGTCTCTTTTTTCGCCGGCAGTGGCCGGGGTTGTACGCGTTTTCTTCTCCGACTGCGGAGAGGGAGCATTGAGACGGGCCGCCCTAACCGAGCTCGGTCGGGGGGGCGAACAGCGCTCATAGGAGGTATGCCTCCCGTCTGCGAGCGGATCGGCCGTGCGCGTTAACAACGACTGGGTTGTAACCGGCGGTTCGGCGAATGGCCTGAGCGGGGCACACGGGCTCTCCCGATAACCCCCACTGGCGATATCGATCACCAGCCCAGTTTTAGCCAAGAACTCTCGGCCTAGGATAATTGGTACTGTCAGGCCAGGCAGGTGAACAAAACGCATTCTGCGTACACGCTTATCGAAGCGCACTACGAGGCGAATGTCACCGCAGGAGCGCACCTCTCCGCTAGCGAGCAGGAGGGGCGTTGTTCGCTGTCGCATCCGAACGGACCGCCGTCGGAGCTGGGAAACGACCGCGTCTCCAATGAGCGAAATGCTTGCACCCGTGTCCAGCAGTGCCTTAAATGTTGCTCTCGCTACGGCGAGGTCAACAAAAGGCGCTGGCGTGTTAGTTGGCTCTCCAACTTTGAATGCAGACGTGACGGGTACAGGCTTCCGAGCATTTTCAGCCTCCGCCGGTGCTGCTACCGGCGGCCTGCCTCGTTTCCCGATCTCGAGGGGCAGTTTCTGGCTATGTGACCAGTTTAGCCACAGCTAAAGCAGCGCACAGATCGCCATGCTTGTTGCTGCGACGCTCGGCGGGTTTCAGAGGCACCCCGACCGTCTGGCCGTATGCGGCCCTCCGGGGGTGCGTTCTGAGTAGGTGCGGACTTTCGCGGCTGAACCCCGGTGAACTCACGGGGGTTGAGATCAGCACTGCGCAACCGGTACCCAAAGGGATCCAGGGCGCGATCCGATATTTCGAGCGGCAACGGCTCGCTCGTGAACCCACTTGCCTCAGGAGTGTACTCACTCCTTACCGTTGGGGCGCCGCTCCAGGCACACCTCGGCTCTAGTGATTCTCTAGCCGGTGGCGGGGGCCGGTATTTACGGGCCGCAGTAATCTGAGCCTGGACTCTGCGAGCTTCAATGGCAAGCTCGTTCAGGTCGCTGCATCGGCAGCTGCTCAAGTAAAGGGCAAATGTGGGGTGGCACTGGCGCAGGACGCGTTCCACTCGCTCCGAATGCGAAGCTTCCGTGTCGGCGTACTCGTACAATTCCTGCATCGCTCGTACGAACTCTACAAGCGATTCATCAGGTGCCTGTGTCCGCAGCTCCAGTTCTCGCTGCATTCGCTGCTTGTAATCGTACGGAAGGAACTCCTCCCTGAACAAGCGTCGAAAGTCAGACATAGTGCTCGCTTTGTGGCCTACCAATAGGTACCACCGGGCGGCTTGATCGACGAGTGCAACTGGCAAAACTCGTCTCAAAATATCGCTCTCGCTCAGGTCACTCGCAAGCTCATACCGGCGCAAGGCCAGTAGGAAGTCATTTGCGCTCTGGGTGTCGCTGTAGCCACTGTATGTCGGTATCGGTACGCCGATCCGAGGGCCAGGCGAGTGCGCCTGATTCAACAGCTGTTGCAAAGCGGATGCGAGGACGTTTGCGGCGTCTCCCTCCGGGTGACATACTGCGCGCTCACTAGCCATCGGGTGTGATGCGCGTCCCGCTGTGGCGGACCTTCTCCAATCGGGGCCAATGGGCAATTCCGACTGAATACCGGGGGGAATAAAGCCTTCGCCAACGGGCGGTAGCTTGTGATGCAACTCGGGATCTCCCGATGCTGGGTACGCTGCATGCCTCTCCGTCAAAGGACGGGGAGCGCTCACCGCATTGGCGGGTGTAGACGCAATTTGGCCACCGGACCACACTGCGTGCGCAGCGGGTGAAAGGAGCGAAGAGTAGCCGCCGCCGACGGGCGATGGCTGTACGAGTAATTCAGGATTGCCTGTATTAAGACTCGTTTGGCGAACTGCATTGGCAGTCGCACCTGTTACATGGCGGAGCGATTGGGCCTGGAAGCCACTGCCACTGGGCACGGGCTTCGGAAGCTGGCCAGGAGTTCGCGGCGCGAACATACTAGCGCGAGCCGCATCGGCGGGTGCGCCAGGGGACACGTTCAAAAGAACGGAACTTCTATAGCCACAGCCATCGGACTGTTCCGGCTCGATGTGCTTACCGGGAATGCCCGGCGCAACGTTTCGGACGGTAGCCGCGCCTGCGGCATCATGCAACACGTCCAATTGACCTCCCAACATCGCATCGGCGGTTGGATTTGATGTAGCCAAATGGCTAATGCTCGAGATCTCCCGAGCTTGGCCGCAGACGTCGGCCAACATCATTAGGTCAGACAGCCCATAGCGCGGGCTGGTCATGTTGTTCATACAGAGCTAGCTTTCCCCGCTGGAACGCCAACAGGACCCCACGTTGGGCGCCAAAATGTGGGATTCTCTACGGGGCTGTGGGTCCGCTCTCAGAGCAAACAGCGCTCCGCTAGCTCAGACCACAGTGGTGGCCCCCAAGAACAACACGAACACCGAGAACCAAAGGGTAACCGGTTTAATTGTTTTCCTCAGGCACGCACGCGCGATCAAGCAATTCACTTCACCTGGTTCCAGTCTTTTCCGGACGCGTCCGCACTGCTGGCCCGTCCGGTCCGCTCTGTGTTCAGGCCGCACACCACCACACTCACACACCGCGCACGCCTCCCTCGCCACCGCAGTCGAGGGAGAGAGGGGGGGAGGAGGCTGCCACGTGAAGTGGAGAGGAGATGCAGCGCCTCACCCTCGCCGCCTCGCTGTAGCCAGGAGGGGATAATACGTGCCTTCCCACAATATATATATACAGCGGGTGTCCCAGCTAACTTGAACCAAGGGGTACAAAATAATATATTTGAGGTAGGTCAGTGAAACCAATTGCATTAAACTGCCAGCCTCCTTGGGCACTACAGGCGATTTTTTGTTTTGCAATTACTTAATTAGCTAATTATGTTAATTTATCTAACTTATTAAATATCGACTTTAGACCAAACATGTAAATTGGAAAGTTGTAGAGCACCTTCAGAAACCCCCATTTCATTAATTGCGATAAAGTCTCACGTGTATCGCTTTTTCCGGGCTCAGAAGAAAGCCCGCGAAATACAAATAATACCACGTGACTAGTGCATTTGTGCGCCGCGATTGTGGTGCTCTCAGTCGTGGTTTGAGCGAACGAAATCAGCTGCGGCCGTGTCTTCTTGGCCCCGTTAAAGCGGCAGGCCGATATGCCTGCGATGGCTTCTTCGCCCGCGTCAGACAGCCGGCCCACGTGACGGTGCAGTAGCAGCGAGAGCGGCGAGCCGACTAACAAGGCCTCCTTCTCTCCCATCAGCGAACGTCACGACAAACGAATAAGCGATAAGGTATCAGCCACTGAATCTGCGCATACAGGCTTGAGTAAAGGGGCGAGATGACATCATGTGACTCGACTAAAATTAGCGCTGCACCTTCATATGCCGGTTTTTTATCGCCATCCGCCTGTCGTGATGTAGGCTGCTGCGGTGCGCAGGCCTGGCCAAAATCGCGGTGGCGACGGGCGAGCTCGAGCTCGCTCGAACCATCGCCAACATTTCTGCCTGCCGCTGCAACGGGACCATCGGGTCACAGCCGCAGCTTATGTCGTTCGCTCAAACCACGACTGAGAGCACCACAATCGCGGCGCACAAATGCGCTAGTCACGTGGTATTATTTGTATTTCGCGTGCTTTCTTCTGACCCCTGAAAAAAAGATACACGTGAGACTTTCTTTATCGAAGTTAATGGAATGGGGGTTTCTGAAGGTGCTCTACAACTTTCCAATTCACATGTTTGGTCTAAAGTCGATATTTAAAAAATTAGAGAAATTAACATAATTAGCTAATTAAGTAAATGCAAAACAAAAAATTGCCTGTAGTGCGCAAACAGGCTGGCAGTTGTATGCATTTGGTTTCACTGACCTACCTAAAATACATTATTTTGTAACCCTTGGTTCAAGTTAGCTGGGACACCCGGTATACGCTACATGTATATTACATATATATATATTACATGTATATATATATATATATATATATATATATATATATATATATATATATATATATATATATATATATATATATATATATATATATATATATGTAATGAGTACAGTAGTAAAAGCACAGTTGATTATTTAAAATATATTTTTTACATATTTATTTGAAAACGAAGAAGTCGATTACGGATGTGTTGAGCTATAATCATGACATCGCGGTGAAGCGGCAGGCTACTGGCAGATGTGCCTTGAAAACGGTTGGACATGAACAGTTCGAGAGCCTCCCTCTGAACCATATACGCAGGTTCTGTTTCGTTACTGAACGGTATTTAACAGCAATCTTTCAGATATCTTGGTATCAATTAATTGAAGCAGCCGCATATTGACCATCTTTTATGAATAAGCGATGATACAGAGCTGTGAAAAATAAAAGAGCACAAAAAATAAAATGCACCGGCGTGGTGGTCCAGTGGTAAGGGCGCTCGACTACTGTGCCCAAGGATGCGGGATCGAATTCCGGCCGCGGCGACCTTTCAGCGGCAAAACGGGTACTGCATACTTGTCTCATTTTCTCGTGCTTCTGCTCGCGCTGGCAAGTTTTTTCACCCCGATGGCGAGTGAAATCCTCTGGTGAACTCTCCGCACCCAAGTAGTTGAATTTGGACTGCACGTGCGGACCGAACTCCAGTGATGAGCGCGGGTGGGCGTCATGCGAATATACAGAATTTGCGTATATTTTTAGGTCCCTACCCTATTTTTTCTTACTGTCCATTTGCTGACCCTTTTTTTTTATCCAAGCTCATATGTGTGCCAAAAATGTTTCATTTTTGTAATATTTTTAATAAAAATTTCATCTTCCTACTAATACTTTCATTGAAAAACGCGCGCTCAAACCTCGATTTCTGGAAACCGACTGCCGGTTGGCATGTCGGGGAAAAAATGCTGGCTAAAGTAACTAAACATCTCAAACTATAACAAAAATAATTTACATCGAATGCACGCTTTGCGGTAACTCAGATATCAAAAGCCTAACCAGCATCAATCGTCGTATTTCTTTGTAGTTGAAATACTTCTGTATTTTTTCACAGAAGAATATTCGCACAGCGCATACGCGTGGATAGGCTAGCTCTGAGGGGCCGACGCGCTGTACAATTAAGTAAGCGATTAAATACGTTTCCATTGCTACTTCAATAAAAGAAGTCAATATGAGCCAAAAGAGACTAAAAGTTTAAGATGCTATCGTTTCCGATTTCTGAGCGCCAATCACGTCAAGCACATAATGAACGCCGCTCTGTGTGGTTTGAAATGCAGTTGTGTCCGACTTAGGTTGACGATGTCATATTCCCAACTATCTCCGACCAGCAGGTCAAATAGTTTCGTCTTCTGCAACAAGGTCTGAAACTCCAAACTGACAATCAAGCCCAGAAAAGTCATTTCAGCTTTAAGTAACTACGCATCCTCGGTCACGCGCTTAGCTGATAGCGTTTGCCCGGATTCTCAAAAATACCACTGTTGTTTGTTGGTTTCCTCGAACACTTGCTAGAAGGCTTTTCGACGCTTCATCAGTTCGTGCTCTCATTACAGGCCCTCTGTACGAGAATTCTCGCGCATCGCCGATTTCTTAACTACACTGTCCCGAGATGAAGTGCGATTCCTACGGGGAAATGATAAATAAACCGCTTCCCTCCCGCTTCACAGCCGCCCATAGCATCCCCCGATACTAGGGTTTTTTATGTTAATGCCGCAACTGACGTCGACATTGTGCCGGCAATACTCAAGATGGTATGATATTGATGCGCGATCCCGACTAGCTGCGCTACAGACGTCGCTGATTCCCTCCTTCACGACGCGATATTACAACACGGTGCCCCTCGCGACCTACACAGATCGTGGTCGCTGCTTCCTCCTCCAGAGTGGTTGACGAGATACTTCGTGTGTGCACCGTCCACCACAAATTTACCACCGCCTATCATCCTCAGACCAACAGCCTCAAAGAACGCCTCAACCGTACGCTCACAGATATGTTATCAATGTATGTCTCCGGCAACCACCGGGATTGTGGAAAAATCTACCCTTTGTAACATTCGCCTATAACTCTTCTCGTTATGATACAGCTGGCTACTGTCCCTTTTATCTGCTCTTTGGCCGACGCCCATTACACCCCTTTGAAACATCGCTACCCACTAGTGACGCCGCCACTAGTACTTACGCTCGTGATGCCATCCCCCGCGCTAATGATGCTCGCCATGTTGCTCGCGACAGGTTCTTTGCCTCCCAAGGCTCTCAGTAATCCCGTTATAACAGTCGCCGCCGCTATGTGCACTACGCCCCAGGCTCTACCGTTCTGCTCTGGCTCCCATCCCGCCGAGTGGGCTTGTGCGAAAACGTCTACCACGCTACCTTATCTTGCACCGAGTCGTCGACGTCACATACGAAATTGAACCTCTGAACCCGAAGTCTTCTGCACAAAGAGCTTCCGACATTGTGCATGCGACACGACTAAAGCCGTATTATTCACGCCCTGTTTCGTTTACCTAGAACGCTCCGGGACTGTGCTTCTACGGCGGGGGTAATGTTATGTGGTGTACCAAGCTGGCGGCAATCAGCAAGTTAAGAACGAAGTTTCTGGGTGTGTAGACGACGACGACGACGTTGAGTGTTGAGTGGTACGGTTAAGCGGTGCCCATCGATTCCAGAGTGGTGTCGCCCACTGGTGTGTGTGATTTCCACTCGTAACAATATTAAGGCGACATCCTTTATAGGCTCCTGACTATGCGTCCGTCCGCAGAAACGGTCCTAGTCGACACGTAGATCAAATGACTGCAGGGTTTAGTTTAAACTTTAAGAAAAAAACATCCGTCAGCGGCATTCGAACTCCTACCTCTGCGATCAGCAGCCGAGCGTGTTAACTGACTAAGCCATATACAATGTTTTTTTTTTATCTGTATTGCCTGTAAGGTTGTATGATACTATATCGTTACGAGGTTTATTTACACAGATGTTCGATGCGCTGTAGATTGGTAGCACACCACAGCGGACAGTGTCAGCTTCCTCGTCCTCCTCTGCCTATTCCGCCAAACATCATCTTCCTCCAATCAGGACAGCGGGAAGTGCGTGACACTGCCCCCTTCACCCCGCCGGGGTGGCGCAGTGGTTACGGCGCTCGGCTACTGTTCCCAAAGACGCGGGATCGAATCCCGGCCTCGGCGGCAGCTTTTCGATGGAGGCGAAAAGCAAGGCGCCCGTGTGCTGTGCGATGTCAGTGCACGTTAAAGAACCCCAGGTGGTCGAAATTTCCGGAGTCCTCCACTACGGCGTCTCTCATAGCCCGAGTTGCTTTGGGACGTTAAACCCCACAAACCAACCAACCAACACTGCCCCCTTCGCAGACGATGCCCGCCGAGCGAGTCAAGGTTCGTCACGTTGATAGAAGGGCTTCATGCGGGCCACGTGGACTACTTGAGTCTTCCGAGAACGACGCCCTTGAGTGGTCAGGCGAGAGACTACAAAGATTACAGCGCTGAGGCGTTCCAGTACAACGAAAGGGCCAGTATAGTGGTGCAACAGTTTCTGGGACTAGCCGCGCTTACTCAACGGCGTCCAAAGCCACACCAAGTCGCCAGGGGCATAATTAACATCTTGATGACGCTTGTCGTAGCGTTGCTTGTAGCGTTCCTGGGAGGCTAGAGTGCGAAGTCTAGCGAGTCGACGAGCTTCTTCAGCCAAAGAGAGAGTATGCGCTAGTGAAATTTCAGCAGGGAGTGAGAAAGGCAGAAACGTGTCCAAAGTGCTTCGTGGAGGTCGTGCATAAAGAAGAAAAAACGAACTGTAGCCTGTCGTTTCGTGCTTAGCAGTGTTAAATGCGTATGTTATAAACGGAAGGACGTCATCCCAGTTTTGTTGCGGGAGTCGACATACATTGCAAGCATACTGATAAGCGTCCGATTGGTGCGTTCGGTAAGACCGTTTGTTTGTGGGTGGTAAGGAGTTGAATGGCGAAAATGGGATGAGGAGAGGCGAAGACGTTCATCTACAGCTTCTGCCGTAAACTGTCGGCCACGATCGCTTATTAGCACACGAGGAGGCCCATGTCGAAGAATGATAGATCGTAGGAAGAACGCCGATACATCAGAAGCAGTGGCTGACGGTATAGCAGCAGTTTCACAGTACCGCGTAAGGTAGTCTACGCACACTATGACCCAGCGGTTTCCGTTAGAGGAACGGGGATACGGTCCTAGGAGGTCAATTCCCGCCTGTTCGAATGGGGTTCGTGTTGGCGTTATAGGCTGAAGATGACCCGGCGGTGAGCAGGTTGGGTGCTTGAAACGCTGGCACTGGAGGCAGCTGGCCACATAACGTTCCGTAGTTTGACGCATTTTCGGCCAATAAAAACGTTCCTTAGTCCTGTGCAATGTCCTCGCGAAACCCAAGTGTCCAGCTGTCGCATCGTCGTGCATTACTCGAAGAACCTGACACCTAAGACTTGTAGGAACTACCAGGAGAAGCCGCGCACCTACTGACGAGTAGTTCTTCCTGTATAGTACATCGTCACGAATGCAGAATAAGGTCTTAGCTTTCCGGGAACTTGCTGCATCAAAAAGCGGCGCCAACTCGTTGTCGTTCCGCTGCGCTATCTTAAATTCACCAACATCGGGGAAACTTGTAGAGATAGCAGCTATATATTCATTCAAGACCTCATTGTCGCAATCAGTAGTTTCAAGTGGTAACTGTGCAGGGAGTCAGCATCACCGTACTTACAACCACTCTTAAAAGACACAGTAAAATTGAATTCTTGAAGGCGCAAAGCCCACCGCGCAAGGCGTCCACAGGGGTCACGAAGGTTTACAAGCCAACATAAGGAATGATGGTCCGTCACAATTTTAAATGCACATCCATAAAGATATGACCTAAACCGTTGTACACCGAATACAACAGCTAAGCATTCCTGTTCAGTTACCGTGTAATTATGCTCAGCCTTGCTCAAAGAACGGCTTGCATATGCAACATGTTCATCGCCATTGTGGCGCTGTATGAGCACAGCACCAACTCCAACTGCGCTGGCGTCAGTGTGAAGTTCTGTTGGAGCTGATGGACAGAAAAGGCGTAGGAGTGGTCCTGATGTCAAAATAAATTTTAACTGACGAAAGGCGGAGTCACAATCCGCAGTCCACTTGAAAGGCGCGTCTTTTTGCAGAAGACAAGTAAGGGGATATACTAGGTTAGCAATTTTCGGAACAAAACGTCAAAAATAGGAGCAAAGCCCAAAAAATCTCCGGAGCTGTTTAAACGATTTCGGCGGTTTAAAACATGTGACAGCTTCGATCTTTTTCGGATCAGGCCTGATTCCATCCTTGTCTATGAGATGTCCAAGTACCACAGTTGGCGTTCTCCAAAACGACATTTCTTGGAATTGAGTACCAGACCAGCTTTCTCAATACACTCCAAGACAATCTCTAATCGACTGTTGTGTTCATGAAAAGTAGCCCCGAATATCACTACATCGCCCAAATAACACATACAAATGTGCCACTTCAGTCCGCGCAAAACTGTAACCTGAATCTTTCGAACGGGGCTGAAGCGTTACATGATCCAAACGGGATCACATTAAATTCATACAGCCCGTCTGGGGTGATGAATTCTATGTTTTCTTTATCTTCCGGGTGCATGGGGATCTGCCAATAGCCTGATCGCAGGTCGACTGAGGAAAAATAGGAGGCGGAATGTAAGCAATCAATGGCGTCATCAATACGTGGCAGGGGATACACGTCCTTCTTGGTAACAGTATTCAGCCGTCGATAATCAACACAAAATCGCCATGTGCCATCTTTCTTTTTGACTAGAATCACAGGGGCAGCCCACGGACTAGACGATTCCTGAATGATGCCCTTATGCAGCATATCACGAACTTGTTCTTCGATTGTGGTGTGTGGTGGAGTTTGCGGGCTACAGATCACCACGGAACCTCTCCTACTTCGCCGAAGCAGGAGGATTGCTGGGCTACCCCCCAAGGAAGGAGATGGCGCAAGCAGATGGTTCAATGCAGCCCACGCCATCAGCTTAACCGACCACCGGACAGCCCTATCGGGAACCCCGGCACTTCTATGGCAAGCCCGGGGAAGACGTGGATGACTGGCTCACGCACTACAATCGGGTGAGCAAATACAACCGCTGGGATGCGAATACCAAGTTGGCGAATGCGGTATTTTTTCTTGAAGAAACTGCGCTAACATGGTTTGACAATCATGAAGCATCCCTTACCACCTGGGATCGCTTCATAGAAGAAATGAGAGCGGGACTTGGCGATGTCGATGCTCGAAAAAAGAGCACCGAACAGACTCTAGCTCAGCGAGCGCAAGTACCGGGGGAGACCTGCACAACTTATATAGAAGAAGTCCTCAAGCTATGCAGAATAGTTGATGCTCGGATGACTGAGGAAGACACAGTGGGTCACCTCCTCAAAGGAATCGCGCAAGATGTGTACAAATTTCTCATCTGCAAGGACGATTTGAATACCACCGCTGATGTAACACGACACTGCCGCACGTTTCATTGTTTGAAGCGACGCCGTATCATTCCGAAGTTTGGTCGGTTGCCTAATGTAGCAACTGCCGCCAGTGTGGATGTGTCGGAAACGACAAGCATGGCAGATACAATTCTACAAATTGTCCAGGAGGAGCTTCGGAGGCATCAAGATATTGAGGGCCACGTCAGACCCTACCCCGCACCTCCACCACACTTGTTACGAGGTTTATTTACACAGATGTTCGATGCCCTGTAGATTGGTAGCACACCACAGCGGACAGTCTCAGCTTCGTCGTCCTCCTCTGCCTATTCCGCCAAACCTCATCTTCCTTCAATAAGGACCGCGGGAAGTGCGTGACAATATATAATAAAACACAGCGATACTATGCAATATTGTAGGAGTAAGTTGCACACAGAATGACACACACAGGGAAAAAAATACAGGTGGGTAGAAAGAGCGCAAACTATCAACTGGTGAACCAAATGAACCAGTTGATAGTTTGCACTCTTTCTACCTACCTGTGTTTTTTCCTGTGTGTCTTTTTGTGCGCAACTTGTTCATACAATAGTATGAACCAACTTGCCCAACAAGAAGTTCTTCTAAACAATGAAATATAACACAATAAAGTACAATGCAATATAATACATGTAATATGCTTTCCACTAAATACGCGCCATGTTGTCACTTACCTATAGCACTCAACTGGCTTTGTATAATGTAACGTTTTTATTTGCTTCCGTTTTTCGAACAGGCTGGCAGTTCCTTCGCTGCAGTCTCTGTCAATCAGGATTTCATAGGTTTTCGCAACGCTCTCCGCAAAATGTTCGAATGTAGATCAAGTCCCATGGTCGCAGTGCCGGAAAGCCATTACACTGCGGCATACTGCATGCAAACCTAGCGCGAAAATTGTATCATGGTATTTCTGCGTGCATCACAAGTAAGTGCCTAATCCTGCGTGGTGAACGGGAGATCTTTCTTCAGTGTGCGTTGCAGCACATCACACAAGAACATGGCATTACTGCAGTTAAAGACGTGTACATCGTCCACTGTTTTTGTAGATGAAACAATGCATGCCCCTATGTACATAAATACCGTTTTGGTTCAGCCAGGTTTTTACTGGCAGGGTAGCTGTTTGGAGGTGCAGGAAAGAGGTTTTCGTTGCAGGCATGACCATCTTTTTCACTCGCTTTAATCTCCCGAATGCGGCCATGAAAGATGAGCGATGCAACGGAGGGGGGAAACAGCATCAACTAAAGCCTTCATCAGATCTTTCCACTTGACTGATGACAGATACTCTCTCGAGAAATGCGTGACAAGGAAGCGATAAGACTCAACCATTTCATGGCGGTAACGTGGTGTTCCATAACGTTAATCTTCGACAGACGACGCAACAAAGTTCGAAAATACATTCGAGAACATAAACTGAACGAAACACTGGAGAAAAGAGTCTTTGGTCGCAGAGAAACGTGAACCGTAGCACCACTTGACGCAGAAACAAATGAGAGAGCGAGGCCCCCTTCTCCGGCTCGTTGAAAGAGATTCATCCGTGACGTTCTCTCCCAACAGGAGCTCCATATGAATGTCGCAAATGCATGGTGGAATTTGCGTTTATTCGCTCGTCCACAGTCCAGGGTCTGCAATATATACATTGTCTTGCAGATTGCATTTTGTATCGCACGCGAACACACAGAAGTCTCGTCTGCCCCATCGGTGGTTAGCTGGTTCATTCCGTTCACCTTGCTGGCCGAAAACGACGCACTCTCGTCATAGCCGCCGAGTGGCGCACCAAGGTATGTGCTTGGCGTTGAGGACCAGTGCACATTCTCGAAAACAGCTGCTCTGGTCATTCACGAACCATGTCACAAAGCAACACTCTTGTCCAAGTTTAACAAACTTCCACTTTGAGTACAAAACTCTTGGGTTATTTTCATGACAGCACTCACACGTTCCCTATCAGACATAAAAAGGCAACAGTGTCTGCGTAGGCAAGCACACGGACCTGAGAAGTGTGTAAACTAAAACGCCGTATTGGATTGTTGTGCAGCATGTTCCTGCACATGGGTTCAAGGAGAGAGAGAGTAATTTAATGAGAAGAAGGGTGATGAGGTTGGTCGGCGTTACAGAGACCCTGGCCTGCTACTACACACTGGGGAAAGGGGAAAAGAAAGTAAAAGAGAGTGTGAATGAAGGGCGATGATGTTATAGCACAGTGAGGTTTCATTTGTGATCCGAGTGAGTGAGGAGACCATGCACACACTTAACGACACACGTGCAACGCAACATTCCGCACATGTCTTGGACACACACCACTTGTTCCTGAACAAACACCACCACAATTACAAAGAAGGAATAGCGCGAACAGTAATCGGTCACAAAAGGAAGACTTGAGTTACAGAAAAGTATGTCTATGCGCCGCGGTAGCTCGCCGTTCAACCATGCGTGGTGGTGAAATTTCTGTAGGCCACTCTCATATGTTTTAATATTTTGGCATTTGTTCGCCGTTTTGCCCTAAGTGATTGCTCATGCTTTTCTAAGTACCACAATCCTTCGTTTGCCCATACCCCAAGATATTTATAATGTGCCGCTTAAAAAAACGCGCTGCTGGGCTAGGTGGTGAAACATCTTTTCGTAAAAAGATATTCAACGCTACATAAGAACACGGACACTTGAAGAAAACGCAGGACGGGCGCTTTTATTAAAACAGATTCATCCCACATTTGTACACCAATCAGAGAACGAGAGCACACGCGTATAGGAAATTACCTGCCAGATTAGAAGAAGCAGGTACATTCTACCTTCAATTTAATAATCTATATTCAGCGTCCTGCAGAGACAGTGCTGTGGTGCGGAGGTACGTGGCACCCCTTTCCTTGATAAAAAAACCTTCTGACAATTCGTGTGCTAATCTATCTTAACTTCTGCGCAGAATTTTTATGTCCTCAAGTTGTGGCTTACTGTCCTTACCGTTGTCATCTTTGCAAGAGCGACTATTGGCTGGCAGATTCTCGCAGGAGTGCGACACATTACCAAGTGAACGTTCGTGTTCCCTGGCACGTTCGTTTACACAGCGACCAGTTTTCCCGACATATACTTTGCAACATTTTAAGGGGATTTGATAAACCACACCTGTGGCACACTGCATGTACGGCTTGGAGTGTTTCATGCCACAGCCTGGCTTCTCAGGGCCGCCACTGCTAACCTTAGGGCAAATCCTGGCCAATTTACTTGGCGCCGAGAAGATCATCGTCCCGCCGTACTCGTTTCCAACGCTTTTCAGGTTGTGGGACATCCTATGTAAGTAGGTATCAACACTGACCTGACGCTGTTACGTTGTTGTTTGTGCGCTCTCTTCGGCTTCCCTTTCATCGAGTCACTCTTTCAGAAGATGAAAGGGAAGCCGAAGAGAGCGCACAGACAACAACGTAGCAGCGCCAGGCCAGTGGTGATATCTTACATAGGCATGCCTGACCGCACCCTGCATCAGACCCAGGAGAGTGCTGCACCCGCCCCATCGCCGCCGAACCTCACCTATGCATCCCAGACACGTGCACCCGAGCCCGCATCTTAAGGCATGCCTGACCGCACTCTGCACCAGCCGCAACGGGCTGCTGCACCCGCCGCATTACCGCCGATCCTCGTCCATACATCTCAGACGCGCATCCCCGAGCCCGCGTCTCAAGTGCCTCCGCCGCCGCCTCATGGCCCGCCAGCTGCGTCGTCTGCTTTAGACTCGCCTCCTCTCCATGAAGTGACGGCAGGCGCCTCTTCTGACCCGCTTGATCTCACAGCTGCTGCACTACACCCGGCCATGGACTTCACTCCATCCCTGGACGACGGCTGGGAAACGGTCGGTGCCACTCGCAAGGCCGCGAAACCTGCCAGATCTCTCCTGAACGTAATATCGGTCGGGCTCCAGCTCCCGCCTGGCACTCTTTCCCCCTGCACCCGACCCTACGAACTGCTTAAACTATAATCGATTCTACCAACCTCTCTGAACGCTCCAGGAACGACCTAACCCTCGAGACCAAGCCAGTGCTGAAATTGGTCTTTCCGAAAATGCACTCTGACCTCACTGCCAACCTTCTATTGCATATCACCCACATCAACCTCTCCGGTAAGCTCGTGAAAGTTAGGCCCTACCCTGTCAAACCTCCTCTTTCCTGCCTCGGTGTCATTGATGGTGTCGAACGCGGCCTTTCGTCCGCCGATCTCATGAGGTACCTAGAAACATACACAGCCGATATCATAACCGCGCGCATGATGGGGTCCACCGAAACAGTACTAATTGCATTTTCTGGTACTGTCATCCCCCGCACTGTTTACTTTCGTCAAGCAGCATTTCGATGCCGCCCTCACAAATCCCGCGTTCCTGCATGTACGCGCTGTCTCGAGATTGGCCACCGTGTACATCAGTGCTCAAGTGCCACTGTTAACTGCCCCAAGTGCACTGCCCTCATCTCCCCGCCCCCCTCTGTCCATGAGTGCACACAGCCCTGGTGCTGGCACTGTCAGACAAATGAGCATGCTACTTTCGCCCCTATGCCCCTACTATAAGCAGAAAAACAAGGACTGTGCCAAGAACACCTACCAACATCCAGTCAACCTCCGCCAGGCCGCTCAGCCGACTCCTCCGCAGCCCCCTATAAACGACGGCTATCCTCCTCTTGCAGAGCATGCATTCTATTCCCCTCCCGGTTCCTACGCAGCAGTAACACAGGCACCTTCCCAGCTTCAGCTCCGGTGCTCTCCATCTCGTCAATCTACGACGCGTCCGATTTCCAAGCCTCGTTACTCTCTCCAATCATCTCCACAGTCACTCGTTTCCCACTCGTCCCATCCTACGTCCTTTATTGAAGAGCGCTTTCATACCCTCGAGCTCCGTGTGGCTAGTTTGGAAGTGGCGATTCGCCCCCTCAAACAAGATCTCAACAGCATCGATCGCCGCCTAAATGGCTTGAGGCTCGCATGGATCAGCTACTCACTACAACCGATTCCGAATTCTCAAACAGAGAATGTCGTCGCTGACTGTCTCAAATACCAGTATGACCTTGAGCGTCGCCTCCAACAGCATAAGGAGGCTATTATCCAAATTTATGCCAAATTCAATAGCCGCAATGCTCAGTCAACGTTCCGTTCGAACGCATCCTAAATTTGATCTCCACCTTTCAGACTTCACTCAAAAGCATCACGGATTCTCTTCCATCTTCCCCAAAGAAGCGTGATGGCACGCCACAGCGCAATCAAATTAGTTAGATGTCAACATGGAGGACATCAGTATAATTCAGTGGAACTGTCTCAATCTCATTACTAACCGCACTCCATTACACCAGTATCTTCTTACTCTCCCCTCTCTGCCCCACTTTCTTCTCCTCCAGGAAACTCGCTGCTCCGCTAACGTCCCTGGCTACCGGGCATTTCACTTTATAGGTACTAACCCCCTCTCGTCTATCTACGTTCGTCGTGACCTCTCGGTAGCAGCCCTTGAAATTTCTTCATCGCTCCAATCCTATCTAGTGGGCACCCTCTATTATCTTCCTCAGGCTGACCTCAGCCTCGCACTGTTGTCCTTCTACAACCCCCGAACTCACGCCACACATTTCACGGCCCTAGGTAAATTTCTTAACACATTGCCCTCTCATACGGCTATACTTCTCTGCGGAGATTTTAATGCCCCGCACGTACACTATGGGGTTATCTTCAGACCTTTCATGCCAGCCGCCTACTCCACTCCATGGCCCAGCAAGCTCACCTCACTCTCCTCAACACCCCCGGGGTACCTACTAGGGCGGGCACCTTCTCCCAACGCCACACAACCCCTGACCTCACTTACTCTTGTGGTCCTATATTACCTCAGTGGTCAGCCACTGCCGATACCCTTCTCAGTGACCACTATATTATTTTCATCTCCGTCCCTCTTCAGATCAGTTCAGTCGTTCAGTCGTATTCGACTCTTCGTGACCCTCTTCAGATACCCACCTGCAAGCAGCGCATTCGACATACTGACTGGCAGGCCTTTCGCTGTCTCCTCTCCTCTGCCTCCTTCACGTCTTATGAGGAGTGGACTAATCCCCTTCTTTAAGCGGCTTCATCCTCTACTCGCACGGAGACTGCAGCATATCCCACTTCTGACCCCGACTCCCATCTCATCAGGCTATAGAAGTGCCGCAAAAAGGTTCTCCGAACAGCCAGACTGCAACCCCGCAACATCCAACTGCAGACCATGCTTTCGAAGTTTCGAGACGATATCGTGACACATTGTGCTACGCTTGAGGATTCTCGTTAGAATACCCTATGCAACAACCTTGACCCGGCACTCCATAAAAAATCAACCTGGACTCTTTTTCGAACCTTCCTTGGTGCCACCCCTGCTCCTGCCCCGACTATTGCTAAAGCCCTAGCCACAAAGTCTCCCGATGAGGTTTTCGAAACCCTTGCAGATCTTTATCTCCCATCCCTTTATCCCCTTGTCCGCATTCAGGGCGAGGCAAGCTCAGTGCTCGATCTTGTTTTTGTAGCACGTTAACCCGAAACTTGTCATTGCGAAAGGTATATCAGACCATACGTTACTCGCATTAACAGTTCCACAGATGGGACAGCAGCACACCGCAGTCCACCATGAGCAGGCACGTAATGTAACGAAAGATTATACGGGCTGATGACGTAAGCATAATCGATTTTATAGATTTGAAGTCGGATCGTTATATTTTATAAAACCGGTCAACTGTTAATGACTTATGGCTAAAGTTCAAGGAAATGATAAAATACTGTGAAGAAAACTTCATTCCATCCAAGACGAAAAGAATACAACGTAAAAGGCCATATATTACCCTCAATATAATTCACCTAAAGCGAAAACTCCAGAGAATGCGTAGAAGCAAAAAATCCCCTGCTGAAATATGTGAACTTTCCCATGTTCTTAAAAAAGGAAATCATTTGTAGCATTCGTTCAGACAAAGTTGGTCTTAGATAACAAGAAGAAAGGCAGATGATCTCTTCCTGATGAAGGCTGTGTCACCCATACACAGGTCGGCAAGTGCAAGTGATATAATAAATTCTTATACAAGTGCTCATGAAAACAACATACAGTACAAGTTTCACGAAGTTACATACATTCAACTCATATGCGCTGTTGAAACATCATACATGCAATGCACGCTGAATAAAGTAAAGATTTGGTTTTCAAAAATATTTGTTCTTGCAGGTTGTTGAAACAACCTACATATATTGCATACTCAGATTACTACAGATGTTAAAAACAGTTGTTTATCCAGGCATGCAAAATCAACCCACAAACACTAATTCATGAGGTTTTTATGGGAAAACAAATAGTACGCTTACATAGCGCGTTGGTGGAATCACTTCACAAATGAGAGCACTCTAGATCGCCAGCCGATCAATGTTTTTCGGAGATTCGTATCTATCCCCTGCGTTTTCGAAAGAGTTATTCAGGCGAAGGGCCGAAGCCTGCCAATAAGGCAGTTGCCCGAGTAATGTTCTTGAGCATTTCGATGCTGTGCCTCGGAGCCGGTGCTTTAATGGCACAAAAAATCTTCTCTCGAGGTTGTCACCATATTTGTACTGTAAGGAAAGAAAAAAATGTATAAGCAAGACACATGGGAATTAGGAACATCAACACATATCCCCTATTTTTTTCTCTTTCTGTCGGATGTTTAATGATTTGAGTAACTGTATAGTCATTGTGAACATTGTATAGATGGCAGGAGAATCGACGTCTCCAACAACCTACGGTATATGCCTCATTTAGTCTCCTAACATCATTAAGCCATATGATATCACATTTCATGCCCACTAGCCCCTCGAAGAGCGCTGCTAAACTAGCCTCACTGGCTAGGGTTCTAGCATCAAACTTTGCCAGGGTCAGTTTCCAATGGCGGCCTGTGCGGAATCAGAGGTTCCTAGCACTCCTTTGCTGCTTTAAGCTCTGACCGCCTCCATGCTTAGTATCCCGTAGCCGCTGGAGACTGAGGGCCAGTGGTTTGTTTGAGGCGCAGCAGCCAATTACCGTCAAATCCTGCTCTGATGAGGGAGGGGGGGGGGGCGTTTCCAGAGGTGTCCACTGCCTTCAGGTCACACCACAAACCTGTTTATGCAATTCCATCGACACTCGTAGTTTTTTTAACCTGGTGTGGAATTGCACGGCACCGGGATTGGAATCACGGTCCTCTTGCAAGGGAGGTGGATGGTCATTCTGTCTCTACACCACCACTTTACCTGCTCGGAATACTAATTTCTTTGCAAGGCTGAAACAATTAAGGCAACTCGGAATACTAATTTTCCTAAATTGTTTTGCCTCGGCGTCGTATACTTACCACTAAAAAAATTTGCCGACCACTACGTTACTTCCTAGTGCGAGATTTGAGCGCAGCTCATCAGCTGTTTTATCTTTTCGGTAGACTGAGGCAGATTTCGAGCAAGACATTTATGTACAATTACAGACAACTTTTTTATATTTTTCACACAGATTTCTTTATGAAACACTCAGTTCTTAACTGTCATGAAGGAAGCTTTGTGGTCGGAGAAATGAAGAGAGCAATTAAGTTATCGGGAGGTCGCGGGAGGCAGCGCGTGGGCCCATAGGAACGTTGCGCAGCGAAGAGATAGCAGAGAATGACTGCGTTTCGGCTTGGGATGCACGCACGGTGATCCGCTGATAGCGAGCGGCGCTTCGGCGATCGGAGAACATCGTCGCCGCCACGCAGGGACAATGGGGGGGAATGCACAAAAATAAGAGAACACGCGCGGTCGCCGCCATCGAGGAAGAGGGGCTGCTGAGCTGTGGAGGCTGAGAAGGGGGCGCAGTTAGTTCCGAGACCGACGCCGACGACGACGCGAAACGCAGGCACGGGCGCCAAAGGGCTGCACTCTAAACCTACTCTTGGATACTGCGTTTGTCCTCCACAACATACAGAAATCCTTGATTACTCCACATAGCTGCCTTCCTGAACACTTATTCGGGCTGCTCTCTTAAACACTTATTCGTGCTGGCGTGCAGGCCGAGGCACAATCGTCCACCATCACTTATCACTTCATTTATTTGACATGCATCCCTTTACCGATAGGTTCCGGAGCAATGCCTCTAATTTCAATTCTGTATCTTTTGCATGGCTGAACGCAACCATCAGACCCCTATTTCATTCTTCATTTTTATTCTATTCGCGCGTTTTAATTTATCTTTATATACACGCTTGTGATAACCTGTTGCCTCTTGTGTTGCTGTATATTGATGCCTATAAACTGTATCTCTTGTTAAAGCTTCAACATGATACTCTGTATTTAGTGTGCTTTTTCTACAAACGGGGGTCTCCATTTCAGTGCCTCTTTACTATTTTTGCGGGGCTGTACTCAAGAGGGCCGATTTTCGTCATGCTACTTTTTGGACAAATTTTTCCGCTGCCATCTTTATTCTTTTTGAGGAGAAATAAAATTGGATTCGGTGACTGAGTGATTAACTGAGGACTTAAAAGTTTCACCCACCTTTTCGACAGTCGTCTGCAATGCATTGAATTCAGGCATAGTCCAGTAGAAGAATGTCAGCTTAGTGCCGTGTATGAGAGCTGCAGGCGCGTGCGAGCAAACGTCCTTGTGTTCGCAATTCATGGGCCTGTAGTTCCATTGGCACGTAAGAGTGAACAGACGGTCTCGGTGGAGTGCGAAGAGAATGTTCAGAATGTCCTGGTCTCCATACAGAATGGATTTCTCGTATTGGTCAGTCACCTCTTTTATGCGTCGCTCCATTTCAAATAGGCGCATTCGAGTCAGGTTCATAATAAGGATCCCACTGTTCACGCCTGCAAAAAGAAGGGTTGAAGACGGAATAGAGAAAGATAGGTTAAGCACACTCTCAAGTACACCCGTCTAGCATGTCGAACGTTTTTCTACGTAATTTGGAGCTAAAACGAACATCACGGAATGTGTATAAACTACAACTCCTGCTCGCTTTCTTTTTTTTTTTTACATAGACCAAAAGTTTGTGCAGCGTCTTTCTCAAATCAGCAAGTGCAAGTTTGGCTTCCTGCGTAGATACCACTGAAAATGTAATCCTCTTCTTTCTTCCCAAAATATGTCGTTACCCATTCACCTTGAGAAGTCTTTACAAAAACCTACAAGGGCACGTGGGAAACTGTTCTGTATTATATTGGCGTGACGATTAGGACGCAGTCCGAGTCGAGAAGTACGAGAAGCATTAGACAGAAAAAATAAGGAAACGAAAATCGGTCCTTTTTACTTTTCCTCTGTATTCTAGCAAGATGTAATTAAGCGACGGCTCTCGAACGAATAAAAACCCGACCGCACGAAGCGAAAACGTTTGCGTCAGCCGTTGTTTTCCGCCTAATTTGTGCCAGGCATTCTGCGGTGGACTGGATCAAGCGCAAGTCGCTTTAATCGCCAATCTCACTCTAGGCTCAATGTTACGATGCCGTAATAAGTCGGCCTTTTCAGCAGTGGGCACTTTATGTCATATTACAGTATCAGCATTGAGGATTGCGTAGTTGCTTGCACTGAAGTCAGTCCTATTGTTCATTTTATTTCGTTGTACTACAATTTTATACATCCTTGCTTGACTTTCTTTCTTGCTGAATTTCGGTGATACGAGTACTGTTTAGAACGATATATAAGAGCTACAATAAAGTTAATGTGTTTCGTTTTATAATGATCTAAATATTATAAGAATGCAACGCAAAATTTCTTTTATCAAGTCGACAAAATAAAAAATTTGTCAGGTGAATCAAGAATTTTGCTGTCGCGAATTCGCCCGAAAAGCCTTATTTCAGTGTCGTACAATATCAGCAGCGAAAGAATCAACATGACCTCTAAGTTAAGTACACCTTTTGGCGGCGCTTCGTGCGTCAGTGAACACGACTGACGCGTGAATTAGTGAGGAGCTGCATCGACTACTAGTCTGGAAACGTTAAACGAATAACAATGCATCTTCTTTATCGGCGGGAGACGACTGCGCCGGATACATGGCAAACTGCTTTTAGGTAGTGTGGATAACTTAGGTTCCCGATTGAGAAAGGAGTGGTACAAGGCTGCATACTGTCGCCCTGCATATATGCCTGCATGGACAAGCCTACAGCTGGAGCATAGTTTAACGAATAACCTAAAGACAAATTTACATATGCAGATAATACCACCTGAATTGCTGAAATTCAAATGCAACTGAAAAGGCTCCTGATGTGCATGAAAGAATAGAGTGACAGTTTGGCATTAGACTGAATGTTAAGAGATAAAAATTACGGTGACTTGTCCTATCAGCTGAGACATTAAGATACAAGAAATATGATTTACCAGGGTAGAAATTTAAGAACGTCGTTACTGATCCATACCATACTAGAAGCGCAACACCAGGACGACGGACAAAAGGGGAGAGAACAGACACCAAAACACAGGCACTAACTTCCGACTGACGAAGAAAGCCAAAAACAATCATGTCGAACGGAACCTGAGCAAAAGTAGCCCATGCACTGACCGAAAAGAAAAATAATATAATTTAAAAAAGATGCGAATAACTTAAGAGATCCCAGATGCTTCGAACTCAAGCAGGCTATCTCTCATTTAGACAAGGAAATGGACGGTGTATTAAGGCAGCAATCTATACAGCTTCCGCAATTTCGCAGGTTAGCTTATTTCTACACTTGGCAACGACTTAGCATTTATTCAATCTTGAAAAAGTGGCAAGGAGCATTGCAAATAGCCAACGTCTCTTCCCATAGAAGTGTTTTTCAGCGCAGAGTCATAAGGTTGGTGCACCGCTTAGGGTAATAATTTTTGAACAGGACACTTGGCAAAAGTGAATCGCTCTGTTTTTCCAAGAAAAACTGAATATTTTGCCTGTCAATGACCTGTTTCTTCTAGTAAATTCATAAGAATCTGTTAATGCTGCAAAATCGTTTTCCGACAAGAACCTTCTGGGCTTCTCCATTGAAGGTAAAGACTTATATTACTCCTTGCCTCATGATAACCTACTTACCATAGATGAAGATTCAATCCTTTATTACGGTGCAGTGGCAATTCAAAACGAATCAGGGCTGTCTGTTCATAGGTTCTTAGAATCGTTATTTTATCTGCGCTTCACTTTCATAAACTGGTAAGACGCGCCTTACATTCAAACAAATGGAATATGCATTCGGTCATGCCTGGCCCCTGTACTTAGTAACCTTGCACACCTTGACAGGATCCTCCAAGAGCGACTTATAAACGCTTGTGTAGTTAGAATCCTCAAATCTTTAAATCTGTATATGATTTTTTGTCTTCCTTGTTGACTCCACACCACCGAACCTCGAGGCCGATACGTCAGACATTTTGACAATTGTACAAGGATGTTTTCATCCGCTACTATTGACTAGCGAAATGCCTACTGACTCAGAGATAAGATTTCTTGATATTCGAATTAAATGTATAGACAACCACGCTTGCTGGTGCTATTCACCCCGCGCCAACTAACCGCTTCCACCATATACGTCAGCAAATGAAACTCGTGAAACGAGGCATTATTAACATCTGCATGGAAAACGCCTTTGAAAAGTCATGCCCCCACCAATGCACATTTAGCTTTCATGAACAACTCACGATTTTCCTCAAAGCAAGATACCCAAGGATTTCGCGGGTTCAGTCGCCGAAAACCTCCTGAAAAAGGATGTCCGGAAAAAACGTGACACCACTGAAGAAATGAAGAGCAAGGTGGCTGTCATTCCTTGCATCCAATGTCTCGCACATAATCTCAAGAAAACAGGAAAAAAGTGAACGTTCGAGTGGTGTTTTCAGCCCCAGAGAAACTGAGTGAGTTGTGCAAAATATCCCTGCCCTCCGCACATCGCTCCCAAAAGCAGTAGTGTACCATATTCCGCTCTTGTGGCAAGCAGTTTATTATACAATCTGGTTGGTGCCTGAACGAAAGGCTTCGGGAGCCCACTGGCAGCAATCTTACATTGCATTGCAAAGATTGCAAGTGCGGGACTTTTTTGGAAAAATTCTCAGCCGTTGCCAAGAGTAGAGATAAGCTAACTCGCGAAATTGTGGAAGCTTCACAGATCGCTGCCTTGCAAGATAGCTGTACACCGTTCATTTCCTTGCCTAAACGAGAGCTGGCCTTCTTGTGTTGAAAACATCCGTGATCTCCCAATTTTTTTCGCATCTTTTTTTTAATTGATGAATTTTTTTTTTCTCTTAGGTCTACGCATGCGCTACTTTTGCTCAGGTTCCGTTCGACATGGGTGTTTTTGGCTTTCTTCGTCAATCGGATGTTAGCGCCTGCGTTATTGTGTGTGTTCTCTCCCCCTTTGTCCGTCGTGCTGGTGTTGCGCTTCTCGTATGGTAAAGATACAAAGATTTGGAAGCTGTGAGTGGTTTTATTTTCTTGGGCTCCAAAATAACCTCCGAAGTTGGCTCCAGCCATGAAATTAGGAGACACCTGCTTCTGGTAAAGAAAACCATGGCCACCTGGACCGCCAATTAAAGAGCAGGGACATCACACTGCCAACCAAGAACCGCGTAATTGGAGCTATGGTTCTTCCAGTTGTAATGTATGAAAGAAGGCTGGTCGCCAAAGAGTTGACGCCTTTGAATCGAGGCGCTAAGGGAGACTCTTTCGTGTTCCTTAATCTACCAGAAGATCAAATCAGTCGATATTGGCGACCATAAACACTGACTGCTTATTTGAAGGTTAAATTCCACAGCTGAATATAAGCCACCTTGCTAAACTGATGCGAAAAGAGGAGCTGCTAGAGAAACCTTTAATGCTGGGAAAGAATGAGGGACACAGAAGAAGGCGTATGTAAAGAACGTGATGGTTATATAGCTTCTACGAGACGAGACGTGACATTCGAAAGGCAGTGGGAGACAAGAAAGCTCGGCGTGTAATAGTTTATGAGGTCAGGAATTGTGGGACACAACTGAATTGATCTGATAGTTCTAAGGAGCAACGTAATACTCCCTTGAACGCGCCACTTCTCTCGTCGGCGTGCCCTACATCTATGTTGCAATGAATCCGCATCGATTTCGCTGGCACATTTTAGGAAATAATGTATCTTGTGGAGGTAGATGCGCACGC
Organism: Amblyomma maculatum; assembly: GCF_055883805.1. NCBI lineage: Eukaryota > Metazoa > Arthropoda > Arachnida > Ixodida > Ixodidae > Amblyomma > Amblyomma maculatum. The sequence continues at coordinate 35,642,471 of NC_139351.1, read as the reverse complement.
CGAAGGCCAGAAATTTTCGAAATGCAGCTGACAACAACAGAAAGAACGATTCGTTTTCAGACATTTCTCTTCTCCAGGTTCAGGTTATAGTAAAGTATTGTTTATAAAAGACCACATTATACTTCCAAGAACCTCCAACGATTTGTTCACAGATTAGGCTCCCAAAATGTCCTGACGACTCCGTATACTACTGAGGCTTCAACGGCCTCGCAGAAACTTTCGTCCAAACCCTACAGAACGGTCTCCTTAAGATCATGCATGTGAGACACTGCAGGTAAAGATGCATAAGCGTCTCTTTCCAAGCACCACTCCTAGGGGCACGTCAACATGTCGTCATCACCCAGACAACACACCAACTCCCACTGCCGTCCCGTTTAAAATCCCAACATCCCACATCCTAACAGGTTAATCCACAGGACACCCCTGCTAGCTCTCTTCTGGGATGTGTTCGAAACTCCAAAAAAGAATCTCCGTGAGACGTTTCATTCACTTGCCCTTTTATAAGACCATGCTAATAGATTCCAGGGCAGTTGTAAAAGATCATGCACCCTGTCGCACGACAGCGAGTGAGCAAGAACCACACAAATTCGCTTGAAGTGTCAAAAACAAAAGACATACTGGTCATCACTATATCTAGAAATTGGCGCCGTCCTTGCTACGATACTCAACAGTTGCTAACTAAATTTCAGTTGCGCTTTTCCTAGAGTCTATGTTGGGGGGTTACAACTGATTATTCGTTATGGCTTTTCAGAGCATATGAACACCGAATGTAAGCTCATAACTACAGTAGCTGATGCATGGGAATCGGTTCTTTTGACAATATTGTGAGCCTTCCGTGGATGTTATTTCATTTGTATATGCCATGATCTTCCTCTTTCATTTGTACATACCATCATAATCGTCCAGCGGCGCCGGCTCCGGTACGCGCCTGGGTTTTGTCACCGGATTAAAACGCTAGACAAGGCATCGCTGGCCTTGCCGTCACGACCTTGCCGTCTCAACCTAGCCTTCTTTCACAAGTGGTGGAGGTCGAATTCGATCCCCTTGCTGCCTCTCGCTGGAGCTACGTTCCGGTCGCCGTTTGGCAACTACCACCATAACCATGTCCACCGAGAGCAATCCCGACCCGGCCGGACCCTCTACCTCAGCTGCACCGATGCCTCCGACTCTGCCCACACGTCAACGCGACCCACCGCTGTTCGCTGGTCGTCGTGACGAAGACGTGGATGACTGGCTTGACACATATGAACGCTGCAGTGCCTATAACCGGTGGGACGATGCTTTAAAAGTCCTCAACGTTTCGTTCTATCTAATTGAGGTCGCCAGAAACTGGTTCATTAATCGCGAACCCCACACTACTAACTGGACCACTTTCAAACAGCAATTCCGCCAATACTTCGCCGACCCGGCAGTTCGGACTGAGATCGCGAGAAACAAGCTCGCTTCCCGCCTTCAAGGTCCCGATGAATCATATGCGTTTTACATAGAGGCTGTTCTTGCACTTTGTCGGCGCATTAGACCCACCATGACGGAACCTGAACGTGTGCATCACGTCTTAAAAGGGATCAATGCTATGGCATATCACACCTTAGTTGCCCAGAATCCTTCAAGTGTTGATTCAATTATTACGACCTGTCAACGCCTCGACCAGCTGCAGTCCTCTCGATTACAGCCCGGCTTCGCAACTGGTCCGACCTCTGCTGACCTTGATCTGCGGGCAATGATTCGAGCAATCATCCGCGAGGAGCTTCAAGCCCTCAATCCTTTCTGTCGACATGGCTGCGATCATTCTTCCGCACCTCCTAATGACGCCGTTCTCCGTAACATGATTAAAGAAGAGTTAGCTACCATCAGCCGCCCTATGACAACCGAACCTTCTGCAAACCGCCCAGCGCCGACCTACGCGCACGTCGCTGCATCCTCCCCTTCTTTGGTTCCCCCGCCCCAACCAGCACCAACATACAATCACGTCAATGCAATGGCGATGGCTCAACCTACACAACCCAATTGCGCACCTTGGCGTCCCTGCTATTACTGTGGTATTAGAGGACATATATCCCGCTTCTGTCGTCGCCGCCTTCAGAACGAGCGCCGTGGTTACGACACCTTCGAATGCGACATGCCTTCAACCTCATATTATCAACGCCGGTCTATTCCAAGCCCACCTCGACGATCCTCCCCACCTCCAGTATCTTCCTCTGAGCCTCTTGGGAACCATGTATCCCGACGCCGGTCCACATCCCCATACCGCCGCTCAGTTTCCCCTCCGCCCCGACACCGTTCTCCCTGTCCGCCATCCGGAAAACTAAGTGTTGCAGTTTCCGGAGGTCAAACTGCACTCTGCGAACTTACTAAAAGTCCTCCTGATCGCCCGTATAACGTGATTGCTGTTATCGCTGAAGGTTTACCGGTTGAAGCTTTGATTGATACAGGGGCTGCAATTTCTATCATTCACGCTGATTTGTGCTACCGTTTGCGAAAAGTGACAACCCCATATGATGGGCCTGAACTCCGTGGAGCTAATGACGTCCCTTTGCGCCCTTCAGCGAAGTGCACCGTACGAGTTGTTATCGACGGAATCCGCCATCATGTGCAGTTTGCTGTGCTCTCACCTTGTGCGCATCTCATGATTTTCGGATGGGATTTTTTGTCAACCGCTTCAGCGTTAATTTCTTGTGGTGACCGTGTTATCCATATGACAGACAGAGATTTTTCATCTGACTTTTCTGAACGACATCATCCCCTCGTTGCCGCCGCTGATACTGTTTTGCCTCCTCAGTGCGAAAAACTGCTTACTGTTGTTTATGACCACATCACTGACGGGGACGTACTCATTGCACCATCATATAGTCATCTTCCACGCGGCATCGCCTTCCCGTCAAGTCTTGTCCGGTTCCACAACGGCTCAGCGACAGTAGTGGCCACTAACACTTCACGTGAATCCCTCGTGCTCCCAAAAGGAACTTCTCTGAATTGTATGGTGGATGCTCAACCTTTTTCCCTGATGGTGCTCACCGCCTCTCCGCCTCAGCAACGTGTTTCGACAGACGTCTCTCTTTCTGTTCTCGCAAAGACTATTAATCCTAAACTCCCGCCGAACCAACGCCAAGAACTGCTGACATTGCTTCGACACCACCAAGCCATTTTTGATGCCACTTCCACACCTCTGGGACGGACTAGTGTTGCGCACCATCGCATCATTACTGAAGGTAACTCTATCATTCGCCGACGGCCTTATCGGGTTTCCCTCTCTGAACGAAAAGTAATTGAAGAAAATGTAAATGACATGCTCCATCACAATATAATTCGTCCTTCAACAAGCCCATGGTCCTCCCCAGTAGTGCTAGTTAAAAAAAGGACGGCTCGGTACGCTTTTGTGTTGATTACCGCGCACTCAACAAAATTACCCGCAAAGATGTATATCCGATGCCGCGAATTGATGACGCCCTTGACTCCCTCCAAGGCTCCGAATATTTCTCGACCTTAGACCTTCGCTCAGGTTATTGGCAAATACCTATGCACGAGGACGACAAAGAAAAAACCGCTTTCGCAACACCCGATGGCCTTTACGAATTTAACGTTATGCCTTTCGGACTTTGTAACGCACCAGCGACATTTGGAAGAATGATCGACACTGTACTTCGTGGCCTAAAATGGAGAACCTGTTTTTGTTACTTGGACGGCATTGTTATCTTTTTCGGCAACCTTTATTGACCATCTCACGCGCCTGAATGAAGTCCTCACCTGTCTCGCTTCGGCAGGCCTTCAGCTCAACACCAAGAAGTGCCACTTTGCACAGAAGGAAATTAGAATATTGGGACATCTGGTCAGCCATGACGGCATTCGCCCTGGTCCTGAAAAAATAATCGCGGTCTTGAACTTTGCTCGTCCACAACGGACTACAGATTTGCGCAGTTTCCTCGGCCTCGCGTCCTATTTCCGGCGTTTTATAAGGCATTTTGCAACTATTGCTGCACCACTTCATGAGCTACTAAAAGCACGCAGCCCTTTCGTGTGGACTGAGCAGTGCGAAACTGCTTTTAATGACCTCAAGCACGCCCTCACATCAGATCCTGTTCTTGGCCACTCCAGTGACAGCGCTCCAACTATCCTGCACACCGATGCCAGTGGTCACGGTCTTGGCGCTGTACTTCTGCAGCGTGATGCAACATCGCGTGAGAAAGTGATTGCCTGTGCCAGTCGGACTCTCACTCCAGCTGAGAAAAACTACACCATTACCGAGCAGGAGTGTCTTGCTGTCGTCTGGGCTGTCCAAAAATTTCGCCCTTACCTATACGGTCGGCACTTCACAGTTGTGACCGACCACCATGCTCTTTGCTGGTTGTCTTCACTCAAAAATTTGACAGGCCGACTTGGCCGCTGGATTCTACGCCTGCAAGAATACCATTTCGACGTCACTTATAAATCTGGTCGCCAACACCAAGACGCCGACGCTCTCTCTCGCTGTCCCCTTTCGGAATCCACTTGCTGCTTTTCTTCCCAATTCATTTCCACCTCTGACCAGAGCCGACCATCTCTTTGCCCGACTTATATCACAACCGTTTGTTTTGACGACTCTGAGAACAAGCACGCTCTCCGCTCACAGCAATTAGCCGATGCCTACTGCCGTCCTATCATCGACCGGCTTATCGGCGCTTCGGACCGTCCCAATGCTAGGCTTCGCCGACAGCTTCGCAATTTCAAGCTCGAAGATGGCATCTTACTCCGCTACGTGTATTGCCCTGATGGAACTCGCTGGATCCCAGTCGCACCGCGTATGCTTCGCCCCCGTATACTGGCGGCTCTCCACGATAACGGTACTGCAGGTCACCTTGGTTTTGACAAAACCTACGACCGCTTGAGAAAACGATTCTTTTGGCCTCGCTTATCTTCTACCGTTGCCAAATACGTCGCATCCTGCCCTCTGTGCCAACGTCGCAATCGGCTGACTTCTTCGCCCGCTAGCCTTCTACAACCTCTTCCTTGTCCCACCACGCCATTCGACGTAGTCGGCATCGACTTATATGGTCCCCTACCTCTCTCCTATGGGGGTAACCATTGGATTATAACAGCTGTCGACCACCTCACACGCTACGCTGAGACAGCACCTGTACCGACTGGTTCCGCTGAAGAAGTAGCAAATTTCTTTTTGCGATCAATTGTATTGCGTCATGGCGCTCCTCGGGTGCTCCTATGTGACCGCGGTACAGCCTTCTTATCGAAAGTCGTTGCCGAAGTTCTTCACCCCTCATCCACCCTTCATAAGACAACCTCAAGCTACCATCCCCAGACTAACGGCCTGACTGAGCGATTTCATCGCACCTTGTCGGACATGATATCAATGTACATCACACCAGATCATCGAAATTGGGACACTATTCTACCATTCGTCACATTCGCCTATAATACAGCAGTACAGCGAACTACCAGTTACTCACCATTTTTCCTTGTTTACGGCCGTCCTCCCACTACAATTCTCGACGCTTCCTTCTTCTCTACGCCCGACTACTCCACATCAGTACCTACCCATTTTTTATCTCGTGTGGCCAGATGCCGTCATCTTGCCCGCGTCAACACGGCAGCGTGCCAGGAAGTCCGCAAAACTCGCTATGATTCTACACATCGAGTGGTCTTTTTTCGTCCTGGGGACGAAGTACTGCTTTACACACCATTGCGCAGCCCTGGCCTTAGTGACAAATTCCACCACCGCTACGTAGGTCCCTATGAGGTCATAAGCCAAACTTCTCCAGTGAAATACAAAGTGACGCCTGTTGATCCCCCAGCTGATCGACGCCACCGTGGAACTGAAATTGTTCATGTGTCTCGCCTGAAACCGTTTGTGCGCCGCGATGCATCGGTTAGGTAGGAGCGGCCAGGCTGGCCGCTTCCGACCCCCCGGGAAGATTGTGTGAGCCTTCCGTGGATGTTATTTCATTTGTATATGCCATGATCTTCCTCTTTCATTTGTACATACCATCATCATCGTCCCGCGGCGCCAGCTCCGGCACGCGCCTGGGTTTTGTCACCGGATTAAAACGCTAGACAAGGCATCGCTGGCCTTGCCGTCACGACCTTGCCGTCTCAACCTAGCCTTCTTTCACAATATATAAATGGAGGTCACGAAGTATGCTGCTTTACATGCAGCCTACCATGGTATGAGAGGTAAGGTTCAATGTGAATTGTGTTCGCAAAAAATGCATACGGTAATTGCAGCATTTAAACGTGGCACCCAACTAGCACGTGGTGCCCACCTTCTCTGAAGAACACAAACTCGCTCTAATGGCTTTATTTTTATTGTCGACAAAGAAATGAAGATGCTCAATTAACCGAATGTGTCATGTGACCTTGGTTAACTGTACTGCTAACAAAATATATAGATCTTCAAGAGATTATTTTATATAGTTTTGCACATATGCAGTCTTTGCTCACACATAACAGGACACCCTTGTTGTGCAGCATATATATAAGTGCTTGAGAAGTGCGGTGACCTCAAAAGTGTGACTCCTCTATCCTTTGCAAAATATGAGTATGTGCGTAATTTTTGTGTGTGTAATTTCGCAAGAACCGCAAAGTCTCCGCTGTGTGTTTATTGTGCATGACACCTGCAAAAACCGCAGTTTCCCCTGTGTTTGTTGTGCATATAGTATGCGACACCCAGTATGTAGGCATATGCAGAAAACGTGTATAGTACAGGCTGCAGTATGCAGCGTTTAACGCCCCCGAATATTGCTTTCCACATGGGCGTTCTTTGAGTACGCAAAATGTTTTAGCCAAATATTATTATATATGTTTTAAATGGTTAGTTCAACACAAAATAATTATAACTGGAAATGTTGAGAATGGTCAACATCAGCGTAGTGGCCTTTTCCGCTGAAATTCAACTTTGCCTCCAGTTCTTCCCAAATTATCCCTGCCCTAATTGGCCCAATACAAATTAAAGATGGCAACGTGAGTCTGCTCGTAACATTTATTTTGAAAACTGGAAACACGATTTTTAAGACATATAATTGCATGCTTCTGACGAGGCCTCTGCACGACAGGGCCTAGAAAAGCAAGCACAGAAACATCTATACAATGTTCCATTAAGCTCCTAAAATACCCCAACATGTCCCACCTCGGTATTGTTTGGGACGTCTTGAGGAAATAACTTCTTGTTTCATTTGTGATGTTTTGGGGATTTTGTGGGACTTCTCCGGACTTCTCTAGGACTTCCGAATCTCCCATAATCGGAATCCCTTGGATGTCCCTGGGAGGTCCCTGGGACGTATGTGTGTTGTCTGGGCAGGCTCAGCTGTTGCAAAGACCTGTGCATGGTGTCATTGAACTATTGATGAGACTGATGCCAGTGAGTTTTATTATTTATTTACAGGTGCTGTAGCCAGGCAGGAAGGGCACCCGCGGCAAATGTGGGCAGATCGCCGAGAAAGAGGAAGTGATTTTGCGGACCAGCTGACTGCTACCAGTGCCCGCCACCAGTGCCTGGATCCCCACTTAACACTTGGTGGAGGTCGCGGGATTTCTCTTCCATTTCCTCGCCCTGGAGCTCCGCAGCTGCCGATTTCCTACCTCAATGACTGACTCCAGCATTAACACCACCGGCCCCGCTACCCCCGCCCCTTCTATTCCATGCTCCGGGGTGCTTCGCCAGCGGGACCCGCCGGTCTTCAGCAGTACCGATTATCAGGACGTGGAGGACTGGCTTTCGTCGTATGAACGTGTAAGCACCCACAATAAGTGGGATGAAATCTTGAAGCTTAACAACGTGATATTCTACCTCACACAAGTCGCAAAGTTTTGGTTCACAAATCACGAGACTGAGATTCCAACTTGGGCCTCGTTCAGATCTCGCTTTGTGGATGTCTTTGGTCGGCCTGCGGTCCGCAAGCTTCGCGCCGTGTAAATGCATCGATGACTGAAGCTGAGAAGATTCGCCACATCATGATGGGCATCCATAAAGGCGTTCAACGTTCTCATGGCCAAAGAGCCCCGCACTGTAAGTGATGTTGTCACGATGTGTCAAAGCTACGACAACCTTCGTCGCCAACGCATCGTCCCTCAACAACCTGAAGGCACGATCGCGGCTATGTCTGATGGCGATTTACGATCTGGCTACTGGCAAGTTACAATGGCTGAAGACGATCGCTCCAAGACAGCCTTTGTCACTCCCGACGGGCTCTATGAGTTCAACGTCATGCCGTTTGGCCTGTGTAACGCACCCGCCACCTTTGAACCAATGATGGACAATATTCTAAACGTTAAACCCCCCAAACCAACCAACCAACCAACCAATATTCTCCCTGGTTTGAAGTGGCACACATGTCTCTGCTACTTGGATGACATCGTCGTATATTCATCCGACTTCGCGACCCACCTAACTCGCCTTGACACTGTCTTGCAATGTCTTAGCGACGCTGGTCTGCCGCTCAATCTGAAAAAGTGCCATTTCGTCGCTCGCCAACTTACTATTTTAGGGCATTCAGTGTCCAAGGATGGCATCCTTCCCGATTCATCTAAACTCCGCGCTGTCGTTGAGTTCGCGAAGCCAACATCTATCAAGCAACTACGCAGCTTCATAGGCTTATGCTCCTATTTTAGGCGTCTCGTTCAAAACTTTGCGACCATCATCGCTCCTCTCACGCGACTTCTCAGCGCCCACAAAGATCTTTCTGCCTGGTCGCCGGCTTGCGATACTGCTTTTACGAAATCGCGCACGATACTTACCTCACCCCCCGTATTGCGCCATTTTAATCCGGCTGCTCCTACCGAAGTGCACACCGATGCCAGCGACGCGGGTCTCGGCGCTGTTCTTGCCCAACGAAAACCCGGTGTTGATGAATACGTTGTGGCGTACGCAAGTCGAGCGCTGACCAAGGCCGAGACCAACAACTCGGTGACAGAAAAGGAATGCTTGGCAATTCGCTTCAGAAATTTCGGCCATACTTGTATGGGCGCCCATTTGATGTTGTTACAGACCACCACGCTTTATGTTGGTTGTCTTCACTAAAAGACCTCACCGGCCGTCTCGCCCGCTGGTTGCTTAGACTACAAGAGTATGATATCCGAGTCATCTATCGTGCAGGGCGTAAGCACACCGACGCAGACGCTTTATCTCGCTCGCCAGTGTCGCCTGACGCTCCATTGTCCCCTGCCTCCAGTTCCGCCTTGTCTTCCTTGTCCATCAACGACATGCCATCAGAACAGCGCACGGATCCGTGGCTTACATCACTAATCGATCTTCTTACGAACTCGTCACTTTCACCGGCTCCTGGCGCCCTTCGTCGTCAAGCGCAGCATTTCGCCCTTCGTGACCGTCTTTTCTATCGACGCAACTATATGCCAGATGGCCGTAAGTAGCTGCTTGCGTACCTCGCCACCTCCGAAGTGATATCTGCGCATCTTATCATAACGATCCGCAGTGTGGCCATGTGGGTGTATTTGACTTATGAACGGTTGCGACAGCGCTTTTACTGGCGCGGTATGTATACCTTCCTCAGTAAGTATGTGCGTTCGTGCATCGATTGCCAACGTCGCAAGCCGCCTCCTCTCCATCAGCCGGCTCCACTACAGCACCTTCCGTGCCCATACCGACCATTCGATCGAGTTGGAATCGATTTGTATGGACCTCTGCCGTACACACCTGCAGGAAATCGTTAGATAATCGTGGCCGTCGATCACCTTACTCGCTATGCGGAGACAGCAGCACTTCAGGATGCCACCGGACCCACTATCGCGTCCTTTCTTCATCATTTCATTCTGCGGCACGGGGCCTCCGTGAACTTCTAAGTGATCGTGGCAAATCTTTCGTATCCGAGGTTGGTCGAAGCTCTCCTACGCGAATGTCAAACCATCCACAGGACAGCCAGCGCGTACCACCCTCAAACCAACGAACTGGCAGAGCGCTTCAATCGTACACTAGGTGTCATGATGTCTAAGTACATCGCCTCCGATCACTCCGATTGGGACAAGATTCTCCCATTTATAATCTATGCCTACAGCACCGCCGTTCAAGCAACTACCGGATTCTCGCCATTTTTTCGGGCGTGAACCTTCGTATCCACTCGACACCATCTTTCCCTACCGTCCTGGTATCTCAGAATATACATCGCTTTCAGCAGCTGCCAGGCACGCTGAAGAATGTCGCAAACTGGCTCGCTCACTCACTTCGGACGAGCAAGTCCAGAAACAAACGCACAGCGACAGCAGCCCCTCTGTCCACCAATTTTCTCCCAGTGCTCACGTGTGGCTCTGGGTCCCATCGACACCACCCGGTCTGACCAGCAAGTTTATTTCCAAGTACCATGGACCCTATCTAGTGCTCCAGTAGACTTCTCCCGTCAAATACTTAGTTGAACCGCTAGCCGCTTCCACCGACCTTCGCCGCCGTGGGCGTGAGATTGTTCAGGTCGACCGTTTGAAGCCTTCGACGATCCCGTATTCCTTTCGTCTCTTTGAGTCGCCAGGATGGCTCCTCTTTACTGTTGGGGGCCAGATTGTAAAGAAGAAGTTCCGATTAAGTGGGCAGATCGCCGAGAAAGAGGAAGAGGTAGTGATTTTGCGGACCAGCGGACTGCAAGTTAGGCCACCCCCGCTCCGGTCGTGCTCGCTACCAGTGCCCGCTACCAGTGCCTGGATCCCCACTTAACAACACATATAATAAGCATATGACTGTACAAAAAAAAACAAATTTCATACAAAAATTCATAACGAGCGAAGCACAATTAACAGCACAAGAATCGACGCTCCAATTCTTTAACAAAGTCACTGGATGCGAATGTGTGCGAAGGCAAGGCATTCCATTTATTGGCAGTTCTGGAAAAAATTAAACAGCACTGCAGAATCTGCATAGGAGTAAACCGAAAACACGGACGCTGCTGTTGGTTGCTGGTGGTTGCTTCTGGTTGCTCCTAGTCGCTTTATTCACTCCTTCTTTGCCCATTTTAGTCTTTGGTACTTTCAAATTGCGCGGCAATCTCTTCCTGTGCCCTTTTTCGACTCTACTTCCGGTAGCGTGGCATTACATCCTTGACGTCACCTTAATTTTTTCGTTTGATTTTATTACCCTCAAACGCATACGCATTACAGAGGGGAGTGGTACATCATATATGATAGAAAGCATAGAACACTAAATGAACAAAACATAACAAAGGCTAAACGAACAAGGAATACAGAACAATGAAAACAATCTTACAATAAAAAAAGTTATATAAGTGGAATAAATTGAAAACAATCATAAGCGGTGAGAAAACAGCATTATACAGCGAAAAGAACAACAGCACTGGGAGCAAACAAGCATGAAAAACCAAAAACTGAAATAAGATAATAGTCAGGAAAAAAAAGTGTCACGGATCAGCTTCAAGATATTGCATCAGTGATGAGCGAAATGAATCGTGATCTTAAATTAATGCGATATCGGGCGGAAGGTGATTCCACTCTACTGACGTACGGGGTAGAAAGGAATGAAAAAGGGCATTAGTGTTGCAAGTTATGACACTTACTTTGTAAGCATGATCGACGCGGGAGGAGCGATACGATGGCTGCGAAATGAAAGTATGTCTGAATTCGTTAGGATTATGACTGATTTAATTATCTACTATAGCATTTGATACATTCAAATGTGGCGCCAAGCTACTGGATAATCAGATCACGTTCGCCTTTACTTTGACATTTTTGCCTCTAAACAATTACCTAATTAACTTAAAGGACTAATTATTTTTTCGGAAACAACAATATTTCTCCTTCTATAGATCGACTCCACTCATTAAACCTCTACCGCTTCTCAATCACTCAACTGCTGCGGACAACTTATACATTTTGCCTGTAATTAATTACCTAATTAACGTATTGGCCTACTGAATTTCCTAGCAACAACAATACGTCACCCTTTATCGATTGACACCACTCATTAACGTCTACTACTTCTCAATTACAACTGCGGCGGACACGATTTTGCTGACGCAGCCTGCGGTCGCGGTTTGCGGACAGAAATCTGTGAACATAGGGAAGTATTGGTTTCGAATTAAAAACTGTGTTTAAAGGTATTTGTTTGTGCAGAAAATGGAGCTAAGGAGTGAGGGTTTGTGTGTCTAGTTTTCCTTGTGTAATGTGGCTCAACACAATTGCATGTTTAACCTCAGCGTACCTTAGAATTTCTTTGCTTTTCCTGAAACTGCAGCGAACGAATGCACTACTTTCAATCACCGTCAACGAGTAATTCGGGCGCGCGTCAAGTGATTCAAGCACCTGAGACAAGACGCTGCCTTAGATGTTTTCGGCATCCACCCGGTAGATTTCAATGGCAGCGTATAACTAAGAGGGGGGGAAGAGTCGCGCCTGAGAGCGACCACAGTGGTGCGTATGTGCCCCAAGCGCTTCAAATCAGAGCGCCGCCTAGCTAGGGGCCGCTGCTCTGTGGAAGCCGCTAAACCACAAAATGATAAAATTAACTTCGTCTATTCGCAGCAGGTCTGTTCCTTGACACGGCGTCAGACACGCAATAAACTAGTCATAACTAGTCATTGAAAAGCACCGCAATAGAGGGCTCAGAAATTTTAGGCACTTTCGTTGCTGTTTAATGTGCACTGACATCGCACAGTACATAGAAGCCTTTCAAACTCTTCGTGAATTATAATTCGGTGTGGACAAAAGAAAGCGCGGTAAACCAGTTGACCCCTACGGAGTAATTTGTTTCATCATCATCATCATCATCATCATCAGCAGCAGCAGCAGCAGCAGCAGCAGCAGCAGCAGCAGCAGCCTGAATATGCCCACTGCAGGGCGAAGGCCTCTCCCATATTTCTCCACTTAACCAGGTTCTGTGCTAGCTGCATCCACTTGACCCCTGCGAACTTCTTAATCTCATCCGCCCACCTAACTTTCTGCCGCCCCCTGCTACGCTTTCCTTCCCTTGGAATCCAGTTTGTTACCCTCAGAGACCATCGGTTATCCTCTCTTCGCACTACATGTCCTGCCCATTTCCATTTCTTCTTCTTAATTTCCGCTAGAATGTCGGTAACTTTAGTTATTTCTCTGACCCAATCTGCACGCTTTCTATCTATTAATGTTACCCCTACCATTTTTCGTTCCATAGCCCTCTGGGTTGTCCTCAACTTAAGTAGGAATCTCTTGGTTAGCCTCCACGTTTCAGCCCCATAGGTGAGTACAGGCAAGATGCAACTGTTGTATACTTTCCTCTTGAGCGATACCGGTAAGCTGCTAGTCATAATCTGCGAGTGCTTGCCAAATGCACTCCATCCCAATCTTATTCTTCTTGTTATTTCCTTTTCATGGTCCGGATCTGCGGTTACTACCTGTCCTAAGTAGACATATTCGCCTACTACTTCCAATATTTCGCTACCTAATGTAAACTGCTGTTCCTTCCCGAGGCTGTTGAACAATACCTTAGTCTTCTGCATATTGATTTTCAAGCCTACCTTTCTACTTTTTCTGTCTAGGTCATCAATCATTATTTGCAGTTCATCCCCCGAGTTGCTTAGCAAGACAATGTCATCAGCAAATCGCAGATTACTGAGGCATTCTCCATCTACCCTTATCCCTAACTGCTTCCATTCCAAGTCTCTGAATACTTCCTCTAAGCAAGCTGTGAATAGTACTGGGGAGATTGTGTCTCCTTGCCTAACACCTTTCTTTATGGGAATTTTGTTACTTTCTTTATGCAGAACTATGGTTGCTGTGCAGCCACTATATATATATATCTTCCAGCACTTTGACGTACGGCTCGTCTACCAAGTGATTTCGCAATGCCTGCATCACCGCCGAAGTTTCAACTGAGTCAAATGCTTTTTCGTAATCAATGAATGATATGTATAAGGGCTGGTTATATTCCGAGCATTTTTCTATCACCTGATTGATGGTATGGATATGATCGATAGTAGAGTACCGTTTCCAAAACCGTGCTTGATCCTTTGCTTGATTGCAGTCTAAGGTTGTCCTGATTTGTTTATTTTCTTTTAATCAATACTGAAAACCTTCTACAGGGCCAAAGAGGGTGGGTTACATGGCAAACAAAACAGCAATAACAGATTTAATATGCATAAAAGTGGGGCAAAAGGCAATAAGCAATCATTCCAGTCGTTATAGTGAGAAAAAAAAATTTAACTTGAATAAATCTGTTCATGCGAAATACGGCGTCAGCGCGTTAGGATGATGGTGGCGCATATGCCTCGATGTTCAAAGCAACAGATATGGTGATGGGTTAATCGCTAGATCTTGATTCCAAGCGAGAAAAGAAAATTGCGAACGAACGTTTTTCTTCTTAGTTCGACATTAAATACTATAAATCTGCGTTATTTCAGAGGATGAGTCATACAGCGAAAATTTGGAGGATATAAATTTACAGCTTTTCTTTGTACCTTTTCTAGATAGGTGATGTTGTGTTTAGTAAACAGGCACCAGGAAACGCATGCATATTGAAGTTTCGGTCTAACTAGTGAATTGCAAGCAAATAGTTTTACGCTAGAGGGAGAATGTTTAAGCTTATGTCTTAAAAAGTACTGTTTACACAATGCGGAAGAGCATATGTTATTTATATGTAAATTTTATGATAAAGTATTAGTAAGCATGACAACCAAATATTTAATTTAGTCTCTTGCAACAAAACTGACGACCCTATACTGTAGTAAAAGAAAGCTGAGCTTTTTTTACGAGAGAAGCGAAGAACAACAGGACGTAGACAGATTTACAGGCACTGACATTGCTGTGCCAATTCCTCAGTGTTGAGCTGCCAAGAGGAGACATGCCAAACAGTGCTCTCTCACGTTTTAATCGGTTGAAACGGAGATGAACCCCGGATTACATTTTGATGGAACCAAGCCTAATAACTTCCACTGGCACAGTTTTATGCCTTGCTGCTGCAGGACTATCGAAAAGACCTATATGCCCGTTCTAAATGTCACATGTGCACAAACATACTAATGGCCAGGCGTTAATGACAGTGTTTCATCCCTGTGAACCCCCTGTTTCACTTTCGAATCAAGTCAGCGCAAGCTGATCTCAAAGCACGCACATGACTGAACAAAAACTATTTACGGGGGTTTGATATAGGCAACATGTACTGGTAGTGTGAATGAGTGGGGAAAAGAAACGTGGGCAATTTGAACTGCGCGAGACATGGCACGAACGAATGATGGGTTCGTTGAATGCGTCCCATTAAAGACAACTCATGAGGAGTTCACTGTAGATGTCTTAAGTTAAGCTCCAAATAGAAGACCGTAATTGTGTTAAAATTTTTCTGCTCATGGAGCTAGCATCATTTACAAAGTTCAAGATAGTATGTGTGGATGGATTCGAAAGCAGTGTGCTTCAATAGGAATGCCAAATTGAGGTCATGGGGGATGGTTGCTAAAAAATAAGGACAAAACGTACCTGCTACACCGGTTCAAAAATAAAAACAAAGCGTAGGCTGTAGATGACGAAGTGGCTGAAACAGATTGCCCGCAGGCGTTAAGAACTACCATCTCTCTATAGCCATCATAGTTGTCCGAGAGATAAAAACAAGGCATCGTCAGCGAGCAGGAGCCCCAGTAGCTGGCGTAAAATGGAGAGCACAGAAAGAGTAGTGGTAGCATGATATAATTTATGTGCTGATGACGAGGTATTGTCAATAAAACGGGGCTTCCGTTCGAAGTGGATTATTAAACCGCATAATTCAATTTGGTGCATAATTTTATAATGATAATTAATATTTGACAGATTTCTCGTACATCAGTTCTCCTGTAAATTACTTCCGGGAATAAATTGTGGCTCATTATGACAATAAAAAATGGTTGGAATTCTGTTAGATGCATTTGATTTGCTTTGGCCCAAACTCAGGAGAACGTTTTAATGCGGTGTGTAAGCTTTGTTTTATTGGACTGAAATAAAATGCCTCTTTGTTCAATACTCAGTAGGCGATTTCTACACACTGTTTTGTTATATGGGTAGGTCAACGTCAAACGCTACTTGGATGTGATTAATTTACGTAGTTTCTAGCTATATGTAAATGCATTTGGCACAAAAGTGCATTTCAAGGCCTTGTGCTTAAAGTTATTTCAGTCTCTACTTCGAAGTATGAAATACCGACGTAGAACATGAAATGACAGCATATCTCTTGTGCGGGGCTGGGGCCTATTACATGCATCGGAGTATGCTGAATAAAAAATTAGATATGAAATGCGTAGGATTTAGTTAAATATCTATATAAGAAATACTTGTAGGCTCCAAACAGGAGTTTCCGACTATACCTTGAATCATTTTGCGTTGATTAACGCGATTAGGTGACTTACCCAAAGGGTAGACAAATGGATGCCGTTTATATTTGGTGTACTCGTTGACAACCGAGTTTTCACTCTCAGGTACCGCACCAATAATCTGCCGCTCATTCATAGAGTTGAACATACGCCAGAGATCTTCAACCGGCTGAACAAAAAGCATATCGGTGTCCACGTGTACCACGGCATCCACATCTGAAAGTAAAGACTGCAAAAAAACAATGGTGCTAAGAACCTTAATATCTTTGATCCAGTAGGCAGTAGGTGCGAACCAACCCCCTTCCTTAATGACTGCGACATTCCAACTAGCGTGGAAAAACACAAAGGACAGCGACAAAATGTACCGACGGGACAGCACGCTCCGGTGCCTGTGCCCTACATCCACAACTTGTCCCATCGCCTCAAAAAGGCTGCGGGAAAGTGCGGCATTCGTGCCGTTTTAACAGCCCCACAAAAGCTGTCTAGGATGTGCCGCATGGTGGACAATGCGTACCAGGCAAAAACCTGCGCAACGAAACACGCCACGCGGTTTGTGAACTGCACCATTGGTGTGGTGCATTGAATCCCACTGACCTGTGGCAAGTGGTATATTGGGCAAACAATGCAGTGCCCGAATGAAAGGCTGCAAAAACATCACAGTACAGTCGCAGCTCTGATGGCCGGTGGCCATTTGGCTGCACATTGCCGCAAATGCAGAATAAAAACAGGCAGTAAAGAAGAAAAATGTGCTCCACTTTATAGCCACACGAGATTGCTAAGGCGGCTTCATAGGCAGGGTGATAGGGAGATATTTGAGGCGCTTTGTGTTGAGAAGGCAGGGGATACGTGCGTGAGCACACCCTCGATAGCCCTCACGAAAAAAGAGATAATCTATTTGTCAAAACACTTGCGTGTCAATTTGGTTTAAATTTTCACTCTGTTATGACAACCTGCTTCTTGATAAAGGAAAGGGGGGGGGGGAGGGGGGGACAGTCTCCTGAGCATGCGCCTAATGCGAGCGTGTAAATTGCGTTACGTGTGCATTAAACGTCAGTTGAAGTCTAGCGTGCTGTCCCGTCGGTACCTTTTGTCGCTGTCCTTTGCGTTTTTCCACGCTAGTTGCAATGTCGCAGTCATTAACGAATACACACCAACTAGCCCAACTGTCTTCCTTGATCAAACCCCCTTCCTACGCCTCGCAAATATGATGCTTACCTATATATAGGTCGGTTAGATAGTCACGCGAGCCATAGAAAGCTGTATTTCCTGTTTTCAGCAGCCGCCAGCACGCGGTCTGATCAATTTCATTCATGCGCGCGGAACGCGCAGATTTTCCTGCTCGTTGTTGCAAGACCCGGTTTTATCACGTTTTTTGTAGCTCGAGATGAACCGAGATTTTTCCCGACTTATCGTAGCTAAGCGCGACCGTTTCAGCATCGTTCAATATTTTTCCAGGTTCCGGGGCCGGTTATTTAAATAATTATTCGCCACCTTTAAACTGAGCGCTTCCGAGTTCTGCGGTCATTCCCTGTTCGACGACCATAGAGCACGTTCGCTGCTATCGCCGCCGCCGAGTTGCTTAGCTCTCTTGGGGGCTCAAGTTAGCCCAATAAAGAGTTCATTCCGGTGCTTATACGTGTCTGTTCGTTTGTCTTCTATGGCATTGTCACTACCACGTGACAATATGCTCTCATTAAGAGACATTTTGCTAGTTTTTTCGGCAGTCTCAGCAGAGAGCAAAATTAGGCAGTTATTTGGAAAACACCTATGGAGCATATGCTAATGAAGCTTATAGGTGTAGGGGTGGTTCGGTTTATCTTTATTTCTTTATTCGAAATGTAACATTTTGAATTGTTTTTTGTGAACTTAGGCTTCTACGTCTCCTTAATGTAGAATCTTCAATTACATCAAGCGTGCCTGAAATTAAGGCCTAGAACATTATAATTACGATGTAATCACATTTTCGCGATATTTCCATACTCTATTTTTCTTGGTTGGATTTATTGTTGTGGATTGGCCGCTCTTCTCTCTATGATTACATCCTTCTGTGGCGCAGATATTCAGATATTGTGGTGTTTATCGCGTTGAAAACTCTCTGTACAAGACGTATCTGACATGGTTGGTATTGTGTACCGGCTACCCTGGTTGCTACTGAGAGCATTCCTAAATGAAGGAAAATGTTTGGCGCAAAATTGGCACACCTTGAGCACCTTGATAACACAGAAATTCGTTAGGCTTGTGAAATGCTGGATAAAAGGTAAAACTTCCCTAACTAGGCTCAGTTTAGCAGGTGCGATGTTTGAGACTAAGTCTCTGTGTTTGTGTTCCCTCCAGGCTACCTACCTGAAAATAAAAACAGCCTTCACCTTTGTGATGCTACACTCTCAATTACTTTCATATACTTCCGAGTCTATCCATCTGCACACACACTTACTCGCTGTTAGGAACCGATCATTTCTACGAAAGTCATGATGCGTAAAAGCGGCACAAAAACATTGCTCAAGTATGTAGATATGGCCGGCAATAATGCATTATTATTCTTATTATTTGTTTTATTTTCTTCCCTCAAGCAGTGTTTGCCAGAAAAAAAAGGCCAATAAAAACGAGCCGACAACTTCGGGTAATTTGGGGTTAGACGTGACCTCGTATATGAATGTAAAGTTGGGGACAAAAGCGGTATACAACACGCCGTGAGCACCGGAGGTCGGGAAAACGGAATTTGAACGCTTTCTTTCACCAGAAATCAGAGACCAAGACAATCGTGGTGATGTACCAGTTTGTTGACATGCATGTCTCGTTGTGCCTGTCGCTAGGTGGAGTTTAGTTGCGGTTTTCCTGCTCAGAATAAAATATTATATGAGGAACACCTGAGGAAATTGGACAATAACAGGTTGGCTATTTAAATGCCTATACCTAAGGCGTTGACACACAATGGACGAAAAGAACTAGGAAACTAACTAGTAAGTATGCTGGTCACAAGGACGAAGAAATAGAGAGCGTTAAGCAACATGTGAAAAACACAGAAGGTAAAATTTCGATATATTCTATGGAAAAGAAACAGAGTGTAGAACTATACCGAACGTGGAAGAGGCAGACACGGAAAGAAGGTTTCTTTGATAGCACAAGAGGCAGTGCCGTACTTTTTGAAGCTAGATCAGGCTGCCTTAGAACACGCAGCTACAAAAAATATATATAGCCATTAAGATGACACACGTGCAGTATGTTGTAAATACTCGACACGAGGCTGAGTATATTATATAGGCACTGTTTATACCGCCATAGAAAGTCACAGCTTGGGTTAGTTGCCATGATATTCTGGGAGGTTAATTACTCATCTCTGCTGCTTGGATATTCTGAGCATGTTTAGGGAATGTGAAACTGGGCTAAATTTCGCACCTGAAGATGTACTAGCGACTGGGGACTGCCCGCTTCAGAATTGGCCCCATTTCTTCATTAGAGACACGATGAGTAGTGCTATCGTCCTTTATCTTGATAAAACTCGAGAAATAAAGCTTACAGATTTTAATCGAAGGAGGCCCTTCAACAAGTAACATTGATTTTTCTCCTAACTCTATAAAACTCGGCGAAATATGTAAAATTGTCGTGCTGAAAAAATTTAAAACAAAAGACTACTTTCGGGTACGATATGGCTCCAAATCATTCCTTGCGAGGTAGGCGTCGTATATTGTTCGCCCTTGCATGAAGTGCTGTGCACATCACCAAACAGCCTATTACACTACGATGGGCTGGTTAAGCCTCAGCACAACAGGAAAATTGAAGTAGTTCTGTACGAAGAACCATTCTTTGTAGGGAGATGGAATGAAAGTGCAAAAGAGAATTTGAAAGGAAGATAGCAACATATATGGTCCATTTTCCCAGTCAGATCCTCTTCCACAGTCACTATTTTGGTGAAAAACTGATAATCGGTTCTCAGTTAGAGAAAATAAAGAAATAAGAAAACCAAGGGGTGACAGGTGAAGTCACGGACATTTTGCTGAACAGGCAAAGGCACATCAAATGTGAGTTCTCTTTCCATGGCCATAATCGGAAATGAGATATCTCACCTCCCAGGCATCGCTCACATAATAATTCTGGCAGTGTCGGTTTGTTGGATTACGTTGAAGTTTCTATGTGTATTTGGGTACCTCTTAAATTTGGCTGATAGCGCTTGTCGGTGCTTTGTTTTTTTTTTTTTTGCGATGAATGGCCAGCTGTTGAGAAAGCGTTTAACACACACAACGTAATATTAAAGACCGCCTTGTCAGAAACGAAGTGTAGTAGATGAGAGCATTCTATGGCCTAAAATCAAGTTATATATCATAACACTGAACGAGGATAAGCGAGGATACAGCTTTGTACAATCTCCGTCAGATGTAGTTTTCTTGGAAAAGAAGTCCACTTCAAAAGCGCAACAAAATGCTATATTCCTTTGCAAAGAGTATTTTCCCCCATGCTAACATTAGAAAACATTGCGCGACTCACCAACGGCATTAACAGGGCTGAGCGTGATGAAGTTAAAACAAGAAAAACCTCAACACATTGTTACTCGTGAACAATTTATTCCTACACTTCGAGCTTGGCTACTAACATACAAAATCGGTTCTCTTGTCTGTTTTACCTTACATAGCCAGATTACGAACCTATATATTAAAATATATTTTAAAATAACGAACAAATACAGTTCAAACATGATCGTTTCTCTACAACAGGTATGAGTGCGCACTCTTGGCAAGATTGCTGCATGGAGTGTCAATAACTAAATTGCATTTTATTCTTTTTTAATCAGACTACCTATAGGAAATGCTTGCGAAGCACTACACCCCTCAATTTCAGTAGCTTCACCGAAAGCAATGGCTGTTTATTTATTTATTTATTTATTTATTTATTTATTTATTTATTTATTTATTTATTTATTTATTTATTTATTTATTTATTTATTTATTTATTTATTTATTTATTTATTTATTTATTTACTTATTTACTTACTTATTTATTTATTTATTTATTTATTTATTTATGTATTTATTTATTTATTTATTTATTTATTTATTTATTTATTTATTTATTTATTTATTTATTTATTTATTTATTTATTTATTTATTATACCTTGAAGGTACATGGTGCATTATAGAGGGGATGGGAAAATAGCACTGGCTAATTGCAAATAGATTACAATACAAATATAACATATATGAATAAAAAGATTCGAAACAACAGTTCCCAAAAACAACAATCGTTGTTTCTGAATATTTTCGTAATACCAGCATTCGTATGTCGCTAAGTTAAACATAAATAAACAACAAGAGACAGTTCCTTACAGGGTAGAAGAGTCTCAGTGTAGCACATGGTCGAAACATTTTCCGCCACTTCTCGTCGTCCTTGGGGAAGGCTATTGGTCTCACGTCAAACACCACCCTCTTGAGCACGCTGGCTGGCCACGACGAGGGCTTTATTCCAGGGAAGAATGCGAACGGACAGTGATCAATATATAAAAGGAAAGAGGGAAATATTACAAAGCAAATCCGCAGGTACACAGATATCGGACCCTTCAAGGTAGAAAATCAATTTGGTGCGATCGAAACTACTTCGACCGGCGATATTTCATTCCCCAGTCACGTAATCATGCTGCTACAGAGTTCACGTAGTTAAATTTACGAAGACCTTATCTCATTTAAGAATAATTATTCAAAGTGTTCTACAAGGATCAATACTTGGTCCCTTGCTTTTCTTTATGAATATTTATGATTTACCCTACACCCCTAACTATTCTAATTGCATTCTCTATGCAGATGACGCAATACGCAACCTACATCCACATCCTACCTCTGCTTAAACACTCGCATTGTATATCCTTCTAAGTTACCCTTCTCGGTATTATTTTTGACAAGATTTTAAAATTTCACCAATATGCCAAGTTTTTTTCATCCAAAATGACCTTCGGTATACGAGTACTAATTAAACCTCGGTATTACTTTCAGGCAGAAATCATCCGCTCGCAATATTACTCTTATACACACGCACCTTACGTATTGTTTACATTCAAGGGCAACTACATACTTCACGCGTATTTTCTGTCTTCAACATCTGCGAAACCAAGCTGTGCGCCTTAATGACATTCAGCCCTCCAACCGCTCCTGTCACACCTTTGTATTATAGCCTGAGCAACGCTCATTTTTCGTGCCCACTAATGATATCATTCTGGATTGTTTTTCTTCTACAAGTTAATGTAATTCAAATAATACAAAATATGCTGCAATAACAAGTTGCTCTCTCTATATATCCACAAGAGGGCGAATGCAGGCTACTACAACGAGACAGGAGAGCTGACAAACGCACGCGCTGGCTAGCAACCAAACGATTTAAGGCTTCAAGTGAGGCAGCATATAAGGAAAAACAGAACAGGTGAAGAAAAAAGTAATCTCACAACCCCACACACTAGTGAAAAACCCATCAAGACCGATCAAGATACCCGCATTCTTTTGTAGAGAGAGCTATCGACGGGCTGCTGATACACAGATGGCCTAGCTTTTTTATACTGTGGTCCTCGGCACTGATCCTCGTAGTCTCTTTTTTGTACTGGGATATGATAACGGTCCGAATGAGATCAGCTTCACAATCTTCACATTCTACGCAATGCATGGCCAAATGATTTTTGCGTGACCTGTTTTCAATATCATTTGCATGTTCACGTAATCGGTCATTGATGCAGCGTCCAGTCTCACCCATGTAAAAACGGCTGCATGACGTCGGAATCTTATAAGCAATGAAAATGCAATAGGAAACGAACTTCTTCTCGTGCTTCTTTCCTTCTTTCGATCTATAGTTCACCAGTTTGCACAAACCGCTTAGGTTGTTTCTGGACGAAAAATCCGACCTAATGCCTGCTTTGCTTACAATTTTTTTCAGATGGTGCGAAACTTGGTGCACGTAGGGAACACGTTATTTTCTTTTTCTCTGGCTCACCAGCATCGATTCGCTTGTTCTTTTGCATTCCACACGGCGCAAGTTTTTTTTCACCTGTCCTGTTTTTTGTTATATGCTGCCTCACTTGAAGCAATAAATCATTTGGTTGCTAATCAGCGCATGTGTTTGTCACCTTTCCTGTCCCGTCTTAGTGGCGCTGTTTCTTTCCATTCGAAATAATCTGCATTATACGGAAAACAGACGGCTTACTTTCCTTCTATCTCTTTTTGGAAATAATTGCCTTCCTCTACATAATCATCTCGCATTTCATCGCCGTTTCCAAAATTCTTGAAAAATCATCTCTTATTAGCCCTCACATCTACTGAGGGTTATTATTTTTTTTATTTTTTGATTTCCGTGTATTCTCCTTCCACTTGTACATGTTCTATTTTTTTCTGCTCACTCGTATTACCACTTTGTTGCTGTTAGTTCAATTAACTTATCTTTTGATGTCCTTGCATTTCACCTGAACGAAATCGATTACAGTGTCTGCCCGACAGTTATGTTCTAAGATTTCATTCATTCGAAACTGTTAAAAATATAATCATCGTGTAAACCTTTGTTACCTTTTCCCGCATTTTCACTTTCCTGATGAATTTATGTTGTATATGCTATGTATTTTTTCACAGGAGGTCCCCTGACAGGCTATGTTCAGGAATTCCTTTTGTATGTCTTTAACGAGGTAGCTTGAAGCGCATTTCAATAAACATCCCAACCTTCAAAAATATCGCATTGTATATCAAAACCTGCCTCCTTTTGCCACCCATAAAGAAGTCTTACGCTGCACGTTCACGAAGCACTCTTACCTCGAAACAGGTATATAGGGAAAAAGTATCAACTAATCGCAGGCATTGGAAATGTAGTAACAGAGCATGTGTAGTCAAGCAGATATTTGAGTGCGCAAAACATTGCCTAACGCCGAGAATACAAAGAGAGAAAATCAACGGTTCTAGGCTTCGCGGTGCAGGTTGAATTATTAGAATGTGAAAGCTGATGCGGGAATGAAAGGAATGCGAAGTGCGGTTAGCGGCTTGAGGAAGAACCGCAATGCAGATTGCCCCAAAAAGAAAGTATTGTAAATGAGAGGATCTGAAACGCAGCAGAGGCACTGCATATAAATGTTAGAATTGTAATATATTGTAAGGCTTCACCGCGGAACGGGTAAGTGCCACAGTGAGCTAGACAGGTTGGTTGGTTAGTTTGTGGGGTTTAACGTCCCAAAGCAACTCAGGCTATGAGAGACGCCGTAGTGGAGGACTCCGGAAGTTTCGACCACCTGGGGTTCTTTAACGTGCACTGACATCGCACAGCACACGGGCGCATTGATTTCGCCTCCATCGAAAAGCGGCCGCCGAGGCCGGGATTCGATCCCGCGTCCTTGGAAACAGTAGTCGAGCGCCGTAACCACTGCGCCACCCCGGCGGGGTAGTGAGCGTGACGGAGATGGTACTGTTAAAAAAAAACAAATATATATATATATATATATATATATATATATATATATATATATATATATATATATATATATATTGTTGGATGGGGTTTGTTAAAGGTACTGGGATTGGATCTAGATCCACGGCAGAGAGAGGCAGTCCGCGTAGAAGCAGGTCCAGAGCATACACCGATAGCGATGACACTGGAGACAGCACACGGAATCTTCTTAAGATTTGCACGTACATCTTCACCTTTACAACGGTCTCCGGGAAAACGGGGAGCCACCCTGGCGACTTACGGCGTAGGCATAATGGCAGGGTCGTCTTTTGGCGCTGGACGTGTACAGTTTCGCGGCCGAGGCGGCAGGGATCAGGTGAGGCGCTTCATGGGTTCCATGATGTAATTGACAGGAGAGATCCATTCCAGGACACGATAGGGACAGTGATAATTAAAAATAAATTTAGAGGGTAGTCCGAGAGTATTTGAAGGAATCCAGAGCCATATAAGACTGCCAGAAGAGAATAGCGGGGTCGTCTGATAGTTGTCATGGCGGGATTTCGGGTGGAACTAGGTTTCAGTCGTGAGAGACCGACTATCCACTTCATGTCGGGCAGCTTCAGAAGTAGGAGTATACTCAGATGTGTCTGGCTGGTACGGAAGAATGGTATCTAGTGGAGATCCCAGACAGTGTGGTCGGAGGAGACAAGCTTAGAAAGCATCTCGCCAAGGTTACGGTTGAAGCGTTCGGTGAGTCCGTTAGTCTGCGGATGATAGGCGGTAGAGGTTCGATGAAGTATGTGGCACTTGTTCAATAGAGCATTAAAGATGTCAGATAAAAAGACATGTCTTCTAGTGAAGTACGAATCGCTGCAAAATGAATGAAGCTACTTCGCACGCTGTGGAAGATGGAAGGGCAGCGGTTTCAGTATATATACCGTAAATATAATTCTGGAAGCACCTGTTCTGAGTGCTGGGTAGCAAAGGTGTGTCTTTTTTGTGTTCTTATTCCCAAGAACATATGAATACGTAAGCGATTTTCTTAAATACTTACTCTTCAATATCTAAGAAATACTTCTGTATACTCTCCAGTAATACTAACAAAGATGTTTTTCAGTCATTGGAATCGTGTGTTGTCTCTGATGACTGAATGGTGGGTCACCCTCATTGCACACAAAATTACCATCCAAGGTGGTAAGCGACCACCACGCGCTCTGCTGGCTAGCTAATTTGAAAGACCCCTCCGGCCGCCTTGCCCCATGGAGCCTACGTCTTCAAGAATTCGACATCACAGTTGTCTACAAGTCAGGCCGGAAGCACTCTGATGCAGACTGCTTGTCACAAGCCCCCGATGAAGCGCCGGCGAAAGAAGACGACGAAAACGCCTTTTCGGGACCGGTAAGCGCCAGCGGTTTCGCAGAACAACAGCGATCAGACCCTCAGCTGAAAGCGCTAGCCGATTACTTAGAAGAAAATACCGCTTCCCCTCCTGCTGTGTTCAGGCGACATTTATTATCGTTCGCGTTAAGCAATAGCCTCTTTATTAAGAAGAACGTCGCACCTAACCGGACCGCGCAACTTCTTGTTGTGTCTAAAAACCTCCGGCAGAAAATTCTGCAGGTGTTGCACGATAAGCCCAAAGCAGGCCATCTTGGGTTTGCACGCACGTTGCATCGAATCCAGGAGAAGTACTACTGGCCGCGACTGCCTGCCGAAGTTGCCCACTACGTGAAGACATGTCGTGAGTGCCAACGACCCAATACGCCGCCGATCAGACCAGCACGACTACTAAACCCAATTCCGCCCCCAGACCTGCCCTCTCAAGAACTTGGGATGGATCTCCTCGGCCCCTTTCCAGCTTCCTCTATGGGTAACAAGTGGATCATCGTGGCCACTGACTACCTTACCCTTTACGCCGAAGCAAAAGCACTGCCGAATGGTATCGCGGCAGAAGTTACCAAATTTTTTGTCAAGCAAATTCTCTTGCGACACGGCGCCCCAGAAGTGCTCATCACAGACAGGGGAATGGCGTTTACGGCTGAGTTGACGCAAGCCATCCTGGAATACAGTCATACAAGCCATCGACGAACAACTGCGTGCCATCCCCAGACCAATGGCCTTACGGAGCGCCTGAACAAAACGATTGCGGACATGATCGCCATGTATGTCGACGCTGAACACAGGACCTGGGACGCCATCTTGCCGTACGTGATCTTCGCGTATAACACCGCAGTCCAGGAGACGACCAGAGCGACCCCATTCAAGCTTGTGTACGGCAGGCAGCCCACGACGACACTCGACAAAATGCTGCCGCACGTAACCAACGATGACAACTTTGACGTCGCCGCCTACCTGCACCGTACAGAGGAAGCCCGACAACTCGCTAGGCTGCTTATAAACGACCAACACCGCACCGACGCCCGACGTTACAACTTACGACGACGCGATGCTGAGTACAAGCCGGGAGAAGTCTGGGTTTGGACGCCGATTCACCGCTGCGGACTGAGCGAAAAGCTTTTACGCCGATACTTCGGCCCCAACAAACTGCTTCGCCGACTAGGACAATTGAACTACGAGGTCGTTCCCGACGGCGCGGCAGCGTCGCAGCGGCACCGAGTACATCCAGAAATTGTGCTTGTTGTACGCCTTAAGTTGTATGCCTTAAGCGCAGCTAAAGGCTGTTCATGTTTGCTTTGCAATGTTTATGGTAATTCATGTCTGTTTATTTTGAAACATCGTGGCGATGTTTTTTTAATGGGGGAGTAATGCCGTGAACTGTTCAAATCTTTATTTGTTCCTGTTTGACAGCCGCTGGCATGCGGCCTTATCATTGTTATTCTGGCGCGCTTATCAATTCTGAATCCCGTCTTTGTTCAAGCTCGTTGTCGCGATACGACGCGTTGTAATTTTCTTTGTCGCGAACGATGCGCCGAGATCTGTCTCGAAGATTCCGACCACTCGCCTATATTCCTACAATGTTCCAGGTTGGGCTACTAGCAGTTTGCGACGTTATCTAGATTGTTCTGAGCAGCCTCTAAATTGAGCGTTGAGTGCGACGGGCATTCTTTGTTCGACGATCGACTAGCACGTTTGTTGCTATCGCCGCCGCCGAGTTGCTCAGATCTTTTGCGGGCGCGAGCTGGCCCAATAAAGAGTTAATTTCTGTATCATCACGCCTGTGTCTTCTTTTGGTTGTGTACGGCCTTGTCACCATTATGTGACAATATGCATTACTACGCATATCAATGTATTTTAAGTTTGCAAGCACTGCCATGTAAATAGCAAAGAAATAACATTAATGGTACTCACCATTCTTTGCACTGCCGGTGTATTTTTCTCGTCTGCGAAGACAATTATTCGCATTGGCGAGGCAGAGAAAACAACAGCCGACTTGATAGCATTCGTTGCAAGGTGCAAGCGGTCCTCGCAAATGGTGAATACAAGTGTCATTCTGTCACTGCAAATATTGAAAAAAAAAACGAAGCAAACAAAGTTATCAGAAAACACGACCAGTTAAAGATCCCCAGGTGGTCGAAATTACTCCGTAGCCCTCCACTACGGCTCCCCTTTCTCTCTTTCCACTTTCAATCCCACCTTCCTCCCTTCCCTTACGGCGCGGTTCGGGTGTCCACAGAGCAAGTGTGACAGTTACTGCGCCTTTCCCTTCCTGTGAACCAATTTAATAGAACGTGGATACGTGTAGAAATGTATTGTGGCTTTTCCTTGGGTTGGGAGTCTGGATTTTTATTTTAGAGCGCAAAATTCGTCACACTCGTGTACAGAGAATACTTTATATGTTGACGCCTCCACCATTTACTTGTTATTTTACACAATATTAATTCAAACCACGCACTGGAAAATCTAGTGCACCGATTGTGCGATAGGTCGATTAGAATAGGCAACGTAATATTTGCGATAGCTATACTAAATCAATAAGTACAATCCATACTATTTCTGTGGAGGCGAGAAGTAAGGCGCCCGTGTGCTGTGCGATATCAGTGCACGTTAAAAAACCCCAGGTGGTCGAAATATCAGGAGTCCTCCACTACGGCGTCTCTCATAGCCTGAAGTTGCTTTGGGACGTTAAACCCAAAGCAACTTCAGGCTATGAGAGACGCCGTAGTGGAGGACTCCTGCGTCTCTCATGGCCTGAAGTTGTTTTGGGACGTTAAACCCCGCCCCGCCGGGGTGGTACAGTGGTAAGACGCCCGACTACTGTCCG
This sequence comes from Amblyomma maculatum, assembly GCF_055883805.1. Classification (NCBI taxonomy): domain Eukaryota; kingdom Metazoa; phylum Arthropoda; class Arachnida; order Ixodida; family Ixodidae; genus Amblyomma; species Amblyomma maculatum. Next base: position 35,613,610 of record NC_139351.1, on the reverse strand, counting down.
GAGTTCCCGGGTTCGAACCCGACCACGGCGGCTGCGTTTCGATGGAGGCGAAACGAAGTGGCGTCCGTGTGCTGTGCGATGTCAGCGCACGTTAAAGATCCCCAGGTGGTCGAAATTACTCCGTAGCCCTCCACTACGGCTCCCCTTTCTCGCTTTCCACTTTCACTCCCACCTTCATCCCTTCCCTTACGGCGCGGTTCAGGTGTCCACAGAGAAAGTGTGACAGATACTGCGCCTTTCCCTTCCTGTTAACCAATTATTACTATTATTATTATTATTATTATTATTATTATTATTATTATTATTATTATTATTATTATTATTATTATTATTATTAAACCCCACAATCCAACAAACCAACCAACCAATTTCTTTGCTCTAAAGTGTCTCTTCGGGGAGATATTTACTACCAGACACTTTCAAGATGAATATAAGTGCCACAGTAAAATTACTTTGTAGGTGACATTGTTTTCCAATTCAGGCTGTATATTATTTAGTTCACCGGAAAGGAAAGGTGCAGTACCAGTCACACTTGTTCTGTGGACACCTGATCCGCGCCGTAAGGGAAGGGAGGAAGGTGGTAGTGAAGGCAGAAAGAGAGAAAGGGATGCGGTATCGAAGCGCTCCGGAGTAATTTCGACCACCCAGGTATCTTGCTGTTGTTGTTTTAGTGGTTATTTTATTTAAATACGAAAGAAAGGAAAAGTTGTTTGCCAGTCCAGGTGATAACTGAAGCACCTGAACTGGGGCTGCGGAAATAAGAGATAGCGACGAAGGCGTAGAGGAAAGCAAAGAGTTGAGCGATAGGGAGAAAGTAAATGGTCCATAAAAATAAAAAGAAATATGTACACCATAAAACGATATACAGTAGTTTGCTTGAGACCCAGCCGAAAATGTCTTAGGTCACTGAGTACCCGGCCCATTGGGCGGGCCTCCACAATAGCTCTGCGTCCATGTAACTGTTTACGACACCCGGAGGGGCACACAGTACAAAACACTGACGGCCGACGTGGGGCGATCGACAGTCATCGTCCGGAATAGCACACGTGTAGCGTTCGGTCATAGCGCGCACTATCTGGTGAGGTGAAATAGGCGGTTCATAAGCCCGCCTATTCGAAATATTCACACAGGCTCACGTGTGTTCGCTCGCGCACGCACCCACTGCCTAATGGCCACAGGAGAGAGAAAGAAATAACATTTATTGGCACCGTCATTTAAGTCAAAAGGTTGGCGAGGATCCGAGGCACACCTCTGTCCCAGCCTTGTCCTCCCCCCTGGACCTCTTGGATCTGAGCAGCGGCCAGGGCAAGAAGGATGACTGCACGTTGCCCTTTCTCGTCCTGTTGGAGAAGTAGTGCCTCCCAGGACTCATCTGTTCTGTCAGGTTCTCCAAATCCAGGACAATTCCATACCATGTGGATCCTGTCCGCTATGCCATCGCAACGTTTGCACCTGGAGCTAAAAATTTCCGGGTGCCACTTGCTGTAAAGTTGGGGGTTCGGGAATACTCCAGTTTGTAGCTTACGCCACATAACCTCCTCGCTTTTAGGGAGTTGCTCACACGCTTTTGGAAATATTGATCTGCCTAATTCGTAATGATTTAGAATATCTTAGTAGGTATTAATGTGATGATCGAACTGTAGGGGCTCCACATGGCCACAGGAGCACAGATACGCATTCCGGTATTACCCCCTGCGCTCTGCAAGCTGCCAACAACTCACGTCCCGGTTCGGCCACCGCGGCGCAGTGCAGTAGAAACGTGCACTGATATCGCACAGCCCACGGACGCCACTTCGTTTCGCCTCCATCAAAACACAGCCGCTGGCGGACGGTATCGAACCCGGGAACTTCGGCACAGTAGTCGGGCACCTTACCACTGCACCACCACGGCGAGGCAGGTTGAAGCCTTTTGTCAGATTACTGGTAACATACAAAGGGACTCGAACCGCTGACATAAAGACACAGTGTGTTTTTGACGTCGCAAAATTAAAATAATCATAGCAATACAACCTTACTAGAAAAGTAGCAGAACAACTGCTGAACGTCGGTACAATCGAAACCTATGACCACTGAAATTCACGCCCGTTTCTATACCGTGAGCAGCGATTCCTATACTCACCGCTAGCAAACAGAGAATGTGGCGGAAGTAAAGAATGTACTAAGGCTTCGGGCCCTTGGTACTCACAGACGCATCTGCAAGAGCTCATGTACGACTAAGCTAGCTCGAAGAAAGCCGCGCTTTGTCTATTTTTCCGCGCCCGATGTGGTTGGTTATTGGCCCGCTTCCAATAAGTAAAGCCGCTGTACAGGGCACCTTATCTCTATTTGCAGAGGAAACCCACAGAGCGAAGGGTCGGACTATACTAAGTCACGGCCGGGGAACAGGCAGGTGACGAGTGCAATCTTCCATAAAATAGTGGGCAAATTATCGCGACGTCCCAGACCTGGAGCCGGTTCGGAGCACTGAAGCCAGCTTGATAAGAGCAGCTCAAACGTACTTACTAACAAATTGAGCTGCCATCCTGCCATGCCTGCTGGAGCATCCTTTCTATCGTGATTACCTCCGTGAGAAACGCGACAACTGTGAACAAGTATTACGCACGAGGCCAGTGAACAGTTGCTCCTTAACGCCGCGCATGAGATGGCGCACCTTTGCTCTTCGGGTATGGCTCTTTCAGATCGTCGGAACAGCCTGGTCATTCTCCGCGTACATAGTTATAGTCTCGTTCGAAATCTGCATGCGACATTTTAAAGCCCTTTCTGCTCGTTCTTGGTAATTCGGGCTAGTGTAGGTGTCCAGGATGCAGCGGTAGAACTCGCGCCACGATCTTAGGACGCCTTCGCGATTCTCGTACCAACTACGAGCGCCATTTTCCATGCTTAAGAAGACATTCCTTAGCCTCGCGACGTCGTCCCACTGGTTAAATGAGGCCACCCGTTCAAACAGGACAAGCCAGTCTTCTGGCTGCCATGGAAAGGCTTAGGCAGTCATGGGTTCTGTATAGCGTAATAAGTTGAAGCTTGCATGGCAGGTCGAGGGGTGGCTGCAGTAGTGAATTCCAACAGCACGGGCTCATGTAGGTAGGCCTAGTTTCCTCCGGCTAGCGCGGTGCACAGGAGTGTCGATTGGCACAGGACCTGAATCCTGGGTATGTCCGGAGTGCGGAACATATACTGGGATCGACGCCCAGCACCTCCACCAAAATATGTAACTGAAAACAGGGCTAGAGGTGACTAAAACGACGGGACGAAGCTGTACCAGCAGGCAGAGTTCCGAACACACAGCACGCTAACCGACTTCAGGGTCCCTTTCTTCTAGGCGCCACCTAAGAACATCAGGAACGCCAGGTGGCATTATATATATATATATATATATATATATATATATATATATATATATATATATATATATATATATATATATATATATATATTGTTACGGGGCGGCAAGCCGATCAACACATAGTGAGAGAGACAGAGAAAAGGGCTGATGACTAAGAGATGATTTAAAGAATCGCAGCAGGCAGAGTGCGAGCGCTCCTGCCCGCGCCTTTACCCGCTTATTCCTCGTCCCTAACGTTACTCGGGGCCACCGAGCCATCGTCCCGATCGTAGAAGGGGAAGTTTGTCGATGGCGATGAGATCCATTGCATGACGATTGGCGTGACTGGATAGCTCACAAAGACAAAAAAGGAAGAAGGCAACGGCTTGCCGCCATGATGAATCCCTAAGGAACCTTTACCAGGACGCTTTCGGGTCACAACTCGCCAAGACCCGAGGCGGAGGCCCAGACACGCTCCGCATAGTATTCGAGCATAGCGGCGTCTTGGATCGTGGGGTCTTTGGTGACTGCGGCCTTTGGTCGGCACATCGGGTCAGTGGGCTCATATGGTGTTCGGCTTTCTTGTCGAGTATTGTGGTCGTGTGGATGGCGTCCCGTGTCATTCTGTCCTTCTTTGTGTCTTGCGGTCGGGGTGGGGTGAAGGGGCAGTGGAAAGGCGAGGTCACATCTGGTTCAGCAGGCTGAGAATCAGCCAAGTGGTGCCTTCTTGACGTTCCGCTAACGGCGCAAGAAGATGCAGGGCGCCGAAGCTCCGGGAAAGGATGAGGAGCGATGAATTACTAGGCGCATCCGATCAAATATTACGGGACGGAAGATGGCCGATGTCTGAGAGATTCTTTAAAGAATAGCAGCGGGCCTAGCGTAAGCGCTCCGGCCAACGCCACTCCGTCCGTAAATATATACATATTGTGGTGACCGGAGTTCCGGCCGAGGTATGCGCAGACTCTAGCAGCTGACAATGGAGGCATACTTTTTGTGACCGGAGTTCCGGCCGACTCCAGCAGCTGACAATGGAGGCGTACTTAGCGGATGCCGGTGAGCGACCGCGAACAAAAGCAGCGAAGCAGCGGCGACGGCAGATGTTTCCGGCTGCGACGACCAACCCTTCCCGTCCCCACTCCTTCAGGATAGAGACCAGCTGCCCTTCGAGCCTTAATCCCCGTGGCGCCACGACGGCGACAACAGGGAACCTATTCTTGTGCTTAATGGGCACGAGACGCGTCGCCGAGCAGCATTGACCCCACTCGCCGAATTCTCGAGGCAAGCAGATGCCCCCTTGGAATTTCGCTGGGTGAATAGCCACCGTCAAAAGGCGACTTCTCGGACCATTTTGCCCTGGTACCGAAACTCCATCGCCCACACAAAATCGTCATCGACATCAGAAGATTCGCCCTCGCCACCGGAAGATGTGCAAGGAGGTTCACCCTCGGCAGTGGGCGGCACCTCCAGTGATCCCTTGCCCCCACTGATTGGATAGTATCGATGAACTTTGTGTCTCCAGCTAGGGAACTGGGGATAACAAACCATATTTAACTGACGGAGTTTGTTTGGACAGATAGCTCCGTTTTCCTCTCATGACTTGTACCCTCTTCAGTATGTAGAAAGTGCATATAAACTTTACTTTTGCCTCTCCTCCCTGGCTGTCTTCCGCCTCGATGCCTCGTCGCCTCCCAAGCCCGCTGCGGTGAAGCTCACCCCCAACCCGACACACTTCAATATATATATATATATATATATATATATATATGTGTGTGTGTGTGTGTGTGTGTGTGTGTGTGTGTGTGTGTGTGTGTGTGTGTGTGTGTGTGTGTGTGTGTGTGTGTGTGTGTGTGTGTGTGTGTGTGTGTGTGTGTGTGTGTGTGTGTGTGTGTGTGTGTGTGTGTGTGTGTGTGTGTGTGTGTGTGTGTGTGTGTGTGTGTGTGTGTGTGTGTGTGTGTGTGTGTGTGTGTGTGTGTGTGTGTGTGTGTGTGTGTGTGTGTGTGTGTGTGTGTGTGTGTGTGTGTGTGTGTGTGTGTGTGTGTGTGTGTGTGTGTGTGTGTGTGTGTGTGTGTGTGTGTGTGTGTGTGTGTGTGTGTGTGTGTGTGTGTGTGTGTGTGTGTGTGTGTGTGTGTGTGTGTGTGTGTGTGTGTGTGTGTGTGTGTGTGTGTGTGTGTGTGTGTGTGTGTGTGTGTGTGTGTGTGTGTGTGTGTGTGTGTGTGTGTGTGTGTGTGTGTGTGTGTGTGTGTGTGTGTGTGTGTGTGTGTGTGTGTGTGTGTGTGTGTGTGTGTGTGTGTGTGTGTGTGTGTGTGTGTGTGTGTGTGTGTGTGTGATGTAGCGGATGAAATGGTTTTAACACAGGTGAAGGTTTGAAAACGAAGGCTTGTCGCAAACGGCTCAAAGCTCAGATCAGTCTGCCCGAAACTCTTCCTCTAACTCCAAAGTGAGTCGCTACGCGGCGTAACAATTTCGCCGGGAAGGTGACTCTCGTCCTCGAGAAATCTAGGTAGATCGACGCTGGCAGCGTTTCAGGCGATCCAGATAAACTATTTGTGTTTTGTGGGATCGGCGGTTATCCATCATCACTAAGGCGACAAACGCAATTCACGTCATTCAGTCGGTCCAATACAACGAACGGGCCATCGCAAGAGCACAGAAACTTCTCATACCGTCATCTCTAGCGGATAGGCGTCCAAAGCACGCCGAAGTCTCCAGGAGAATAAGTCGCTGCATGATGATGCAGGTCGCGGTGTTGCTTCGCGCGGCTTTGAGGAGCCAGTGCGCATAAGCGAGTTATACGACGGGCTTCTTCGGCACGGCATAGTATCTAGGCAACGGACGCGTTGTCGTTGGAGGGAAAATCGGAATATGTTATAGAGAAAACCTGGGCAGTTCTGGCATATAGTAAATAGAACGAGGAGTACCCGGTAACCAAATATTTGCAGTGTTATAAGCGTACGTCACATACTGTAGCACGGCGTCCCAGTTACGATTGTCAGACGAGACGTACATGGGCAGCATGGTTGTCAAGGTGCGATTGGTGCGCTCGGAGAGACCGTTGGTCTGCGAATGATTTCTTCTACGACATCAGCAGTAAATGGCCGGCCACTATCATCTATTATAACACGGGGTGAGTCAATGCGAAGAATATAGAGTGCAGAAACAACGACGAAATATCAGCAGCCTTTGCGGTAGCGAGAGCACCGGTCTCCGCGTATCCGGTAAGATAATCTACGCACATGACACATGACATGGGATGTTCACATAGAATATTTAGTCAACAAATTATCACGCACAATAGGTTCTCTACGCCGACATTTCCCTGTATTTCCACTTACTATTAACATTATGCTTTATAATTCACTGTTTTCGTCTATTCTGAACTACTCATTGCTAGTATGGGCAACAACAACAGCACAAAACATTACAAAGTTACTACTCCTTCAAAAACGTGCAATAAGAAATATTACTAAAGCTTCTTACCTCGAACATACAGGACCAATATTTAAGCAGCTAAAAATAGTTAAAGTAACATCTTTGTATAACTACATGCTTTTGAGCTTATATAAACAAGGCATCAGTAAAAAAGACAACACACTAACACTCATAGCAGCGCTTCAAGAAAACATAAAAACGTACAACACCCGTAACCCGGAGCATTGGCACGTTACAGCGTGCCGGACGAACTATGGCAGGCAGGCAGATGCTTCGCTTCAGGCTTCCTACCATATCAAATCAATACTTTGCTAATAGTGGTCAAGATTTCTCTCTTCCTCCCATTAAATTAATCCGCGAAATGTTTCTATAAATACATATGTTCAAGTTAGGTGTTCTGTCTTGCGGCGTTTCTGTTTTATTTTCATGTATTTTTCCTGATTTACCAAGTGCTTTTTTGTAGTCTAATTATTTCTCCATTGATTGTTTACTCACTGCTTGGGCGTGATTTTCTCTGCTGTAAAATGCCGTCATATGCAGGGGCAGCCGCCCCGCCAAGCTGCTCTTCGAAGCAGCTTTTTAGCGGCTGCTCCTTTCCTTTCCTTGTAGTAAAGAAAAAATAAAGTATTATTATTATTATTATTAGATAACAACCCAGCGGCAACCCTTCTAACGTCTTCGGAAAAGGACCGAGCAGATCAATCCATATTTTCAAAAGGTGTAGTAGGTGGTTTAGCTGGCAACAAAAGACCTACCGTCGTGGTGGTGCATGCCTTAAGGCGTTGGCATTGTTGACCCGTAGTAACCTACTGCTTGATATTCTTGTAAACTTGCGGCCAGTAGAAACGCTGGTGAATTCTGTGCAGGGTACGAGAGAAGCCTAGATGTCCAGTTCTGATGTCATCGTGCATTGCGTCACAAGGAGACCTCAGGAAGACCAAAAGCCGGACAGCATCGTAAACTAAGTAGTTCGTGAACAAAATACCATCTTTTATAGTAAATGGCGTTGAATCTGCACTTTTATAAGAAAATCTGCTCTTCTTCTATAAGAGACTGCAGTGAGAGGTCATTGCGTTTCTATTTCCTAAAGGTTGGCGCGAGCGAGGCTAAACACCCTTCTAAACCTACTTCATCGTTGACTGAAGTCAGGAATGGGTGGCCTCAGAAGCATTCTGCATCAGTGTGATGTCGCCCACTTTTCTACGCGACATCAAAATTATATTCTTGTAGGCGTAATGCCCAGTGCTCCAGACGGCCAGATGGATCGCGAAGTTCGATGAGCCAGCGTAGAGAATGGTTGTCAGTAGTGATAGTGAAGGGGATAGTGAAGGGGCGTCCATAAAGGTATGGTCGGAACTTGTGCACAGCGAACACAACTACGAGGCGCTCCAGTTTGGTAACTGTGTAGTTGCGCTCACATTTTATCAACGTGCGGCTGGCGTAGGCAACAACGTACTCAGACCGACTATGCAGTTAGATTAGCACCCTCCCCGAGACTGACGCCAGTGGCGTCACTGTGAATCTCCGTCACAGCAGAAGGGTTGAAGCGGCGCAGGAGTGGTGCTGAAATAAGAGAAGACTTGAGTAGATTGAAAGAGGATACACTCGGGGTCCACACAAATTACAAATTCTTGTACAAGAGAAAGGTGAGGGGCAGCAATGAAACGCTGCAAATAAGAAGACAGGCCTAGGAAGCTCCAACAGCTTTTCAGGGTTTGTGGAGTTTGGGAGCGTAGTACTGAAGCGATCTTCTGCGGATCCGGCCTGATACCATCCTTGTTGACAAGGAAGCCAAGAGCTAAAGTTTGTCGCTCTCCAAAATGGCACTTCGTTGAGTTCAAAATGAGTCCCGCTTTGCGATGTATTCAAGAACAATATGGAGCCTCTTGTTGTGCTCTTGAAAGGTCTTTCTGAAAATGAGGACATCATCCAGCTAACACATGCATATTTCACAGCTTACGCCACGGAGGATAGTCTCCATAAATCGCTCAAACGTCGCGGGAGTGTTGCATAATCCAAAGGGCATCACATTAAATTTGTACAAACCATCTGCTGCTACAAACGCAGTGTTCTCACGGTCGGATGGATGCAGATGAATTTTCCAAGAGCCAGATCGCAAATCATCGGAGGATGTATGACGCCGAATGCAGACAATCAACTTCGTCATCAATGCGAGATAATGGGTATACGTCATTATTTTCTACCGCATTTAAACGAAGGTAATCAGCGCAAGAACGCCAAGAATTGTATGTTGTCCCATAAGGATCACAGGTGCGGCCCACAGACTGGAAGATTCTCGGACGATTGCTTTCTGAAGCATTTCGTCTACCTATCTGTGGGTTATCTTGCGCTCCGCCTGAGAGGCTCTCTACGGTTTTTGGCGAATAGGGGGTGCATTTCTTGCGTCAATTACACGCTGCAGTCGAGAAGTTGGGAAATGGCTACCAAATCTGTTAGAGGCAAATTCAAACACTTCGGCATGAATCGTCGAATTGTTTTGCAGCGTACGGCGGTCAATGGACGAGATGATTTGTTGATCATGCGCTGAAGGTCAGCATAATTACCCGGCTTACCTATCGCGGCTCCTCTGCAATCAGAAATAGTTCAAATGGTTTGGGTCACGTCGTTCTCAAATCTCGCGAGTGATAAATCATAAGGAAGACGAACAGGCCCTGCTGATACGTTCACAATCCAGATGTGTGCACGACCATCCATTGCGTCCAAGACGGCGTGTGGCACGACAATATTTTTTTCGCTCCGTTTGAAACAGCTGGCTCGATGACTATTGAACGTTCACCCACGAAGTGTTCGGATAATTTTACGGGCACAAAAGCTGCTATCATCGCAGGCAGCAGCACATCTTTCTTCAGGGAGAGAACTTCTTCACGACCCTCGCACGTTTTCTGGTAATGCTGGGATAATGATCGGCTTCAAAAAAATTTCACCAGCACTGAAATCCGGCGTTGCACCGCATTCGCGCAAAAAGTTGACACCTAAGATCGCTTCATGCGTGGGAATGCAACGCGTTATAATACAACGAATTCCGTTCTGTAATACTGAAACTGAAACTGAGCGCAGGCCAACGGGAACTAAAGTTTCACCTCCAATTTCACAAAACGTACTGTTTTTGTTCCACACAAGCATAACTTTCTGACGAAGGCGGCTGTTCATGAAAGGCTCATAACTGACACAACGGCACCAGCGTCAACCAAAGCATTCGATTTAACATTGTCTACCCACACTGACACTGTTTTCGAGCGCAGCTCTTTGGCACCCATTCCTGGTTTTCGCGTCGTTATCGCCGTCGGCGTTGTCCCTCGTACACAGCTCCACTTTCACTCCAACCTTCCTTCCTTCCCTTACAGCATGATTCAGGTCTCCACTGAAAAACGTTCGACCGATACCATTCCTGTGAACTAATTATGAAAGGCACGCTTCAGGGCTCAAGTGCTGCTGATAAAACTTATTCACGATAAGTGGGAGGAATCGTGACAACGCATGGTACACACTGCAAAGATAAGAGATCCGGACTATCAAACTAGCTTATATACGCAGTCTACATCAAAATATGATGCTTTTCTCTATGAGTGTGTGAATTCTCGGTTGGCTTTTTTTTTTTGGCATTTGACGCTCCAAAGCGAATCAGAAGAGACGCCGTAGTGGAGGCCTCCAGCAATTTCGACCACCTAGAGTTTTTTAACGTGCACTGACACAGCACAGCACACGAACGACACTCCGTGTAGCCTCCATCAAAATGCAGCTGCCGAGGCCGGGATTCGATCCCGCTTCCTTGGGCACAGTAGTCGAGCGCCGTAACCGCTGCGCCATCCCGGCGAGGCTAATTCTCGGTTACTGCACATGTTACTCTGCAGATCGGTGTGGTCGCTCCCCCACAGAGAAAAGCATCATACATCGATGTAGTTTGCGTATATACAGCTAGTTTGATAGTACGGATATCTAGCCGATCGTTCCTTGGATTTCGCAGAAGGCCTGGACGGATCTAGACCACCCTCATTTTTCTTTAAAACATACTGCTAAAATATCAATGAGACGCTTGCTAACGTTGGCTACAGCATTTTCAAGTCAGTTTAAGATATTTGCCAAGCTTATTTCTGCTCCTGTGCAGTTTGTGGAAGTCTTTTCCTCGCAATGTTCCTATGGGCCCACGCGCTGCCTCCCGCAACCTCCTGATAACTTAATTGCTCTCTTCATTTCTCCGACCACAAAACTTCCTTCATGACAGTCAAGAACTTTTAGTGGAGTGTTTCTTGAAGGAATATGGCTCAACAATAAAATAGTTGTCTGTAATGGTACCTACGTGTCTTGCTCGAAATCTTTGCCTCAATCCATCGAAAAAGGTAAAACAGCTGATGAGCTGCGCTCGAATTTCGCATTAGGAAGTAACGTAATCATCGGTAAATTTCTTTTAGCATGACAATAGGCAGAGGTATTCGTGAAATTGACGGTCCTGCGACCTTTTCACGAATACATCTGCCTATATGCGACCATAGCCCGTTATACCTAATGGCACGGACAGAGGTATATTATTTTATATTTTTGGGGGGTAGCCTCACCATCATATATGTCCTGCAACCTTACCTACAATGGTCGCACACCTACTTTCCAAGTGGTGGAGAAACAAAACAGCAACGTGGGGACGGTGGATGGCTTTGTCGCTGCGGCGGGGGAGTGATTCTGCGATCGGATACAGGGGAGCCATTCCGTGCGCCGCGTTGCGCGGAAGGAGGCCGACAGAAGGTAGCAGGTAGCTGCTCTCACTGGGCGTCATTCCTGAAGCGCGGTACTCGTTGTACAGGGGTCGAGAAATTCGATGACGCGGACAAAAGGGCGAAATGTCTCAGCTTCACCCAAAGCCGTAACATATAGGTGGCCGGATATTCTGGTAGCCGACAGCGAGACATGTTGGAGGCAGACAGGAGGCGACGGACACGCAACGAGGCGTACCACGAGGTTCTTCATCCGGATGGGATGGAAGCGATGGAAGCTGCTGGAAATAAGGTTGCGGTGTCGATTGCTGTGTCCGCTCAATGCTGTAGTTGAAAGACAGTTCGTTGTTATTTGGGGTAGTCCATCGCGTGCGCTGTTCCCTTGATGGCATGTACCTCGACGTCTGGTGGTAAGGCAAATTGAAATTCGTACGTTGTCACCGAGTGTCCAACTCGTCGAGTACAATTCTGCTGATCATAGAAGCAGTCTTCAGCCTCAAGGAGGTTGATACTGACAGCAGTTGTCATATTGGAAAGGAGGCCAAATTCGTGCGCTATCCTACGGGTCTTTAACTCCTAGAATTTACGGCACGGCTTCATGACATCTGCTACCATGACCACGGTGTCCCGCGAAATAAGGAAGTTGTACACGTCGTCAGCAATCCCGTTGATAACGTGCCCTACCTTGTCTGCTTTTAATGTCTGCCGGTTGACAATGCGAGTTTCAATATTTCCTCGATGTATCGTGTGCATGTCTCACCGGGCAGCTGGGCTCTTTGAGAAAGCTGATGCTCAGCGCGTTCCTTCTTCACAAGAGTATCTCCGAAAGACAGTAATTTCTTCATCAAATTGGTTCTAGGCCGTGAGGATTTCCTGGTGTTTGTCAAACCAAGTTACAGCCGTGCCAGCAAGGAAGAAAACAACGCTGTACAGAGGTGCGGTAGAGTTGCAACGGTTGTACTTGCTGCATCTTTCGTAATGTCGGAGCCTTTCTTCAACGTCATCTTCGGGCTCTCACTGATGCAGCAAGGTTGTCCTCTCTTCAGCTCGCTGTTCCTGAGTCTGCGCCTCTTTTGTGGCAGCCATTGGAAGGTACTTTGGGGAGATAAAAGGTGAAAACCTGCTACACGGCTGCTGCGAAGAGGTACTGGCGAATCCAGGACGTTTGTATCCAGCACATAGCATCAAATGTAGTGGATGAAATGGTTTTATACAGGTGGACGCTCGACAAATTAGGGCTGGCTGCAAACGGCTCAAAGCCCATGTCAGACTTCGTGCAACTCCCACTTCCTTCACTTTAACACCTCAATATATAGTTGGAGCCCTTGGGCAGAAAGCTGCTCTGGGCAACTTGATGAATTCCAAGTGAGCATAACAAAGTAGAGTACTGATAATACATAATTGCGATATGACAAAACCAAGAACAACCATTTTGTGCAATATTATATGCAAAAAAGACTAGTATATACAATACAAAACTTACTTGTATTTCTTCTTTGGGTAATACATACAGAACACACATGGCACCGCTACAACACATACAAAATCAAGCCATTCGCATCACTACTTCTAATAGCCATTTGTGCAGTGCTGCGCCCTTACTGCAAGCTCATAACATCCCTGGAGTGTCATCCATGTTTCATTATTCTATTGGCATCCTCATATTTAAATTCATAAATGGATCACTTCCCATTTCAATAATTAACAGTACCCATGCAGTTCCCGCGACGTAGTTTCACTCGGGTTTCATGCCTAAACAATTTTTTACTCCCAAAACCTAGAACCAATTACGACAAATTCACAATTAATTTCTTTGCCTCATTTTTGTGGAATTCATTACCATTCACAATAAAGCAATAACCTAACATTCATGCTTTTAAGCGTAGTTTTCGTACTTTTCTGCTATATCGCGCTAAATATATTTTTTTCATTGATGAGATATACTTATCCCACATTCAATTGTTTCCTCTGTTTTACATTTATATAACATGTTCCCAATTTATGTTATGTTTATATTTACGATATGTTGTATTTCTTTGTGTTCTACATTTATATTACATAACAGTTGCAGTTTTCACCCGCTGTTGTTTGTACTGAATCATTTTTGTTTTGCATACTTGTAAAAGGAGGTCCCCTGTGCAGCCATTGGCTTTGGGACCTCCTCCTGTATTTACCAAATCTTTGTATTCGTCATTGCATTGAATAAATTCTGATTCTCATTGCGCTCTTTGGCAGTATTGCTGATACAAATTTATCGGCGAACCGTTCAATATACAACAAATCTCGTGTGTAACGTTAAGGAGAGGAAGCTTCAAATAAAAGGCTCCGCACGGTCGCCTAGATCGAACGGCTAGGAGGCGTTGTGTCAGCTTCGTATGTGCGCGAATCTGCAAGTGACGTGCAGGGGCAGGTGACCGGATGGGACGTTTTTATTACCTCTTGTCATTAGACATGACTGGACGTGACGTCATGATGACGTCAGATCCGGTCATGACGTCACCATGTGACGGCTATGGATGCCTCGAAACGTCTAACCATTACTATTGGTTAGTCACAGTAAACCATGACTTGCACTTTCTGAGTACTAGTTAATGTCTGGTTAGTGTTAGTTGAACACCCCTTAACTAGTAAGTGATGGTTATTGACAGTTACGATGACCTCCAAATGCATGGGTTCCTATGGCCATCTGCCTAACTATTTTATTACTAGTCATAAATTATCATAAAATTTATTCTACATTGCCTTAAATCTAATTGTTTCGATATAATCCGGTTGCTATTGATTAAGTATCGATTCAATGGTGATTGGCATATGCCCATATAAGGCATGCCCCCGAAACGCGGACACATTTGCTAACGACAGTATGAGGCATTCGAGGCTGTCGCTTTAAAAAGGGAAGCGTATTTAATGCGGCACCCGAATACCATACACCAGTGTCAATGACAGCACACTGTAAGAAAAAAAAATCAATAAGTGGGCTACTTTTATAATTTGCTTACTTGCCAAGCCACCAGTTCTGAAAAGCATTTTCAACACCGCTTATCCCTGACTGATGAGAGGACGAGTATAATATTGGAATGCAAAAGCTGATGATGATGATGATGATGAACTGGTTTTTTTTGGCGCAAGGGCATCTTAGGCCAAAGAGCGCCAAACGCAGGGTGAAGTGTCAACTGAAGTTAATAAAATGTCCGATGTGTGGTGTTTATGATGAACTTAAAAACGGTGGTGTATAGGGCCTAAAAGTTATTTCGGAGTGTATAGTCTAAAAACAGTGGTGTATAGGGCCTAAACCTTGAATTTTCGATGTATAGTGGTCCGAGTAAAAAGAAAAAGAAAGCTATCTAAGTAAAAGAAACGGGCTTACGCCCACGTTGATGAATAATTCCGTATAAAAAGCCTACTTTAAATAAATATTTAAAAACCCTATCTACAGAGAACATTGGATCATCACCAAGAAAGATGGACGGATGTGTGGGTATATGCTGCTTGTGTAATTCGGGAAAATGATGTCTCCTTTGCTGTTGAAGTCTTGGACATTGAATTAGAACATGGATGACTGTTAGTCGGTCTCCGCATCTCGGGCAATGTGGTGCAGGAGAGTTTGTTAAAAGGTATGAATGTGTTGTGTATGTGTGACCTATCCTCAGTCTGCACAGAGCTATTTCTTTGAATCTGTTTCGTTTTTCTGTAGTGTACCTGCCTATTGTTGGTTTTATTGTGTGTAATTTATTTTCAGTTGCTGTGTCCCACTCCTCTTGCCATTGTTGTTGAATCATGTTTTTGATGTGTGTCTTGAGGTCCTGATATGATATGTTGTCAATGTCTGTAGTGTTTCGAAGGGCAGCTGATGCAGCAAGCCTATCAGCTGCCTCGTTACCTGGTATACAGCGGTGGCCTGGCACCCAACAAAGTGTAATTTTAAGTTCTAGTTTATTGGCAGACATAAGAGTGTTATAGAGAGAATTCAGGACTGGGTTCTTATTATGGCACTTCCAAAAGGATAGGGACGTTAAAACACTGAGGGAGTCTGTATAGATGATCGATGTCTGTATTTTATTTTCTATAATGTGTCTCACAGCTAGCAGGATTCCATGGCATTCAGCGGTAAATATGCTTGTATGTCTGTTCAGTGTTTTTGAAAGTGAAAATTGCGGTCCATGTGCTGCACAGGACACTTGAGCAGACTTTGAAGCATCACTGTAGTATTCATCACAAGTGTACTTTGCCTGAAGTGACATGAAGTGCTGCTGTATGGCAATAGGGGATGCGTGCTTCCCCACTTCAAGAAACGACAGGTCACAATTAACACCGTGCATTTCCCAAGGAGCAATTAGGTCTTTTATGGAAGTTGTATGAAGACTGGTAACCGGAACGTCCAGATGTTCAATATGCGTGGCAACTCTGATTGGGTATGGTGGTGTTAGGGATGGTTTTCTTGAGAAAAGAGCTGTGCCAGTTTTGTCAAGCAGGAGCCGGCGACATGGATGATCCAGTTGGCACAGCACCTTCATAGCATAATTTAGAGAAGTAAATTGTCTCCTTCGTTGCAGTGACCATCGGTTTGCCTCGACATAAAGGCTAGCAATTGGGCTAGTTCGAAAAGCGCCCGTGGCGAGGCGAAGACCGAGGTGGTGCACGGGATCGAGCAACTTTAGCGCAGAGGATGATGCTGACCCATAGACCATGGAGCAATAATCAATGCGTGATAGAACTACACTATTCAGAAGGCTCAGAAGGCAGTCGCGGTCTGTGCCCCATGACCGGTGAGAGAGAATTTTTAGCAAATTCATTGCTTTGAGACACTTCAGTCGCAACTGTTTTATGTGGGCAATGAAAGAAAGTTTTTCGTCAACAACTACGCCAAGAAATTTGTGCTCCTTTTTAAGGGCTAGGCCCTGACCATTCAATGTTATGTTGGGGTCAGGCCTGATGCCACGCTGTTTAGAGAAAAGTACACAAACACTCATTTCACAGTTAAATTTAAACCCATTGTCATCAGCCCACCTGGACAATTTGTTTACACCTAGCTGAATCTGTCGTTCACAGATGGCCAGGTTGCAAGATTTGAAGCTTATCTGGACGTCATCAACATATACAGAACAATAAATAGTTTTTGGCAGCACGCTTTTTAAAGAGTCCATTTTGACTATGAAAAGTGTGCAACTGAGAACACCACCTTGAGGGACACCATTTTCCTGTATGTACTGCTTTGAATATGCATTGCCAACACGAACTTTGAATGTCCGTTCAGACAAGTAACTTCGTATTGTATTCAACATGTTCCCTGTGATGCCAAGAGAGAAGAGGTCGCGGATGATACCATAGCGCCAAGTGGTATCATATGCTTTTTCAAGATCGAAAAAGACAGATAAACAATGTTGTTTATGTACAAAAGCATCCCTTGCATAAGACTCAAAGGCAATGAGCTGATCAGCTGTTGACCGCCCAGCTCTAAAACCAGCTTGATTTTGATGAAGAAGACCATTGTATTCAAGGAAATGGAGAAGGCGACGATTAACCATTTTTTCAAAAAGCTTGCATAAACAGCTGGTTAGTGCGATAGGCCGATAACTAGCAGCAAGTGTGGGTTCTTTTCCGGGTTTTAATATGGGGATGATGATCGCTTCCTTCCATGCTTTAGGAAAGCGTCCTGTGGCCCATATTTTATTATACAGGCAAAGTAGGGTTTCAAGCGTGCCCGTATGCAGGTGTTTGAGCATTCCATATGTAACCCTGTCAGGACCTGGTGCTGTGTTCCCACATGTGCCAAGTGCAATCTTCAGCTCCTGCATGGTGAAAGGGCTATTGTACCCTCCTGTGCACGGTCTTTTATCACATATAGGCTTCCTCTCCTCAGTTACCTTGTGCCGCAAAAAAGAATCCGTATAGTGCGCTGAGCTGAATACATATTCGAAGTGTTGCCCTAGTGTGTCTGCTTGGTGTTCAAGAGAGTCACCACTGGTGCTGACAAGGGGCGTTGGGATTGTGCTATATCCTTTGAGTGCTCTTATCCTGTTGTGAGCTTTGTGTGCATCCGAATATGAATTCACAGAAGAAAGGAATGATGACCAGCTTTCTCGCTTGGAAATGCGTCGAACACGTCTGCCATTTGCCTTTGCACGCTTGAACGCTATTAGGTTTTCGGTTGTGGGGTATCGGCGTAGTTTCGACCATGCCCTGTTTTGAGTTTCACGAGCAGTCTTACATTCTGCATTCCACCAGGGTCTTCGTTTATTTCGTGGCTTACTTGACGTCTGTGGAATGTATTTTTCTGCTGCCTCTATAATGTGCAGCGTGATCAAGCGCTGAGCCTCATCAACGCCTAAGTCAGCAACTGATGAACAAGCCAATGATGAGTGTTCCCTGAACAACTCCCAGTTGGCTGCATATTCTTTAAACTTTCTAGGATTAGACGCATTTTCATTTTTATTACGAGCATACTTTACAGAGATCGGAAAATGGTCACTTCCATATAGATTGTTAATTACGGCCCACTCTGTAGCTGCTAAGAGCATTGGAGAGCCAATAGCTAAATCTATGGATGTGTATGTGTTATGTAGTATGTTGTAGTATGTTGGCTCTTTTGTGTTAAGTAGGCATGATCCAGAGGACAATAAGAATTTTTCGATTAGCACACCTCGGGAGTCCGTTCTTGTACATCCCCATAATGGATGATGTGCATTAAAGTCTCCGACCAGCAGCCATGGTTCTGGAAGTTGATCAACTAGCTTTTCAAAACTTTCGCTACATAACCTATAATCTGGAGGAATGTACAGAGAACAAACTGTTGTTATTTTGCCAAAAATTAATGCTCGTATTGCCACTGCCTCTAGGTCTGTATTGAGTGAGATGCTTCGGCATGGGATTGATTTTTGAGTTACAATGGCAACACCGCCAGAGGGGCGAGTGCTGCCTTGCCTATCTTTCCTGAATACGTGATACTGCTTGAGGAAACTTGTGTCTGCTGGTTTTAAGTGGGTCTCTTGCAGACAAAATATGTTTGGTTGGTGCTCGGCAAGAATTTCATATACATCATCCAGATTATTTAGTAGTCCACGACAGTTCCAATAAACGATACTCTCAGTAGCCATTTTTGTAGGTGAGGGATGTAGATAAGACAGTGGGTTTAAGAGTCGCCGCCTTTATCAGGTGGCTTAACTGGCGTATGTTTTTTCAATTTGAAGCGGTCCGGTGGGCACCGCCTCTCATTGGCGGACTCCCTAGGCGCCACTGACGCTGCGGAGTCCACGCTCACCTCCATCGCCTCTGGTGAAGGCATGGAGGCAGGGGGTTTTTCCAGAGGAACCAAGTTCCTCTCAGATGTCTTTGGTGTCCCGGACGTCTGGGAGAAAGTGACCTCCGGGATTGCAAAGATTGGGGCAGCCGGTGGCTGCTTAGTGAGGAGCCGTGGTGGGAGCACGTCAGCAGCATTGCACTGCGTGCCCACCGTTACTAGACGCGGCCTGGCCCCTCTACGGGCTGCGTCAGCATAGAGAGCAGAGGAGAGAGCTCTATGTTTCTTCCGCGCCTCTCCGTATGATATATTCTCGGTAACCTTCAGATTGATCACTTCCTTTTCGGCCTGAAAGGCCACACAGGACCGTGAGTAGGCAGGGTGTGTGCCCTCACAGTTCACACATTTGAAGTCAGTTGCATTGCAATCATCAGTTGCATGTTCATGTGTGCTGCATTTTGCACAGGTAAGGCGTCCTCGGCATGACTGGCTACCATGCCCGTACCGCTGACACTTAAAGCATCTGCGGGGGCTTGGTATGTACGGGCTAACTTTGCATCGGATGAATTCCACATTGATGTATTCAGGAAGTGTGCTCCGGTTGAAAGTGAGAACAATATGTTTCGTTTTTATTTCTTCATTCTTTCGCCTGATTGTTATTCTTCGTACTGCCTTTACACCTTGGTTCTGTAGGCCCTCAAGGAGATCTGATTCTGTTTCATTTAAGAGGTCTCGTTCAGAAACCACTCCCTGACAGCTGTTAAGACTGCGGTGGGGCGATACCTGAACTTCAAGGTCAGCAAATGTCTTTGTTATGAGGAGTTTGTCAGACTGGCTTTTGTCTGATACCTCTATAAGCAAGTCACCAGATCTTAGTTTTTTCGCTTTATAATTAGCCCCAATGATGGCCTTCAGCGAGCTGGCTATCAGAAAAACTGATAGCTCGTTTACAGGTTTAGACTCTGATAATGAGTGCAGGACAAGGAACTTTGGAAAGTTTTCAGTTGGTGCAGCGATTTTTTGTGTCACTTCGGTACGACTCCTTTTCGGAGGTCGATCAAGTTTTTTTGATGATTGTTTTTCCATGCATTATGGGTGGTCTAAGGGTTCCTAATATTCTGTCGCCTCTGTTTCACCCTTATATGCAGAGGAAGGTCCCGGAGCCCCTCACCTGGTAGACAGGTGGGGGGCCCGTCGGCCGAGGCTTGACCACAACCTCGACCGCCACCGTTCACGGTTTCTTCCCTCCACCTTTCAACCTATCGCCACGGTACGGTTTACAGCTTCGGTATGGGGGCTGAGGGTCCGTGGTGGCGCCAAGCACCAACACCAAGTTTACACAAGGTGCCCTTGCGGGGAAAAAAAAATGCAAAAGCTGTTTTTCAACTGCTTACTAAAACCAACTCAGCGTATATCTTTCCGCTTTTGTTTCATGGATGTTGAAAGCTTTTGCGACGTATTTTAATGGTTTATTTACGGTACAGTACATGAGATGGGAATGCACTGATATAGCCTGAGTACCGACAGCGTGCAGGAAGACTGCATTTGTAAGGATGAACAAAGAACAAACATTCTTTCTATCGTTTCAATGGCCTACGTACTTATTTATTTATAAACTATTGAAATCATGCATCTTTTATGAGACTATGCTGAATCTATCGAGCTTTGTTGACTCACGGCTGCTTGCAAGGTTCCATATTATAGCTATCTCGGCAAACGAGTGCACAACTCTAATCACAGTTTGTCGAGAAGTTCATATATATGGTTACAGAATAAAATAACACCGCAGGCTTACCCCTGATTGTGCGTTGTTTCTCTAGTTTCTTCAAAACGCAGAGGAGTCTTGAGGACAGCGCTAAAATGCGAGACGCCATAGAGAGAAAGTTAAAGGCAAATTTTCCAAATGTGGAAATGACTAGGCACAAAAACAAATACATAACAAAGAAATGCGATGCGATACCGAAATCATGGCTTTCACGTGGCAAAAGAGAGTGATTCATGATAGCTTCTAGCTCAAGGATTTGGAGGCCAACACGAAAAACATCAAGAAAGGTTTAAATGTGTCAGTACTGATGAGCACAAAATAATGACGACGTAGAGATTCCCGAAGTTATGAAACTGCTTTCGGCTACAGAGGGTATGAATAAAGGCGTATTCAATAAACCAAATTTTGTTGCAAATTGTGTCAAAACTAGATATCGGTTTATTTTAATGGCGCCTCCAACAACCGTTTATTTTTATTTTAAAAACTGCCACCGTCATAGCAGGTGGGGTCAAATTTGTTGACAATAAAGACGCTATTATGAATAACGGAGGGGGCTCAATGAAAAAGCAGAAAACCTTCTATTTGACGGGTTTCGAGAACCCTTAGACAATAGCTGGCCCTAACTATTTCCAAAAACAGTACCTCGGTCATCCAGGAAAGACCATTTACGGTTTTGGTTCTCACATTATAACGGAAATATTATAATCATTTAGATAGTTCAGTAAAGTCGGAGGCAGTGCGGAAGCATTTGTTGACCATAGAAGCATTCCAAATTTCAGACGAACGTGTAGAGTAACTGCGAATCGTCGGCGATGGATGTGTAATTGTCTGCGGGAGACACTCATAATTTCGGAGGGTGCTACTATATCTTTTGGCTAAATTAAATAAATAAAGATTTGGAAAACAAACCAAGCCTGAGTTTTGGAAACGTTGACTGTTGAGTGCAGTATCTTCTTGACTGGTAATGTGTCGTACGGCCTTTTTTTTTTTTCAATGCATTCATATTGCTATGATCGGGCTTCTATCAGCGGTTTCCTCTGTTCATGCAGCGGCCGACGACTGCAGTCGAGCTGGTGCGAGCATTGACAAACCATATCCTGTAGAAGCACTCTAACAGATGACGCCCAGCAGTATCACCTGGCGATAGATAGCAAAAATATTCTGAATAGGAATAAGAGCGCATCTCAGCACTCAAAACATGTGTTCAAATCCCATGAGTGCATCTTTTCTGAATTCACAACATTAAAATCAATTACTAATAACTTTTCTGCGGTGTGCCCCATTTAGGCTCCATCGTGTGATGCTTTTGGTTCCTAATAGCCTAAAACCCAGCCGTGAACAGACCCACGAGATGACGGTAATGCAACGGTAACACAATGCAGTTAACTTCACCATAATCATTTCCTGCCTTCAATTAGTATATTCTCACGTAGCTATTTGAGCTCGTAACCGGAAGGTTTAATGAGGAACCGGTTAATCCAGAAGACACCGGAGAGCAGGTCCAGAGTACCGAAAGACGGTCAGCACAAGAACTTCAGGCTCTTCTATTCGAACATCATGGAGCACCGAAAGACGGCCAGCACCACAACTTCAGCCTCTTCTAATCGAACATCACAGGGCACTTCTTAAAGTCAGTGCACGAGCCGCCCAGCGGCTGTTGTAGCACAAGCTACATTACCCCCCCCCCCCCCCTCTAAAAAAAAAAACCCATCGACATGATGATTTCAAAAGGAGAAAAAAAAATAAAGTAAGCAAGAAACATGCGGTACGGCGGTGTACTAGTCTTTTAGGGCAGTTATCGCGAAAACTGCGGCTTCATGCACACGACGTGAACAACCTCGGGTTTCTGCTGGCGACGAGTAGTACAAAAGCCGTCCGGAAGCACTTCGTACGTGACGTCACTCAGCTGACGGAGCACATTTGTATGGGCCAAAGTACTGTTTCATAAGTTTCTCGGATAGTCCAGGACGTCGAGTCGGAGTCCAGCGCCACACTGTGTAGTCCGGTTCGAAAGTCACTACACGGTGGCGATGATTGTAACGATAGGCATCTCGTCCTCGCTGGTACCGGATGCATGCCCTCGCTAGCTGTCGCGCTTCTGCGCACTGAGTAAACCCCTCGGCGCCAACTTCGAGGTCACGGCCGTCATGGGCCAACATGGCTTCCAGCATTGTCGAAACTTCGCGGCCATACAATAAGCAGAACGGCGTCATTTGGGTTGTTTCCTGCTGCGCCGTGTTGTACGCAAATGTGACGTACGGTAGGACGTCAACCCAAGGCCGAATCCGTGGATATGGACATCATGTCGGCGAGAGTTTTGTTCAGACGTTCTGCCAAGCAATTAGTCTGTGGATGGTATGCGGCATGCACGATCACGGCGGTCGTGGATGGGAAAAGTATCCCGCAGCTGCTGGCGAAAGGAATCCCAGATTTGAAGTGTGGCCTATTCTCATACCACGTTTTAGCGGGCGCTCGTTTCCAGGCTGCGCTGCCTACGGGCGATGGGTGCAGTCGGCGCACAACTGGGTTGTCGGCATATACAGCTCGTAATGCTTCTTTTACAGAAAAGAGCCCTCCATGCGAAGCAGCGGCGAGCCCAAATTGCCTGTCCCCGCGCATTGAGCTTGACCGGAAGGTCCTCGCAAAAAGGGACTGTTTTCCTGCTCTGCCTACAATTCAGTCAAGCCGGACCCTGCTTTACCTGTCTCGTTGAGCGCTTCTTTCCTACTCCTGCCTGATGGCACACATTAGACGACCACAGCTTGGCGTTGAACACGTGACCGTAAAAGAGCAGCTGGTCCTCATGGCGCCACGCATATCCACCGATCCCTTACACGGTCCTCCTGTCCGTGATGAACACTTCGATGGCGCTGTGTCGCAGGATAATGCGCTCGATAAAAACTTGGCGAATTCTCCTGTGGTACCATCAGGTTGTGATCTAGCTTCGGTGTAGCGGGTAAGGTAATGAATGGCCACGATGATCCACTTGTTATCCGCTGATAAGATCGGGAAGGGGCCGAGGTGATCCATTCCAATTTGCTGAAACAGTTTGGTCGGGGTTGGTATGGGGTTCAGTAGCCCAGCAGGTCTGATGGCAGGCGTCTACCGTCGCTGACACTCGTGGAACGTCTTCACGTGATGTGCAACGTCGGCAGGCAACCGCGGCCTATAATGCTGCTCTTGCAATCGATGCATTGTGCGTGCCACTCCAAGATGTCCGGCTGTCGGCTCATCGTGCAGAGCCTGCAAAATTTCCTTTCGGAGTTCTTTAGGCATGACAAGGAGGTATGTGGGCATGCTGGGTGCAAAATTCATTTTCCCAAGGACGTTGTTGTGAAACGCGAAGGATGACAGCTGATTCCTGAAAAATGTAGGAGGAGAAGCGGTCTTGCCATCTGGGTAGTAGTCTCTCACCACAGGGTCCGAGCGCTGCTGCTGTGGAAACTGCTGGTGCTTACTGGCCCCAAGAGGGCGTCGTCGTCTTCCTTCAGAGGTGCGTCAACAAGCCCGTGACAAACAGACTGCATCACAATGCTTGCGACTAGACTTGTAGACCGCCATAATATCGAATTCTTAAAGTCTTCAGCTTCACCGTACAGGGCAGCCGAAGGGGTCTTTCAAACTGGTGATACAGCAGAGCGCGTGGCAATCGCTTACTACCTTGAAAGGTCAACCGTATCGGTACGGACGGAACTTTGTCATGGTCCAAAAGATTGCGAAGCATTCCTTCGCAGTCATCGAATGATTGGTTTTGGCTTTTGACAGGAACCTGCTAGCGTAAGCGACAACTTTTTCTACTCCGCCCTCTGAAGAAGGCC
This sequence comes from Amblyomma maculatum, assembly GCF_055883805.1. Classification (NCBI taxonomy): domain Eukaryota; kingdom Metazoa; phylum Arthropoda; class Arachnida; order Ixodida; family Ixodidae; genus Amblyomma; species Amblyomma maculatum. The sequence continues at coordinate 35,589,309 of NC_139351.1, read as the reverse complement.
GACGCCTATACCCCCGCTGCTTGCGTCTGTATGAATTTGTCCAAGCGTTTTTATCAAAATGACCGAGGACCGGTGGGTACTGTAAGTGGCCCTTGAGTTCCTCGAAGGCTTCTGCTTGCGATAATTCCACTATTGCGTCTGGACGAACACTGCCCTTGCTTACGATGTGGCCCAGGAACAACAGCTCCTCGTAAGCGAAGTGGTACTTTTGCGAAACCTTTGCAGATTTTCTTCAAAGGTCGAAGAAAATGCAACGAGGTGGCCAAGTGCACCAGACAGATATGCCGTTGCGGCCCAGCCAGTATGGTATACGTTACTCGCTGGAATGTTGCCAGTGCGGAGCAGAGGCCGAATGGCATTACCTTGAACTCGAAGAGGCTGTCTGGTGTGATGAAAGCGGTCTTCCCGCAATCTCTTTCGTCGAAATCGATTCGCCAGCAGCCGCTTTTTAAATTCATCGATGAGAAATACTTTGCATTGCAGAGCCGGTCCGGTGTGTTGACGATGCAAGGAAGAGGGTAAACATCCTCCTTCATTATACTGTTCACGCGGCGATAATCGACGCACAAACGAAGTGTTCCGTCTTTCTTTACCAGAATGACTCGTGCGCCCAGGGGCTCTGATGATTGGATGACATCGTCATGAAGCATTTCCTCGACTTGGTAGTGGATGGCTTGGGGTCCTCATGGGGATACGTGGTAGGAGCTTCGGCGCAGAGCCCGGCGTGTTCGTCAGCGATAACGCGGTGCTTTGCCAGCGGAGTTTGTTGCACCTTCGAGGCTGACGAAAAGCATTCCCTGTAGCTTTCAAGAAGAGTGCGAATTTGATCTTGTTTTTTTCCGGTGTAGTGCTCGGGTTATGTCGAACGTGAGCTGATCTCGGGTGAATGAATCGTCTGCGGGCTGTTCGGGTAGGGCGAGGACTTCTCGGATGTCCGCAAATTTGTCGAGAAAAGCGATCGTAGTGCCCTTTTTGTGATGCCGGTATTTTTCTGTGAATTTTGTTAAAGCAGCCAAGCGTCTCCTCTCCAGAATTTAGCGATGCCTGCTGCGATGCCAAGACCCTGCTCCAAGAGCAACTGGGTCTTTTCTTCCATGACGCCTTTGGCGATTTCAGTATCTGTGCTGGCCATGCATACTAGGATGTTTGATGAGGGCGGCACCGTTACTTCTCCGTCGAAGACGTTTAGAGCTACATATTGCGTCGAAGTCATCACGCATGCATTGTCCTTCGAAAGCATGATTAGCGTTGATCGATGGTCGATGATCACCTTATGCTCGTTAAGAAAATCAATGCCCAAAATCACGTCTCGCGAGGAGTATTGTAAGTCCTTGAAACAAGTAGGGTAAGTGCGGATATTTACTTTTAGAGACGCAATGCAGCGCTCGGATGGAGTATTCAGGTTACCACCAACCATGCGGATTAGCAGTCTATCTCAATTGTCACTATTTGACCTTGGGGCGAACGAACCACGAATGACAGAATAGGTTGGTTGGTTGGTTGGTTTGTGGGGTTTAACGTACCAAAGCGGCTCAGGCTATGAGCAGTCTATCTCAATTGTCACTTTTTGACCTTGGGGCGAACGAACCACGAATGACAGAATAGGTTGGTTGGTTGGTTGGTTGGTTTGTGGGGTTTAACGTACCAAAGCGGCTCAGGCTATGAGAGACGCCGTAGTGGAGAATAGTCAGCTCGGTGTCGACTAAGGCAATAACCGTGCTGCCTTGGATAGCCACTTCAAGTTCACTTGTTTGCGTCCTTACAGCACGTGTTTACCCAGGTGTTTGATATCGGCTCCGGCGTATACTATTGTATCGGCTGAAGCACACTGTTTGCACTTCGTTGGACGGTGGTGTCGAATTTAACTCCGGTTGGTCGCCGTCTATTCTTCGTGTGGAGCGGCGATGTAATGGCTGCGTTGTCGTTACACCTCGTCGGCGACGGAGGAACTTCATCGTTTCGCCGTTGAGCAACCTCACCTTCATAGGTTGCTGGCTTCGGTTTCCCCTTCGGGTCTAGGGGCACTTTCTTGCTCATAGCTTCGGACCGGCGACACAAAACGGGACCTGAACGGTGATGGGGAGTGTGATAGACGACTTGGACACGCGTGTTCTCCCCTCCATAGGAAATCAACGATTGTCTGAGATCACTCGCCAGGAAGGGGTCGTGGGGCATTGATGGCGAAACCACACAGGCCGATACGCCTGTACAGACAGTGTCGGAGATATGTCCTGCCTCACCGCAAGGAAAACATAGTGGGCGGTTGTTGGAAGTTGTCCAGGCGTCGCATTTAATAGGGTTTTGTGGTTTCTCGTACGATTGGAGGGCGGGGGCCAGGAGGCAGCGTTCGGGCACAGGATGGTAGCGGCGAGGGCTTGGAAGGTCACGTCGAGGCGCAGGACAACGTGATACAGCAGCATAGTTCATCACTCTTGCTTCTTGAGATGGAGCCGTCGGAGCCGTCGCTTGAGGAACACCCAGTGCCTGTTGGACGTCTTGACGGATGACGTCCACGAGCGTCGCCACTTGGTATTGTTGGGATGATGGCCGCAACCGGCGCAGTTCCTCTCGCACGATTTCTCGGACGAGATTCAGAAGGCTGTCTCCGCTCGCAAATAGGCTGCTGCAGTGCCTTACGCAGGACGGTTATAGTGGTCGGTCGTAGTGGCGCATCCGGGAGTTCATCGTCCTCTCAATGGCGGACGCTTTACTTTCGAATTTGTCTACAGTTTAGGGTAGAGTTCTGACAACTCCTGAAAAAACGGACTGTAACGCCTAGCATTAGCAGTTTTACTTTCTCTTATTTAGTCATGTTTGGGTTAGAGTGACGGAAGAGGCGCTTCATTTCCCCAACTAAGTGAGGATATACTCATTAGGAAGCAGGGCTTTGGACTGAGGTAGCAGTTCTGCTCTTTCTTTCTTTACCCCTCTCGTTAGCTGTTTCAAACGTTCCCTCGTGAGGCGCTTCAACGTCATTACCGAAGACTCGTGGTTTTCATACCACGTCCGCGCTGTTCCATCTAGAGCAAAGAATACGTTCTGAAGCTTCAAGGCGGCGTCCCAATCATTAAATGCGGCAACTCTAGCGTACTGGTCCCGCCAGTCCTCAGGATCTTGACCCGCGGTGCCGCTGAAACTGGGAGGCTGTTGGGGCTGCTGGATCATGACCGGTACCATAGACAGGTCCACTGTCGACGTTGAGGCCTTCCGGAGTCGAACGGGTCAGACAGCAGACCGTATTCGGATTACACCCCTTGAACTCGGTGGCTGGCTAAATGACCTGCAAGCTGGTCCCCAGAGTGACAGGAAGAAGGCAGATGTCAACGCTTGAAGGGGCTGATCGGAGCTCAAAGGGCAGTACCTCCGCCATATCACGTGGTAGTGACAAGGCCGCAGGCACAAAACAAACAGGCGTAGTAAAACTGAAAATAACTCTGCCGGGGTGACTTGCGCCTGCAAAAGAACTGAGCAACTCAGCAGCGGCAATAGCATCAAATGTGCTCGTCGATCGTCGAACAAATACTTGTCGCAGTCGTCACCACTCAATTTAAAGGCGGTGAGGAAACATCTAGATAAAGCCGCAAACGGTGACTAGCCTAACCTATGCTCGCAACACTCTCTAGGGGCTGGAATCTTCAAGATACATCGAGACGCATCTTCCGGGACAAAAACAAAAGTGATAAAGCATCGTCTCGCAACCACGAGTATGACATACAAAAAATACAGAAACGATCCGCGCGCTTGAATCACAGTCATAATGCCGCACGCCGGCGGCTGTCGAAAACGAACAAATAAAGATTTCAGTATTTCGCAGCAATATTATCGAGATCGATATCTGCGCATAACATTACACCTGAGCTTCGTGGTGTAATTGTTTTGTGTTGAAGTTGAAGCTGAAGTTGAAAGTTTATTTTTGATTGAAAAAAACAACGTACAAGAATATACAGCGAGAGGTCCCATGGTACAAGACCGCAGGTGGGACCTCCCATGATAATAGATTTCGACAGGCAACATAAAGAGTAATATTATTGTAAGAAAATTTATGAAGCAACGCTGAAAATAAATAACGAAATACATAGTAAAGAGCGTATTGCCGACAGATTTAGATACAAAAACAGAATACAGAAAAAAGTACAAAAACACTTACGAATTCCGCGACACAAAAGATAGATAAAAAATCACAAATTAAAAAGAAATATTTTAATTTCAACTTGAAAAAGAAAGTGTATTAGTTTGCTTAATGTCGAAATTCCAAGAATTCCAAATTGATATGGACGAAAATTGAAGGCCTTATTTCCCATAGTTAGTACTGAACTTAGGTAGTAGAAAATTATACGTAGTGTGAACCGTGTAACGCTGTCGTTTTTGATCATGCCGGGAGGAAAATTGCTAAATGGGAACTGATGGTGAAGAATCTTAAAGAATAGAATACCGATATTATAAAGATAAAGAGCCGAGAGAAGTAGAACACTTAAATTCATAAACAAAATGTGCCACGGTGACATTCGAGGGGAGGAGGTTATGATGCGCATGGCTTGCTTTTGCAGTTTTATTAATGGCCAAAGTTGAACATAATAGGCGCTACCCCAAGATGAAATGCCGTAGTTTAAGTGGCTGTGGAAGAAAGCGTAGTAAAGTGATAAGTGAAGCTGATAAATGTCATGGTGCGATGTTATCATAGCAGAGTCATCTGCGTATAATATACTATTACAATGCCTAAAACAGGATGGTAAATCGTTGATGTAGAGTAGAAACAATGCAGGGCCTACAATAGAACCCTGCGGAACCCCAATGTTAGTGAGAGCTTTATTAGATGCATGGTTATTAATACAGACTATGCGCTCTCGGTTACGAAGAAAACTCTTCACAAGCATTAGTGGAGGTCCTGATATGCCGTACGACTCATGTCTCTGAAGCAAGATGGAGTGATCGATGGAATCAAATGCTCTGCTGAAATCAATGAAAACTGCGCCTGAAAACTTTCCTTTATAGATAGCAAGCCTGATATAATCTATGAGAGAAGCTATAGCAGTATCTGTAGATAGTCTGCGTCGAAAACCGTGTTGATTATCAGTCAATATATTGTATTTTTCAATATGTCCTCACAGCCTTATTTCAAATAATTTTGCTAAACTTTTGTCAAAAAAAAAGGAAGAATGACAATTGGTCGATAATTATTTGGCATAGCGAGATCGCCTTTTTGAACACTGGTATTACTTTCGCTATCTTGTGCTGTCGCGGATAACAGCCACTTAAAAAAAAAAACAAGATTGAACATGTGGCTGAGAACAGGTGCGAGCATAGATCGGATAATGTTCACGTGTTTTCCATGGATGTTGTCAATGCCTGGAGCGGTCATGTTTAGGTTATTAATTGCGGATATAATTTCGTCTGGGCAAGTTCGGGTAAGAAAGAAGGAATGGGTGTGCACGAGAAGGTGTGCACGACGAAGAGGAAATATAATTAGGAGAGTTAAAAAAAATAATTACAAAATGTGTTCGCTATTACTTCAGTTTTAGTTAAAAGAACCCCATCGTGGAAAATAGATTTAACTACATTGGATGACTTTCCAATGTTCAAAAATTCATTAAGAAGCTGTCACTGTCGTTTAGAATTATTAGATTGCTGGGATAATTGGTTTTCATAACAGCTTCGTTTAGCTTTTTTTTAGAAGAGATGATAGTATACTAGAATACCTGCTGTATCGCAATTTAAGACTAAGATTAAATGGCTGGCGTTTAGTTTCCTTGTACATATTTATACATAGTTTGCAATAGAAGCGCTTACCCCCCCCCCCCCCCCCTCCTAGCGCGCATACCTGTTATTCCTAACAGTGTGCTCTACGCTGGAATTTGTCAGCAGGCAATGGGAGCTGTGTCCCAGAGTGTTTGCCCTCCACACCACAAGCACCCCGGCTAAAGTGAAGAAGGCCAACAGTCCCGCAAACCTGGTCCAATGCGTTGATATTCTCATATCTTGGTTGCGCCCTGCATTGAGAAAACAAAGAACAGCCATTACAAAAATGTTTAGATTCCTTAGCACGGTGCCACTACTGCAGGCAGTGCAATTTAGAGTGGATTAAATAGGTAGCTTTATGTTCTTTCTGTTTTCAGATACACGTTCTCGCATACTTGTGGAGTACAACACATTCAGGATTTTGTACCACGAATGTTTACCAGCACGTCGACAGGATATTTCCTTTCAACCGTGTATTATTTTCTGAGCAATTTTTATTTTGAACGGGAGAAAACAAACACACTGTAGCTGCAAGTGGGTAGCACGGGAAGGCTGGCAGTATATTCCAGGCAGCAGGGTATAAAACAGAACAATTCCAAATGAATATAAAACATGAGTATATATGGAAGTCTAAAGTTTCTATTAACTTTATAAAACGTATACAAATATTTGCACTTGTAATTGAAGTCTACCATATTGTAATTTTAGACAAGTTCGTGTGATTAACGCGATCCTGTGGCTGGTCCATCCATTTGGCGCCCGCACACTTCCTAATCGCCTGTGTGCAAATAAGAATTCTCGCTCTCTGAAATGCTTGCCTTCGTTTTTAGTTCACTTTGTCACCCTAAATATCATTTCTTATCTTGCCTTTGCACCGCATTACGTGCCCAAGTTCATACGGCGGTGTTTTGCTTGCTCAAACTGGCGTCAAACTTGGATAACTGAGTTGACCGTCGGACAGTCTGCAAAGCAGCAGATTGTAAACATCGTCAGTTTTTCCTTTCAATATATGACCTACTTTGTCTAATTCGGACATAGCGCTGTCCTTTGGCCTAGGGCTAGAATGTCTTGAATATAAGACAAGTATAATTCCGAGTTTACATTAGGTAGCGAAGTACTGGAAGTAGTCGGCGATTATGTCTCCTTAGGACAGGTAGTAACCGCAGATCCGGATCATGAAAAGGAAATAACAAGAAGAATAAGATTGGGGTGGAGCGCATTTGGCAAGCACTCGCAGATTATGACTAGCAGCTTACCGGTATCGCTCAAGAGGAAAGTATACAACAGTTGCATCTTACCTGTACTCACCTATGGGGCTGAAACGTGGAGGCTAACCAAGAGAGTTCTACTTAAGTTGAGGACAACCCAGAGGGCTATGGAACGAAAAATGGTAGGTGTAACATTAAGAGATAGGAAGCGTGCAGAGTGGGTCAGAGAAATAACTCAAGTTACTGACATTCTAGTGAAAATTAAGAAGAAGAAATGGGTATGGGCAGGACATGTCGTGCGAAGAGAGGATAACCGATGGTCGCTTAGGGTAACAAACTGGATTCAAGAGGAGGAAAGCGTAGCAGGGGGCGGCAGAAAGTTAGGTGGGCGGATGAGGTTAAGGAGTTCGCGGGGGTTAAGTGGATGCAGCTCGCAGAGAATCGGGTTAAGTGGAGAGATATGGGAGAGGCCGTTGCCCTGCAGTGGGTACAGGCAGGCTGATGATGATGATGATGATTCCGTCGAAGACTGGGCACGGGATGCGAGGTCTTTTTGTGCGCCAAGCTTGCGTCCGATCGGCTTGCCAAATAGGTCTCGAAGCTTCTCCTTGCACATCTCACACGATGTGATGTCTTCATGCGTCTCGAACCAGACTCGCGCCGTACCTGCCAGGTAGAAGATTACGTTGGCGAGCATGAGGGTCGCGTCCCAACGGTTACGCTTGCTGTCCCGCTCGTACATAGAGAGCCAGTCTTCTACGTTGACGTGGTCGGTGCCGCAAAAGGTGCCTGGATCACGAGGCTGCGTCATGACGACGGTGGGAGCTGATGGTGCCGCTGAAGGTGTCGCGTCGGATGGCATTGCGATAGCACCAGTTTGGCGGCCACTACGGAGATCCAGATTTGGCGACATACGTACTTCCAGCAATCTTCCACCAAATGTTAAGGAAAATTACACAGCGGTAAACGCTAGTTCACTGTTAGACGCACACCACACACCGCACACCACAGAACGAAGTCAGCTAGGCTTGAACGTCGTCTTCTTCTCTACTTCACATCAGCACGTCGTCGCCGTCTCAATACTCTGCTCCATAACAATATTGTCGTGTTAGGAAATCTTTATATTAATAAAGGCCATTTGTATTTGTGAAGTTGGTAGATTCAAGGGAGAAGGCAGAGGTATACATTAAGTTGCAGGCGCGTTGTCAATCCATCGGATTTGTGGCATGTTGAAACCACCACCAAGTAGGAAGTCAGCATTAAGGTTTGGTATTATGTTTGACAGCATTATCAGCGGCGTAGGGCTAGAATTTCTAGGGCTGTGATAAAAAGCACCAAACACCAAGTGTTTGCCACTGTGAAGCAAAACCTTACACCTCACACTTACGCATGCATTCTGAACCAGTATAAAAACACTACCGCAATACACGTGGTGGGGGTATTTTTATATCTGTTGCTTTGTCAACAAGTATTAAAACACCCCCGCCACGCGTATTGCGGTCCTTTCTGTACAACCCCGCCGGGGTGGCGCAGTGGTTACGGCGCTCGACTACTCTTCCCAAGGATACGGGATCGAATTCCTGCCTCGGCGGCCGCTTTTCGATGGAGGCGAAAAGCAAGGCGCCCGGGTGCTGTGCGATGTCAGTGCACGTTAAAAAACCCCAGGTAGTCGAAATTTCTGGAGTCCTCCACTACGGCGTCTCCCACAGCCAGGGTCGCTTTGGGACGTTAAACCCCACAAAACCAAACCAAACCTTTCTGTACACTTCATAGGAAGGGGTAAAAACTTCAGTGTCACTGACGCTTTCGTCTAGCTACGATTCTGTTCCTATGATTACTTGGGCTTTTATAGTGTAGATTAAACTAGCAAGAGAATCTGCCTTTTTTTTACACTACGGCAGTCAAGTGACAAAATGTTCAGTGTAGCAGTGCGACACTGACAGTGTAATTTAGCACGAAAAGGATAATTGCAATGAGTTGGCTCCATCGATTAGGTGCCGCCATATAGCTATCTGACGGACGGAATGACAGAATCTGAAGTGGCATCATTGATAAAGCAACGCCCGCCGATCAATAGTTTTTCAAAACGGAGTTTGTACGATAAATCCCTTTCTTTTGAGTTTCCAAGAAGCTTTTTTCGGGCAAAACGAATGGAAGAAAAATCCTGTCGAATTGCGAAATCATTGTTCTTCAGCTTATATCCCAGCGTAAGCAACCTTTCCTTCTCCTTAAATTTGCCAAATTTTACAACTATTGGACGGTTTTTTTGTTAGGCTGATAGCGGTCGATCCTATAAGCTCTTTCCTCATTAGCTTTGCTGATGTCCACTTCCATATACTGGGAACACATACCAATTATAGCATCATCAGATTGTACCCATGTCTCAAATCGATTATCAGGCAATCCAAAAAAGAGCAACTTACAGCTGCGTGACCTGTTTTCGGCATCAACTATTGCTTCCTTCAATGATGCGATTGCTTATGATGTCTTGGGCAAATTATCTCTGCATTACAATGACTCGGGCGGGGATGGCCATGCAGCAAGTGACTGACATTCTTCAAGGCGTATTAGCCTTTCTTGAAATTTGGCAAACTCTGTTTCTAACCCATTGCGCCATCCTGAAGCGAGGTCAAGCTAGAAAGCTGCTGCTGCTGCTGCTGCTGCTGCTGCTGCTGCTGCTGCTGCTGCTGCTGCTGCTGCTGCTGCTGCTGCTGCTGCTGCTGCTGCTGCTGCTGCTGCTGCTGCTGCTGCTGCTGCTGCTGCTGCTGCTGCTGCTGCTGCTGCTGCTGCTGCTGCTGCTGCTGCTGCTGCTGCTGCTGCTGCTGCTGCTGCTGCTGCTGCTGCTGCTGCTGCTGCTGCTGCTGCTGCTGCTGCTGCTGCTGCTGCTGCTGCTGCTGCTGCTGCTGCTGCTGCTGCTGCTGCTGCTGCTGCTGCTGCTGCTGCTGCTGCTGCTGCTGCTGCTGCTGCTGCTGCTGCTGCTGCTGCTGCTGCTGCTGCTGCTGCTGCTGCTGCTGCTGCTGCTGCTGCTGCTGCTGCTGCTGCTGCTGCTGCTGCTGCTGCTGCTGCTGCTGCTGCTGCTGCTGCTGCTGCTGCTGCTGCTGCTGCTGCTGCTGCTGCTGCTGCTGCTGCTGCTGCTGCTGCTGCTGCTGCTGCTGCTGCTGCTGCTGCTGCTGCTGCTGCTGCTGCTGCTGCTGCTGCTGCTGCTGCTGCTGCTGCTGCTGCTGCTGCTGCTGCTGCTGCTGCTGCTGCTGCTGCTGCTGCTGCTGCTGCTGCTGCTGCTGCTGCTGCTGCTGCTGCTGCTGCTGCTGCTGCTGCTGCTGCTGCTGCTGCTGCTGCTGCTGCTGCTGCTGCTGCTGCTGCTGCTGCTGCTGCTGCTGCTGCTGCTGCTGCTGCTGCTGCTGCTGCTGCTGCTGCTGCTGCTGCTGCTGCTGCTGCTGCTGCTGCTGCTGCTGCTGCTGCTGCTGCTGCTGCTGCTGCTGCTGCTGCTGCTGCTGCTGCTGCTGCTGCTGCTGCTGCTGCTGCTGCTGCTGCTGCTGCTGCTGCTGCTGCTGCTGCTGCTGCTGCTGCTGCTGCTGCTGCTGCTGCTGCTGCTGCTGCTGCTGCTGCTGCTGCTGCTGCTGCTGCTGCTGCTGCTGCTGCTGCTGCTGCTGCTGCTGCTGCTGCTGCTGCTGCTGCTGCTGCTGCTGCTGCTGCTGCTGCTGCTGCTGCTGCTGCTGCTGCTGCTGCTGCTGCTGCTGCTGCTGCTGCTGCTGCTGCTGCTGCTGCTGCTGCTGCTGCTGCTGCTGCTGCTGCTGCTGCTGCTGCTGCTGCTGCTGCTGCTGCTGCTGCTGCTGCTGCTGCTGCTGCTGCTGCTGCTGCTGCTGCTGCTGCTGCTGCTGCTGCTGCTGCTGCTGCTGCTGCTGCTGCTGCTGCTGCTGCTGCTGCTGCTGCTGCTGCTGCTGCTGCTGCTGCTGCTGCTGCTGCTGCTGCTGCTGCTGCTGCTGCTGCTGCTGCTGCTGCTGCTGCTGCTGCTGCTGCTGCTGCTGCTGCTGCTGCTGCTGCTGCTGCTGCTGCTGCTGCTGCTGCTGCTGCTGCTGCTGCTGCTGCTGCTGCTGCTGCTGCTGCTGCTGCTGCTGCTGCTGCTGCTGCTGCTGCTGCTGCTGCTGCTGCTGCTGCTGCTGCTGCTGCTGCTGCTGCTGCTGCTGCTGCTGCTGCTGCTGCTGCTGCTGCTGCTGCTGCTGCTGCTGCTGCTGCTGCTGCTGCTGCTGCTGCTGCTGCTGCTGCTGCTGCTGCTGCTGCTGCTGCTGCTGCTGCTGCTGCTGCTGCTGCTGCTGCTGCTGCTGCTGCTGCTGCTGCTGCTGCTGCTGCTGCTGCTGCTGCTGCTGCTGCTGCTGCTGCTGCTGCTGCTGCTGCTGCTGCTGCTGCTGCTGCTGCTGCTGCTGCTGCTGCTGCTGCTGCTGCTGCTGCTGCTGCTGCTGCTGCTGCTGCTGCTGCTGCTGCTGCTGCTGCTGCTGCTGCTGCTGCTGCTGCTGCTGCTGCTGCTGCTGCTGCTGCTGCTGCTGCTGCTGCTGCTGCTGCTGCTGCTGCTGCTGCTGCTGCTGCTGCTGCTGCTGCTGCTGCTGCTGCTGCTGCTGCTGCTGCTGCTGCTGCTGCTGCTGCTGCTGCTGCTGCTGCTGCTGCTGCTGCTGCTGCTGCTGCTGCTGCTGCTGCTGCTGCTGCTGCTGCTGCTGCTGCTGCTGCTGCTGCTGCTGCTGCTGCTGCTGCTGCTGCTGCTCTTCCTCAATTCGTCTGACAGCCTCAAACAACGGTAAGTATTCACTACGGTTGGTCTGTGTGCTACATTCACAGCTATATGTTGGGCCAGGATTGGCCTCAACGTCTTCGGACAAAAGAAGGAGCAGACGCACAATGCGACGAAGACCCGGTAGCACTTCATGTGAGTATTACAAAAAAATTTCTAATTTCAATGGTGCATGGCACCGCAAGAAGACAAGAACATTTGTCTAGCCAACCAACCTGGGCAGCAAAAATCGGTGATTTCATGTCCCGCGCGGTGTCGGCCCCAGATTAAACTGCTGGCGGTTGGCATTTACGTACGCCCACTGTTGACGTGCAGGTGTAGACGATGCTGGGTTGCCAGATGAGTGCACTGGTTGGTTCCAAAGATAGCGAAATATTCCCGATGTAATACCACGGCTTTGGTCTGATGAAGTAGTAAAAGTAGTCCGTTTGAACTGCAGTGGTGAAATAGTGTCCAGTGGTTCCTTCGACGTGGCCAGCAGCGATAAGCACCTGGGCAGCGAAAAACGGCGATTCCTTGTTCCGCGCGGTGTCGGTGTCCTTCTTCCTTCTTTTTGTCTAGAGTTACACACCCCAGCATTAACCCAGCGAGATTGGTTATAGCGGAGACGGTTTCCACATCCAGACCGTTAGTCGCGGAGGAGGCCACCATTGCAGCGGGTATCGCCTGCACTATCGCAACTACCATAGTAAGTCACTCCAAGTTTGCGATCAGTAACTTTTTCTAGAGGTAGGGTTTCCTATTCCACTTCAGAAATACTCACCGAATTAAGAGAATCTCCTCTCTTGAGAGATATGAAATATGGGCCCAAGCTCATGCGAGCAATCCGGGAAATGAGGCTGCTCACCTATACGGTCGAGAATTAGCCGGCCGAGCGGTTGCGCAAAATTGGAAACCAGAACCTTTCGTGAGCCAGTCCAACCATACCACGAACTGATTGCCATTAAAAAGCAATAACACTCCCATCACTCCATACCACACTGCCCAGACCACATCAAATCATATTAGACAGCTACATACGGACGGAGACTCCCTCCAGGGCTGGAGGGAGTCTCCGTCCGTATGTAGCTGTCTAATATGATTTGATGTGGTCTGGGCAGTGTGGTATGGAGTGATGGGAGTGTTATTGCTTTTTAATGGCAATCAGTTCGTGGTATGGTTGGACTGGCTCACGAAAGGTTCTGGTTTCCAATTTTGCGCAACCGCTCGGCCGGCTAATTCTCGACCGTATAGGTGAGCAGCCTCATTTCCCGGATTGCTCGCATGAGCTTGGGCCCATATTTCATATCTCTCAAGAGAGGAGATTCTCTTAATTCGGTGAGTATTTCTGAAGTGGAATAGGAAACCCTACCTCTAGAAAAAGTTACTGATCGCAAACTTGGAGTGACTTACTATGGTAGTTGCGATAGTGCAGGCGATACCCGCTGACATATCGAAATTCATAGATAAGGATATAAATCCCCTCTGCTGCTTTTGAGGGGAGAAATACAGTGTTTATCATATGATTTGGGCATGCAAAGCCTACGAGCCTCCCTCAGAACTCTCGCCTAATCCCTCTAAAGACGTGTGGGATAGGCTAAGGTACAGTGATGACTCCAGAATTCAGTTCAAGGCAGTCGAATGGGCCGACGTCGCCAAACGTCTCCGTGACCTGCGGCACAGTAGCTAACTTCCCTCTATTCCCTCTCCTTCCAAAGTTTTGTCAGTCTCAGCCTCTTTTTTCTTTTTCCTACAGCCGCAACAACAGCCGCAATTCGTAATGTTCCAACGCTACATTGGTTTAAATCTGTGCATGGTCGTCCACCTCTATATGGTGGCTAGCAAAGTTGCATAGCGCATTGTGTTCTGGCGTCGACAACTACCGACAGAAAGTATCAGAGGTCGAACAGAACAGTGAGGTTCGTAATATTCGCATCCTTCGTGATCGTTTTTCTTGAGCGGTTTTACTTTTCTCTAATAACACAACTAGCAGTAAAAACAAGGCCTGGGGCCGATTGTGGCACCGATCATCAGCTTCTTGTTGCCAAAATTAAGCTTCGATTGAGGAAAACACAGAAAACTAGAAGGCCTTTCAGGTATGATCTGGATCAAATTCCATTAGAATATGCTGTGGAAGTGAGGAATCGATTTCAAGAATTAGATCTAGAAGACAAAGAGCCCGAAGAGATGTGGACTGATGTTCGTGATAAATTACAAGAAGTTGCTACTAAGGTAGTTCCAAAGCAAAAGAAATGCAAGAAAGCAAACTGGTTATTTGAAGAGGCTTTGCAAATAGCTGAGGAAAGGAGGATGGCAAAAGTTATGGGGGAAAGAGAAAGATACAAGGTTCTCAATGCGGATTTTAAGAAAATAGCAAGGATAGATACGAATGCCTTCCTGAACATACAGTGCCAAGCAGTTGAGGACAACAGCCAATTAAGGAACACAAGAGCTCTGTATAAGACAATCAAAGATATCAAAGGAAGCTTCTGTGCTAAGCTGGGCGTAATAAAGGACAAACGAGGCGAGGACCTCACTGAAGCCTCAGAGATAAAGACGAGGTGGCAGGAATACACAGAAGAACTGTACAAGAAGGACCCGAATGTGCAAACCCAACATAAGACGGTTGTGATTATTTATCTCGAGCAGGGCATCCTGAAGAGTGAAGTTGAATGGGCCTTAGCTAGCCTTGCTAAGAACAAAGCTAGCGGAATTGATGGCATTGCAGCTGAGTTGCTTCAAAACCTCAACCATGACGCTGTTAACATTCTGCATACATTATGTCAGAAGATTTGGACAACCCTGCAGTGGCCACAGGATTGGAGGAGATCAGTTTACATCCCCATTCCAAAGAAAGGCAGTGCCAAAGATTGTTCCCACTACCGCACGATCGCGCTTATTTCGCATGCTAGCAACGTGATGTTGAAAATCCTCCACGGTCAGCTGCAGCAGTATGTGGATCGGGAGCTTCCGGACGTAAAAGCTGGGTTTCGCAAGGGCAGAGGAACTAGACACCAAATTGCCAACCTTTGCTGGATCATGGAAAAAGCAAGAGAGTTCCAGAAACCCATCTACTTCTGCTTTATTGATTATGCAGAAGGGTTTGACTGCGTAGATCACAGCAGATTGTGGCAAGCTCTCCAAGAGATGGGAGTTCCAATTCACCTCATCTGTCTCCTCAGGAACCTGTATGAAGGGCAAGAGGCCACAGTCAAAACTGGGCAGGGTCTTACTGATTGGTTTCCGATCGAGAAAGGAGTGAGGCAAGGCTGCATACTGTCGCCCTGCCTATTTAACCTATATGCAGAGTGCATCATGAGGAAGGCCGGTCTGGACGAGTCTTCAGCTTGAGTGAAGATTATCAACAACCTTAGATATGCGGATGATAACACTTTAATGGCAGAAAGTGAAGTGGAACTCAAGAGACTTCTGATGCGCGTACAAGAAGAGAGTGAGAAGTTTGGACTTAAACTGAACATCAAAAAGACAAAGATCATGGCGTCTTGCCCTATCAAGTCCTGGAGCATCAATGGACAAGAAGTGGAAGCCGTGACAGATTTTTTGTTCTTGGGCTCCAAGATTACCTCGGAAGGAGACTGCAGCCATGAAATTAGGAGACGCCTGCTTCTGGGAAAGAGAGCAATGGTTAGCCTTGACCGCCTAGTAAAGAGCAGAGACATTAGTCTGCCAACCAAGATCCGTATAACTCGTGCTATGGTCTTTCCAGTTGTGATGTATGGATGCGAGAGTTGGACTGTGAAAAAGGCTGACCGCCGAAGAATTGACGCGTTTGAATTGTGGTGCTGGCGAAGACTCTTGAGAGTTCCTTGGACTGCCAGAAGATCAAATCAGTCGATATTTTCGACCATAAACCCTGACTGCTCATTGGAGGGTCAAATTCTAAAGTTAAAGCTCAGCTACTTTGGTCACCTGATGAGAAGAGAAGAGTCGCTGGAGAAAGATTTGATGTTGGGAAAGGTTGAGGGTCGCCGGAGAAGGGGTAGGCAGCGAACGCGATGGTTAGATGGCATCCTCGAGGCACTGCAGATGAAGTTATGTGATGTTAGGAAGATAGTGAGAGACCGGAAAGCGTGACGTGACATGGTCCATAGGGTCACGAAGAGTCGGACACGACTGAACGACTGAACTGAAACTGAATAACACAACTGATTCTATCACTACATTATTGTGAAACTACGCTTCTCTAGGGCACAAAAAGAGACACTCACCGTGAATGTCAGATAAGAGCGCTTCGTCTGTTGCTGTGGCCCATCACTAATGGCACGACATTGCTGTTCTTGTTTCTTCTCCTTCTTCTGCCTTGATAAATGGCACATGCCAATGCAGGGGGATTGGCCAGGGTTCAGTGTGGACTGCCAAATGTCCTACACAAACTGAATTAGTGTATTAAAGTAATTGACAACTAAACAAAAACATAAGATTTAAGATCACAAAAGTTATTGCAAGAAAAAATATGAAGCAAAAATTTGGAATTTTGTAAATTTGGAATACAATTAGCAAGGGAATCTGTCCGTAGCTGTGATGTAGTTATGTAAGTACTGACAAATTTGAGGCAACGTAAATCCTTTCGCACTCGCGCCGAAGGAGAGTAGAAGTGGGACCGACAACGTAAATCCCAAGCGTGCAATTGGAGTTTCTAAATGCACCCTCCTCTGATGTGAAAACCTTCGGCAAGCGAGAAGGAAGTGATCAATATTTTCAATCTCATTGCAAGCCTCACAAAAGTTTGTGGGGCTGATCCCGCATCTACATTAATAAAGATTTAGGCGAGGAATCCTGAATCTCAGGAGAGTCATCGTTACCTCACACTGCCGTGATTTACATGAACGAACTTTCCTTGAGTATATGAGATGCTGGTATTCGGCTGTAGATAGCAAAGGATCATTGCATTAAGCGGCTATGTATATATATCGACAAATGCATCAAGGGCTGATTTAGCCAGGAAATCTGCCGCTTCGTTCTGGAAAATACCGCTGTGACCGGGGAGCCATGTGAAGCGTATTTCTTTCACCCACCCCGGTATGAAATACTTTAGTGAGCGGCTCAAGAAAGCATCCCGTGCTGACTTCAGTGACAACAAAACAGAAAGAGAGTCTGATAGAAAAATTATTTTTGATTGACTGCAGCGAACTTTTAGTAGTGTTAGCCCAATTGCCATAAATTCTGCTAGGAATATCGGTATGTAATCCGGGACACGCACCGAAAAACTCCAGGAAAGAGACTCTGAAAAAATTCCAATCGCTGCTTTATGCGCAATCACAGACGCATCAGTGGCAATTACAGTGTGATTAGGGAACTTTTCAAGGTGTTAACATAGGAGACTGGATATTAGATTAAGGGTAAGAGTTTCTCATTAGATGGAAATATAGAATCATAATTTATATCCACAAAGGACGTTGAGCAACCAATAGGACATATAGAAGCAAGGTCCACACCAATGTTTGCAGAAATGCTCTGCGAGAAAACAACCTGGGGCATACAGACCCTTGGCAACTGGTGAATAAGAAAGAGGGCGGGGTTTGACACAAAAGTAGGTATAGCCACATCGGGAGTAGCCTCACACGATCGCAAGAATGATCTGACAGTCAGAAGGCGGAAACGGGTGTTAAGGTCCGGAATGCGGGCCTCCAAGTACAAAACAGTGGTAGAGACTGACTGTGGAAGCCCTAGGCAGAGGCGCAGCGCCCGTCTTTCTAAAAGCAGCAAAGGATGCAGCTTTTATTTTGGACACCCAGAAAAAAAAATGCAGCTAAATTCCAGAATCGGTCTCACATAGGCTTTGTACAAAAGTAGAAGAGCATCTCGACGCATACCAAATTTCCTATTACTTATCCGTATAAGCCTACCAAAGGGGCGCTCACCTTTCCGAACATTAGACTTGATGTGAAGCCTCCAATCCATACTAGCATCATACGTAATGTCTAAATACCGCACAGATTCCACTTGAGGTATGACATCTGAGCGGTAGTTTAACGAAACATATAAGGGGGTTATGGTTTTAAAAACTAGTACACTACTTTTGGTCACATTTAAAACCAAATTAATTTTGTCCAACCAGACCTCAAGTGCATTTAGGTAATCCTGTAGTGAGCGATATAGGTCATGAATATCTTTTTCAGAGGCGAAGAATGCTATGTCATCTGCATATACATATACACTGACATCAGGATGAACCGGAATATCGCACATTAATATATTAAGAAGGAGCGGGGAGAGCACAAAGCCCTGAGGCACCCCTCTTGTCTGTGCATAGGTGTCTGAGATTAATGAGCCATCAGTGCAAAAGAATTCTCGTTCTTTCAAAAATTTCCTGATTCACGCATAAATGTAGACGGAGGGCGTAATAATGACAACTTGTTTAGTAGAATGGAATGTTCAATGCTGTCATAGGCCTTAGCAATATCGAGCGTCACTAACGCTGATACCTCCTTGTTGCACACTGCAAGACGAATCCTGCTTTCTAAATCTACATGTGCAGACCATATTGGGCATCCATTGCGGAAACCAATCTGGGAAGAACTCAAAGCATTAACCTCTGAGATATGCTTTGAGAGGCGGCCATGCACAATTCTTTCTATTAATTTTACTAGATTCGAAGTCAAAGCTATCGGCCGAATGTTTTCAGCATGAAATCATTTACCAGGGTTTTTCAAGAGCAATATAATTTACCAGGGCTTTTCAAGAGCAATATAATTTTCGCCACTTTCCAAACGTGCGGCAGCCATGCAGACTCTAATGATTCATTAACTAGATCCAGGAGATCCTCAGTGAATTCATTTGCTAAACTTTTGAGCATACCTACCGTAACCCCGTCCCAACCTGGAGCCGAGTTTTGCATGGAAGAAATCACAGATAGGAGTTCTGATCTATCAACCTCAACATAGTCTGAGCAGGAAATGGGATCATGCAAGAAAACTCTGCACTGCTCCTGGAAACGTAATGCTAGCCCTTGTGCAATTTGTTCCAACTCATCCTTTGCCTCCTGTGGAGACAACACTACTGAAATTAATGACTGAGAAAGGTGCGAGTTTCTATTTCGTTCCATGCCTTCCTGTGCTTAGGGTTTGACAAATAAGTATTTAAATTTTCGTTGTACTCGTCCTTTGCCTGCGCTATGGCTCTTTTAAATGACACCGAACAAAATTTGTAGTTTATCGAGTTTACTGGGCTCTGGTTATAAGAAAGGCTTTTCCATGCTGCTTTCCTACGGCGGAAGGCTTTCTCACACGTCATTCCAGCATGGGGATGGCGACCTATTGTTTACTGCAGACCGCACAGTGAACTGGGAATCTACAGTAGCATTCGCAATTGAGGAAAATACATTTTGTGCTTTGTCGGTTCTACATGAACAAAGGTTTGATTTGAGTGAGGAGCGTAGCGAAGCTGCATATTTGGCGTTGTTTACTAGTTTACGGTCAAAAGTGCTGTCTCGTGTTGTGCTCATCATGATGGTAAATGTTATTGGAAAGTGGTCACTAGATGTACCACTGTCTACTGTTGACCATCCTCCTATACCTATCCCATCTGCTGCCAGGGATAAATCGATGACAGATCACGAATTTCCGCGCATGAAGGTTATAGCCCGAGACTTGCAGCAGCGCACAGCATTTGCCGGCATCCACATCCATAACAGCTGTCCACATGCGTCGGAGTAGTTATCCCAAAGAGTATGGTGCGAGTTAAAATCGCCTGCAATAGCGACCCTATTAGAATTTGTAAGTAATCTGTCAAAATAGTCTGTGCTACGTACACCTGTGGGGCAGTAGACGTTAGCGACTGTGACAGGGCCACAATGCGGCAATGTGATATCTACGGCCCAAATCTCACACTCAGGATTCATTATTGTTTTGCTTACTTTTGCCCGGTGACATAATTTTGACGATATCAAAGTTAATAAGCCACCGCCCCTACCGTTTACACGATCGGTGAGGAAAACATGACATTTATTTCAGGTAAATGACTCTGAGGTATAACATGGAGAAAATTGAGCATGCTGTAAAGAACGGGGGAAGCCTTAAAGCGGTAAAGAAGAAATTGGGCATAGGCAAAAACCAGATGTATGCGATAAGGGACAAGGCGGGCAACGTCATCACTAATATGGACAAGATAGTCAAAGTAGCCGAGGAGTTCTATACAGATCTCTACAGTAGCCAAAGTAGTCAGGACCGTAATGAGATTGGCGTCAGGGAAAAACAGTCAGACGTTTCACCAGTGACGAAGGACGAGGTCAAGAAAGCACTAGAAACTATGAAAAGGGGGAAATCAGCTGGAGAGGATCAGATAACTACAGATTTGCTGAAGGACGGGGGGGATATCGTGCTAGAAAAACTGGCCACCCTGTATACGCAGTGCCTGGTGTCATCGACGGTACCGGAAGCATGGAAGAATGCAAACATTATCCTCATTCACAAGAAAGGGGACTCTAAGGACCTTAAAAATTACAGACCAATCAGCTTACTGTCTGTTACGTATAAGGTATTTACTAAGGTAATCGCAACCTTAGACTGCAATCAAGCAAGGGATCAAGCAGGGTTTCGGAAACGGTACTCTACTATCGATCATATCCATACCATCAATCAGGTGATAGAAAAATGTGCGGAATATAACCAGCCCTTATACATAGCATTCATTGATTACGAAAAAGCATTTGACTCAGTTGAAACCTCGGCGGTGATGCAGGCATTGCGAAATCAGGGGGTAGACGAGCCGTACGTGAAAGTGCTGGAAGATATATATAGTGGCTGCACAGCAACCATAGTTCTGCATAAAGAAAGTAACAAAATTCCCATAAAGAGAGGTGTTAGGCAAGGAGACACAATCTCCCCAGTACTATTCACAGCTTGTTTAGAGGAAGTATTCAGAGACTTGGAATGGGAGCAGTTAGGGATAAGGCTAGATGGAGAATACCTCAGTAATCTGCGATTTGCTGATGACATTGCCTTGCTAAGCAACTCGGGAGATGAACTGCAAATAATGATTGATGACCTAGACAGAAAAAGTAGAAAGGTAGGCTTGAAAATCAATATGCAGAAGACTAAGGTAATGTTCAACAGCCTCGGGAAGGAACAGGAGTT
Source organism: Amblyomma maculatum (assembly GCF_055883805.1). NCBI lineage: Eukaryota > Metazoa > Arthropoda > Arachnida > Ixodida > Ixodidae > Amblyomma > Amblyomma maculatum. Next base: position 35,568,511 of record NC_139351.1, on the reverse strand, counting down.
TACATTAGGTAGCGAAATACTGGAAGTAGTAGGCGAATATATCTACTTAGGACAGGTAGTAACCGCAGATCCGGACCATGAAAAGGAAATAACAAGAAGAATAAGATTGGGATGGAGCGCATTTGGCAAGCACTCGCAGATTATGACTAGCAGCTTACCGGTATCGCTCAAGAGGAAAGTATACAACAGTTGCATCTTGCCTGTACTCACCTATGGGGCTGAAACGTGGAGGCTAACCAAGAGAGTTCTACTTAAGTTGAGGACAACCCAGAGGGCTATGGAACGAAAAATGGTAGGGGTAACATTAAGAGATAGAAAGCGTGCAGAGTGGGTCAGAGAAATAACTCAAGTTAACGACATTCTAGTGGAAATTAAGAAGAAGAAATGGACATGGGCAGGACATGTAGTGCGAAGAGAGGATAACCGATGGTCGCTGAGGGTAACAAACTGGATTCCAAGGGAAGGAAAGCGTAGCAGGGGGCGGCAGAAAGTTAGGTGGGCGGATGAGATTAAGAAGTTCGCAGGGGTCAAGTGGATGCAGCTAGCACAGAACCGGGTTAAGTGGAGAGATATGGGAGAGGCCTTCGCCCTGCAGTGGGTATAATCAGGCTGATGATGATGATGATGATGATGAAATGACTCTGCGGGGAGAGCCACGTATTTTGCAAAAGCACTATGTCTGGCTTATGTGTTGAAAGGAAAAGATGTAAATGTGGAAGTGAAGATACAATAGAGCGACAATTCCATTGCAGTACTTGTACACCTGCCATGATTAGTTACTTAAACTTGAGGCCGCAACAGCCTCTTTTAACACATCGGTTTGATGTAAAACTTTGGAAGACCCTTTTTTAGTTTTGGTCTGGAAAATGGAGGACATAGAGGGTGAGCTAGAATCACGGCGCTTTTGAGTAGGGCATGCCATTTCAACATCATTAGAGCAAATACCTTTGCGAGAAATGCTTACAGGTGCTGTCTTCTTTCTCGTCATCAGAAGGCCTTCTTCATAGCAGGCTGTTGCACATCACAGGAACTCGATTTCCGCTTGGCAACTTGTTCTCTGGTGCTCGGCTCTTTGTGTTGACGCATTTTCCGCTTGGCGATTTTTGGTCAGGTTTCAGGATACTTTCGAGGATTTTGAAATGTGAAGGTGCATTTGTGTAGTTCCCATACATGTCGCTCACCTCCCCGGTAGGGGACTCGGCATCTTGGTTCGGCAGCCTGCTGATTTCAACCTTGCTTCTAAAATCATTTGGTAAATGACATCAATGTGTCTCTTGTGGCACTAGTGCCGATGGGCAATGGAATGCAGAAAACGAAACCGAAAACAGTCTAGCAAATCAAGCGATTTACAAATCAGTATCTGTATCGAATCTGCTACTCTGCAGTGCATTTATCTCCAATTTTATCAAGGCCTTCAATTCAGAACAGCTGGCATATACTAAAGGATAAACTTCAAGTCGGGCTAGTTGGTAATTTCTTGTACAGAAAGAATACCGAAAAGAAAGTATTGTGCAGGATAAACTTCAAGTCGGGCTAGTTGGTAATTTCTTGTACAGAAAGAATACGGAAAGAAAAGTATTGTGCATGGAGTCAACCAGGCACCTAGTGCTCAAACTTTTTAATGTATTTTAGGGCGCAGAAGGTGGAGTTATTGCTGTGTGTCTCTGCTGTCGTGAAGTGGTAGATGTGCGTGTTCCTAGTCTGTGTTAACACCATTTTCTGGTCGCTCTGAGTTGACAATTCGCATCGACCTGCTACTTCCTGGCCCACTACTATTTCAGAGAGTGGCAGAGCGTGCAAGTCGTAGGGTGTATGGTGAAGGCCACTTCTCGCAGCTGTACCGATGGAAAGCCTAGTTTTTGTTTATGCAATAGCGATCACTCTGCTGACAATGGTAATATTCAGAAACGGTCTCCGGGAGAGATGTTATCATAATTAAAGAGAATCGATGCTCCCGAGCAGACCCTTATGCTTTTCTCTACCGCAAAGACACACTTTGTGCGCATTTCTGCTATTGACATCGAGACAACATTGCCTGTCTCAATTGTGACATTTGTAAAATTCATTTAAGTCGTGGTTGAGCGGATACCTAGCAGCTTTATTCAAGCCTTGTCTGGTATTATACTGCTAGTCTGCTTGCCCACTTGAGCATGTTACACTCCAGCACCACATTTGTCCAAACCCGTACTGATAGTTTCAACACAACCACCTCAGCTCTGAAGCCAGCTCCAGTTCCACCTCTGGACAGCGTATTTGAGAGCATTTCCCGTAAATGTGATTAGGGTACTCATGTTGAAATGACATGCCATACGCAAAAGTTTCGTCGGATGACTTTACCAAGCAACTTCACTAGACCAAAATTAAGCAAAACCTTCCAAAGTCTTTCCGCAATCGGATAAGCTAAAGCAGTTTGTTGAAGCCTATATTTGTGAAAAGTAAATAAGGAAGGCGTAAAAGTTCAACAATAGAATTTTCGCTTTATTGTATTTTCTATTCAACATTTAGAACTAATGTCTCCTGCAGATGAGCCATACAGGGCTGTCATAAGGAACGTAACTGTATCGCATACGGTCATTTTCCTTAAAGAAATTACGTTTTTTTTTTCGTGCGGACTGCAAAAGGCAGAGGCGGGGTTTATTTAACTTGATATCATCAACAGGCGCTTTATTGTATCTTTTCTTCCAGATTTATAGCTATTACTGTCTGGAGATGATTCATACAGTGCTGTCAGAAGAAACCTGACGTCGCCCCACACCATACGTGGCAAAATTGCGTTTAAAAAGGAATTACTGATGCCCTGAGGCAATAAATATCGACAAAAAAATAGGAATTATATTACATTACTAATTACTTTGCTGAAAAAAGCAAAAAAAGTAAATAAAGTACATTACAGTTACTTCTACGGAGTAATTCATCATCACCATCATCAGCCTGACATAACCACTGCAGGGCGAAGGCCTCTCCCATATTTCTCCAATTAACCCGGTTCTGCGCTAGCTGCATCCACTTGACCCCTGCGAACTTGTTAACATCATCCGCCCACCTAACTTTCTGCCGCCCCCTGCTACATTTTCCTTCACTTGAAATACAGTTTGTTACCCTAAGCGACCATGCGTTATCCTCTCTTCGCACTACATGTCCTGCCCATGTCCATTGCTTCTTAATTTCCGCTAGAATGTCGGTAACTTGAGTAATTTCACTGACCCACTCTGCACGCTTCCTATTTCTTAATATTACGCCTACCATTTTTCGTTCCATAGCCCTCTGGGTTGTCCTCAACTTTAGTAGAACCCTCTTGGTTAGCCTCCACGTTTCAGCCCCATAGGTGAGTACAGGTAAGATGCAACTGTTGTATACTTTCTCCTGAGTGATTCCAGTAAGCTGCTAGACATAATCTGCGAGTGCTTGCCAAATGCGCTCCATTCCAATCTTATTCTTCTTGTTATTTCCTTTTCATAGTCCGGATATGCGGTTACTACCTGTCTTAAGTAGACATATTCGCCTACTACTTCCAGTACTTCGCTACCTAATGTAAACTGCTGTTCCTTCCCGAGGCTGTTGAACATTACCTTAGTCTTGTGCATATTGATTTTCAAGCCTACCTTTCTACTTTTCCTGTCTAGGTCAACAATCATTATTTGCAGTTCATCCCCCGAATTGCTTAGCAAGGCAATGTCATCGGCAAATCGCAGATTACTGAGGTATTCTCCATCTACCCTTATCCCTAACTGCTCCCATTCCAAGTCTCTGAATACTTCTTCTAAACAAGCTGTGAATAGTACTGGGGAGATTGTGTCTCCTTGCCTAACACCTTTCTTTATGGGAATTTTGTTACTTGCTTTATGCAGAACTATGGTTGCTGTGCAGCCACTATATATATCTTCCAGCACTTTCATGTACGGCTCGTCTACCCCCTGATTTCGCAATGCCTGCATCACCGCCGAGGTTTCAACTGAGTCAAATGCTTTTTCGTTATCAATGAATGCTATGTATAAGGGCTGGTTATATTCCGAGCATTTTTCTATCACCTGGTTGATGGTATGGATATTATCGATTGTAGAGTACAGTTTCCGAAAACCTGCTTGATCCTTTGCTTGATTGCAGTCTAAGGTTGTCCTGATTCTGTTAGCGATTACCTTAGTAAATACATTGCACGTAACAGACAGTAAGCTGATTGGTCTGTAATTTTTAAGGTCCTTAGAGACCCCTTTATTATGAATGAGGATAATGTTTGCATTCTTCCATGGTTCCGGTGCCGTCGATGACACCAAGCACTGCGTATTCAGGGTGGCCAGTTTTTCTAGCACGATATCCCCCCGTCCTTCAACAAATCTGTAGTTATCTGATCCTCTCCCGCTGATTTCCCCCTTTTCATAGTTTCTAATGCTTTCTTTGCCTCGTCCTTCGTCAGTGGTGGAACGTCTGACTGCTTTTCCCTACCGCCAATCTCATTACGGCCCTGACTGCTTTGACTACTGTAGAGATCTGTATAGAACTCCTCGGCTGCTTTGACTATCTTGTCCATATTCGTGATGACGTTGCCCGCCTTGTCCCTTATCGCATAAATCTGTTTTTTACCTATGCCCAATCTCTCTTTTACCGCTTTAAGGCTTCCCCCGTTTTTTACAGCATGCTCAATTTTCTCCATGTTACACTTCCTTTTATATACTTTCTTTTTTCTTCTTTAACGCTTTAACGCTTCCCCCGTTCTTTACAGGGTACTCAATTTTCTCCTTGTTATACTTCGTTATATCAGCCACCTTGCGCTTATTGATTAGCTTTGATATTTCGGCCAATTCTATCTGGTCTGTTGGATTGGAAGCTTCCATACTCTGGCGTTTCTTAATCAAATCTTTCGTCTCCTTAGACAGCTTACTGGTATCCTCTCTAACTATCCTACCGCCTACTTCTACAGTGCACTCTGTAATGATATCTCTGATATTATTGTTCATTGCTTCTAGGGTAATGTCGGCATCCTCGGTTAGAGCTGCATATCTATTCTGTAGCGAGATCCTGAACTGTTCTGCCCTCCTCCTCACAGCTAATTCGTTGATGGGTTTCTTTCTTACTAATCGGTTGCGTTCCTTCTTCAGATTTAGGTTAATTCGGGACCTCACCATCCTGTGGTCACTGCATCGCACTTTCCCGATTACCTCTACATCTTGCATAATGGCGGGGGTTGAACGCAGTAAGAAGTCAATTCCAGTTTTTGTGTCCCCATTAGGACTTTTCCTTGTACATTTCTGGTTCTTCCGTTTGCTGAAGAAGGTATTCATGATTCCTAAGTTATTACGCTCTGTAAACTCAACTAGTAACTCCCCCCTGCTATTCCTAGAACCAATGCCATAGTCACCTACTGCCTGGTCTCCTGCCCGCTTTTTCCCTACCTTGGTATTGAAGTCGCCCATTAGTACAGTATACTGCGTCTTTACTTTTCGCATTGCCGATTCTACATCTTCGTAGAAGCTCACAACTGCCTGGTCATCATAACTACCTGTAGGTGCATATGGCTGTACAACCTTCAGTTTATACCGCTTATTAAGCCTAATTACGATGACTGCCACCCTCTCATTAATGCTATAGAATTCATCTATATTACCCGCTATATACTTATTGACAAGGAAACCTACTCCTAGTTGTCGCCTCTCTGGTAAGCCTCGATAACACAGTACATGGCCATCCTTCAGTACAGTATATGCCTTATTCGGCCTCCTAACCTCACTAAGCCCTATGACATCCAATTTTATACCATCTAGTTCCTCTAACAGCACTGCTAAACTAGCTTCTCTAAACTAGCTAGCTTCGTAGAGGTTATTGTTACAAACTGCTAAATGTAGCCAATGACTGGCTGTAGAAAATGAGGTTGGGAAGTTACACATTATAGAAGCTGGGCTTCTTTGCAAAGTGGAAAGCCCTCAAATACATCTCCTTGGCTGGAACCTATCCTCCTGGCCTTGAATAAAAGCTTTTTTGGACCTGTTCAACGGAAAAAAAAACTTTCGTTGCATAACAGACTAGTCAGTTGGCACAGGACGTGCCTAGCTTGGACAGAAAGACACATACAAACTTTCGCATACCGATGATAACATAAGGTGATCAGGTCGATCTGGAAGCAGGTGAGCTGACGAGATTGATCACTCACTTCAGTGCCACAATACAGAGAGCCAGCATTACAAAATAGTGAGGCTTCAGACAAACACTGCAGAGCTGTCTTAAAAGAAAATATTTTCAGCTTTGAGAAGCTCGTTACACCAGCTCTAAAATACCACTGGAAACATCACCACAATTCATGAATGAAGCTGCGCCAGGATATACGCAACAGACACCATGCACCATTCACAACGGTCCGCAAAACACATTCCCACTGCTAGCATAACACATGTCCAACAAGCTAGGTCTCCTGCACATCATATGAAACCAGGCAGAACATGGCAAAGCAATCTCTAAAATACATGAGTCACTCTCCAGAACTGTGATGAATGCTTCATTTGATGGCGGAAACTGCAGGACTTCTAAAGGAAACTGCACATCAACAATATGCAACCAATGGTACAAGCCCTAACGTGAATATGGCCACACCTACGAAACAAAGGGGAAGCGAAAACTGTTGTCACAGAACCAGTTAGAAGAACAATATCTTGAGTGTAGGTTATTGTAGCCATTCCAAACACAATTAATGGCATCAGGCTCTGCATGAATTTGAGGCAAGCAAACAAAGCCATCCGAAGAATGATACCCAACTCCAATGGTTCAAGCAACAACAGGACCCAGTTCTGTGACATCATCAGCAGTAACTTTGAAGAAACTTCCTGGGGCATAACCTTTAGCAGACACTGTAGACAACAAAGGCTGAAATGTTTGTGAGAGTACTTCAAGCCACACAAAAGCAGGCAAGCGCTCAAGTACTGAGAGGAAACAAGCAATGTTTCAGAAAATGTCACGGCATATAGCAAGAATATCAAACAGACCAAAACTGCAGGAAATGTATTACATATGTTAAAGCATGACAAGCTAAGAATGAACTGAAAGTAGTGTGTATTTGCTGCCAACAAATTATGCATGCAGATGAAAATGACAGACCCAATAGAGATGAGAAAGCCGCAGAAAGGGTCAATGAGCTGCAAGGAATTATGGGATTTGCCAACTTTGAGAAAGACTCCGGCACAGTTTGCATCCTATAGTCCACTTCAAAAAGTGCACCCCCTCCCCCTCTCTAAGGAAGTTCCCCAGCACACTCAATTCTGCTCAGGTGCAGTAATGTGACCTGCGAATTGTCATGCTGGTTGGTGGATTGGCCCGACATTACACTAGCAAACCTCAGCCGCAGTCGGCCAGATGCCGTATGTGTATGCCATATTTGCCCAGGTTAAAGGAAGGAGTGGCGCAGATGGAACTTCGTGAGGAGGATGTTCGCCGCACAACTGAACAGTGTGTTTCAGTTGGAACTTTAATAGAATGATGCCTAATGCACAGCACGTGAGTGTGTTGTAGGGTGTGTTGTTCGTACCGTATACATGGGGAATGCCTCAGCCCACGGAACAGAAACAGAAGCCAGTGGGGACCACGCCTTGGCATGTAGGAAGCTGGAACCGTCAAAGACGATAGCCCACACACCCACATCGCTAGTCGAAACTCGACTCTTTCCTGGGACACGTGACTTCTTTCCCTTCTATAAGTGCTCCCTTCTTCCTCTCTCCTAGCAAAATTCATCTTGGCCTTTTCGTAATGCTGTAAATTCTTCCTTTTCATTTTTTCTTCATAGTGCTCTGTTCTGTATTGCCTCTCTTTTTCCCGTGACAATCTAGAAAAAGAAGCGATCATAAAAAGAAGTCAAAAAGGAGGGGACATGTGGATAGAGAGGCGACTGAAAAACCTAGAAACATAATCACTGATCTCAAAGAACCAACAAAACAAGCGAAGCTATCGACAATGTCCAGGCCACAGGCTCTAGAAATTAAAAAGAGCACAAGTTAAAAGCATCCTCATCAACAGTACCCAATGAATGAATTATGAAAGAAGCTCCTCATTCTGTAAAACGCGAGAGGAATAAATACTAGACGAGGCAATGACAAGGTCTCCCTGCCCGACCAAGTGATTCCTTTGGGACGGACGCCAAACAGAGAAGCTATGGCTACGGTAGCTGGCATAATTCGTGTATATTCACTGGTGAAAGGAAAGCGGGATAGTGCACAGTAGATATAGCTGATATCCAAGGAAGAGGGGATTATGTCCAGATATAACAGCTGGCGGTAGCCGAGACAGCTGTAGTAAGGCTTCCAGAGCATCACCGCTACTCCTCCCCTTCACAAACCTAAAAGTGAATGCTATGCTGACTTTGAACTTCCATGCTGTGCAGCAAACATTACCTTCTTTATAGCTCAGGCAGGAGAGCACTAAGCTATTGCCGCAGCCTATCACACCTTGTTGTAAAACTGAAACACACTCTTGCACTGTACAGTAAACATCATTGTCTCCATGAATTTCTAACTGCAAGATATTTTCGTGCGCTACCGTGAACATCATCATCTTCAAGTTTCATTGCGACGCTCCTTCAGTAAACCTAGGGAAATACGCCATACACATACGCGCACTTGCTAAAGACAGCTGCAACCGTACCAGACAGGCTGCCGAGACCATCCAACAATGAGAAGCCAGGCTAGCCCGTTGCCAAAACGTGCTTAGCAAGAGCACAAGAGAGCCAAGATCGAAGCGGCAGCAGCGACTGCGGCCGATGGCTAACGCTCATGAAATTCGGTATCAAGGACCTCCACAACTTTTTGAAAATTGCAATACTGCCCCTACACTTTGGAGAACACAGCCAAAAGGGACCAGCTACTACTGCGGCTTGGAACTAAGAAATGTGATATTCTGCGAGTGTATTTGGCTAAATAAATTGAAACAGATATTTCAGCTTAGCAAATATAAGAACAGGAGTTGTGGTTTTATCTGGGCTTCACCTGTATTACTGCACTGCTGGAATGGATGCATTTTGCGATTTGTTGCCACGCATTCACGGCTAGGAGTATCAATAAACGAACCTTTAAGCACTCATTTCCTTGTGTCAATGTTGCGCACTCGCATGGTAACAATAGTAATATTACATAAAGGGAATGCCTGCTTATTCCAGGCTGCCTCGGCACAAGCCTTCTGTGTTTTAATTTTTTTTTCTGCAAAATTCCATTCCAAATAAATTATTGTTTATCGTAGATGCTTGGAACCATGTCCCCAGAAAGAATTGGCGATATGTTCAGCGCTGTCCTCCTTTTATAGAGAACTAGAATAATGGGTATTTGAGTTCACTATACCGCCATTCTAGCACCTTGTTGTTTAAATGTGTATATTTTTTTTTTTACCAGGATTAAAACTTCCTTCCATGCTTTGTTCGTTTTTCGCTAGCTAACAGTTCTACACCTTTCTTGCCTGTACACCTACAAGTTCTACGATAGACATTCATTTGTTTTTGCAATTTAGAGGAATGAGACGTCTGTTCTTAAACAGCGTCACATAGCAGACATTCGACAAAGTGCATAACTTGGTTTTCATAAAACAGCATTCTCTATTTTTCCACCCTAAAAATAAACTGCCACTGCCATGCACCACTAGAAACAGTGCGCCTGGCACACGTGATAAAGTTTAGAAGTCAGCATGCAGTGAAACGACAATCACCTGAAATCAAAGGCGAGGGTGCCTGAATCCTGCGTAGGTCGCCGACGGATATTCGCGCCGAACGCGGCTAACGACGCGGGCCGGCAGCACCACTCTGTTGCCTTCGCTCAGCCTGCCCCAAATCCACTTCGTGAAAAGGCGGTAGGATATGAAGCGCTGTTGCTTGAAAATACTACGCATTACAGCAAGTGGATACAAAAACTATGCGCATCTGCCACCCGACGCTTCCGCACTACCTACTTATTTGTTCATCTCCGTTCCCAAGGATGTTCGCCCCGTCATCCTCCAGTGCAATGGACACAGCCCAAATCGGGCGTCAGACACGCTTCGGAACGCTGGGTGGTCAGTAATCCAGCCGCCGTCCTGTTGGCACACCACCACCTCCGGAACGCCGCGGCAGCACACATCTTCAGGTGTGGTCATGCTTTCGCAGCGGCCGCACCGGCATCTGCGTATACGTAAAATGTGTGAAGGCGCCGAAGCAAACATGAAGCGGCCTTTTGTGAAATAATAAAGTTACGAGATCTTAAGTGCCCTAGCGCGCGCGCCACGGAACACACCATGGTAGGCCGTCGTCTCCGTCGCAACCGGGTGATTCAGACGGGCCAGGCGATGACATGCTCGTAGGGATCAAAGTCCAACTCGGCGGCAGCTTCGCGAAGCCTCGCTTCGAGCTCGGGATCCATGCGGACCATGGCGACCGACGCGCGAACAAAAAGTCGGAACACCACAGGAAGTAACCAAACCGAGAGTCAGTGGCATCACTTCGTGACTCACCGTGGGTAGGGCGTCGTGCCGGACATTTTTTTGTTTTGGGCGCCCGCTGCGGCGTGTATGAGTGGAGGGGTAGAGCGACGGAGAGGAGGAGCATTATTTTTAATATGGAATATCTGCGTTGTTGAAAGCGTTAACCTAAAAATGTTTGCGCTGTGCTGACTAGTGACGGAATACCGATAACTCGTGCGCCTTTCTTAAGTACAGCTTCATGCTTTTCATGGGACCTTTAAGGTTGTGACGCAACAGTGTTTATGGCTTCCGTTTGCCAACTCTCCCTTGCAATTCCTTGTTAGCGTGCATAGAGTTTGCTTCTCCTCGAGTTACGAATTCGTCAATGTGTTTCACTGTAATCTCGCCCGCACCGAATATGCAAGGCTACCTTATATAGGTAGGAAGTCCCTCTTAACCAAACCGTACGAACGTGCTTGCTTGCCTAGGGGTAGAATATCTGACTCATAATGCAAGGGTTGTTGAAGGCAGAGTGTGATTTCATCGTTCCATATGAAAGCAGAGCTAGGAGTATGCAGCTGCGGCTGACCCCCGTCATCTGGTCTCTACGCCCAGCCAGTGCCCAACCATATTACCCGCTACCTGTCAAGGCCGTGATCAAGTTGATTTTTGTCTCCCAAAGGTGGCGCATATTCTCTGCAGTACAAGACCTCTAACTCTACCACATTATCACCTGCGTCAGCCATGAGGTCGATGGTCCTCCACACTTGTTACGTCAGAAAGTAACTAAATTTAAAAGTCAGTTCTTTTCCCTTTGCGGCCATGCACTCTAACGCATCTGTGTACAGCGAAGCTTTATTGTGCCGCAGCCACAGCCACACAGCTTTCAAGGTCAGTGTAAGGCCACGGTGGTCCGTTAAGGCCTGTTTACACTAGGCCGATCTAGGTCGGCCGATCATCGCCAGGCGCGTTTTTTGCGTGGTCGTCGTGCTTGTCACACGGCGCCGACAGCACTCCGATGGTCGGCCGACGCCAAGAGCGATACGATCGAGCTGCCGTCGACCGATTTCCTAGTCACACTACGACGGCGCAATGCCTCACTGCCAGCGCTGACCCCGTCTCTGCCTTCACATCGCACGCCCACAGCCGTGTCTGGCGTCTGCTGCAGACCCCGGGGTTACAGATTTCGATGCTTGCTGCTCCCTGTTTACCACTTGTTCACCAAATAGCTCACGCATTCCCTAAATGAATACTTCATGACAATAGTAAACAATTAGCCATTTCCCGTGTGAGCAAGAAATTTTATCGGCATTGCGCCGTTGACGACGAGTGAATGCCATCGCTGCTGTAGTTTACATCTGTGTGCATACACATACGCTGCTCGTTTTTATGGCACAAAAAGCGCCTACCGGGCTCTACTTCACTTGGGTATTTTCTCTTCTCGCGTACGGCTGTAACATTACGCATTTACGCAATGCGATAACTCCGTAAGAACCGCCGATGAGGCGACATACTGCATGATAAATGTTTGGGTTTTGGTTGACATCGCACGAGAGCGGTGCTTGTGTTTGCTCTCTTGATGTCATTAATACACGATACTGATTCCCTTTAACCAGAAGTATGTTCGGCAACCATTTTCATGAATTAAACCGGTGTTATTTGTGTCCCACGAGGGCCGCCGACTACTGCCAGCCGCCCTCTGCATCGTTCGGCAGGACCGGGTTGCGCTGCACTTACCGCTGTTTGTACCGGCGTCCCGTGATTCTGAGGTCACTACAACCAAACCTACCCTCCACAAACGTTTACACTAGCTAAAACATGTTAATTTGCTCTCCACGATCATAGAAATCACACACACGATTCTAGCGGGCTAGCTGGGCCATACTCGCCTTGGACGGGACGGGCGTCGACACATATTCAAAAACAAAAAAGCACCACACGCGAGTGTCGAAGTGTGAAAATATGAAACGCCATCCTTCCCTGCTTAATCCTGGCATGTATATGAAACAGGGAAGCTCGGCTATGCACAATACGTCGCTCGTCGGCATTTCATTTTCGCTCGTTGAACGATCTGCTGATGTCTGATTGGGCGACCATCAGCCGATGCGTTTCGTCGGCGTCGCTAGTTTGGAAACTTGTCACACTACGACGACAGACTGTCGTTGGTCGTGCTGGTGTCGTTAGGGGGACTAGCCGGTACATGAAGAAATGATCGTCTGACCGACCCGCCGACCACCGACGTCGGCGTCGCATGAGCGTCGGCGTCGCGTCGGGCTAGTTAGTGTACACGGGCCTTCGGCGCGCACGCCGGAGGAAGCGACCCAAATGGAAAGATCTAGCGGCTTCTCGACCAACGCGCGACCGACTGCGCAAGCCCGGCCACCGCGCTGCGCCTCCTCACCCTTGTCGACATAGCGAAAAGGCACGCTGACTCACACGTGCATCCATCCCACCATGATCCCTCCTCACGGACCAGGCTCTCCTCCTCGCTCCGGCCGCGCGTGCTGACGATGGCTTCTAGTAGATTCCAGGGGCCCTATTTTCGACTATTCGCCGATTTGTTCAAATTGTGACGTAGGCGTGATGTATCCAGCAGTACAATATTAGCGTAAGCACACAATCGGGTTGCGCATTTGGAAGAAAGAGAGAAAAAAAATGACAGAAAAAAAAAAGCGCTGTCATCTGCTCTATATATTGGCGCCAAGCGTGAAAAACAACGATGCCTCATGAACCGAGCCGCGGCGGTGCATTCCACGATTCGCAAGTCTCGGGTTGCAGTGACGGCGAGTGGAATATGTTGTGGCGTTGGGCTCTCAGTGTATCAGGACATACTTGCGGTCGGACATTCGGCAGCAGCTACGCACAGAAAGGCTGCGCGAGTTTCAGCTTAGGAGCAAGAACGGCAACGGAATATTCGCCGTGGTTGGTACAAAATGCGAGCGGAAAGTGGCATTGCTCTTCATACGCGCCGATGACATCTCACGTTCACTTATCAGCGACTTTTAAAAGCAGGAATGAGAGGACCTCGTCGTAAACAGAAGGTATCGGCAGATTTCCAAAGTAGCCCCAGCACTGACGAAGAGGCGCCCGCGCAGCCGGCACGGTCCATGTCCGAGGAGAACACTCGCATTCTCAAAGTATCAATTACTGTTTGGTGCTGGCTGTGCTGCCCACGTTTTTCGAACAGACGCGTTGTGAACAGATGTGTGTGTGTGTGTGTGTGTGTGTGTGTGTGTGTGTGTGTGTGTGTGTGTGTGTGTGTGTGTGTGTGTGTGTGTGTGTGTGTGTGTGTGTGTGTGTGTGTGTGTGTGTGTGTGCGTGTGCGTGTGCGTGTGCGTGTGCGTGTGCGTGTGCGTGTGTGTGTGTGTGTGTGTGTGTGTGTGTGTGTGTGTGTGTGTGTGTGTGTGTGTGTGTGTGTGTGTGTGTGTGTGTGTGTGTGTGTGTGTGTGTGTGTGTGTGTGTGTGTGCGTGCGCGCGCGCGCGCGCGCGAACTACACGTCGCCTGCCGAATCGACGAGCACCTTGAGAGGTCCAGAAGAATTGAAGACAACAAAGAACCTGAGATTGATTTTACTGTCAGTACAGCATACATGTTGCATAGTGCGGTCCTCTCCATGTTAATCGTTGACACCAGGCACAATTATAAGATTGTCGTCCCCTAACTTGTCAATGCCTGCTGTCGGTTTCCTGAGGAAAGGCGTCCAGCCATCAAACCATTTCCAAGGGTTGTCCACGATGGTGGCAAGACGATGCGTCCGGTTCATCGCTTTTTTCAGCACCTTCCGGAGACGACCGGGTCTGTTTGTGATAATGGCATCCACACCCCTCCTGCATGAAATCATATGAGAGCGTGCCATAAACCTATGAAATGCCCATAAAATATATCATTTTTCGACATCATGCGACATTCTTCAGCTGCCAGGCACGCTGAAGAATGTCGCAAACTGGGTCGCTCACTCACTTCGAATGAGCAAGCCTAGAAACAAGGGCACAGCGACAGCAGCCACTCTGTCCACCAATTTTCTCCCGGTGCTCACGTGTGGATCTGGGTCCCATCGACACCACCCGGTCTGACCAGCAAGTTTATTTCCAAGTACCACGGACCCTATCTAGTGCTCCAACAGACTTCTCCCGTCAATTACCTAGTTGAACCGCTAGCCGGTTCCACCGACTTTCGCCGCAGTGGGCGGGAGATTGTTCACGTCGATCGTTTGAAGCCTTACTACGATCCCGCATTCCTTTCGTCTCCTTGAGTCGCCAGGATGGCTCCTCTTTTCTGCGGGGGCCAGATTGTAAAAAAGAAGTTCTGATTAAGTGGACAGATCGCCGAGAAAGAGGAAGAGAAAGTGATTTTGCGGACCAGCTGACTGCAAGCTAGGCCACCCCCGCTCCGGTCCTGCTCGCTACCAGTGCCCGTTACCAATTCCTGGATCCCCGCTTAACACTGGCAACGTTTTAGCTTGATTTAGTTTTAATTTTCAACATATCCGTCTCGTGAGATAAAAAGGTATAAAAAGGAAGCAAAAAGCGTCGCAAAAGCAGCAGGATGATGAAGTAAGAAGAGTTTGCCGTTGGCTCTGATCATCATCATTGTTGCACAGCAGGGAATGGTTTACAAGGAATCAGACTGGGTGCCCATTTAGCTCATAGCACTCATGACTGCAAAACAGATTGCTCAGTCTAGACAACTCTGAGAGATTCTTGTTAAATGCTGCGCGACACAGCTTAAAGGGAATTATGTTTCCTCTGTGAATGGCAGATGATCACCGTTGTCGAGAGAGAGAGAGAGAAATCTTTATATAATAGGTTCTCGACAATGAAAACTAATTAGATTTTCGAAACATGCTCTAACCTTTAGTTACAGGAATCAAAGGTCCTTATAGAGCATGGGGCATCGCAGAATCACTTTCAAGTAGGCTACTACGCCCGTGTCTTCCCGCTACTCACACAAGCGAGCGTTGCATGGCAAAGGGTATATCGATCACCCAGTGGTAGACCTTCTGGGCGTAGCGATCTTCCCATTCACTGTCCCGCTCGTCCAGGATGGTCTGCAAGCGATCCGCGTCAGTTTCCACCAATTCGCAGGTTGACTTTCCAGCCCCTTGCCAGAAATGCCCTGGCCGACCTAGTTGCTGGTACATGTCCCTGACCTTCTCCAGGTCTTGCTCGTCCCGAGCATCGTAACCTGCGCCAAAGCATGTCTTCTTCATAACTCTTAATAATATAAGCAGACGTATTTATAAGCTATTGTTTTCTAAATCTCGTGCAAGTGTTTGTAATAGCTGGCGGTGAGCTGTGGAAACGTTAATTTTAACGAGCATGGCATATCCTGCATCATTCAACCCTTGTCTCTTTCTGCTGTAAGGACACTGAAATACATTTCCTCGTTTAACCTGCCACTGCAGCCAGGGTAAGCTAAGATATTTGCTGAACTTTGCAATAATAGAACCTTAATATGCCTATGAAAAACCAGGACGTACATCTCAGCTCACAGGATTACACTTCATGTAAACATTGGTTGGAAAGTAGATGCGCCAGCGCAAACTAACGCAAGAAAGCAGCAGAAACAAGCGCTCACTGTCAACCTGTTTCTTTAGGAAACACATAAATAATGTACCAGAAGTTTAAAGAAGACCACAACAGAATTTACAAATTGGGTTTTCTGTAACAAGATAACGACATTTACGACAAGTGACCCATTCTTCAGGCTTTGCATAAGATAAAATTACAACTACCATTTTTCGCACCGTAGCCGTCTGCATTGTCCTTATTATTACATAAGCATTAAGTGGGTATGTTTGCAAGGTCGTGTGACGAGACGTTTGCCGGGAAGATTATGTTCGAGAGAAATGACTCATAAGAAAACAATTGGTTGCACTGGGTAGAGAATGACATAATCTCACTGCGGATAAAATTTGGTGCATGCAGAAAAATTAGTTATTTAGAGCCAACTAAGTCAATGAGGTGTCCAACTAGCCAAGGGGGTGATGTCGATGTCCAAGGAGAGTCACGTGGTACCGCACTTCCAGTCACATGATCTATGAAGGCATCGGAGTAGTCACACTTATGTTTACATCGAATGTGACGTCGGTATGTGACGTCATAAAACCGGAAATTGACGTGTTTGGACATGAAAGAACCGAATAAATGAGTGGAAGTGGTCAGAAAGTGTGTAAAGAGTGTTTATTAAACAAAGGAAGTATAATTGAGGCATACATTAAGATAGGAGGGGTCCAAAAATATGTAACGAGTATATGACGCACAAAAGACGCGATTGCTATAGTAGCTACTGCTGTGTCGTCATGGCGCAGCATAGCGACTCGTGATGTACTTACGCATTCCCCCAGTTTGGGTGGCCGCAGTGATCTCAAACATTTTTTTTCCCCTAAGTAGAACCCTTTTCGTTGGCCTCTATGTTTTACTCATAGATGAGTACACGTATGATACAGCTGTTATCCCGGTCGTTTTTTGGTTTTTTACAGAGCGTTATTTTAATCCTTCCGAGAGACATGTCGGTGCGGCCTGTGTCAGTGGACTGTACAGCAATACGGTCATTAGTTATATAAAAGCTAGAAATCAGCAAGTAAACGATTACCTAAAATTAACTACTCTACTTTTCCTCTTAATATTAGGGCCAATAGTAAAATAAACATTGAAGGCCGTCAACATAGGACCTTAGAATCTTTTTTAATTTTCTTTATCGGCAATACAGTGCGAAATATTTAATGAACAAAATGCGCATTTTTTGCCAGTAAAGTTGGATTATCGCAATGTACATTTTATAGCGGCGTCGCTTAAATTTATAATACAGTCAATACAAAAGCTGTTTGCCTATTTCGTGCCACACAAGCACTTTACATGAATACTGCGACAATACTGCGCCAACAACTCCATTTTAAAATTTGTCGCTGCAAGCGAATTCTGCGACGCAAAATGCGTATTTTTCAGGTTACATATTTTGAAATACTTTGCCGATAAAGAAAATTTAAAACCTTACGAAGCATTTATGTTGACAGCCTTCAATTTCTTTATACAGGTAATGTTGATCTTCAGGTCAACAATGAAAGTATATTATTATTCTGTTAATCAACCCTTGCAACACTGAGCTCTATGCTGTACATACTTTTTCATTGAAATTCATCCGCACAAACAGAACCGACTTTTCTACCGAAATTAAAATAGCAATCTGAGTTGAAGAAACACCTGGCTTACTTTCTCTACACGAATACTGGAAAGCTGCCACCCATGATCTGAGAGTAAACTAGTCAATGCACTCAGCCTTAATCTGATTCTTCTTGGCATTCCTCTTTCATGATGCGGATCTGATCCTACTGCCTGATCTAAAGAAGCGCAGTTCGTTAATACTTCCCACACCTCACTAGCTATCCTAAACTGTTGCCTCTTTGCGAGACTATTGAATGTTATTTTGCATCCTGCATATTAATTTAATGCCCACCTTTTCTGCTTTGCCTGTCTAGAAAATCATAAATTACTACAGCAATGTCATCAGCGAATTGCAGGTTAGTGGGGTATTCTTCACAAATTCTTATCCCTATAATGCATATATGTTCTCATTCCAGGTCTCTGAATACTTTGAGTAAGCAAGTAGTGAACAGCAATTGCGATATCGTGCTTTCTTCCTAACACTGTTCTTCATGACAGATTTGATACTTCTTCGAGTAGCACTATGCTTTCAGTACTAAACGTGTCTCCTAGTACCTTCACTTACGGCTGATATACACCCTGACATCGGAATGAGTACATGCGTGGCTAAGGTTTCGACGCAATAAAATGTTTTCTACTAACCCATGACTGGTATATGCAGGCGTTGGTTTACTCCCGAGTATTTTGCTATCCTCTAGTTCATAAAGTGGATGTGATCTGCTGTGCAGTAACCATTACAAAATCCGGTCTGCTCATTTGGTGGAGTGAAGTCTAATGTTGCCCTGGTTTTATTGGTTTGTACCTAGGTACAAAACATTACTGCCTCTCCCGTAACCGAGAGTACATGCAAGCATGTACTGGTTACGGATATAGCACATTGTCGGCAGGGGCGAGTAGTCTTTTCTTATAAAGTGTAACTCGCAAAGCGACCTTTACCTAGAGAATTGCTATAGTGCCTGAATACACAAACGTCAGCTATTCGTGAAAGCCCTCTATGATGCCCGAAATGTTGAATTACGAAGCGCGCCAGCCGCTTACCAATCTTGTGCTTCATGATGGGGTGGAGCTTATTAACCGTGTCATTCGCACCACGGATTACATCTATATCTTCAGCCTTCTTCACTGACATAAGGACATTCATTCCATTCCATTCAGCAACTGCAAAGAGAGAGGAAACTAACTCACATAAGAACTCTTCGAAACAGTGTTCATGAAAGGCAATGCGATTCCACTCTTTTAATCGAGACAGCCAAGTAACAAAGTTTAGAATACAAAGTTTAAAATCTGCGTAGTGTTCATCTTTCTTATCTAAACCAAATGGTCCATTGTGGCCCGCATCACGGCAAAACATTTGTGATGGTAGTGAGAATTACAAAGACCAAATAGGAATACCCACTTACTCAAGACCATTTAATGAATGTCGCTATCCCGATACCATAAAATATTGACAAGACGCACTTGCGCGTTGGTATCAGGAACTGGTTGGTGATCTCGCAGGCATTTTAAGTTTGCAGCGTGCCAGAGTCTAAAGTTGCGAACTTTTAAGCAGTGCTCTATTGCCTTCATAGTATCACCCATTACCGTCAGCCGCCATCTCGCTTTCCGTTCAAAGAACTGCACGGCACGACGACCAGGCAATGTTTGATGTACATATTCATCCCAGAATGAAACCCGAAGCATATTCATTCAACAAAAATCTTGTCATAAATTTGTTATTTATTTTTTTTTGCTCTTCACCTATGGGTGAGCGAGTAGGTTCAATATTGCTTTTCAAGTAGTGCGCATGTACTGGCCTGATACATTTGGGTGTGTAGCCAGTGTTATGAGATTAACTGTGAACTAAAATCTAGAACCACAACGCAAAGGCGCTTTACTCTGTCCATCCAGCGCGACATCTTGCTGTCACCTGTTTATGTCATAAAATATTACCAGGGGGCTCTTTCTGTTTTTCGTGATTTAGCTCTACAGTGCCTCTTCTGCCATGATGAGTTCGGTCTGTACAAATATGAATTTGTGGAGAGCTTCCTCTTGCTACAGATCACAGGAAATCCAAGTGAGAAAGTATTGAGGTAGTACTGATCAAAAGAAATAATCAATTATGTTAGCTTTTCTGTGATTATACTTCCACCTTCCTTCACAAAGCATCTCGAACCCACATAAATTTCTCTCGCAATTCTAACCGCGTGCAGCTCTCACTTGTTTCGGTCTTTAAGCCGCGTTGATTTATACCGAGTCACTAGCACACGTACAAATTGCATCTTATCGCCATCGTTACCTCAACGGAGCCGTCTATTTTGACAAACCATAACAAATGGGCCACAACATGCAGTACCTCAACGTCGTACAAGAAACCGATTATTCAGTGACCGTCATATCTGAGCCGCTGGAAGCCATGAGCGACAATTCACCGTTTTGTCAGAGCTGGATTTTCTGCTAGGTTTAATTTGCGCACTATCCAATAATAGGGAGAGAAAGAAACTTCAGTGGGCAGAAAAGAAACAGTTGAGACACGGCGGCGACAGGCGGCTGCTATGTTTGCTGGAAAACCTTGACAGTCTGCTGTCTCCACGCTGCGCTCTCGTAAGCTAAGCAGTCGGAGCGTAGTCAGCGCCGGCGGACCAGCAATGCAGCGGGTGATCGCCGCCGGTTTTGTGAATCTTGTTTTGCTCGTCGCGACTGGAATGATTTCCGTGCTTGCTTTACGTTGTTTTCTCAAGCTGCATTAGAACAAGGTGAATGTACAATGCATATCCACTTCCGCTGCAAGCCCAGCAGAAAAAAAATTGTTCGTTCACGTACAAACAGCGCCGACTGCAGAGCGTGGCCTGTTCTAAACGAAAAACCGATGCCTAGGAAAATTAAAATCCCACCTTACAACATTAACGGTGAGCGATGGGGCTTCACACAGACAAAATTTGAATGAATGAAAAACTATCGACGCGTGTATTTGGCGTCAAAAACCCGGGGCCAGGAACACAGGAACACAGAAAACAGAAATCGACAAGCAGCACTGACGGCACCATTCATAAAAGAGAAAAATGACTAACGCGGACTCAAACTACAAGTTCATACTGCAATAAAAAATACTGCATTTAAGATGATACCTCAGGCTTGCCCCTAAACGAGCTGGTCACCATCGTCAGTCGGGCCGCATACGTCATGGACCAACATCACATGAACGTTTAGTTCGCAAGTGGGGTCTTGCGGAGACCCAGGAGGCCTATGTTCCTCAAATCCTTCTGTACACTAGGTTTTTCTTCCTCCTCCTCCTCACAAAGTTACAGTTAGATTGGAGTGAGCCATTCAAATGAGCCGGCTCATTTCAGTGAGCTGAGCGTTCCGAGTAGCTCACTGAAGCCTAAGCCGTTTTTCCCAAAGAAAACATGTGTTTAGAAGAAAGGAAAATCCTATATAAAGAGAATTTATTGGGTAAATACATACATACAAAACCGCACATTACTCTCAGCCCAAAGCACTATACAAAACACTATAGGGTATACATATACATAATAAATTGAAAAACATGATTCCCCAGGGATTCAAAGCTGGGTACATTGCGCGGGCTGGAGTGCGGCGCGCTTCAGCAAGGCATCTGAGACGCCACAACAAAAACAGAACCACAGTGAACACAAGGTGTTCAAAAGGGTTTCGCCGGCGCCTGAAGCCGGAGTTCATGCGGACGTTAAACATCCTATATAAGAGCCGCCACATTGTTCTCGCAACTACACATTCAACAAAAACATGTAAGAGGCTCTCAGGAGCACCACAGTTGGCACACTGGTCATTGGGTAGAATACCCCGTCTGGCAAGGCGCTGTCTCGGGGGTGGGACGTCCCAGCGCCTAAGGCAGTCAAACTCTCGCACTTCATTTGAAAGCCGACAAGCTGCCCACGCTCGCCTTTTGGGGACAGCGGTATCTCGTTGGATGCTCAGCTGAAAGCCTGCGAACGGCAACTAGTTCGCTGATGCGTACGGCTGGTTGGTAGCCTACATTAACATCTGACAGGTCTGCATCGAGAGTCGACTTTGTTTCGGCAACCTCACGGTAAAAAGGCAGAGGTATGCCTGCCTGTGGACCGAGGTAATATTCGGGTGTAAGCACAATACGGGCCGTGCTCATCCAGTACAGGATGAGCGGGCGACCAGGGTAAGACTCGTCAGCCAATCCACCAGCCTTAACGCGAGTACTCGCGCCACAGACGGGATCTGTCAGGATGCACGGCAGGCCAAGGCCTTCCCTGCTCCTCGGAAGGTGCAGGATGTGACGGGCGACTAGCACTGTCCTGCCATCCAAAACAAAAGTCCCTATAAGGGACGCGAGTCTGTTCGTCACACGGCGCGGGATTGTCGCGATACGCGCTACGTAAAGGATGAAAGCGCACGCTCGTGTCTTAACGACACTGACTTTAGCATTAAGCGTGAGATTGAAACGCGCTGCGTCAGAAAGGGCGTACATTGCTCGCGAGAGAACTATGTCCCAGGTGCAGGGAGAAACCCGCTTGGCTCAAACAGCACGCCAAGTACATGAACTGCGTCCACAAACGGTACGGCTGCTGCTAAAAGGGCCCCTGAACTGACCGAAGCGGTGTGCGTTACTTTTCTTAGTGTTGAGCTGCGCTCTAGATAAAGCTGCGTATTCCGAAAAGATGTTCAGAAAAACGATGAAAGGGACATTGTCACGCACGGAGAGTGAAATGCCGTCCGCGTATGCAAGTACAACGACAGTCTCCTGTCCTACTGATGGAAAACATCGAATACGCCTGTCCGCGACGACCCTACGCAGCAGCGGGTCGAGCGAAAGTATGAAGAGTACCGGCAAGAGCGGGCACCCCTGACGCACTCCCCGCGTAATCGGAAAGCTTCAGGCAAGTTGGCCATTCAGTACTAGTTCACTACTAAGGTCTGTGTAAAGGCCACGTAGTAGCTGAACGAATTCGTCAGGAAATCCAAATGAGCGGAGCACGGCAAACAAGTAACCATGTTCTACGCAGTTGAAGACCTTCGCCTGGTCCAAGGAAACGAAAGCTCCAGTGATCCGTTTGGCATAGGCGTATTCGAAGACGTCTCTCGTCAGTGTCAGCGAAGTGAACACCGATCGCACAGGTACCGCACAGGATTGGTATGGGTTAACCAAATCCTGCCGGTAGATTCGCACCCTACGGACCAGCAATGGGGCTACGAGTTTATAGTCGGTGTTAACGAAGGTAATCGGTCGCCACAATGAGGGAGTCGACGGCGTCATGCCCTCCTTTGGAATTAGAACGCTACGGCCGACACTGAACGAAAGTTGCTTGGCTCCGCTCTCGAGAAAACAATTTACGAGCCTAAGTAAAGAACTACTGAGAATGTCAAAAAAGTGGAATAAAAATCCGGCTACTAGTCCGTCAGGACCAGGAGCAGTCGACTGGTTCATGGCGCCTGAAGCAAAACGCACCTCTTCCAAAGTCGCCGGCTCATTAAGTGCCAACCATGCGTCTTCTGGAAGCTGAGGAAGATGCCCAGAGAAGGAGCCGACAGCTTTTTGAAAATCCTCCTCCTGGTCGAGACCTTGCGACGAAACGAGGGCCACAAAATTCTCGCTAAACAAGTTGTGGATGTCCGCGGGATCCGAAGACGTGGTACCGTCCGCAAGCGTGATGCTCTCCACGCCAGTTCGCCTGTTAATGCGCTGGTCAACGGCTCGAGCTTTTGCGAGGCCTGCGCCATCCTCCAGCGGCACGTTGGATGGACCCGCAGAGAGTGATGCGCGTGAACTGTTCTCGAGGATGCGGCGATAACGATCGCGCAGCGTCTCGAGATATTCGCGCATCGCGAACGTAAGCGTTTCACCGTAACGCACGATGCACTTAAGGCGCAGAACGTCATTCAGCATGGTCGTAACGCGGACACGCCGTGCCTTCCCCGCACACACAAGAACATCGCGCCAGCGTGTTTTCAGCGTGTCCCAAGTAGCAGGTGTTACGTCACTAACCGTGGTCACAGACAAGCACAACTCTTGGCGTATATCATCAATGCACTGTTCATCGTGGAGTACCACTGCATCCAGGCGCCACATCAGGAGGCTGTTTGCACGGCCCGGGGCTGCCCGCAGAATAGCCATAACCGGGAAGTGATCACTTAGTTCAACGCCTGATGGGAAAGGCAATACCTCACACTGTAGCAAGTCAGGTGCCATGGCAGAGGGGATGCAAACTCTATCGCGCTCTGGCCTCTGACTCGTGTTGCTTCGAAATGGTCTCTGTGAAGAGTCACCCACGCGTCCTCTAAGCGTAACGATCGCACTAACTTTCCAAGTTCCTTCGCGTGGTAATTGGAGGCGCCCTGACCAGGCCCCTTGATGTCGCGCATTGTGTCTAAAATACAATTGAAATCCCCGAGCAGAACGTGGGGCACGTCACGGAGAAAGTATGTCGTGATGGGCCGAAAGAACTCGTTTGTCAAACTACGCGTGACTGGCGCGTACACGTTGAAAAAACGAGTCCTGGGGCCATCTAGAAAAACGACAACGACAACCACGCGCCCATCTGTAAAAAACGACTGTAAAAAAAGTTTGTTGAAGAATACAGACATTTTCTAGCAGCTGTCCTGCCAGAAATTTTCTGTTATGCTATGTTATGTTTTTTTTTTTTTAATTTTTCTGTGATTTTAGTTTTTTCTGTTTACAGCTGGAGAGAAATTTTCTGTGATATGGCGTTTGCTGTTTTTAATTTTCCGTTTTTTTTTTCTGTCGCGGTGAAATGAATGATGCAAATATATCTTTTTTTACTCGTCTTTCATTTCACGTTTTTCTGCCTGTAACAATAAAATTGTGTTAAGCGCCAATTTCTTCAATGAACACCATTTTTAAGGCGCGAGCCTTGCTAACTCCATCTTACGAATATCTCTCAGCGCTGGCAATTCTCGATGGCACCCATAAAGCTGGCCGGGCAAAAAGCGTTGTCTAGCCACCGGAAAAGGCAAGTGGAAAAATTCAGAGCAGATACCACTGTAGCAGGGTATCTGTTCGCCAATTCGCGGATGACTGTGTCATATACCGACCAATAACTAATCACGCAGACACATCAAGCTTGCACGAAGATATAGTGTTAATATCTATAAGATATTAACAAAGATATAAGATAGTAAGATATTAACAAAGATATAAGATAGTAAGATATTAACAAAGATATTAAAAAATAAGATCTTAACAAAGATATTAACAATGGTGTGACCATTGGCTCTTGTTGCATAATGCAAGACTTTCCAGCTATCATTCCACCGCCGCCGTAACTATTTCGCTCCTACTTATTACATTAACAACAACCCTGTTGCCCTTTCTGACTCCTGCAAATACTTAGGTGTCAATATCTCTGATTTAATCTGGACAAGTCTTGTTAACAGCATCACTAACTCGGCTAACAGGTTGCTAAGCTAACTTACGTCGCAATCTGGCACTCGCCCCTTCTTTTCTGAAATTGCTTGCCTACAAGACCCTAATTCATCCGAAACTAGTATGTGCTAGCGCTATTTTCGACCCTCATCACAGTAATCTAACAACAGTCCTCGAATACAATCAGAACCACGTCGCTAGATTTATTTTATTAGATTACTCTTACAGCAGCGGTATTACAGTATTAAAAGCACCGCTTAGCCTTACCCCCCTGTCATCTCGTCGTAAAACTGCCCGTCTCATTCTTTTTCATAGATTTTGTCACTCATTGCCTCCTGTAAACGATGTAATCAGACCACCCTACCGCTATTCCCGCAATACCCACCCCAATGCTGTGTATCTCCCGCGCACGCGCACTGTCACATACCAAAACTAATGTTTCGTTTGCACTACCAATTATCGGAATCTGCCTTACCATATTGCCATCATCAGTGACCTGCCATGCTTCAAGTCTTCAATCGAAGCCCATCTTTCAAGCCTTCCCTCATAAATCACTTTTGCCATGTTTTCCCACCCCTCATGCAATGTCCCGACAAGGGACCTTTGAGGTATGATAAATAAATAAATAAATAAACGAACCTCAATGTAGCGCCACTAGTTATCTTCTTTCGAATCGAGAAATTGTTACGCAGGCAATCGCCGGAAAGCGCCTTCGAGGTTGCCATGCCTTTCAATTTCTATTCGGCATTTACCTACTACTCAACTAAAAAGCAGTTTGCGGTAGAAAATAGAACAGACAAAAAAATATATCCAATTGTTTGCCTTCCAATCAAGGTTTCGGCTGGAAAACAGAAAATTAGTTTCTTTCGTGAGAGTATTTTGGTCAATGAAGTAGAACAGATATTCTCTGTACGGAGACAGAAATTTTCTTCAAAAGTACCAGTAATTTCACAGACATATTTTACAGTGTATTTAAAATGAGCACACTCCCTGTACGCTGGTAAAAGAAAGATCACGCCTACGCCACAACACCGAGAGTCCGTTAACAAAAAAAAAAAAAAAAAGGGCCTCAACATTAAAACGAGAACAAAAGGAAAGGACAACGGCGGAGGTGCGGAAGTTGCACTCCAGCAAAAACAAAACATCTACTTGATGCCATCGTGCAATATGGAGCACCTCCCTTTGCTTTTGAGGGTGACGAAAGCCTTGTTCGTTAAAAGAAGCAAAATTAAAAGGGGTCATCATAAAAGGAAGGGGGAACAAGGAAAACTGCACCTAGAATTTTGTATTTCAATGTATGTAAAAATTACTTATAATGTGTGTCCCAAAGCAGTGTTCACGCGGCGAGACTGGTCTTCTTGCTGTATTTATGCAGGTCATCAAATTTTGTGTTTGATGCTTGAGCCGTACTTTACACTGCGCTGCATCAGCCTGCACTGGAAATATGTCATGTTAAGAGTCGGGGCAAATTAAAGGGATATTGATGCAATGGTGTTGGACACAGTTTAGAGCAAGCCAGGGGTGTCAAGTGTCGCAGCTCGCGTTGCGTGGAGCCTGCACTAGGACTAAACACTCGAGGGCCTTCTTCGGAAAGCTTCAGCTGACAGCCACAGCATGGTGATTTTCATCGTGAGCCTTTGACCGGTTACGGCCCGCTTCATTTCCGCTCTTTCTCGGCCGTCGTTTGTGATACAAGCCAGACGTTGATGATGAACGTGGCTGCTTACACGTACGGGTGCCCGGTGACAACCCGTGATATCCATAGCCGTATAGATACGTATAGATACGTATAGGGTCAAATTCTAAAGTTAAAGCTCAGCTACCTTGGTCATCTGATGAGAAGAGAGGAGTCGCTGGAGAAAGATTTGATGTTGGGAAAGGTTGAGGGTCGCCGGAGAAGGGGTAGGCAGCGAACGCGATGGTTAGATGGCATTCTCGAGGCATTGCAGATGAAGCTATGTGATGTTAAGAAGATAGTGAGAGACCGGAAAGCGTGGCGTGACATGGTCCATAGGGTCACGAAGAGTCGGACACGACTGAACGCCTGAACTGAACTGATAGATACGTATAGTGTCCTTCTGATCTATCCGTCTCTAGCCTTCTTTTTTCTACAAGCCGACTGTTACGATACATTAAGTGGCTGTTTGCATCTGGGAGCTCATGTGACAACCGTGGGCGCCTAGCAATACGTAGGGTGCCGGATGCAAGACCTATCAATGACTTTGAAATTGTCCACAAAACAGAAAGCATTTTGTTTAATTAGGGAACATTCTAAAAATTATGTGTCTCCAAAATGACCCGTACACTTGAAGTTGGTGCCATCTGCAGTCCTTTTTGCCTAAGGAATTAGATGCAGCATTAGCATGCCGGACGATTTTGCAAAAGCGAGCTTTGGTCAAAATTACCTTCGACAGGTGTAGAAATAGTATTAAAGGCATCAATAAACAAACAGAAGTTGAAGCAAATGAACGATATAACTTGTTTGAATAAGATGTAACAAATTAATACACTCGACTGAGATGTACCCTTTTTTTTTTTTACTTTGGAAACTGCTGTCCAAAATTGACGATGAAGCAGGTTTCTAATTATCAGTTGCCCTCACTGATGAATCAATCTCTATGGAATCGCCTATTCCAGGTAATGTGTTGGTGATCTGATTCAAAATTTGGCTAGGCTATAGACCCTATTTTAACCATATGGTACTTTTGCTTCCTTTTAAGCATAGCACTCTTTACCTCTTCTGTGCACAAGAATATGTTTTCTACATCAATAGCGCCTTTCTACAATCGGCAAAAGACTTTTTTGTAGTGCTGCTTACCGTCTTTCCAAAGGTGCTTGACAAGTTGTTCAGCAACATAGGCTCCCGCCTTGTATTTCAAGTCCGGCTCGATAGGCTCGAGTTTGAGATGCAGGACGACAAGGCACAGCTGCCTGCCGTAATAGGCTTCATCTGAAATCAGTATTTTCACGTCAGATGTTGAGCTTTTGTGAGCAGTAGCGTTTCTCACGTGGTGTGGTGTATTTTAAACCTTAAATAGTTTGTGCACACCTGTCTTTTCATGCCCAACACTATACACTCTGAATTGAGGAAAGTCTTCCAAGTCGACGGCACATCAAAGTTTTGTCTGGAAGACTGTTTAGCTAGGCATATCAAATGCAGCAAGAAAGCGTCCTACCCGATCACATGACGGTTTAGTATGTTGTCCTGTACTACATTTCACCGAAGGCATACCGTTACATCCGCAAACCAGACCTTCTCAAGCAACCTTCAAAAAATACCTTATTCTCCGGTACGTTGAAAAGTTGAACCACAAAAGTAACCTCAGATCGTTGATGAAAGAGCGTCCATATCAAAAGGTGAAACAACACCAAAGATTTGGTGATTAATTATTGATGAAATGGCTATAAGCTTGAAGTACTTGGATGACCACGAAATGGGTTGTTTCTTTAAAAAAGTAATGTTGTGCTTGCTGATAAGGTACCCTCTTCTTTGCCTTCAGGACTATCGACATAATATAAAATCCTGTGCGGTTTCTTCTTCACAAACCGGTTAACGGACATTGTGCTGCACCAGCTTACAATGCATGTAATACAATAGGTTCAAAAGTGCGGTACCATAGGAGTGCGAATTGTTGCGGATGAACATAAAATCAATATGAAAATGATGCGACATTTAGGCAATGGATTTTTTGTGACATCTTGGCAAAGGCCAATTGCTGAAAATTCGAGGACACTTTGGCGACTAATGTGATGAAAGGCGAAAGCCTGAGTGCTGCATTCTGCTACGCGACTGTTGCGTATGTAGCTACGAATGCTGCTACGAGTAAAGCGAGCTACAACTCTTTCACATTCTGCGAGTGCATTTATTCAGTGAATTCAGCTTGGCAGCAACGAGATCGCGCTCCTTGCATCTTCGCAGTTGTTCTACGTTTACTGCTGTGTGGCTGCTTTTACCGGGCGAGCAGTACTAATTAGTAAATAATTAATTACGCAGCTGTCACTAATTAGTAATTATTACTAAGTAGGTACTAACTAGTAATGAGCAATTTGTTAGTAATTAGTAATTATATAGCATTAGTAATTGATTAGTAATCAGTAACTATAACCTAATTA
Source organism: Amblyomma maculatum (assembly GCF_055883805.1). Taxonomy (NCBI): domain Eukaryota; kingdom Metazoa; phylum Arthropoda; class Arachnida; order Ixodida; family Ixodidae; genus Amblyomma; species Amblyomma maculatum. The sequence continues at coordinate 35,539,473 of NC_139351.1, read as the reverse complement.
GTAATTACCTAGTAAGGATTCGTTATTTATCAATTAGTAATTAGGCAGTAATTGGTAATTAATTAGAAATTGGTAATTGATTCGTGATTAGTAATCATTAGTAATTAAATTGATTAGTACTAAATCATTATTTGACGTATGGCCACATAAGGCACACATTAGCGCATACTGTGGTGATGCTCTGTAATTGGTCGAGACCTCCAGACGTCATCCCGTCTCAACCAGTCATCATCATCATCAGCCTGACTATACCCACTGCAGGGCGAAGGCCTCTCCCATATTTCTCCACTTAACCCGGTTCTGTGCTAGCTGCATCCACTTGGCCCCTGCGAACTTCTTAACCTCATCCGCCCACCTAACTTTCTGCCGCCCCCTGCTACGCTTTCCTTCTCTTGGAATCCAGGTTGTTGCCCTAAGCGACCATCGGTTATCCTCTCTTCGCACTACATGTCCTGCCCATGCCCATTTCTTCTTCCTAATTTCCACTAGAATATCGGTAACTTGAGTTATTTTTCTGACCCACTCTGCACGCTTCCTATCTCTTAATGTACCCCTACCATTTTTCGTTCTATAGTTCTCTGGGTTGTCCTCAACTTAAGTAGAACTCTCTTGGTTAGCCTCCACGCTTCAGCCCCATAGGTGAGTACAGGTAAGATGCAACTGTTGTATACTTTCCTCTTGAACGATACCGGTAAGCTGCTAGTCATAATCTGTGAGTGCTTGCCATGCGCTCCATCCCAACCTTATTCTTCTTGTTATTTCCTTTTCATGGTCCGGATCTGCGGTTACTACCTGTCCTAAGTAGACATAATCGCCTGCTACTTCCAGTACTTCGCTACCTAATGTAAACTGCTGTTCCTTCCCGAGGCTGTTGAACATTACCTTAGTCTTCTGCATATTGATTTTCAAGCCCACCTTTCTACTTTTCCTCTCTGGTTCCATATCTACAGCGCGATAAACGGGACAAGAGAACACAATAACGACAAACACAGCGCTGACTGACAACTGATTTTTATTGCTTGTCCAGCCGGTATATATACCCCACTGGAAGGCAGAGATAGAAATCAAGACGCACAGATCATGAGTACACATAAAATTCACACTACTACAGGGTCGCATTAACATTCGCATTCGAGATAAGCTGTTTCTTTTTTTGATAATGCCACAGATGGTGCACTTATAGAACTTTCCGAGAGCCTCGCTATCATTTGTGCTTCCACCACCTCTCTAATCAACTGGTCGCGATGGCTTCCTAATATCATACACTCATTGTACAAAGGTTGGCAGGCACTCCTATCGTCACCTTCGTCACCTTCCTTGCAGCTGCTGCAGTGCTTAGCCACGTGACCGGTAATAGGGACATGCATAACGTTATAATAATGTTCTTTTAATCTTTCGTTCTTATCTTATTATAACGTTATGCATGTCCCTATTACCGGTCACGTGGCTAAGCACTGCAGCAGCTGCAAGGAAGGTGACGAAGGTGACGATAGGAGTGCCTGCCAACCTTTGTACAATGAGTGTATGATATTAGGAAGCCATCGCGACCAGTTGATTAGAGAGGTGGTGGAAGCACAAATGATAGCGAGGCTCTCGGAAAGTTCTATAAGTGCACCATCTGTGGCATTATCAAAAAAAGAAACAGCTTATCTCGAATGCGAATGTTAATGCGACCCTGTAGTAGTGTGAATTTTATGTGTACTCATGATCTGTGCGTCTTGATTTCTATCTCTGCCTTCCAGTGGGGTATATATACCGGCTGGACAAGCAATAAAAATCAGTTGTCAGTCAGCGCTGTGTTTGTCGTTATTGTGTTCTCTTGTCCCGTTTATCGCGCTGTAGATATGGAACATCGTCACCAAATCGCCCAACAACTGACCTTGTCGAACTTCCTCTCTGGTCATCAATCATTATTTGCAGTTCATCCCCCGAGTTGCTTAGCACGGCAATGTCATCAGCAAATCGCAGATTACTGAGGTATTCTCCATCTACCCTTATCCCTAACTGCTCTCATTCCAAGTCTCTGAATACTCTGAATACACTCACGTAAATTCCGTAAAGTACGCTCCGCTTCCATCCTACAGTAATTTACGTGAGTGTCCATGTACAGTGATTGTTATGTCGTCAGCAAAGGCTTGGATTTATGTGTGTTCTGGGATAGTAATATTGAGGAGATCAGTGATGGTGATGTTCCAGAGTAGTGGCCTTAGGGTGGTCCTTGTGGTGAGCCTTGTGGAAGGCTATGTGTGACTGCTGTTTACCCTACAAGCAGATCAATTAGGGGAAATGAGGGTGCCCGTTATAATACATGAAGAAGCGAACAGTCGGCGAGGCCAAGGAAAACGTTGGGGATGGTACTTTGTCTTTTTTTTAATGTTTACTTGGATAATCACAGAAATTAGTAATGTAATCTGTTTAGGGGAAAGATAATTAAACACAAAGTAGAAGAAAAAACAATGTGCCGATGGTGGGAACCGAACCCACGACCTCCGAATATCGCGTCCGGTGCTCTTCCAACTGAACTACATCGGCCGCTGTCCCCCCTGCTACTTGCTTGGGTATTTAAGTTGTCTGTATACGAACCTTGAGAGTGTTCACCAGCGCCACCCTCAACCATAGCGGCGGACGTGGAACGTCCTTTGTTACCGCCAGCGTCACGTAGAACGTGATCAAGAGCGAGGGCGAAAGCTGTGCTAGAACCCTCTTACGCTACTTATACAGACAACTTAAATACCCGAGCAAGTAGCAGGGGGGACAGCGGCCGATGTAGCTCAGTTGGAAGAGCACCGGACGCGATGTTCGGAGGTCGTGGGTTCGGTTCCCACCATCGGCACGTTGTTTTTTCTTCTACTTTGTGTTTAATTATCTTTCCCCTAAACAGATTACATTACTAGTTTCTGTGATTATCCAAGTAAACATTAAAAAAAAGACAAATTACCATCCCCAACGCTTTCCTTGACCTCGCCGACTGTTGGCTGCGTTCCTTCATTTATTATAACGAGCACCCTCCTTTTCCCTTAATTGATCTGCTTGTAGCTTACGGGGGTCTCGGTTCTGGCAGTCTTGAAGCCATAGGTAGCGTAAGAGGGTTCTAGCACAGCTTTCGCCCTCGCTCTTGATCACGTTCTACATGACGCTGGCAGTAACAAAGGACGTTCCACGTCCGCCGCTATGGTTGAGGGTGGCGCTGGTTAACACTATCAAGGTTCGTATACAGACAACATAAATACCCAAGCAAGTAGCAGGGGGGACAGCGGCCGATGTAGCTCAGTTCGAAGAGCACCGGACGCGATATTCGGAGGTCGTGGGTTCGGTTCCCACCATCGGCTCGTTGTTTTTTCTTCTACTTTGTGTTTAATTATCTTTCCCCTAAACAGATTACATTACTAATTTCTGTGATTATCCAAGTAAACATTTAAAAAAAAAGACAAAGTACCATCCCCAACGCTTTCCTTGGCCTCGCCGACTGTTAGCTTCTTTCCTTGCTGTTTACCCTGTGTGGTATAAGATGGTTCTATTGTTAATATGTCTGCTGTTAATTCGGTGAGGTTTTGAGGACAGGTGTGTTGATTGAGAAATTTAGTTACATGTTTTCGTTGGATCAAATTAAAGTCATTTTTGAAATCAAGTGAATTGATAACAGTTGCTTCGTTGTTTGATTTGTGTTCTTTAATTTGTTTAATAATTGAGCGTAGTGCAATAGTGGCTGATCTGTTGTGAGTGAAGCCGAATTGATTAGGAGGAAAGCGGTTGTGTGTGTATAGGAAGAAGTAAATACGATTTTAAAGGAGTGTTTCAAGGTTTTCTGAATTAGAGTTAAGTGCTTTATGCCAATATTGATTAGCTAAGAGATGATTAAGAGAGAAATTTTTTTTCTTTAATTGAGATTATTTTAAATTGTTTTCATGAAGATGGAAAATGTGATAGTGAAAGAGAGGTGTTGAATATGTTTATGAAGAGTTATTTGTGCTGGGCAGTATAGTGTTTGAATGAATGATGTAGTTAGGTTGTCTGGGCCTGGGCCTATGTGTTTTTTGTTTGTTTTTTTTAAGTGCGTGTATTACAGTGTCGACTTCTTGTTCCGTCTTTGGTTAAGTCAGGGGTGCGTTGCTTATTATTACGTTCATTTTCAAAAGGGGTTTGGTCTGAATGACTTGTTATGGTGCTAGGGGGGGGGGGGGGGGTGAGGGACTTAAAGAGGGCTTCAAGGATGCCTTCGATTGATTCTCCTAGTGCTGTTGTTAGCTCACCATTTGGTTTGGGGATTGCAGGGATGTTAATGTGGGTGTTTTATTTTGTTAAAGGGTTTTGTAAGGTAATGTGAACGGATTATTTTATATACGGCTGCAGTATTTTTTCCATGATGTGTTTCTGGTGCTTGAAATGTTCTGGTGGTGTGTTTTGAGTGATTATATGTATGTTTTCTTAACGTCTTCTAGCTGCTTTAAGCCTTTTTCTCTCCTCTTTGAGCTCGGTTGTCCCCCACGGGTTCAGTGAATGGCTGTTATTTACATTTTTTTTTTCGAATTTTTTCCTGAGGGTTTCTATTTTTTGTACAAGTAATGTATTACGTGTTCTAATCGGATTATGGCAGATATGGATGTGTTTGATGTTTCTTTCAACCAGCGATCATGCTTGAGGTGTCGTATGAGTTTGTGTGTGCCGTTCTGTGTGAGTTTTTTTTTTTTTTGTGGGGGGGGGGGGAGGGGAGTGTACTTTTAAATACCTCAGTTAGAATGTATTTGTGATCGCTAGAAATTTCGTAATCTAGTACATCCCAATTATGTATGTGATATCTGTCCAGCTGCGTTCGTTGATGTTTCGAATTTTGGCGGGGAATTAGGAGAGTTGAGGATTGCCAAATTGCTTGTGTTTAAAACTTCGATTATTGCATCCCTTCTTTCGTCTGCTTATGTTCCCTCCATGTCGGGTTTTTTAATTAAAATTTTCTGTTATTAAAGTGTGTTCTTTGTTTTGTTGTAGTATTAGTTCTAATTCGGAAATGTGAGTTTCAATGTTTTCTTTTAGAGGTGCATATACGTTTATGATTAGAAGCTGTTGTTTGTGCCATCTGATATGGGCTGTCATGAGTGTTTCGAGAGGAAAAATGTTCGAGAGGAAAAATTTGAATATTTTTGTTGTGTATTATGATTGCAGTTTTAGGGGCCTGATCGGATGCTAGAATTTTGTCTCTTAATGGGAATGATGTAATTTTGTTGTTATGGTAGTATGGTTCTTGGTGTAGTGATATGTCGTGAAAGTGTTGTTTCTGAAAGGCATGAAGAGGCTCAATTGCTTTAGATGAGTGTGCCAAATTAGCTTGTAATATTTTGAGTGTGCGAGGCGTGTTGTGTTGGGATTGTTCGGTGTGTTGTGGAGCGTGTGTGTGGTGTGGTGTGAAGGTCTAGTGCTGCTTGAGAATGTGTCCTGGGATTTCCGTTGGTGATTGGCCATTTCCTTTGCGTGGGTTGTCTGGTTTATTGCCAGCGGGCTTCTTATTGGCTCTGCAGCAGCTGGAGGAAAGGACAGAATCTGGACCCTACTGGGTGGTCAACTGTGTGCTATCTCGTTAGAGAGCAGACGTTGCATCTCGCTGTATCTTCCCGATACTCGTCTGGATGGTTAGGTTCAGCGCAGTTGGAGCGCTTTCGTGTTTTACTTTGGCAATGCTTTGTCACATGGCCATATGTGGCACATTGCTTGCAGTGGGACGTGAAGATAGGCTGGATATGATATCCACCCTATCCTTATGTACTTCTTTTCCTTGAGGAGATGGTATGTTGGTATGTCTGTAGTTATTATCCCTACCCTTCTGTTTGTGGGATTGATATAGTCGCATGTGATGGTGATCTGGCCTCCGGGTTAATGGCTTGGTTGTGCTGTTTGATGAGGGGGATGATCTCCTCCCCTTCATTTCCTTTGGAAAGCCTACCACTTTGAACGTCGGCTTTTTGCAGACCTCTTCAGCTTGTTTAGGCCTTGGTCGCTGGTGGATTGTACGACCACCTTATCTACGAAGAGTTTCATTTCCACCTCGGTGAGGCCAAATTTCGCCGGAGAAAAGGTTCTTTGAATAAAGGTGGCAATAGCATTTGCATTGGCGCCTGAAGGGGACTTGGATTTAATTATTGGTGCTTTTGTGGGGATAGGAGGAGGCCTTTGCTACTTGTTTGGAGTTCCCTCGCTAGTCTGAGAGGGTGTGGAAGCTGTCTTATACTCCAGGTGTGCCTTGAGCTCCCCTGCGAGTTCCGCCTTCATCAGTGAGGCATTGATGAGTGCTGCTTTAAAGTTGTTAAAAGCCATCAATAGCTTTGATCCTGTCTTTCTGTCTGGACCATGGGCTCTTTCCGAGGCCAAGGCCTTACTAAAGACTGTATTTTTAGTGATGAGGAGGTTAGTGGTCTCCTCGTGTTCAGTTGGAGAGGGCACTTTCTCCTGAGTCTGGGCCATGTGATTGTGCTTTTTGCGGGTGATTGGTGTTCTGGTCTGCTGACTTCCTCATCAGATTCATCTGAACTTTCTTGATGTGATTCTACTGCTGGGTGCAGGGGATCTCTCGGGTGTGAGGCTTTCTGGTTTTCTCCCCTCTCTTGGTTAGGACAGTGTAGTTTGGGTTCAATTTCGGTAGTAGCGGCATGATTAGCTGTTCACTTTACAGGTGCGCGACAAAAACTCAAAGATACTTTCAATGGAAATCCAGAGAAAAGGGCCGGAGCTCGAGTGAGAAAAAGAACTGAAACAAAAAATTAAAAACCCAGCCACAACACACAAAACACAATAAAAAGTCCGAAGTGAAATTTATGGAGTAAATAGCGTTATTCTAGTTTAACTAGTCAGAATGAGTTGTTTAAGGGTGTTGTTTCGATCGAGGCGAGGAGAGGAGGCCAATTCTTGTGTTTTTGGGGATGTAGGAGGAGTTCTAATAACCTCGTGGGAGAGAAGGATGAGCGGTTTGTTCTGAGGCTAAGTCCAAAACTGAAAATTTTGAGATAAATAGTGTAGCTTTGAATTGGGGCGGAAGGGGGGGAATCGTGCGATTTTGGTGTTATATTGTTCAGTAAAGGGTGTACTTTACCGATCTGCAGGTTATGGATACTGTATAGTTGATAGTTCGGAGCCTAGATAGACACGTGGGAAAAAAAATGGCAGAGTTAATTTCAAATTTGTTAATAAAATATTGTAGTTCTGGATTAAATGGTCAGATTGGGTTGTTAAAGGGTGTCGTTTCGATCAAGAAGAGAAAGGAGGCCAATTCTGAAGATTACCTAGGCGGGATTTTGTTGAACACGTGGGTGAGAAAGATGTTATGTGTCGGTTCTATGGCTAAATCCGAAATTGAAAATTTTGGGAAATATAGTGTAACTTTGGACTATATGGGGGGACTTATGCGAATTTGGGGATGTTTTATTCAGAAAAGGATATGGAATATGATTCTGTGGTTGTGGATTCTGTGTAATTGCTATTTTAAATTTTAGGTAAACACGTGGGATGAAAAGACAAAGGTATTAGCAGTCTTTTGTTAATAACTTCTAAAATACTTAAGCTAGAGAGTTATTTCGGGTGTGGTCGGAGAGAGGATGAAGGGAGCAATCGAATGGTAGCATTAATTATCGGAAAGACTTGATGGCAACATGTATTTGCGTTTGTTTTTCTTAATTAGTGTTTCGATTAATAGCGTAATTTAATGTGTTGTGGTGTGACATGTAAGAGGCCAAATACAGAGGCTTTTTGCGAAAGCGAAGAAGACGACGACGGCGAAAAGGATTACATAGAGCACTATAACATGGATCAACGAAGAATTAAGAAGATGAAGAAGTAGTTGGTGACATGGCAAATGCTGATTTGTGAAGAGAAGAGGATGAAGACGTAAGGCTGACGTGTATCAACGCGGAGGTTATAAAAACGCGCGATATAAGGAGGCAAGGGGATGGAAGCCAGAAGCGGAGGCTCCGGTAGGTGAGAGACGCCTTGGCTGGGAGTGAGCAACTCCGGCTGCTGTACCGGAGTCCTCGCGTTCTACGGCACTGCACCGTAACTCACTGCTGTTTTCAAACCGATTCCGGAGATTGAGCGACTACTCAGCCACCTGCTACGTCCAGGGGGCACCTCGAAAGCTCGCACCACCGTCCACCTGTATCGCCCAGGACGTTCACCTCAACGCCGCCACGAGCGCCAACATTGCTTCAGCCCACGCCTCAACGGGAGGTCGTCCGTTGCCGCCAACGAGACCTGCTAATTGCAAGCCGAACGCCACCTCGACGCCGACGCCATTGCCTGGTACCACGAAAGGCGTCGCCCGCTTCGAACCGCAAGCTCGAAAGTGGAACGCTGTCTCTTAGTGTGAAGCATCGTGTCTATCAATAGTCTTTGTAGGTTTTGTTAGTTTTTATTAATTTTGTTTGCGTGTTAGCGTCTCTGTGTGTGTATTAAATGTGCGTCTGTGTGGGTATGGATGGCGTCTAGTTCATGCTTTCGGCCTGAGCGTTCTTCGAAGATCCATAACAAAGAAACAAGTGGCGAGCCTGCCAGGATTCATTTTCTTGTTATTTTCTATTTGTCTCCGGATCTTTTGGATGTTTCGATCGACGGCAGACAGTATGGATGGCAAAGACATTACAGTATTACAGGCGGCTCTTAAGCTAGGGCTAAGCAAAGAGGAGGCGATGAGTCTATGAGCAAGAAGTGAAAAGGCTAAGAGATGAAAGAGCACAGGCACGTGAAGATGCGCGTGAGGCAGCACGTGAAGCAATGCATGAAGCGAAGGAAGCATAGGAACACGAGGTTAGAAGAGTATAACGAGAGGAGTTTCTGCTGTGGAAACATCAGCAGTTGATCGGAGAAAGCGAGGGAAGCACTGATGACGATCGGTGGCTCCGCGGTAGGAATAGGAGCGCCTAGATTGACGAGAAAGCTGATAGCTCCTTTTGATGACAAAAGAGATTACAACAATTTGAACAGATAGCTTTATGACAAGGTTGGGAGCGCTGTGAATGGGCAACAGCGTTGAGTATGTGTTTAGTCGGGGAAGCGCGGAATGGGTTTGGTATGATGTCTGCGTCTGATTCCGTGGATTACAATGAAGTCAAGAAGGCACTTCTCCAAATATTCAGGCTAACAGCAGAGGGTTTCGCGAGGGATTCCGCACCGCGAAACCTGAGGATTCTGAAACCGCTAAGCAGTTTGCTTGTCGGCTAGCCAATTATTTCGACAGGCGGCTTAAAATGTCGAACAAAGAAAAGAGTTTTGATGGCGTGCGTGACGAACTGGTGACAGAGCAGTTCCTAGTATGCTGCAGTCCAAACCTAGCGGTATTCCTGAAAGAAAGAAATTTGTGTTAGCTAGAAGAGGGTGCCGAGAATGCAGACCGAAGTCTCGAAGCTCAAGTTCTCAGGAATATGAGTAAGGGGAAAGAAGAAAATCGGAAGGTTTCAGAATTGAATTCAGCAAAATCAAGACCCTCTGGCGGGGCGTTTAAGGTGCCAATCAGATGTTTCTTCTGTGACAGGGTAGGACACCGTGCAGCTGACTGTAGATCTCGTAGTGCGGCCCGGAGGACGCAGGTCGTGTGTCGAGGTTACAACAAGAGCGGCCATACTGTGGAAGAATGCCAATATGTAACGCAGGACCGAACTGCATGTGTGGTTGAATTAAAGAAAGAACTTATCACACCAGCCAAAGTTCCACAGCTCAAAGAGGAGCAATCGCCATCCAACAATGAAGTGCAGAGCGGAACGCCCTAGTCGAAAACAGCAATGCCAGTGGTGGTTGGACAAATAGGGGACCGTCATATATTTGTGCTTAGAGACAGTAGAGCCAATACAGTTTTTGTTCGGAGAAGCCTAGTAGGGAATCAAGACCTAACAGGGGAAACGTCCGCTGTCACTCTGGTGGACAGCATGATTGGGTACCTGCCGGAAGACAGGATTCTAGTGTCAACCCGTTATTATACCGGAGAGCTTTGGGCAAAATGCGTAGAGCAACCAATCTACGATCTCATTTTAGGAAACATTCCGAGTGTAAGAAGCGTCAAAGACCCTGATTCTAAGTGGAGGATGATCGATGTTGGGAAGCACCAAAACGAGGAAAGACGTACGACTGGCCAGTAAGGGAATGGTGCAGTCAGTTTCTCGTCGGCAGTAGACACAGTAGCGGCCGCTTTCTACATCCGTTGCAATTTGTCTGAAAGTAACACCGGGCGAAATGGCAATTAGGCAAAGAGAAGATTCGAGCTTGCAAGCCTGCTTCGAGAAAGTAGGAGAAATACAGAAAAGGAGACGGAGTCGTATCTCGCTTCAGTTTCAATTTGTAGACGGTCTTTTTCACAGGAAATGCATATTTAGCTCAGGAAGGCAGGTCCAACAGCTTGGGTTGCCGAAAGATTTGCGAGAGACGGTTTTACGCTTAGGACACGACAACATCATGGCCGGACACCAGGGGGTTCCGAAGACGGTGTCCAGAATCACCGCGGAGTTGACTTAGTTTGTGAGCTGATCCACGACGCTTTTCTCTCTTACTTCCTGTCATTTAAATTTCAGTTCAGTCATTCAGTCGTGTCCGACTCTTCGTGACCCTATGGGCCATATCACGCCACGCTTTCCGGTCTCTCACTATCTTCCTAATATCACATAACTTCATCTGCAGCACCTCGAGGATGCCATCTAACCATCGCGTTCGCTGCCTACCCCTTCTCCGGTGACCCTCAACATTTTCCAACATCAAATCTTTCTCCAACGAAGAGCTCCAGCAAAAGTAAGGCTTCACAAAGTTTCAAAAACGCTTTAGGTGAGCCAGTTCGCTCAAAACTGGCATCCATTCAGGTTTCTCACTTTCTCAGGTTTCTCACGAGGCAGAGCGACACATTTTGTTTGTTTGTTTTTGACGGACTTCTCCCGTACCTTTGGCTGCATTGACAGCTATGTATGAAACGCGAGTATAGCTGATGGAGACGAAGGGTTCTAAATTTTGCTACATCGCGCTTTGACTATGCAAACTGTATGTGCGTGTGCATACGTGTCTGTGCGTGCATGCGTGTCTGTGTGCGTGCGTGTCTGCGTGTGGGGAGGGGGGGGGGGGCAAAGAAGGCACAGTGCAATGTGCGGATTCTCATTCTTGAGCGATGCACGAGCATGTATGAGACGTCATAGAATGTGAAAGGCGTGTCCTGTAAATCATCTAATCCTTACATCTACTGCCAGTATGAAGATCTACTCCATATTCTCGTGCTCGTGCAGTCTGTTTAACTTACGAGTGTTAGTGGAGTCCCTGATGTAGTTCAACATTCGGACGAAACTGTCTCGCCTTTTGCAATCAGGTGGTAAGCAGTTGCAAGGGCCGTAGTGTACCTCTATCGCACTTCCATCCTTCTGAAATTCGACATCCAGCTGAACGGCGTTAGCTCCGAGATCCATGGCGTCGTCAAGCTTGTCAATTGAGTTGACCATGTGGACGATGCTGTAAACGGGCTTCTTCACGCGCACGTCCTGTTTAAAAAAAAAGTAATTCTAGGTTACGAATAGATTCATATTGTTCGTCGGTAGCAATAAATTCACAAGCCTGGCGACGGATTTTGCAAGGTATGTTTAAGCAAACTTTTAACACCGTTCTCGCAAAAAGAAATATACGAGAGAAAATGCTATGGCCTTAGCAATAAAGGAGAGGATCACAGCGATAAAGAATTAAATGTATGAATCAAGCACCAAACTTCATGAGAACGCTCAGCCTACTCATATACAGACCTGTACCACCTAGTAAGTCGTTTTGATTAGTTTGTCTTGGAGGAAATTCTCATTGAGGACGCAGGTTAGGTATCTATAACATCTGCGTCTGAAGAAACGTTGTACGGTTGCTCGGAACTTGTTGCAGGAGTACTTCCTCCGACTGACAAACTATATATATACATGACAAATCGCGATATGCTGACTGAACAGAGTCAGGGAATATGTACAGATATTTTTCCAAGTGGACTGTGATTTTCATGTTAGACGAAGTATTTGATTGGCTGTCACGAAAATCGATACACATCTTTAAGCCAGCGTGGCGCGAATGAAACACGCGCTCGCTGTCACGTAGATACTTTGCGAACGTTTCAGATGTCTCTCATTTTCATGCGTAGAGAGCGCGTGGCTTTTCGGGCACTTCGCGTCATCCTCTCTTCATCCCTTGGAAGTAGCGGTGACTCACCGGCGGAGAAGCCGCTAGTAGTACGTGCCGGAAGATTCCGTCGCTCCTGACCAATTATCACGTACATCTCGTTGGGAGGGAGAGAGGACATTTGTCCTGCAAAAGTTGCGTGTACGTGCACGCTGGCCTTGGTACGTGGTGACAGACGCGGTGCGCCCTATAATTTAAGGTCGCCTCGCTTCGGGAAACTGGCTAATGTTTCAGTGAGTCATCAAGCGCTACTGCTCAGCGCCCGGGGTCAGCCAGCTCTTTAGCAAGCCCACAGATCGACGAGGGAGCAGGGCGTCAATGGGATGGCCGCAACGGGACTCTCCTGACGTCGTTCTGAGACAGTGCCCGGGAAAAAGTTTTGTGTTCATATATTCTTACTCACTTGTGCATTGTTTACTGCTCCGATACCTCTGTGTTTGTATTAGAGCCTCTTTATTTGCATGTCTTAGTTTTTGTTAGCCTCGTGTGTGTTTTAAATATTAGGGCTAATTCATCTCTATCATCTCTTGCTGTATAAAGTTTCTTTTGTTTGATATCTCTGACTCACACCCTTTCTCTGGCTTGAACTGGCGAAGACTGGGCACCCGACGGCCACCCCCTTTTGTCGCTACAGGTAGCTGGGTTCCGCTGAGATTATCACGCAAGTCTAGGGTATCTCCTGTGAAACTGGAAAAGCTACCCCACACACTCTAAGGTTGCCCGGGAGCGTGCGCACCACCGAGTGAAGCATCGTTCATATAATTAATAATGGGTGACGTTGCATATCATTCAATGTACGTCAAACCAAATCCACATTGCCTGAACATGCACTAAATATTGTCACGTCCTAGCCAAAGGACAGGACGATAACAGCGACCGCAGGTCAGCAGGGCAGTAGCAGGAACCAGCGCGACGGCGGTGTTATGTCAAATGGTTCATGAATTATGTGAAATGGTTCATGAACACATTGGGGGGGGGGGGGGGGGGCATCATTAGGTAGCGCACTCTGTGAGAATTCAAAACAGTCAGCAGAACTTCGGCATGACGTTTAAATAAAAGCTATTTAGTACGTACTTAGCACTTCATGCCCCATAAAATTACGCACTAAACACGAAATACACGAAATGGGAGCACTAACGGCAGCCATCCGCTTTTAGGTCCGCACCATGGTAACGAACTCCGTTTAAAACGGAGCACGGAACCTCGTGAACCCTCTACTCCATCTGGTCTTTTTCCTCGGAGCTCTGGCGGGGGTTTGACGGAGCTCTGAATCCACAAAACGTATGGCAATTGATATCGAGAAAGGCCGAAGTGGCGGTGTGGAAAGTACGCTTCCTTGCGTATTTGTTTTATGAGTTTCGCTTTCGAAGCGGCAAGTTTTGTTTTCAGCGAGAGATGCACTCAACAGGAGATGGCGCCAGCATCGTGGTGAGCGCCGAGTAAGGCCGACGCTGCAAGCAGCAATCCTCCTTAGATGTAGGCATAGCATCTCGAATTGCGCCGCTGACTGGAGCCCGACCGACTACACGATTTCACTGCGGTCTCTGTCGAAAGAGTTATCGTTAGCGGCGCCTTCGTGTTTTCATCCAACGAGTACGACCTGAAACTGAGAGTGCAAAGACGCCTGCGAGAGTGACGCTAAGAATCTTGTTGCACCGAGTGAAGCGGACGCTTCGTAGGAGTAGGCCTAACATTCTCAAATTGCTATTCAATGGCGAGCTCGGCTAATCGCATGAATTTTCTGCGGCCACTGTTGAAATAGATACGAGAGCGCCGGCTCTTTTGTGTCAGCCTCCAACGCTTTCCAAGTGCGACTGAAAATGAAAAGACGCCTTCGCGAGTTATTCGTTTGAGTAGACGTCGTGAACGGTGTGTTGGCTTTTATTTGGCTCTGACTCGACTTCGTCGTGTGCGCACCGGTACAAGTTCTTCTGCGTGCTTTCTCGCGCTCTTCACCTGCGGAATTGATACTGTCACCGTCAAACAGCCAGAGCAGCCAAAGTTGGCTCACCCAGAAGGTAGGCTTATTGAGCGAACGCACGGGAGCAAGGCAGCCGGGATCTCGAAAGAGAAAGACGAAGAACGCCAGGTTGTCTAGCATGGCTAAGGGCAGCTAAAACTTTTCGTAATGCAGACCGGCCGCATAACGGCGCCACAAGATTGATTTAGAATGCGGCATTACTCCACGTCTTTGAAAGTCGCCGACATCGGCGGTAAGCGTTGAGGAGCCGAGCAACAAGAAATAATGGTAGTGTCGGGTGGCTGGGGCAAACAGATACGAACGAGCCGGCTAACGGGTGCGATAAGGCTTCATTCCTGCGACGTGTACCACGTCGGATGTTGGTCGTCGAGAGGAACAAACAGTTCCCTGGGGAAGAACTTCATATTTCATTCCGCTTAGTTGCCGGACTACCTCATACGGGCCAAAGTATCGATGAAACCGCATTTCAGACCACCCTATCATACGGATTGGGCTTCACACCCAAGCTTGTTCTCAGGGCTCGTAACTCGCATTTCTGTGGCGTAGATTATACCGGTGGGCGTCATTTTCTTGCTGGCGTCGGATCCGCTGTCGAGCAAGTTGGCTGGCGGCCTCGGTATGCAGAACGAATTCATTAGCACCTATGACTGTGGGATTAACACTATCAGGAAGCAGCATTGCGTCCACCATAGTCATGGCTTCGCAGCCTTCCACTAAACGATCCGGAGTGAAGTCTGTCGTCTTTTCGATATTTTACCGCCGGTGCGACAGGGGACGAGGAACGAGAAGAGACCGCAAGACAAGTTCTCGGACTAACAACTGCAGGTTTAATGAAACATATAAGGAAATATATTCTCACATGACAACCAGAAGCGCATGCGCTATCCCAATTCCCACCAAAAAACTAAAAAAGTACAGCTATGGATCCAAATATGAGAGTTCACAATCATTGATAATTACTGATGGAGCGCTAACGAACGTGTCACTATTTTTATGGATGTGATAGGCTTCACTGAGTTCCCTGGTCAATTTGTTTTGATTCCTGAAAATAATCTTAGCTTTATCAAAGATCGGAGTGCATGCTTTTTTCGACACCTTCGACAAATCGAGATCATTAAGATTACACTCTCTGTAATGTAGTGCTAAGTTGGATGAGGGAACTCCTTTCAAAGACGATTTATGCTGGCGCAGGCGCGTATTGATGCATTTCCCCATTTGCCCTATATACCTCTTCCCGCATGCAAAGGGAATATCATACACTACTCCTTCTGCGCGTGGCACAAAACGCAGCTCATGTTTTACTTGACATCCTTTGCTAGCTTTTTTTGTTGTTGTTTTCTTTGCGTCTCCTATCTACCATAACATAAATTTTTCCCAGCCTATTGGGAGCCGAAGACAACACTTTAACCCCATATCTATTGCCAACTTGTTTGAGCCTATGGGATAGCTTGTGAACGTACGGTATTACCGCATAATTCATTTCATTTTTACTTGTTGTGCCCGATAGATCCTGTTTACCAAATGACTAACTTTCTCAGGATTTTATTGCAGGCCAGTATTATCACTTCCTTCGGGAAGTGATAACCTTAATCTCCGAACTTGCTCATTGAAACTGCTTTCGATAGTGTGGACATAGGATTTTGTGATAGCCGAACCCAAACACGACACAGCTATGCCGCACTTGACTATCTTCGAATGTGCTGAATTGTAATTCAATAAGGGCTTTTCAGACCTCTGTTGAAATGACCAGCACGCATGGTCCCTTTTTTCTTCTAGTCTCATATCCAAGAAATGGAGCTGATTTCTTTCCGGTGTTTCATAGGTAAATTTAAGACCAAACCCATCACTGGTAAAGGTATTTAAAACATCTTCCACCTGCGTCTTTAGATCACAGCCTCCAATAAAAACCAAATAATCGTCCACATATCTGAAGACTTGTTTTACATCTTTGCCTAAACAGTTTTCGATAGCTTTGTCCACATAAGAAATATATTACTTAGTACAGGCGCTACTTTTGATCCAATGCACACCCCCGTTTTTTGAATATACAAACTGCCATCCCATCCAACAAAAGTGGATTTTAGATAAAAAGACACAAGCTCCAAAAAAGATCCTACAGAGACACCGCACTTCGATATGAATGCCTCTTCATCACTGTCTTCTATACACTTCCTAGCAAACTAGAGGAGCCGATCATGGGGTAATGGATAGTATAAATTCTGTACATCTATACTAAACATCTCACACACACCTGGGTTACAGCGTTTTAAATATTCTACCACTGCCACTGAATTTTGCACAAGAAACGGATCTTCTACAGAAAGTGAACATAAACAGCTTTGTAAAAACTTTGAAACAACATGTTGTCATATGCCCCCTTCGGTAACAATGCAACGGAAAGGAATACCAGTTTTATGTGTTTTTGTTGAGAAAAAAAATATATCTAGAACATTTCTTTCTGCTTTCATGACCGATGACCGTAGGCTTTCCAAATTCATATCTTCTGTCATCTTTAACGCTTCGCGCTTCTGCTTTTGCGCATTAGCGCGCATAAGTTTAAAGTTCTTCACAATGGAATTGTGTGCCTTTTTACTGAAAAGTTTCTCAGGTAAAATAACAAAATATCCTTCTTTATCTGAAATGAGGACACGCAATTGTTCAGATGTCAAGAAATTGACCAAGGGCGCGAAACCTGGCCTTTATTCGGACCCCCCTTCAGTCACCTTCAAGGCATTCACACACTCCACAACGAGTGCAAGACGATCTCAGGCATTGCGGCTGAGTTTCGATGGACGCGGAATGCAAGCAACCCCAGCCTCATTATTGGCAGGCGGCATCCCCCTCGGCTTATTCTTCCGGTGAATGAAGGCCAATGAAGCACCATAGAGTTTCAAAGTTTTGTTAGCTTCACAAGATACAAGCGCGCAAGAGATAACGCGCGCCGGTCCTTCGGTCGATTCTTACTGTTCCGCTCCAACTCCATAAACGAGATATTGGGGCGTAAACAAGAATGAGCATTTGCGGCTTTGTTCATTCGAGTTTCACCCATTGAAAATTACTGCCACTTGCTAACGCTGCTTCTTGCTAACGCCGAGTTCCATTCCTTGCGTCCAGACTTGAGGCTCCCAGCCGTACAGATCAGGTCAACAGCTACAAGAAATAGCCGCAGTTCTAGCTGCCACTCACACCGGGATGCGCGTAATTGCTTACAAATGCTAACAAGCAGATATACAAAGACTAGCTCGATTTTTACCTTTTAAAAGCAAAAGCTTTTACTACTACCCTCCGTACTTCTTCACCCTGTGCCGCCTGTTTGACCTTGAACTGAGGAGAAATCACGTGGTAACTTTGACGTCACTTAGCCGCCAAGCGCCGCCGCCGAAACCGACATGACAGAGCGGTGGCCTCTGCCTAGTCAACTGAAAACCATGACGTCACTCAACCACAACTACTCTGGAGCCGTGGCGCTCACTCTGTCTATAGATAGCCACCGCTGCCTTTAGCCGGTGCCAAATGATCGCAACAGCTGCCGACCATGTAACCACAGTACTCATTATGGAAGATCCAGGTGAGACGCCTCGTGGACTGTCTGCGTCTCAGAGGTTGCGAAGACGACAGGCCGAATCAGTTCTGCCAGTGGACGTAGCTCGCCGAAAAGCTGCCTCACAGAGGCGGAGAGAGGCAGTTCCAGCGAAATGTGGAGCCGATTTTGCTATGGTTATTTAGGTTTAGCTGGATCAAACGTTTTTAATTTTTGGTACTTTTGGCCAAATATGCATCAGGTCTCAAAAACCTACTTGTATTTCAAGATGGAAGACAGCGTCAAATAACCGGAGATTAGTATTACGAAATACATGCGACTCAGATATTCGAACTATGTTTGCACTTATATTGAATGGTGAGCTGTAGTAGGTGAACACTTACCAAATCACCCTGCACATGCTGCATAAATGGCCCGATGGTTATCTGTAAGAAAGCGCACAAAGAGGCGATTCTCAAACATGCTGAAATAACTTCGCGTCAAACCTACTGAATGTCCGCGGTTAGCAAGGTCATACCTTCTGTCTCACCCACTGAGCTCATATACTGCTGGCGGTTCGTGTAATTCTGGCTAATCAAAGTAACAATTTTTTTAATTTATCGCAACTACTTGTTAGCAAAGCTCTACGGTATGATTAAAATTCTCTACTCTTCGGCACACCAGTTTCCTACATGTGCTAGTGTACATGTGTAATTGCGGGAATATACATTCTCAGTCTAATGTCTCTTTCCTCATCATAAAGTGAAAACTCCTTACTTTCTCTCAGAAACCGCCTAATGGGTATGAGTTTCGATTAGGTAGCGTTTACGAAATTTTTTTTTTATGTAGCAGCACGCCTACGTTTACTGTTTTCCTCACTTGTAAATTATCTTAACATAATACAACTCATTTAAATGTGTGCGAACGATCGGGAAACAAGCTTGCGTATGCCTTCCAAGAACATTGTAGTCGGTTGCTCTTGAAGTCACCTTCGAACCGCTTCCCAACATTGTGGTCTCTGCAGCACTCTCTTTGCGGCGCACGCATGAGTAGACGTCCATAATGCTGCCTCTGCACGCACACCTCAAGCATGGTACACCGGTTGCGACGCCGACGAATCGCATCATTTTCCTTTCAGCTGCTGTAGCGTACAATTACACCCGCCAGTAACAGTTCGTGCCCTTGAGGAATTAGAATGTGTAACCTGAACTTCCTAGTCGGTTGGCATGAAAGGATTTATGACATTTATGACATTATTAGGTAAGTCTATTATACTTAAGGGTGCCGTTAAAAAGATAGCTATCAATATTACACCAGCCCAAACGTCTGTCGAAATACTGCAAAACTGGATCTAAAAGCACCCTAAAATTTTTTCTAAGAATTGTAAGGAAGGCAAAAGAACAGGCATCGTGTTAGCTATCGTGTGGGCAATCGCGAAGTTCCGCCCTTACTTATACGCCCACTCCTTCGGACCATCACGCTCTCTGCTGGTTCGCGTCTTTCAAGGATCCGTCTGGCAATCTCGGCCGCTGGGCTCTCAGCTAGGCTTCAGGAATACGACAACACCGAAGTTCTTTCTCGGTCCACGCTGTGCTCGCCTGAATCATCGCCCCTTTCTCAAGCCGCCTTGACAGCCCTCAGCATTGCGGATATGTCTTCTGAGCAACGACGAGATCCTTGGGCTTCTTCTTTGCTAGATTTTCTTGGCACCATTTCTGCGGCTACGCATCCTCGGACATTCCGCCGACAAGCCCCCCATCTCACCATTCGGGACGGCCTCCTCTACCGAAGAAACTACAACTCAGAAGGCAGAAAAACGGCTTCTTATCAATCCGCGCTACCTTCGCTCCGATGTTTGTGCCATCATCATACTGACCCAGGAAGTGTTCATGCCGGCGTCCTGAAAACCTATGATCGAATTCGTCATAGGTATTCGTCATAGGTATTTCGTGTACCTGGAAGCAGAGAGGGGACTTCTGTGGTATATACTCGCTGCCGGCATGGACGGTGGTGAGTCCACATTTCGTGTTGTCCTACCGAAGAGCCTTCGCTAGGTCTTCCTCGACTTCTTTCACTACACACGCCTCGCAGGCCACAGCGATGGAGAGAAAACCTGAAACGTTGTGTCGCGTCGCGACATGGCCCCCCATGAGAAAGGATGTCCTGACATACATCCGTACTAATCTTACATGCCAGACAGCGAAGCAGAGGGGAGGGAAACCACCGGGCTTCTTGCAAACTGTGGAGAGGCATTAGAAATTGTTGCCTGTGACGTAATGAGTCCTTATCGTATATCAGTGAAAGGAAACCGCTACAATTAGTGGTCACTGATCATTTTTCTAAATGGGTACAGTTATACCAGCAGCGTAAACTGGACTCGAAGGTAACCTGGAAGAAGCTCCTAGACGCATTCACCCGGTTCGGCTTTACGGCGCAGCTGATCTCTGACAACGCGACGTTTTTTTCGGCCAAGCTATTTGCTGACACCTGTAAAGCTTTTCGCGTGCAGCACAGAAAGCCTACGTCCTACTATCCTCAAGCCAACATCACAGAGCCGTTCAACCGATACCTGAATAATATGCTCGTGGCTTTCCCGGAGCGTCACAAAGACTCGGATTCCCGTGTGTCGAAGATGGCCTTCGCCACATGGACTACGGTAAACCTGTCAACGGACTTTACTCCGGCCTCTGTTCTCCTTGGTCGTGAGTTCCGGTTTACTATTGAGAATGCCTCTACACATGCATCTGGCCCCCAGTTATTCCAGGTTCACCCAGCGTCTCTCCAGTTGTCTCGTTGGAACCATAAAGGAGGCAAGGGAGAATTTAGACCTCGCCCGTCTGGAGCGCAGCAGCCAGTACAAGGGCAGCCGTCTTTAGCAGTTCGAGATTGGGGATAAAGCACTCTACCGCTCGCACCCACTAAGTTATGCAGCAAAAGGATTTTCCGCCTCTCTCACTCCTCGGTGGACTAGCCCTTTCGTGGTAATAAAGCTTCCATTGCAGCTCGCTTCCATTCTTCGTCATGAAGAAACCAGTCAACGTCGTCGACCTCAGAAAGTACTATGAGCGGGCAGAACTCGGTCTATCAGATATGAACCACCTGGAAACTCTCGAATTTTCCCCTTTTACCTTTTATTGACCCTCTAAAACCTTGAACATAAAATGCAAAAGAACTAGAAGGAGCCTGAACCAGCAAAGCTTTGGCAGGCTTAAGCAAATTTAAGACATGAAAAGGAGCTAAACGCCAAAGTTTAAAAAAACACTATTGAGGGCAAACAATATGAACGTAATATATATATATATATATATATATATATATATATATATATATATATATATATATATATATATATATATATATATATATATATATATATATATATTGTAAGGTAACGCGAAGGTCGGACTTGGGGAATCAGGCTTTATTGCAGACCTGAAGCCTTGGTCGCACACTGCAGCCAAACACACTCCGCGATGACGATGGGTATCTACAAGAGGGAGCAGGATGAAGATGAAGCAGCACTACGGTGGCTGCAGCACGTTCAGCCGTGTGGAAGAAGAAGCGCCACACAGTGCTCACACTATTTCGCCCGCGCAGTTGAAGCGGCCAGCCTGGCCGCAGTTAGTCCGCAGGATTGCGCCGAATAAAAGGTTTCATACGTGAAACGTGGACAACTTCAGTGCCACGGTAACGACTGTCCGGAGGAGGGTGAAGAGGAGAGACGCGATAGTTGACCGGGGAGGTTTTTGCAAGAACTGTGTAAGGACCAATGCAACGGTGCTGTAACTTGTCAGAAAGACCAGGAGTGCGTAATGGGGTCCAAAGTAACACCTCGTCGCCGGGACGGAACGAAACTTGGCGATGGGTTGCATCATAGCGGCATTTGCGGTCTTCCTGGCTGGCTTCCGTGTTGACGCGAGCAAGCCGGCGAGATTTGGCCACTCGGGAAAGGAACTGGTCAGGAAGAGAGGGCGAGGAACTGGCATGTGTAGAAAGGAAAGAGGCGTCAAGAAAGGTAGCAGGAGAACGGCCGTAAACGAGGAAAAACGGGGTGTAACCTGTGGTCCGCTGTACAGCCGTATTGTAGGCGAACGTAACAAAAGGAAGTATTACGTCCCAGTTTCGGTGGTCCTGGTCGACGTACATAGACAACATGTCAGAAAGCGTGCGGTGGAACCGCTCAGTCAACCCATTGGTCTGCGGGTGATAGCTGGAGGTCAATTTGTGATGTGTGGTTGAGGCCTCAATAACTTCGGCTACAATCGTCGACAGAAATGTCCGACCACGATCGCTGAGAAGCACTTGAGGGGCCCCATGACGCAGTACGAGCGATTCCAAAAAGAAGGTCGCGACCTCATGTGCTGAGCCATTAGGCAGGGCAGCGGTCTCAGCGTAGCGTGTTAGGTGGTCGACGGCGGTGACGATCCAGCGATTACCTCGTGCGGACAATGGAAGTGGCCCGTATAAGTCTATGCCAACAACGGCAAAAGGAGTAGCTGGGCAAGGTAGCGGCTGTAGTAGGCCAGCAGGAGGAGAAGTTGGCCGTTTGCGGCTCTGACATGGCAGACAAGAGGCGACGTATTTTGCCACACTTGAGGCGAGGCCTGGCCAGAAGAAACGGGTTTTCACGCGGTGGTAAGTTTTATGAAAGCCTAAGTGACCGGCTGTAGCATCATCGTGGAAAGCCGCCAGGATACGGGTGCGAAGCGCTTTCGGAATAACGGGGACCCAACGGGTGCCTTCAGAGCAATAAATATAACGGGACAGCACGCCGTTGTCAATTGACGACTCCCTCGACTGTCTTCAGGGCGCCGAATATTTCTCCACTTTGGATTTGCGTTCCGGTTACTGGCAGATACCGATGCACGAAGCCGACAAAGAAAAAACCGCATTCGCTACTCCCGATGGCCTTTACGAATTCAATGTCATGCCTTTTGGACTTTGTAATACCCCGCACCTCCACCACGTGTAAGGTAACGCGAAGGTCGGACTTGGGGAATCAGGCTTTATTGCAGACCTGAAGCCTTGGTCGCACACTGCAGCCAAACACACTCCGCGATGACGATGGGTATCTACAAGAGGGAGCAGGATGAAGATGAAGCAGCACTACGGTGGCTGCAGCACGTTCAGCCGTGTGGAAGAAGAAGCGCCACACAGTGCTCACACTATATATATTGTCAGACATGATATCCATGTACATCCCACCAGATCATCGAAATTGGGACACTATTCTACCATTCGTCACATTCGCCTATAATACAGCAGTACAGCGAACTACCGGTTACTCTCCATTTTGCCTTGTTTATGGCCGTCCTGCCACTACAATTCTCGACGCTTCCTTCTTCTCTACGCCCGACTACTCCACATCAGTACCTACCCATTTTTTATCTCGTGTGGCCAGATGCCGTCATCTTGCCCGCCTTAACACGGCAGCGTGCCAGGAAGACCGCAAGACTCGCTATGATTCTACACATCGAGTGGTCTCTTCGTCCTGGCGACGAAGTACTGCTTTATACACCATTGCGCACCTCTGTCCTTAGTGACAAATTCCACCACCGCTACGTAGGTCCCTATGAGGTCATAAGCCAAACTTTCCCAGTGAACTACAAAGTGACGCCTGTTGATCCTCCAGCTGATCGACGCCACCGTGGAACTGAAATTGTTCATGTGTCTCGCTTGAAACCGTTTGTGCACCGCGATGCATCGCTTAGGAGCGGCCAGGCTGGCCGCTTCCGACCCCTCGGGCAGATTGTGTGAGCCTTCCGTGGATGTTCTTTAATTTGTACATGCTACGATCTTCCTCTTTCATTTGTACATACCATCATCATCGTCCCGTGGCGCCGGCTCCGGCACGCGCCTGGGTTTTGTCATCGGATTAAAACGCTAGACAAGGCATCCCTGGCCTTGCCGTCACGACCTTGCCGTCTCAACCTAGCCTTCTTTCACAATATATATATATATATATATATATATATATATATATATATATATTGTGAGCCTTCCACGGATCTTCTTTCATTTGTACATACCATAATCTTCTTCTTTCTTTTGTACATACCATCGTCATCGTCCCGCGGCGCCGGCTCCAGCACGCGCCTGGGTTCTCCATCGGATTAAAACGCTGACACGGCGTACCTTGCCTTGCCGTCACGACTTTGGCGCCTCGACCTGGCCTTCTTTCACACGTGGTGGAGGTGAAATTTGATCCCCTTACTGCCTTGTGCCCTGCCTTTCGCTGGAGCTACGTTCCGGTCGCCGTTTGGCAACAACCACCATCGTTATGTCAACCGAGAGCAGTCCCGACCCGGCCGGACCCTCCACCTCGGCTACACCGCCGCCTCCCACTGTGCCCACACGACAACGCGACCCGCCGCTGTTCGCCGGTCGTCGCGACGAGGACGTGGATGACTGGCTTGACACTTATGAACGCTGCAGTGCCTACAACCGGTGGGATGACGCTTTAAAATTCCTCAACGTTTCCTTCTACCTGATTGAGGTCGCCAGGAATTGGTTTATCAACCGCGAACCCCACACCACTAACTGGCCCACCTTCAAACAGCAGTTCCGCCAATACTTCGCCGACCCCGCAGTTCGGACTGAGATCGCGAGGAACAAGCTCGCTTCCCGTCGTCAAGGTCCCGATGAGTCGTATGCCTCTTACATAGAGGCCATACTTGCACTCTGCCGGCGTATTAGCCCCACCATGCCTGAACCTGAACGCGTGCACCATGTCATGAAAGGAATCAATTCTGTGGCTTATAACACCCTACTCGCCCAGAATCCATCAAGTGTTGGTTCCATTATTACGACCTGTCAACGACTCGAACAGCTGCAGTCCTCCCGATCGCAGCCAGACTTCTCTACTGGCCCCCCCTCTACTGACTTCGATCTACGAACCCTAATTCGAGCGATAATCCGCGAATAGCTCCAAGCCTTGAGCCCTTTCTACCGGCACGGGTGTGATCACTCTTCTTCTAATGACGCCAGCCTCCGCACCATCATTAAAGAAGAATTGGCAACTATTACCCACCCTGTCGCACCTGACCCTCCTGCACCTCGTACAGCGCCGACTTATGCTCACGTTGCTGCATCCCCTCCTCCTTTTGGTCCCCCCCCCCCCATGACAAGCACCACCCTACAACCACATCAATGCCGTGACGACGGCTCAGCCTACGCCGCCCTATTACGCACCTTGGCGCCCTTCTCGCCCAGTGTGCTACTACTGTGGAATCAGAGGACATATTTCCCGCTTCTGTCGTCGACGCATTCAGAACGAGCGGCGTGGTTACGACGCCTTCGAAAATGACGTACCTGCATATTATCAGCGACGATCTATTCACAGCTCACCTCGTCGATCCTCTCCACCACCGGTATCCTTGTCTGAACCAAGTGGCGCCCATGTTTCCCGACGCCGGTCCGTTTCCCCATACCGCCGCTCTGTTTCTCCACTTCGACCAGCAACAACTGTTCCTGTCCATCATTCGGAAAACTAAGCGAGGCAGTTTCCGGAGGTGAAACTGCACTCTGCGAACTTACCAAAAGTCCTCCTCATCTCCCGTACAATACGATTTCCGTTTTAGCTGAAGGATTACCGATCGAAGCTTTGACACAGGGGCTGCAATTTCTGTTATTCGCGCTGATTTATGCCACCGTTTGCGGAAAGTAACGACACCATATGATGGACCTGAACTTCGTGGAGCAAATGACGTCCCTCTACATCCTTCAGCAAAGTGTACAGTTCGAATTGTTATAGACGGCGTCCGCCACCATGTGCAGTTTGCTGTGCTTTCACCGTGTGAGCATCAGATGATTTTCGGTTGGGATTTTTTGTCGACCACGTCAGCGTTAATTTCTTGTGGCGACCGTGTCATTCATATGACAGACAGTGATTTTTCATCTGACATGTCTGAAGGACGTCATTCCCTCATTGCCGCAGTTGACACTGTATTGCCTCCACAGTGCGAAAAACTTGTTACCGTTGTTTCGGAACACATCACTGACGGGGATGTACTTATCGCACCATCTCATCGTCATCTTGCACGTGGAATCGCCTTCCCATCAAGTCTTGTACGATTCCGCAGCGGCTCAGCGATAGTAGCTGCCACGAACACATCCCGTGAATCCATCGTCCTGACTGAAGGAACTTCCCTGCCATGCATAGTGGATGCTCACCCTAAGTCCATTATGGTGCTCACCGCCCCGCTACCTCAGCAACGTGATTCATCGCACGTCTCTCTTCCGATGCTGTCGAAGACAATCAGTCCGGACCTCACGCCGCACCAACGCAAAGAATTGCTGAAATTGCTTCAAGCCCATCAAGCCATTTTCGATGCCACTTCCCCTCCACTGGGACGGACTAGTGTTGCACACCACCGCATCATCACTGAAGGTAACTCGATCGTACGCCGACGACCTTATCGGGTTTCTCTCTCGGAACGAAAAGTAATCGAATAAAATGTGAATGACATGCTCCGTCGCGATATTATTCGTCCATCAACAAGCCCATGGTCTTCCCCAGTAGTTTTAGTTAAAAAAAAAGGACGGATCGGTACGATTTTGTGTTGATTATCGCGCACTAAACAAAATTACCCGTAAAGATGTCTGCCCGATGCCGCGAATAGATGACGCCCTTGACTCTCTCCAAGGCGCCGAAAATTTCTCGACCTTGGATCTCCGCTCAGGTTATTGGCAAATACCAATGCATGAGGGCGACAAAGAGAAAACCGCTTTCGCAACACCCGATGGACTTTGCGAGTTTAATGTTATGCCCTTTGGCCTGTGTAACGCACCAGCGACATTTGAAAGAATGATTGATACGGTACTTCGTGGCCTAAAATGGAGAACCTGTTTATGTTACTTTGACGACATTGTTATCTTTTCGGCAACTTTTAACGACCATCTCAAGCGCCTGAATGAAGTCCTGACGTGCCTTTCGTCAGCGGGCCTTCAGCTC
Source organism: Amblyomma maculatum (assembly GCF_055883805.1). Taxonomy (NCBI): domain Eukaryota; kingdom Metazoa; phylum Arthropoda; class Arachnida; order Ixodida; family Ixodidae; genus Amblyomma; species Amblyomma maculatum. The sequence continues at coordinate 35,512,869 of NC_139351.1, read as the reverse complement.
AACACCAAGAAGTGACACTTTGCACAAAAGGAAATTAAAATATTGGAACATCTGGTTAGCAGTGACGGCATTCGTCCAGACCCAGATAAAATCAGCGCGGTCTTGAACTTTCCTCGTCCGCAACGGACTGCAGATTTGCGCAGTTTCCTCGGCCTTGCGTCATATTTCCGGCGTTTCATAAGGCATTTTGCAACTATTGCTGCGCCACTTGATGAACTACTTAAAGCGCGCAGCTCTTTCGTGTGGACTGAACAGTGCAACACTGCTTTTAACGACCTAAAGCACGCCCTCACATCAGATCCCGTCCTTGGCCACTTCAGCGACAGCGCTCCTACCATCCTGCACACTGATGCCAGTGGTCATGGTCTTGGCGCTGTCCTTCTGCAGCGTGATGCAACATCGCGTGAGAAAGTGATTGCCTTTGCCAGTCGGACCTTGACTCCAGCTGAGAAAAACTATACCATTACCGAGCAGGAATGTCTTGCCGTCGTCTGGGCTGTTCAAAAGTTTCGCCCGTACCTCTATGGTCGGCACTTCACAGTTGTGACCGATCACCATGCTCTTTGCTGGTTGTCTTCACTGAAAAATTTAACAGGCCGACTTGGCCGCTGGATTCTACGCCTGCAAGAATATAATTTCGACGTCGTTTATAAATCGGGTCGCCAACACCAAGACGCCGACGCTCTTTCTCGCTGCCCACTTACGGAATCAGCCTGCTGTTTTTCTTCGCAACGAATTTCAACCTCTGACCACAGCCGACCATCTCTTCCCCCGACGCATATCACAACAGTTTCTTTTGACGATTCTGAGCACAAACACGCACTCCGCTCGCAGCAATTAGCTGATGCCTACTGTCGGCCCATCATCGACCGCCTTAACGGCGCTTCGAACCCGCCCAATGCTAGGCTTCGCCGACAGCTTCGCAATTTCAAACTCGAAGATGGCATACTGCGCCGCTACGTGTATTGCCCTGATGGAACTCGTTGGCTCCCTGTCGTGCCGCGTGCGCTTCGCCCACGTATACTGGCGGCTTTCCACGATGACGCTACTGCAGGTCACCTTGGTTTTGACAAAACATATGACCGCGTGAAAAGACGATTCTTTTGGCCTGGCCTATCTTCTACCGTAGATAAATACGTCGCTTCCTGCCATCTGTGCCAACGCCGCAAGCGGCCTACTTCTTCGCCCGCTGGCCTCTTACAGCCTCTTCCATGTCCCGCCACGCCATTCGACGTAGTCGGCATCGACTTATATGGTCCCCTACCTCTCTCCGATGGGGGTAACCATTGGATTATAACAGCCGTTGACCACCTTACACGCTACGCTGAAACAGCCCCTGTACCGACTGGTTCTGCCGAAGAGGTAGATAATTTTTTTTTTGCGATCAATTGTCCTGCGTCATGGCGCTCCTCGGGTGCTTCTAAGTGACCGCGGGACGGCCTTCTTATCGACAGTCGTTGCCGAAGTTCTTCATGCGTCATCCACTCTTCATAAGACAACCTCAAGCTACCCTCCCCAGACTAACGGTCTTACTGAGCGATTTCATCGCACTCTATCCGATATGATATTCATGTACATCACACCGGATCACCGAAATTGGGACACTATTCTACCATTCGTCACATTCGCCTACAATACAGCAGTACAGCGGACTACCGGTTACTCTCCGTTTTTCCTCGTTTTCGGCCGTCCTCCCACTACAATGCTCGACACTTCCTTCTTCTCTACGCCCGACTACTCCTCATCAGTACCAGCCCAGTTCTTATCCCGTGTGGCCAGATGCCGTCATATTGCCCGCCTCAACACAGAAGCGCGCCAGGAAGACCGCAAGAGTCGCTACGATTCTACGCATCGTGCGGTCTCTTTTCGTCCCGGTGACGAAGTCCTGCTTTACACACCACTGCGCGCCCCGGGCCTTAGTGATAAATTTCATCGTCGCTATCTTGGTCCCTACAAGATCATAAACCAAACTTCCCTCGTGAACTACCAAGTCACACCTGTTGATCCCCCAGCCGATCGACGCCACCGTGGAACTGAAATTGTTCATGTCTCCCGCTTGAAGCCGTTTGTGCGCCGCGGTGCATCGGTTGGTTAGGAGCGGCCAGGCTGGCCGCTTCCGACCCCCCGGGATGATTGTGTGAGCCTTCCACGGATCTTCTTTCATTTGTACATACCATAATATTCTTTCTTTTGTACATACCATCGTCATCGTCCCGCGGCGCCGGCTCCAGCACGCGCCTGGGTTCTCCATCAGATTAAAACGCTAACACGGCGTACCTTGCCTTGCCGTCACGACTTTGGCGTCTCGACCTGGCCTTCTTTCACAATATATATATATATATATATATATATATATATATATATATATATATATATATATATATATATTATATATATATATATATATTATATATATATATATATATATATATATATATATTATATATATATATATATTATATATAAGTATAAGGAAGTATTCAGAGACTTGGAATGGGAGCAGTTAGGATAGATGGAGAATACCTCAGTAATCTGCGATTTGCTGATGACATTGCCTTGCTAAGCAACTCGGGGGATGAACTGCAAATAATGATTGATGACCTAGACAGGAAAAGTAGAAAGGTAGGCTTGAAAATCAATATGCAGAAGACTAAGGTAATGTTCAACAGCCTCGGGAAGGAACAGCAGTTTACATTAGGTAGCGAAATACTGGAAGTGGTAGACGAATATGTCTACTTAGGACAGGTAGTAACCGCAGATCCGGACCACGAAAAGGAAATAAGAAGAATACGATTGGGATGGAGCGCATTTGGCAAGCACTCGCAGATTATGACTAGCAGCTTACCGGTATCGCTCAAGAGGAAAGTATACAACAGTTGCATCTTGCCTGTACTCACCTATGGGGCTGAAACTTGGAGGTTAACCAAGAAAGTTCTACTTAAGTTGAGGACAACCCAGAGGGCTATGGAACGAAAAATGGTAGGGGTAACATTAAGAGATAGAAAGCGTGCAGAGTGGGTCAGAGAAATAACTCAAGTTACCGACATTCTAGTAGAAATTAAGAAGAAGAAATGGACATGGGCAGGACATGTAGTGCGAAGAGAGGATAACCGATGGTCGCTGAGGGTAACAAACTGGATTCCAAGGGAAGGAAAGCGTAGCAGGGGGCGGCAGAAAGTTAGGTGGGCGGATGAGATTAAGAAGTTCGCAGGGGTCAAGTGGATGCAGCTAGCACAGAACCGGGTTAAGTGGAGAAATATGGGAGAGGCCTTCGCCCTGCAGTGGGTATAATCAGGCTGATGATGATGATATATATATATATACCCAATACAATAAAAATATAAAGGTATAAAGGTAGCAAAGAGTACACCAACCTATTTGCAACAAACAATTCAATCAAATACAAACAGGAGAAAAGAAAAACAAAAAACGATGGAAGAAAGGTACAAGATGAGACTGCAAGAAAAAAGGAGGTATGAAAAAAAACGTTCGTGAGTAGCCAGAAACTACATCAGAAAGAACAAAATCACACTAAGCAATAAACACATCAAAAAACAGTGCAAGCCCCCCCCCCCCTCCCCATAACTAGAAAAAAATTATCCAACTGATTTATTTATAGGAGGGGAAAGGCGAGGTAACTGTCTCACTGGTTTTCTGTGGACACCGCAACCGCGCCGTAAGGGAAGGGAGTAAAGTGGGAGTGAAAGTGGAAAGAGAGAAATAGGAGCCGTAGTGGAGGGCTACGGAGTAATTTCGACCACCTGGGGATCTTTAACGTGCGCTGACATCGCACAGCACATGGACGCCTCTTCGTTTCGCCTCCATCGAAACGCAGCCGCCGAGGTTGGGTTCGAACCCGGGTACTCCGGCACAAAAATTATCCAACCCGGCGGAAACCCGGCGGATGCCTTCAAGCAGGCACAACATCATCAGCAGCATAGATTTCTAGTCGTCTCTCTCCCCTTCTCTAATTTGTTGTTTGACAACTCTGGAGGTGTTCCGTCAGAAGGGGGGGGGGGCGCAACTTCTCTTAGTGTTTCAAACCGCGCTCTTTTTCGTATTTGTATTGGTGTTTGCCCGGGCTTCCTATCTCTTAACGTTACACCTACTGTTCCTCGTTCCATGTTAAGAGATAGAAAGCGCCCAGAGTGGGTCACAGAAATAACACGAGTTAATGACAACGTAGTGGAAATCAACGTAGCGGTAGAACATCCCCCTCGCATGCAAGAGGACCGGGATTCGAATCATGGTGCCGCGCAATTCTCCACCGGAAAAAAAAATGCGCGTGTCGATGGAATTGCATAAACAGGTGTGGGGTGCGACCTGATGCCGCTGAACACCTCCGGCAACGCACTCCCTCACCAGAACAGGAGTTGGCCACCCTGGTGCAGTAAGTGGCCGCAACCTCCAGTAAGTGGCCGCAACCTCCGCAACCCCGGCCCTCAGTCACCAGCGGCTGCAGAACAACTGACCACGGCGGCGGTCACACCTGTGACGCAGCAGGGGGTGCTAAGAATGCCTGGCTCCGCTGGACAGGCCGCCATTGGAAACTGATCCTGGCAACGTTTAACGCTAGAACCCTAGCTAGTGAAGCTATTTTAGCAGTGCTGTTAAAGAAACTAGAGAGTATAAAAGGGGATGTCATAGGGCTTACTGAGGTTAGGAGGCCGAATGAGGCATATACTGTACTGAAGGATGGGCATGTACTGTGTTATCGAGGTTTACCTGAGAGGCGAGAACTAGGATTAGGTTTCTTTGTCAATAAGTATATAGCGGGTAATACAGATGAATTCTATAGTATTATTGAGAGGGCGGCAGGCATCCTAATTAGGCTTAGTGAGCGGTATAAACTGAAGGTTGTACAGGCCTATGCACCTACATGTACTTATGATGACCAGGCAGTTGAAAGCTTCTACGAAGATGTAGAATTGGCAATGCGAAAAGTAAAAACGCAGTGTACTGTACTAATGGTCGACTTCAATGCCAAGGTAGCGAAAAAGCAGGCGGGAGACCAGGCAGTATAGGTGACTATGGCATTGGTTCTAGGAATAGCAGGGGGGAGTTACTAGTTGAGTTTGCAGAGCGCAATGACTTAAGAATCATGAATACCTAGTTCAGCAAACGGAAGCAGAAGCAAATGGACATGTAAAAGTCCTAACGGGGAGACTAAAAATGAAATTGACTTGAGACTGTGCTCAACCCCCGCCATTATGCAAGATGTAGAGGTAATCGGGAAAGTGCGATGCAGTGACCACAGGATGGTGACGTCTCGAATTAGTCTAAATCTGAAGAAGGAACGCAGCAGATTAGTAAGAAAGAAATCCATCAATGAATTAGCGGTGAGGGGGAGGGTAGAAGAGTTCAGGATCTCGCTACAGAATAGACAATCAGCTCTAACTGAGGATGACCACATTAACCTAGCAGAAATAAACAACAATTTCAGAGATATCATTAGTGAGTGCGCTCTAGGAGTAGTCGGTAGGATAGTTAGAGAAGATACCGGTAAGCTAAGGCAACGAAAGATTTGATTAAGAAATGCCAAAGTAGGAACGCTTCCAATTCAACAGACCAGATAGAATTGGCTGAGATATCAAACCTAATCAATAAGCGCAAAGTGGCCGATATAAGTAAGTATAACATGAAAAAAATTGAGCATGCTGTAAAGAACGGGGGAGCCTTAAAGCAATGAAGGCGAAATTGGGCATAAGCAAAAGTCAGATGTATGCGCTAATGGTCAAGGCTGGCGACGTCATCACGAACATGGATAAGATAGTCAAAGTAGCTGAGGAGTTCTGTACTGATCTCTACAGCTGCCAAAGCAGTCAGGACCGTAATAAGATTGGCGGTGGGGAAAAACAGTCAGGCGTTCCAACAGTGACGAAGGATGAGGTCAAGAAAGCAATAGAAACTATGAAAAGGGGAAAGCAGCTGGAGAGGGTCAGATAACTATAGATTTGTTGACGGACGGGGGAATATCGTGCTAGGAAAACTGGCCACCCTGTATACGCAGGGCCTGGTGTCATCGACGGTACCGGAACCATGGAAGAATGCAAACATTATCCTCATTCACAAGAAAGGGGACGCCAAGGACCTTCAAAATTACAGACCAATCAGCTTACTGTGTCTGTTACGTATACGGTATTTACTAAGATGATCACTAATAGAATCAGGACAGCCTTAGACTGCAATCAAGCAAAGGATCAAGCAGGTTTTCGGAAACGGTACTCTACTATCGATCATATCTATACAATCAGCCAGATGATAGAAAAATGCTCAGAATATAACCAGCCCTTATACAAAGCATTCATTGATTATGAAAAAGCATTTGACTCAGTAGAGTAAAACAAAACAAAATTCCCATAAAGAAAGGAAGCAATATATCAGTTTCTCACGATCGTATTGCTTCCCGCCGTAACATGCACTGGTCATTACAACTTATCCAATAACCTTGCCCACGATTCCTTTTGTTATCAACACTGTTACGAACAGTTAACTTTGACTGCTTCTTTTTGTCCCCATAGCATTGAGCAGAAAATCGAGTTTTGTCACCATGCCGCGATTTGAGTGACTGTTTACTTTTTTTGTGTGTGTGTGTACCACGCTAAAACACAGTTATATTTCACTGTTAAATTCTACTGACGTGTTATCTGCTACTGTCGCCTACCAATGAGAATGATATTTCAGTTGATCAATTTCCTTCCCCCTCCCCCTCCTGAATATTGCAGGATTAAATGTGACATGTACTGCACCCATTATAACCTCGCGATATTTTGTTTTGTGCCCTGATAGTGACAACAATCTCTTTAGTGATATATCTTCTTTTTATTGTGCAACATATTAAGATGCATGACCTAAGCGCAACACGTGTCATTCGGTCGATATACCTTGCACCGCCATTACATCACGCGTGTGAAATCTTGTTTTTGATATTTTGGTGTTTATTTGTTGACAGTGGCTGGTCACGTGTTCTTCGATTGTGCATGTATATAAGAAATGGGAACCGACAGCTTCTTTCTACATTCCTTGACAAGGCCGGACACCGGCCGAAACGTCAGATTAAGGTGTTTTTGCACCGTGTGTCACCTACTTCAAGTTTATATATATATATATATATATATATATATATATATATATATATATATATATATATATATATATATATACCGGACGCGATATTCGGAGGTCGTGGGTTCGGTTCCCACCATCGGCACGTTGTTTTTTCTGCTACTTTGTGTTTAATTATCTTCCCCTAAACAAGATTACATTACTAATACTTTGATTATCCGAGTAAACATTAAAAAAAGAACATAAAGTAACATCCCCTACGCTTTCCTTGGCCTCGCCGACTGTTGGCTTCTTTCCTTCATGTATTATAACGAGCACCCTCGTTTCCCCTTAATTGATCTGCTTGTAGCTTACGGGGGTCTCGGTTCTGGCAGTCTTGAAGCCATAGGTAGCGTAAGAGGGTTCTAGCACAGCTTTCGCCCTCGCTCTTGATCACGTTCTACGTGACGCTGGCGGTAACAAAGGACCTTCTACGTCCGCCGCTATGGTTGAGGGTGGCGCTGGTGAACACTCTCAAGGTTCGTATACAGACAACATAAATATCCAAGCAAGTAGCAGGGGGGACAGCGGTCGATGTAGCTCAGTTGGAAGAGCACCGGACGCGATATTCGGAGGTCGTGGGTTCGGTTCCCACCATCGGCACGTTGTTTTTTCTGCTACTTTGTGTTTAATTATCTTCCCCTAAACAAGATTACATTACTAATACTTTGATTATCCAAGTAAACATTAAAAAAAGAACATAAAGTAACATCCCCTACGCTTTCCTTGGCCTCGCCGACTGTTGGCTTCTTTCCTTCATGTATTATAACGAGCACCCTCGTTTCCCCTTAATTGATCTGCTTGTAGCTTACGGGGGTCTCGGTTCTGGCAGTCTTGAAGCCATAGGTAGCGTAAGAGGGTTCTAGCACAGCTTTCGCCCTCGCTCTTGATCACGTTCTACGTGACGCTGGCGGTAACAAAGGACGTTCTACGTCCGCCGCTATGGTTGAGGGTGGCGCTGGTGAACACTCTCAAGGTTCGTATACAGACAACATAAATACCCAAGCAAGTAGCAGGGGGGACAGCGGCCGATGTAGCTCAGTTGGAAGAGCACCGGACGCGATATTCGGAGGTCATGGGTTCGGTTCCCACCATCGGCACGTTGTTTTTTCTGCTACTTTGTGTTTAATTATCTTCCCCTAAACAAGATTACATTACTAATACTTTGATTATCCAAGTAAACATTAAAAAAAGAACATAAAGTAACATCCCCTACGCGTTCCTTGGCCTCGCCGACTGTTGGCTTCTTTCCTTCATGTATTATAACGAGCACCCTCGTTTCCCCTTAATTGATCTGCTTGTACCATACGGGGGTCTCGGTTCTGGCAGTCTTGAAGCCATAGGTAGCGTAAGAGGGTTCTAGCACAGCTTTCGCCCTCGCTCTTGATCACGTTCTACGTGACGCTGGCGGTAACAAAGGACGTTCTACGTCCGCCGCTATGGTTGAGGGTGGCACTGGTGAACACTCTCAAGGTTCGTATACAGACAACATAAATACCCAAGCAAGTAGCAGGGGGGACAGCGGCCGATGTAGCCCAGTTGGAAGAGCACCGGAAGCAATATTCGGAGGTCGTGGGTTCGGTTCCCACCATCGGCACGTTGTTTTTTCTGCTACTTTGTGTTTAATTATCTTCCCCTAAACAAGATTACATTACTAATACTTTGATTATCCAAGTAAACATTAAAAAAAAATTACCGACGATTACGTTACTTCCTAATGCGAAATTTGAGCGCAGCAAATAAGCTGTTTCACCTTTTCGATAGATTGAGGCAAAGAAATCGAGCAACACATGTATGCGCTATCACAGAATTTTTTTTTTATTTTTCACACGTATTCCTTTAACAAAGACTCCACTAACAGTTCTTGACAGTCATGAAGGAAGCTTTGTGGTCGGAGAAATAGACTGATATATGCTCGACTTGGTACACCAATGCTGTCTCGCTCATGGCTCAGAAAGAACTGGCAGATAATTTCGCAGTGGCGAACGGCAGCGGCAATTTCGGCTCGGGTGGTGCACATATACAGATCCGCCGCCACCGATCTGGCTCTCTGATTATCACCGCACAGGGGTTGCATTGGAGGAGGAGCGAAGAAAGGAATTAAGTTCGAGCCGGCGCTTTGACAACCGGAGACTCGCAGGAAGAGGTGGGAGGGGGGCGGCGTGTACACCCAGCGGCAAACGATGGGGGCAAAGCGCGCGCAGCAAGCGGACAACGCGATAAAGGGAGGAGGGAAGGGATAGCAGCGACTGACTGATGCTGCTGACGCCGATAGTGAGTCAACCCCAGCTGCGGAGTTGGTTTCAGGGACAACGCCGCCAATGCCGACGCAAACAATATGATACCCTCGCTTCCGCAGCGCCAAGAACCAGGTCTAGCCGTGGGAAAGGTGGTCACGTATTCGTCGACGTGCCGGGGCCTACGTGAAATAACCGGCGCGTCGGCAACTGAAGAGCACCCTATCCGCCACACAGGAACAGGGGGGGGGGGGGGCCTCCTCTTTCTGCATGGCGGCGACGGTGTTCTATGCAGTCACGTTATCTTGACTCTCTAGCGGCGTCAGCGGCATCCAGCGGTATCAGTCGGTCGCTGCTAGCGCTGCGGGGATGAAAGGGGGGCGGAGCTGGTTACGAGGCCGACGCCGACGCGAAACCCAGGAACGGACGCCAAAGAGCTGCGCTCTAAAAAGAACATAAAGTGACATCCCCTACGCTTTCCTTGGCCTCGCCGACTGTTGGCTTCTTTCCTTCATGTATTATAACGAGCACCCTCATTTCCCCCTAATTGACCTGCTTATATATATATATATATATATATATATATAGGGGAAATGAGGGTGCTCGTTATAATATATGAAGGAAAGAAGCCAACAGTCGGCGAGCCCAAGGAAAGCGTTGAGGATGGTACTTCATGTCTTTTTTTAATATTTACTCGGATAATCACAGAAATTAGGAATATAATCTGTTTAGGGGAAAGATAATTGAACACAAAGTAGAAGAAAAAACAACGTGCCGATGGTGGGAACCGAACCCACGACCTCCGAATATCGCGTCCGGTGCTCTTCCAACTGAGCTACATCGGCCGCTGTCCCCCCTGCTACTTGCTTGGGTATTTATGTTGTCTGTATACGAACCTTGAGAGTGTTCACCAGCGCCACCCTCAGCCATAGCGGCGGACGTGGAACGTCCTTTGTTACCGCCAGCGTCACGTAGAACGTGATCAAGAGCGAGGGCGAAAGCTGTGCTAGAACCCTCTTACGCTACCTATGGCTTCATGACTGCCAGAACCGAGACCCCCGTAAGCTACAAGCAGATCAATTAAGGGGAAATGAGGGTGCTCGTTATAATATATGAAGGAAAGAAGCCAACAGTCGGCGAGCCCAAGGAAAGCGTTGAGGATGGTACTTCATGTCTTTTTTTAATATTTACTCGGATAATCACAGAAATTAGGAATATAATCTGTTTAGGGGAAAGATAATTGAACACAAAGTAGAAGAAAAAACAACGTGCCGATGGTGGGAACCGAACCCACGACCTCCGAATATCGCGTCCGGTGCTCTTCCAACTGAGCTACATCGGCCGCTGTCCCCCCTGCTACTTGCTTGGGTATTTATGTTGTCTGTATACGAACCTTGAGAGTGTTCACCAGCGCCACCCTCAGCCATAGCGGCGGACGTGGAACGTCCTTTGTTACCGCCAGCGTCACGTACAACGTGATCAAGAGCGAGGGCGAAAGCTGTGCTAGAACCCTCTTACGCTACCTATGGCTTCATGACTGCCAGAACCGAGACCCCCGTAAGCTACAAGCAGATCAATTAAGGGGAAATGAGGGTGCTCGTTATAATATATGAAGGAAAGAAGCCAACAGTCGGCGAGCCCAAGGAAAGCGTTGAGGATGGTACTTCATGTCTTTTTTTAATATTTACTCGGATAATCACAGAAATTAGGAATATAATCTGTTTAGGGGAAAGATAATTGAACACAAAGTAGAAGAAAAAACAACGTGCCGATGGTGGGAACCGAACCCACGACCTCCGAATATCGCGTCCGGTGCTCTTCCAACTGAGCTACATCGGCCGCTGTCCCCCCTGCTACTTGCTTGGGTATTTATGTTGTCTGTATACGAACCTTGAGAGTGTTCACCAGCGCCACCCTCAGCCATAGCGGCGGACGTGGAACGTCCTTTGTTACCGCCAGCGTCACGTAGAACGTGATCAAGAGCGAGGGCGAAAGCTGTGCTAGAACCCTCTTACGCTACCTATGGCTTCATGACTGCCAGAACCGAGACCCCCGTAAGCTACAAGCAGATCAATTAAGGGGAAATGAGGGTGCTCGTTATAATATATGAAGGAAAGAAGCCAACAGTCGGCGAGCCCAAGGAAAGCGTTGAGGATGGTACTTCATGTCTTTTTTTAATATTTACTCGGATAATCACAGAAATTAGGAATATAATCTGTTTAGGGGAAAGATAATTGAACACAAAGTAGAAGAAAAAACAACGTGCCGATGGTGGGAACCGAACCCACGACCTCCGAATATCGCGTCCGGTGCTCTTCCAACTGAGCTACATCGGCCGCTGTCCCCCCTGCTACTTGCTTGGGTATTTATGTTGTCTGTATACGAACCTTGAGAGTGTTCACCAGCGCCACCCTCAGCCATAGCGGCGGACGTGGAACGTCCTTTGTTACCGCCAGCGTCACGTAGAACGTGATCAAGAGCGAGGGCGAAAGCTGTGCTAGAACCCTCTTACGCTACCTATGGCTTCATGACTGCCAGAACCGAGACCCCCGTAAGCTACAAGCAGATCAATTAAGGGGAAATGAGGGTGCTCGTTATAATATATGAAGGAAAGAAGCCAACAGTCGGCGAGCCCAAGGAAAGCGTTGAGGATGGTACTTCATGTCTTTTTTTAATATTTACTCGGATAATCACAGAAATTAGGAATATAATCTGTTTAGGGGAAAGATAATTGAACACAAAGTAGAAGAAAAAACAACGTGCCGATGGTGGGAACCGAACCCACGACCTCCGAATATCGCGTCCGGTGCTCTTCCAACTGAGCTACATCGGCCGCTGTCCCCCCTGCTACTTGCTTGGGTATTTATGTTGTCTGTATACGAACCTTGAGAGTGTTCACCAGCGCCACCCTCAGCCATAGCGGCGGACGTGGAACGTCCTTTGTTACCGCCAGCGTCACGTAGAACGTGATCAAGAGCGAGGGCGAAAGCTGTGCTAGAACCCTCTTACGCTACCTATGGCTTCATGACTGCCAGAACCGAGACCCCCGTAAGCTACAAGCAGATCAATTAAGGGGAAATGAGGGTGCTCGTTATAATATATGAAGGAAAGAAGCCAACAGTCGGCGAGCCCAAGGAAAGCGTTGAGGATGGTACTTCATGTCTTTTTTTAATATTTACTCGGATAATCACAGAAATTAGGAATATAATCTGTTTAGGGGAAAGATAATTGAACACAAAGTAGAAGAAAAAACAACGTGCCGATGGTGGGAACCGAACCCACGACCTCCGAATATCGCGTCCGGTGCTCTTCCAACTGAGCTACATCGGCCGCTGTCCCCCCTGCTACTTGCTTGGGTATTTATGTTGTCTGTATACGAACCTTGAGAGTGTTCACCAGCGCCACCCTCAGCCATAGCGGCGGACGTGGAACGTCCTTTGTTACCGCCAGCGTCACGTAGAACGTGATCAAGAGCGAGGGCGAAAGCTGTGCTAGAACCCTCTTACGCTACCTATGGCTTCATGACTGCCAGAACCGAGACCCTCGTAAGCTACAAGCAGATCAATTAAGGGGAAATGAGGGTGCTCGTTATAATATATGAAGGAAAGAAGCCAACAGTCGGCGAGCCCAAGGAAAGCGTTGAGGATGGTACTTCATGTCTTTTTTTAATATTTACTCGGATAATCACAGAAATTAGGAATATAATCTGTTTAGGGGAAAGATAATTGAACACAAAGTAGAAGAAAAAACAACGTGCCGATGGTGGGAACCGAACCCACGACCTCCGAATATCGCGTCCGGTGCTCTTCCAACTGAGCTACATCGGCCGCTGTCCCCCCTGCTACTTGCTTGGGTATTTATGTTGTCTGTATACGAACCTTGAGAGTGTTCACCAGCGCCACCCTCAGCCATAGCGGCGGACGTGGAACGTCCTTTGTTACCGCCAGCGTCACGTAGAACGTGATCAAGAGCGAGGGCGAAAGCTGTGCTAGAACCCTCTTACGCTACCTATGGCTTCATGACTGCCAGAACCGAGACCCCCGTAAGCTACAAGCAGATCAATTAAGGGGAAATGAGGGGGCTCGTTATAATATATGAAGGAAAGAAGCCAACAGTCGGCGAGCCCAAGGAAAGCGTTGAGGATGGTACTTCATGTCTTTTTTTAATATTTACTCGGATAATCACAGAAATTAGGAATATAATCTGTTTAGGGGAAAGATAATTGAACACAAAGTAGAAGAAAAAACAACGTGCCGATGGTGGGAACCGAACCCACGACCTCCGAATATCGCGTCCGGTGCTCTTCCAACTGAGCTACATCGGCCGCTGTCCCCCCTGCTACTTGCTTGGGTATTTATGTTGTCTGTATACGAACCTTGAGAGTGTTCACCAGCGCCACCCTCAGCCATAGCGGCGGACGTGGAACGTCCTTTGTTACCGCCAGCGTCACGTAGAACGTGATCAAGAGCGAGGGCGAAAGCTGTGCTAGAACCCTCTTACGCTACCTATGGCTTCATGACTGCCAGAACCGAGACCCCCGTAAGCTACAAGCAGATCAATTAAGGGGAAATGAGGGTGCTCGTTATAATATATGAAGGAAAGAAGCCAACAGTCGGCGAGCCCAAGGAAAGCGTTGAGGATGGTACTTCATGTCTTTTTTTAATATTTACTCGGATAATCACAGAAATTAGGAATATAATCTGTTTAGGGGAAAGATAATTGAACACAAAGTAGAAGAAAAAACAACGTGCCGATGGTGGGAACCGAACCCACGACCTCCGAATATCGCGTCCGGTGCTCTTCCAACTGAGCTACATCGGCCGCTGTCCCCCCTGCTACTTGCTTGGGTATTTATGTTGTCTGTATACGAACCTTGAGAGTGTTCACCAGCGCCACCCTCAGCCATAGCGGCGGACGTGGAACGTCCTTTGTTACCGCCAGCGTCACGTAGAACGTGATCAAGAGCGAGGGCGAAAGCTGTGCTAGAACCCTCTTACGCTACCTATGGCTTCATGACTGCCAGAACCGAGACCCCCGTAAGCTACAAGCAGATCAATTAAGGGGAAATGAGGGTGCTCGTTATAATATATGAAGGAAAGAAGCCAACAGTCGGCGAGCCCAAGGAAAGCGTTGAGGATGGTACTTCATGTCTTTTTTTAATATTTACTCGGATAATCACAGAAATTAGGAATATAATATATAGGCTGAGGGTGGCGCTGGTGAACACTCTCAAGGTTCGTATACAGACAACATAAATACCCAAGCAAGTAGCAGGGGGGACAGCGGCCGATGTAGCTCAGTTGGAAGAGCACCGGACGCGATATTCGGAGGTCGTGGGTTCGGTTCCCACCATCGGCACGTTGTTTTTTCTTCTACTTTGTGTTCAATTATCTTTCCCCTAAACAGATTATATTCCTAATTTCTGTGATTATCCGAGTAAATATTAAAAAAAGACATGAAGTACCATCCTCAACGCTTTCCTTGGGCTCGCCGACTGTTGGCTTCTTTCCTTCATATATATATATATATATATATATATATTGTAGGGGTGTGTTTATTCGGTGAACCCAGGTGATTCCAGCCGCTCAGGGGAGACTCGCAGCGAAGCGTCAGGCGTGGCGAAAGAGCAAGGCAGCGAACAACTTCTTCGTCCTTGAGAGCGGCAGCACGCGACGCATGTCAGTGGTTATATCGATGAAGATTACCACACTACAGTTTCCCCCCCGGGCAGAGAAGGAGCCATCCTGGCGACTCATGGTGCCGAAAGGACAGACGGATCGTAGTAAGGCTTGATTCGGTCCACATGAACTATTTCGCGTCCACGGCGACGCAAGTCCGCAGATGGCGTAACCGGCTCAACTACGTAGTTCACAGGAGATGTTTTTTGAAGGACTCGGTATGGACCGTGATACCGAGCAAGAAGCTTCTTTGACAGGCCGGCGGTTGTGGCAGGAACCCAGAGCCACACCAGGGAGTTGGGCGCATATGAAGGCGCCTCACCAGTGTCACGATGGTGTTTTTGTTGCCACTGATTTTCCTTTGTAAGCGAACGAGCGAGCTGACGGCATTCTGCGTACTGGGCGGCGTCCGAGAGTGGCGTCGATTCAGAAACATCAGGGCGGTAGGGAAAAAGCGCGTCCATTGTGCAGGTTGGCTCGCGCCCGTAAAGAAGAAAAAAGGGAGAAAATCCGGTGGTGGTCTGTATCGCAGTGTTGTACGCGTAGGTTACGAAGGGAAGAACGTGGTCCCAGTTGGAATGAGCGTCGTTGACGTACATGGCCAGCATGTCACTCAGAGTACGGTTGAAGCGTTCTGTCAGGCCATTCGTCTGAGGGTGGTAAGAAGTAGCGGTGCGATGAATGATGCGACATTCTTTCAGTAGGGCCTCGAGAGCGTCGCACAAGAAAACGCGTCCGCGGTCACTGAGCAGTTCCTTCGGAGTCCCGTGGCGAAGAATCAAGTTGTGGAGAATGAACAAAGCAACGTCTCTTGCAGAGGCAGAGGGTAACGGTGATGTTTCAGTGTAGCGAGTCAGATGGTCTACTGCCACAATAATCCACCGGTTTCCAGCAGGAGTAGTCGGAAGAGGGCCATAGAGATCTATGCCAACGCGGTCAAACGGACGAGCAGGGCAGGGTAACGGCTGCAACGAAACAGAGGACTTCTGAGGAGTTTTTCGGCGTTGACAAGATTCGCAAGCGCGCACGAAATGTCTTACGAAGCGGTACATTCCACGCCAGTAAAATCGCAGACGTAGGCGCGTGTAGGTTTTCAATACGCCACCGTGAGCACATTGTGGGTCACCATGGTACGCAGCACAAATGTCGGCACGGAGATGACGCGGGATGACTAGAAGCCACTTCCGTCCATCAAGCAAATAATTGCGGCGATAGAGAAGACCGTCACGAATGGAGAAGTGGTGGGCTTGGCGGACGAGCGCTTTGGATGAATGACCGGGAGTAGGACTTGAGAGAAAATCCAAAAGTGCATTGATCCAGGGGTCATTCCGCTGCTCGGTAGCCATGTCGATAGTTGTAAGAGTCGACAAATCGTAGGCACAGACGTGGTCAGACGAATTATCTCTAGGCAATGGCGAGCGGGAAAGAGCATCCGCGTCCGTATGCTTTAGGCCTGATCGATAAATGACATGAATGTCAAACTCCTGGAGACGAAGAGCCCAGCGAGCAAGGCGACCGGATGGGTCTTTCAGAGAGGCAAGCCAGCACAAAGCGTGGTGATCGGTCACAACGTAAAACGGTCGACCATACACATAAGGACGAAATTTTCCGATAGCCCAAATAATGGCCAAACATTCCCTTTCTGTGACTGAATAATTAGATTCTGCCTTTGTCAATGTTCGGCTGGCGTATGCCACAACATACTCGCTGTAACCAGGCTTACGTTGGGTAAGGACGGCACCAAGCCCAATACCGCTGGCATCAGTGTGGATCTCCGTAGGCGCAGCCGGATCAAAGTGGCGTAGAATGGGCGGCGAAACCAAAAGGCGGCGTAAAGTGTCGAAGGCTTTATCGCAGGCTGGAGTCCAGGCGGAAAGGTCGGAGCTGCCGGCAAGGAGCTGGGTCAGAGGAGCGATGATAGAGGCGAAGTTCAAGATGAAACGTCGAAAGTAGGAGCAGAGGCCGATAAAGCTCCGAAGCTGCTTCAGGGAGGTTGGCTTCGGGAACTCTGCAACTGCGCGAAGTTTGGTGGGGTCGGGAAGAATGCCGTCCTTAGAAACTACGTGGCCTAAAATTGTGAGTTTTCGGGCGGCAAAGTGGCACTTCTTCAAATTCAACTGAAGCCCAGCGCCGGCGAGACACGTGAGGACATCCTTTAGGCGGAGAAGGTGAGAAGAAAAGTCGGCAGAAAAAACTACGATGTCGTCCAGATAACAAAGACAGGTCTGCCACTTGAGTCCACGAAGAACAGTGTCCATCAGGCGCTCGAAAGTAGCCGGGGCATTGCAGAGGCCAAAGGGCATAACGTTGAACTCGTATAATCCATCCGGTGTTATAAAGGCAGTTTTCGAGCGGTCATTATCAGCCATCGGTACTTGCCAGTAGCCGGAGCGCAAATCCAAAGAGGAGAAATACTCGGCTCCCTGTAAACAGTCCAAGGCGTCGTCGATTCGCGGCAAAGGATAGACATCTTTGCGCGTGATTTTGTTAAGCCTACGGTAATCGACGCAAAACCGGATGGAACCATCTTTCTTGGTGACCAAAACAACCGGAGAAGCCCATGGACTGTTAGATGGCTGTATGACGCCCCGGCGAAGCATGTCGTCCACGTTGTCAGCAATGACTTGGCGCTCAGAGGCCGACACGCGATAAGGACGCTGTCGTAAGGGTGCGTTTGTACCAGTGTCGATTGCGTGCGTAACGACAGACGTGCGACCCAGAGCAGTGTGAGGAAGGTCGAAGGCAGAAGTGAAGTTCTGTAGAAGAGCAGCGAGTTGATCGCGTTGTGCGGGTGGGAGATCTGCGTCAATAGCTTGTTGAAGAACATCGGGTGGTGTCGAAGCGGTCGCTGTATCGCAAGAGCTGAGCACATTAACGTCTAATGAAGTAGGCGTTGCAGGAAGAGTATTTACAAGCTCGGGATCAAGTTCTTCAATACGACCGAGACACTCGCCGCGTAGCAGGACGGACGGGCACGAAGATGGATTTGAGACGTACATTGCACTAAGGCCATCTTCGAACTTGAGGACAGCAAATGGAAGCAGGAGGCAGGGATGGCGTGAAGCGGCGTCGGAAGGTGTGAAGAAGACAGTCGAACTAATAACGCTTTCACAGGAGAGTGGAACGAGGGCAGCAGAAAATGGAGGAATGTCTGTGTCACTGGCGACGAGGAGTTTTGCAGGCCGGGTAGGGACGTCACACAAGACGGTATCACAAAGAGGTAAAAAGGAAACTTCCGCGCGGGCGCAGTCAATAACGGCATGATGAGCGGAAAGGAAATCGTAGCCCAGGATGATGTCGTGTGAGCAGTGAGCCAGTACAATAAACTCGATGGTGTATAAGACGTCTTCGATGAGAACACGGGCCGTGCACGCTGCTGAGGGATGAATGCGCTGGGATGAAGCGGTGCGAAGCGAAAAGTCGGGTAGTGCGGTGGTCACCTTGCGAAGACGACGGCAAAGAGATTCACTGATGACGGATACGGCAGCGCCCGTGTCAACAAGAGCGAGTATTGCGACACCGTCGACGAACACTTGTATTACGTTTGCGGGAGAAGACGGAGGACTTGAAGAGTTCGAACCAAGCGCAGTTCTTGCCCCGGGAACTGCGACTGTTAGTTTCCCTCAACAGCGCCAGTAGAACGTCGGGGAAGCGGTGATGGTGAACGGCGACGAGGGGAAGATGATCGGCGAGAGGTATACGTTTGATTGTCCCGAGGAACGAACTCGGAACCGGGTTGAGTTCTCGGCGAGGGCTGGTCGGCGTCGTACGTGTAGTTCCAGGGGTCAGGGCAAGAAGGTGGAAGGCGTTGGCGGCAAAGACGGGCTACATGGCCCGGCAGCCCACAAGAGTAGCAAATTGGCCGGTTGTCTGCGGTGCGCCAAGGGTTCGTAGGGCGTTGGCGTACCCTTGGAATACGGACATGGAACGCCGACCCAGGCGATGGTGAAGGATGGTTGGAAGGGGCGGCCTGGTAGGAAACAGGTGCGGTTGGCATTAGCGGCCTGGCCGCAACTTGGGCGTACGTTAGTGGTGCCGTTACTTGCGGTGGCACGGGGCTGGTCGGAAGCACTGGGCTGGGCGAGAGCACGGAACTGGGCGAAAGGACATCAGCGATATGGTCTTGCACGGCACGCCGTATGGTAGGGGCCAAAGACGGAGCCATGTCAGGAACAAGGCGACCAGTGTCTTGTAATTGAGGGACCAGGGATAGCTGGCGGGCGACCTCTTCGCGAACGAAGGCTTTTATCTGTTGAATCAAAGGGCTGTCCTCAGATGAAGTAGAACCACCCAGTGCTAGTGTAGAAATGGTGTCGTCTCTAAAACCGGACCGCCGGGTAGAAGCGCGCTGCTTTCGAAGCTCGTCGTAGCTCTGGCAAAGTTTAATCACTTCACTGACGGAGGCAGGATTTTTCAGCCAGAGCATCTGACACGCGTCCTCGGAGATACCTTTCAAGATGTGTCCGATCTTAGCCGCTTCGGACATTAGTGGGTCGACACGTTTGCACAGGTCAACGATGTCCTCTATGTAACTTGTGAATGACTCTTCGGCATGCTGTGTGCGCTCACGCAAGCGTTGTTCTGCTCGGAGTTTGCGAACTGCAGGACGGCCAAACACTTCCGAAAAATTCTTCTTAAATGCAGACCAAGATGGCAGGTCTGCCTCATGGTTGCGAAACCAGAGGTTCGCCACGTCGGTCAGGTAAAAGATTACGTTACCTAGCTTAATAGTGTCGTCCCATCTGTTATAACTGCTGACACGTTCATACGCCGACAACCAGTCGTCGACGTCTTGGTCAGCCGTGCCACTGAAGAGGCATGGATCACGCTGCCGTAGAACGCCAGAACACAGTACCGTGGTTGGTAGGGGCGCCGATGTCGAGGTGGTCTCGTCTGGCATGGTGGAAGCAGTGGTCAACGTGCGGCTTCTAAGTTCCAGGGTGGATGGGAACGTACCCAGCAGCACCTGCACCAATTGTAGGGGTGTGTTTATTCGGTGAACCCAGGTGATTCCAGCCGCTCAGGGGAGACTCGCAGCGAAGCGTCAGGCGTGGCGAAAGAGCAAGGCAGCGAACAACTTCTTCGTCCTTGAGAGCGGCAGCACGCGACGCATGTCAGTGGTTATATCGATGAAGATTACCACACTACAATATATATATATATATATATATATATATATATATATATATATATATATATATATATATATATATATATATATATATATATATATATATATATATATATATTGTAACGTAACGTTACACAGAAGGCGCTCTGGCACTCTGGCACCGAAGAACACCAACAGCCAGTCAAGGCAGCACAAAAGCGGAGCACCGTATTGCTTCGTCGTCTTTTCCGAATCGCCCGTTCAAATCTTCGTTGTCTATGAATGGCATGTGTCATTGCCCCCCTTCTTGGCAGCATTGCCTCGATGCTGCAATTGCTGCTTGATGCGATGAGCTGACAGATAGTATGCTAGGTTGGTATGGGATACCACAGCAAAAAACGGGGCGCCATCAGTCTCAAGATTAGTCAGCGGGGCGATCGTGGTAGGGTTTCATCCGGACGACGTGCACAACATCAGTGAAGTTGCGTCGTCTGCGGCTTGAGGGATCTTTGGTCATGGATTCAACTTCATAAGTGACGTCGCTGAGGCGGCGGAGGACACGGTATGGGCCGAAGTACCGACGCAGCAATTTTTCAGAGAGCCTACGATGACGAACGGGCGTCCAAATCTAGACATAGTCTCCAGGCTCGTAAGCAGCGAAGCGCCGTCCCTTGTTGTAACGGTCAGCGTCTAGTTGCTGTTGTAGGTATATGCGCTGTCTTGCCAGCTACCGCGCTTCTTCCGCACGCTGAGTAAAACTAGCAATGTCCAGGTTAAGCTCATGTTCGTCGTCGGTGTATACGGGCAGCATTGTATCCAGTGGAGTGGTCACTCGACGGCCGAAGACAAGCTAGAAGGGTGTGAGCCGCGTCGTCTCCTGAAGTGCCGTATTATATGCGAACGTGGCATATGGGAGGATTTGATCCCAGGTCTTATGCTCTATATCCACGTACATAGACAGCACGTCGGCCAGAGTTCTGTTTAGCCATTCCACCAAACCATTAGTTTGCGGGTGGTATGCCGTTGCCCGTCTATGGCTAGTATGTGTAAGGTTCAGTACAGCCTTAGTCAGGCGGGCCGTAAAAGCTGCCCCGCGGTCGGTAATGATAACAGCCGGAGCGCCATGACGCAACACGATGTCGTGGACAAAAACCTCTGCTACTTCGGTGGCAGTTCCATTTGTGAGCGACGCGGTTTCAGCATATCGGGTCAAGTAGTCTGTCGCGACAACAATCCAACGCTTTCCATTATAGTTGACTTCGGGAAAGGACCACGAAGATCCATTCCCACTTGTTGGAATGGAGTTTGCGGTGGAGCGATCGGCTGAAGAAATCCAGCTGGTTTCACGGGTGAAGTCTTTCGGCGTTTACACTCACGGCAGGTTTTAACGTAAGATTGTACTGAAGGTAATAATTTCGGCCAATAGTATTTCTCCCGAATTCTTGCAAGCATACGAGTAACTCCCAAGTGGCCGGCGGACGGTTCGTCGTGACAAGCGCTCAAGATGTCAGGCCGTAGGTGCGTAGGTACTACGAGTAGAAATGTCCCTCTTGATCTTTCAAAATTGCGCTTGTAGAGAACTCCACTTCGTAAAGCGTATGACTGCAAGCCACGACGAAAAACAAGCGGTACTCTACCACCGCGCCCTTCCAGATAATCGATGAGCGGCGCCAGCTCCGTGTCCTTGCGTTGAAGGTCAGCCATATGGGATTGAGTAATGGCCCCAATAAAGGGAAAATCCTCGGCGTTTTCTACTGCAGTGGTGTCCAATGGAGCGCGTGACAAGCAATCCGCATCTTGGTGTTTATGTCCCGACTTATAGACAACAGTAACGTCATACTCTTGAAGACGGAGGCTCCAACGAGCTAAGCGTCCAGACGGGTCTTTAAGGCTTGCCAGCCAGCACAAGTAATGATGGTCGCTGACAATACGGAAGGGTCGTCCGTACAAATATGGTCGAAACTTGCTGATGGCCCAGATTACCGCAAGGCACTCCTTCTCCGTTGTCGAATACTTCGCCTCCGATCGTGAGAGTGTTCGGCTCGCGTAGGCGATAACCCGATCTACTCCGCCTTGCCACTGAATGAGTACCGCGCCGAGGCCAACGTTGCTGGCATCAGTATGTACGTCTGTTGCGGCGTCTTCATCGAAATGGGCGAGTATTGGGGGTTTGTGTAGGCGGCTTCTAAGCTCCTGGAAGGCTTGCTCTTGATCGTCTCCCCACAGGAAGGGTATGTCATCTCTGGTTAGTGCTGTCAGTGGTTCAGCTATCTTAGAAAAATCTTGGACGAAGCGTCGATAGTACGAACAAAGACCTAGAAATCGTCGAAGTGCCTTTTTGTCGGTGGGATGTGGAAAATTTTACACTGCGGTAGTCTTCTCGGGATCAGGGAGAACGCCCTGTGCACTGACAACATGGCCGAGGAAGCGTAGTTCCTTGAAAGCATAGTGGCATTTCTCAGGCTTGATCGTTAGTTGCGCGCCTTTGAGTGCTTGAAGCACGATGCGCAACCGGTCCAAGTGTTGCTCGAAAGTAGGCGAGAAAATAACATCATCTAAGTACACCAAGCACGACTGCCACTTGAGACCTGATAAAACCGTGTCCATCATACGTTGGAACGTGGCCGGTGCAGAGCAAAGACCAAACGAAAGCACCTTAAACTCGTATAGGCCGTCGGGCGTCACAAATGCAGTCTTCTCTCTGTCTCTCTGATCCACTTCGATTTGCCAGTATCCGCTCTTGAGGTCTAATGAGGAGAAGTACCTGGTATCGCGTAGTAGGTCGAGGGCATCATCAATCCTGGGCAGCGGATAGACGTCCTTTTTGGTCACGTTATTTAACTTTCGGTAATCGACACAGAATCTCAAGGTGCCATCTTTCTTTTTGACAAGGACCACTGGCGACGCCCATGGGCTCGTCGAAGGCTGGATCACGTCGTCCGCAAGCATTTCATCCACTTGCGTTTTAATGGCTACACGTTCCTTAGGAGAAACCCGGTACGGGCGCTGGCATACCGGTAACGTGGTCTCATCGGTGATGATGCGGTGCTTGGCGACAGGAGTACGACCGACCTTCGAGCCTGTGGCGAAGCAGTCTGCGAAATCGCTCAGAAGAGCCGAGAGAAGATTCCGTTGATCGGGCCTCAAGTCGGGGCTAATTTTAACGGTTTGCAGAGCATGACAAGGTGCGGTCTCTTCCTTAGGGTTCGCTCCGGCTGTGCATAAATGAGGTAAGGCAGTAACATCGTGAAGAACGGCAACAGCCGTGTCCTTGGCGAGATGCCGCATCTCCTTAGCAAAATTTGTCAGGAGGACAGTAGCGCAACTGTTCTGGAGTTGTACGAGTCCTCGAGCAACGGCTAATTCCTTCTCGAGTAGTAGCGGAAGGTGCCCATCCGCGATGCCCTCGTAATCGTGGAACAAATCATGCTTTAGAAGAACCAGCACCATAGAACGTGCCGGAACCCTCACGTCATCGTCTACTATATGCAAAACGTTCAGACCCGGATCTTCGTTTTCAATGCGCGCCACGGCTCGTTTCGTCGAAAAGGAAACACGCGCTTCTTTCAGGTCAATGGCAGCGCAGTTGGTCTGCAGGAAGTCTAGACCAAGGATCAAGTCTTTCGAACACTCAGGAAGCACGATAAATTCTCCGACATACACAGAACCACGGATGCTGACCCGCGCTGTGCACTTGCCTGCAGGTTCAATCAAGTGACTTCCCGCCGTACGAATTTTCGGGCCGGACCAATGTGTCAAAACTTTCTTCAATTCTCGGGCGAGACCACGGCTCATTACTGAATAATCGGCACCAGTGTCGAGTAACGCGGTGACATCCACTCTATCAATCGTTACACACAAATCGGAGGTAGTATGCCGGATGCTATCGCTACCTGACACAAGCGAAATCTCTTCGGGTCGGCCTGGCGATGACGGAGGATCTTCACATTTCCCGACATCAGCGACCCTGCCTCCGAAGGCCGCTGGTATTAGTTTTCCCGGCCAGGGCTGGGAGAGCGGCGTCGGGAAGAGTTGGGAATTGTCGAACGGTTGCTCGTCGGGGACGTAGACCGACGCTCTTGGTAACCGGATGTAACGGGGTACTGTCGCGCTGCTAGGTCGCTTGCAATCTCAGTAGGCCGTTCTGCATTATGAGGGTAGAGGCCCTCCGAGGCGAAACCCCGCATGTTGACGCGGCGGTACGGGCACGCCCGGTAAAGGTGACTGGCTTCACCGCAATGATAGCACAGGGGCCGACGATCTCGGGGCTGACATACTTGACTTTTTACGGGGTCGCTGGTAGATTGGCGGAGGGGAGTAGCGAGGCTCCATGCGACTCCATGCAAGGTGTTCCATGCGAGGACCCTGCGGCTCCATTGCTGGAGCTGCGGCGTTGATACTATGGTCCGGCGGGGGAGCCTTACGTAGGGGGAGCCTCATACAAATTATCATACTAAACTCATACATATCTCATTAGTTCTCACATATTTCTCATATGATGTATGAGTTTAGTATGAGATTATATGAGAATAGTATGAGATTAGTATGAGTTTAGTATGATAATTTGTATGAGGTTATTGTGACTCATAGGGTTTTTTCACTAGGGATGTCGAACGTCTGGTGGGAAACGCGCTGCTGGGGAACGTCAGCAACTTGCTCAGCTGCCATACGCACCTCGTCCCGGATGACTTCAGCCAGTGAAGGAAAAGGTGTTGTGTTGCAAGGCATCCGGAGCGCTTGCAGTTGTTCCCGCACGACAGAACGGATGAGATTTCGTAATGCGTCCATGTCACTGCCGACCTGCACAGGGGGTGCGTCGGACCCAATGATGTTCACATCACGGTTATACTGACGGGCTCGGTGTTGCAGCGTTGTCTCCATGGTCGCTGCCTCGATGAGAAACTCCGCCACAGTGCGCGGTGGACTGCGCACCAGTCCCGCGAAAAGTTCTTGTTTAACGTCCCGCATCAGGTGACGCAGTTTCTTATCTTAAGGCGTGTCATGTCCTCAAAGAACATACGCACGCTCTCGTTCGGGCGCTGATTGCGCGAGTGTAGCGCAGCTTCTGCTCGCTCCCGGCGGTCGGCGCTAGGAAAAGTGGCTTTAAAATCACGACAGAAGGCTGCCCAGGATGGAAAGGAAGCCTCATGGTTTTCAAACCATGTCCGTGCAGACTCTTCAAGAGCGAAGTACACGTTGTGGAGCTTACGCTCATCAGTCCACCCGTTGTAACGAGCAACTCGCTCGTAGTTCTCAAGCCAGTCCTCGGCGTCCTCGAACACGTCGCCATGAAAAAAGGGGGGTGTTCGCGGCTGATGACACAGAATGTGGGTGGGAAGCCTGCTCTCAGATGTCATTGCAGCAGGTTCTACGGCCGTCTGAGGGTGCGTCGTCCTGGTAGCGGCCGGAAGGGGTCCGAATTCAGGGGGCTCTCCACGTAGGCGGCGGCCGAGGCGTTGATGTACGGGGGTAAGCTCCATATTGACAGGTTGATTATGCAGGACTGGATCGATACCTGGCAATTCCTCACCAGATTTGTAACGTAACGTTACACAGAAGGCGCTCTGGCACTCTGGCACCGAAGAACACCAACAGCCAGTCAAGGCAGCACAAAAGCGGAGCACCGTATTGCTTCGTCGTCTTTTCCGAATCGCCCGTTCAAATCTTCGTCGTCTATGAATGGCATGTGTCAATATATTTTAAGGTAACGCGAAGGTCGGACTTTGGGAATCAGGCTTTATTGCAGACCTGAAGCCTTGTTCGCACGCTGCAGCCAAACACACTCCGCGATGACGATGGGTATCTACAAGAGGGAGCAGGATGAAGATGAAGCCGCACGTTCAGCCGTGTGGAAGATGAAGCGCCACACAGTGCTCACACTATTTCGCCCGCGCAGTTGAAGCGGCCAGCCTTGCCGCAATTAGTCCGCAGGATTGCGCCGAATAAAAAGTTTCATACGTGAAACGTGGACAACTTCAGTGCCACGGTAACGACAGTCCGGAGGAGGGTAAACAGGGGAGACGCGATAGTTGACCGGGGAGGTTTTTGCAAGAACTGTGTAAGGACTTATGTAACGGTGCTGTAACTTGTCACAAAGGCCAGGAGTGCGTATTGGGGTCCAAAGTAACACCTCGTCGCCGGGACGGTACGAAACTTGGCGATGGGTTGCATCATAGCGGCACTTGCGGTCTTCCTGGCTAGCTTCCGTGTTGACGCGAGCAAGCCGGCGAGATTTGGCCACTCGGGAAAGGAACTGGTCAGGAAGAGAGGATCAGGAACTGGCATCTGTAGAAAGAAAAGAGGCGTCAAGAAAGGTAGCGGAAGAACGGCCGTAAACGAGGAAAAACGGGGTATAACCTGTGGTCCGCTGTACAGCCGTAGTGTAGGCGAACGTAACAAAAGGAAGTATTACGTCCCAGTTTTGATGGTCCTGGTCGACGTACATAGACAACATGTCAGAAAGCGTGCGGTGGAACCGCTCAGTCAACCCATTGGTCTGCGGGTGATAGCTGGAGGTAAATTTGTGATGTGTGGTTGAGGCCTCAATAACTTCGGCTACAATCGTCGACAGAAATGTCCGACCACGATCGCTGAGAAGCACTTGAGGGGCCCCATGGCGCAGTACGAGCGATTTCAAAAAGAAGGTCGCGACCTCATGTGCTGAGCCATTAGGCAGGGAAGCGGTCTCAGCGTAGCGTGTTAGGTGGTCGACGGCGGTGACGATCCAGCGATTACCTCGTGCGGACAATGGAAGTGGGCCGTATAAGTCTATGCCAACAACGGCAAAAGGAGTAGCAGGGCAAGGTAGCGGCTGTAGTAGGCCAGCAGGAGGAGAAGTGGGCCGTTTGCGGCGCTGACATGGCAGACAAGAAGCGACGTATTTTGCCACACTTGAGGCAAGGCCTGGCCAGAAGAAACGGGTTTTTACGCGGTGGTAAGTTTTATGAAAGCCTAAGTGACCGGCTGTAGCATCATCGTGGAAAGCCGCCAGGATACGGATGCGAAGCGCTCTCGGAATAACGGGGACCCAACGGGTGCCTTCAGAGCAATAAATATAACGGGAGAGCACGCCGTTGTCAAGTTTGAACTTTTGGAGTTGCCTGCACATCCTAGCGGTAGGAGGGTGAGAAGCACCGATGAGAAGGTTGATTAGGGGAATACAGTAGGGATCTGCTCGCTGGTGTGAAATAATGGCGTAGCGATCTGGAGCAGCGGCAGCAGTAGCACAGGTGATGTTTGGAGCTCTGGACGACATTGGGACGTCGAGGGTGCACGCAGGAAGGCTCGAGGAAGCACTAGGTGGTGATTCTGATAGCGGGCAGCGGGAAAGAGCATCGGCATCTCGATGTTTGCGTCCCGATTTGAATATGACATCGAAGTGGTACTCCTGCAAACGCAGAATCCAACGACCCAGGCGTCCAGTCAAATTTTTGAGGGTTGATAACCAGCACAGAGCATGGTGATCGGTAACGATCGTGAAATGGCGGCCGTAGAGGTAGGGGCGGAATTTCTGAACTGCCCAAACGACGGCGAGGCACTCTTGCTCAGTGATGGTGTAGTTGCGTTCCGCTAGTGTTATAGTTCGACTGGCAAACGCAATTACCTTTTCCCGAGAAGCGGTATCACGTTGCAGAAGTACGGCGCCGATACCGAGGCTGCTGGCATCGGTGTGAAGAATGGTGGCAGCAGTGTCGTCGAAGTGAGCGAGAACAGGGTCCGAAGTGAGGGCATTCTTTAGGGTTTGGAAAGCTTTTTCGCATTCTTCGGACCAATTGAAAGTAGTACGGTCTGTAAGGAGGCGGTGGAGCGGTGCAGCAATGGTAGCGAAATTGCGAATGAAACGGCGAAAGTACGAAGACAGGCCAAGGAAACTGCGTAGTTCCTTAGTCCGCTGAGGGCGTGCAAAGTTCAAAACTGCAGCAAGCTTGTCAGGGTCGGGTCGAATGCCATCGCGGCTGACGAGGTGGCCCAGGATCTTGATTTCTTTCTTGGCGAAATTACACTTTTTTGTGTTCAGCTGGAGACCGGCGGATGCCAGGCACGTTAATACTTGATCAAGGCGGCATAAATGATCAGAAAAAGTCGCAGAGAAAATAACTATGTCGTCCAGGTAGCACAAGCATGTTTTCCACTTAAGTCCTCTAAGAACAGTGTCAATCATGCGCTCAAACGTAGCGGGGGCATTACAAAGTCCAAAAGGCATGACATTGAATTCGTAAAGCCCATCGGGAGTAGCGAATGCGGTTTTTTCTTTGTCGGTTTCGTGCATCGGTATCTGCCAGTAACCGGAACGCAAATCCAAAGTGGAGAAATATTCGGCGCCCTGAAGACAGTCGAGGGAGTCGTCAATTCGTGGCATAGGGTAAACATCTTTGCGAGTGACTTTGTTAAGTGCGCGGTAATCAACGCAAAAACGCACGGAGCCATCTTTTTTTTAACCAAGACGACCGGAGATGACCAGGGGCTAGCTGATGGCCGAATAATGTCTCGTCGGAGCATATCATTCACATTATCTTCTATGATTTTACGTTCTGATAAGGAAACACGGTAAGGGCGGCGGCTAACAATAGAAGTACCTTCTGTAATAATGCGGTGCCGTGCAGAAGACGTTCGGCCCAAGGTCGGAGAAGTGACATCAAAGGAGGCTTGGTGTTTTCGAAGTAATTCCTGCAAAGCTTGGCGGTGAGTCGCAGGAAGGTCAGGATTGATGGCGCCAAAGAGAACACAGAGAGAAGCAACGGAAGAACCTGCTGGTGAGGAAGATGGGGCGGTAAGGGTGGTGAGGGGCACCGGGTGAATGTCCAGGGCACAAGGAAAACATGTCCCTTTAGTCAGCACAATGGGCTCTGGGGAAGTGTTCGAAGCAGCGACAAGCGCTGTGCCATGCTCAAACCGAACAAGACTTGGTGGTAGCGCGATTTCACGGGTCAGATGGCGATCAGAAGGCACGATTAGCACATCTCCGTTATCAATGTCAGTAGAAGTAAGCGCGACAAGTTGTTCGCATCCAGGGGGCAACACTGAGTTAGTAGCGGCAAGCAGGCGATAACGGGGCTCGGGAAGTTCAGAAGACGGATCGCTCTCGTTCATGTAAATGACCCTGTCGCGACACGGAATGCTGGCTGATGCGGCAGACAGAAAATCCCAGCCTAAAATAATTGGGTGAGCGCACGGTGACATCACGGCAAATTGTACATGGTGGCGGACACCATCAACAAAAACTCGCACAGTACACTTAGCAGAAGGCCGAATTATTGCACCATTAGCTCCGCGGAGTACAGGTCCATCATAAGGCGTTTTCACTTTTCGCAAGCGGGAGCACAAGTCAGTGTGTATCACAGAAACAGCGGCGCCCGTGTCAACAAAAGCCTCAATAGATAATCCTTCAACCTGCACTAAAATAATATTCCGGGGACGTTCCGGAGGATTTTTGGGATGGCCGAAGAGTGCAGTTTTCCCTCCTAAAACTGTAGTGTTCAGTTTCCCGACAGGCGGGGGGTCGTCAGAGAAGCTTGACGGAGAGGCGAGGTTGAGCGGCGAAAAGGCGAAAGAGAATGGCGTCTTGAAGGCCTGTAACCAGCAGGCGGAGCGGGGCTTTCTGGCGGGGGTGATGAACGTCGGGGATAATCAGGGAATGAAAGGTGGTTAGAGCCGGAAAAGCGAGGAGGGTAGTCTGCTTCAAATGATTCGTAGCCGCGGCGTTCATTCTGGAGCCTGCGACGACAGAAGCGGGAAATATGGCCTCGGTACCCGCAGTAATAACACACAGGGCGGGCTGCGCGCCAGTTGGGGTAGTATGTCGGCGCCGCGGCAGATGGTGCCAATGCAGCGACATGAGCAGTGGTAGGCGCCGGTGGCGTAGGCGCTCCAACTGCGGGCGGCAAGGACGTGACCTGGGCGTACGTTGGCACCTGACAGATGGTAGGAGCGACCGATGTTGGCGTGGAATAGGTCATTGAGGCCAGCTCTTCTTTGACAATGCTACGCAGGCCGGCACTTGAATGTTGTGGCTCAGATGCAGGGCGGCACAAATTACCTTGAGCCGAGAGCTCTTCACGAATTAATCCGCGAATAAGCGCACGGAGGTCAGCTTCGGCAGTGAAACCAAATGAAGTGGGATCAGGCTGGAGGCGTATTGACTGTAGTTCGTCAAGGCGTTGACAAGTAGATATGATGGCGTCAATTGTGGTAGGGTTCTGCACGGCCAGGGCGTTATAGGCGAGTGGCCCAATACCTTTAAGGACGTGCCGAACCCGCTCGGCCTCTGGCATGGTGTCATTTATGCGCCGACAAAGTGCGAGAACATCTTCGATATAAGAGGTATAGGTCTCATTGGACCGCTGAAGTCGGGCTTCTAGCTTCTTCTTGGCGGACTCCGTGCGAACAGTAGGAGCGCAGAAAATCTGGCGTAACTTTTGTTTAAAGGTAGCCCAGTCCGGAATCGTCGATTCATGATTTAAAAACCACGTTTTGGCCACATCCGTGAAATAAAAGAACACATTAATTAGTTTAAGAGAATCGTCCCACCGGTTGAAAGCACTGACCCGGTCGTAGCTGTCTAGCCAGTCATCAGCGTCGTCGCCGCGGAGACCGGCGAACATCTGCGGGTCGCGCTGACGGCTACTGACAGTCCAAGTAGCAAGGGGAGCTGGAGTCGAGTTGGTAGCAGCCGGAATAGCGGAGTGGCCCTCTTGAGTCATGACGACGGTGGTCGGGGTCAAATGGCGGCCAGAACGAAGCTTCAGGTGGATGCAGGTGACGAAGCAGCGGGGAAATCAAGGCGCACCTCCACCACGTGTAAGGTAACGCGAAGGTCGGACTGGGGAATCAGGCTTTATTGCAGACCTGAAGCCTTGTTCGCACGCTGCAGCCAAACACACTCCGCGATGATGATGGGTATCTACAAGAGGGAGCAGGATGAAGATGAAGCCGCACGTTCAGCCGTGTGGAAGATGAAGCGCCACACAGTGCTCACAATATATATATATATATATATATATATATATATATATATATATATATATATATATATATATATATATATATATATATATATATATATATATATATATATATATATATATATATATGCCCATTGGCTGCTTTAGTGACGATCCACTAAAGAGCAGGACTGTGAACCCTACTGCTACCCGGAAGCCGCAAATGAAGTTTCCACTCTGTTTTTTCAAGTTTGTCGTTCTTTTTCTTTTAACTATGTCTAAGGCGACATAGTACGGAGCAACACCATTTCTCTCCCGCTCCCCTCGCTCGCTGTGTGGGGCTGTCTTTGAATCCAACGATCGCTGGATGCCACTGCTTTTTCGAGTGTCTCCGGCTTCACGGCGGGAAGATTCGGATCCCATGCCGCACAATCTCGTCCTGGAGCTGTATTAGAGGCCGATTCTGGAGCGCCATTTCGGCTGTTATTGTTGCCTTGAGTTGTGTTCCTGCGGCTCGTGTTGAAGAAAAATTGATGTCCTACACAGTTAAGTTTCCAAAGTTGAGACTATCAAGACATTTCACTTCTCAGTCTTCAGATGCGAAGTGAAGCCGTGTCCTAGAGAGAGAAGTAGAGAGCATACGCAATTCATCAGACGTGGCTTCCAAGTCACGAATAAGGACTCTATTACACGTCGAATCTTCCGGCCGAATTAAGTTGTGATGTGATTAAATCTAACGCCGAGTTTCAGTCTTTTTGTTAGGCACCTTGTGCGTTCCTTCATCTTCCGCTCATGCTGCGATTTTGCTCCCTGATAGGCAATATTCTATTTCCCACATGAACGGATGAAGACCAGCAGTTCTATGTGCTGTGTCGCTGTGAACGTCTCCTTTCTTATACTTTCGGAGATCGAACATGTCTTTTGTATCGATTAAAATAAGAGTTACTTGAAGCTTTGTACGCTCTTCTTGGTTGACGAGGCCGTCTGCCCTTGTGGTTGGCTGGGGCAGAGTCGTTGGGTGCGTCTTGGCTACCATGTTTTAACATGCTTCTTGATGAGTTTCGGTAAATGATTTGGTTTGGTGTATGAGGTTTAACGTCCCAAAGCTATACTCGGGCTATGAGAGACGTCGTATGGAAGGACTCCGGAAAGTTTCGGTTAATGGCCCCCCTCTAGTGTTTCCTCCCGTGTTTGTAGCTGGCCTTTCTCTAATGTTATTGCTGTAGTCGACATACTCTTGGTATCGCATGCTGTCATAGTAGCCGTGGCATTGCTCCAATTGGCGTCGTGGTTGTGCTTAGAGGCAGGGTTGGCGCTTAGCGTTCAGCCTTGAATTTAAAGGTTTTCTATAAATTCAAAAACCTGCTCTACCTGGTGGGAGTCACTATGCACGGGGTCCTGACATTATACTCGAGCCGATTCCACCGACGTCTAATGCATGTGCGAATACATTAGTCTCTAAGGAGTAGTTTGCACAAAGCCGGCATGGACAGCATCCAATTTCTAACCTAAGGGATAAAACAATTTGCAGCGAATGCACTTCACAATTTCCAGAGATGTTCGATAAAGCTTTTTACGCAACTCTTTGATGCCGTGACAGCCCTACATGATATGGCATTCACATTTTGTGAATTACAAATACGTTGTATTTGTTTCGACAGTTTGCAGTTTAACGTCGCTTCCTAGGCCATCAGTAGGGATTTAATAAAAAGCTGATAACCGCATTACCGCCAATACTGTTTCCAGACAAGACAACTCAATTCATCTATTTTAAACGTATTATTTCTTTTCCCCGTACGTTAGCACCATTTATGCATTCTGAAAATACCAATGTTTACCTCGTGGCAAATATTGCGCGTTGGTATTACGAGTTGAAATTACTCTCGTGCTAGCATGTATCTTGTCTTTGACATTAAATGTCTAAATTCGGTCTCACCTCCAACTGAAATTGCCAAGCGCAAGCTTGGCAACAGCGTGTCGTATAATTATGATAAACGCTGCCGTGTAGGGCTCTCAATTAAGAGTCCACTTATATTTGAGAAGAAATTAGGGCAAATACTTGGACGGGGACAAAAAGAAAGAAAACACACACGACGATTGACGATTGTCAATCGTCGTGGTATATGCACTAATTTCTTCTTAAATATGCAGAACCAACTAGCCCGACAACACGCACCACTAAGAGTCCACTACCTGGGATTCCGCAAAGCGGATCAACATGCATGCACGAAGCAGTTTTCATTCCAATGCTCTCGTCGCGGCAGGGTTACCATTGCACTATGTCGCTCACAGCAGGCAACCGCGAGTGGTACTAAGCCTTCGCGGTATATTATTCATGTAACCTGAATACCAAATGGCAGCAAAGCAATGCTCGACTTACCATGAGCCGGCATACGATTTGGACCGCTTGAAACGCCTTCTTTGTCGGGTATTCCATGGGACAACGCTCTTCGTGTTAGTCGTGTTACTGCAAATATGAAACAATCGTGGTTTAAGGACTATTCGCACACGAGAAATTTTATGGTCACAATTTGGTGGTTCATAGCAAGGCGAAAATTTCAGTTCAATATTTAATTTTATTTATTTACAGATACTGCCAATCCCATTCGGGATTACTGCAGGAAGGGCACATATAAAATTGTCAAGTACGTGTAGCACATTGGAGTGGGCCAGGTTCGTCAACATGTTAATGGTAGGAGAAAAATTGTAGTGGTTTGAACAACGGGATTTTATAATAAAGCGCGAAAAGAGGGAATTGGTTCACAGATGCATATATTCGTATTAATTAATTTGATGGGTTTAACGTCCCAAAGCGACTCAGGCTATGAGAGACGCCGTAGTGGAGGACTCCGGAAATTTCGACCACCTGGGGTTCTTTAACGTCAAAGCAGAAAGCTGGGCTAGTTGGTGTGTCATCATAACTAAAAAGACTAGCGCAAATAACATAGACACAGACATAGGAGAAGACAGGACGCTTTAACGTGCACTGACATCGCACAGCACATGGGCGGCTTGCTTTTCGCCTCCATCGAAAAGCGGACGCCGAGGCCAGGATTTGATCCCGCATTCTTGGGAACAATAGTCGAGCGCCGTAACCACTGCGCCACCCCGGCGGGGCGATATATTTGTATTAGTTATACAGTTTGATAAAAAGAGGAAAATATAACTAGATCACTTGACCAAACTCTGGAAAAAGAAAAATAACAATGGCATTGGTTTTTGTAATGAGTTTTCTGATGATTCACAAGCACTGAAACAAAGCTCTCAAGTGAAGAACTGTTGCGAACTGATGAATCCAGGATATTCCCTTCCCTTATGGTTCGTGGAAAATATGAAAATTTGAAGCAGTCAGTACGAAATGATTGTTCGGTGAGTGTTTGTGAATGCTTATGTCTTGTGGTCCTTGATGTATCACAGCTAAGGTACCTCAAAGTATCTATGTTTATCTCTTTGTGAATTAGCCGATACGTGAGCTTTGAACGCGCTAATTTGGCTCTGCTTTCAAGAGTCAAAATTTTAGCATTCTTGAGTAGCTCAGTAGCAGAGTCTGTTAGTTAGTATTTATTAAAGATGAATATTACTACCTTCTTTTGCACTCGCTCTAGTTTGTGAATGTGTTCTTTAGTAAACGGGAACCAAGTTTGTTAGCATACTCTAGCGTGGATTTGACAAACGTGTTGTAGGCTAGTAATTTTGCATCAGACGGTGCCTGTCGAAGGCGTCGTTTAAGGAATAATAGTCGCTTTAGAGCGTTAGATGTGATATTATTTGTATGAGAGTCCCACCTGAAGTCCTCTGATAGAATCACACCAAGATATTTCTATTCGTGAATTGTTGTCAGTAGGGTGTCATTGATACTCTATTGAAAATCTGAACGTTCACGTTTCCTTGTTATCCTTAATACAGCTGATGTTTTCACATTAAGTATATTTTGCCAATCAGTGCACCATTCGACACGATCCGCAAGAAGCTATTCAGTCTTAAGTGATCTTGAAAAGAGTAAATTGGACGATGTAATGCACAGTCATCAGCACAGTCTAATGTCTTTTTTTTTTTTTTTTTGCGGAGTTTATTGCCTCAGGGCATAACAGGAATGTTATGACGGATGAAGGGTGTGGTCAAATAAATGAAAAAAGGCTGGCTGATGGAATGAAATCGAGGAGTGAACGATGATGCGGTCCCAGTGTCCAAACAGCATATGACTGCGGATTATGGGGGGAGAGGCCAGCTGCCACCAGGTGCCGGATCCGCGTTGGCTTCAACGCTGGGCAATCCCACATGTCTATACCGATGCGGGGAGCCAGATTATTTTTGAAGAATAAAAGTACCTCGTTGTTAATAGCTACGAACGTTGATCGGTTAGTCAGGAAGTGCTCTATCCAGTTAACAATTACAATATTACCTAATGTGTACCTTAGCTTGTGAACAAGTTTTTTGTGCGATACCCGGTCGAAAGCTTTTGAGAAATTCAGAAATATGAGGTCGACTCATTTCTGATTATCTATGCAAAAGGATATGTAGTGTATTAGTTCAAGTAGCTGAGTGACTGTTGACAGTCCTTTTCGAAATCCATGCTGGAAAGTTGACACGACGTGCTTGCATTTGAGGAACATTCTTATATGCTTAGGATTATATGCCAAGAAGTTTACAGCCTGTACAGAGTAGCGAGATTGAATGGAATATCATTCTCAGCTGCACAAGTTTCTTACGCATTTTCTCATCCTCGGTCTCTCTGAGCAGACCAAATGCCGATAACAGGAAAACAGGCAAGTTGTCCCTGAAACAAGTCCGGTTTTGGCACACTCGCACAGATCGACGGCGGCGATAGCAATAGGCACGGAACTCTCCAGCCAACACCATAAGGTTCAGTATCATCCCCCCCCCCCCCCCCCCCATTCCCAGCTACTCTGATATTTCAGTAGTTAGCCGGAATCTGTGAAGCTGCAGCGCACATATAACGTCAGTTGTCTATATACATCCCTCCTACCCTTCTCTTCCCTGGGAGGTCTGTCCATCAGCCGTACTACTATTGGTTATTTTTACTCAGCGATATATTACCTCCCAAATGTCACATCTTGTTTACGATTTTCATTAGAATCTATATAACTATGGCTTAGCTTCCCTGGTCTGCCATGCCCGCTTCCTGTCTCTTACCGTGAAACCAATCATTTTGCTTTCTGCCGCATTTTCCGATGTCGTCGATTCAAGTTGACCCCTTTGGTTAGGCTCCACGCTTCTGCCTGATACATGAGTGTGAAGACACCTGCTTTATAGTTCTCTCATTAGTCTGTGACGTTAAACGCCATACACCAAACCAAATTTCTCTCCTTAGAGGTGCCAATAAACGTAGTCTGGTTAGGGGAATTGGGCAAGTAGTTTCCTCCGCAATCCGATTATTCTAGTTATTTAAATTTAGAAGTCCGGATCTGCGCTTGTCCTAGCTAAACGTATTTTCTTGCATGTCAAACACGTACTCCTTATTGTACGGTCTGCAAGCCACTACATTATGTACAAGACCATACATGATATATACCGATAACCTCCAGCA
The DNA here is from genome assembly GCF_055883805.1 of Amblyomma maculatum. NCBI lineage: Eukaryota > Metazoa > Arthropoda > Arachnida > Ixodida > Ixodidae > Amblyomma > Amblyomma maculatum. The sequence continues at coordinate 35,476,252 of NC_139351.1, read as the reverse complement.
ACTTGTACCAAGGGTTAAACAATGAAATGTTCAGGAATTCCAGGGGCACCACCTGCGTACAGCTGTGAGCCATTTCGTGCACCACAGGCATTTTTAGTTTCCCAAATATTAGTTACTAAGGTCAATTCTTCTGAGGTAATGAATGTTGACTTCAGACCATAAACACGACTTTCAAACTTAAAGAATACCTTCAGAATCCCCCATTCCATTATTCGCCATTAAGATGCCCTCACGGGTATTCTTTTTTTAGCCGATCTGCAAAAAAATTACGCGAAGTTCAAAAACATCACGTCACTAACCCATTCGCGCGCCATGATTGTGGTGCTAGGAATTGCGCTTTAAACAAACTAAGTCGTCGGCCGCCATGAGTCGAGGCCCTCTTAAAGCAGAAGGCGATGGTTGTGACAAGCTCTCAGCGCTCGCTGCAATTTGCACCGTCACGTGGCCCCAACTGGCTAAAGCGTGCGAAGAAACCATCGCCGAAATATCGACCGGCCGCTGTAATGGCCGGGACCATGGAGCCTTTCTTTTGAGCCTTTCTTTTGAGGTTTCTTTTGTCGTGGATAATGGCATGGGGGTTTCTAAAGGTGCTTTTCATCTTTGCAAGTGTCCTTTACAATATATAAGGTCAATATTTAGAAACTAAGAACATGAACCTAATTACTGTTGAATAAGTTCAAAACAAATATTGTGTGTGGATTTCAAGACAGCATGCAGCTGTATGCATCTGATTACCGACGCCTACCTCAAGTATATATTTTTTAAACCTCAGCCCAAGTTAGCTGGACACCCAGTATGCACACGCACGGAAGTATATATATATATATATATATATATATATATATATATATATATATATATATATATATATATATATATATATATATATATATATATATATATATATATATCCAGCTCAATGTGACCGAGGTACAGTGGGCCCTAGACGAAGGAAACCAGCTAACATATTTTCTGTGTCGCTTGCTGCAGTCTCCAGTATGTTTAGAGCGCAGCTCTTTGGCACCCGTTCTTGGGTTTTGCGTCGTCGTCGCCGTCGGCGTTGTCCCTCGTACTCAGCTCCACTTTCGCTCCTTGTTGTTGTTGTCAGCGGTGCAGCGGTGGCGTAGTGGTAGAACATCCGCCTCACATGCAAGAGGACCGGGGTTCAAATCCCGGTGCCGCGCAATTCTCCACCGGATGAAAAAAAAAATAAAAAATCCGCGTGTCGATGGAATTGCATAAACAGGTTTGGGGTGCGACCTGATGCCGGTGGACACCTCCGGCAACGCACTCCCTCACCAGAACAGGAGTTGGCCACCCTGGTGCAGTAATTGGCCGCAACCTCCTATGATAAGCTCCATACAACCCCGGCCCTCAGTCACCAGCGGCTGCGGTACAACTGACCACGGCGGCGGTCAGACCTGTGACGCAGCAGGGGGTGCTAAGAAAGCCTGGCTCCGCTGGACAGGCCGCCATTGGAAACTGACCCTGGCAACGTTTAATGCTAGAACCCTAGCTAGTGAAGCTAGCTTAGCAGTGCTGTTAGAGGAACTAGAGGGGATGAAATGGGATGTCATAGGGCTTAGTGAGGTTAGGAGGCCGAATGAGGCATATACTGTATTGAAGGATGGGCATGTACTGTGTTATCGAGGATTACCAGAGAGGCGACAACTAGGAGTAGGTTTCCTTGTCAATAAGTATATAGCGGGCAATATAGATGAATTCTATAGTATTAATGAGAGGGTTGCAGGCATCGTAATTAGGCTTAATAAGCGGTATAAACTGAAGGTTGTACAGGCCTATGCACCTACATGTAGTTATGATGACCAGGCAGTTGAAAGCTTCTATGAAGATGTAGAATCGGCAATGCGAAAAGTAAAGACGCAGTATACTGTACTAATGGGCGATTTCAATGCCAAGGTAGGGAAAAAACAGGCAGGAGACAAGGCAGTAGGTGACTATGGCATTGGTTCTAGGAATAGCAGGGGGGAGTTACTAGTTGAGTTTGCAGAGCGCAATAACTTACGAATCATGAATACCTTCTTCAGCAAACGGAAGAACCGGAAATGGACATGGAAAAGTCCTAACGGAGAGACTAAAAATGAAATCGACTTCATAATGTGTTCAACCCCCGCCATTATGCAAGATGTAGAGGTAATCGGGAAAGTGCGATGCAGTGACCACAGGATGGTGAGGTCCCGAATTAGCCTAAATCTGAAGAAGGAGCGCAACAGATTAGTAAGAAAGAAACCCATCAACGAATTAGCGGTGAGGGGGAGGGCAGAAGAGTTCAGGATCTCGCTACAGAATAGGTTTTCAGCTCTAACTGAGGATGGCGACATTACCCTAGAGGGAAGGAACAATAATTTCAGAGATATCATTACTGAGTGCGCGGTAGAAGTAGGCGGTAGGATAGTTAGAGAGGATACCGGCAAGCTGTCTAAGGAGACGAAAGATTTGATTAAGAAACGGCAGAATATGAAAGCTTCCAATCCAACAGACCAGATCGAATTGGCCGAGATATCAAAGCTAATCAATAAGCGCAAGGTGGCCGATATAAGGAAGTATAACATGGAGAAAATTGAGCATGCTGTAAAGAACGGGGGAAGCCTTAAAGCGGTAAAGAAGAAATTGGGCATAGGCAAAAACCAGATGTATGCGATAAAGGACAAGGCGGGCAACGTCATCACTAATATGGAAAAGATAGTCAAAGTAGCCGAAGAGTTCTATACAGATCTCTACAGTAGCCAAAGTAGTCAGGGCCGTAATGAGATTGGCGGTAGGGAAAAACAGCCAGACGTTCCACCAGTGACGAAGGACGAGGTCAAGAAAGCACTAGAAACTATGAAAAGGGGGAAATCAGCTGGAGAGGATCAGATAACTACAGATTTGCTGAAGGACGGGGGGGATATCGTGCTAGAAAAACTGGCCACCCTGTATACGCAGTGCCTGGTGTCATCGACGGTACCGGAACCATGGAAGAATGCAAACATTATCCTCATTCACAAGAAAGGGGACTCTAAGGACCTTAAAAATTACAGACCAATCAGCTTACTGTCTGTTACGTATAAGGTATTTACTAAGGTAATCGCTAATAGAATCAGGACAACCTTAGACTGCAATCAAGCAAAGGATCAAGCAGGGTTTCGGAAACGGTACTCTACTATCGATCATATCCATACCATCAATCAGGGGATAGAAAAATGCTCGGAATATAACCAGCCCTTATACATAGCATTCATTGATTACGAAAAAGCATTTGACTCAGTTGAAACCTCGGCGGTGATGAAGCCATTGCGAAATCAAGGGGTAGACGAGCCGTACGTGAAAGTGCTGGAAGATATATATAGTGGCTGCACAGCAACCATAGTTCTGCATAAAGAGAGTAACAAAATTCCCATAAAGAAAGGTGTTAGGCAAGGAGACACAATCTCCCCAGTACTATTCACAGCTTGTTTAGAGGAAGTATTCAGAGACTTGGAATGGGAGCAGTTAGGGATAAGGGTAGATGGAGAATACCTCAGTAATCTGCGATTTGCTGATGACATTGCCTTGCTAAGCAACTCGGGGGATGAACTGCAAATAATGATCGATGACCTAGACAGGAAAAGTAGAAAGGTAGGCTTGAAAATCAATATGCAGAAGACTAAGGTAATGTTCAACAGCCTCGGAAAGGAACAGCAGTTTACATTAGGTAGCGAAATACTGGAAGTAGTAGGCGAATATGTCTACTTAGGACAGGTAGTAACTGCAGATCCGGACCACGAAAAGGAAATAACAAGAAGAATACGATTGGGATGGAGCGCATTTGGCAAGCACTCGCAGATTATGACTAGCAGCTTACCGGTATCGCTCAAGAGGAAAGTATACAACAGTTGCATCTTGCCTGTACTCACCTATGGGGCTGAAACGTGGAGGCTAACCAAGAGAGTTCTACTTAAGTTGAGGACAACCCAGAGGGCTATGGAACGAAAAATGGTAGGGGTAACATTAAGAGATAGGAAGCGTGCAGAGTGGGTGAGAGAAATAACTCAAGTTACCGACATTCTAGTAGAAATTAAGAAGAAGAAATGGACATGGGCAGGACATGTAGTGCGAAGAGAGGATAACCGATGGTCGCTGAGGGTAACAAACTGGATTCCAAGGGAAGGAAAGCGTAGCAGGGGGCGGCAGAAAGTTAGGTGGGCGGATGAGATTAAGAAGTTCGCAGGGATCAAGTGGATGCAGGTAGCACAGAACCGGGTTAAGTGGAGAAATATGGGAGAGGCCTTCGCCCTGCAGTGGGTATAATCAGGCTGATGATGATGATGATGATGATGATGATGATGATGTTGTTGTCCTTAATTGTGGCTGTAGTAAGAAGGAAAAGGAAATGCACGAGCCTGCTACTGGATCTGTAGCTGAGTCACCTCCGCTGCCTCGTGCTGTCCGGACAGAATAGAAAATAGAGAAGAAAGAAAAAGAAGAGGGAGAGAAAGACGCGCGCCGCAACAGCCGCCGCCAACAGCCATCGTCCACTGATGGGGCTGGGGCAGGTAGGTCACCGCCGCTTGCGGCGGGGGCTCGCCTGCCAGCGCCTGCCACAGCGTCTTTCCATATTAACTAGGCATAAATACATTGAAAAAGTTTCGCCCCCAGAAAAACTGTCCATAATTCGAGCCGTCCGTATTAACGGATGTCATATTAATGGGGCACACATTTTCTATAATGAAACGACTTCTCGTGAAGACTAAGTTGCCAACAAAACAAACAAAAGAGGAAAAGACAGCAACACAACAAATAATAAACATTACTCGGCCAATGCCGAGTAAACAAATGTACCTCCAGAAAATTTCGAAGAGGAATGCTGTTTATAATATGAGGTCCCTACCGGTCACTCCTAAGTGTTTTTTTATAATTCTGTGATCCCGTGGCGTATTGCAAGAATTGGCGAAATTGCTTCTTCGAACACCATGCTTATATTAAAAATTACAGGGGTCGGAACTGCTAGGAAAGAGGGTTAAACGTGAACCACTTTGCTGTCGCGAACATCGGCTCGCCCGTCAAATTTGGCCGGAGCAAAATGTCCACTCCCACCCGCCTAAAAAAAAAAGAAAAAGAAAAAAAAAACGATATAAATACTTGTACGTCCGAACAGAATACTGGATACCATTTCGCCAACAAGTCTGAGACGAGCTTCTTTGTGGTGTCTCCGAAGTTGCTTCGCCGCTTGCACCGTACGTGCATCCAGAGAAACCGTTTCCCCGTTAGTGTCGTATAGTTACAGCAGATAGACGTAAAATAAAGACAAGAACAACAGAAAGGAGGCGCGAAAGCAGCCCGGAGGGACCGCGCTCCCTGCTGTGCACGCGTTCCTCCCTTCGCCGTCCGTCTCTAGGCATCTGGTTTTGCTCGTGCGGTGAATGCCGAACTGTCACCAATGCACACCAAAGGTAGTGGCGTATGCGTGTCAGCTCCGCTTTCAGAGACTACATCGCGCTTTCCAATACTTGCAAAAGAAAGATGAAAAAAACTAAATGACCGCGCCGGTGAGTGGAAAGGAGGGTTGTGCTATGGGCCTCTGAAAAGATGCCAAAGAAAGAGCCAAATGTGAGGTAGAAGCCTGATCTCTGTTCGGCAGTGTACGAACTTAAATGACATACAAGAAAATATATATAAAGAAATACCATGTTGACGAAAGTAACACCAAATGTCGCACACTAAAAACAGAAACCAACTGCACTTCCCAGAGCGTATAGAAGGCTTGAGACATCGGCTTAGTACTAGCATGTAATTGATTTCATTCACGTATATCTAAATTGATTTTTAAAGAAAAAACGAATGTCAGAAATTATTATTCCGACATATGAGCACAAAAATTTTCATCCGATTGATTTGTCCGTCTCTAGCAGACGGCAGCACAAAAGAGACACACTTAGTTTGCCACACCAATTCATCCGTCTAGACATCAAAATATCGAGCCGGAAACCATCTCAATACTTTTAGCTCATAAAAACATGTAGGAGAACGCTTTTTTTTATCTGCGCCTAAATAAGAGATTTCAAGGGAGACCTGATATTATGAAATTAAGGATCTCTTACTCTCCTCCTTCCTCCTGCATTGTTTGGTTTCACTAGAATTTGAGAGAGAAACAAAGGCCTTTAGCGGTGCAAAAACTTTTTTTTTTTTCATCGGGCTTTACTGTATACAAGCGCGATATAATTTTTTTCTCTTCTATCTAGGCTAACATGCGCAGGGTTCTTTCCTGTATACCAGCTGCGTCTTATAAGCTGTGCGTTCGTTTCATCCTCTTGCATGTTTAACCGCAACATTGGTTATATAACGAACGCTAGCACCTTCATCCCATTGCAGTTGTTCAGGGCCACCTGCGAATCTGTTAGAAGGAACAAGCACCACAAAACCAAAAAGAGGTTATTCTGGAGAATATGAGAATATAAATTTACAGGACCGGAATATAGAACGATGACGTACTATTCGAAAGGGGGGACCTCAATAAAATCGTTATTGTGCCGGTTTTCCTGGTTGGTTCATGTAACAATGTTGGTGCACCATTTTCCCTTAAGTACAGCGGGATCTTTCATGGAATGTAAGGCAGCAGCAGTGACGTTAGCGCCTGGTAACGAGCATGCACACGACAAACAGTTCTGCTCCGCGCCGTCTGCGCAGACAATTTGCTTCGCTTTTTAGTTAGCTTGTTTGTTTGCGGCATCCAACGCAAGCACCGCGGGTCACCGTGAGTTATGTGCTTTGCGCGCTCCTGGGTGTTTGAGCCGGCGGCAAGCATCGGCACAAGTCAGAGGAAACGGGGGTGGCGGGCAGGGGGGCACGAGCAGTTCGTGAGGTAAAAAAAATGTCCTTCCAAGAAGACCAGAGGGAAGCGTCCTCGGGCTGCGGAAACTACGGTGGAATACCGAAAACTGGGAAGGGGCTGCGGCATCCGGTCTTCCGAATGGGGGGTAACCGAACACCAAGCGTCGGCGGACGTAAAAAAGGGGCGCTCTTCGAAGTAAGCAAAAAGCCTGGACCTCACAATTGCGACCTCACTCAACCTCAAACTCACGCGTGAGGTTGAGGTCCAATTTCGTGACCTCACTCAAAACCTTTCGAGCTGTCGCCTACCTCACCTCAACCTCCCCTCACGCCGTGAAGTTGAGGTCCTTTTGAGGTTGAGGTCGACCTCATGAGGTCGAAACCTCATGAGGTTGCCCATCTCTGCCCACAACAGAAAAAATCGGTGGCAGGATAGCCAGCAATGCTGTAATGGCGGCTAGTTGGTCTTCCATCATCACGTAGGCGCGCTGAACATTAACTCAACATGATTCACTAACACAATACAAGACTGGTACGTGCGCGCACGTACCAGTCTTGTCTTGTGTTAGTGAATCGTGCTGAGTTAAAGTTCAGCGCGCCTACGTGATGATGCAGGCTAGCCCCCACCGCAAGCGGCGGACCTACCTGTCCCAGCACCATCAGCTCCAGGAGCAGCCACCCTCCATCCCCCCCCCTTTCACTCCCACCTTTCCTTCCTCCCTTTACGGCACGATTCACGTGTCCACAGAAACAAGTGTGACAGATAATGCGCCTTTGCATTCCTGTGGACTAATAATGAAAGGCACACTTCAGAGCTGAAGTGGAAGATGTGACCGCACGTGGTACACACTGCAAAGATAATAATTCATGAATAATGCGAGCGCCCTCACCGAACTGCAGGGTAACATGTGCAGTAACCGAGAATTAGCATACTCACAGAGAGAAGCATCATATTTTGATGTAGTTTGCGTATATACAGCAAGTTTGATAGTCCGGATCTCTAGCCAATCGTCCCTTATCTTTCGACAAAGGCCTGGCCCGGTTCGTCCCTTCGCCGCGCAACATTCCTAGGACCCACGCGCTGCCTCCCGCAACCTCCCGATAACTTACTTGCTCTCTTCATTTCTCCTTCATGACAGTGAAGAACTGTTTGTGGAGTGTTTCTTGAAGGAATATGTGTGAAAAAAAAAAATAGTCTGTAATTGTACATACATTTTTTGATCGAAATCGTTGCCTCAATCTATTAAAAAAGATTAAACAGCTGATGAGCTGCGCTCAAATTTCTCATTACGAAGTACCGTAATTATCGGCAATTTTTTTCATTTACGACATAGTTATTTCCTTGAGAAGAAGAGTGTCGATATAGAAGTGGTAGAAATTCTGTAAAAATTGCTAGCAACGTTGTTTCCATCAAGCTGGCTGTTAAGTAGTTGTTTTCAGCAGTGGTCACGCGACAGCTTTATTTCAAAGCCAATAAATAAAGCTAGATAAATCAAACAGTGATAAAAACAACGTATGTAGCCGTTTCGCGATGTCGTCTATGACATTTGCATTGACATTATTTCTCAAGTCAATAATTAAACATAGCTGATATGGTCTTTACTACATTTTTAGCCTTTAAGAAAAATATTGTTACGTGAAAGATGCAGACTGTCACGTCATCCCGTCGACTCCCCTAGTCCTACAGACTCTGACGATGATTCATGTGTCTTGCCTGTCTCGGCCTTTGCTAACGTTGTCAAGGAACAGCACTTAGATCCTTCTCTGCATTCCATTATCCTCCGTCTTACCTCCGACCACCCTGATCCATCTCTCGCCTTATTTGTGCTCCACGAGAACACCCTGTACCGACGTAACATGCGACCAGATGGCACAGACCTTTTGCTCGTCGTTCCCCAACACCTGCGTTCCACCATCCTTGAACAGTTCCATGATGCTCCCACGGCTCGCCACCTGGGTTTCTCTCGCACATACGACAGCCTGCGCCAACGTTTCTACTGGCCGGGGATCTACCACTCTGTCCAGCAGTACATTGCCGCATGTGAACTGTGTCAGCGTCGGAAGAAGCCCACAATTTTGCCTTCAGGTCATATGCAGCCGATGCCCATACCGACTGACCCGTTTTCCCGTATAGCGCTGACCTCCTTGGCCCCTTTCCAGTTTCCGCCTCGGGGAACAAATGGATCGCCGTCGCCACCGATTACGCTACTCGGTACGCTATTACCCGAGCCATCCCGACCAGCTGCGCCACAGACGTCGCTCACTTCCTTCTAGAAAACGTAATTCTTCATCATGGTGCTCCTCGTGAACTACTAACTGACCGTGGCCGCTGTTTCCTGTCGCGGGTGGTTGACGAAATTCTCCGTTCGTGCTCCGTCCGCCACAAATTCACCACCGCCTATCACCCCCAGACCAACGGCCTCATGGAACGTCTAAACCCCACCCGCACAGACATGCTGGCCATGTATGTGTCTGACGACCATCGAGATTGGGACGTTCATCTCCCCTTTGTGACATTCGCCTACAATTCATCTGTCCATTCTACCGCTGGATACTCCCGATTTTATTTATTATTTGGCCGACACCCGTTACTACCCTTCGACACCTCCCTACCCGCGGCAGACGCCACCAGTACTTACGCCAGTGATGCCGTCGCCCGCGCTCATGATGCCCGCCGGATAGCTCATGCCAGGCTCCCTGCATCCCAAGACCAAAAGTTCCGGTACGACAGCAGCGACCGTGATGTCCACAACACAACATGTAGTGGTGGGCTTGTGTGAAAAACTTTTGCCCCGTTAAACGTCACCTACGAAGTTGAATCTGTGTTTCCGAAGCTCCTTTCCACTGCTCCAACCTCCGAAATAGTGCATGCGTCCCGTCTAAAGCCCTGTTGTCAACGTTCTATTTCGCTAACATAGACCGCACCGGGACTGTGCTTTTCCCGCGGGGGGGGGGGGGGGGGGCGGGGGGGGGGTAGTGTTACTTAGCTGTATTCGCTGGTCGTGATGAGGATGAAGAAGTTGAAGAAGTGCAACAGACTCCGAGAAGACGACGACGCTGAGTGTTGTGAAATCGGTGCCCTCATCAACGTTAGCTGTGGGGAGAGCTTTCGGACTGTAGATCTTCCACGTAACATTATTAGGCATAAGAATAAGCATAGGTGGGCCTTAGTTGGTTTCACTTGGCTAGGGCTCTCCGTATTTTTTAAGCCCTGGTAACGTTTACCCGAGAAACCCAGCACGTCTTCGTCGTCTCAAGAACACGTACAGTAGCAATACCCTATCCACCTCCCCCCTTCGCGGGAGAACAGTCCCGGTGCGCACTACACAGTTGAACTCGAATGGATACTGTGCACAACCTCTTAGTGCGTGGTTGTGAAAGGAGGCTTCATGTGCTGAGGTGTAATTTCGTAGGTCAGGTTGGTAAGTTGCCGCAGGACACAGTAAGGACCCATTTGCAGAATCAGAATTTCTAGCACATACCCAGATGCCGGGCCGGGAGCCAGATTACAAGTGAATTGGAAGGATATTGTGAGCGTCACAGTGATGAAGGTCGTAACGGCGCTTTTGAGAGAGCTGAGCCGCTCCAATCCGGTCTCCAGCAACATGGCGGGCGGCATCAGCGCGGGCTTTGGAATATGAAGCGTAGACGCAGTAGGAATCGTTAAGGAACAATAAGATGTGGAAGGTGAGTTAAAGGTTCGTTCTCAATGCTTGTAGCGAGACAACGAAACACAAAGAGCATGCAGAACGGGACAAGCGCTAATCTTGTCGCGGCCGAAAGGTAAAGAAAGTATCTCGCGCCATCATGGCATGAGAGGTTACAGGAGAACGTCACGAAAGATATAGAGACGTTTCAGTCAGGATGATGGTCGGCAACATACAGTGACAGCATGTCGGTTAGAGAGAGATTAATGCGCTCAAGAAGACCGTTCGTTTGTGGATGCAATGCCGTCGTGAACTGGTAACGGCATGAGTGGAGAAAGACGTGAACAACGTGCAAAAGGAAGCAGCCGCAGCAAACCGTGAGACTTGACGGGGAGTGCCATGAAGCGAGATGACGTCACGCAGAAGATCTGCAACGCCAGAAGCGCAGCAGGTAGGGATAACTCTGACAACGCCTTCTCTATTTCTACTAAGCCTCCCGAGTACGGCCGATCCGATTGTCCACCGTCCTCTCAGGTCCTTTTTTCCTACTTTCCCTCGTTGGTTAGCTTTCGCACCTGCTCTTCCTTTGGGGTTGAGATGCCAGCAGAGCGGTGCTACAAGGCGAAAATCTGGAAAACCAATTTTTCTAGCGTTCTCTAATCGTTAGCGCGCCTCTCGTGACGCGTGTTACATTGTGCAGCTGCAAGCTCTGGTTGTAAATGGAGGCTTATATAGTAATGTGCAACGGCGTTGACATCGCTTTAAAAGCTGTGGCAGCTTGTTAGAATTATATACATGCTGGAACCTTTCGGCAGCGTTGTTTCCACACTCCAAATGACCAAACGGCTGCACTACTTGCGCGTGAGACTGCATCCGATAACTATTTGAAAGCGGTTGTACAGAACATTGCAGACGGTAACGCGATTGAAGGTCCGCTCAAATCTGGGGCCCCTGAACATAGTGCAGTGGATGAAATACTGTTTAAGGGAACGAAGATCGTTATACCTTGAAGCATGCGGACCGAGACGTCGAAACGCTTTCATGCTGGGCATCTTGGCATTGCTAAATGCCGATCGAGGGCAAGGCAGCTGGTGTCCTGGCCGAACATCAACGCCAACGTTGCATCAATGATTGAGAGTTGTTCAACCTGCAGAAAGTATGCTTATAACCAACCAATGGAGCCACTGATAATCCGCACCATTCCAGCCCAGCATGGGTGTGGAAATATTCCAATACGGTGGAAAATGCTACCGCATCGCTTACGATGAAATGTCGAATTTTCCAGATGTCGAGGAGCTCCGCGATCCAATGGCAGCCGGTGTCATCAAGAAACTTGGAGCGATGTTTGCTCGATTCGTAATCTCGGTGGAGGTATGCACAAATAATGGCCCGCAATTCTCCAGTCATGAATTCGCTCTCTTCGCCGAGCTGTTTGACTTCAAACATGTTACGTCGAGTCCAATGTTTCCTCGGTCCAATGGGCTGGCCGAAACGGGAGGGCAAGTAGTAAAACGCGTCCTCAAGAAAACCACGGAAACGAGGAAAACTTTATGCTAGGTTTGCTTCATTACAGATCAAGCCCACTGGAAGATGGCCGGTCGTCCGGTGAGCTGCTGCAAGGGAGGCGCCTACGCACCACTGTGCCTGATATTGGACACCAGGCTGACACAGAAGTCAAGTAGCATAAGCAGACGAGTCCCGATGTTTGACCCCTTTTCGAAACGAAGGCATCATGCGCGTCAAGGGAGCATCATGGGATCGCAAGGTAAAGGTAACTGCATCGGCAGTTCCCTGCTCCTACTACGTACAAACCGCGAATGGCAGGACCTTGCGGTGTAACCGATATTTACTTGCAACAAAGGAACAGTTCGACGCTGTTGCCGCGGACAGCGAGGAATCGAGCGGTAACAGCAATTCAGCCCATGGAGAGTTGTCGATCCTTCCATAGTCACCGGCAGATACAGATATACCGAGCACAGTGACCAGCCATGCGCGCCAGTTGCCGCGGCGGTCTACGCGGGCGAGAAAGCCGCCCGACCGTCTTCATTACGGCGAGAACTTCGAACAGATCAGCGATCAGCGTTAGATAGGTTGCAAATATTGTGAAGGAGAGGGATGTATCGTATAGCAAGACGCATGCGCAAGAAACTGTTGTGCCCTCGTCCTGACTTTACAATTGTATACCGTCATTCTCAACCCCCATTCCCCCTGTTGCGCTTTGAATATGCTCGATCAATAAAGAACTGCGTTCATTGTTCCCCTGTCACTGGGTTGCGTCGCTTCGGTCCACTATTAGACGAAATATATGTTAAAACTTCAAGTTGGGCGAATTGGTAATTTCTTGTTGGGATCACTTTGTAGCGGTACAAAAACACAGACACAAAGAACACGAAACACAAGGGACACCCTTGTGTCTCTTGTGTTTCGTGTTGTGTTCCTTGTGTTTCGTGTTCTTTTGTCCGCGTTTTTACCGCTACAAAGTGATCCCAACAAGAAATATATGTGGCGGGAAAGATAATAAGTGAACAAATAATTGACTATAGATTAGGTGCGTAGCAAACTTCATGAAGATCCGCAAGGAGAGGTGGCAAACAGGACCCATTAAAGCTGTCGCCTCAAACTATAAACGCGGAGCTTAAAAGCCTTCCCAAATTATTTTTTCTTGTCTTCTTCTTCTTTTCGCACTGTTCAGTAATCATCATCAGCCAGACTATACCCACTGCAGGGCGAAGGCCCTTTCCATATTTTTCCAATTAACCCGGTTCTGGGCTAGCTGCATCCACTTGAACCCTGCGAACTTCTTAATTTCATCTGCCCAACTATTTTTCTGCCGCACCATGCTACGTTTTCCTTTCCTAGGAATCAAATTTGTCACCCACTCCTCTTATCCACTCTGTGCATTACCCTTCGTTATTCTCTCTTCGCATTGCATGTCCTGCCCATGCCTATCTGTTATCTATAATTTCACTAGATTGTCATTAACTAAAGCTATTTCTGTGACCCACACTGCACGCCTCCTATCTTTTCGTGTTACACCAACGAGGTTTCGTTCCACGTATATCTCTGCGTTCTCTTCAAATTAAGTAGAAATCTTGTGTTAGCCTCCACACTTCAGCCACATAAGTGAGCACCGGTAAATGCAATTGTTACATAGTTTCCTCTTGAGCGATACCGGTAAACTGCTAGTCATGATCGGCGAGTACTTGCCAAATAGGCCACATCCCAACTCTACTCCACTAGCTAATTCCCTTTCATAGTCCAGATATGCGTTTACACAGATTGTTCAGTACTGGTGTTGAAACCTGCCTGCAAATAACAGCAATATTCAAATATTCATACCTTAGTTAAGAGACATATCAATATAATTGGTGATTCAGTAATTTACGATTACTATCCAACACTCTTCTGTAGCACACGATTCTCCTGATAACGTATCATATAGGGCAACGCACTCACATTTCTTTCAGGGCTATTAGATTGCACGGTGTTAGACGGAGTACTGTTTAGCTCCTACTAGACTACGTAAGAGCAAAAACTGTGATTTATCACGTTTTGTCCTTCCACCAAATACATATTCATGACTCACTTTTTGGGTGTCGAGTATCTTGGACACAGACGTTTTCAGGTAATAAGTTACTTATCATTCTTAATTTGGTGTCAATTTGTTTTCGTTCTACATCTTAAATAATAGCCCTGAATGTGGAATCAAAACGTGAAGGGGAAGTGTGTTGCCCACAAGCAGCTTTTGGACAAAAACCCCTTTTCAATTCAAAACGAACTAAGACAGTTGTGCCTGTAGTAGTGGCTGTTCCTCTACAGATGGCTTACATGCATCTTTCTTTTAACGCCCATCCTTCCTCCTTCGTAAGCGCTTAATGTTGTAATTTACCGCGGCACATAGCATACATCTCATTTATGTTTTTCAAGTGTGAGCAGAAAGACTCGGTTTGTTTTGTTTTGTTTTTCTTTTTTTGTAAAATGGCTATGAGACGTAATAGGAAGATTTGAGCTTCTTTAGAACACGGCTAATATAGAAAACTGAACAGCATGAGTGCGCTAAATACCTTGCGATGAAGCGAATAATTATTCGGCGGGTATGCGTCTTTCTTGTGAAACATGCTCTAGCTTAGAGGTACAAGCTAGCATTAACTTATTTTACCCATCACGTCACCTCTTACCCGATGCCACAAGGGCTTTGTGTTCCGTCTTAGAAATAAACACCCGGCACACGTAAGCCACAAATGCCGTGATGTTAGAGCGAAAGTATATGTATGAAAAGAAATTGCCGAGTCAATTGTATGGTATTTTGGTTTCAAATTAAAACAAAATATCTTCACGTTTCAATCGCGAATCTAAATCATACATCCTCAGGGTTATTTTTACTGTGAGAACAGGAAATGGAAAACACAAATGAGATGGTAATTTTACATTTACAGCAACGTACGCGTTAAGGCCATTTGTTTCACGAACCCACTGCACCATAAAGACCAAAGATTGTATTGAGTAGCAAGGAGACAAAATCCCCACGGTCGTATTAGCTTCTTCCTTGGAACGGGTAAAATACTTATAGCAAGACGACAGCCCACATGAATTAAGCGCTCCTGTCTTATCCCTCGTTTTCATGGTGCGTTGCGGGACATCAAGTGTATCCGCTACCCTCACCTACTCCTATAACCGATCATTTAGCACTGTAAGTGAGCAAATATTTTGGTGCCACATATTTGGTACAAGCGGAGTTGATGTTTGCGCCATGGACGCTGCTGGGGTTTCAGAACAACAGTTTTCTACACGACAATTGGACGAGCTTGACTTTGCCATGTAGTATATGAGGATGCCGACGTCACCCACACCAGTAGTGTAATAGGGACTCGGGAGAAAGGGGATATTAATGTGACATAAACCGGTTGCCACAAAATGTAATCTCTTTTTGAAGAATCGTAACCTTAAAACTAAAAAAATCATAAGATAGCAACAGCAGAGTGCGGAGGAATTAAAAGAATGAAAAGCGAAGAAGAGAAAGAAAATAAATTGTAATCGCCGCTTGATTTTATATCATGTCCATGTTCTCCTCCACTGGTCAAAAACATCCAATAACACTGTCGTTACCGGTCGGCAGCCTTGCAAAGGATGAGCCGTAAAAGACAGATGCTTACCACACATTACTGAGCACTGTTTGACGATGACACCGAAAACGTAATGTACAGTTTCATTTGCTTAAAAAGAATGAATATCAAGGTGTATGCCACAAGCTCCTGTTTTAGTTCAATTATTGCACCATTTCATTCAGAAACTCAAGTAAAACTCTCTTAATTTCATAAAAGCAAGTTGGCTGCTTACGTGGCCACGTTTTTCCCGTTATCGTACGGGAGAAAAGTAAGTCTAAAGCAGACGAACACAGGACAGGAGACAGGACAACGCGGTACTGGCAACTAATGCTTTTATTGAAACACATAATATATATGGACATCGTCAAACCACCTATCAGCTACCCTACACGTCAGAAAGCAATATAGTTATCTAACGATAAAATCCCATTTTTACATAGGGTGACCTAAAACCGATAAAAACACCGATAACCCTTTAAAAACAAAATGGCAGGTGGTGTAAAGGTCCAAAGTAGCATGTTGGAATGGATAAGAATATAGCGAAACATAATGACATAAAAGCCAACCCGAAAACCCCGAAAACCCCAAAAACCAAAAGTAACATCCTAAACCTTCTTCTATGCTTCCTGCACTAAGCACCTTGTGCCACAAAACAGGCAAACTAAAAATTCTGGGATGCTCGGGGCCCAGTGATATGTTTGAAGGATTGTGAAGGAAAGATAGCAGATAAAAAGCACATGAAAACATAAAAACCAGAACCAAACACATTTAACAGCGTAATACATTGACAAACGGCTTCGTCCTCTGAATACACAAAGTATAGTACCACAACTCGTACACTTGTTTTTTGTTTAGCCAATTTTTCCAAGAAACTTTCCTCACTCTTACACAGGGAAACCGAAGGATCGCTTGCACAATTTTGGCCCTTCATTCTAATCCAAAACGCTTCCTTTAGTTCACGGGCAACACGTTCGCGGCTTCGGTCTAAAACGACCATCCTTTCTAAATGGGTTTGCACTGGCGCAGATCGCAGTTCTCGTAATGCAGCGGCAGATTAGACCGCGTCCCAGTGTTCATTGAGCTTTGGTTCATTGATCATGAACCATCTAGCCCAGTGACAAGTTTTACTTCAGTATCATTCCCATTTTCCTCTCACAAGTGCGCCCTGCGTTTCCGTTGCCTATTTTTCGAGTCCTTTAGAGATTCTATAATTTCAAAATATAATCAAATCCTACTGATTTAATTCCTTTAAAAAAGGGATAGGAGCTAATTCTTTAATGTTGTGAGTTACGTAGTAACCGCAGATCCTGACCATGAAAAGGAAATAACCATGAGAATAAGATTAGGGTCGAGCGCATTTGGCAAGTACTCGTAGCTAAACAATAGAAATATTTAGCAGGAAATGAACTTTTGGCTGAGTAAGTTTTGCTAGTAATACAGTGTTTTGCTGATGCCCTCATTCGTGGTATTGGTAGCATCTTCACTTTCACGATTTTTATTATTCCGGTTCCCTGTTATTCTTTTATCAAGGTTCAATGGTGCGTATGCTTGCACACACCGGTGGTTTAGATTTGCGCTCTGGCGGGTCCGCGCATGATGCACACGTATCTGTCAACAATTATGTTTTTTTATCCCAGCTGTGTCATGTGGTGGTTGTTTTGAGCGTATAAAAGGCATGCTCGAAACGTTTTTCGCATAAAAGTTGGAAGTTCTGCGCTCTATGTGTGTACGTGTTTTCTGTATCCGTCCGTGTTTTTTTCGCGCAGTTTAATCATGATCGACAAGCACCAACTAGCCCGCCCGAAAACCCTTCTTAACAGACACCCTGGATAACACGTGATATTATACACCACAAGCACAAAATAAAACGAATAAAGAAACAGCGATCGCAATCTGGCGTGATCAAAAAATTACAGGAGACTCTCGCGCAATCTGTCATTGTTTCTAAAAATCACTATTTCACGACGTCTTTGCCGAACTTCATATGAACGCACCATAAAAGTTCTGTAATTATATAAGCGGAAAAAAAAAGACTGTTTTGCCTAATATATCGGGCAACAATTTCATAATTACTGATCAGAGAGTCATTGCGCACCATTTTAACAGCTACTTTCAAAGCGTATTTTCAAAATCTAGCTCATGTACCCCTTCAGCTGCCCAGTTTTAATACGAAGTAAATTTTGTTTCTTACGCTGGTGTATTTTCTGTAGGCAGGCCGGCAGTCCGATAACAAAAGCCGTTTATTCATGGGAAGGAGCGATATAAGTGGACTTGGAATGGGTGACGTAGACGTCACGTGCTAGCAGTCGGGGCGCTATCAGGATGACAGCGTGATATGGCCACATCTCCCCTTTAACGATGAGAAAGTCCAGAAGTTTCATCGGGCAACGGGTATCGACAGGATTCCCGACGCAATCTTGTGCTCCTGCGTAACTGCTGTAGCCCAGGCAGGAGGTGGGCTTCTGAGGGCCCCTGCGAAGTTTTTTCTGGCTCCGGTTGGGGTGCTGCCTCCCGTAGGTGTTCTCTTGTGCGACGGATTTCACGGCAGTCTTCACAATCGTAGATCTTGGCGTTGCGGCTGGCTTTAGAACAATAGCTGGAGACCAGGTTCTCTGGAGAGTGTCGTACGTCGTTACGCGTTGTCCCGGCGTCAGCGGGGAAAGTTCCCTGGCGCTGCGGTCGTAGTGGATCTTTTGCCGACGCTGGATCGCCTGTAGACGGTCGTAGACATCCTTGCTGGGTATGACCTTTGGCTCCAGGTGAGCTGTTGGTACCGGCAGGAGGGTTCGGGTCTGCCGCCCCATGAGCCTCTGCACCGGAGACTTGAGAACCGGGTCCCTGGGGGTATTACGCCACAAGCAGAGCAATTTCAAAATCTGGTGTACGAAAGGAACACTTCTTGAGCAGTTTCTTAGCCTCCTGAACAGCTCTTTCCGCCATGCCATTAGAACACGGGTGATATGGACTTGACGTGACATGGACAATGTCTAGTTTTCTTAAAAGAAACTGAAATCTGAGCCACTGAAGGGGGGCCCTTTGTCACTATACAGTTTCTGTGGCAGCCCATGCACCGAAAAAACTTGCGCACACCAAGTCTTGAGCGCATGAGACGTGGTGTGGCGAAACTCTCGGACTTCGAAGAAAAAGGAATAGAAGTCAACCATAACGGCGAACTCCCGGCCGCCATAATGAAACAGATCTACGCCTACGGACTCCCATGGCAGAGTCGGAACATCATGGGTCAAAAGGGGCATTTTTTGGTTTCGTGGCTGGTGCATTTGGCATACCTTGCAGGTCTTGCAAAACTGTTTAATATCTGCGGACATATTTGGCCAAAACATGACACTGCTGGTCCTCGCTTTCATCTTATCGACTCCAGCATGCGCTGTGTGAAGGAGCTGCATGATCTCTGCCCGTTTCGATTTCGGTATAATTTACTTGTTGCTTCGGAAGACTAGCCCATCTTGTGCGTGCACTTCTTCCCTGTAGGTCCAGTATGGCCTTCCCGCCTCTAAGACTCCCTGCTTGTGGTTCGGCCACGCCGTCTCTGCATATTCATGAATGATGATAAGTGCCGGATCCTCGTTTGTAGCATCCCGCAAGGTTTTCAAGCCGTGTTCCGACGCTGAAACATAGTCAAGCACATTCACTTGAAACTGCTCGGTTTCTTCTTGCAGTGCCTTTTTACTAGGAAACCTCGATAACGCGTCCGCAAGGCCGGTTTGTATCGTAAAGTTGTTGCGTAACGCTGCAAGCTGAGGCGCATTCGCTGCAAGCGAAGCGGGCACTGATGCAGGGGCTTGGTGAAGATCGGTATCAAAGGCCGGTGATCTGTTTGGACGATGACGTCTGCTTGGCCGAAAATGTAATCATGAAACTTCGTGCACCCATGTACTATCGCAAGCGTTTCTTTTTCAATATGCGCATAACGCTGTTGCGCTTCTGTTTGTGATCTGGACGAGAAGGCTACGGGATGGTCGTCTTGCATCAAAACATCCCCTACACCGGACTGGCTAGCATCGACTGAAAGCGTGACTGCCTTCTTCGGGTCGAAGTAGGAAAGAACCGGCGCTGTTATCAGTGCCTGGCGCAGTGCTTCAAAACTGTGCCTGTTGTTTTTCTGCCCAAACCCATGCGTTATCTTTTCGCAGTAGTTCCCTCAGCGGCTCCGTCAGGACAGACATGTTTGGAATGAAACGCTGTACATAGTTCATTGTGCCGAGAAAAATTTGCAGTTGCTTACTGGTTTTAGGCTCGGGTATTTCCAGGATGTCCTGGATACGCTCCGGGTCAATGCGCAGGCCTTGCGTAGTCAGGATGTGTCCCAAGTAGCGCACCTCCGTCTGCAGGAAGGTGCATTTTTTAAGGTTAAGTCGCAGATTGTACTCACGGCAGCGCGTCAGCAAGAGTGTTAGGTTGCCCTCAAGCTAGTCTTTATTCGTGCCCCAGACTAGTATATCATCCATTACAACTGCTACACCGGGTAGACCGTTTAATAAGCGATGCATTGCAGCTTGCAACATTTCTGGGGCTGCCGATATTCCAAAGGGCATTCGGAAGCGATAGCGCCCGTATGGGGTGCTCATATCAGATTTTTGAACTTTCTTCCGTTAGCTTAATCTGCCAAAATCCGGATGCTGCATCAAGCGTCGAAAAAAATCTTACTCCAGACAGCCGCAGAACTATGTCTTCTAAAGGTGGCATGGGGTAATTTTCTCGAAGCAACTGTTTGTTCAGAGCGGTTGGATCGAGGCAAATACGGTCACCATGTGACTAGCCCATTCGGTTGGTTCATTTACTTTTGTAATGACGCCCAGCTGCTCCATGCGCTGCAGTTCTGCCAGAACTTTGTCTTGCAGTGCCACGGGGACCCTCCTAGCAGGCACGACGGTTCCCGCGCTGCCGGGAAAGTGCTGAATGCTTTCCTGCCTTCTTCGCCTATGCTCACGAGAAATGTTGCTGCCTGCACATCGGTTGGCTGCTTGGTCAATTGAGTAGCAGTGGCAAAGAGTTCGAACTCACTCTTCAATGTTCTCCAACCAAGCCAGGCGTCGTCTGACGTATCCAGGGGTTTCGGCGCCGGCAGGAAAGTCGATGGAGCTGGCAGCGTCGTAGGCGGGGGCGGTGTGGTCGACATCTCTACTGGGCACCGCTGCCACCATGTAGGCAGGCCGGCGGTCCGATAACAAAAGCCGTTTATTCATGGGAAGGAGCGATAAAGTACACTTGGAATAGGTGACGTAGACGTCAAGTGTTAGCAGTCGGGGCGCTATCAGGATGACAGCGTGATATGGCCACATTTTCTATGCTTCTAAAATTGAAAATCAAAACCACATGGGGCCCCGACAACATTCCAAACATCTCCCTACGGCGATATGCAGAACCATTGGTAAACTTCTTGTGTGTACTGTTTAAAGCATCCTTGCGAACTGGAAAGTTGCCAAATGACTGGAAGTCCGAAGTTTGCTCTTGGCCAACTACCGCCCTATTTCCCCAATTTCTTCGTGTGCGTTGTAAATTAATTCAGCAAGTTGTTGCCAATCGCATAAATGAATTCTTAAATCTGCACTCTGTTCTATCTAAATTTAAGCATGGCTTTCGTAAGGGATGTTCGACAGTAACCCAGTTAATAGCAAACGTTCACTCGCTTGCATTTGCCCTAGACAGTAATGTATAAGTTCATCTAATATTCCTAGATTTCAGCACAGCATTTGACGAAGTCCCTCATGACAAATTAATTTTAAAACTTACAGCAATGGACCTTCCTGACATGTTGGTTACTTGGATTTCAGAGTATTTAACAAACCGCAAACACTATGTATCAATCAACGGAGAGGAATCAGACTGTCTTGCTGTCACTTCCGGAGTACCACAAGGGAGTGCACTCGGGACTTTATTATTTCTTACTTATATTGATGATATTTTTGAAACAGTTCTTCCTGGAGTGGAGATTCGTTTGTTTGCAGATGACTGCATTCTGTACCGGGGTATTAGATGTTCTAATCACCAAATTGATCTTGAGATTTCTCTTAATAACGTCCTTGCATGGTGCCAGAAATGGGGCGTGGTCATAAATAAAGAAAAAAACAATTTCCTTCGCGTGACACGTAAAAAAAAATATATTTCTTCACAGGTATGCCCTTGGGAAATCACCATTACATCAAGTATCCAGTTTTAAATACCTAGGTGTAACATTAACTAACAGCCTGTCCTGGAATTCACATGTTACGAATATCTGCTCGTCCGCATTTCGCAAGCTGTTTTCTGCGAAACAAACTTTCGAAAGCTCCCGTTGAAGTTAAATTACTCGCCTATAATTCATTAATCACGCCTAAGCTCGAGTATGCATGCGTGGTGTGAGATCCTTATACTAAAACCGATGCTAAAAAAACTTGAAATAATTCAATGAAAAGCCATAAGATTTATTTATTCCAAGTTTTCGCCGTTTGAATTCCCATCTGCGCTAATGAATAATTATAATATCCAACCCCCGGAGACAAGAAGAAAAATATCCGTCGAGAATTACTTTCCCTGCTCATAAATAACAAGTTGGCGCTTGATCCTGCACCCTAGGTATCCTTTTTAACTACACGCCCTACACGCCACCATCATCCCAGTGCCCTTACTCCACATATTGCTCGAACTGACACATTTAAATTTTCCTTTTTCCCACGTGCCATAGCAGAGTGGAATCTTCCGGCACAATGACTGACAGCGCATTGTCATGCTGCATTTTTCATTTTGTTTATTTTGTTCATTTTAATTTGTGCTTTTGTATTTGTAATATCTACTTGTGCATTTGTTCTGCTTGGATCTGTACAACGACCTGCAGTATGAAATAAATAAATTAATTAAATAATATTCATTTTAACTCCAATATTGATTAATTGTTTGTAAAATTCTGCCTTTTTTTTCGTTGGAAAACTCGCATGTTGTATTCCTGTCTTCAAATTAGGACGCAAATGTAATGTTTCGAATTATTGTCCTGTTTCTGTTGTGTATGCAGCCACTAAGGGTATTTCAGTTACCCTTGCACAACGTACATTTCCTTCTCTCTCAAACACGTCATCGTACCTTATCAGCATGGCTTATTATCGAGAGATTCTACTACAGCAAAACGTGTCACGTTTATGAAGTTTATCTATGCCTCATTCGTTCAGAACAATCAGGCTGACATTGCGTAATCTCTTTAGAGAAAAGCTTTTGATGTTGTTACACACTCACTACTCAATACAAAGCTTCTGCTCTCTAGCATCGATGTCTCTTTCGTGGCCCTTCAATGCAGCTATCTTTTTGATCGCTCCTGCTTTGTCAGTGACAATACACAGACCTCATTCTTCTACATGGGAACTAGTGGAGTTCATGTTTCTGTGTAAGCTACAATTTATTTATGTTTTTATTATTGAAGGTTCTTAGTGGTCAAGAACTCGTTTCTCCTGTATGCTCATAACATAGAAATTTTCAAGGTAATGCATATGTTTTTTCAGGATTGCTTGTCCCCCCCCCCCCCCCACCCCCATTGCAATCCCCATACCTTCTTTCTCTAATCTGTGTACAAATAATGAGATAATACAAATTCTTCCGAAACTAAGGTTATCTCATTTACTGATGAAACGCAGAGCTGTCTGTACCCTAGTTCTGCGAATTCTATGATGATTTCCAGGGACAGGATTCCCTTTGCCAGCTCGAATTTCGTATTGGAGAGCGTTTAGCAAACACAGAGTTGCGGTGTCTTCCTTCCCTTGCATGATTTGTGCACGAACGCGTTTCAAGTTTTCTCGGGCCATCTGTGCCTGCAACTTCCGCGATTTAATTTTTGTTATTGTTTTAGTGTGCATGTGACTGAAACAAAAGCTGCGATGATGGCATCATCACGTTTCAAGCGCTCGTTCACAGTTGTCAGCTCATGGCGCCTTTGGGTCACTTTTCAGAATTTTCGCCGCTGTACGCTAAGTATTCATACCCTCCTAATACATCCATGGCTTCGTTCAGTATGATTATTTAATCACTGAGACGACTTCCATTACCATCGGACTGTACAATCTCTCCGAAAGTACAACCTTTGTAGAAAGTGTAAAGCCCAGGGTCTGCTTCTACACCGGATAGTGGCGCTGATTTAGCATTAGTAGATGTCCTTGCCATTGCAGAGGGTAGACAAACAAATCTTACCGTCAAAAGATTCGGAACACTGAAAATGCATTATAACCGCACGAAGTGACTCCGAAGAAGACACTCTGGGCTATACACGTTTGACGAAGACTGTGTTTTTAAAGGATTTTGATGTTGTTCACGTCAATACCCACCTCAGCAATGCTCTCGAAGACGTTTTGCTGATATAATGTTATTGTATATTGATATAGAATGAAGATTCATTACTGGATCTGTCAACTTTCCTTCAAGCCATTTTCATTGTTCCTTAAAATGTGTTTGGACTTACTGAGAAACGTTACCAATTGCTAGTCCCCCCCTTAGTCCCCTTCATAAAATAAACTGCATATCTCTTCGCGCAGGTTTGTTCAAGCAATAAAATCTACATTATTGTCATACTTGTTTTTCACAGAGCATTGAAGGATTTTATTTCAAGTAATAGGATTAAACTGAAGGTTGATTGATAATGGTTCTCAGTTTCGATTTAATTCAGCTTCGTTTAAAGGTTGGCCTAAATAGCGGGGCTCACGTCATGCTTAAGGCTTTCCAATGCTATGGTGGCTAGAAGGGGGCAGTGTGACGGGCGACGTATCCGCGCCTTGCGAGAGGGAGGCGCGATCCGCGATGAAAATTCCCGGCGTCGCAAGGGGCGCTGCAGCGCTCTGGTGTGCATGGGGAACCAGCCGCTGCCGCGCGATTGAGCGCAGCAGCGCGGGTGCTGGCGAGGTCTGGGACGCGTGGACTGCGCTTGTATGCACATGGACCGCGAACGATTCGAAGCTGGTAGTCGCACATGTACCACAATGATCCTTTTGAGGTGCGAAGTGGGTGATTTTGTGCTGATCCTGTGTTATGCAGTAGATAACGCTGTGCGCACTCGTGGCGCAAAAGCGCGAACATGTTTTGCACCCTGGCGCAGTAGCGGGTACAAAGCGCGCAAAGCCGAAACCCCCTTTTCAGACCACCTAAATATGTAGCTTAACGCGAACTGAGGTTGCGAAATATCAAACGTGCTGACAAGGAGCTGACGACTAATTGTGTCTCGTTTGCAAACGCATGGCATACTAAGTCAGGACAACTTTTTCGGTATAGAATACTCGAGACAAATCTTCACCCAAGACCTGCGAAGTTGCTCGTAACTATCATCTGCCCTAGTTTCTATAACCTTGTCAGTCTACAGAAACAGAAGAATATTCAAGCCAAACTTAATTGTTACGCTACGCCTTTGCTGATCAACAGCTGAAAATAATATTTTTATACGCTGGACATGTTTATATTTCAGGACATATGCTGGGAGCATTATGATGCTGGCTCTCTTATTCAGCTGTGCCTCAGTTCAGGCCACACTAATTAGGGTGAAACAAGGGATAGCCAGCTTATATTTTACATGGCAGAATGTGTGACACAGAAGTTTAGCAGCACAATTTCTTGCCAGAATTGTGATTCTGGTCTCAAAGTCACCCAGCAGCTGAATGCAATTAAGATCGCTGTGCACGCAACAATTTGATAGGGGAGGCTTATTTTACAGCCAGGGACAAAAGTGTGAGGGATGCTGGCTCGTGGAATTTTGTGTGTGTGTGTGTGTGTGTGTGTGTGTGTGTGTGTGTGTGTGTGTGTGTGTGTGTGTGTGTGTGTGTGTGTGTGTGTGTGTGTGTGTGTGTGTGTGTGTGTGTGTGTGTGTGTGTGTGTGTGTGTGTGTGTGTGTGTGTGTGTGTGCGCGTGCGCGTGCGTGCGTGCGTGCGTGTGTGTGTGTGTGTGTGTGTGTGTGTGTGTGTGTGTGTGTGTGTGTGTGTGTGTGTGTGTGTGTGTGTGTGTGTGTGTGTGTGTGTGTGTGTGTGTGTGTGTGTGTGTGTGTGTGTGTGTGTGTGTGTGTGTGTGTGTGTGTGTGTGTGTGTGTGTGTGTGTGTGTGTGTGTGTGTGTGTGTGTGTGTGTGTGTGTGTGTGTGTGTGTGTGTGTGTGTGTGTGTGTGTGTGTGTGTGTGTGTGTGTGTGTGTGTGTGTGTGTGTGTGTGTGTGTGTGTGTGTGTGTGTGTGTGTGTGTGTGTGTGTGTGTGTGTGTGTGTGTGTGTGTGTGTGTGTGTGTGTGTGTGTGTGTGTGTGTGTGTGTGTGTGTGTGTGTGTGTGTGTGTGTGTGTGTGTGTGTGTGTGTGTGTGTGTGTGTGTGTGTGTGTGTGTGTGTGTGTGTGTGTGTGTGTGTGTGTGTGTGTGTGTGTGTGTGTGTGTGTGTGTGTGTGTGTGTGTGTGTGTGTGTGTGTGTGTGTGTGTGTGTGTGTGTGTGTGTGTGTGTGTGTGTGTGTGTGTGTGTGTGTGTGTGTGTGTGTGTGTGTGTGTGTGTGTGTGTGTGTGTGTGTGTGTGTGTGTGTGTGTGTGTGTGTGTGTGTGTGTGTGGTCGGGCAATTATGAAGGAAGAAATTTGTGGAATCACGAGGGGACATGCACGCTCCATTCAGAGGTAAAAAAATATCAGAAGACAAACTAGCGAGTCAACGAAGAAATAAATTTTTCCCACAAATCCCTCCCCCAAACGTTCCTGGCTGTAGCATATAGAACTATGCTGGCCGGCGTTAGTAGGGGACGCATTCACATTTTTTGTTAAAAGAAAACGTTTTATGCTTTCAGTGTGCATGATTTCGCGCAGTTTCTCAGCAGCCTAACAAACTCAACCAGTTGTGGGATACGCGATGTTCATCGTAAAGAGGTTACTGCAAAATGTTTCCAGTTTGTGGTGCTAACTATGGATTCTTTTTTTTTTTTTACTCTTTGAATAATGGGCAAGGCTCTTAAAAATGAGCGCCAGAAGCATTTGAAGTTATAAACAGAGTGAATTCGAAGCAGAGCCATTATCGTTGTTCGATTGCTCTGACGTCTGCATTTGTATATTGTATTAATAAAATAAACATCATTTGTGCTCTTGTGGACATTTTGTGCAAATGATTTCTTTGCCTTAATTGTAATGAAGTGTTTCCTTTGGTCTTGTGGATTTGTCCAGCAAAAGCAGTGATCGAAAATATTTAGTGCATGATATGAGATGCGCCAGAACATCCACAAGGGCACCTATTATTTATGAGCTACAGCTTCCAAGTAACGTATACCCATAAACGGCATGTTGCTGGCGCATGCAGCCCGACGAACAGACAGCGCTCTGTTCGTCGTCCTGTCTGTTTTACGTTTGTCCGCTTGTTAGCGTGTCGTAGCGCGTTGAGAACCAATTTGCTAGTACGTCCCTCTCTTTTTTTCTTTTTTTTTCCGGGGCCACTCATTATATTTGCCGCGGCTGCAGCCGAACTCCAAAGCTCCCAGTCACAGTTCCGAATTGTCCGTGTTCGTTGTCCATGTTCACTTGTGCTATCAAGCTTTTAGTGACAACTAAACGCGTACAGAGTTAATATTCTGATATGCGTTCTATTAAAGCTTGCTTTTCCTAAACTGCGTCGCTAAACTCCATTTGCGCGTACTGATGGAGAAAACAATGCATCTTTTCATCTCTGATGTGCAAACATTTGGTCATGTTGGCATCGCACCAGAATAAAAATTCAAACGCGACGCAAAATTTGGAGGACGCTTAAGCTTCGCCTTCAAGAGTGGAACGCGATAGGGTTATTGCACCTCGTTCGCACCGCCCAGCGCTACCGGCACTGGTAGACGGCGCCGCTTCCATCACACGCGTCTCAAGAGCGAGCGCGCAAGGCCCTGCAATACAACACCCGTCGACCTGCCAAGGAGTGTAAGACAATGCGTTACGGCGCAGCAATAACTGATGAGGCGCCCTGCGTCGGACTTTGCACTCACGAATCACGCGGTGAGATGCGGTGAGCGCCGAGCAACGCAGCGTTCGACGCGGCAATGAAACGTGCGCCTGAGCAAGCGGAACGAACCAAAGAACTCAGTGTCTCGGAGGGAGAAAGCCGGGCAGCGACGCGCCATGAAGGCGGACGCGATCATGGGGCTGACGCCTTGATGGGATCGTCCTCTATCTCGCTTGGGAGCACCACGCAGAAGCATGATTCCTCGGAAGCAGCTCGGCACACATCGCAGGGGACGCTTTCCCAGCAGAAGCGCTACAGCGCAGCGATCACGTCAGAGGCGTCCGGCATCAGACGCTGCACCTAGCAATCGCGCTGTGAGCGGAAAGAGGAGCCGCGTCGCCTAAACACCACTGTTCGAGTGACGCACGCTGGATGTTGGAAGGAGAGAGAGCGAGAAAACTTATTAAACGCAAGGGTATTGGGGCATTCTCGCACCGGTACCCGCGCGGCCCGAAGGGGAGAAGGGGGTGAGCGAAGATAGTGATCTAAAGAAAGGAAAGACGCTTGATTCTACAACCCAGGAAAGAAGCTTGATTCTACAACCCGTGAGGGTGCACGGCGAAACGCCAGGGGCGAGTGGCGCGCCCCGTGTCGGGGCAGCGCCGCACATTGCGAGGAGGGGTTCTTCTGTGTTTGCCGCAAGATGGCTCTGCATGTGCGCAGAGCGCAGAAGAAATGTAGCGGAAACGTACTTCGCTACTCGTGTAACTGCGACTTCTGTAAGTAACATGCTCATAATTACCGATATACACCGCAGTATAACGTTCTACGGCACGTTTCTAAGGCAACACCGCATTCACTAGAAGCGCTTTTGTACCGCTTTCAAGCATCGAACTCGTGGCTGAGTGGTAGCGTCTCCGTCTCACACTTGCAAGGGTGGAAGAACGGGCTAGTTGGTAATTCATCTTGGAAATCAAACTAGCGCACTTCAAAACAAAGACACAGGAAGAGAACGACAACACAGCGCTGACTTCAACTGGTTTTTATTAGAGAGTGACACAATATATATATATATACGAAAAGTGGGCGTGAAAGAATTGATAACTGCTGAGTTTGCACGTGGCGTAAAACACCGAACGCAAAGTTAAAAGGCGCAAGATAACAATATAGGTCAAAGCAAGGCAGAACGGCAGGGCTATAAAAAATAAAGAAGCGAAAAACGGGGAGGCATGTAGGTAAAAACAGTTGGAAATGGCACGATCCGAAGATACATAAACTAAAATCGAAAAAAGGCCAAAAGGGCATTAAGAGCGATGAAAGCCAATAGGGGCATTAAGAGCGATAAAAAACACAAAAGGGGCATTAAGAGCGATAAAAGAATCAAAAGGACAATTAAGAGCGTTACAAGACCAAAAGGGCATTAAAAACAGAATACCTAAAACAACCAAGGCCAGGCCGCTAGAAGCTGAGGAGTGTAGCCGGAATCTAAACATTAAAACTACTGTGCGTCTGGTTCAGATATTCTAACTCGCGTTTAGTCAGGGCTATTGAGGGTGTGCTAACACAATTTTGACCTAGCTTTAGAATGTGAGAGGCTTCTATGATTTCGCGTGTGAACTGATGTGCATTTCTCGCAATGACAGTGCAATTATGAAGGGATGGCTCACAGGGCTGAGAAGGACACTTTAGGCAGTGAACACCTAGGTTTCTTTTCGTAGTATTGTAAACACTGTTTGAGTGTTCCATAAGTCGTTCGTTTAGGCAACGCCCGGTTTGCCCCACGTAGGCCTTGCCACAGCTCAGGGCAATCTTATAGACGACACCAACTTGCAGGGAACGAAAGGTGCCTGGTGCCTAACAGGGCAGGCTGGCTTTCGCACAGCCGGGGCATTGACTCTGCGGCAAAGCTTGGAAAGCTTATCAGGCACCGAAAACACAACACGGACGCCTGCCTTTTGCCCAATCCGTTTGAGCCTGTGGGAAATAGTATGAAGGTAAGGCACCACAGCAACCTTGTGTTGATGCTCAGGAGCAGCTCTCACTTGACCCCTTTTAAGCTTCTGCAAGAGGGAGCCTGCTACTGAGGTCAGCAAATGCTCAGGGTAGCCAGCATTGATCAGCCGCTGAGTTTGCTCATCGATGCTCCGGCCCATAGAGTGTACACAGGACTTCATTAAGGCATTTGTGAAACAAAGGTTCACAATGCCCCTCTTAACAATCTTAGAATGGGCTGAACTGTAGGGCAACAAGGACTTGCCCCCTCTCGGCTGGTACCACCAGCACAGGTGGTCATCTGCCCTGGATAGCCTTAAATCAAGAAAGCGTAAAGCTCCCTTATCCGGTACCTCATGGGTCAAAACAAGGGGAGAGAGGCACTGTTCAAAGCGAGAAAGCACTTCTGAAACTGAGCTCTGAAAAGTACATTCGTTACTAGCCAAGAGGATTAAGTAGTCATCGACAAATCTGAAAATCTTCACAGCAGCTGACGAAGATAGCTGCTGTTCTAATAGTCGGTCATGATGGGCGAGATATACATCACTTAATATTGGAGCAATGCAGGAGACAATGCACACTCCGCTCTTTTGAATAAAAATGCTTTCATCCCATGAAACGAAAGTTGAGCTAAGGTAAACTGTCAAAAGTTCCAAGAAGCCGCTCACCGAGATGCCACAAGAATTCTGGAAGGTAACGGATCCGAAAGCATCGATACAACTTTCAACACACAAAAGAAGCTTGTCGTGTGGAAGTGAATAGTAAAGATCCTTAATATCGACTGAAAAAGGCATTAGAACATCAGTGGTGTCTTTTAAGAAGTGAAAAACCTGTCTCGAATCTTTCAGAAGGAAAGGATCATCTACTGTCAGCACTTTGAGTTTTGTTTGGAGGAATAACCCCAGGGATTTCTGCCAAGTGCCTTTCTCGGTGACAATTGCCCGCAATGGACAGTCAACTTTATGCGTCTTCGCAGCGAAAAATACGTCCAAGCTTTTCTTGTCTGCTGCATCTATGCTAGCAACCAGTCGGTCAAGATTTAGGCGCTTGCAAACTTGCTTAGCATTTGATTTTACCCTGGAAAGGGAAACCTTATCGCGCCGTATGAAAACAGATGCTAGAGCTGCAGCTGCCTTTTCACCGAACAAACCTTTGGGCAGGACAACAAAGCCATCTTCTTTGTCTGCCACCAATAACGAGAGCTGATGTCCTCTTAAAAAAGAGCGACATAATTGAAGGGCCTAGTTTTGTCACTTAACTTGTAACGTGACAACACTTGAAAACCTTCAGACAAACAGCTAGAAAATTCAGAGTCCGGAGCATGTTTTGCGACCTGTCTCACCATGCTGAGTAGTTCCGGGGGTGACAGCGCTGTGTTGTCGTTCTCTTCCTGTGTCTTTGTTTTGAAGTGCGCTAGTTTGATTTCCAAGCCGTCTCACACTCCTGAGACCCTGGTTCGATTCCCACCCAGCCCATCTTGGAAGTTGCTTTTTATTTATGAAGTGCATGCCGGGATTTATAGCTCACGGCCAACGCCGCCGACGACACCGGCTTTCTGCGACACGAGCTCCTTAACGCTACCGCGTTAAAATTCACGCGACACGCGTGCCTGGTGCCCTGTGCCGCCCCCTCCAACCGCCGCGACGGCTGCACACCAGCTGTAAGTAGCGCCATCTATAGCTTTCATCGTTGCCCTGTGCGCCTCGCCGGCTTTCGCCCGTCACACTGCCCGCTTCTAGACACCATACCAATGCTGCTAGCTCGTGCGCCGCCTCGTTGCCGGGGACGGCCTCGTGCGCGGGGGTCCAAATAATTCGAATCTTTCTTTCAAGTTTTCCTTTCTCTTAAATTTTGGCTGCCTCCTTCGAGACCCTCCCTTTTCCAAAGTTCCAGACAGCTGTTTTGCTGTCACTAATAACTATGCTGGCTTCCGTTCCAACGCTCTCTACTTCCGGGCAGCCGTAGAGCCGCCTGATTGCGATGGTATGGACGAGAAGCTGCAAACTTATAAGGAAGTTTTAGAACACTACAGACTTAGCAGAAGGTCCCTGCCGCCACCGGACCGAACGCTAACTAACAA
The DNA here is from genome assembly GCF_055883805.1 of Amblyomma maculatum. Classification (NCBI taxonomy): domain Eukaryota; kingdom Metazoa; phylum Arthropoda; class Arachnida; order Ixodida; family Ixodidae; genus Amblyomma; species Amblyomma maculatum. The sequence goes on along the minus strand of NC_139351.1, from coordinate 35,444,724 downwards.
GGAGGCCGTCGCTTGGCGGCGCCTGCAAGCTGGGAATTTCCCAAGTCCCGTCTGGCTTTTCTACACGCAAGTGGAGGAAAAGGCGGACGATAAATGCGAAACCTGCGGAGAAAGGGGTACTCTGGATCAGATAATCTGGCAATGCCTTGATTCCCCTGGTGCCAAGGAAAACATAAATAGTAGGGAAGCCTGGGAACTGCTACTGCGGAGCGAGTCCCCCGCCAACCAGCAGCTAGCTATCGGCCTGGCGGCTGAAGCCGCGAAGAAATACTGTCGCTTCGCCTGTCTTTAGTCGCGGAGGCCCCAGCCTCCGTCCCGCCCCAGCCTCCGTCCCATAGGCCTGCGTGCCGGGGGCGGGGAGTAGGGGGCCTCCTACATCGGTGGAAAAATAAAGTTCATAACAACAACAACAACAACAACAACAATTTCCAATGCTGCCTGATAGATGTAGTCTGCATTCAGTACGCGGATATGCTTGAGCAGTGGGCGCTGGTCGGCTACTGGCCAACCTGTTACGTGCATGGTCAATCGCGGGCCACTAAATGGCCGAACAATCGTTGCAACCAGGTCGGCGTTTAGTCCGGGGTACGAGCTTGATCCATAGGAGCTGCCCGCATTTACCCGACCTGATACATGGCCGACCTTGGGCCGAATAGCTCGGCGTTCAGTCAGCTTCGTTCGACGTTGGCCGATGGCCGACTTCTGCCCAATCTGGCACGCGGTAGTCCGTTCAGCAGAGTGGCCTTGGCCAGCCAGGTTAGCTGCTGACCTGAAGCCGATGCCGTCTGGGTATATATTTTCTTGCCTCAGACCTACGTTCACAGCCAGGCAAGGAATACCGCTATGTAGTTTCTGTCCATGCTGCAGCTTAATAAAGAGACATCTTCAGTCGTAAAAGTAGTGGGGGCTTTGAAAATGTCAAAGAAATGATGGACCACCCTAGAGCAATTACGTGAAGACATGAATATTGATTACTTGAGGAAATACATGATAAAATGCTCCAACACGACCTTGAAAGTGTTTTGGCAGAGAAACATAAGCCTCGGCGAGGCTAAATGCAATAATGCAAAAACTTATTTTCAAAAAATGACTGATACCTGTTACTTCCACAACAGAATAAGGGTGTTGTTTTGAAAGACACGGTTTAGTGCTTCCTGGAAGGTTACGTTTTCTGTAACTTTCACGGTTACATTTCCTTTTCTCGCTTCCATACTGAGTATGTGCGTGAGTACGCAGGGTGACTGCCCTCACAGTTGACACACAGGTGTGGTTGAACTTCACAGTTCTGAGAACCATGGTCACGGGAAGCACATTTTGCACATGTCAACTGTCCCCAGCAGCACTGAGAGTAATGAACGTAACATTGGCACTTAAAACAACGTCGTGGATTTAGGATGCATTTTCTGAGCTGCAGCTTGACATACTCTATTTCGGCAGATTTAGGAAGGATACTGGATGCAAATGTCATGACTAGGTGTTTTGTAGGTATCTCTTGGTTATCAAGCTTCATTTTTCTTCTGTACACACCTGTGACTTTCGGTCCTTTAGACCCTCTAGCAGTTCCTCTTCAGACAGGCACCTAGATCATTGTCTGAGATTACGCCGTGGACGGCGTTCAGAGAATGGTGCTAGCTGATTGTCACTGGTATTTCCTCAAAGGATTTTAATCCGGACAGTTTTTCCTGTTGCTGATTGTACAAAGATTGCGACAGTAGGTCGTCATTTGCGAACCTTTCGATTTCAAATCCTTGTCCCAATGGTTTCTGTCAGGGTCTAGAGGCAAGAAAAGGAAAGACAAGTCGAGGGCTTTTTTCTGGGTGTTCACTATGAACTACGTGGAAGCGTGGGAAACTGATGGCATTTTTTTTTACATTCAGCTGTCTCGGTGCGACTTCTTTTACGAGGGATCGATCAAATTTTAGGAGCAAGGCAGCCAAGAAAATATATATTATTCGGCCGTGGAACCAGCCACCCACCATGGAGATAGCAAGTCCTACCCGTGTCAGCTATACAGCACAACTATAACCCAATATGGCAAACCTCAGGGTAGTTATACCACAGAAGGTTAGCCCTTGCCGCCAGGAAAACGGAAATAGCTTGAAGAAAGGAGAAGACAGGATAGGTGCATGTGAAAAGAGGATAGGAAAGTGAAATATGGAGGGGAGGATAGGAAAAGGCGACTGCCAATTTCCCCCGGGCGGGTCATCCCAGAGGTGCCGTCTATGGGAAGCGTGGGTTAAAGTTGTGTGTTGCCTCTGCCGAGGGGCTTTAAAGGTACAAACACTCGGCGGCAGCTCAACAACCAGGATCCCCTTTTTCCCAGACACGGCGATGCCACGCACGGCTAAACGTGGTCCTTGGGGTCCGTGGTGTTGCACAATACACACATCTGTTTTAATATGCCCCCTGAGATGGAAACGTACGTGAAGTGTTCGTTTGACGTGAAGTTCATGTTCACGTCAGTTCCGGCCGATTTCACAGTTTCGTGCTGCAAGGAACTCCTGGGAAACGACGCCTCGTTCCCTTCAATGACGCCTTTTGAAGGGAGACATTTGCCGCCTGATGGCCTTCTGCTCGCACAACACTTATTTTGTTTCCCGAAAGCAACGCTACAAGCTACTTTTTGATACAGACATAGTTGCATCCATCTGGTAGTGTGTGTGAACATTGCTTTAGAGCACATCGAAACAAAAGCTCTGGGCCCGTTTAATCCACCCTAAAAGCTGTACCTCGAGGTATATGTCGATTACTATTTTTGTGTTATTCGCCGACACAATGCAAGCCGATTCCTCGACTACCTAAACTCCTTCCATCCAAACATGCAATTCGCAATAGAAGAAGAAAGTAATGGCACGATTCCCTTCCTGGACGTGCTTGTCCAAAGGATACCCATGGCACGGCCGCTCGATGGAAGCGCACTGGGTGCGGCCTGCTGCGTCGCGCCGCCGTCAATGGACAAGCGCGTCCTTGGGGAGTTTACAGTTGCGCCCGCTATTTCTGCTGAGGGCGCCACTGTTCGGGGACACGTCGCCGCCGGGGTCGCCGGCTCTGAGCGCGCTGTTTGCTTCCGTTCTGGGCGCATTCGCCTCGCGTCTGCGTGGAAAACGCAAACATTTTGTGTGCGCGTGTGCAAGCACGTTAACGTTGAGACTGGATGCGTTTGTTTTTTAAGGCGAAAGCCGTTCTAGGCTCATGGAACGAAAATCTATGCGCAGAAGCTGTGCCTGTTATCTGTGTGTCGCATCTGTGCACTGGTGTTCCAGTCGCAAAAGCGGACGTGCAAGGAGGGAGATTAAGAATGAAAATGATTGATGGTGATAGGTAATCAACAAAAGTTATAGACATTGATAGAGGTAATGACTAATGCTAATGACTAATAAGGGTTAATAATGACTAAAATGATTTGTAATGACCAGTATATCACTCTACGACCTGTATTGACCGCAATTTATTAGAAATGAGTAAAAGTGCTTAGCGATGTGTGGTAATGACTATAATAGCTAGGCATGTCTCATCATTACTGTTAATGACTACGAAATTACCATTACGTGAAACGACATGTAATGACCACTGCTGATTCTAAATGAGTAACCGGCTTAGTTATGAGTGATAAGGGCTACAATGACTACACAGGCAGACTCATCATGACTGAGAAATGACCAATATATCAAACGACGACTTGAAATGACGAACTGTGGCAAACGATGAGAGGCAAATGATAGGAGAAGGGTAGGCTTTCGCCGTCGTGCGCTTAAGAGACATCTAAGAGACCCTTTAAGTTTATCTGCTGAGCTCGCTTCAGGCAAAGACAGCAGCGAGGAGTGAAAATGCACTCGCTTCCTCTGAAATGAAAGCGGCGCTGAGGTTAAAAAGTTCAGATGCTAAAGCATAATGCCCTATCAGCTGCCATTGAATTTGCTACAAGGGACAGCAGATTGGACTTGTTGGTGAATAATGATAGGTTAACCGCGCAAACAACGTGACGGGAACACAGGGGAAGAAGACGGCCCAACCGCGGTAGTTGTGTCGTCCTCTTTTCCTGTGTTCCCGTCACGTTGTTTAACCTATTTAGTTACCAGGGAGCTGGCCAGTGAACTAGGATTTTTAACGATGTGTGAAGCAAATAAACACGATGAGGTAGCACCAGAAGCTTTTCTCGCAAGTTATGTTGCGAGGACATATCAGAAAAAGCTACGAAGGGTTTTTTTTATATAAGCATGCAATTTGTTCTAAATTTTACCGCGCTAGTCTGAGTGGCCTTGCAAGTAAAGGCGCCTGTGCATACATTTGTTTATACTGTTGAGACTGTTTGAGCCGATGCGATAAAATGAAAAGCCACGTTCCACAGAAAATCCGGCGCCCGCTCTGTCGGCGAACAGTCAGAGAAAAACCTCTCTGGTAAGAGGCACTTTAGTTGGTGATATGGCCAGACGCCTTTGGCGCAATGAGAACACATGACATGTTCAATGTGGCAGGAGCTGCCAAACCAGAGAGAGTCAATAAGATGTAAGGATGAAATGGGAATTATTGAAAGCGGGACCCTTAGATGCCAAGTCAGGCACACTATACTCCTATAGGGCACGTTCGTACGGCTTCGGTAAAGAGGGGCTTTATATAGCTATGTGTAGGGTGCTATTTCATATAATGCGGTGGCTTAAGGCTGTGTTCTAATGATATGTGACAGAGGCAGCAATTACGGGATACGGTGAATAAGCAGGTAGCAAAGTGCGGGCACTCTAACGAGGCTCCTCAAGGAGACTTAAGAACCCCAAGTTTTGTTTATCACTACCAGGTTGTTGCTTAAATTATGCGATATTTGGTAATGGTTTTGAGGCGACATGTCAGTCGAGCAAGAGCCTGTTGCAGGAAATATAGTCAACTGGACCAGTTACAGGTTAATGAAAACCAAGGACAATGCAGGCTTGATGTACCCCGCAAAGGAAGTAATCAAGCTTTGTCAGCTTACGAGCACCTTCATTAACAGGATGATGAAGTCTGAAGAGGTCCGGTGAAGTATAAGCAAGCTGTGTAAACTTTTGGTTTCATCACTGTTTTCTCATTGTACACAGTACCTGCAGCTAATCTATAAAAACAATGATCGTGCCCATGCTAAGGCGCTATGCAAGATATCGTTAAGTTGCTGCCCCCGCTGATAGCGAGCTGGGCTGGAAATGTCAACTCAACAGTGGAGCGATCTGTATGGCTATGGCATAAACCTCTCCCAAGAAAAGTTTTCCGTCTGCGATTGGTAATTTTCTTCCTTTTTTTGTGTGGCCATTAAATAAGCGTACTCGGCTGCTCGCTGAATCTCGGCTGCAGTTGCGCTTTGATGCGTGAACATTCTTGTGATCACAGCTGAGAGTTTCACAACAGCAACACTCGATGCGCGTTCTTCCATTGAAAATTACGAACCAGCAAAATTGTATAGGTTTGCGAGCAGCCAATAAAGATAGTAATAAAAACTTTCGGCGCATATACGTAGCACCTTGAGGCAGACCGGCTCTATCAAGCGTGCTTACTTGTCCGGTCATGCAAAATGCGGGAAGCCATGACAGATAGCGTTCTGGCGTACAAAGTTTAAGGTCTCCAACTGAGTAGAAGATCCCAGGTTATCATCCGGATTACCCCTAATAAACATCTTTATATTTTCACCATAAAATTTGTCACAATGAGATAGAAAGGTTGGTTACATGTCGCATTTTCACAGAGGTTGCTCATAGTAGGACATTTTTTTATTGGATAGCGCTGGCAGCTTAGAACAGGTTGACATCAATTTGTGTATAAAAGCTGTATGCAGGAATGAGTAAATGGTATGAAAATGACACACGGAATTCGCGACATAGTTAAGTGGTTATGCATTAGGCTACCATGGCTGCTGAACAGCTTCGAATTGTTCACAGCCGGGTCACATTTTAATGTGACGAACAACTGGATTCGATGAAACATCACAGTAATGCGAGCTCTCCATTCGAGTGGCCTTGAACCACCGTGACTATAAGTTTTTCGGGGTACACTCCAGTATACATCCTTGCCGAGCAAGCGCTAAGTGCTGACATGGTCACACTAGACATGACAGTATATACTAATTCTTGTTGCCAAACTGTATGAAGCGGAGCTCTTATATCCTTAAAATAAAACGCTTCTACCACGCCGACGCCTCCCTCAAAGCGCAGCCAGGCGCAGCTCTCCGCGCGCGGCTGTCCCCGAACGGTGGCGCCGCGGCGGTGGCGACTGGAAGTAGGTCCTCCCGCCGGTTTTGGGCGACGTAGCAGGCCACACCTAGTGCGCTTCCATCGAGCGGCCGTGCCCATGGGATGGTAACTTCGGTGTACGCAAAGTCAACGCACACTGGTCGGTATCTGAGCATCCGTTCCGCGCACCCTGTCGGGCATAAGCGCTCCATTCCGTACGCACTTCACAACCGTGCTTCCCGTCCGTACCCAAAGAAACTCGGCACCGAGCTGCAGATCGTGAGTAAAGACCTTTCAAACAAAGGGAACCCGCAACAGGCGCTCAAGACAGCCGAACACTGCTCGCATCAAAACTCGGATAAAAACGTCACTGACAAAAAGCAAGCCGGCAAGCATCGCGTATACGCTCCAGGCATCAGCGAGGCAATAGCCTGAAGCCTGAAGTTTGAAGTTTATACTTAGTCTCCTTACACAGAAACTAAAGGACCCCGAGCAAAAGGTGCGTACTTGCACCTTACCAGGTTCAGAGCCCCATAGAATTTGTACACAGGGGAAACAGCGCATATAGTCCCAATAGCCATAATATTCAAAGAATACAGCGTCCATATTACCCAAGTGCCATCAAACAAGCTAAAACAAAGTCTTGTGAGAGTGAGGGACCCGGTCGAACCTAACCGATATCCCGGAATTGTATACAAGATTTAGTGTAATGATTACGGAGCTGAATATATCGGCGAATCCGGTTTGTCAAGGGTTTAGCATGCTCACGGCCCGAGCCCCTTTCGTAGCAATATGGTTAATGTGGGTGGTGGGGCTGCCATGAAAGATTATCATCACAAGTGACCCCTGAATACTTTAATAATTTAACCTGAGGTATTAATTGTTGCTGATACATTACAGGTTTACAGGATCTCTTATACTGAATACAAGGACCATGCTTTTGTTCACATTTAATGTGAGACGCAAGCCACACAGCCAATTCTCAATAGAGTTTAGGTACGTTTGCAAGCGGAGATAAAGGGATTGAATATCCGATGCAGTTGCAAGAAACGCAATATAGTCTGCATATACGAAAGTGTGAACGTCATGATTAACTGGAACTGAGCTGAGTAGTATGTTGAAAAGCACAGGTGAGAGGACTGCTCCTTACGGCACTCCCCTGCTTCTTCAGTCCTTTGGCAATTGTTTCAGTTGTGTCTATTGCTTCATGGGGAGTCAAAATAAGAGAATGTAGATTTTGTGATTGCGGAATCTTTTTCCGCGAGCGTAAAAAACGCAAAAGAGCAGTTCGGTTGCCAGATTTAGACAGGAAATCGAAATGCCAAACATCATACTCATCCTTCGCTTTTGTGACTGTACATTTAAAAGTAGCTGCAATGAACTTATAGTCATGACAGTTTTCCGGTCATTTGTTGTGGAGAAGCTGTTTCTATGCCACCTTCCTACGTCTGTAATCTCGGGAACAATCAGAATTCCACCAAAACAGCTCAAGTATTCCCTTTGAACCCCGTACCAAGATCTCGGACTTCTTACGGCAATCCTCAATCACTGAGCATAATAAGCGTTTTGATTTTTGTTCTTCATCAGTGTTAGTCACTGACTCAAGATTAGAGCATAATGTTACCTGAAAATTATTATAGTTAATAAATGACCAACTCAGAAGTCGCTGAAGTTACAGGGCAATTATCAAAAGCAATCGGTATGTGGTTACTAGAGGTGCCACAATCAAGTGTCGACCAATTATTAACAAAAAGGCTGGGAGAGGTAAAAGTTAAATCTAACACAGATTGAGTGTGTTTCCTTATGAAAGTAGCCGAACAAAATTTCTACAGCAAAAGTTATGTGTTACCCAATCCCAAAGACGCTTGCCGCAATATCTGTCTTGTAGCCCCACGACACATGATGAGAATTAAAATCACCAGCCAAAAGAACCGAGTTCCGACAATTAACTAAAAGCAGATCTAGAGGTTTTGTATCTTGTACACTGCTAGGGAAATAAACATTCACTAAGGAAAATGGGCAGCGCCCTGGAATTTCAAAGTCTAGGGCCAATAACTCACAAACTAGAGAAGATAGCTGGAAAGAAATCTTAGCCCTGTGACAGAATTTTGTAGAGACAAATATAATTAAACCTCCTCCATTTGATTGGCGATCTTGTTGGAATGAATGATAATTTTGTAAGTAGAAATGCTTATAGACTGTTAGCCAAGTTTCTTGCAAAATAATTATATGTGGATGATACTGAGAAGAAATGTAAACTAAATCTGTTGAAGCTGTTAGAATTGAACGACAGTTTCACTGGATAACTTTTAGTGCCCCTATGATTGTGAAATCTGGGCAGCTGCAACTGCCTGCCCCAAAATAATCTCCTTTGGCTTTAATCCATGCTGATGTTTCTTTGATTTTGGTTGGGACTGCGGAGAAGAAGGTTTGGGCATGGGAGACCCACACCATTTTAGAATTCGTAACATCCGATTCCACCATCTCTACGTCATTAATGACTCCATCCTCATCTAGAGGAGTAGTCCTGTGAGCCGAAGCAACAGTAGTGCTTTCAAGCAGTTGAGACCTTTCCAAAGGCATGTTTGCTATGACGGGCTGTTCCTGATTACAGGGCTTGTGTTAGCTGAACTGCCAGACCGTTAGTAAAACACTCTGTGACAGTAGCAACTATTCGGTCGACCATTTTATACATTGATGCTTCCACAGCAGTCATTATCGCCTTTGAGACTGATGCACCCAGAGGCACACCTGATCGGGCTGACAAACCTGCATAACCATGTAATCACTCTTTAACCTCTGTTACAGCGTCACGACACAAGCAGCGTTTTCTGTCTATTACTTCTAAAATTTGAAGCTCCTGTTTTCGAGATGAACACTCCAAGGAGTTTGTAGCATGGGCTCCACCGCAAAGGCAGCATTTATCGTTTCGTTGTAGACATGACAAATGATGACCATTGCCACATTTGCAACACCGCACGGAGGACTTACAACCACGAGCACTGTGACCACATCGCCAGCAATTAGTACACTGCAGTGGCTTAGATTCAAGAGGATCCCCCGAAAGATCAATGGCCATGCTTTTATCTCTGACGGGAATGAAGTTCCCGCAAATGTGACAATCCCCGACTCTATTGGTACCCGCGTATTAATAACCTCCCGGCTGCAACGATACACCGCTACCACACCAGCCGCCGAAAGAAGGTCGAGAGTCTCAGCTGGAGTTAAAGAAGAGTCTACTCCTCGGGCCATTCTTTTTGTGCATGCAAGATGAGAAGGGTGAAGCTGCTCACCTGAAGCGATCCAAATGAATTGCATTTAAGCAGATCCTTAACGCAATTGAGGTCTGAAGATCGGCATAGTATCCCGCCACGTCCAAACTGCCTCACTTCTGTAATCGAGTCATACAGGGAAGAGGCTGCCTGGAGAGCAGCTCAAACAGTTCCAGGGTTAGTCATTTTGATAAATCCGTCATCCTTAGGCACCAGTGCTACAGGAATGTTTCGAACGTCAGATAGTTGGAACGCTTACTGAGGTAGATCATGAGGCACAATGTGTGAGCGCAGTGCGCGAACTTTCAACCTGTTTCATCTGTATAGATCCATCATCATCATCATCATCGCTGCTCGGAGCGTCGCATGCTGTGTGCCAGCTGGTTCTAAAAATGCACAGACGTTCGTGCAAGTGCTACATTACAATATTTTCTTGTTTTAAAATTTTCATTACACCGCGATGCTTAGCATCAGCAAACATCGTCTCCATTCTGAGCAGCTTGACACTTGAATGCCTTTTTTTAATTCTTTAGTTATTTCAAATAATGAGTTGATCAATTACACTAATTTTACTTAGCCTCACCAAGCAATGGCTTTCATTCTGGCCATTTTGACACCTTTGAACACCCTAGCAAATTTTCTTTAATTATTTCAATTAACTGGTCCATTACATACACTAAATTTTCTTACTTAGCATCAAGCATTGGCTTTTCGTTCTGAGTATTTTGATTAACTTTTTAGCCCACTTTACACCTTTTTAAAAAATTATTTATTGATTAATTACACTAAATGCTTTTGCATCATGTTATCTTTTCATTCTCAGCATTCGGCACATTTGAAATCCCTTTTTCCAATTTCTCATTTTTAATCACTTTAATTGATCGATTACTCAATCTTCTAAATCAATAACAAGCATTGGCTTTTCGTTCGAGCATTTTCACATTCTGAACCCTGGTCTTTTTGCTCTCATTTTCAATTATTTGAATTGGTCAATTACATGCTCTACATTTCCCTAATTAGTATCATAAAGCATTCGCTTTTCATTCTGAGCATTTAACACCATTGAGCCCCATTATTCCAATTTTTTTCATTTCTTTAATTCATACATTATTCAATTACAATGATTTCATTAACTTGTCATCGCCTGACACACACCAATCAATCAGCAATCATTAAAACCACGAAGTACCATGATACGATTTTTTTAAGCAGCACCCGATTATTTCCGGGACGTGGTGCCAACAACTACTGCTACTATATAAACTATGAAGACAGCAATGCCAACAGCTTTCTGGCCAAACAAGCTACATAAGCCATCGCTCAATATTTGTTCTTTCCAATTTTGTTTTCACAAAATGAACCCGATTTTACTATGCTTTGCCCGCAACAAGAATTAATCATGCGAAAGCTTAGTGAGATTGAATGTTGTATGAATGTAGGCTTCACTTGGATGCTTTAAAACCGAGCCTGGGAGCCCAGCCAATTTTTCTGGAGTAGGGTTTAGATGCTCTGCATCTTTGGCTATGTCATATAGGAGGTACCCCTTCCTGTTAGCCAGCTCTATCTTGTCTCTGCTTAATATGCTATAAATTTTATAAATCTTGAGCACATAAATTTTGTTGTTTCCGTCACATCTCATATAAAAAATTGATGTATACTATTCCATATTGGTTAGGCTCCTCTGGTGCAGGAGCCCCCAAGTCCCCTGATGCAACGTTAGAACCATCATCGAAACTTCTTTGGTGCAATTGACAGCACGCCTCTACGAGCAAAGCTGAAAACGAGAAAGGCAGTGAAGGTGCAGACTACAGTGGGCCAGGCTTCTACTAACTCGGCCATGTCACGTGGTCCTGTTATGTCACACAGCATGCCAACCCATCATGACTGGACATGTCACCTGCCAACAACCGCCAGCCAGAGTCGTTTTCCTGACTTTCGCTCACATTGCAGATGCCAGATGTTTTTTTTTTATAAGTGCATACCACAAGCAGCAGCGACTGCCAAATGTCAAATATGGTACATGGGGCCCAACAGCATGAAGTTGCATGTGGTCTGTGAGCAGAGCCATAGTGAACAGAATAGAGTACTTGCTGTTGGGCTAGTTGGTTTTGGTTCTTTGCTAAATAAATTTAACGGTGTAAAAAAACACATAGAGAGACAATGGAATGAAGTGCCGAGCAGGACGAAGTGGCATGGATGGGCGCTTGATCCTGTTTTCTATGTGTTTGTCTGTTTTTTACACTACTTCACATTAATTAGACCATTTAACTTCACATTAATTCAGACCACCTGAGACCTTTAAACTGCACTGGCATCGGGCATGCAAGAAGTATGAATTTTACAGATATTACAGCAAAGTTTTTCACGCTAAGCAGCCACACCATCATAAGGCATCTGCGAATATGAGACCATCCCTCATGAGTAGGCGTGGCTCGCCTGAAACTGGTGTGTAGGCATGGCCAGAGAGTCGCACGTAGGGATGGCTCGAGACTCATGCATGGGGCATGGCCCAAGCCTTGTACCAACTTCATCATTGGGCACACAGTGAGAAAGAACACCACGAAAATCTTTGAAACTTCTCAAAAGAACATTCTGAAATGTTTGGAGAGTGTTGCATACTGTGCGCTTCCACAGTAGCATCTGCAGCGATGAAAAATGGGCAACGTAACAAAGTTTCACACTGGCACGTTCAATTATATGTATACATATATATTTATGTGTATATATATATATATATATTTATATATAGTCTTCAAACAACAGCAACAGACTCTGAATCACCTCCTTTTTCTCAAAGAAAAAACCAACGAGGAAAAAGGAAACAAATAGTCGCCAACAATCAATTAGGGCTATCACAATAGTTTTCCACAACAGCACGACTTAACCAATCGCAGGCATTCAATAAAAAAAAGGGGGAAATAGTATCAGAAAATAAACACGTAAAAAACATCCACTTCTTGCCTGCAGCACTCTGGCACAAGCACCCTATCACTTTCCAGTTTAAACAACCAGTCAGTGAACACAAGTGTTAGCACTCACACACAAACACGTCAAGACAATAGTGGCTCACATTAACAAGTCTCAGTCATTGATTTTACTAGCCTGGTCGCACGGAGAAATACCATGCAATGTAAAAATAGGGCAGGAATGAAAAGCAAGCCTTTGTGGACAGCTTTCGATCATGTAGGCCAGGGTAGTTTCATTAAAAAGCAAGCAGCTCAGTAGCAGTTCATCTTGGTTACATATCATGTTTCTGGTATTACCAATCAGTTCAGCACTATTTCTTGAAATGCTTGTCAACGCTAATTTTACCTGTTTGTTTCTTTGGCCTTTGCAGAAGAATGCAAAAATCATGACGTGCCACAGATTTAGAAGGATGCTGATTGGAGCTACAGTCAGTGGAGAAACTACACCTGGTCGAAAAGGATCGAAAGGGAACTGAGAACAGAAAATGGCCTGTATCCACAGGGCACCGCGTTTTAATTATGCAGATCTCTGTAAAAAAAAAAAAAAAAAAAAAAAAAAAAAAAACAGCTACTCTAAGCTATAAAAAGACACAAAAATACTTCGTGCGTCACCATCAGCGGTCCCTCTCACAAATAAAAAGTGTGTGTTGACACCAATTTTGGGCCGAAGACACCAAAGGCCACGCTACTCTGCTATCCAATTAAACCCAGTGGCAATCCATCTTTTTCAGTAAGTAAACTGACTGGCAGGAAGATATCCAAGTCCAATTATCTCGCATAGAAATGCATTTTTCGCTGCTGGGAAGACATTAACATAGCCAGAACAAGCCAGAGAATAAATCTTTACTGAGATTAATAATTTGATGTCGCTGTCCTCAATGTCCCTTAGGAGCAGTTCTGGCCTCATCGTACATCCCAACTATTTTGCATCACTGATAAACTCCAAGTGCGAGGAACAAAATGGTGACGACCAACTGCCTGTGAACCCACTATGCTTTGATGATACTAGACTCCTGTGGCTGCTGCAAACCTCCACCAGCCCCAGCCCTTCTCTTCCTCTCTTTAATCGGTTCATACCTAGTCCATGGTGCAGAGTAGCCAGCCAGAAGTCTTTCTGGTTAGCATCCCTGTTTTCCTTCCTTTCTATCCAGCAAACACCAGTTACATCAAGTGCCACTCTGGTTCTTGCCATAAGTGTCAGCATCAGCCAAAGAATCTCGTTTAAGCAATACATCAACAGCAACTTGTCTCCGCTATTGCCACACCTCTACAGAAAACTGGCTTCAAAACACAGAATCTCAGCACATAACAAATAGGCTATACTAGGAACCAGCGGGAAATTGCACAAATAGCAGCCTGCAAAGGACAGCTCCCAAGAGAAGCCTTGCAACAAATTGTCCTGGTGATATAACTGTGCGTAAACTTTCACTCTCAAAAACCAAGCCACTGTCCACGAGACTGCTAACTATTGATAAGCCAAGCTGGTCAGCCAACAATGCTGCATGCCCACACAATAAATCATGCGGAAGCAGTTTTTGTAGCTTATGCTATTCATCACAGCTGTTTTTCCTTGCTATAACTTCCAAGTTCTGCTTCACATTCTGGTCTTGTTGACATTTGTGCACAACTGAGTGAACAACAGCATTTCACATGACTGCACCCAACGTGCAACAGTGCCCGAAAAGTCATGCAAAGGCTGGCCGTGTTCCAACTTTCAAACTTCGCAGTATGTAGCAATTATCAAGAACACAGTGTCACTCACACTGCAGCTACACAAGGTAAAACCACATGTTAAACTAGATATGCAACAGTCCTCAAATCTTTTCAATGATGCAGCAATTGTATCGTCAGGCGATTTCACAGGGAACGCAAAACATCACACAATGAATTCCCCCCAACAATCTTCACGTAAAACTGCGGGCCCCACACTGACAAAGCAAGGTTCCATCAAAAATCCATACCAACAGTCATGTCATTCTTTATGGCTGCAGAGCAAACTAACTGGCATGAAAAGAACGCCATGAGTGAACTATGACACCAACGACGGTACTGCACTGCATTTTGATATGCAGCCCTTGCCTGTTTGTAGCCATATTACCGAAAGTGCAATTAGCAATTCTAATGCATTGAACAGAGTCACCAGCTAGGCCTATACACAAGTCAGCGTATCCACACAGTAGACAAAGCACAAACAAGCATTCTGATGGCAGATCGATCAAGCTATAAACATAACAAGGTTGTGTGTCGGATTGTCTCTGCCATCAGGACTCGCAATCGACTGAGACGTACGAAGGTGATTCAAATGGAAACATTATTTAATAGTGTGCTATAATTTGGAAGCACTGTATGGTCAATTTGTTATTTTGCACGAGTCTTCTTTGTAAAAGAAGCAAACAGCATCCTTACAAAGGTGTCCGGCTCCACTGGTAATATCCGCCAAGTTATAGCATCAATCTGTGATACTTTTTTTTAAAAGCGAACATCTATCAGTGCAGTAATTCATATGCATCCCAGCAGCAACTGAATGAGTGTACTGGACAGATCAAAAGCGCCGTGTAACGTCCTTTAAGACTCCACATGGATAAAATCATTACTTCCTCAACAAAACAGTTGGGGTTATTCCTTTTAGGTATGCCAACGAAGTAATCTTCAAATATTACTGGATGAAAAAGGGAGTGACAGTGACTCGTGTAACAAACAAGGCATTCTGTATTTATTTTTCCAGATTGTAAATGATTATCCCACACAAACTACTGGACTACTTAAGCCCGAAGACTGACCACAAGGTAGCTTATTGTGGTCTACATTTTGTGGTAAGTAATTTAACATTACAACTTGCCTGAATTTTCCAGAACTGTCAAAAAACTGCTGTCAGCTGAGGCAGAACTTTTTGTTAAAACAAGTAAACTAGACAACTTATAGGTTGCGCCATCTGGCGAACTACGAGGCAATTGGTGTCCTGAACAAAGTGGGGATGAGCGGCGTAGTTCTCCACTGCTTTTCTTGTTTTGACAAAGTGTTCCGCCACAGCAAATTACAGTTTTTAATCAATTTTGGAAAATTCAGTATCAGAAAACAGACCACAGCAAGCTACCCTGTGGTAGCATTTGGAGCCTAATAATCCAGTAGCTGGCACATTATCTTTCACTGCCGGCAGTGATAAATGAGAAATATGAGTATGCATATGCGTGAAAAAAAGTCCTCTTCTGCAATTTCAGTAGCAAATAACGGTCTACCTACAGCATGACACTGCCAGGTATCATATTATCATTCAGCGGATGGGACCATCCGGGGCATGTTGCATGTCTCTCACGCCCACTTACATTACTGGCCTTGCCCACAATGTCTTTCCTGCATTCAAACAGCTCAGGGAAGCGAAGGGAGGTAAGCATTTGTGGACTGACTAAGAGGTGAAAATGGCGGCACACAAGCGGCTGCAGTTGTAACCGAAAGAACTCTTTCCTCATGGGGTATCCACGCAGTCGTGAAGTTGTAGACTACACGCAATGCATGCCAAGAGGACTGTTGAAAAATGATGAGTATAATAAATTGTTTTGGAGCACAGCTCTTATGCACCCGTTAGGCGGTTGAGCCGCGTCTGCAGTTGTTCTGTTGCCGGTGTAACTGAGAAAGAAAGCCACGAGAGTCACGAGACAAAAAAAAAATATGCTTAACTTAGCTAGGCCAGGATATACGTAGCGAAAGCACGTATGCCTGGCGTTGGGCTGCCTACTCCTCTCCAATCAAATCTAATCCCATCCAATCCAGTCTAATCTCATCATCATCATCATCAGCCTGATTATACCCACTGCAGAGCAAAGACCTCTCCCATATTTCTCCACTTAACCCGATTCTGTGCTAGCTGCATCCACTTGACCCCTGCGAATTTCTTAACCTCATACGCCCACCTAACTTTCTGCTGCCCCCTGCTACGCTTTCCTTCCCTTGAAATCCAGTTTGTTACCCTAAGCGACCATCCGTTATCCTCTCTTCCACTACATGTTCTGCCCATGCCCATTTCTTCTTCTTGATTTCCACTAGAATATCAGTAACTTGAGTTATTTCTCTGACCCACTCTGCACGCTTCCTATCTCTTAATGTTACCCCTACCACTTTTCGTTCCATAGTCCTCTGCGTTGTCAACTTAAGTAGAACCCTCTTGGTTAGCCTCCCCAATTCAGCCCCATAGGTGAATACAGGTAAGATGCAACTGTTGTACACTTTCCTCTTGAGCGATACCGGTAAGCTGCTAGTCATAATCTGCGAGTGCTTGCCAAATGCGCACCATCCCAATCTTATTTCCTTTTCATGGTCCGGATCTGCGATTACTACCTGTCCTAAGTAGACATATTCGCCTACTACTTCCAGTACATCGCTACCTAACGTAAACTGCTGTTCCTTCCCGAGGCTGTTGAACGTCACCTTAGTCTTCTGCAAATTGATTTTTAGGCCTAACTTTCTACTTTTCCTGTCTAGGTCACCAATCATTCTTTGCAGCTCATCTCCTGAGTTACTTAGCAAGGCAATGTCATCAGCAAATCGCAGATTATTGAGGTATTCTCCATCTACCCTTATCCCTAACTGCTCCCAATCCAAGTCTCTGAATACATCCTCTAAGCAAGCTGTGAATAGTACTGGGGAGATCGTGTCTCCTTGCCTAACACCTTTCTTTATGGGAATTTTGTTACTTTCTTTATGCAGAACTATGGTTGGTGTGCAGCCACTATATATATCTTCCAGTACTTTCACGTACGGCTCGTCTAACCCCTGATTTCGCAATGCCTGCATCACCGCCGAGGTTTCCAGTCTAATCTAATCGAATCCGAACCAATCCAGTCTAATCAAATCCAGTCCAATCAAGTACAGTTCATTCCAGTGAAATACAATCCAACCAATCCTGTCCAATTCAATCCAAACCTATCCAATCCAGTCCAATCCAGTCCAATCCAGTTCAATCCAGTCTTATTTACCTCACAGTGAATATTTGATGTTTCCAACTGAATGACCTTCGTACGAAACAGCTCACTGAACTGAACACCAAATGTGCAATCCAACTGCACTCAACTGACAAAGAATTTTCCTGCAGCACAGTGTGAAGGGGAGCCATTTCTGGTTTAGCAGCTCCATGCTGGCAGAAACCAAAATTGCTTCCATCAAAGCACATTATGCGTACACTGAATCATGGCCAACCATTCAGACAACCACGAGTATGCAATACAAACATTACACATCACATGCATTAAAACAATACTCAACTTGCAAACAAGGAATTAGTACCAACACACTGCAACTCCACAGCAATGACATTGTAACGGCGTGGTTTTATGCGTTCCTAATTCAACAGTGTATGCACACAACGGTAAACAGATCTTTCTAAGAATTTGTAAAAGCAGATTGATGAGGTACTCCTTATCTGGAGAGCCTGGATGCTATTGTTTCTAAGTTCCGCACCAGAAGTTCCTGCACTACCAGATTTGCCTTTGTTTTTAAGATGGTAATTACTTTTCTTTAAAACCCGGTGCCTTTAAGCCGCTTCATAATCATTCAGTCTCCAGGGAGTTTAAATGAAGTTTAAATCACCTACCTGCCATAATTATTGTGTCACATGCCATTCTTCACACCAACAAGAATATACTGATTGCACAATTCATCATCTCTTCCTACCGTACAATGCAGAGCACAACATAGCCCGGCCTCTCTGCACATGAAAAGTTATCGACGACTTAAGAATGGACTTGCAGCCATTTACCGCATGGAGGTGCCAGAGAGAAGTTTGTTCACACCCACATTTATAGAATTACTCCTAATATGTCACCCAAACCTTTCCGAGTTTCCCCTGCCACTCAAAACCTAAACAGGATTATTGAAAAAAGTCTGTCCGTTTAGCACCCCATGCATGATTAAAAGTGGCATCAAGCCTCAGTCTTCATTGTGAGTGGCTGCATGCAATGTCCTGCCCAAACGTCCTACTTGTTGCCACAACACTGAAGCTTGCACATTTAACCATGCGTTAATGCAACGGGTCTCTCTCAAGTGGGCAGTGCAGCGACTCTGACTATAAGTGAACACGATGCAATGCAAGCTATGTCCTCCATGGTGTGCAGACTGCACCCAAGAAAAATGTACGGAGAGCAGACAAACAGTAAAGGGTATCCCTGCTCTGCTGACGTGAAGTGATTTCAGCAGGCACGCACACAAATCTCCAAATGGGTTTGGCGGAAACGCCTTAAAATTCCAAACTGACAATTAGGCGCTGCTAGAAAGAATCACACAACTAATGAAACCAATGTAGCACGGTGAATATTGGCAGTGAAGGAATCCCTAAGCCGTCCTTTGGCTCCACGATGACCATGGTATGGCTCAAGAATGGTTAAGAAAATGTGCAGAGATGCTCTTCTCATTTTAAACTCCACTTGTAAAGGAGTAGAGGTAACAGAATTTTTGGTACATACTTTTTCTTTAAATGGAGTAGAGATAACAGAATTTTTGGTACATACTTTTTCTTTAAAACAGTGTGAAAGATGATAGTATACATGAATAATTACTATGCTCAATTCACTTACACCCCTTAATAATTTATAACTGAATTTATTTTTGTGCAGTTTCAGTTTTGGTTTCAGGTGCTGAGCGACGGCTGTGACATCATACGCATGCCTTGGTCACATCAGGGATGAAAAGAAACAGATATAATCATTGCTTATTTTTGTCTGTGCGATGTTGTTAAAGATTCCCAGATGGTCAAAATTACTCTGGAGCCCTCCACTACGGCATCCCTTTCTCATTGTCCGCTTATGGAGTGGTTCAGGTGTCCACAAAACAAGTGTGATAGATACTGCACCTTTCCTTACCTGTGAACCAATATATATAGCTTTTTGGCAAGCTTGCATAAGCATTTGTGCAAATTAAAATAAATGAAGTATCAATAAAACTGCAGTTTTTACACGTCTCGCATGACTTTAGCACGTCTTGATGCTACAACCATCTTTGGCAGTTGAAATGGAAAGCAAAAGTGCATGTGAGAAAAAATTTAATCAGTGCCTCCACTCCTTTAAGGGTATGATGCATAAACAGCTGCCGTCTTTGGATCTGTGTGTGCCTGAACGCATTTTGATCCTTTCTTAATCCCAAATCCCTTACTTTGTGCCTCTATTACCTCACCAACATAATCATCAGCCTGCACTCGTAACACCACCAGACACCAAAACAATTTCCCAGTTCAGCTAAGCCTTATGAATATACCTATGTGGCCTGAGGCTAGTGCAAGTCAAAATACATGCTCCCTGCCAGTGGTCTTGTTCCCCGCCTCGGAGGCTTCATGTCATGTGGTCTCTAATGTCATGCAACCTGTCAGTGCCCCCTGCCAACTACCACCTGCCACAGGCATGCTCGTCATTTTTCAGGTGAAAATTCGGACAACAAATTTTCCAGACAACAGGGCCTTTAACGCTATCGTTAACTTAAAGTGGCATGCACACTATGATGTCACCCTAAGCAGTGTCAAATTGAAGTCATACATTTCACACAGACAACACAAGCAACACAAATACTGACTGCACGAATTAATGCAAAGAAGGAGCACTTTTTGATTTCGAGTTACCTGGCACTACTGGTACAGCAGTCATGAAAACGTTATAATTTTTCTTTGTCCAGGCCAGCCACAGACTGTTTTGGCCACATGAGGCAAGGATCCCACCTGAGTGTCTGATTATATATATATGAATACAACAAAACAGATCGTGAAATGTTAAACACCTTTCACTGCCTCCAGCACTGTAGAAAAATGTGAGTGCTTAGTATTTAGGTCCAGTGTGTGTGTGCTGATAAACTGTGCCAAACTGAGTGTTCCTATGTCACAAGTCAGCCCTTGCACCACAAGGCCAACAATTCAACCTCACCCAATGTCCCTGGATTGAGGAGAGCATCTCTTTTGCCTTTTAGCCTGATCACTGCATGGTCTGCCACCAGATCAATGCATGCTCATTACCATAATTTCAGTTTTGTAAAAAAAACATGTAATCGTGTTGTGGTTCAGTTTATCACATACGAATCGGAAGAGCCAGTCAAGCAAGAGTCAAATTTTGTTTACGGTCGCCTTCAACACCAGGATAATGAAAGGAAGCAGCTAACATTCAGATGCTTTGAGTGCTGCAGTAGCAGCAGCAGCAAAAAAAAAAAAAAAAAAAAAAAAAAAAAAAAAAAAAAAAAAAAGTGCTCACATACAATTTACGTTTTCCTTCCAATATACCTCACTACTAGGTAGCCTTTCAAGGATTCTCATCTACAAATAATAGCAAGCAGTTCTTAATGTGTTAGGCATGGCCGCTTTCTATAGGAAATATAAGACAGTGCACTGAAAGTGAAAAGCAATCACAGAAAACAAATTGAATCTCTTCAAACCGTCCCCCCCCCCCCCTCCCCCCCATTTACAACACAGCCTTTTCTCTCTCTCTGTGCCTTTTTGCAGAAATGGTCAAGCATGAACAGGCATGAAATATGTAGAAGCAGACACAAGGGTCTTGCAGCAGCACACCACTCAACGAGCATCGCAACTGCCTTGTTCCTGGTCACGCCACGTGCAGAAACCCACAGGCCAGCCGCTGTTAGGAACGGCGTCAAGGATTATTTGGCAATGAAATTGCTTCTAGCTAGTTCCCTCAGGCTGCTGCACAACTTTGAGAATGTTCCCCTATCCCCATAAAGGAAAGCCGTATTCCCAAAACATGGTCGCCACTATCAGCCGTCCCGAGTCCATTGTAGGGCAGACACCTCCAGTTATATTTCACGCCACCTATCACTCAAGCTCATCAACTATTTCCATACCGCGTCCATTGAGCATCGTTAGCCCGCTAACGATGACTTCGAGTGCCGATTTTGAACAATTCCGCGTCGCTCTTGGACACGCTATAATATCTAGTGTATAGTCGGATAACTGAAGCTTCGATTTTGATGCTGTTTACATTTTTCTCGCGTAGCGCCTATTTTTGAGCGCGCTCCGAACACGTGGCAGCGTCTCAGTTGCATGCGAGAATGGCGGCATTCACGTCGACGACACACCCTTCGAAACGTCGCAAATCTGACTAAGCACTATCTACGACCGATTTTATCGATGACCCAAGCAGGAGTGACTCTGAAGATGCTGCCTTATCATTAGAATTCAGTTCCGACCCCGATGACGATGGATACCAGCCCGGAACATCGGCGGCCACACTTTGTCGGCCTGTTTTGCATGCGTCTGGGACCGCTCTGGATGTTTTGTTTGTGCTGTTGGTTTCATTTATCTCATTCCCAGGGTGTCAACATCATTTTGGGCACGATATCTTGCCTCCCGCAAAACAGGAAGTGGCGTCCTGCCCAAGAAGAAAACCGGGCATCCGTTTCGGCATGGCGCTCTGCAGCGGCCCTCGTAGATTGCTCATTATGCATCAAGAACAGTATTCAATACTGCACTTTTATTTTTTCACAGGGAGTGGCCAATATAATGTTCTGCATATTGTGCATCTTGAAAAAAATTTTAAATTATTGTTGTTTCATTTGCAAGTCCATTTCATCAAGTTTTGTTCAATCAAGTTTTTGGGAAATTATATTGTGTGTTACAACCCATAACTTCATATTCAAAGTTGTATGCCTAAAAAGCGAGTCTATTTAGCTTTCTTTTGGTGTATTATATAAAATTTTAGACCCCATGATAGTTTTTACAAAAAAATCTACTGAAACTTACAGAAAACGGTCATTTTGCCCATGGTAGGGAAAGAGTTAACCATGCTCACTCCTTCCCTTCATGCGTGTTCTTCTGACTCCTCAAAGGAGGTAACTGACAGGAGCTCACAACGCGGAACATAAATGAAAAGCCACCAAGCTTTCATTGCAACCGTTTGCTTACATCCCATAACACACAGCTCGCACAGAAAGCAAACCAGCCTAGCAAAAATAGTTGCAATTGTCAAAATATTTACAGATATTGCATTTGACTAATGCACTTTGTTGAAAGGGACATTAGGGGAGAATACCAGGCCCAACTGGGAGGAGGGATTAGTGTATAAAGATTCCACAAATATCACTCTTACTGAGAACAGAGCTTCAGTATGCTGGAAGATTACTTAAAAGGAAACGACCCAAGAAATGTTACCTCAGAATTCCAGAAATCGTGCCAAAAATTCACTAATGGTCATTGTTTTCACTTGCCACACTATTTGGTCACGAGGATGTGCGATAGAGAGAGAAATGCAGGGCAGCTAGTAATTGCAAAATAATGAAACGCAAAGTGTTGTCTACTGCTCGTGTTGCTAAGTCAGCCTGCGTGAAGCGCCTTTCTCTGATTTGCTAGGAAATAACTTTGATGGAGAGGTACCCTTTTACAAATGGCACCAAAAGAGGAGTGTGAAGTGGAGAGCCCATTTTAGATTTTCTCAAAAATACAGTGACGTTTACATGTACAAAAGGTACCAATTGTATTTCCTAAAGGTGAAATACCAGAATAAAAAAAAGTTGTTTCCATTCATCGAATATAGGGGAAGCCCCCAAGAGGAGTAGGTTTGTAACAAGGGAGTAATTACTCATTGACATCCACCCAAGCGCAGCCATATGGCGACAAAGGAAAGTATACATCTTTCCTTTGTAGCTGTATGGCTGCGAGCTTTCCTTTGTCGCTGTATGGCTGCGCTTGGGTGGATGTCAACAAGTAATTACTCCCTTATTACAAACCTACTCCTCTTGGGGGGTTGCCCTAAATATTCTATCAATACCATTCCCACTTCGAGTTATTGATCAATTTGCTCTTGCCCTACCGTCTGCTCTACTGACCGTCCTGGTTAGCTCAGTTGGTAGAACGACTGCCCCGCAAAGGCGGTGGTCCCGGGTTCGATCCTCGGATCAGAACAAATTTTTCTTTAATTATGAAGTTTGAGAAAGCTGTATAGCTTTCCTTTGTAGCTGTATGGCTGCGCTTGGGTGGATGTCAATGAGTAATTACTCCCTTATTGTTTCCATTATAAGTGGCCCTTTTAAAAGTTACCTGACAACTGCTAAGGCTGGAACCGTATTCAAGTTCACTGCACGTCACCTACAGTTTCACTTAATAAAGAAAAAAACACCATGCTTTCATAAGCATTATAGTCTTATCCATTGGTTCACTAATTGTCCCTGCCCTTTGTGACCATTTCTCATAAGCCAGGATGCACGCAATCCCTCCTGGAAATAGCGTGCATCTTCATCCTCTATATAGACAACAAGGATATCAGTGCGGCTGTACTTGCTAGACTTTAGAAGCCTTTTTGTGCAGCTGTGCAGTGGTATTTGCTTGAGTGAAAATTTTCTTTTGCCCGAGTGAAATTTTCTTCGTCCAAAAACAAGGGGAACTTCATCACATTTCCAAAACCCTCTCCCTGTGAAATACTCTTCACAGTGGCTGGCCTGGACTTTCTACGAGGTGGCACATCTCACTAAAGCAACAGCCAACTTCCTTCCCTTTCTGCTGGTCCTCTCCCGGTGACAAAACACCTGTGCTCTACGAGTGATCCCTGCGATATGCATGTGTCTTCTATCCTGCAGACTGTGTGAAACCTTACAGTAAGCTCCGGAAATAGCAGCGCTCATGTCGTGGTTTTGTTCTCTGACCCTTTGTTCCTGACCGCTTTCCTACCTGGCTGCAATGGTAAATGCTTAATCTCACACCTGAGCTACTTGAAACGAGTCAACAGCACACTACTACCGCTCCTAGTGGCACACCCTTTACTCTCTGCACACAAGCATCTGTGAGGCAAATCGTTGTGTGCGCCATGTCACAACTTGGCCAGAAACGCTGCACTGTTTTCTCACTCCAGGCAGGTGATGGACTGACGGACTAATAACAGAGTAATGGGGAATGTGGAGGTGCAGGGACTTTCAGCAGACAAAAATTAAAAGCAAACAACAAGACTACCACTATGTTCTCACTCACCTCAGGAAAAGTAGAACTAAAATGACTGAGTCGCATAGATTCTTTTCTGAACAAGCCTGTCACAGTGGCTTTCACATCATCAACACTTAGAAGTGAGAGAGAGAAGACTGGCAGTTAGCACGAGTGGAGCGATCACATGACCCTGGAAAGCCTGACAATGAAGACGGTCATTGTCCAGAGCATAAATAAGTGCAGAATTGACGGCATCTGCACTCGCGCGTACAAGTGAGAAGACCTTCCAGGTAGCAGTGACTTCCGCAGCGACAATCATGCGAAAAACTGCTGAGGAAAGTTATGTCAGCAGAATGCAACACGGGGGCTGCAAGACCTAAAATAGTGACACAATTACCAGAGGCAGTCCTTGTACTGCTTTTCATGCATTAATGACGACTGCACACAACTGCAAATCCTCAAAGCCATTGGCATAGGTCCATGCATGATCAACAACTGGTAGCCCAAAGACCGGCAGTCAGCAAACCATGTGAAGCATGCAGGCATGGGAGTTGGTGGACGCCAGGCTGGCAGGATCTAGTCCAAAAGTTTTGGCCACGGAGTCACGCAGTCTGCGGCTGTACGTCACCGAAGTCTCAGGGGGCAAACAAAGAATTGGCCTAAGTCCGGGGGCAACACTCCCGGTGCTGCTGTCATTGACAGATGTCCGGTAACGTTGTGGCACCAGTGGCCGACGTGGCGGTGGTCACCGCTGCCACACCGGCACAGGTGGCTAGTCGCTCCTGGCTTTCCACGACGGCCACAATATTGCGGCAGATGCGGACAACAGCCGGATGAGTGTCTGGGTTGTCCAGCATTCCCTGAAGCACATCCACGCCCTGCTCTTCCAGCAACATGGCACAGTAGCGCTTGGCTGCACAGAAACACAGTGGGGGCATTGTATAGTACAATGGCCAACAGTCTGTCTTACAGCCCACTGGAAAAGAAGCTACAGCAGACATCAGACAGCAGAGGGGGCAATTAACCATGCCATTTCGTATGACCATAATCAAGCACTACTGTACAGAAGAAGCCTCGGGGTGCCCAATTTTCCAGGCTCACAACTCGCCTGACACTGATGTCTGACAACGCCTGGGCCTGTATCCAGAGTTTGCATCGTTATCGAAAGTGTCGCTATTTCCACAAATTAAGCCACAACCGGATGTCACTGCCAATTCCAGTTCCAGCGTTTCCTCCAATCAGATGACTCGAGGTCAGGGAGCTAGCGACACTTTTGATAACGACCCCTGACCCTTCAGAGATAACAACCCTGACCCTTCAGGGATAACGACCCTGACCCTTCCTCACAGTACCATGCACTTTACTCAACATGGTGTTAAGGCTCTCAGAAAACAGATACCATGGTACGAGTGGAAATCTGTATGCGTCTTGGACAAGGCTCTGACTGACCAATTAAATCAAGCTGTTCAGACAGCATTTTGTCTGTTGTCACGGACACCCCAGAAAATTTCTTTGTTGGCATCTTACACCACAAACTGCACAGAACCTCTGGACAAGTCCTTTTCCTCTTCTCGGGAAAAGTGGAGGAACGGAGGGTGTGGGGGGCCTATTGCAACTTTTGACTACGGCTGAATTAATGGGAAAGGCCTATATGTTGAACTGGAAACAGTGCACTGCATGCGGCTTCTGCAATTCCACCTTTCAGGTTGGCCTGCTGCATCCAGTCACAAGCAGAGTGACCGACGTCTGCTTCAATGAGATGTCAACATGAGAACAGTAGTCTTCGCTGTGCCTAACAATTGTGCATTCAAGTCACATCACAGGAGAAAGACGTACGGTTCTTAGAGCAGACGTGGTGCATGGCCCACACCGCCCACAGCTGCACCTCGAAGGCCGAGCACCGCAGCAGGGGGAAGAACGGGTTGAACGACCTGCGACAAAATCATGGCCGAAGGAGCAAAGGGTAAAATTAAGCCAGTCAAGACATTACTTCAACACACACCAGGGCTGACATAAATGCTGCCCCAACCTTAAACACACACACATGACGACACATGCAGTATGCTATTAAATATCAGTCTCTGAATTAAAGGCAAACAACTGCATGTGAAAGCTGCACAGGGGTTCCAAGAAGTGGCACAGCAGAAGACTCCAAACATATCTCTACCTCTCTTACCTTATTATTAGATCTACCGTTTTCTTCCCCATACCTCCCTGCGTTCCCCTCAATTTTGTTTGAACCATTTTCATTTAATACACCTTCCCAGAGGTGGAAGCAAGCTCAAGCATGTTGAAGCAGCTTTGGAAGCAGTAATAAAGCCATTTTGGAGCAGCTTTGGAGCAACAAAACGAGACTTTTGGAGCATTTGAATTACATTCTGGAGCAAGTTTTCTAAAGTTTTCTCTTCCTGAAATAAAAACCTCCAAACTGATTCCTCTTTATGTAAGTTCAATGCCTTTCTAACTTTGCACTCATCTCTGACAAGACAAAGCATGTGAAGATATAATAAATATAACATAGGCTGACCATAGCAACAATTTGGAATAGACTAGCATCAACGGAATGCTTGCTGGTGCAGACCTAAATTATTTGCCTATTTTCACTCGATAGATTAAAATGTCGAGCCTACCACTTCGATGCGCTCAAGCAGTGCCACTATTTAGAGTTCAGATTAATGGGCACTACATTTTCACTCTCTATCTGGTGCACATCCTTTTCAATCATATGTCTGTGCTGATAAATGTCTAAGCACTGGTCAGCAGTGCCTTCAGGAAAGATAGACGGCACTGAAAGATAGCTTTTTCATACTTCAGCTTCTTTTTTTACTTCCCTGCCTCCTGCCAATAGTTATGCCATTCTTTGCTTGAGCAATGTTGCGGTTCATTTTTATCATCTTGGCAAAGGCCCTGTGTGGCTTCCCAACACTCTTGAGAAGCTTCCTAGTGGTTGACACTTTTGGCATGCCAACCTATAACGCTTCAAGTATGATTTTGTCTGCCATAGGCCTGACAAGCTAGTCGGTGACAATGAGGCCCGATGGTGAATGAAGTCGTTTTCAAAGCAGAACCATTACAATAACTCATGCAGTTTTTGCAGTCGGACAAGTTTCCCAGCGGCTCACAGTAGTTTGCGCTATCTGCTCTCGCTTCTTTCTCCACCAGTGATTCAAACGGCTGGGAGGAGGTGCTATCTCACTTGCACAGTGCATTTTTTTTTTAATTAGTTTCCTCCAATCGCATGTGGCTCACACTAAATTTGTTTGCAAACAAATATTTATTATGCTCCATACTTCCCTCTCTAACAAAAATTTTATTTGTATTAAGCCCAGTGCAAGATGTGTTATATCTTTGGCCCCAGTGAAGTGACATTGCTCCCGCATTCTGCTAAATTTGATGGCAGAACATAGAGGCAGCCAGTTTGGAGCAGTTTTGGACCAATATTGCATATTGGAGCAGGATAGAACTGGAAAAGCAGTTTGAAGCAGAATGGAGGGGTGGAGCAGCACTTCCACCCCTGCCTTCCTGTTCCAATGCCTCACTACCTATAGTAAACTGCTGTTCCTTTCCGAGGCTGTTGAACATTGTTATCTGCATATTAATTTCTACACAAGACACACCATTCTGTTTTAAGCCTGCCTAGATAGTTTTTTGCAATTAACTCCAGAGTTACTTGGCAAGGCAATGTCTTCAGTGAATCACAGATTACCGAGACATTCTCTACTAACACTAACGGCCATTTGCTGTCAATTCACTTCTCTCAATACCTCCTGTAGATAAACAGTGCATTGTGCATTCTGCATTTTGCCTCCATCCAAGCGCAGTCAGCATGGTTGAGATTTAATAGAGTGGCCCTGGGTTAAGCTGCTAAGCTTCATACCTTAAAACTAAGCTCCCACAGTAGGTTTTCAGCACTGTCTGCCTTCACAGGGGTAAAATAAAAGTGTTCAAAAACAAATTGAACACACATACTGAACTGAATACCAAAATACCTGTGCAGAGTGAAAAGAGGCAAACATTACAGTCCTTGCCTTTTGCTGTTTTTCAAAACTCTGAATGGTCTTTCTTGTAATTGAAATTAAAGTGTAGACCTGGCTGACATTATAACAAGAATGGTAGTGAACAAGGATATTACACAAAAGCATCAATGGCTCCTATCTGTCCTTCAGGCAGATCTTTGTTAGCGTACATGCACTGTGATACTCGCTTAACTATTATTCTCTTATAATTGTGCCTCTATTAACCCACACACACACTCATTATCACACAGTCATAAGATATATGAAAGACCCCCCAACATAAATATAAAGCCCCAATTTATGCGTGCCGTAAGAACGTGCCTATGTGGCCTAGGGTCAGCATGTCTAAATCGGTATCCAAGTGTCCCAGAACGTTGCTCCAATCTCAAAAGCGAGGCCAGAGTTGGCAGTGCCTGCCAAATTCGGTCATGTCATGTGACACTACGATACCACAAAACCTGACGACCAGTCAGTGCACGGATACGTCACACAACGCCAATGATAACGCCGACTGTGGATTTTCAGATTTTCTGAGCGAGGCCTGTCCTGTTACAAGATCAGTTACATTTTCCTGCTCATGGGCCACCTTCATCTGGAAACCCTGAACTCCTCCTCCCCCTGTACTGTCTCTCACTACATCTCCCTCCGGCAATTTCAATTTAGATGCAATACCTTCGCTTTTCTAATCGCACTGCACGACTGCGGCAGTACCATGTTTTTTGCAGCTGTAGAATGTCTCAATAAAGCTTCTTTTCCTTGTGTTTTGTGACCTCTGCAGAGGACACTGCCTAACCAGAAAAGTGCCTTTAACACTGCCACGTTAAAAAGGCACAATGACTTTCATAGAAATGCATGTTCCTTCATCAGATGGCACAAAATTTTATGCAACCTCCAACAGGGACATAAAAATTTAGTGAGGGAATAAAATCAATGAATTGATAGATGATTATGTGGTAAATAAAATAAGTAAAACCTCGTTACAAGAGACACTCAAGGGACCCGAAAAAGATGTCTCTTGTAACCAAGGTCTCTTGTAACCAAAAGAATTCCTACCAACTCGTATGTGCAGCAGTTTAGATTCCCTTAACTAAATTCTGTTCCATATCAGTGTCCTGTTTTGTTGCACTATGTCAGGAACCAAGAAGGAGTGCCTCTTGACTGGAAAGTCAGAATGTCCTTATTCAGCCCCTGTCAACACATTCCTGTGTGAGTCAAACAACAGGGACATTTTGACGTGCGACTGAAACAATAAGAACATTTTGACTTTCCTGTTAAGAGGAGGTTCCTGATGTATTGCAGCAAAAAAAGGACACTGATTCAGTTAAGGAAATCTAAACTGCCGCACATACGAGTTGGTACGAGTCAGCTGCGTTGCATGAGCGTACCCGAGTTGTCTCTCTTCTAAATAGTGAAGAAGTTACTTTAAGGACCTGCAAAAGTTGTCCTTAGTAACAAAGTGTCTCTTGTAAGCATGTCTCTTGTATGCAATGTTGTTAACATGGCAAACATAAGAAAACCAACCAAACCATTTTCAAGTGTCTCTTATAACCGAGTGTCTTTTGTAACCATGTCTCTTGTAACGAGATTCGCTGTATTACAACAGCTGCATAAGCAGCTACATTGCATAGAAACTGCAGTGGGATAATCAGAATAAGAATTAAAAATTACGGAACACATTTGTAAGTCGTCTTTCAAGGGCCCAGACAAGACCCCAATGTAAGAAAGTAGAGTTACAAACCTTCCCTTTTCCAAAAAGGAAAAAAAAAGGTACCTAAAATATTGTGCAGCCTAGAGATAAATCTCAGCCGAATCAACAGGAAACAGCACGAAAAATCTCAGCGGCTGCTCATGACTTACATCGCTGGAACAATTTCAGTCTTCATCAAGAACTTCCGATAACATGTCATCGGTCAGCACGCCAGCGGCGGCAACATCGTCATCGCTTCACTGAAGTGACGGTCGCCATTGTTGTAGAGTGCAACGGCAGCGGCAACAGGCCCCAAACACAGTCGAACAGAGCAGTGGGCGCTTATTTTCATGATTCACGCATCGTCACCATCGCATCACAAGCAATCGGGACAAAGAAATCAGGCTTGCAGTCAGTGCCACCATCGCAGCCACGGGACAGCAGTTGCAGTCCTTTAACAGGAAAATACAGACTCGCCACCCACCCTGATGATGATGATAAGGCTTCTTCCTTTGAAGCGTGCAGCCACCAACGCCACCTAGCCACTGCTCACATGATCCGCTATCATCATCACCACATTTTGTGCCCTTCAGCTTTTTTTTTTTTTTTTTTTTTTTTTGCTGCTGTTTTTCGTTTTTACAGAGCAGTGTGCAGACCGGCTCGCCTCGTGTAGGTTTCCTGTTGCCTGCCCGCTGTGGGTGCACATCCATGCTGTATCGCACGGTAACGCAGGACAGTCGGTCGGTAGCCCTCATCCTCTGAGTTCTCGGAGTTAACCGATGTCCGGGCAAATGCCTCCGAGATAATGAGCGTCTGCCGCCATTGAACTATATACACAGCCTTGCCGGGACCACGCAGCGAGTCCGAGTTTACAGAATTTCTGAGTTAATGAGATCCGGATAAACGAGGTTTTACTGTACATGGTCACACACTTGTAACGTTATATCTGCTGTGGGAATTACCCGGCAGTGCAGTTTTGGAACACGGCTGAACTTTGGAGGTATTCTGCAACTACAATCAACACATCTACAGCCACCAGACACAAAAGGTTGCATGGGCCCTCCATGGGCTCAACTTGTACTAAAGCAGGGGCTTGCGCAACAACTACCAAACCACTGCACAAAAGCCTACATTTAGCAAAACTTTTCGGCTGCAAACTTTCTGGTGCACAACTGGCAACACAAAACACAACTCAAAACGCCAAAAAACGCCAGGCACGACCACCAGGTTTCACTGTACTGCCAGCAACGCACTAGGAGACGAGGTCCACAGGCAGAGATCAAGAAAAATCAACGAATAATACTGTTTAACGTGTGCGCTATCAGGCTCACTGTCATCAATGAGTACAGATTAATTCCAGCCACCACCTTCTGGTGCGCAATAAACCTAAACGTACGGTGGTTTCCCATTCTGACCCAAAAAAAATGACTCCGGCTTAGATCGGCTAAGCCCGGCTATGCAAGCAAAAGATTTGTTAAACTTAGTTATTCTGCACTGTTAAGCCAGGTTAGGCTCACATAGGCCTGAACCTAGTTTAGAGAGTGGAAGCTCGATTAAGCATGGTAGGACACGGTTTTCTATGGCTTAGCCAGTCCATGGCTGTCTGCAAACATCAGGAGCACAACAGACTGGTCTCGACAAAACGAAGGTGTCTCGGACCTTTTGAAGGTGGAGATCCCAGGAGCAGCGGTGACGGGAAAGAGTAGGCAGAAGACTAAAAAGCTGTGTGGCATAGTGTGAGGCCATTTTGTATATTTGCTGGATATAAACCAGTAGAAATGAAGTCTGCCAGGTGTGTGAAGAAGAAGAAACAGCAGGTGTGCAAAGCAGAAGAAGTGAGCAGCAGAAGAAGAAGCACGGTGTCGGCTTCTGGCGCCTGAGGTCAAACTGCCGGTGCCGTTGATCTTGGCTCGGAGAGGCTAGTAAACCTCTCGCCTTAAAACCAGGCTTTGGTAATGGGACAATGGCAGCAGTAATGTGTTCTTTGCTCACCTGTAGGCAACCATCTCCGTGTCAGGACTCTTCCAACTCTGAACCACATCACCCTGCAAGGAGGAGGCCGGAAACCAAGTGAGAATAAAACACGCACTGCACCATACAATGCACACTGTTACAGCACAGTAGAGTGCCGATGCATGCCAGGCAACCATCCCGCAGCGTTTTCACTGGAAGTCGTAACATCGTGTCAGCCAGTGCACACAAGTCAAAGCCTCAGCTCAAAGCTCGATCATGCAATGCGATTAGACTATGCGTCGGCCGCTGGCAAAACAAAAAAAAAGGTTCCTTCCTAACTGGACTAAAATTGTCTTAGTTTAGTAAAGTGCAGCATGCTGCACTTTACTAAACTAACACCACTCCAAAGCATTATCTAAAGAGTAAAAACAAAACTTCCTCTACCGCACTCTTGCCACAATGAGAGCCGCCTTACTGCCTGCTCTCATTCTGCATGCTGCAGCAATACAGTCCCAGCAAACAAATGGCTCTGTCAGTATAGTCAAAGCTCGTTAATTCAAACCTCGATAATTTGAATTTTCGGATAGTTCGAACCACACTACTTGGTCAGGGCAAGCTCCATAGAGGTTTGTCTATAAAAAACTCCCATTATTTCAAATACGAGTTGGTTCCGCTACGGATAATTAGAACTATGCACCGCGAAGTCTGGACGGCCTAGCACCCAGCACATGGCCAAAGAAACGCCTCTGCGATAGGGAGGCATCGTCGAGAGGCTGCGCACATACAATTGGCATTTTGGAAAATTCACCGTAACGCAAATGGTGCTTGTCAGTTTTTTTGAGGCCATTCATAATTCGAACATCGAATAACTAGAACTTTTTCCCAGTCTCATGAAGTTAGAATTAATGACCTTTTAGTGTATTACCACAGCATACCTGCTGACCTTTTCAAATTTCTGTAAAGTGCACAAATTTGAACCTTCACCCCATATTTTATCAAAAATTATTTTTATTCATGAAATGATGACTGAAATTATCAAAATCCTGATTTTCTTGATAGCATGCTTTTCCACCGGAAGAGGCCGTTATGAACCATCTGTGGAATCACCAGTAGCTCTAATGTTGCATCTTTCGTCGCGTATCTATAGGGGAGAATGAATACACTTTCAAAGCATAATAATGGTCACCTCTGCAGACTTTTCAATGTATTATTGTTAGTCTATGCCTGTTATCTTTGCTGGGCCTTTGTTCATGGGCCCTTTGCATTGGTCTGGCTTTTTTTCTTTTTCTGTTTTGCACAACCAGCTGTAGGGTCACATGCAAAGCGACTCTCAGTCGTTTGTAGCCATTGCACGGTTCACAGTGTGATGTGTGCTCAGAGCCTAAACAGCACTTTCTAGTGTTTTGGAAAAAATATGTGTGAAAATTTTCCTACTTAGTGCTTTCAAGTGCTTTGGAAACTGCAGTATCAAAATTTTCATTTCTAGTGCTGTCAAAAAAGGAGACAAGTTCCGCTTTTGTACCACGGGTATTTTGTGATTTGGACATTTCACAAGGTGGCAAGAATGATATCAAGGTCTGCACCATTTCATAATAAACCAGGAATATGTGCAAGTGCTGAATGGCCAGCCACGCCTGGTAACTGGAATTGCGAAAATGTGGGGAGGCTGGAGCGTAAGTGCATAATTTAGAATCCCCCTCTCTCCCTTGCCACTGCGCAATTTTTCGAACACCCAATTTTTCGGACATGGTTGATTATTCGGACATGGTTGATTATTCGGACTTTTTCCCGGCCCCAGGACATACCTTATAAAGTCAATGTATTACGCTGCTCAAAATTTCGGACACTCTACGGAGGGTTATTCGATTTTTCGGACATTCCAAGCGTCTGCCGGGCCAACTGCCACACATTTTGAGCGGTGTCGCAGCCATCTTGTTTGTTTACTTTTTCCTTCGATAGCCCCGAAACCG